>NC_049184.1:6279777-7557777 GCF_009769625.2 Cygnus olor
TACATTGAGAAGAAAGAGAATCCACTCCTGAAGAGCTTATTGCATTATCTAAACTGAACTTCCAACATATGCTCACTCTCAGCTGCATTCTAACTTCATTTTTTCATCCTCACAGCAAATTTGGTGTTAGTGAAAGATGCCAGGCTGACAAGCAGAGTTCACCACTCACAGCATAGGCTGCTGCCCAAGCAAGCTGCTCTCCAGGCTCAGCTCTCTGCTGCTACCTGACGCAGACAGATGATTTCCAGGGTGAGAACTGAGCTCGCCGATCCAGCTCTATAGTGCTGTTGAAGAGCATCTCCTCCAGCAATGCCTTCTCTAGAATAACAGACAACAAGGGGAGAGTTTAATAGTTTTGATTCTCATCCTTTTCTTCAACAGTATCTTGCAGCTAAAATCTATAAGGCAACATTTTATTTTAATGGTGAAAAATGGTTCATCAATAAACAGTGCTTTTGAAATGAACTCAAAATGCTGAACACTGTTTCTCCCAAAAAATTCTCTCCAAGCACTTAATTTATGATATTGAATCAAACCCTGACCTGTTGATTTTAAACTGGTTCTCCTGTAAGTCACCCTACAAATATTTAGATTCCCCAACTGGCCCTTCTCTTCCTTCCAACTAACTGTTGTGCAAATCCACAAAGCTACTGCAAGCAATTACTCAACTGGACAAACTAAGAAATACAATATCCTGTATCCAGCTACTAGAGATGTCCCTACAGTATTCCTCAGGCTGTTATGGAAGGTGACTGGCAAAGTTTTGAAAAGTCTTATTAGAGACATACATGGTGAGATTGAAGGGGAAAAATGCTCACTTTTTGGTTTAGCTCTAGCACAGAAGTAGAAGTGAGTGGGTAAGCAAAGAACAGAGATTCGCTGTGGGTGTCAGGAGCATGTGGCAATTCAGCAGCCAGACAATCACGCACACATACAGATATAATTGAATAATATTGAAGTGGCAATTGCTACTCTGTAATTGCATGGCTCTAATTCCTGGCATTTAGTTGGCTGGAATTCAGTAGGAATTGGTGTGTCTTCTATGGAAGAGAAATGATGACAGTGTAACAGCTGTGCTCTCCGGCAAACTGCGCAATGATATTAGGGTTTTACGGCTCTTTGGTTTGATTCCCAATAGCAACTACCCTGTTATCTGTGGTCAAGACAGGTTAGCACCTGCTAAAAACAATTTCTCATAAATTAGTTCATGTCAGCTCTTGAATGGCTGCTACTTAAGCCTAAGGCCCATCCATGCCCGGCTACAGCCGCCCCTCCCCGTGCAGATGGCCACGGCCCCGCAGCTGTGCGCCACAGTGGGGCAGCCCTCACAACAATCGGGGCAGTGTGCGAGGCCCGCCAGGTTGTGCGGGGTGTCAGCCCAGGGACCCACACCTGTGCTGTGCAGATGGCAAATGCGCTCCTTCCCTTTGGGGGTTGCAGAGGGCCTGGTGTGGAGGAGGAGTGCATGGTGTTGCTGTTTGTGTCTAACCCTGGGTATCCCTTTACAAGTGGGGCCGGCTTGCTGGAGGAGAGGCAGAGCCCATGCCTTGCACTGGGTCCCTGAGCTGCCTAAGGGGGTTTATTTCTGTTTGCACTGGGAAAGCTGTCCTCTGTCAGGAGGCAGCAGATCTTACCTAGCCAAGTCAGATCCTTGCTGAACACTGGCCATTTAACACTGGCCTTTACTAAGCATCTGAGACCAGACCCAGCTTTATGTTACAGTCACCGTGAAGATAAGGATGGCCCTTGAGCTGAGAGCAAAATCTGAATCACAGCTATAAAATTTCAGGTCTCTCTCCAGTTTTTGTCACCATTCAGCTGCTAGAGATTAGCATGTGCTTCATGCTCTCTGCATAGACCCATATGTGTCCGTGCCCACTCCACATGCAGCTTGAGACAGCATCATACAAAGAGACCCGTGAGCGACAGCTTTGCGGGCTGAGCTGCTGGCACTGACCTTGACGTGATCGAGACGTTTCCAGGATGGCACATACAGATGGAACATTTCCTTGACACAGACAGACCTGATCTTACACAGAGTCCAGCAGGTCACTGTAAGTGCTTTGAATCAATAAGGCATCTCACGAGAGCCTGTGCAGCCCCCGAACAGGAACGAAATCTGATCTCGCAGCTCAATGTGTTACAACAATTTTTCAACTGCATAGAAAACAAGGGGCTGCAGGGCAAGCAGTTGTCTCTCTTGAGGAAATAGCCAGAAAAGGATGAGGTTTACACAAGGCACATTCATCAGGATCAGCAAACTAGGATTTGAACAGACCATTTGGAAAAGACCAAAAAGTAACAGTCGTGAACAGGGGGCAGCAATAAACGTGGTGCCCATCAGTTCACTAACAGCAGTCATGGCATTGAGTACCAGCAGGACACGTTTGCCAGTTGGGTAGATTTCACTGGCCTGATGTTACAAAGCAGCATTGCCTGCAGATGCCATCACTATCACATTGCAGACCAGGGAGCGTCGTTTCCATTTGTGCTACTGAGCTCCAGTCTTTCCCTTCACCTGGACGAAGTCACATCCCAAGGTCTCTGGTCTCACCAGTGGCAGTTGCAGGAAACACGAACAGCCTGCCATCATGCTTATTTTTCCTCATTTTGTCACTTCAGACATCCTTTTTACATTCCAGTTGGCTTTTGTTGTTGTTTTCTCCAGAAGATAACTTTCTCTTCATTTTTCTTCTGCATCTGTTCTTCCCACATTTTTCTTTTTTCCTTTTCTGCTGTCCTACCATCTGCTGTGCTTGTGAAACCATACTTATCCAAAGTTAGTTCATCTTTATTTGTAAACAGCTTCTATTTTTATCTTAACAGCTATTTCTTTAGCTGTTGGACAACGTACTAAACATTGCTCAGAGCTTTAGGTTTCCACCCAGAGGGAGGCTGAGCAGACTCTTTTTACCCTTCCTCAGGGCAGGGGTAGGGAGAATGTGACACACTTTCTAGAAAAAATCATGAATTAAACATTTTCAAAGACATGCTTAGCTAAGAAGCAAACTGGACTGACTCCCCTTGACTCACAAAAGCAGAGATGATTCTGGAGAAAAATATTAAATGTCATATTTTACCTGGGAAAAGGGACCATTAGAGCAGACCCCAGATCCCACGGAGGTGGTATGGGTACACACAGCTGCAGAGCCCTCAGCAGCCATCACTTCTCCAAAACGCTATTTTCACCACCTGAAATCTCTAAACATTTGAACTCTAGCAACAGGAAATATTAGGAAGCATACAGCCCTGATGCTCAGGAGTTAAACAAACAGAGGGTTAGGTGTACCATTCTTGCAGGACAGCACTTGCCATCCAGCAGACCCAGTTTCTGAATAACAAAAAGTACCTGAAAAGTGTGAAAAAAGTGTGAGAGTCAATGCAGGAAAGTCAGAGTCAGCGAGAGCGCAAAGTCCTCAATTTGTAGCACCAGTCAGTGGAAAAAAGGACATAACAGAACCAACCTCATCTGTCATAGACAAGCTGATTACAATCAATAGACACTTAATGGTCTCTTGGAGTCCCAACTGGGCAATTAGCAATAGCATTAAGCAAGCAAAGACATATTGCAAGCCTGTTTCTTCAGTGGAAGTGACAGAAAAGAGAAATAAGAAACCAAATTAAGATTTTTAGATACAAATTCCTCTCTCATTATTACTGCATGAAACCTACTGCCAATGTTAAAAATAGAACAAGTACCAGAGTTTTTCTTTTCTTTCTGCAATTTTCTGATTTTTTAATGAAAAAAAAAATCTATCTTAGCTTCAAACTGTAACAAAACCTATTGAAGTCAGGAGGTAAATATGAGTGCTAGTGAAGGAAAGAGTGGCCTTTGGGGTATTCCTTTTACTACCAAATAAATCTAAAATAATGATTTTGAATGCCCCAACTTCATTAAAATCAAAGAGCACAATTCATGTTTTTGCTTTGTCACCCCTAAAATGCAGCAGGTATCACCCCAGTCTTTCCAAGGATAGAAAATAGCATTAAAAATAATTGAAAAATGAAAGTTTTCTATATATCTTTTATTTTGTTCATGGTGTAATTACTGAAGTATAATGTATTAATCAGGCAAAAGTACTTAATGCACTCTCCTTTTTATTAAATACGACACTGTTGCATTATGAATGACAAAATTATACAACCAAATGACTGTCTCCTCTGTGACCTCAGAACACTTTTCTTGAGAATTGGAACAGATCCAGTATTTTGCACAAATTTAGTTGATTATCCTAAATTTTCCCCCACAACTCAGGTGACCTGCTATTTTGCAAGTTTTGACCTGTGATTTCATATGAAATAAAGACTAAAGTTGAAGATTATATTTCCTGTAATAAATTGGGCTCTTTCTAGAATGTACCAATCCAGATCTTCCAAAA
This sequence comes from Cygnus olor, assembly GCF_009769625.2. Lineage (NCBI taxonomy): Eukaryota > Metazoa > Chordata > Aves > Anseriformes > Anatidae > Cygnus > Cygnus olor. The sequence continues at coordinate 6,284,157 of NC_049184.1, forward strand.
ATAACAGGGGAACTAATTGATGAGTATGCAAATTTCCCATGTGAGATGTACTTAGTTATTATTGCACAAGTAAAATGGGAATCTGTGCACATAACTCAAAAATTGGGGGCACTCTTAGATTAAAAACAATTACCTGTTTTGTGTGCCTTCAGTTGACTTATATGGACAAGACAAACTATCACACAGAAGTGAATCTATAATTTAAAAATCAGTTTTGAAAGATTTTTGATCAGCTCAAGCTTCCAGAGTCTATCAGAGAATACAGTGTTAGGCTCCATAAATTTTGGCAAGTTATTAGCTGCTTTCTGTACGTATGTAGGGCTGTTAAGATCAAATTTGAAGCAGATTCTTTTAACTTAATCCATGGAATTTTGCAGACAAAACAGACAAATTACACAAGCGTATGCCAACTTGCCAGTGGAAAGCCATATCCTCTGTATACATGAGTTATGTTGAGCAATTATAAAGAGCTGGTGAAGTATGTATTCCTTATGCATTTGCTCCATGGCATATCTATGAATTGAAGACGATAATCTCAAAGTGATAGAGAAAGAAAGCACTACAGCTCTGAGCATGATAAACCTCTATTATGGTAACTTACTGCATCACTTACCAGCGTAACAGAAACTTCTTTGAGCTCACTGTTGCCCCTTGAAGGATCAAATTACTTTAAACCTGCAGTGCTACTACTTTTCTTATCTTTGATCTACTGTATAAAGCAATTTAAAGTCTGTCCTGAGTGGGCTTATTTTCAACAAACTTTTTAACTATTGAACTGGTGGTGAGCACTGAACACCAGGAGCAACTCGCTTGTAAATAGTTAGTAAATCACTTTATCTGAAATAGTTGTCAGTGAGTTAGAGCCTCTGTTTCTCTGCAAAATCTTATCTAAGAAAGAGGTCTGTATAATGGCTTTATTAAATATTGTAGAAAACTGAGAGTCCTCCAAACTGACATCCATAACAACTGAGCCACAACCAGATGCCAGGAGTCAGGCCACTGTAGCAATTATATTTGGCAGTATAGGTTGCTGAAATGCTTCTAGTCATTGAATTTCTCCTTTAAAACCCCTTCCTTTCCTCTGCCGTAATGAGTTTTGCAAACATATATAAAAGATGGCACTGAAACAGCTTCTAACATATTGACTGGGTTAACCGGGTCTGCCTAGAAGGATTTTAGGTATGAAAAGTGATACTGAAAGCAATCCTGAATGCTGCCTGCTTGCTCCTAATTGATTTACATAAATGTTTATATGACTCTGATTTGATAAACATTACATGCAATGTTAAGGGATTCATAGGAAAGATTTTTACAGCTTTCCATTTGGTCTCCATTTATCAACAAAGACAGAGATCAGACAGAAAAAGCCCAGAAGAAAAGGAAGCAAAGGACCAGGAGATCCAGTGTCAGAAGTACTGAACATCAGATTAAGTTTATAACGTCTGATGGGCTGTTTTTAAAGGTTTCTGGGCTTCCCAGTACAACAGAGACATGGGTATACTGGAGTAAGTCCAGCAAAGGGCAACAGAAATGATTAAGGGACTGGAGCATCTGACTTACTAAGAGGTGCAGAGGACTGGGAGTGCTTATCCTATAGAAGAAAAGCCTCCTGGGGCACCTTGCTAATGTGTAAAATACCTGATGGGAAGCAGACAAGACGGGTCAGTGGAATCCAGTGACAGGACAAGAGGCAATCTCTTCCAACCTCAAAGACTCTGTGATTCGGCTCTGCAGATGGGGTCCCTGCCGCAACAAACAGCCCTGTTACTTTGATTTACATCATCTGAAAGGCTGGGTCTATAGCGAGATACTGAAGGAAGAAGATAGAAGTGGCTTTTGTTACGTTCTTGATTCTCTAGACTGATATGGCACTAAAAATATGATGATAAATTATCAATTGTTGCTGTTAAATAAAGTGGTAGCACTGTAGAGATATTTTTCTTCTGAACATGGTGTGGGTGTATGCTAATGACAACCTACATCTGGGTATACTTGTCATTATTAATACTAATGTAAAGGAAATGTTAATTCTTGCTAATAGATTAAGCTATGAAATGTTTTAAGAGCAGAATAGCTACAATAAAAGCAAGTGGGTTGTTTCTTTGTAACTTGAAGGCCCACAGAAGTCCAGAAACATATCTTATGGCTTTACAAATCTGTGATAATTTCCTTCAACTTTTACTTTTATTGCCTTGTCATTAAATTCACATTGAGTTCTTAAAACAAAAATGTTTAAAACAGATGTGGCTATTAAAGTTACAATATGAATTTTACAACCCTAAATTTTATGACACTGAAAAAAATTTCAGCCACCAAAGTCAGAGACAAGAATGGAAGCTGAAGGCAGCACTAAGGGTGACAGATTTCCGTAATTACCAAAAAGTTAAGCTAACATAACACATACAGTATATACCAATTACATAAATCAGGCTTCAGATAGAAAAATAATCCAAAAAAATAAAATCATGAATTATCAAGACTGAATACCAAATAAAAAAAAAAAAAAGAGAGAGAGAGGTAAAGCTTTAAATGCCTTAATCCAACTTCTGTTCTTTTTCATTTTGCTTTATGGATCTTCTTCACAAGACCTAACTTGTTTGCTGCACAGTGATCCACACAATGACTTTGAAGCAATCCTAAGGCAAAGATTCAAACAAAAATCATAATTTTTATGGTATTTTGGAGAGGAGATTAAACAGCCTTTTAATATTCTTATTAAAAAATAAAAACCATAACAAACAAAAAACACCACCAACAACAAAAGATATCTGATTTCACCAGAAGTTCCACTATGTGTGGACAGACAGAAGTGTAGACATGGTCTATTTATGTCTTAAAATAATTCATAACAAGTGTAGGAATAACCTCTTGCAGTATATTATTCCACACAATATGTTTTCTGATTTTTAGTGAGGATTTGAACCTTATGCTCAAGGAAATTGGAAATTCTAGATCAAAATAACCTCTAGTGAGACAATATCATCTCCCTGTGTCCTGTGACTCACTATGTCAGAGAGCACATTGTGAAGTTTGCCGTGTGGGTTTCAGTGGGATATGTATTTAAGAAGAGCGGTACCACCCACTTAACCTGTGCAATCAAGTTGCTGTATTTATATACTTCCCATTTTTGATTGGATCAGTATTGATCTTAGTTTGGTCTCCTCTGGCTGTATGTGAAGAGTGTTCCTGGAAGCAGAGACATCCTCGCGCCACGCTGCTCTGTGTTGCCTCTTTGCTCTAGCTCCCTAGGCAGCTTGCTCCTGCAGACTTTTTTCTGTTCCCCGACTCCTGGTTCTTGCTTCCACTTCACTAACGATTGGCTTTCCAGCCTTCTGTTGCTCCTTGGTTTTACTGCTTTTTCTCTCGTGCACTTTACAGTCTAAATTCAGTAACTTCCTCATGCTTGCTATTCCCATATCATCAAGAACATCCTAGAAAATGCAGCTCTGTCGTTCAGCCATGTTATTACATACACTGCTGGCTACAGCAGAGAAAACCTTTTGCCTCTTGTCTTTCGGCTGCCACAAGCTCTAGCTCCTCATCACCAGAGGCCACATTACCTCACGGCTTCGGCAGTCCTCCCTGTGATCTTTCCCCTTCCCTCGGGACTGATCTCAACACTGGCCAGGTAACTTTCCATATTAGCAGCTAATCTCTCTGTTCCCATATGGCTGGGGTCAGTCATCATTTCCATGACTTATTTGTTTCAATATCCGTATAAAGTGAGGAAGTCCTTGGCATCAAGTAGCTTTAAATGATGTCAGGGGTCAACGGTGTCTTTGTTCCTGCACCGTAAAAGTTCCCCCGTGCCTGTGCTCACCTCCAAACACTGCCCTGTAGCGAACAAGGGGGTAGAACAGGTGTCCTTCCTTCTCATTTAATTTATTGCAGACTTTATTATATCCGTGGCAGTTCAGTTAAAAATAATATGCTCCCTTTTCTATCAGCCAAGTCGTAGGTGCTTGAGAAAATTCTGAGCTGAGAGGGTACTTTCTTGCAGGAAATCTGCAAAATACTGCCTGCACTTCCAGCATCCCAGTGTCGGATCTCTCAAAATCTGTATATCCATGAAGGGTTGCAAAGACAAAGGAGAAGAAAACAGATATATAAAATGATTTTAAAATAAACCAGTCATCTGCCAGAAAGCAAAAGCTCCATTGCATAACTGAGTGTATTTAGCTCTGACAACTGTCAGTCCATTTTGCTCATGTCTGTTAAACTTAGTCTATTTTAAACCTATTTTTCTAAAATTCCTCCCCCATTGCTGTGATTGGTGCAAGATCTACTAATAATGATGCTTTTGCAAGTAAGGCATATATATCTGTCAGCATCTTGGCTCCTCTGTCATCCAGACATGTTCAGAGTAGGATTGAATATCTCTTTGATTAATGTTAATGCTTGATTAGTGTACTAATGCTCTCACGAATGGTAGCAAGCCATCACATAGAAGAAAGCGTTATATGAAACAATTAGACACCGGCAGGAGATGATGATCCAACAGGCCTCTTAATATTTTGAGTTTTATAATTTATTTTATCTAATTCATATGCAACTCACATGTCATTGCATAATGTTAATATTGTATCAAAAGACTGAAATCTCTCTGCTGTTAAGAAGTTCATGTACATATATAAAGTCACAAATATTCTGAAAATCTTAAATAGCCTCTGCACATTTACAACTCCAGCTATTGCATGCAGCTTCAGATAAGGTATTTCTTCATTGAAAGTAACGCCATCAGTTCCCATTCACAAATAGTTTGGACATGATATAATAGCGACACTACTTCGAACTAAGCGGCCCCCAGATTTCACAGATGGGCTGTGTAGCTGGCTGCCACCCAACCTGCAACACACTCCACTTTGAGCAGTGCAAATAGATTTCACCCAGAAAGTCAGAGTGGCTCTTCCCTAGGACTGCAGAAAGCGGAGTATGAGCTGTGTTTGTCAGCACTGACCTGCATGTTTTCACCATTAACAAGAAGAGATGGGGCGTCATCTACAAGTAATACTAGCTGGGGTGTCCTCTAAGACAGCATGATGTTTGCTTTTGTGTTAAGAGAGAAGACAAAAAGAAATGATAGGAATAAATTCCACCTGCTGTTTCAGGACATGTTCAAAAGGCAATTAAGGCTCCTCTGGTCACAAAACCATGATACAAGGAGGCAAAACAGGAGGAGGAAGAGCAGAAGGTCTGTGTAAGGTTTTCATCACATTAGGCACCTCAAGAAGTACTGCTGTTTAGATCCTGGCATTGACATTTAGATCACCGACATTTAGATCCTGGTGATGTCTCTGAAACTTAGGGATACTGTAAACATAACAATCTCACAGATATTCACCGAGAAGTTCTTGCCCCTAGTAAGGGCTTGAAATTTGGTGATGTCAGAATCAGCACACTGCCTGGATCATTTGCAATCCCTAATGTTACCAGACTTTCACCTAGCTCTACCTCATGCAGATCAAACATACTAGTCTGCAAATACTCACTGGAGACTTGTGGAAGCTGAGCAGCTATCTTCTGTACTTAGTCATAAAAGGGAGCTAATAACGATTGACTATTGCAGCATTGATGCAAAGATGAAGTAATTGACTTTGAGAAGCATTCAGATATGATGGTGATGCCACCACGGAAATGTACACAAGTAAATTAACTTCTATATTCCGGCAGCCTTTGAATAATGCACAGCACAAAACATCTGGGACCACATATTAAAAGGGCATATAAAAATCCTGAACACAGTGAACATCCAGTGGATGAGGCAGTACAGTAAAATGCAATTATGACTTAAGTGAATCAAGCATAGAAAAAAAAAAGGCTACATTAAAGATACAACCCTAAATATCAACCAGCCTACTTTTTGACTGCTTGAATTAACAACTTCAACATAAGCTGTGAAATGTAACATAAGTTTTGCGGATACCTCTATGACTTCTGTGAAAGCGCATGCAGGTACCACTAGATAGTATCTATTATCCCCAAACTTTTCTCTAAGTTCGATTATAACTGAGTCTTGCACATGAGAGAAAGGAGAGGTACATGTGAAACACTGAGACAAACAGGCATCTGTTTCTTCTATCAGCTGTGGCATTGAGGAACACCTTCAGACCTTAGCTTTGCTTCAAAATTCTTGTTGAACAGCTTTCTAGATTTCTACAGCTTCTCTGATAAATGCACTCATAGCAAACGCCTGCAGGAAAACTTGATATTACATTAAACTAATCTGGTTTTTGATTCTGTCATAGCCTCCAAACCGAGTGCCACCCTGCAGGGAGATTTTTCACTTACTGTGGGAAAATTCAGCAATGCTATGATGGAAGCAAAAGCACAGCCTGGCTCTGAAAAGCATCTCTGTTAAAAGACCATCATGGAGCATTTAATCCCTCTCACTTTGATTTCTGTATCAAAATATATGCATATTACAAGTAAATATAGTTTAATTAGAGTCCAGTTACCAAGAACGAAGTCTGGGGTGCGTGTGAATTATTCCAGTCCTATACCTTCCTCTCACATTATTCTGTAGGTCAAATATGGATCTTAGCAAAATTCATGATCCCCCTCTGCCTTATTGAGCTTAAGCAGGTGAATTTGAATCCTCAGTTTGCTGATCCTCTATTGTTTTTGTTCTTTCAGGCTACCAGAAGTAAAAATCAGTAAAAACTTATTTTTGGCATGAAAGGCAGAGGATCTAACCAAATACAGGAAAACAACAGATTGACTAAAAGAGTTCCATTATTACATGGTCGTTTCGAATGTTGAACTTCACTTTAAGCCAAAGAACATGCTAAAGAAAATAAAGCTTGAATATATTGTTCCCACATTTGCAAACCACTAACATAAGAATATTTTTGAGCATCCTAAATATTCATCATTTTTGGCTATAACTTTATCACAGTCACCATCTCCAATGCCAAGTTTATTTTTAAAGAGCAGCCTAGTTCCTGCTCCTTCAGGTTTATGCAGACAGCTGTTTTGTTTTGCTCTTCCCATGCTATGAAAAATCTGTCATTCGGCATTTAATTCTAGCACCTAACTGGCTCTCTTGAGACAACAGAGGAGCCTCTGACAAATATGAACCCATCAAGATCCTCAAGTAGGATAAAAAAAAAACAAAGTGAAAGCTAAAGCAAAACAGCAGGTCAGGAAGCTCAAAGGCTTGTAGCATTGATTTCTTTGGCACAAAAAGCACTGTGTTAGTCCAGTCCATACTCTGATTTAAATGGAATTATCCTGAGGTAAAAATAAAGGAATGCGGTGGTGAATCAAGCTCATTGTCTACATTTAATACAAAGCTCAGATGAAGGCACTGGGCTGCATGTGATGCAAGGTGTAAACGAACAACACGCGTGAGCAGGACTTGATCTGTTCCTTATGGTTCTCGCTAAACTTTTTGTCAGGTATTCATCTGCGCAGCTCTTGAGGCCATGCAGGACTCATCTGTTTTGTAATAAAATGATTTGGCTGCTACATCAGGATCTTAAAAAACAATTGGAGCTAAATGGTACAGTAAGACTCCAACATTCCTCTGACAAAATTTGGAAGATGCCACATCTAATTGGGAAGTGTTTAAAGCTGTAAGCTTGTGTTTGTTAATACGTACTTGGGAACAATTTGCTATCTTTGAGTCTAATCCTTTCATGTGGCTACCCATCAACTGCATTTGATTTTTTCAACCCTGTGAAAGTTTAAGGGCTGGAAACCTGCTGTGGCTTCTCTTCTCCTTTTTATCCCAAGCAAGAGCTGTTTCTCTGCCCCGAATAACTTACAGAAAGCAGGGATTTGGCTGGCCAGTCGTGCAGACTGCAAAGTTTCAGGTGGGGAGAGGCTGCAGGGAGACACCAGGAAGAGGAAAGCCATAGAGGTGTCTGAGGAAGAGGGGATGATCAACAACTCACCAAGCCCTTAACATGGCTTTCAGCAAATATCACCCTGTTGTGCTTTATATTCCTCAGGAAAATTGATGGCAGATGACTTAGCGTGACTTCAGGCTGTTTCAAAGATGCGTGAGAAGAGGTTCAGGAGCACAACTGTGCACTTGCTCACCTGAGTGCTAAGCACATCAGATATCAGCATGAGCCAGGGGCTCACCAGATTTTCTGGGTGTCCTGAAACAGGATGGCTGCATGCTCATGGTAGCAAGGTTTGTCAGTTAGATTCCCACTTCTGTGAATCCTCACGCACTCTGAGCACAACTCTGAGGGGTTCCTAAGACAGACAGAACTGACCAGAGAAGTATCCACTGGAATATGCAGAGGTTTTGTTCTCTTTAAGGAAATGCCCCTAATGTCATGTTAATAGATAACGAGATACAAGTTCATTTGAAATACAAATGTACTGAAAATCACAGTTATGAGGATAAACCCTTAAAGGCTGAAAGAGCACATCATCACTGCTTTAAGCACCAGATGACCATCGCTTACGCATCTCTCCAGTGAGGGATCCTCTTTGAGATGCCGGAGCTGCTGCCTGGGTGTACACGAGACTCCCAGAGGTGCAAGTGGCACTTCTCGAAGCAGCTGCTTGCCTTTACAGGATACCTCTTCTGGAGATTTCCATATCTCACAATAATCTGGCTGAGTTTTAAACAGAAACTTAGCTGAAAAGAGGCTTCTCACTGTGTTTCACAATACCTGGCACTGACTGCTCCAACAGTGAGCACAAACGCCCTAAGAAAAACACAAGTTCAGCCATAATTTCCTGTCTTTCTGTTTCTGCTTTTCGGGGTTATGCATACCATTACCTAGAGCTTAGCCGTGTTGTGAAAGACACTAACCAAGTGTAATGACTTGGGGAATTCAGCTCACTTTAGAATTTTTTCTCCCCCAAGAAGTTTTTCCAGCTATTTTACAGGCACCAGAAGGAAAAACACTTTACCTGGACAGCAGCAGAGTGAGCTGTCTTTGGGTTCACACCATCAAATGCAGAAGACATTTGTTGGGCAGCTCTTGAAGCGTGCATGCCACCAGATTTAATCAGGGAAACTCAACTTTGTGTCCTGTTTTGCAAGAGGTATATTCCCCAGCAGGCCTGGGCACACTTCCAGAGAAAACTCATCACTGCTGTGGAGCAAAAGGGAGAGGCCAAATGCTTTAATGCTGGAAATATCCCCACACTGCTTCTGTGCTGCCTGGTGACCGCTGGCCTGTGGGGACAGGACCACAGCCTGTGCTCAGGCATTTACAGAATGTGGGGCACTGCAATGGAGCACCAGCACTGCTTTCAGCATCATGTGCTTGGCAGCAGCACAGGCAAAACCCCTTGGTGAGTCTTCTAGAAATTCCAGAAGATCCTCCATAACTGTCAAAAGTTGTAATAAGTATTCTTGGGTTTTTTGTTCTTTTATTAGACAGACAACTTTGATTTGGAAGTTTGATTAGGAGACAAACTTATTTGGAAAGCCCTTCTTATTCTATAAATGATGCTAATGTTAAATCAACATAGCCAGATAAGATACCAACAGCCAAGGCAGAGAAGAGACAGATTCTGTTATCTTTGCTCAGATAAACTAGCACTTCTGTAAAAATAGCCCCATGGAAGCTGACAGCTACTGAATGAGAAAAAGATCAGCATTAAAATAATACCCAAATAATATGAGAATCCCTCTTTTTATAATAACAAAAGTAAATGTCAAGAGTGATAATGATCAATACAAATAATGAGCAAAGCATGCTTCTTTTTAAAGGAAAAAACATCTGCTCTCTTTTTTTTTTTCCTGGACATTATGAATATGGTTGGTTTTGCCTGGGGAGGCAGAAAAGGTTTCACTCCACTAGTAACGCCTTCATTTTTCTGCTGACCCCTTGGATCATTTAATTGGGCTCCTTTTAAAGCCAGTATGTAGGTAAACTGCATGCATAATTAGCCAGCTGGGTTCCCTGCCAAGAGTGTGTCATTTAGTATCTGTGAGTGCCAGCAGGGTCAGTGCATGACACATGGTGCATTTTTGAAAAGCAAACAACCTTAAGGTCTTGTCCATAAAACATGGAACATGTTTCAGGGCTGGATCAGCCTCTTTTAGCAGTTTCTCATGCATGACCAGAGGTGTGGATTTTATGTGCAACTCATAAAGAAAACTCCAATTTGCACACCACAAGCACTAGCAGGTGATGGCTTAGAGTAGCAGAGGAGGTGAAAAAAGTTTGGCAAAGACATTAAACTGCATGTGCACATAAAGAATACACTTTTCCATTTAGTGCAGGCATCAGTTGCTATGTGATGCCTTAAGGAGCTAAGCAGCAGGTTTGAAATCTGGTCAGAAGTCATGGCTTCATATCCCAGCAGGACTGGCTCAGCCCTTTCAGAAGTCAAATTTTAGCAATCTACTTGTCAATGCATTTCAATTTGCATGCAATGCTCTAACAGGATGTACCCTTCGTTTTCAGTGCCAAAGAGGTGCTTTGTACAGTCACCAGAGAGTTAATGGTGCCCCAGACATGTGGTCACTGGCACAAGATCCTGGGAGGATTCTGTAGAAGGGTGTGTGTAAACGAACTCCAGGCATCTCTGAAGCCACTTGAAAAGTACTTGTAGTAACAGAGCTGCATGTGTTTCTGCCTTTCCTGGAAATTATCAGTCACAATAAGGTCTGCAGCAATGAGACGCAGAATGGGATTTTTCCGGACCTGCTGAATACAGAGGCCGTCTCCTGACCATAGTAATTTAACGCTTCATTGTTATACTATCACTTCCATCATGTCACTCTTACTCCAAATATCTGTCTTGCCTTTTATGAATTTCCATCCAAAATCCATCTGAGACTCGTATATGTGATGTGTACTTGCCCGCATTAGTGAGGAGGCATCAGACATCAGCTGCATCAAGAAGCTCCTGGGCCCATCGGTCACCTCTGCTCTTCCCCATGCCAGCTGTGACTTTGCCATCGGAGAGGTGTCCGCTCCTTTGAGGCTATTTTGCCAAGTCCAGTGTTGTCAAATGAACCCTCATTTTGATGAGAAGGACTCTCACGCTTCATGTGGGGAACAAGAACACAGAAAGCACTCATAAACCCAATTACTGGTGACATTCACATCCCAGTTGTGACAGATCAAGAGCAAAGCCCCAGACGTGGATCCCAGACCAGAAGCCCAGGCAGTTTGGTACTCATTGAGCACTCGGACAGCACATCTCACTGCCTCACAACCAGCTCTGTGAAAACACACACCAAATGCCCATGGATTATCAACGAATGACAGGCAGAAGAGAAGCAGGGAATGTTTAAGGGATGTCTGTACCCCAGGTTGCCCATGCCACCTCTCACAACTGACACTTTATCACAGACACATACCAGCCACTGCTTTTATTTGCTGAGGTATGGGCAAACTTGCAGGTTCAAAGCACAAAGAACTGCCAGATCTGCTAAATCCCAAATGGATAGTTCTTCCTATTTCTTAACATTTGAATCCTTTAGTCTCATGGCTAAGTTTTTCTCCATGAGTAGGAAAGCTTGTAACTCAGCTGTGGGCTTGCTTATGTAAGGTACATGGAAATGTTGACAAATTCATTCGGTTCCAGAAGCTGGAGGTTATGAAAAACACTGGTACTGGGAGACTCTCGATAGCCATAACCTGTGATGTTTTGAATGATGGAGCTGAGCAATGGAGTTTCTACCACTTTCACTGGAGACTGCTCCACAACAGGCTCCTGTATACTCATGTCGTTGTTACTCAGCAGTTTTGTATTTTTACTACAAAACAACTCCCGTCATATCATTTTTGACAACCCATACAGAGGAAAGCCTAAGTATGGAGGTTTCTCAGTTCTCCATGACACTTAAGGTTATGAGATTAATACATTTATGTGGTCCACTTAAGGTTATCACATGATTGTCTTCAGGAAATGAAAGGGGCCAGTTTTTCCACATTTGAAGCGCATACCAGTAATTTTTTAAAAAATCACCTCTGCAATCTTTTTGTTTAACAAAGAAGATATTGTTTGGAAGATAGAAAATAAATTAATTTTCTACTATGACCTCATTAAAATTGGATTTAAGTTCCAACCCGAAAGAATTTTAGAACAACAGTAATCTCTTGCCCTTGAATCTCCATCTATTGAAGCTGGTCTATTTATTAATTTCGCTGCCAGAAAGTATATTTTGACTGGCCTGTGAGCTGAGCAGACAGTCTCTCCCCAGAAGCTTACACATGAGGGCCATTTCCTTATTCATTTCTTCTCAGCAAAGAGGGTGTTTCCAACCATATCATTTTTAATCAAAGCACTCTTGACTCAGACACAATTGTTCCCATTGATGGGCAGATGGGGATTTGATCCCGACCCAAGAAAACAAAAAACTAGAAAGGGTAGCACCTCTCTTATCTGCAACAAATGAACAAGATTAGCCACAACCTGTTTTCTTCTCACCATACAACAAATCCAGTGTGTGCTCTCAGCACAGCCGTAGATTCTCATCTTGTAATTTTTAATACAAGACATATACAGCCTGAGGGAACAAATTACTCTTCTGTATTCAACATGCTTCAGTGCCTTCAGAGGACTGCGCTTGAGAAATACACTTACTTTGCTTGGCAGAAAAAGCCTTTGAAAACAAAGGAGAGGGCTCTCTGCTATGAAAGTCGAGTTCATCCCAAAAGCAACAAAAGAAAGCAGTTCGGGAAGTTGGACATGCTTTGGGGGAAAATTGTCCAGACTCAAGTTTACGTTCAAAGTGGCACTGTACATCAAATTATTTTTTGGTAACATCCCAAAGCATTACTGTATTTAAAAAAATGGAAGTCAGCAGGACCCTGTATCCTGCACATGAGATTTGCTGTTGGGAACCTGGAGCTGAGCAGAGAGGACAGCAGAGCCTTTCTCTTCCCTCTCCCCACTTCTGTCAGTCTGCTGTTAGAATCTCAGTTCTTCAGGACAGGCACTGCTTTCTCATGTGAATGTACAGGAAAATGGGATCTTAAATGCTACTGAAATAAAAATAACAATCAGAGATGAAAAACTTGTGGGGCTCTATAAATAAGACAGAGGGGGCTTGCTGTCTGATACTCTTCTGCAGCTGTGTCAACTGCATGTCTACTAAATCATAATAGGGTAGGCCTTCACCCCACCCGCAAAATAGTGACATTAATTTAAAAATCATGAAATTTTTAAAGTTACAAAGTTTGAGAGATTTGAGAGATTTTGTTTAATTCAGCACGTTTTAATTCAGGTTTTGAGCCTATGAAAGCAGCAAAAACCAGAAACTTATTCTACCATTAAAAAAAAAAAAAAAAAGGAAAAAAAAAAAGAAAGATAACAGATCTTTGTGTAATTGCGTATTTTCAGAAACAAACAAACAAACAAAAAGAGACAATCAGTAAGTTTGCTTTTACAAAGCTAGAAAACGGGGCTCTTTTTGTATTGGATATTTGAAAAAACAAACCAAATGCTCCATTTGACTTCACTTTTACCCATACTTTTGCTACATAAAGATCTCCATAGGACTGCAAATGCCAAACACAGAAAATGTTTCTATTTCTCTGACTGCAGTGCTTCACTAACCAGCCTGTAGTACTTCTGTTTTTTCTTTCTTGCATAAAGCACTCTTCATTATTAGAGGAATCTGTAATATTCAATTTTCTTTGTAAGATTTTTTTTTTCAGGAAAAATGAAATTACAAGACAACCCTTTTTTCTTTTTTTTCCAGAAATGTTTTCATATATGGTGTAACTCTAATTCCATTTTAGTTTGAATGAAAATATCAAAATACAGCTACTTCACACTGCATCCGTTCAGAACATCGTTTCAAGTTTTAGCAACTTAACATTTTTGTTTTCCAGCTCTGATGGCAGGGCAGGAGGGTTTCCAATTTCTTAACTTTCTCCCTCAACAAAAAAACAATGAGACTTGTAAAAAGGATGAAAAGAAAAAGAAAAAATGTAAATAGAGACTGCATTTTTTTCAGTTTACAAGTAACAGAAACATGCAACTTCCAGGATAGAAACCCCAGTTAAAGTATCCTGTCCTCTTTCCATACAGCAGTTGGTGTAATTGTTTGCCAAGCTAAGTATACAAAAATGTATACAGACATTAAATGTAATTTTAGCATTCATATGATTGCATAGGTAACAACGATACTTTTGTTTGTTAGCTTGTGGACACACTTAGAGAAGTGCAATGTTTTGCAGTTCTGAAAATCTAAATTCACTTACAGACAAATCCTACCAACTGTATTCCTTACTAACAATTGTCAGAACAACAAAGAAAAAACACATGCAAAAGTTTACCTATACAGTGCCTATGTCCACAGACTCAAATAAAATAAAATAAAATAAATTTACATTAAATACAATATATATGCTCCCTGCTATGAATTTGACTTTGTCTGGTCTGTAACTAAATTCCCCTGATATTCCAGTTTTATGATGGTGTGATGTAGTGGTAAAGTGGGACCATACTGATGATCTAAATCAGAAAAACCAGCATGTTTTTCATTTCAGAAGCAAAAAAAAGTTTGCAAGAGAAAGTTTGCCAGTTTCAGCACTTCCTGGCCGCCAAGAACATTTACTGAAAATCAATGGTCTGTCCAAAATCTAATGTGAGCAGGAGTCATAGTGCAGCTGTTCAGCATCTATACTGTTTCCTAGGCAAAGTTTCTAAGCCCTTTCAGTCCTTTAGAATAATAAAAATGATTAATGGCCTTGAACACTGTGAACCAAGTGTTTTGAAGTGTAACCTGCTACTTGTAATGTAGTCAGTATTTCTGGTCTGCATTGCACTTGAATACAGGGCCTCTGGAAGTTGATGCTAAAATGGGCAACATTTGAAATGAATGAGGAAGGATTCATGAAGTCTGACTGTAAAATCAGTTTTGCCCAAACCAAGACATTATTTTCCATCATCTCATAAAGACAAAAAATAAGTGTAAATACATATAAATAGATAACATTTTCTATAAACACATTCTAAGAGAGCAATGCTGATACCACACAACATTTTTTCAGCAAAATGATCCATCTCACTCAGTGCAAGCATTTACCATAAAGGGTCCTCAACATGTTTTAGAGAAACATAAAAGTGTTGGGTCTTCTCAGAGATTTTACACAGCAAACAGAGATTTGGAATCTTAAGGGAACAAATTCTTCCACCTGGGCCTTCTCATATGGACTTGATGATCTTTGTAGGTCCCTTCCAAAAGAATTACCCTACATTGTTGTACCTTTAATGTAGAATCCCAACAACGCTTAAAGCCAGTTTGACTGATGTCAAGATTTAGTAGATTCACCCAAATCATAAAAGCCACAGGAAAATGTTGGTGACCAGATAGCAGGTACCTGCAGTGTACAATTGCATAGGTTACTGTGGGACGTTTCTTTGGTTTGCGCAAAGCTGGTCTCCAGCTGCCGCATGCCTGGTCCCTGGCTCTGCTCACGCTGAGGCTGCAGTTGCACAACCACCTTCTTCTGAGAATTTGGACTCAAGCCTAAGTTGTCAGTTAGCTTCCCATTTACCTTGACTTGTTTGCTCATGCCCTGTACCAAACTCAAGCAAACAAACTGACAAAGTTGGAACTCACCTATTTCTAAATATTGTCAGGGCCCTGAATTTACCAAGAAGCCTTAATTCCCTTGACCAGTCTCACGTGGGACCCCACCTCCAGCCCATGGCCCAGGAGCCCTCTTTAAGCTCAGCCCCAGGACGCTTACCCCCTGCCTGAGCTATAGGTGTTTCTGTGAGCAGCTCTGACTCCTGGATAGACCTTCACCCTATGCTGTAGGCAGCTCATCTTTAGGCTTCTCTCTGGCCCCTTCTGGTTTTGCTCCTAGTAGGGCTCCCTGGATGGACCCAGGCCCCAGTTCATCGCTCTTTGTATCTGGGGTCTCAATGGACTCCATTAGCAGTATCCATCACTGCCTGTGCTGGGGTCACACTTGGATCCGGGGTCACCCTCCCTTAGGAAGCTGTTGGCACTTGCTGCTCCCTGAAAAATATAGAACTTTGTGACAATTTTGGGGAGGAAGTGGAAAGCCAGCAACAAAATACAAAGGAATAAGACCACTGGACTGAATCTCCACTGCTGCCTTGGCACCCCTGCTGCCTCTATTTCTCCATCTGATTGTTGGGTGTAATAGAAGCTCAAAAAGCATTACAAGGAACACTTAATTAACATTTACAGAGAGGGAATGTGCTAAGTTCTCTTATGAAACCTTTTAGTCTAAACTTACAGGCCTTATATGTGATATAATTTTGGAGACAGCAGATTGTATTCATTATATATTTCAAATGGTATAAACAAGGCAGTAGAAGTACTCAAATTGCCACAAGCCAGATGGAGATCTTATCATACTACCTCCCACAACTTAGAGCAACTTCTTGAAAGCCCCAAGTTATTCTGCTTCTAACGCAGCAGATGAGCAAATCTCCTGGGTGAATGCTGGGCTGTGTCATGTGCAACAGACACTTCTGTCTCCTCCCTCTGCTAAAGAAGGAGAAAAGTGCAGCCTCCTGTCTGAGCACCCGCTGCTCAATTGTATAGTAGTGAGAGAAAGGTGCGTGCAAACTTAAAGTAAAAATTAGATCACGAGAAGTCACATTTTTGGAGCATAAGGGAACATTTTAGTCAAATTATCTTCTTGAGCACAGAATGAAAAGGAAACATTTTACCGGAGTTAGTTTTTAAAAGAATTATCCTAGGTAAATTGATCTGCAGAGAATTGTTCCCAAAACTATAAATCATATTGATTTACTTGCTTTACACTTCCAAAGGGTGACCAATGAGTTATCGGAAGGGTGCACTGAGCGCTCGGTCTCACAGATTGAGGATGTGGCTTATTCCTGCCTTTAATATGGATTAGCAAGATGCAAATGATCTCAGCCACAGTAAGTGAACTGTTTCTTTTTGATTAAAAAAAAAAAAGAAGAAGAGAGAGAGAGAGAATAGACTATCAGTGATTTCCTAGAACTATCTGATTAGATTTGAGTTTCTTAAATTTCACTATATTTATGTAGTAGTTAGGAAAGAGCATTCCTTCTTTTAACTTGGTGTGGATTATCACAGTTTGCAGTCACCTGTATTCATTAAATGTAGTATAAGTTGCACACCAAAAGCATGATTCCTTTGGTGCTTTCCAGTTCTTCAGAATATTACATTCTGCCCTTTCATTAGTTCGTAAAACAAATTTGAAAGTCCAACCAATACTAAAGGTGGGGAAAACAGCAAATGCACCTACTGTATTCTTAGTTTGTTTAAAAAGATTTAATCATCATATTTTGGAGCATTTTTTCAATACTGATTTTTTTAATTAGGAAGTTTTCAGACAACTAAATTGTCTCATCTGAACAGAGCAATGAGTTTGGCAGAATTGACTCATGGTCATTCTACCTGACAGCATTCCCTTTTGTGGGAATGTAACCCTTACTGTGAAAATGTTGTACTAAGCAAGCCTTAGTTCCGCTCGTAAATCAGTTCGATGAAAGGTTTGAAAGCCTGTTTCTATGCTGTAGTTAAATTACATTGAAAGTACAACTGAATTTGTCCCTCATTTTTCCATCAAGTACAATGTGACTTAAAAGTTAGCTAGAGCATGAGTACAGTTTAGAAAGCCAGATGAGATTTCTTGAACAAAAGTAGGTAGAATTTAGGTAAACATTCTCCAAGTTTAAAATAACACATTGAAGCATTTGTCTTTGATTATCAGTTTGAATGTACATAATAATAAGGCTTTATTCCCACCAGACAGGCACGTTAAAAAAGTTCCAGAGTGCTTGTATTCAGAGTTCTAAAATCAAACTCCTCCCTGCAGTCAAAATCAGATGTAAAGTTGAAAGCAGGATGGCTTTTGATTCATGTGTGAATGAAGGTCCCAAACACTTGGCAATACTAGAAGACAGATTAAATGGAAGACTTGTAGAAAACTACTCAGCCGCTCTGTACCAGTGGTGCTGCTGTCACAGCAACAGCCGAGGGACTTTGATGCCTTTTGGTAACCAGTACCTAATTTGGAGCCCTCCCAACATTTAGCTGTTTTTGGCTTACTGTAACATCAACTACCTGCAGGCAGATGCAACATTACATGGACCAGAAGCGACTGCAGTGATGCCCCTGAATTATATTTTGCTTTGTGCGTGCTGCTCTAGTCATAAAGAAACAGCCAAAAATTTGAGTAGGTTTGCTAGTCTGTGGAATTCACAAGTCCTCCCTAAGGAGGAAGCTGATATCTACAAAATATTTCACTTGAAGTGCTAAAAAAACAAACAAACCAACAACAACCAAACAACCAACCCATGAGAAAACTGCACAAATGCCTTCCATTTTTATTCTCAGCGCAATCATAGCCATATAAATGGACCATGAGTCTTCCTTTCGGACCACAAACACATCCTATTTTCAAAGGGAACCTTCTTTTATTAAAAATTAATACAGGTTTTCTTAATCCAACTTGTAATGCACATATTAATTGTAGTTGCAAACTGGCCATTTTCCAGCTCTGCTCTAGCACCAAAACCCACACTTGTCTACCTCCTCTCCCAATGGATCAGTGTCCAAACTCTTAGTGATTTTTTATTACTGGTAATTCAAATAACATATCAAATCTTTAAAAATTGCTCTAGCTCTGCCCCAGGTCAGGTTTGCAAGTTCCTATTGCAGACCATAATTCCTTCCACCAGCAGAGCCACGGCCTTTTCCCACATTCAGAACAGGGTTGGTAACCGCATGTGCAGCAGTGAGTCAGCAGGAAGCCAGCAGGATTTGCATATAATGCTCCATCACAAGCTAGGAAGGCAGCACAACACAAGAATTGCTATTTAAAGAGCTCTTAAACTCACGGAGAAAACAATCAAAATGTTCCCAGAACTTTTCCATTTTAATACCTTTCCAAGCAAACTAATTGTTAGGCACTTGTGGCCAGAGGTGT
Source organism: Cygnus olor (assembly GCF_009769625.2). Taxonomy (NCBI): domain Eukaryota; kingdom Metazoa; phylum Chordata; class Aves; order Anseriformes; family Anatidae; genus Cygnus; species Cygnus olor. The sequence goes on from NC_049184.1 coordinate 6,302,999, forward strand.
TGTTCTTATTCCTATTCTCAGAAATGGCTGTCCACGGCAAAGAATGGCAGCATCCCACCCTGCAACAAATCTTTTTTTCTTTTTTTTTTTCTCAATGGATGTGCTATCTGTGAAATTTCATTGTCTTCATGGTACAAATCATTTTTCTGCTAAAGCAGGAGGAAGCAGGAAGGATGGAGTAGGGATCTTTTGTTTCTACAGGAGAAATTCCAAGCAAAATAGTGGGAGGGTTTAGAAAAAAGTAAAAATTCTTTTTCTTTTTTTTTCATTTCAAGCCAGTAATGGAAATTGATTAATGAAGCCCATCTGTAGCTGGTACAAAGGGCCAAATCTTCAGCTAATATAAAATAGCAAGCTTCCACTTTTAAAACCCAGAAAGAGGAAGGGGACATAAAACTAAAAAACAAACAGGCGCATTTGATCATTTAGTGGTGAAAAGATCAGGCACTCCTCAGTTGCAGGGTTTTATTTTTGTGCATTGTGTCAACGATTGGAAACCATATGTTTTAAGACCAGCTTCAATAGTATCAGTAGCTACAGTCCTCCTCTCAGATTACTTTTTACTGCCTGCCTAATTTTGAGCTTTAATAGCTAACATGCACTTTGTTTATCAGTTACAAATGTTCTGGATTTTGATGAAGTAGGTCAAACAGCACATATTGGTTCATCATCAGTACTAAAGACCCAACTAACAACTTGTTTAACATCGTGGCCTGCGACTTTGCAAATAAGGGTTTCTTAGGAATAAGAAAACCAATCTCACAATCAACAGCTCTGGTTCACGATGCTGAATGCGAGACGTTAGCACTGGGATCCTTATGCAGCTCTCGTGCATCCCTAGAAGAATCCTTCCTACAAGGTGCAGAGCTTGTGCCATCAGAAGTGCAGCCAAGTGGAGCGCTGTTAAATCTCCTTGCATAACACTCCTGTTAAATAGCCAGCCCCATATTAAGTGCTTTATCACACGGAGGGCAGTATTAAAATTAAATATGTTTAAAGTCTTTCCAGGATCAGACCCTTAGTACCTTACAGGATTGAGCACTAATATATGAAATAGCTCTTTTTAAAATTAATTCTGTTTAGCTGTATGACACAGAACATTCAAAATAGTCTCTAGCTTGCATTATTTATCCCCTAATTACTTGAGGACAGGGTACCTCTCCTCTGTTTTTAAAGCACTGCAAAAAGTAATGATGTTCTAACAATAACAGCAGCAGCAATTCTGGGCATCTACCAGAAAGGAAGCAACCATTAGCCCTGAGAATGAAATTTCACTGCAATCCACAAAATAATGTGTTAGAAAATGCTTATGGTTGCCAACTTTCGCAATTTTACTGAAAGTCCTCTAAAATTTGAGGGTTTCTCTTCACAAAGCCTGAGCTCTGGCATCATGTTTTCATGTGAGATTCTCAGTTTTAATTGTAGAAGACAAGTAAGTTACTCAGCATTGTGGTTGCAAAGAGAAATTGAAAACATGAACCCTCGGACCAGAGAACAATTAGTAAGAGCTCAAAATGCATTGCTCTTAAAATCTTACATGTGGTAAAACAACTTTGTGATGCTCAGGGTCTGATCCAGGTGCTTCTGTGCTTGGGGTTAACAATGTCCAGTACCCCGACAAGCCTCGGTACCTCTGTTTGAGGGCTTCTCACCTAGGTTTGCACCAGAGAGTAGCACGGGATCTTAATTGTCAGAGAAGCTGCTAAAATAAAATATCGGCCCATTTCTTGTTTGTACTGCTGTAATTATGTTCATTTCAACTATGAGGTGGACAGCAGAAACTGGAAATATTTCAAGGAAAATGTGTTTTCTATAGTACCTATGCTTTGGGATGTAGCTCCTTGCCTCCTCAGAGGAAAGGCAGAGGTGGGCTGTGGGCTCTCTCGCACTACAGGCGAAGCAGTCTGCATCCCGTAGACAGAGAAAGCAGCTTTCCCTGGCAGAAAGCAGCTTCCTGACCTGTTGCCTTCCCCTAAAGGAAGGGTAAGGGCTCACTGCTGGGGTTCCTGGAGTGCCCGAGGAGGACCATTAGCTCCTCAGTCTGTCCAGGACACTGATACCCAGCCAGGTGATTTGGAGCATTTCCATTTGGTGAATATCCAAGCTTTCTCCAGTTTCCCTTATTCTTTCATTTTATGGTACGTGGGAATAAGTACAGGGAGTACCCCAATCCATAATCCCATCCATGGCGCAGAAACCACCTCGTTTCCCCGCCTTTCTAAATTGCTTTTTAAGATCTACAGGTATTTTGCTGGTTACTAACAATGACGAAAATACTTAAAATTCCTAACTGAAAAAATATCCTTTATCTTCCTCTTTGCACCCTTTTTCCACTGAGCCCTTATCTGCTTTTCTAAATATTGCATACAATGTTTTCAGTAAATAGAAAGGATATTGGAATAGACAAATAATGTTTGCCCACCAGCTCAGGAAGGTGTTTCTGGCACCAATTCAGAAGTTGCAGAAATTACTTATGCTGAAAGGGACAAGGAGTGTCTTTTTGTGTGCAGGGTGCTGTACAAACAATGAGGTCCTGGTCTCTGACTGGCTTTCTGTGGCATTACCACAAACAATACTAATTCTTAAATACCTGCCTGGCTTTAAGCACTTAAGTAAATAATTGTATTGATTGTTGTAGGACTATTCACATGCATAAAACTTAAGCATATATTTAAATATGTTGTGAAATCAGGGGCTGAGTGAATTTTGCATGCAAGGCATTTCTAGATGATTAGTATATACGAACTTACTTGTTAAGACCAGCTTCAAAAGCAGCTAATGTGGCAATCCGTTTTCTGGGCAGGGTGGGCAGAGTTGGGGGGAAAAGGAAAAGTTTTTTTTTCGAGACAGATCCTGAGGGACCTAAACGCTTACTTGTCCTTCACAGACTCCTCACCAGAACCAAGATTACAAACAAAAAAGGCAGCAAGGAAGTTCCCCAAAGCAGCGATCTCCCCGAGTTTCATGTGAGAGCGGTGTAAACTCAGAACTGCAGATAATCCATAGGGAAATCATGGGGTTAGTGCTGAGAACTGATGGGGAATAACAACTGAAAGAGCTTTGGTTTTTCTAGGCCGGCAGGAGGTAGCTCATGCTAGGACGCTTGCCAGCTCCGAACTGATGCTGGGAGCTTTGTCTCCTTTGGATTGTAGGAACACACTTTGCAGTCAAACTGATCTGAGAGATTTTGATAGTAAAAACAGCTGTCTCGTTGCAATGATGTTTTTGTTCCATTGTCAAAATTTTGAGTTAAATCCATGAGTGGGCTGCAGCTTGTTCAAACCCTGAACTCAACACCCTTTGTGCTCCTTTGGCTTTTCCACTGCAGTTCATGGGATATCCCCTTCCTGAGGAAAGGGCTAGGTATAATAAAAGCCGTCGGGGCGAGGACTTGCAGGTCTCCTCCAATGCCTCGCCAGTGCTGCAGAGACAGAAGAGGAGAGCTGCAGTCTGCCTCAAACTGATGAAAAGGGGGGAATAAAGAGGAAGAGCAGGGCGCAGAAAAGAAACACCCCAATGCCGCAGTGGCCGGGCTGCTTCCCCAGCGAGCAGGTATGCTGGTGGGAAGGGGCGGCCGTGTGGTACCTGTACTGTGCTGTGTGTGGGGACGAGGCCTGTGTGGGCAAAGTGAAGCACACGGAGGTGCACACGGTGGGAACCCTCTGGATGTGCCCGTGGCCACTCTCTGGAATGCACCCGGGTGAGGCTCCCACCACCAGGCAGGAGCAGAAAGCTCCCCTCTAGGTGCAAGTGTGGGAGGGTGCCTCTGGTTTTGTGCTGCCATGGGAGATGGCAGAGCACTTCCCTATGGCCACAGATCCGGTCTGGTTCCTTTGAGGATGTCAGAGGTAGAAGCAGATTGCCCAAGGGGGGTTGACCCCCTGGGGAGCCAGGAGCTGTGACACGGTGTGTCCATGAGCGCAGAGGGATGGTGTGCTTGAATGAGACTATTGCTGCGGGTCTGGCGGACCTGCGTCCCTACGGCAGAGCACGCATAAGAAAAATAAGCATCCTCCCCAGCTTCTTTTAAAATTGCTCTTTAAAAACTGTCACTGGAGGTCAGCAACACGAGGACTGCGGTGATTATTTTCCTGGAAGCGGAGAGCAAAGGTAGCATTCAAGCATCCAAGTTTCAAACCACGACCCCCTCTTGAAAACTTCCATCTACGTGCGGATTGATAGCAGCAACAGAGATAGAACTGTAGGTATGACCGCAAACCCGCACGTCGGCAGTACCTGCCGCCCAGGGAGAACACAGCGCGGCTCTCCTTAGAGAGCAAGGCGGGGAGAGGAGGACACGTCTCCCCCAGCCCAAGCAGCGGGGCTGGGCACTCGGGGCAGGGTCGTGCCAGGAGCTGCGGGGCTGCCAGCGCGTCCCCGCGCTCCGGCCGGGCCCCGCGGCGTGCGGGAGCCGCGGGAGGCTCCTCCTCCGCCGGGCCGGGCCGTGCCGAGCCGTGCTGTGCCGTGCCGAGCCGTGCCGGGCAGCGGGACACCTCCGAGGGCGGCCCCAGGCGTGCGGTAGGTGCGGGGCCAGCATCAGGTCGGTGCGCGGGGCTGTGCGCGGAGAGACGGGGGTTTAGGGGAGGAAGGGGATGTAAGGGGAGGTAAGGGGGTGTAAGGGGAGGTAAGAGGGGTGGGGGCACCGCGGGGTGCGGAGCCGCCGCCCCATTCCGCGGGCATGCGCGCCCGCCCCGCACATGCTCGCTGCGCCCGCCGCGGGCGCGCATCCTGCGCTGCGCCTCCGCGCTGCTCCTCCGGTGAGTCGGGGCGGCGGGGAGCGGCGGCTCCGCGCGGCTCCTTACCGGCTTCAGCCCTCCTTCCGCACCCGCGGAGGGGCTGGGAGGCAAGGGGGGGGCCCCGCTAAGCCCGCCTCGGTGGTGCTCGCAGGGGAGGGCGCTGCTTTGCGCGCCCGCGGAGCCCCCGCGGCGCGCCGGGGTCCTGCGTGCGCAGCTGCGAGCAGCGCTAATTGCCGGGGTTAATTGGGGCGCAGCGCTGCCGCCTGCCTCGGGCGGTTGTTTTGCGAGCTGAGGTGCGCGCTGAAATAAAGTTATTGAATGCTCTTTTGGCCGCCGCGCAAATGGGGAAATTTTCTAGCGCGGTTTGCGCGCTTTCGGGTGAAGTTTTGGGAGCGTGGAGTTGTGCTGGAGCGCCGTGAAGAGCCGCTGGAGGAAGTTATTTATGGTCTGTTACCGCTTTTCGGCGTTTCAAATAATACTCTGTGCTGTTGGATCAGATATTAATTGTTAAAATACATACGGTTAACCAATAAACAGTTTATTGGTCTCCATCAAATTTATTAACAGGATTTTTTTTGCAGCGTAGCATCAGATTTGCACATCCGTTAACGCTGGTAAGGACAGGGATATTTCATCGTTTCATCTTTCTCGCGGACTTTGGTAATTTACCTAGAGCTTCCTCCCTCTGCAGCCCTCTCCACAGAGGGTTTTTTCCTCTATATATTGAGAAAGCATGTGAAAATTCTGTCTGCTTATGTCTGTGTGTTTTAGGGTGATCTGGTCCCTAAATGATAGCATGGATTTAAGCTAAGTCTTCTCTACGTTATTTAAAGTAACGTTTCTTAGCACCTTTCCTGCAGTCCACGTTGCGTTGTTGTTTGTTACATGTAGCTGCATACAGGATAAGTCATCTCCTTGTCCATTTTGGTTTGAATAAACTGTTTCTGTTCTTGAACAAAGCTAGATTTTTATTTCTGCTTTGGAATTTAAGGCATTGTGTGGCCTCAAACGTTACGCGTATAAATAAGAAAGACTTAAGAGTATAGCTACCCTGAAAATAATTAGTGCTTGTAGCTTTGGAAACATCCCAAAACCTTTAAAAATATATTTTGAAAATTCACTTAAAATGAGTCTGCACCAAATAATTTGATTTAATTAGTCTAATTTGCATCTCTTCCAAAAAAAAAAAATCTTCCAGTGCGATGCAGAATTAAATTGTAAAGTTATTGAGTCAAACTATCCAGACAATTCTCATGCCTCTTCTACGTCCCCACCAACAGGTCAAAACATTTGGCTAAATAACAAGTAGTGTACTCTTTTTGGTTTGGGACACATCGTTTTGTTTTGCTTTGCTTTGTTTAGCCCGCTCCCCTTAGCATATTTTCTTGTAAAATACTGTGCAGAGACTTGATTCCCACAACCCGCTAATATTATCACCATTATTTGGCTGAAATGTTTGAAATGGGCTCCTATTTCAAATATCTTGCAACCTTGGCGGTCTTAAATTTCATTAGAAAAGCTTCATTAGGGAGAAATAAAAATGTTGCTGATAATTCTCCCTGCAACAAGAAGTCCCACATTCAACATGATGTGTGCAGTTGCACCTTAATTATACAAAAAGATTAAACTCACGTATTCACATGAAGAACTTGATCTCTGAATATCATTTAAAAATCTCATGAGTTGCTGTGTTGTTGTCGTTGTTGTCCTTCTATCATGTCAGCCATCTGCAGATTTTTTCCTGAAAATTAAAAAATTTAACTGTTAAGCCTGCAAGAATAAACTGCATCTTTAACTTAAAGACTGGAAGGTGTCCTGCCGAAGCCACTGTGGCTGTATTTGTATGTCAGTGTGTATATGTGCATGCTGCTGACAAAGAAAATAATTAAAGAAGCTAGTAATTTTCTGCTGTCTTCCTAACTGTTATTTATGATGTGTAGTAGTAAAACAGCTATTCTGAATTCAGCTATAATTCTCATCAGTAAGATTTGTTTCTTCTGTGCCAAATTTTGCAGTAACCAGATGGTTTTAAGGTGTCTTCAGCTGGAGAGCAAGCAAGAACAGTGCTGAAGACTAATTATTCCTTGCAGTAAATTTCTTCTGCAATAAATTCACAGGTTGTTAGACTTAATCTGTGGAAATGATTGTTAAGATTACTTGTGCAGTGAAAAATGCTTTTAAAAATTTGTGAAAACTAGCAGAAGTTCTTAGAATGCCAGGAAAATATTTTTGAATTAATTTTGCCTAGCTGGAATAACTTTTATTAAGGATGAACTGTTAAGTGAAGTTGCAAACTCCAATTCTTTTCATAAACCATGGAACTCTGCAGTCTTAATATGATGATTTTAAATATATCCCAGAAGTTAAGGGCTCATTTTTTAGATTGAGCAGGGAAAACTTCTACTACCATTTCTGATGTATGGTTACTATATGCATATGCATTATTCACAGCAGTAATGCTGGACTAACAACCCGGTTCTTCTCATTAGATTTCATGACGTTGTACTACGCAGGACAAAAAATAGTTACACCAAGGAAAAATAAAAACTAGGTTCAGAGCTATAAGCAATGACGCATACAAAAGTACAGCCATTCAGGTTTAGGTGCGTTCTCCCTTTCAGTGGATTAATTTAGTATAAGATATGATATATATATATATATGTTTTTAAAAGTATAACCACTCAAACCTCTTGGCATAATAATCACTTTGATATGAACAAGGAGAACTGAGCAAATCTTTCCCTCCCTTTTCTACTGCAAAGTCAGAGAGACCATCCTGGTTAGGTCTGCTTTTTAAGAGGTCTCATCAGAAAACAATTGTTCATGGCAGCCTAATTCTTAAAACAATACTTCATCTTTATTTGCAGATCTTAACTCAAGTAAGGATGTTTAACAAACACCCTGTTTTAATCAGGTGAGGATAAGCCCTTCAATTAGGATGCAAATAATTGCATATCATGGTTGTGTCATTTGGGGCCTGGAGGTGTTGCCATTTGCAGGTAGATTTGGTGCTACTGAAGTGTTGAAGCAGGAGGAAAGAGAAAATGGGAATAAAGATATAGGACTGCTCAGTTCTCTTGCGAAATATTTGTGATCGCAGCATACAAAACTAGACCAAGTTTTCCTTCTTGAGCAAGCTGCTGATTAACAGTTGAAAATGGTGTGAGAGGAAAACTGGATCCAAAATAGCGACTGTTGTTACATAGACAGTTCCAGTGAATGTCACAGAGTGAATATTTAATTTAAAATAGTCAAGCTTCTTTTCACCCGCTCTTTCTAGCTAGATTTTAAATATCTATTTGAATTATTTTTAAAAGTACGTAAAATGAGAGGAAAAAGGTTACATGGGCATAATCCTTCCCATTTAAAATTGTTTGTCTGCAGCTGCTTAGGTCCTAGCATTAGGAGTCACATACAAACATGTTTATTTAACATCAGTGTTATCTGTTAGATTGTACATGGTTCATTAACATGGAGAGAATACGTTTTGTTTAATAGTGTGTGGGAGCTGCCAGAGGTCAGAAGAGGTTGTTTGCCTGAAGTCGAGATGGCATCTTGGCTTTGCTCTCATTCTGTTTGTCACCTCTGCTGTCTCCGGAAAATACTTCATTAGTGGAGTGTTAAGGTATTTTCCCTCGTGTTTATGCGCAGAGGCTCTGTAGAAAGCCAGAAGTATGCTGCAAGGCTGTGGTAAGGTTTATGGGGAATTTTAAGGAAGCTTTGTTGTAATTTGTGGAGGATTGGTTTAGCTAGGGTTTGATTAGGAAAGGTGCTTAGAAAGGGAAGAGCAGTACAGGAAAAGGGAGCCTGGGACGTTGTTGTGGTGCCCTCAAAATGTGTGGCTGCAAATTGTGTTATTTTACAGAAACGGGGGAGACGGGGGATCTGATGTGTTACGAAATTCAGAATGTTTTGTGTGCTGTTGAAGAACGTTTTGTTACTGTCAGTGTGGCTGGGTCACAGCCGGACTCAAAATGGCTGTAGCTGGTGGTGACGCTGAGCTGAGAACCAAGAGGCGAGCTGGTACCTCTGTCTGCACGGGACGGAGCAGGAATGGGCCCTTTCTGTCCCCTACAAAATTTGCTGGGTGCTGTCCGTTCTTCCTTCTGTTAACTAGCAGTGTGCTTGGAAATGTTAAACAATAACTGGGGATGCTGGAAATATCTTGTATAGAAATAACCATGGCTTCGAGTTTGAAAAGTGTTTTAATGCTATTTATGTATACAACCTAATAGCCATGTACTGCACACAGTATTCTGAGGGAGAGATAAGCACATCCTTTTTTTTTTTTTTTTTCACTTTGAAAATGTTTCTGTTTTTGATGTGCTAGTGAATTTCTCCAACCTGAATTAGATCGGGGTTGTTTGGGATTTTTTTTGCCTTGGAGGGAAAAGATGATAAATTTTGGTTAGAAAAATTGACCTCTATGATCTTTATCAAGGAAGGACCCTTAATAGATTATAACAAAAAGGCATTGAATAAAATGAGCATTATAGCAGAGATCAAAGTGGCTGTAGAAGATGCAGTTTGAATGAAGCTTACTGCAAGTGTGCAGTTTTTTAAAAAGCAAAACAGTAGAAATAGATTAAAAAAAATAAACTGAACTTCTGCATTGATTGTAAATTGTAACTGAAATACATTGAGGGGCAGAATGTTGTTGGGGCTTTGTGTGTATTGTTTTTTTTTTTTTTTTAAGCCAGCAAAACTTCTGTTTCTAAAGAATAGTAGGTTCCTTCATATGGCTAGAGAGAAAACAAAAATAAGTGCTGTGTTGGGGGAAGATGTCTGGTGCAGGATTTTTTTTTCTTTGAATTATTTTCAACAAGTACTTACTCTGTTCTGTATTTTTAAGAAATTATGTGGACGGCAATTTTGTTTCTTTACCAAGGCAGTGAAAACACCAAGAATCCTTTTTATAATTTGGAAAGAATGTCAAAAGAATGAAGTAGTTAAACCTAAGTGTATTAGATCATACGCTCTAAATGCATAAATAAGCATAACTGCAATCACACAAACCAATGTTAAAACCACCAGGAAAACTCACCCACAAACCCTAATGACTTAAAGGGAATGACCTCAGCCATTGTGAAATTTGTGCCTATTTGTTGACTGACATTTTTTGTAGAACCAGAGTGCATGTTTCACTGGGGTGTGGGATTTTGTTGTTTGAAAGACTGCTGTTTTTTCTTCTGTTGTTGCTGCCAGGTTTGAATACAAAGAGTGAAAATGGGATTGAGGCAGGGAGAGCCTGGATATGATTTGGGCCTCAGCAATTTGAAAAGCAGGTGAAGGGGTTGTTATTGATGGACAGAGACTGGTAAGAACTGATGGAAGTTTGTTTTTCAGATGTTAGAAACTTCCTCGATGATAGTCCATTACTAACTTATTCCCAACTGGTTTCCTCTTAAGGAAATGAAGGTTTAAGGTATTTGGTTACAAACGTAAGATTTTTTCACGTCCGTGTCTTTTCATGAGTGCTGCATGAAATACCAGCGTCATTCATCTCCCCTCTGCTTTTTTGAGAGGAAATTGATGCATGGTAGAACCTCAACTTGCCATTGCTGCAACACCAGGTAATAATTCAGCAAAACTGAAGTCTTGAATTGTTTCAACAATAAAAAACTTTTTGGGGATGTTTTAAAATAAACCAGTGCTACAGACGACAAGCCTGGTCAGAGCCAAGTCACTCTGCAGACCTGGTTCCTCTCTGCTGGCCATTCCTGGCAGTGGGCTCCTACTTTTCTGTGCTGCGGTAATTAAAGTAGGTCCAGATTTAATTGCCCCTTCTCAGCTGCGCAGACAGGTTTAAGAAAACATATTTTTATGCTCTTTGGTGCCTAACTCTAGACGTTTGGTTTCATGGTGCAGAAATCCTCATTTGCTGTCCTTGCTTTTGAGGAGGAAAACAGCCCAGCTAAATAAGTAAATAAAAATCCTAAATGCAAAAGAACAATTTGGGACTAGTCAGTCCAGATAGTATTCAGTTAACCCACACAGAACTGATGCTTCACTCTATGCTGAAAAGAGCAGACTTACCAGAGAAACTCAACTGGAGTAAGAAAGCAATGTATTTCTGAACAAAAGGCAAGAGGACGTGAGAAAAATTTCTTAAACTCAGCAAATGCCTTAAAAACTGGAAATGCCTCTAGGATTACTCAAGCACCCACAAGAAACAGTGAGGAAAAAGTGGAGCAGGCATCTGAAATTTTTTGTTTTTTAAATAGGTTGAGTAAGCAAAGCATTCTGAGGGCCCCAGTTATTTACAACTTAGACTGTACACCATGCAGAGACGCTCATCAGCTGTCTTAGAGGCAAGTTTTGCATCTATTGCGAATTGTCTTTTGATGACATGCTTGATTCAGCTTTTTGCCATGTAATTGTCCTACAACTGCTTTGAAATAACCGATCGGTTTTGAATATAGATCTGTATCACCAGTTTTGATTCTCCTTGCAACTGTGCTTCTGTGCTAGATTACCATCTCTAGAATTTATTTGTAACTGCCTAATGATTCTTTAAGATTGTAACTCAAGTCAAAACGTATTTACAAAATACTTCACTTTCAGTAAGTGTTGAAAATGTTCACTTCAGTTTACAAAGCTAAAGTACTGCTATGCAAATGCGTGTTGTTTTTTTTCAGTTTCTGTGACTGAAACAACTCAAAATTTTGTTTAGAATTGAGCAATACTTTTCATTTGAAAAGATATTGTTTATCCACCCTTTAACAAACTAAAAAGCACCATTTTTTAATGAAATGTAACACTTTTGTAAGTAAAACATTTGAATGTTATATTGGCTGTGTCCAAATTTTACTTTTTAAATAGGATTTATTTGATTTTATGAAACATTTTCTGAATTTATAAAGCACCTTAGTTTGCCTGAAGTATGCTTTTTGTTAGCTTCCGTTTGGTGAATGTTACATTGACACTCCTGCTCTCCACTGAGATACAGAACTGGGAGTCTGTCAGCTTTAATGCATGTTGCAAAATTATCTCCTTTCTGGTGCTTAACTGCGGGCAAGTCCTGCCCTCACTACAGTTTCCAGTCATTTCATTTAAATAAGGACTGCACCCCCATTGAGAGGGAGCAGTTTTAAATTTTCTGTACTTGTTGCCTAAATGCATTTAAAGAAATGGTTTTGTATCGTAACCACTGTCAGTGCAAGTCCAACTGACTTCAGGGCCCGAGTCTTGCAAAACGGGAGCAGGAATTGCCATGTCTCTGTGCTATCCACACTCAGACTTTATTTGCAACTTGGCAAAGGTCTTCAGCAGCAGTTAGCAAAAGCTGAGAAATCCAAATCCAGTGGAAGCCAGTAAAGCTCCAGCAGGAGGTACCGCAGCCCCTGCAGTAACAGTGGATGTAACCTCCTGCACCAAAAGACCTTTGCGGTGGTCTGACTTAGTACTCAGTTATAGCATCTTCTATGACCAAATATTCTGGGGCATGTTGGTGGAGTTAGAAGTCTAGCAGGAAAATAACACAGGCACCAATTTTCATTTTATTTATTGATATAAAATAAGATCCTCATTCTGTTTAGCCTTGGTAGACTGTTGTGTAAACATCTACTTCAGAGGAACCTTGTTTTAATAAAATTCAGTTCTCTTTGAATAAAGGACAAACTTAGGTCTCTGACCTAAACTACGGGATCTTTCAGCAATGCTGTAAATATGTGTACAAGGGAATGTAAGGCTCTTCTATCTACAATCTTAAACAGACCTTTGCTGTCTCTCCTTAAAATAACTTTGCCTTCTTCAATCTCTCTGCACCTGAACATTTGTAAGTTGTAATTTGAAAGAAGGCATATTTCACCCTTAACATACGATTTGATTTTGTTTGTTCGGCAGCCATCCTTCCTGTTTGCTGCAACAGATGAATATAATCTGGGGAAGAGAAATGGTTGGGGAGGGAGACTAGGGAAGCAAACTTGTGTAAAATATTTGAGATTCAGTAAAGCCTCTGGACTAGATTAGTTTTGAAACTCCACTTATGCCCCCCTGCAAGTTAGGGGGTGGAGACAATGCTTGTTTAGAATTTAAAGTAATAAAGGGTGCTACTGCTATAAGATACATTGATGTTAGTCTGGTGTTTTCCTTCTTAAAGCTCAGTGCTGTTTCTTTCTCCAGTCCAAGCTGCCACAAATCAGGATTATTCAATCACAGCAGCGGTTTAACTGCGTCTGTGGTGGAGTGTGATGGTTGCTTAACAATGCACAGAAGCATTGTGCCCTGGTTTAGGACAGGAAGTGGAAAATGAATGTTGTTTTGAACTTGAACTTCGTGAGCAGACAGAAAGTAATTATTAGAGCTGGAACTCCTCCGGGAGAAGCAGGGGAGTGATGCACCACACTTGTAAGATGCACTGTGGGATTTTAAATATCTAGTTGTGTTTAATGCTTTGGTTTTACATTTCTGCTTTTTAATTGATCTTCTGCTCCTCATTTTTTTCATGGCTAATGGAGGAAGAGACAATTGCGTGTAGACTTAATGTTCTGTATTTATTGATAGACATCTCCCGCCTGCCTTGCCCTGTAGGGGAGGACTGAATTTCCATCTTGGTCCTAGTGTTCCTTTCAGTTGTAAAAGGAACTCTTTCACTGCCTGGGTTATTTAATAGGCCTACTATAATGTGGAAAAGTGGCTTAATTGATGATTAAGAGCACATAATTGTGAAGCCATTTAATCAGAAATCCTAAATAAGGCACTTGTGTAGTATTCAGCATTAATTATAAACTATAGAAGTTTTTTTTCTGTTATAAATTAGAAAACTCCACTGAAATGACACAGTCTGCATAATTGTGAGGTTAACATTTTAAATAACACATTTTTAATAAACACATCACTATTAAAATAGTGACCACTTTCTAGGGAAAAAAAATTAAAAGGCAAAGTTCTGCCTTCAGTGATTTTTATTTATTTATGTATTGTATTTCAGTGGCCTGTGATTTCAGCAACCTACCACTTAAGATTTTTTTTTCTCTATTTTGGCTGCTACTTTACAAGTTCTTCAACGTAGAATAGTCAGCACAAGATTTCACCTTTCCTTACAGACTACATTTATCTTTTGTAGGTTTTTAAAGTACTATTCCCTATTGCGTGAGAAAATTAAACAAAGAAGGGAACAGATTTTTCTGTTCTTTTTGAAGATGATACTTCTAACCATTGTAGGTGCAGGGGTTTTTTGTTCTTGGGAGGGAGCAACTCCTTCTTTGAAAGATGTTTATTTTTAATGTAAATATTCAAAATATGTTCCTTATACTTCATGATAATATCTCCTTGATCAAATTAACAAGATTATTTTAATCCTACATTAACGAAGTTGTGGGATTCTTTATTTGTGAGTTTTAAAGGTAGCAAAATTAAGTCACTTTAAAAAAGTGTGATGATTTATCGTGGCACAGTGGGAGAAATTCCTCTAGAGATTTTAATATCTTCCACCTGGTATAGAAATGTAAAGAAAGTAGTCTTTAACCGGTGACTAATTTGTCACTAATACCCAGGGGTTCCTTCATTACAACACAAAAATGTCAGTTTTAAGAGAAACGTACAGTAAAAAAGTTGAGTGCAACTTCCTGTTGCAGACACAAAAAAGAGAAAAATAAAGGTCTGGAAAGCAGCCGAAGCCATGTGAAGGAAGGCTCTAAAGCTATCAATCAGGGTAAAACAAACGGAGAAGGATTTTACCTGCAGGCTTCAGTTGTATTCACTGGGACATGTGTGAGGAGGAAAGTCACTTGATATGACTCCAGAGGAGGAGCTCTGGCAAGCAGTAATACCCAGACTGACGCTCAGTTCTCTTCCAAACTCCACGTACTGCATCCTGGTAACTGTTTGAGGAGGAACTGTATTGTGTTTTAAAAAAAAAAAAAAAGTCACACTCTGCTTACTGATGTATTTTATATTTCATCACAATGAACTGCCTCCAATATTTACCACAGTTCAAAAGAAAATGCTGCTAGAGAATACCTGGCTCTACTGACAGCTCACACCTGACAACAAAGATCACAGCATCTCTGTTACATCAAAGATTCAACAAGTCCTTTTTACCAGCAGAGAACTATTCTGGTGTTCAGACACTTGCATATTTAGTGTCATCCCTTTGTTGCATTAACAAAACTTTGACTCAGTTCCTGTCCTTCCAGTATTGTGGTTTCATGACAGCTTAGCATAAGAGGGGGAGCTTGAGTAGTCGTTATACCCTCAAAAAAACACTTCTGCACCAGTGTAATATGTCAGTAGGCACAATAAAACATGTATGTTAATATTGGATAGAAGACTTCTGCTTAAAACCAGATTTAGAAATGTGAACTAGGCAATTTGCTATGGTAGCAATGTGTTGAGCTGTGGCAGCCAGCTCTATTGTGGGTGCTTTACCTGTGCAAGAAGTGTGGTAATTGGTCTGGTTTCTCCCCCAGCAGTGGATGCTCTCTGACAGGGCAGGTACCACTATTCCATGCTTCTGCAGCAGCAGCAGTCCTGCCTCTCAAGAGCTTTGTTTTATTCTTCCCCTACTTTTTATCCAACTTAAAAACTCGCTTTGGAACCCTTGAGCTGGCTCAGCACATTACCAGTTGTCTGTGATAGTAGTGATTCAGTGTCAGGACTGCAGAGATGTTAGAGACTTAGGAAGTACTAGTGAATACTACAGCAAAAACCATACATGTTGGAAACAACATGCTTGACAACTTTGTGGTAAAAGTGTTTATGTAGCCGGGGAAGCCCTGGCATGTTCTGCAGCCCCCAGGCCATATTAACACAGGCCTCTGTTTCTTGCTAGAGAGTAAGTTTTAATGTTAGCTGTTCTACGGTTAGTTGAAGAAAAGGAAGATTTTGTATTTTGTCAGAAGCAGATTATTGGAAAGGAAACAATTGGTTTTGCTACGTTCTTTCAGTTTTAATTTCAGTTTAACGTTTTTGTGTGCCTCGTGGCTCGAGCTCGCCTGGAGAGCACGGCTCCCCTCTGTGGACTGCAATTCCTGTCAGGAGAGCCTGCTCCACCATGGTGCCCCCACAGGCCGCGGGGGAACCTGCTCCGACGCCTGCAGCGCCGCCCCCTGCTCCCTCACCTACCTGGGTGCTTGCAGGGCTGTTTCTCGCACTTTTCTCCTCACTTCTCTCTGCCCTGAGCCGTTTTGCTCTTTTCTTCAATGCGTTTTCACGGAGGTGCCACCAGCTTGCTTGACGGGGTCGACCGGGTTGGGCCGCGGGTCTGTGAGGAGGCGGCTGGAGCAGACGCGGGGCAGCCCCGACCTCTCCTCACAGAGGCTGCCCCTGTGGGCAGCCAATACACTATACCGAAATCAGGGCTTTATTAATTAATATCAGACTGATCTGGAGCAGCAGCACTTCTCATCCTGGGAGAATCGCTGCAGTTTTCAGGGCACATCGCGACAGGGAAAGAGAGAGAAGGGTGACGAGGGAGATTGCTCGCACTCCCACCTCCCACCTGAGGTAAGTCAGACAATTATCCCGGTCCTTGGTCACCTAAAACTGCAACCACTTTTTCAAGTGTCTCTTGCGTTGAGGCCAACTGACTCTCTAGGCATCTTGTGGGCACAGAAAATTGAGCTTGTGCTTTGCTGATGTTTAAGGACTGGATGTTTTCCAAAATAATCTAATTTTATTTGTACAGTAGTGTGCTAGCTGTTGAAATGTGTTGAATGTGTTGCTGTCTTTCACATGACTATCTTAACTAGGGATGTGTCTTTTCCAGGTGCAAGATACATGCTACTTCTGTGGTGTTTTTTTTTTTTTTTTTTTTTTTTTGTGGGGGTGTGTGTATTTCTTGATTTTATTTTTTGATTTTAAGTTGCTTGTAACTGCTTTGAAGATGGGATGCACTCCTGTAGCGAGGCAGCATCTACCATCTCCTCTCAATCTTTCCAGAAGCCAGGTCTTTTTATCCATTTGTTGTCATGGTTGTTTGTGGTTTTTTTCTTTTTTTTTGTTTGTTCTTGTTTGTATTATTTTATTTATGTTCTGTTAATATTCATATCATGAGGGAAGAAACAGGTGAGATGGTCTTGCTGTCAAATGGTGGCAGTCCTATGGTTTTGATCACATGCCCAAGGCCTTAAATAGCATTTAATATTTTCTCCAGATGTTAGGCTTCACGGCTTTTCAAGCCATTGACTTGATGCTTGTACGGCACCATTTTCTACCTGGTTTACGTTATAAACAAGGTAAGATTTGCGTTCAGTTCCCCCTGAGCCTTGGCCTTCCTGGTGGTGATGGCAGTGCTGCACCTAGGAGGAGCCTGGAGCAGGCAGGGATGGTTGCGGATGAGAAGGGCAAAGGATCCTGCTCTTTGCAGGGGAAGCGTGTTTACTTTCAGAGGGCTCAAATCAAGGACTTAACCTGTAGTTGCTAACAAGATTGTAAGTGAAGATGACCAAATGGTGCTAGTGTTTCGGCACCTATTAATGGGCCAGTTACTGTGTAGGCAAACTAACATTTTTGAGGGTTTCTTTTTCTCGAGAAAGAGCCTTACGTTTATGCCTTCATCCTGGAAGTAAGTTAAAGTCATTTGAATGGCAACAGGCTCAGGAGAGAGCTCTACATAAGCATTGTTATGCTTACTCTGACAGGCCAGACTCTTGCCCCAGAATGCTGTCTGCCATTCCAGAGAGAGACTGGTTGTCTTTTATTAATCATGCAATGGTCTTTTAACTATATGGGAAACAAACCCCTCCAGGCCTGTGTTATCCTGCTTGCAGCCAGTTCTCTTTTGCTCAAACACCTCAAGCAGAACTTGGTTTGAAATCCAATCTAGCAAGGTGCTGCCTCCCCCATGAGACATACTATTAATGGCCACAGATGTGTTCTTAATGAATAGGATTTGTTGTGCCAACACGATGTTCTGTCCTTCCTCAAATGGATGCTTTCTGTGTTGATGCAAATACTATTACCAGAAGAAATATTATGGAACCTGCAATCTTGTGGTCACTGGCACTTACAATTCTGTGATTATTCTTTGCATATACTCTTAAAGGTTAATGCATACTGGGCTTTTTTCAGAGTCACTGAAAATCAGGCTTTAAGTTGTATAATTTTTTTTTTAGTGCCTCAAATGGTTTATACACCCTAGTGACCTCTGGAAGTGCAGCTTGTATTGTAATCCACAAATCAAATATTAGTAAAGAAGAAATAGCTGGGATGTGACTTGTGGAAGCATTTTTCAGATGGTCCCCTGACAATGAAGGGTAAAATGCTTAGAAGTTGGATTATTACATATGCAAAAGGAAAACCAGGGTTTAGTTGCCAAAATCTGACTACTTTAACTTGTAAGTTGACTCAATAGAAGTAGGCTTTGCCCTGAGGTCTTAGCCTAGAAGTTACGCAGCAATTCCTGACACCGTAAATTTGAAGATTTCCAGGCTCATTTAAGTGCTGTCAACCAAGTCTTGTGTTCAGTCTTAAGTGTTTCGCACTTCAGTTAGGAAGGCCTGAAATCATGACTCCTTGGAAAAGAAGCTGTGTTATCCTGACACAAGTTTGAAAGAAACATTTATCCCAGATTGTAAATGTCCAAAATACACTGCTCAAATTTGTTCTGTTCAATGTTAACTTATAATGGTGAAGGTAAGTGACTGTAAAGTCAGTTTTCATGTTTAATTAGTTGTGTGCATGATTCATGTATTTTTTTATTCTCATTCCAATTTCTTGCCAGCCTTGTATTTTTATACTGCTATGAGTTTGTATTTCTAGGTAATACTTGCAGAGTGAGGGCTGCTGGCTCTCAGCTTTCACAGGCATACTAAGTGTATTTTTGATCTGGGGATTTTTACTCTATAGTTACTGACAAGCAAGATTTTTTTGGACACAAAAGACATACAATCCAGTTGTCTTTAACAACGCATGTAATCTCGGAAGAGGAGAACCCTATTCTTATCCATTTAAAAGCTCTTCAGAAAAAGAATTGCATGGTGGAAAACCTGCCAAGATTTCCTCTACTTAAAAAGAAAGATGGCAATGGCCACTTGCCTGACAAAGAAATCTTTATTTTCTCCACCCTTCTAGGTAGCTGCCAAGCTGTTGGAAGTCCAGCTGTTCGCAGCATCTAAAATGTTGTGCTTACCAAGGGTGCCCTGTAGCCAGCTACAACGTTCACTGATACTAAACACTACTGAGCAATTTCCCACTAATTCCTAAATGCTGTTTCATTTTCTAGATATCTAGTAGAGCTTTTTGGCTCTCCCTGACTGTAGTAGGTGGCTGTCAGGGTAAATGCATGACGAAGTAAACCCCGAACGTAGTTTGATAGCCCTGAAAATAGGACAGTGCTGCAAGTACCTAAAGTAGATGTCAAGTAGGAATTGCTGACTCAGTCTGCACAAGTGTGGGATTAGTGTTACGGATTACGGTGGGCATAGTCCTCAAATCCACGTTACACGAATGTTTGTCAGTTAAAGTAGTAAAAGTGGTGCTGGCTTCAACTATATTGGAGCATTTTATAGAAATCCTGTGTTTACAGGGAAGTAAAGATTGCTGTCACCTAAGCAGTGGAGTAATTTGGTCAGACTGTCTTATTGGCATTATAACTACAGTCACCTTGCAAGCAACGAGGCTCTCCTTATAGCAGTCACGTTGATAGATTACAGGTGTGATTTCAGGAGTGGATGAAGCTGACTGAGAGCTGTGTTGACATGAAAAGAAGTGGCCTTCTCAGCCTGGCTGCATGTTCCTGTCTTCTCCTTTGTGTTGGTGCTTACCAGACATGTGACAAATCAGATCAACTCACTGATCTAGCTGAAAAGAAAACCAGGAAAAAAAAAGTTTTCTGGTCTAGCTGAAAACAGACTTGTGTGGTTGCAGAAGTCTGCAGGAGCTTGTGGCTCAGGCAAGGACACGGAAGGGTTGCATCTTTGGTCAGAAGTGAGGTTTTGATTTTTATAGTCACTAGAAGCTGATCAAATGCTGGATGATGATGCAGTTTTGCTGTTACCGTTGATAACCGAACTTCAAGGCAGCAATTTGGAAAAGAAGTCAATTTACAAGATGTAGTTAGCTTGGTTGTTGAGGATTAATCGGCTTGACACTTATATATATATATATATATATTTACATATAAACTAAAGTCAATATATAAAATTCCATCCCTTACCTGGCTTGGATTTCCGACAGCACGTGCCAAGTCCTGTCCTGTTCCTTCACCTGGTTCCCAAAGGCATTTTTGGATAGGTATTTTTGAAATGTCTTAAGCATGTCCTAGAGGAGATTCTGAGCAAGACATGAAGTTTACTGCTGCTTTCTTTCACGACAGCCGTAGAAGCTGGAGGAAAGTCATGTTTGTGTATTGAACTGATAAAAGGACTTGCGCCAGTGACAGGAAGCCAGGGATGATCCCCTCTAGGCACAGGCTCTGTGTGACATCTTCAGTGGATAATAGTAATGCACTGATCCTGATTTCATTCCTGTTTGGGATCTTGTCAAAAGTGCCTTGCTCAGAATCTAACACCGTGTTAGGATAGCAGTGAGAAAGAGGAATTCTTAATTCCTGGGTTTCTGAAATCGTTGGTGTGTTCATTGCTTAAAGACCTCACTGAAACGAGCTATAACAATCTCAATTTTTTGGTTGCAATTTATACAATTTGGAAATTGTATTTTAAATTAATATTAACTCTCCCGTGAAGTGGGGTTGATGGGGTTGACTGACTAGCTATTTTAATTACTGAAAGTAGGTTACATATCTACAAGAATAACTTCTCTCTGACAAAAGCATATTATATCTTGGCTCTTACTAATAACCAGCTCAACTTTAATTTCACAGCTTGCTGCCAACAGTTGCCTTACTAAGACATAGCACTCATAATAAATGAAATTTCATGTAAAAAAAAGAAAAATGAAAACTTTGTTCCAGCTGGACTGAAAAGGCAGTTGGAGCATTTTTATCCTGCATATAAAGCTGCCATCCACATAAACATTTCAAATTACTTTTTCATTTTTAATAATCAGGATCAGACCTTTTCTGAGTATTGAGGCAACAGCAAGATATTAGGAGCATACAGTTTCATTCAGACTCCATTAGTTATTGAATCCTGTCCAAAGTTAAGTATTTGAAGTGTTTTGGGAGAAACTCACCTTTTAGGTTCAGGATTTTGACAACCTCCTTGGATGAAAACCTTGAAATGAGCAGGCTCTAGTCCTGCTTGGTAGCTCTCAGAGACATTGGTTACATCATTTTCTCTTGGAGCTGTTGCTCGTGTGTTGTTGAAAGCCCTGCAGCTGATGAGTGCTTGCCTGAACTACCAACAGGAATCTCAGTTCAATTATCACACAGCCTCTGTGCACATGGAAGAGATTAATTCTCATAGCCACAAACAGAACGAATGCTTTGTACTTACTATCATAATGTAAGTTCATGCTGAAATACAGTGCCAGTAACCAACTCCTTCACTAATAAATTCACAGTTCTAATAAACCATGTGTTTTTACAGCATCTTGATCCCAAAGGATCAAAGAAAAGTTGATTTATTTAGCTTTGGGTCCCATCCCCTGTTGTTCTCTCTCTTTTTTGTTCTCCTTGCTCCCCATGAGCTCGAAAAAGCCATATATGAGAAGAAAACCAACTGCTGTTGTATAGTCCACAGCAGGGAAGGACACTGCAAAACCACAGAAAAGAAGATTTTAGCCAGTAGAAATGGCAGGAAGTGTTGTGGGCAGACAGAACACAAACACCAGAGCCTGCTTTGGCCAAGAGGCAACATCAACCTGTTTAAACTGTCCTGAGGTTCTTAAGTGATGGTAACTGCTTTGAAAGTTCAAAATCCAACATGTTAAAAAGTTGCACTATGCCTGCAGCAGTATCACTTTGCTCCTGTGTAGCGGAATTCATTGAAGACACCACTGATCTTCCCCAGAGATGGCTGAGGATGCAGCTAACAGTATTAGCTCAAGACAGTGAAGTCAAGAAGTGGTGGTGGAGTGTCTGATGGACCAGTATGGGCCTTAGAAAAAGGTGAATAACGCTCACAAGGAGCATTACTGCCCTATAGGTGAGCTTTTGGTAACGTGATTGTGTCCCCAGACCTCTGTAAAGGCCCCTTGTACAATTGTAAGCATGTGCTGAGATGTCGCAGCACATCTGTAAGTGCTCCCTGAGGGCTGTTAGGATTTATACCCCAGGGCTTTCCAATGTTGTAGGACTGGCTGATGTTCTCATCAAAAGGCCAACCCAATACAGGGTTTTTGAAAATGTGAATGGACAAAACTATTTGGCAAGTGTTACTGACACTACTCTAAAAAGGTGTTCTGTAATTCAGGAAGTATTTGGTGGCTGTTGTGTTGCAGTAGCAGGTAGAGGTTCCAGCCCCACACTGCGTGTAACTGAAGTGCTTCCTGACTCAGAATATTTATTTCTCATGAGAGGAGAAAAATGTGTGGAAGAACAGGGTGGACACGATATAAAATTGCTATGGCCAGGTAATTATGTTGTTACTAAGTAAACCAAATATTTGTTTTTTTTTTGCCTGTGACTTATACAGCTTTGGGACAGCTCAATAATTCCTCATTGCTGAAACATCCTATTCCTAAGTGTAGAAATCCTGCTTCTGATTAAACGGATCTTATTTTAAGAGAAGAATCCCAGTCTGAGTAGCTGCAACTTTGACTGTTTTAAATATTTTTCAATCCCATCTTAGACCAGTGCAATGAGACTTATTAGTTATACTCAGGCGTATGTGTCTGCCAGAATTAGCAATTATTTGGGGAAAACCAAATTGAAACACTGGAGAGAAAAAAAAAAAAAAAAACACTTTAAGCAATTGGCGAAAATTCTTTTCTGGTATTAGTCTAAGATATTTATACTGCTGAAGCATATTGTCACCTCAAGCCGTACTTTGCTTGCTTGCTTACTGCTGTCTAGGGTCTATAAAGCACAGGTTGGGGCCAGTACTTGAAGCAGCATTTGTTGCCAGCAAAAGAGACAGAAAGTGTTGGGGAAAGGAGAAAAAGCTGACATGTTTGTATGTTTAAGAATATGTTTTTTTGCTTAGGTTTTTGGAACGTCAAAAAAATGCTGCAAAAACAGTATTACTTTATGTCTTTGTGGATGGGAATGGCAGAATAACATACATGTCTTTTCCTGTGCAGATAATACGTACTGGGAAAACTGAACAAAAAGAATAAGAGTTAATATCTGTAGCTATTACCAGCTCTAGTATTTTCTCCCTTGTCTAACAGTGCAAACCTTTATCTGTCATTTGATCTGTACTGTCCATAGGTCTTTTATATACACAGAGGGATTTACTGCTTTGTAATCAAGCTGCTGAAGAAAAACGTTGTCCTTTTATTCACTAGGGATGACTGTAATAAATTAAAATGGTTTCCCATTAGCCTTCCCTACTTGGGGGAACCACTTAAAATTACTTTGGACTTTGCCCTTGTCTGACCTCCTCACCTTTGCTCAAACATTTCTGCTTCCAGGAGTGCAGCGGTGTTGGTCCTTGAGCCTTGCTTCTCTGAATAAAGTTACAAATCGTTTCAGGCTGGAAGCAGAGCACCAAGGTGGAGCCCCTTTGGAGTTAAATGTTGAGTAGTTTTAAAAGCCTAATGCAGCATCTAACTTGCAGGCGACCTGTGGCGTCATAGATTGCTGTTTGTGTCAAGAGCTGATTGTAACTTAATTGCATGAATATCATTCAGTAAGACTGTGTGCATGCAAATGAAGATGGGTTTGGGTGTTTTTTTATTACTCCTCTGAGGTTTTTGTGGCAATAATGGCTTTACCAGCTTGTGGAAAAAGCTGTGGAGTTGCAACAACCAAAACTCAAGGGCCTGTTTGAGCACAGCAGTACATTTAAACAAGCATATGGGAAGTTCTCTCTTGCTTTGCTTATTAAATGCAGCTAGGGTTATACTGATTTACAAAACAAACCGCAGGATTACAGCACCTGTTTGGTCAAATGTTCAACTATTGTTTTATAACTGATAGTACACTAGTGTTAAATGCGTACACATTAATCAGGTATGCTAAAGTAAAAAGAACGTAGAAACGGCTCCTAGACAGAATATATGCAGTTCTGTTCTGGATTGTCAGTTTTAGTTATGAGATGAACGAGTGTGTGAGATTTTTTACTGAGTTGCCAAATCTTGTGTCCTGCCTGTTCCTTCTATTTGTATTCAGCTCCTAAGGTCAGTTTTTGTGCTCCTCGCTGGTGTGGAATTGTAACTTGAAGGTGGTTTGAGAAGGTCTCAGCGTGGTGTTATAATCTGAGGAGCCTCAGAGAAGATGCTGCTCTTGTAGCAGTGCAGAGAAATACATGACATCGCTGAATGGAATTCTTTCACAAATTTCAGTAGCATAAAGTGCACAAGGAGTGGGTAGCAGAACAGTGATAGGATTGAGAAGTTCTTTTTTAACAATGTGAAAATCACTCACACATAGAAGTCTGAGCAGATTGACTTGTATCTGTGCCAGGAAAGCCTGGAGGGCTGGCCCCGAACGACTCTGTGGCTGTGGTGTGCAAGGTGGTGCAAATGTCTGGCTTCAGAGGCACTGCTAGTGGAAAACCCACTAGGGTAATCATGAGCTTGCACTCCCTGATAGATGGCATGTTTATTAGTGTTTACAAATGAGTGGCTTATTTTATAGACAATGAAGCTGGGTAGAGCTCCAGTTATGTCTCAGCACACCCATACTGGAGACAAGTAAATGCACTAGGGAGGGAGATAACCAAACCCTTCAAAAACCAGCACACTTGTGGGAAGGTAGTAACTGAGAAACAAGCTCAAATGGCATTCTGCAAAGGTATCTTGTAGTAGCCTGGTTTTACAGAAATTGGTAGATAATGTCAGTCTCTGTGTTTCAGGAAAAGTTCCAAAGCTGTCCTATTCGCTGCTATTCCAATTTTGAAATATTTTCATTAAGCAAGGGCTAACTTGTCAGAAGAGAAAAAGCAACCACAAGATTTTTGGCTGGTCACAGTGAAGATCTCACGTCTTAAATATTTTCAGCTATCTGTGATTATTCCACATAGGTAAAAATAACTCATAGTCTGCATAAATTTGAATAAACAGAGGGAAACCGCAAGCTGACTGCAAAAGTTGCTTAAAGAAATAAACCATACCTTGTGTGCCATCGATCAAAGTCATCAAATCACAACTGAGGGCAGTTTGGTATCGCCAGCATTTTCTGGTCAACAGGATGCTGAGACTCTGGCAACACATGGTGGTCATTGGCGGTCATAGGTCAGGCTCAGGTACGTTGTGTGACATGGGGAATATCTGCTTAAGAAATGTGGAAAAACCACTGATGTTTCTGATACGATTTTTGGAATCTCTATTAATGTATCTTGGGCCATTGGGGTGCCAAGGGCAATATTGTGAGCAGCTGAGAAAAGGAAATATGTTGCCTAGTTTTGCAATCATTAGTGCGCACTTGCATCCTGGGAGGAGAAGAGCAAGACCAGCAGAGCGTTTGACCAGCAAGGCTTGTCCCCATTCCAAAGCAAACTCTCGGCTTTTTGTATATGAAAGTATGCAAGAATTCATAATCTGACCCTCTATATTACTTGTGTGTATACATAGGCTGCAATTTAGTAAAGAAATCCTTGCTGTAGCTCCCTGCCTCAGCACCATCTGGGAGCAATGCAGAGATGAGAACGCTCTTAGCAAGAGATTCAGGCAAAATCACCAGTTTGCACGAGCTTATCGCTGGTCGGAGAACTGTCTCTGGCATTTCATAAATCATCAACAGTACTAACATGCTGTTTGGAGATTTGTATCATTAGCAAATTAATCACGTTCAGGAACACTCCCGTAGCAGTGTTGGATGAGACACTGTGCAACGCCTTTCTGCCAAATAAACTGCAGAAAGAGGGGCCTGGGGGATGGGAGGTGGAGAGGGGAAATCAGAGCTCAGCTTTCATATTACCTCAATGTTGTCTTTGATAGCAGACTTTAAAAATATTTAAACAAAATGACAGTGAAAAGCTTCTTCAGCATTCTGACTTATGCTGCTGGCAGGGTATGATGGAGAAATTCTTCCAGGTTCTGTCATCTTTTGTTTTTATCCTTGCAGGGAGCAGCCACAAAAGTTTGCTCATTGGTCTTCCAAGTGTGTAACATCTCTGTCGTGGCCCAGCCCTGGAGTGCCAATGCTCACCAGGCTGCTTCACGTAAGGAAGAGTAGAGAAGCTAGGAAGTGCAGTGTTTATACGGACCACAGGAAAACCCCATTTTGGAGTGAGAACTAAACTTGAAGTTCTGCCCTCTGCCCACTTGAGTGCTCCTGTCTAAAACCATAGAGCTTTTCTTGGCATAAACCCAAAGTTTTGGTGTAACTGAGGGTGATCTTGCCACCCTGTCTAGAATTTCATTTATACACTCAGTTTTTCTTAGATTGATGCAATGTTCATTCTGTTTTTCCCTTGAATTAGCTGAGCTTCAGTTTTGAATTTTAAATCCAATGGTAATATTTCCCATGCATTGCACTCTAAAATACATACTTGGATAAAAGTTTCCATACAGCAAAGGATAATGTTTATACCACTGCTTCTCTGATGTAATCTCCTTTCCCCTTTAAAAAATAAACAAGCATAGACCACATATTAAAGCAAACAAACAAGGTGCTGGACTGTTGAATCTTGCCAGTTTTTAATCGCTGGGTGTTACCTGCAAGTTTTGAGCTATCGCAGTACAAAAGACCAGCAGAACCACTACGTATCTAGATATTTGATAAACTGTGTTGTACATAGATTTTAGCTGGCTTTTTCCTTTGATTACACTTTCATACCATCCATCCAAAGTTGAATCCTTTTACTGAGGAGCAATACAGCCAACTTCAGCAGCCAGAAGGTTATACTATGTTAGTCCACAGCCTGCCACTATCTCTTTCGTGTTGTGGCATAAGTCAGGTAACTTCCATTAATGACTAAACTTACAGTGTAAATTTTCTGTTTCACACTAGCTGCTAGATTAGTCTTCTCAGTTCTTCTGCTATGCCAGTGGATGCCGGCAAGTCTCAAATTTAAATGCTTTTTGATGCTTTGTACAGCACTGGCCACATTTATAGAGCTCAATTGGACATATGCTATATTGTGCTTAATAAACTACTTTTTAAAATAGCCATGATTCAGCTGCTTGTATGGAAAAATGTATGCTTAGCTTTTGAGAAAAATCTTAACTCTTACAGCTCTCAGGGGCAGATTATTGCTTTTAAAACTTAGAGTTTTGCTTAGAGTGTGTACATGCTTTCCAAAGTATTTGTCCCATGCATTTACTGGCAGAGCGGTGTGTGACAGGACAAGAAAAAAGTTCCCTCTTTCAGCTAGGTTTTATTAACCTTTTTCCCAACAAGCCAGAAATTTGAGGTCTTCTGTGCAGTCCCATGACAGAGGGAAATAGGAGTGTAATTCTTGCAGAAGCATGTTTTATTTGTTTACAAATAGTACTGAAAGGGGGGTTGTGTGTGTTTTGTTGGTTTGTTTTTGTTTTCTCCAGTGCACAAAAAGAAACAGAGATTGTGGTTTTCAGTAGTATTCTGTGAGGTTTCCATTGGCCTTTCTCATGCCTGTGTCTCAGGAGCTTTTTTTTTTTTTTTGACTTTTTTGCTCACTGATTTTGTGTCTCTCAGCTTCCACTAGTTCCTAGGCCAGGTTTAGAAGAAGTTCTGGTACAGGCTGTCCTCTCTAGTAAATGCTTGCAGTTTTGGATCTTTGTCGAACCCATTTATTCTGCAATGCCTATTGCTGAAAATGTACCTTCAGGAACCATGTTAGAAGTGAGAGGTGCAGGCCTTTCAGCCGTTACACCCCCAGCACTAGTTTATGAAGAGAAGCTAAACGAAGGGAAGCTGGTTCTCTAATTGTGGCATTTCAATTCCATGCTTAAATTTGCAGCTGAGCTGAATGAATTCAGTTTGTGGGCTCCTGAAGAATCAAAGTCCCCCAAGCAGGCACATAGGCAGTCTTTGTGATGACAGCCTGTAAAACCAGCAGCTGTCTAGGGGTTAGCAGATTGGTTCTGCTTAATGTGAACCATGGCAGGACATGTGCTAACGGAAGATGCACAACATACCTAGCACCCATTGCTCCAGGGTAAAAACAGACCAACTGGAGTAGAATGACTGGGAGAGAAGAGTTATGCAGCCAATCGTGAATTAAAAGGAGAATTTAGCCGTGCAGAAGTTGGGCGTAGGAAAAAGAGGTTATGTGGTCTAAGAGAAAATAGGAGTGTGATACTTACACTTCTGGTCTGCACTGACAACTGCAGGCAGTATCTGCTCTCACCATTGGTAAAAGAGTGGAGAAAGTAGTAAGGAAAGTCAAAAATACACTAGTTTCATGGTATTTTTAGTAGGTTTAGGGTTTGGCATTTGTATAGCTTTCTCCCGTAATCCCTTGTGCTGATTTACCCGACTGCAGCCTATTATCTGCATGGTTTTGAGCTCAGCTTACTCAGAAGTGAAAAAATGCAGGAAACCTTGCTTTACAGAGGTAAATAGAGGCAGGCAGATTAAATATGAATTGTCTCTGTAAGATGCTCTGGTAACAGGAAACCTGTGGCTGACATGGAACTGAATACACGTCTGCCTAATGAGAGCCCTTACTATGGGAGTGTGGCTTCAAAATTGCCATTTCTGAGAATACCACTTGAGAAAAAAGTAACTTTTTTACATAATTATGGGGTTTTTGGTGTTAGCATTTTAAGATGGCTGTTTAATTGTTCAGGGGAATTCATGTAGTACTGTAAGTCTGTAATTTATCTGAGCTGAAACCCCTTTACTCCAATTTTTGTTTTGTTCCATGCAGTAGTTAGTTGGTTTTTTTTGTTTGTTTCTGCTATTATTTTTTTAAAGGAGGCACACTTTCCTTTTTTCTTGTATTTCACTAGTTACCCGGACTACTATTCTGGAACGAAGGGAGATGAGCAACTGTATTTCCTTCGGAAGCTAAGCATTGTGTTCAGATATTTTGCCCAGTTGTTGATTTCTGGTAGCTCATATTGCAGTAGCCATGGCAAACAGTGGGGGTCAGCGAGAGCATCTTTGCATGTTGCTTATGAGTGAATTGGTCGTGTCTGTGCCATCCTGTAGTAGCCAAAGGGAAGAAATGACTTTGATTCTTTTGTCTGTTGTAGAAGTTATTCCATCAAAGTGTCGGAGAGAAGCTGTGCCAAAGGCGATGAGCTGAAGTTAATGCGGTGTCAGGAAAGGCATCAGCTGTTGAACCAGGCTGTCGGGTTCCTCTCCTGGGCTGTCGAAGGGGAGGGCCTTTGAAGTCCCATGCGCGTGGGAGAGTTTTGCCTTTAAGCTAAGGATATTGCAGATCAAATCTGAGTTTTAGGCCTACGGCAGTCACCTTCTTAATGTCATATGTAAGCTTCTTCTCAAATATCCAAGAGGCTGAAGTTGGCTTTTGCTTGCAGCTGGATTTCCTAATCTTTGGAGATGATAAAGTTTTCTTAGATTATTTGAATGAACTCGAGGTAGCTGCCAATTTCTCTGCTTGCAGGAGGTTTTCCAGAGCTGCCTTGCAGTCCTGTAAATGAAGCCATCATCTCTGTTGCTGCCCCGAATCCTGGCTCTCTTGTGTTTATGGCAGTCCCCAGGTTTGGCATTGTGCTCGAGCAGTTGCTGTTGACAGCCAGGCTCGGAGGTGATGAGCTGCTGGACTAGTGATCCCAAGGGTGAGTGGTGTATAACGTGATAGGAGGAAACTGCTCTTTGGTGAAACAAAAAGGCTTCACGGTGCTAGGTTTGTCACTGCAGCTGTAAACATCTGGTAAAAGACAACATGGTTTGTGGTCATTGAAAGTTGTCTCGGTTTTCAGATTTGTCAGTTTTGTTTGGAGAATTTGAAGCCACCAGGAAAAAGTTGGGTCATGGCAATCAGATCTTCTTTTTCTCAGTTTGTTTGGTTTTTTTTTTGGGGGGAGAGAAAAAGTGAAGTTTTCACCTTTAAACTAAGTCTTTCCTTTCATGTGTGTGCAAGTAAGTTGGGACAGGAGGCTGTAACTTTTATATGCCTCCCCATGCAAACAGCATGTTGGGTATCCCACTAGGAGTGCTTGTAAGTATTATTTATGAAAATTGCATGGTTACTACTGAGGTTCAGATAAATAGCTTGAAATCTGCTGTCTGCTTTTAGCGTTTCTTTAAGTTTTAGTACTAACCAGATTGGCAAAAAACTCTTAAGACACCACGCACATTTCTGACTTCCGTGCAGTTTGTCTGCATGGTGAAAGTGATCCTTTGTTTGAGAGTTGGGTGCTTGTAGAGTTTTAGAATTTGGGGTGGAATATGGGGATTTCCTGCTGAAGGAAATTAGTTGCTTGTTTGTGTGTTGGCTTTTTTTAAGATAAAAAATAATAGCAATTGAGAAATGCTGCTGTTACGTGGCTGCCTAGTTGTCTGTGTGAAAGAAGGTGTCATCTGTCTAGTTGCCCGCAGACACATGTCCACATCACAAATCATCAGAGCCTCATGTAGAGCAGACAAAATCAGCCCATGCTCCTTCAATTCAAGTCGGGAGAGAGAGTGAGTGGAGAAGAAAACTTGCATTTCTCTTCTCCATTATGTCTGCATTTAAAAAAAGGAAAATCCTCATACACATCTATTTCCAGAGCACTGCTCCAGCATCACTGACTGGAAGCAAATTCCCTCTCTGGAAAGCATAATTGAAAAGTACTGGGAAGAGAAATGTGTTGAGACAGATGTGTTCCTGTGTGGAAAAAGTATTTTTGTGTGAGTGATCTAGTGTAACTTGCGGTTGTGCACAGAGGTTCTCCTGGCTGATAGGTAGCTGGTGGGTTTTGTGGGCTCGCTTTGGTGTGATGGACGTATGAAAGGCACTGCTATGTTACCTTTGGTCCCTGCTACTGCCCTTAATTTTGACACGCCATTGTAAAACCATTTACTAGGTGCTAGATTAAGTGGTTAGCTAATTGGCATCTTTGTTCCAGCAACAAAACCGTGGCCTTTCTCAGCATTCTTCCATTTACTGCTCTGTATGCTGTTTATGGCAGCAGTGGCAAACCTTTTCAGTGTGTCTGCCAGATTTATTTTAAAGATCATGGTGTTTGGTGCCAACTCTAATCTCTCCTGGTGCCAGACTTGGCTCTCGCAGCAGCAGTTCTACATTGTTAGGCTTTTGCAACCGTTGCATTACATCACCCTGAAAGGAGGAATAGGGATTTTAAAAATTCCAGTTATTCAAATACAATTGTCACAGGGGGGAAAAAGACGGCGGAAACCCAAACTCCTGCAGTTCAAATGTCAATGTCCCTCTGTACTATGGTAAGTCATTTGAAGCCTGCCTAATATCACAGAAGGGCACTTTCAGGAAGTGCTTTTCTTTCTCAGGTCAGACCTTGCAAAGTAAAACTAAGATGTTTGTGTGAATGGCATTGGGTTGATGCATTTGTCATTTGATGTTCTCATGTCCACGCTGCCCTGTGGTGTATCAGTGACTGGATGGCAGGATCGCTGCAAAGGTTCTCCAAAACTCTTCCTTGTTGGATAATATCGTCTGGTCATCCCTGTAAAAATCCCTCTATCTTGAAAATAAATCTGATGCTATCAACTTTCTGATCTTGGGCCCGTGTTAGCTTTCGCCTGGGCTTCAAGAAAAAGATTCAACATATTGTCACACCAAAACTCTTGTGAAATCAGACCTCAGCCCACCTGAACCCATGAAGTGAATCAAACAGTCCCATTTCTTATTTCCATGTTATTTTAGTCTGACTCTCAAATGCCCACAGAACCAGAATGTTAATGGAATTAATATTAAGGGAAATACCATATGAACATTTGCTCCAAGAAAATTTCTTCTCTGCTTAGCTGTTTTCACGTTGTTAATGAGCATGAGTGACAAATCAAAGTGCAGTTTTTGGTCCAGTATTGCTTTTCATTAGTTTTTTCTCCTAACATCTCCAAGATATGCAACAATTGGACTGCGTTACTTTGCTCACTACTGTTGTACCGTAGCTCCTAAAATGAAAAAAGTCTGCTCCATAGACATGGCATGGGAATCCATTGCCCTGGCGGCAAACTGCCCTTGGACCAGCTAACAGGGCTTGCATCCCACTGGCACGACAAATGTGTTCAATCAGCAATTACTCAGGAATCACGGGCTCTGATTTAGTGATTCTTCAGTGAAGACCACAGCAAGGAAACCCTAAAATGGAAGAAAAATAAATAAATCCCCCTCCCCTGCCATGAAAACCCTATACCAGATCTATCAAAGATACAACTAGAGAAGCCAACTGGGGGTATGTGAGGAGGTTAGTTTTTGTTCTTCCTTGTGTGTAGTAATGGGTTACCACAAAGATATTTAAATTTTATTTTTAAGTATGAGGAGCTGAGGGAGGCTGCTTAGATTCCAGACTTTGAGACCAAGACAAAACGGTACAGGGTTTTCAAACATATTGCTCAATTATATCTCCAGTTTATTAAGAAACTGTCTTCAATTTTAGGGAGTCCACAAACTGTGTTGCATTTCCTTTTGATATGTAGGACATCAATTACATTTTGGATAATGAGGCCAGCATTTGTGTTTTCCCTCATCAAGGTACTTTATAAATAGGTGAGAAGTATCATGAATCTTTAGTATACTGAGGCATATTTTGCTTCTGCATCCTTGAGAATGAGCCGCGGACTGACAAGATAGTCTTCCCTTTACTTACTGGGGGGGAAGAAGAGAATCCCAAACAAACAAACAAAAATGCTTTCAGCATTTCACACGTAAAACAGACCTTCCTCTTCATTTTCTCCTCTGGTCTCCACTTCTGGAACAAGTTTGACCTAGGGGATTTAATCAAGGAGAAGGTACGTCATTCTCACTCCGGCCTCACCTGTGCTGTTATGCTAGACTTTTCCCTCATATCCAAGGTCCTTTTACCAACTTGCATTTCATAGTTCTTTTCCCATAACTCTTTTTGAATTATTATTCCCTGAATGTCAGTCCTTTACAGGCTGAGAACGGAGGTGCTGACACAAGCCTGTTATAAAGGGGCAGCCTTACCTTTCTCACTGGGTCGTTGGAGTCGCTGCAGGACTCTGACAGGTTTAAAGAGTAAATCAAAAGGGTGAAGAAATTCTCATAGTCTGGGAATGGAGAGCTTTTAGACCAAAAATGAGTGAGAGAACATGCACTGAAGGACAGCTCTCGTGCCTCACCTCCATCTTGGCTGTCTCGCGTTCAGGACAGTCATTATTCATCAGCACTGATATTGGTACTGCAGTGGTGTAACAAATTTCACTTGTAGATATCCGAGCACTTTCCAGCCCCTAAAAAGAGCTTAATTGGCAGTTTATACTGTGTTTCCCAGTTTCACAGAGGCCCTAATATAGCCCTGAGAAACTTGTCCAATCTGTTAGTGACAGAGCCTAGGAGCAAAACTGAAAGCTCAATTCTCGGTTGCCTCCTTGACACGTCTCTCTGTAGCTGGCGTCAGAGCCAGCTGCGTAGCGGTGAGCAGCTTTGTGCCTCACCTCGCTGCTGTTCGCAGGGGCGGTGAGCAGCCCTGTGGCACGCTGGGCTCCGGTGTCTGCAGGCAGCTGAGGCTGCCCTGGGTGTCCTTCAGCAGGCCGGGTTTGGTCAGGGCTGTTTAAGAGAGTCTGGATTATTCAGTCTGTCTTGATTTCCCTGGATTATTCACATGATGCAGCACAAAGCTAAATGTGATAGGTGAAGATATCAAGGCCAGCGCAGACTTCGGGTTAATGTATGTTTGGCTAATGTGAGGGCTAGCACAGGCCTCTCCTTCCATCCATGCATAAAATGATGTTTTATGGGGCAATTTTTAGCTGTATCTTGCCTGTGGACAGCATGGATGCTAACATGCTCAAGACCCATGCACATTTTTCTAAAATCTCCTACTGTTGATGCAGTGGTGGCAGCAGTGCTGAGTCTGACGTGGTCCTGTTAGAGGGAACAAAATATTGCGCGTTGTTTGCTGGAAGAACTCAGTAGAAGCTGCTTTCTTTTACTTTGGGGTAAGCTGCAGCCCTAGGGAGAGCTTTATGTATATATCTTTGTTATTGCTGTTTATTTAGTACAGCAGTACCTGGAGATGAAAGTAGGAGCCTCTTGCACTGGTTGATGCTTCACATACACAGAAGAGGGGCACTTGTCCTGAAGTCTGTAGTCCCTGCAGAGGAGGAAGGCACACAGAGGTCAGGAAGCACAGTAGACACAAAGGACTCACCTCGGGTTCAGCTGAGTTACCAGGGGCAGAGTGGGGAGAAGGACCCAGTTTTCCAGATGCTCAGCCCAGGAGCTGATCTGCTGATCTTCTGCTGCAGAACTCATTTGTGCCACTTCACACCTGTCTGGCGATGGCTTTGGTGTGCTGTTGGCACAGTGCTTTCCCTCCTGAGCCCTCCACGACTCGTGATAGCTTTTTTGTCTCGTTCTGCTGTGCATAACGTGTACGTTTACACAAATTTTATCCGAGCACAGGTTCTCTCAGGCTGTGCTGTGGCTTGGCCACCAGAATCTAGGTGGGTGCACCCGGTGTGTCCCATGTGGGAAAGGGATAAGCAACTAGTATTAGGGATAAAAGTAACAAGAGGGCTTCAAGACAGCAAACATTCTTGCACACTTCTGTAATAGAACCCAGAGGATTTCAGCCTGAATATCTAAGTTATCAGCTGTTACTTCCTCATTCCAAATCTCATTGTTTTCCTCTAAATCATATTTTTGTGATTTAATTTTAAGCACATTTTTAGTATTTCTGATTCTGAAGAGAAGGGATAAAAAGCATAGTGCTTCAGTGAAAAGAGATGCCGAAGCAGTAACAAATAAATCACAAACTGCCTACTGCTGGGTCCAGCTCCTGAGAAGCCCGGTCGGTCTCTGGAGGCAGTCATTTTGTGTTACGGGTGTTGATTCCGCAGCTGGAGCTGCTGAGTGGATTTCTGCAGCCGTAGTCTGAGTAGGAAGACGTGTTCTTTAATGGAGTTAAAAAGCTTGTGAATGTCACAGAGAAGTGTTGAAACTGAGAGAGATTGTATGTACATACATGCACATACAAGCAATTTTAGTTTTCAAATGAGTGCAGATTATAAGCTTGTAGTGTTTCTTTACCAGCTTACTCTGTTCTGTTTGGTACTTGATTGTTCACAGGAAGAGAGCCGAGTAATTATATTTATTTTTTGGCAAATAGGAAGATCTTTTGCAAACGTTGCTCCCATTTAGCAAACAGGTTCAACAGGCAAGAAAGGCGTTCTGAAAAATTAGAGTTACTCATTTTGGTTTATTTTGAGTGAAATTGGTGTTGAAATTAAAAAACAAAACACAATAATTCAAAGCAATTATATAATGTATTTCCTGGTTAGGTTGCCAAATTGAGAGCTTGTGGCACAAACCCCATCACTTAGAAACTTTGAGCTACCTGCCAGGCTGCGCCTTCGTAACAACCAGCTGGGAAGAAAGCTAGCCATGTTTGGTTGTATTTGCACTCAAAGCCCTTCCAGTGCTTATTCCCACGTTTACCTCGGACTGCTCAACCCAAAGACGCTGATGCTTCCCCGCTGTGTCTCCCTCCAATCTCTTCCAGGGTTAATTGCAGGAAGTGTGGGGGACCACAGCCTGCCTGCTCCCCTCTGAGCACTGCTCTGTGGCCGCAGCGTGAGGGTCGGGGAAGGAGCAGGAGTAGGAAGAACATTTATTTATTTGAAAACAGCCTGCTTTCTTTAAATCAACAGGTCTTACACGAGAAACAGCATTTCTAAGTAAATAATAATAATTAAAAAAAGGTAATTGAAAATCAGTTTAGAATAGCAGGTGCTGGAGCCTGGTGAAGCAAGCCAATGCTTCTGGAAATGCAGGACTTCCAGGGAAACAAGGCATGCAATTATTTTTGCCAGTCCCAAGCACTCAAAAATCCTAAGGCAGGCTTCCCTTCAAAAAAAAAAAAAAAAAAAAAAAAAAAAAAAAAAGATGAAGTCGGCTCAAAACATTCTTGAGACAGGATTTTTCATCTGTTTTTTTTTTTTTTTTTACTGTCTAGTCTGTGAGTTAGAGCAAGACAGAAAACTTCCAGTGAAGTAAAATTTTGATCAAAAAGACTTGTCTCATTTTTTAAAAAGGGGGATATATTTTAGTGCTGCTGGAGTAACTTGGGTATTTTTAAACAGTGATTTCAGGATTTGCCAGAAATGGTCTGGTTTGTGGTCTCTCTTCTCAGTTATCTTTCTTTAAATTGTTTAGAGGTAACACATTTTTAAAAGTAATTTGGAAAATTTAATTTAAATCCAAATCATTTTTTTTCTTTTGTCAGTGAAGTAATTTTAGATGTACACAGAATTATTATGGAAAAGGGGGGGCTGTTTCTTATTGTGATTTTTTTTTTCCTGTTTTGTTCCTGAATTAACAAACTAATTAGTGATCAAGGTCTTGGGTGCTTGGGCTCCTGTTTCAAGTTTTGGGTTGGTTTTTATGTTTGTTTATTTGTTTAAACTGAAGCAGTACAAGTGTATCTCTTTCAGTTTATTAGAGCTGTACCTTTTGTTGAAGTAACCATTTGGCCAGTAGTGGACTAACCAAAAAGGGTTATGTTTCCGAAGACCCACTAAGACTTGAAAAGGGGGTGACAATATGCGCCCAAAGGCGGTGAGCAGGGGGCGTGAAGTCACTGCTCTGCTGGGGTTTGCTTTCTGCCACGCTCTTTCAGAAAGCAAATGACATCCTGCTTCATTCAAAATGAACCTTTGCCTTACTGTGGACCTGACACCACCCCCAGCTCCTTCTTTGTCTTACCTAGTTATTTTTGTCGACTCTCTGACCAGTGGTGGCAGGAAGGGTTAACTGTGCGCCTGATTTCTGGAGCAGCCTCGATACCACCCCATTTCATTTCTCACTTTGGTCTGATGTGGCTTTTTTTTTTCCCTGGTTTATCTATCACAAAACTTTTATCCCCTTCCTTTTGTTTTAATCCTCAGCCTGAGATATTCTGTGCTGGAGAATAATGCTCCTAAGTGCCCCCAGCCCCAGATGCTGCCCTACAAGCTGTACTACTATGAATCCTCCTACTTTGTGTGTCTGCGTTGGGCTGGGCGATGATAAATCCAGACAGGCACTGCTGCTTTTATTGTCCGATTACGTCAGCGAAAAGCAGCTCTCAGGAACATAAACAGCCTGAGGCACGCTGCCCTGCAGGTCACCTTGAAAGGATATCTTGTCATCGTGGCTGTACCGTCGGTCTCGTACGTGAGCATTTTTGCCAACTCAGGTTTAACTTTATGCCCCTTCAGCCTTTCCTGCATACACCTATCAGCTGAACTTGTGCGTGAGCTGAGAGGCATTATGCGTCGTGGGTTTCACTTGCTGATGCGTTTTTCAGTTCTTGAAGTGGGAGGAACAAAGGATCTATTATGTTATCGATGGAGAGAGAGCGTCCAAACTGTGTGAGGAAGAATGTACTGACAGAGGAAGTGAAATTACTTTCCTCTGCTTGAAATGCATGGAGAGATGTAGCCAAAATCTTCAGGATGGGAGGTTTCCTGCTGTTCTACCACCTGGAAGGTGACAGCAAGATAATAGCGTTTTCCCTGCACTGGGAAAGCATGGCTCCCAGATATTATTAGGAGCATAATTGTGCGAACTGTAAATCTTAATTCCTGGTGAAAATTAATGAGACGTAGCAGGTGCTTTTGAAAAATTGACCTAAGGAATAAAAAACAACAACAAATCTGGTATTTCCTAGGAATTAAGGAAAGACAAACATTTAGGATTGGGGCTTTTTTGTTTTGTTTCTTTCGATCAGAGGGAGTGAGAAATCAATCTTCTCACTCTTTTTTTTTTTCAGTTACCTTTTAGTAATTCACTTCTAAAACAAGTAGGAAATCAGGCTGCCTTATTTTTTATGATGAGAAGCATTGGAGTCGTAAAGTTCCAGCTTTCTACTTAGTAATCTGCACCATTTTTGAAGGAGAAGAAAGGTGAAAACAGTTAATCAAATAATGAAAACCAGATAAAGTCATGGAAGCAAGACAAAAATGCAGCCCTTGTAATTAGGCTGCAGTCTCTGTCTCTACTCCTCCTCTTCCCAGCAAAGCTAAAGCAGAGGACTTGGCTTGTACCAGCCCTGCCTAGGGCTCTGTGTTGGCATATGCATATGTTTAGAAAGATCTAGTGGTTTCAGCTTGTATTTGGCCTCTAGCCAGGTATCAGTAAAAATTGAGAAGATCATTACGTGGGGTTGTTTCAGGGAGAATCGTTTCTAGATCTGCCTGTGTCCTCACGAACAAACTTTCTTTGCAATTTCTTACTCCCTCAAAGTATCTTATTTCTCTCATTGTAGGATCTGCGAGGTATTTCCTATGGGCAGGAGTCCCATCTTTTGTTTCTTACCTGCTTCATTCTGCAGGGCTCCTAGCTCATCAGTTCCTCCACTGATGGCAGACGCAGAGCTTGTTCTCACAACCAGGTCATCTTTTTTCCCCAAGCTGTCTTCTACTGCTGGTATGTCCTTTCTGAAGTGTACTATCGGCCTCCCAGGCTCAAATAACCTCTTACAGGCTGCTGCTGTTATGGGGCAAATGCTCTGCTCTTCCTCGCTCACATTCCAACTGAAAACTCTCTAGGCAGACTCCCATGACAAAGTCCAGTGCCTCCAGAGTAGAGATGGAAGTGCCGATGGTCCTGAGATGTCTTTAGCATGTTGTGAGGAGGGAGTTGCAAAACCATTTAGAGCAGCCTGAGAGATGCTTTAAATTATGCCCGAGCAGCAGAGGCCCAAGCTTTGGAAAGAATCTCCTTCATCTCTTGCTGGTGCCTTCTGGCCTTTCAGCTGTGCTGAGCAGAGCTGTGGAGTGGTTGCATGTGCCCACAACACCATGGTGGTTTCCTGTTTCAGCCTTTCAAAATACCATCCATCAAGCTGCTATCTGGTTCTCATCACAGCCAGCATCCAGAGCGCGTTGCTGACTCAGTCCGTGCTGGGCTGTGCTTCGGCATTGCACTTGCACCTTCTTTGAGTACTTTGCTGGAGAGACAAGGGACTGCCCCCTATATTGATCCTCAGCTCATGTTGGAGTATTTTGAGCTGGGGTCTGGCATCACTGCCTTCAAAACTTCATTGTAAAAGAAAATGTGATTTGTAAATTACCCCAACACCTTGACCAAAAATTTGAAACTTTAAAATGTTTCATTTGGCATTCCAAGCTTCAGAGTGACTGCAGTAGGCTTTTATTCTTTTTTCTTCCTAAACATTCCTGAAAAGAAAAGGCTCTGTTCTTGGCAGAGATTTTGTGGGCCAACTTTAAGGGCAAAATACGTTTTTTTGAGCAGGGGATTCTAATGGAAAAGCTGAGCGCCAAATTCACACAAGGTTCTTCTTAATTATAGACGCCAAAAGCTCTTCCAGATGTCTGTCAGCCCAGCATGCTAGATGCTGCCATCACTGGTTTTAATAAAAGCTCATATTCAGCAAATTTACTACTGATTTACTGTATATTACTTAAGCCAGAAAACGTTTTTGCTCTAAAAAGCAAGCAAATGAAGTCCTGATATTTCCATCAGTTGCACTCCAGCATGTCATTCATTGTGCTAACATCCCATCCACGTCACAATATTTTACAGAAGATTTTCTGTAGATTGCCACAATTAAAACTGGAATTTCAGAAACTCCTGTGAAGACGTACATGAGCAACAAATTCATACGAACAAATTGGTAAATGGTGCATGCAAAGCAAGCAAAGTCGCTAACAATGCAAACGCGTACATGACGTGCGCGGCCAGACAGGCTTTTCTCTGGAAAGCTACCTGTTTGTACATGCAACTAATACACACCCTAAAGAAAAATGGAAGCTGGGGAAGAAAAAAAAAAGTTTTAAAACAAATACAGGGAAGGGTGACTCTGAATATAAAAGTGATGGGAACAAAACAAAGAAAAAAAGCATCAGAGATTAGCTAATGAAATCTCTGAACAATGATGTAATTAAAGTGCATTAATCATTATAAAAGATCATTTCCCTTTAAACATCTGCTCCCATTTGCTTGGCAACAGTCTGGGCAGCGTCATGAGTGATGGGGTTTGGGATTGTGCTGAAGGGCATGTGTTACCTGAGAAACAATGTGCAACATCCCCAGCCTGACAGGAGCTGGGATGGCAGTGCTTTTCCTAGATTCAAGTGATAGTGTTAAGGAAATAAGGAAAAAATCAGACATTGTTTACAGGGGAAAGGAAAACCTGGTATAAATCTGAACCCTGTTTTTCAAGCAGTGCAAGCAAAATTTCATTTTGGTGCTAATGGATTTGAATACAGTAATTCCCTGGGGAAAAGAGGCCCTGTGCACCTGCTGCTTTCGGGGGGAGCCTTAGGAACCACAGGGGCTCATAGGAGAGACCTCGTTCCTGCCCCAGGAGAAATAAGGCCCACCACATCCTTCCTGACTCCTTCCTCTGTTGCAGCCTGGCTGTGCAGGCAAAAAAAGTGAAATTAGCCATTTCAGGAAAATCTCCTTTTCCTCAGGCGCAGGCAAAGTGTGCAGAAGAAGTGTGCAGGCTTGCTGCCTGCCAGCATGCGGCTCGGGGCATCCCCTGCCGCCCCTCTTCTGAGGCTGCCTGTGGAGCTGCTGTGTGTGCTTCAGTGCAGCCGCTGCCTGCAGGTATGGCTTCAGAG
The DNA here is from genome assembly GCF_009769625.2 of Cygnus olor. Taxonomy (NCBI): domain Eukaryota; kingdom Metazoa; phylum Chordata; class Aves; order Anseriformes; family Anatidae; genus Cygnus; species Cygnus olor. Next base: position 6,343,301 of record NC_049184.1, read on the forward strand.
CTTACCTTGCCACGGTGCTGCTAGGGCTGAGTGACGTTGCTGATGGGCTGTGAAGGATTGTGTCCAGAGTACTGGATTCCCATTTTAGCGCTGCTGCTAAATTGTATTGCTTAGGGAGAGATTTTTAAAGCGAGGGGCAGTTTTGGTATCCTTGTACAAATCTGAAGCCTCATCGCATTTTCATGCGTTTGGTTTCATGGGCAGTGATTGCAGGCACGGTTGGTGTCCCCTGTGCACCTGTGTTGGTATTTCTGTCCTGCTCTACCTTAGCGTCTATGTCCAAGGCAGGAGTTGTACTGCTCTTACAGGGACACGCCTGAAGGTGGAGCACTTTGAGGGGCTCTAGCACCAAAGAGCCAGCTGTGAAGCAATACTTAGTTCTACACTAGTCTTGCTTTCTTAGCAAATCCACAGGGCACAGCAGTTGGGGAGTGTGGATCACACAAGTGGTGGATCCAGAGCACTGTATTTCTACCCTGTTGGTCATTCACTGCTGACTTGAGATCTCCTTCGTGGCAGGTAATCAGGCAGCCTTTGCCAACCTCTGGACTTGATGCTACACTGATGGCAAAAATGCACGTGCCCACACGGATTTCTAAGGGAGGCAGAGAAGAGGAGTCCAGATTCTGTTTGGAGAAAGGAAGAGGACTGGGGCTGTGCACATTGTACATAGTCATGTCACTTTGTTCCCCTTTTTGGCAATTCCGCAAATTCCCAGAGGATGGGTGCAGAGTGTCTTCCCAGCTGTTAGGTAGGGGAAGTGAAAATGAACTCAGCTTTGGTCTTTGCTGTTCAGTTACAGATAAAATATTTCATCTGATCTGTGCCTGTTAATAACAATACTTACCCTCCCTCACGGGAACTTGCAGTCTTTATAAAAGTGATTGGAGAAGTTCAGATAAAAAGTATGTAGTTTGTTCTCTGATTCTCAAAACTGGTAAAGTCATACACTGGTTTTTAAACAAACAAACAAAAAAATCAAAACAAATGTCCTCGCTTCTTACAGAACTGCCTAGATTAGTGCTGCAGAGGCCCAGTGTCAAGAGTTCAGATTTCTATGCTGTTGTCTTCAATTTCACGATGGTTTAGGCGTGCTGTGCAGTAAGTGCTGCGCCTTGCTACTGGCCCGCTGCTGCTGTGCCATCTCCTGTCTTCATAGCCCAGTTAGGTCCTGCCTGAGAGCAGGGATGTGCCAGCCGCCTGTACAGGCAGCATGTTTAGTGCTACCAGAAAGGGGAGCCCATGCAGGTTGCCAGGATCTGCTCGCCACCATATCCCCTCTCTCCCATTTGCTCTTGCCTGTTCTAAGAGCACAGTTAGGCTTTTTGAGGACCTGCTCGATGTGACTGTGGGAAGTGAAGAACATAGCACCTTTGGGCCCTTTTCAGATAGGTTTCCATGGCATCATGTGTGTTTTAGAGAAGAAGGGAAGGAAGGAAGGAAGGAAGGAAGGAAGGAAGGAAGGAAGGAAAACTGGCAACTTTAGCTTTAGATTTTCTTTGGCTGGTGGGTTCTTCGTAGTTCTAGCTGCAGCCACTGGCTGTACAGTAAACAAGGGCAGAACCTTGCGGGAGTAAAGGTGCCTGGGAGGCTGGCCTTGCGTAAACACCATCATGTATCATGCAGATAAATAACACACAGTTTCCTTGCTGTACTCACCTAGATGTCTTTACCCAGTCCTGCAAACATAGGTACGTAGATCTTACTGCCATATTTTGGTACCCATCAAAAACATCCAACACTTCAAAGGGAGCAAGCAGCTCTGTTTTAAGCAGGTTTCTTTGGAGCCCGCTTCCAAAAAGCTGCACAGGTGGAGTTAGGCACATATATCGAAAGCTGTGCTATTTAGATGAATAGGTGTGTTCACGTGTATAGGGTCTGAAAGAATGATTTATTCAGTCTTTTCTTGAACTCTTTGTGATGCGTAGTTTGTAGGTTTTCATCATTTTGTAAGCCGTGTGTGCACATAAATAACTACATTTTTCTTTGGAAACTCAAATGCTATATGACATAGATTGTTCACTTGAAAGTTTCAGTTAAATCAGATGAGTTTTTTTATGTGAAAGGGACTGTCCTGGTATCACTGCCACCTAATGGTCAAGACTTTGCAGTTGGGATCAGTTTTCCAGGGTATATCCAGTAGATAGCAGGATTAGCCCAGACACCTAAATCTCTCCTATCACAGGTACCAACCTTCTTATCTGGTAAAAATACACAATGCTGTTAACTGCCCTCAGATTCATTTTCAGCCCTTAGTAGTCTGTTCTAGGACCTCACTGGACACTGGTGTGTGCATCTTTGTGCTGCTAGCATGTAAGAAAGATGGAAATTTAATTTTTGGATGGCAAAATCCAGGAAGAAAGGGAAAGCGTTAATCAGATGGGTGTAATCTCCAAGGGAAAAAGTAGTTCATTGCAATTCAGCATTTTCCTTTGATGAAAACTTTAGTGAATGTTATTATGTGGAATTTATATGAAGCCTGGGTTTAGGTAATCAGCTTTAATATTTATACTCTTAGGGAAAAAAAATGAATCATTAGTAAGCATGCATAATTAATGAATAAATTATATTTTTTCTTTGTTTTCCTTCAGGTATAAGGAAATGCTAGATCTAGTGATACCACCCAGCCTGACTGTAAATAGAGAGTGCCCTGACAGATTGAAGCTTAACCTTTCTAACATTTATGCCACGGCTCCAGATGACATAGAAGGTAGGCTTCCTCTTTTGCTGTTTGTTAGCTTTAGCATAATGTGTATGTATATGTAAAAGGAGAGCTGGCTACATGCATGGCCTCTGCTTCTGATAATTAGTTCTGCTGTGTAGCGAGCAATTGAGATTTTTATTTGAGAATATTTGTAGCTACTCCAGTTGTGGCTGAATTCTTTAGTTCAGAAAAGGTCTGAATGCAGACAGAATTGAAATGTTTTACATGTATAGAGGTCTTTTTATTGGAGGTGTAAACACATGCACGCATGTATGTATCTGTTCACTGGCATAATAGCACGTATAAAATGTGTTTTGTGTAGAATTCGTACTTTTGGTCTAGACCCTACTGGAGCCCCAGCCCCAGAGGTGGCTTGAACATGAGCCCTGTGCTTTGGTGGCTGTGCTGCTGCTGGTGGGGTGTGGAGCGCAGGGGCTCCCAGGCCCAACAACACACTGCGCAGCCAAAAAAACATTTTGCCAAAGCAGCCCTGTGCCCCAGTTTGCATCACTCTGAGATCATTGCTATCATCCCCAAACGGTTTGTCCTGCTGATCTCTGGTCTGAAGTTTCACATTTGGCAGGTACCAAGGACAAATTCTTTCAGTGGTTGAGGCTCTGACGGAAATCTATCTGTTCTTCTCTTCCTCCTCCTCTTCCTCCCCCCCATCATACTGTTCAAGTGAAGGAAACAGAAGAATGTTAAATCTGCTAAAAAAATTATTGGCAAGTGATGCAGCTGAACTAGTTCTTGCTAGTACAATCCCAGCTATTGTTTGCTGCGGTCAGGATCTGTCAGCCTTCCTGTTGGAGCAGAGTTAGCAAAAGGCCCTGACTATTATGTTTTAGTAGTAGGTTTAACTCTTCATTTATAGGCTCTAAGAAGCCAAGGAGATGTTTTGCTTGCATGTTTGCTAAGGCATTAGAAATTGTGTGATTAAAGCACGAACATCATGACTGCCTATTTACAAGAGCAGTCGAAAGGATAAGAATCTAAAGGAAACATCCTTTTAAACGTATGTGTTTGCAGGAAAGATTAGAGCTAGAAATGATTTTTAAGTACATCATTTTGTAAACTCCTTGGTACAGGAACTATTTGTTATTATGCAATATAATTAAGAGCCAACAGAACGCTTGTACCACAGATCAGCAATCTGTGAGTGACAGCTCATGTTGATAAGTTTCTTACAGAAATAATACAGTATTTTTTCTACAGAATGATTCCCTGTGCTACCATGATTATGTTCTTTTCACTGAAAATACTTATTGTTAATTTGGAAAACAGGAAAATACCCGTGTTTTTGTCAAATCTCAGACTGCCAGAGCTTTTGTATGCACACAAGTGTATGCTCTGTATTACATAAATAGTTTTAATTTTAGCAAGTCTAGTTGCAATACTTACTTATGTAGATGTCTACTTAGATGTCTAGCCTGCTGTTTTCATGGGTGCTTATCATGATGTGCAATCGTATCAGTATAATTTTCAAATACACATTTTGCCTGTAGATGTACACGTTTGGATAGAAACAAATAGCTTTAACCTGCCTTTTTTGACAGTGACAGTGGCATATTGAATATTCACACACAGTAAATCCCTGTTTGGCATTCTTAGCACATATATTTACTCTGTATTTAGCTCTTTCAAAATTAAAAAATCTGAAGATATTGTATTTCTGAAATAGAAAAGAAATTAAGCTTACACTCAAACTGCCTGTTCTGCTGGTTTTCAAATGTAAAAAGCATTATATATAACACATTTTTTTTGGTAATGAGCAACAGATTGGTAGAAATTATACAGATTTTGTTTTCACAATCTAAAACCCTAATTTTCTAAACTGTTTTCTTTCAGGTAAGTCAAAGCAAATTTTTCACAGTGAGTATGAAGGTGAGTCAGGTAAGCCCAGCTTTGGATTTGAAAGCAGTCTTTTTCTATACCTGGTATTCCTATATCTATAGTATAAATGTTTATGTACATTTATATAACACTATCTTTTGCCTTACTATGTTTTATTCTGCTTTATTTTTTTAAAAAAACAAAACATCTGTGCCTCTTGCTGGGGAGATACGTTACTGTTAGCCATATTGTAAACGTAGAGAACTAGGGCAGAGATACCGGTGGGTTTTACTTTTCTCAGGTGCTTCTGGAATACAGGAGCATAGAGTCTTTATGGTTTGGTTTGTTACTGCCCATAGCATGTTAGAGGTGTGTAGGATGCACAGTCAGGCGTGAGTTTGTTGTGCAGAAGGATACAATAAGAGGGGCAAGGCACAGAAAAGCATTCAGAGAAGGGATACCAAAGAGTGGGTCATAGAAGTTGATTTTATCACAGCAGCTACATTGGGATGAGTTAGTTCTTTTTCTTCTTAATATCCAGAGAGAAGAGGGTGAAGCAGGCGTCCAGCATAGCACTAGGAAAGACACTAGAGTACAGTGCATGGGTCTGTGGGCAGATGGGGTCAGTGTGCAGCACAGATAGACGTCTTCAAGTTGGATTTTTCTCTTAGAAATAATAGTAGGCAGCAGTGTCAACGCAGTCATGCCCAGCTCACTCTGAAACCTGTTCCCCGTGATCATCAGTGCCTTTGTTACCAGAGCCATTTTTCCTAGAGTAAGTCAGCACTGCAGTAACGTTTCTCATCTATTCTAACCTAAGAGTGGTTATTAAATACTGCAGTTGTCCCAGAGAAAAGAGACAGGAGTACACAGGTATATTTTTTTTGTAATTTTGTTTATTTTTTATTAAGTGGTCTTTGGTGATTTCTAAGTTTGTGGGAAAAAGGGCCTCTTTTTTTTGAGAAAGTGTGTGTTCTAGGTATTTTCATCTCTTATTGAAATATAATTCTTTCTGAGAAAATGCAGCTCTTTTTCGGTTTTATTGTTACATAAAGAAACATTACACAAATTAACATTCTAAAAAGAGAATAATATCTTATAATAAATATTATTTTGTTAAAACTCATGTACCTCCATTGGGGTTTTTCTATTTGTTCACTTCCGTAAGTGAACAAAGATTAAAATGCATTTTACTTCAATTTACTTTTTTTTTTTGTCAGATTAAATGTTTCTCTTTTTAAAACTATTTTGATGTAGTCTTCATGTTACAATGTAGAATGACAAAGCCATGTAAAATATTGTGAAAGAAGCTTGTGGAGGAAACAACAATTTTAAAAGAGTTAAACCAGGAAGATTGAATATTTCATATGCAAGCATGTCAAAGCTTTTTGGAAATTCTCTGCAGGTTTATGGCATAACAAGTTACTCAAACCCATAGGACTACTTGCATGTATTTAGATCTTACATGTATTTGCATATTTCATTAAATAAAACATACTTTAAATGTTTAATTCACCAACTTACAAACTGCTGAACAAATGAAGTGATTCTGACTTGGACGACTTCGTGCTGAGGATAGCACTTCTGTAGCACTGTGGGTACATCCACCTCGATGCATGGGACAGCACTGCAGATGTTTTGTGCCTGGCAGTGGCAATGTGCAGGCAGGGGGGACACTGCAGGAGTCTCCCTTTCCACCCAGTGTGTGCTCCTGCGTCAGAGAGATCTTCTTTTCTGCCTGAGTTTGGGCAGAATTTCCTATCCCATGTAAGAAATTAGATGATAGATGCCAGCACCTAACGTGGGGGGCGGTGGTGCTGTAGTCAGCAGAGAACATAATGGTTGATGTTCTTCTCCCTGGAGAAACTCTTTGCAATTAGTTTGGTGTGTTGATTGATACTGCCAGCAGATAAAAAGGTTGGATGTGTTGTGCCTAATGTCATTATTGATGATTGTGAAGGTGTGTTGGCGTTTATACTGCTTTAATAACATCTAACATCAACCAGGACTGGAGAATCAGAATTTGGATGGCATTATGGAGCCAACCTGCATAATAATACTCATGGTGGCATTTAAGTATGGTATTTTCCATACAACTTGCGAGTTTTGACTTAAGTTTAAAAATAAAAATAAAAATTAAGCCTAAATATATCTCTAGATAAAGATGGCATATTTTTCTTTGCTAGTGTTACAGAACACAACTGTCTGATACATTGGAAAGCATCCTGCACATTTAACCTGTATGATACATTTTCTAATGGTTTAGTATTTTGATTATTGGCAGGTCAATTAGGTAGGTGGTTAACTCAAAAAAATCAAGAACGAGGAGATTTACAGTGTTGTATTTTTTATATTTATTTTGGCTTTATATGTTTTAACTAGCATTTTAAAGAAAGTCAGTCATGGTCTAGGAGAGTATCAAAAAAAAAAAAAGCAAAGGGGCAAAAAGTGCAGTGATCTTAAATCACTTCAGTGATCGTAGCAGATGCTTTTATAGCCTTTAGCATGATTCATCCTACCAAAGCCCAACTTCATGGTTGGTACCAGTCGCATGCGAAGAAGAAAATGGTAACTCAGTCAATCAGTAGCACCCTCAGTGAGAAACTAAAGATATATTTATTTGTTGTTAAGTGGAGAATAAGTTTATCTGCTTCAGCTCTTTCGAGATTTACTCCAAAACAATGTCTCCTAATTACTGTATATTTTTCTCAAACTACCAGTTGTAAAAGCAATGGTATCATCTTGGCTGTAGAACAGAACATGATGAAAATCTAATACCCTTTAATTTTATTTTTTTTTCCAGGCAACAGCAAAGCAACTCCACATTGTCCTCTCCATCTGTACTCCACAAAGTGAGTGTTTCTGCCAAGTGCTGTGATTTTAAAAATAATGTTTTGCTGAACAGCCATTTTTTGTAGACTTCTGTCACCTTAAAATACATTTGTCTTAAGCCCATCCACCTGTTCCTCTGCATGTCTCAGGCCCAATGAACTAACCAGTTTCCCTAATCTTGTTAGATATGGAGTGAAAGAAGGTTTGAGGTACTGTGTACTGAAAATTCGTACCCCTGGGAATCCAAACCTTATCACTTTGAATGTTGCTTTGTTTGTTGGTGACCATAGAGGAATATGTTAAAATGTCAGAGGTTTCCCATGATACCTCGTTGTTTGGCAGACTCAACATGAAACATGGCAATCAGAGTACTGAGTTGTGGTTTTTTTTTTAACTTGTGTGTATTTTGCAGAGTTGAAAAAGTCCCAATGCATATAGGTAGCTTTATCTTACTAGTTTATATAAGGAGCCATATACTGAAACAAACTTTTGCCCCAGTCTAGTAAACTCTGAGCTCCAAAATATTCACCATCATTGTAGTATATTGATAGTATTTTATCAAAATGTCTAGAAATGTTTTACATGTACTCTAGAAGATCATGTATAATAACTATTGCCTTATGCCTTCTGTTTTCTTGTTCTCAATAGACATTATCCCCATATAGTGACAGTCTCATCATTCCCAACAATGGCAACATATGGACAGACTCAGTACAGCACGGGAATCCAACAGGCTGCTGCATACACTGCCTACCCTGCTCCTGGGCAGCCCTATGGCATACCCTCCTACAGTGAGTACTTGGATACCATGTTATATTTGAGGACATCTTCCTCTTACTCTTAGAAAAATATATTTGAAGGTTAAAGGTTTAGAATGAAAGGTCATTTCTGTCTTGGCAGTGTTCTCTTCTTAGGCTTGGAGGAAAATCTGACTTTGTTAGAAATTATAGGATTACTTTGAATTATCTATCATCCCTGTTATATCCTGGGATATGGTCTTACAAACTAGGTAAGGTTGGAGCTGGTCAGTAATAGGATATGAGACAGCATGAAAAACACAGGTTCAGTGGTATGTGCTACTTGTAGTAGTAGCTCTTGACTGTTCCCATGACTCACTGCTAAGACAGTCTCTTGTAGTAAATAAGATATTTAGGTAAAATACATTTTGCCTTCCTTGATTCCTCCTGTGGTTTCAATGATAAAAGCTATGTTAGGAAAAAAATCCTGTATACTATTACAGAAGAACCAAGGCATAGAGCAAAGTAAGACATGGGTGAAAAGATAGGGAGTACTACAGTTTTGGAAGACAGTCTATGTTTCAATGGATGGTTATTAGCTATAAGTGCCGTGAGCATTTCTAACCCTGGTCAGCTTTCTTCCCTGCGTTCCTGCACAGCCTTGCAAGCAGCTGTGGGGAGATGATGCTGGGCCAGGAGCAGCTGGGGGGGGTTCAGGCAGAGAACTAACTAAACCAGCACTCCTGACGGTGGAAAGCCTGGCAAACCAAGTGTTAAGAGTGTCTTCAAGCTGTGCATGTAAATACCAAGCTCTTGAGGCAATTGGGAAGTTCTTTCCACTCCTGAAGACCAAAGAGATATTACTCCTGCTTAGGCACAGTTCTTTAACAGAAAGCTTTGAGCTCCTTATTCCCTGCTGATCCCATGAGTGCTGAGACTTGCAGCATTAAAATGGCTTCATAGGTTCCTTTTCCACTCCTGGTTTCTCTCGTGCTCTTAAATACCTTTGTTTGCTTGGCAAATACAGTATTCTTTCCCAACAAGAAGCTTTTATAGAGCTATTGATAAGGCTTTTACCAAAGGGAAATTCAGTGCAACAGTCTGGAAGGCCAGGGAAATGGGCTTGGCAGGGACAAAGCTTTACCAGGATGATAAGAGGAATGTTTTGAGACCCTTTTCCTGGAGCTACTTGTGTGTTTGCATCATCTGGCTGATTTCCAAGAAAAACTCTGAACAGTTGTCCTGTTAGAGCAGGTGAAAGTAGAGCCATTTGCTACTGCCTTGAGTCTTTAGGGCATACATGTGTCAGGCCCATATGCTGCTTATAAATCCTGCAGATGACCTCTTAGCATCCTTGAGCAGTGATTTCCCTCCCCCAACCCATATACCCTCTCTAAGATACTTGACACAGCATATGAAAAACTCCACCTGGCTGACAACCAAGAACAATGAAGCAGTATTGTTTTTAGGCACAAAAATAAAACTCGGCCAGTTTCTAGACAAAACAGAACATTGTGTGGAAATTAATTTGGTGCTAAGTTATTTCACTGTCTGACAACAATTTTTAGACTTCCAAAAAGGCCCATTTGCTGAAGATTAATTGTAGCCAGGGTAGGTTGAGTGTTTGCATGCGGAGTGCTGATGTAATTGAAAATCATGGGATGTTATGAAAAGAGGCTTCTCTACATACACTCGCAAATCCTTTTGCTCCCCTGTCAGTAATGGACCCAGACGCTTGCACCAAAATATGTTCACTCACTATCCAAATAAAGTTCCTGTGTTTCACAATGCAGCATTGTCATATTGTTGCTAACTAGTACTCAAATTGCATTGCAGTTATTCTCACCTAAAGCTAAAAGAAGTGATTTTACTAGAGAAGACATAATCTGGGAGAAATTATTTCCAACCTGAGCAAATGCAGACTTGTTACTTCTAAGAGTCATTAAGCTAGAAAACAGTATGCTTCATGAAAGGCACGTGGATTTGACTTGTCTTTTGGCAAGTTTGCCTGCAAGTGCTAAAAGACGACAGCAGCCTGGGAAGCGTATAAATCCAAAGCCAGAACATCAGCAGGGTCTTTGTTTAGCCCCCGTACTCAGGATGTGTCCAATGGTCATTTTTGGTTTTGTGCAAATAGACATGCAAAGGAGAGGGAGGGTCACACCCAAAGGCTTCATAATAAGACATACCTTTCAGCTGTTTATTTTAGTAATACAGCTGTAGAATCATGGCAGCATCTCGGAAGAAAATATCAGCCCCTTTCACTACAAGCAAAGGTTTCCTCTTGCAGTGTTTAATTCAGCTGGGGCCGCTCCCCCTGTAAATTGTCAGTTTAATTGCCCAATTTTAGTAATGAAAAGATTTTGTGGCTTCAGGGCTTCTGTTCCTGAACTGTATATCTATCTGAATAGGTGATAACCCCTCCTGTATGACCTGTTAATAAATATTATACTACCAAAGCTGAAAATATAATGTAAGTAGAAGATAATAACTCTATTGAGAACAGAAGTCTTGAGCTTAGTTTGCTGCAGGCTCTGTTGTTTTGTTAATCATTGCTTGCATCTGATAACTGTTCAGAAACTTCTTGAGTCAATGAGTTTAAGTAATTCTAAAACAAAACTGTCCATAAATTGTTTTTGAAAACAATGTTATTCATGGTTGCTTCTCTATCTTAGCAAAAGTTCATTAAGGTGTGCATACAGGATGTAGCTGACTCAACCATTTGTGGTGAATGTACTTGACTGTATTACTTGAGAGCTCTTTGAGTAATGTAGATTTTTTCTAAAAAAAATAGAAATTATAGGAAAAAACAAAAGAGTTCATTAGTTTAAAATCTATCTGAAATATTCTGAATTCCTAAACTTGCATTTTTATACCTTTATGTGACAAACACTCATGTTCTGCTCTTGGTTTCTACTGTATGTTCCAAAGGCATCAAAACGGAGGACAGCCTGAGCCATTCCCCGGGACAGAGTGGGTTTCTTAGCTATGGATCCAGCTTCAGTACCCCGACTGCTGGACAAGCACCATACACCTACCAGATGCATGGTAAGTACAGCTTGTTGCCTTGTGGGATGTGCTATGAGAAGTCACAATAATATACCCCTTATTAGATCAATTCTTTTCCTTTTGCTATTGGAATGAAAAGATTAGGTGTAGGCCGTCAGGGAAGGAGAGACGGTAAGTCCGTAGAGGTCTGTTGTGCTCATCAAGGAATTAATTTCTGGCAGAAGTACTGGATTTAGAACTTGTGTACCCTAGCAAAACTTCACATATGACCAATATAAGCTTTACTTTTCTACAGAGACTGTTCTTGTTTGTTTGTTTTGTTGTTGTTTGTTTCATTGTTGTTTTGTTCTTTTTAAAATTAATTTTGTGATTGCCTCCTTGGGATTCTAGGGTTAGTGTGAATTCCTGTATTCTGAGTGGAAACGAAACAAAAGTGGTTTTACACTTCATGCCAGTAGTAATGGTGGTATTATGCTTCTCCCCAGTGCTGTTCTGAACAATCTGCTCCATGGTAAAACTGCTGTATATTATCAACATTGAAGTTTTAAAAAAAACCAAAAAGATACCTTCATATTATTTTTCTTTTTACTGTTAACACATAGCAAATGCCTGCTAAGATACATCTACCTGTTTTATCTTCTGAAGTACTAACATCATTGAATAACTACAGGCTGTTGAGGTGAAATTCAGAAAAGCAAAGCTGAAAGCAGCTGTTTTTTCTCAAGGTTCCTGAGCTGAGACTTAATAAGTTTAGAATAGCTGTTTTATTACTGTCAGAATAATATCTGGTTATAAAATAGAGAATTGGATTTCCTTATGGCATCAATGACAGTGCCTTGTGCTTGGAGCTTTCTAACACTCTGTTTTGTTGTACAACCAGGAAGGCCAAAATACACTTTATTCCTAAAAATAAAACTTAGTTATTTTTTCATCATTCCATTTCAGAAGCTGTACGAAACACCAGATTTCATGAGAGTCAGTGTTGATTTGCCAACTCCAAGAAAGTCTTGAAAGGGTTTAAACCTGAATTGCCAGAAAAAGTGAAGTAAATGAAAATGGTGAAATTTCATTTTGTGATTCACTTTAACTCATTTTTAGCATGGAATTTGATTTCTTTGAGCATTTTGGTGCTGCTGGTCAGAAACCTTAAGTGCATATGGGAGGTTTCTGTTATCGTAGCTATAGTAACATGTTTTTTTCCTCCAGTGTGTTCTGTTCCTGATCTTTGTGAATTATGTTTGTTTATTTATTTATTTTCCTGAAACTTGCCAAGTCATTACACATGAATCAGAGGAGGAGTATTAAGATTTGGATAAACTCTGTGAAATCTGGACTTAAAAATACTGTCCAGAGAATTCTTCAAGGAGTCAACAGTTGCATTAGAGGAACCATAGCATAACCATTTCAGCTTTATCAATCATTTTACACCCAAAAAAGAATAATGAGTATGTTCTGAGAAGCAGATCATGTCCTTAAAATGTCGCTCCGTCTCTGTCCTTCCGCCTTGAGTCCCATGAGAGTGCAGTTTCATTCCTCGCTTGTAGGTCTCTTACTCTGAGTCCACTTTGATATTTATATTGAACTTGACTAGTAAAATGCAAGGATTAGACTTTTGTCTTCTGCTAATCCTCAGCATGCATGTATTTGAAAGTGCCTTGCAATGAACATGAATTGCCTTGAGTGCATGAACTGAGCCAAGCATTAAATAAACAATTCCAAGAGATTAAAATGCAAATATTCTTGCTGTTTCTTAGCAAATACCTTCATTACAGCTGATGACGTAACAGTAACACAAATGAACATGCCTCAGGTAGTTAAAAATTGCCCAACTTAGGTTCTGGTGAATTGGAAGACTTCTCTGCTGTGACTACACCTATTCAGACTGCCTAGTTTAGAAGCAGCTCAGGTACAACTGCAGCAGCTCTGCCGGCAGCAGTGCAAGCTTGTCTGTACAAAATGCGCATGAGAGGCTGATCCACTCCAAGATCCAGCTGCTGGAGGGAAGGCAAATGCATTCTGCCTTGTCTTTGTCCTTGCCTCAAAGACTTTCCAAGGGTTGGAAACCACAGAAGAATTATATGACTTGTCCAAGTTCATGTGGAAGCCAGGGGAAGGAGAAAGTCTCTTACTTTGCTTTTTGATATTGCTGGGGGTCTTTTTTAAAAACTCTAGGCAAAGTGTCCGTCTGTGTCACTACACTTAGCTATCCCCCACGTAATGAAGAAAGGAAGGAGAAAATTGTATTTCTTCTCAGCCCTGAATGTGAAAGGTGGACACACACATCTGCTTTGATTTTAAATCCAAGAGCAAATAAAATCCTAAACAATTATATAAACCAGGAAACAAGGTAAAATCAATTTCATTCCAGAAATTATTTATGAAAGCTGAAGACTGAGAGGTTACCTTTGGCTGAGACTTCACGTGCTAGTTTTGTCAAAGCGCACATCTCTAACACTAAGGTGTTTTTTGTGGCTTAGATTCCATGTGGGACGTGTTGGAGACACCTGAGTTGAATGTGTCACCAAAAAACAAACCAAAAAGGCACAGGGCTGTGGTTTTCGTAATGTTGATTCCTACAAGCTCTATCCATCCTACTCCAACTAGGAGTTCAGTTTTTGGCTTCTATTTTGCTCCTTGAATGTCTCAGTCTCATTTTGAGATTGTGTTACGCTGTTAGCAGTGGAAGTCCTCTCTCTTTGGTAAAACTGGCTTGCAGTTATCAGCAGTTGGAGCTGTTGGAGTGTTGCAGCTTGTTTGCTGCTTTGTCAGTGAGCTGAAGTGTCATGTATATGCCCTCCTGGAGCAACAGCAGTTGTGCTCTAGCCTGACTAGCTGCTTTATGATGAGATACTAATTGTTGTTGCACCACTTTTGATAGAAGTATGGGCATTTTCTTTTCCTGCCTTGGAAGACCAGTGTATTCGTGTCTAGGTTTCCGGTGTTGGTTTTGTGTTTTTCTTTTGTTTCCCCAGAATGCAGCTCCCACATGTGCTTTGTGTTAGCTTAGAAGAATCTGAGCTGTTTGGGAAGGCAAACTCTTGACTCATTTGGGACTGAAATTTTTAAGATGGCCCCTTTGCTCAATCAAGAGGTTTAGACGAACAAGTTTTGCGCATCAGCACTTGAAAATCTTACACTTGCAAAGAATACTGACATAACTGCGTGTGTTGTGCCAAAGCAGACTGGGAGGAACTTCATGCATGTTTGTATGACCATGAATGTGCCCAAGGTACCTTCATATAATGTTTCTTAGGGCAACGCTGTGGTGTTAGATAAAATCACTTATTTTCATTCAGATTTTTATGCCATTTCAGCCAGCTCACTGGCTGAAATGCAAGGGGAAAACAAAGGAAAACAGTTTCTGCAAGTGGCAGGTGCTTACTCCAAGGCAAAGGGAGCAGAAGTAAATGTGTCTTCCTGTTGTAAACAAATATTTCAACCCTTCTTCTCCTTGCTCATGCAGGGGAACAGTCTGAATCTCCCTGATCATACAGTTTATTTACCTTGTTGAGTGCTGGTGAAAGGTTTGAGTGAGAAGCTAGGAGCCTTCCTGTGCTGAGTGCTACTGAGGAATGTGCACTCCGTGCTTTCCCACGCTGCAGCACCTGGGGGCAGGGAGGCAATTGTTCCATCTCCTTAACCCAATCCAGCAACTCTCCATGCCACCCAAACTCCAGGACTGTTGGGACTTCTGCCAAGTTCACATCAGTCCTATTGGCCACCCCATTACTGGCCCCAGGCAGGAACTCTTACTGATGTGATAAAACAGCTGAAAGTGCAAATTTTTATTTAAATGCCTTCATAAAATCAAATTTCAGGGGGACTTGAAGAGTCAAGCCCTTAACCCTCACTTCAAGGACAAAATATTTATTATATCATGTCAAAAGAGAGAAGGGATCTCGAAGAGGCTGACATGTGCAGTGGATCAGTAAGGAAAGTAATCTCCAGGAGTGCCTGCTGCTTAGTATTGTATTTTAAAGTGTGAGGAAAAAAGGCTTTTTTTTCGAGCTTAGGTCTACAAGTATTTTAAGACAGTAGTAGCTCAAGTACCTATAAGTGAAATAACTTTGACTGATGTTGGCCTCTCTTGAGCATCAGCTCCCAGAGCAACACAGTGAAGCTGTCTGCAGGCAGGGGTGGTCAGGCCATGAATCTTGAGCAGCTTGTGCAGGCTATGAAATCCTCATGGTCCCCTCGTTTATGAATTACATGGCCAGGAAATAGGTGTGTTATGCAATCACAGACTAATGACCTTTTGGGTGACAAATACTTTGTCTCATAGGGCTCTAGGACAAATGTTCTCCTTCAGTAAGTGCCAAGGTAGTTGGAACTGGTTGGTTTGCTCTCATGTTTCTTTGGAACCAGCACAAGCTCTGGCTGGGATTTGTGTGTCAGGGCCTCACCTCCCTGATGGCTGTTGTCAATAATGTGCCACTTCTGAAGCCAGATTCTGCTCTCCCTTAAATCTGTTCATTTTCGTTACAAACACAGATGATACAGATGCAATGTAGTGTTCAGCTTTACATTTTTAACTGCTGTTTCCACCTGTATCCTGGTTCTTTAGCAAGAACAGAATACACTGAAAAGTAATAATGAGGATAAAACATTCTTTCAGTCACTGAGTGGTAAAGAAAAAAAAATTAAAAAAAATATTTTGTGGACAGCCAGAAGGGGAAATCTATTTTCATGCTCCCATAGCATGAAAATAAATTAAACGTGGAAGGGCTTTTAAGCCAAATAGCTAATGCAATATGTCACACAGACATATAAATATAAAAGATGAGGTTGGCAAGTTCCATAGCTGACAAAAATGACATGAAACGGTGTCGCAAACTTACTATAGATTGAAATAATGATTTTAATTGCCATGTAACAGAGTGGATATGATAGTATTTTGGCAGACTGAGTAACATTCAAATAGACTGAAATCTAGTGTTATTTACTCTGAAGGAGGGACAGTATTCTCTTCTTTTTAATCAGTGATGTTTACAGCATTGATTCAGGCCATTAGTGTATTTACAAAAATAATATTTGATAATGAAGCTAAGATATTTGCAATGTGCATATGACCAGTTGAGGGATGCCACTTATTTCCAGAGCCATGAATCAGAAGAAAAAGTATCAGTTTGAATTAGATTTTTCTGTCTTTAAAATAATACATTTGTAATGCTGGGGGAAAAAAGTGTTGCTTCTATATGCCATTTCCTAACGGATCCTTATGTAAGTACACAACTGTAGCACTGAACAACACCATAGGCTAGATATTAGAAATATATTTACTTTTTAACACACATTTTTCTAAGTTTGCATTTTATGAAAATTTAGCAGTTCAGTGATTTGCTCAGACCTTTGGTAAAATTATTATTCAGTAGTAGAAATGGAATACAAGACATAAAGATTATATTCAGCCTCTGTCCCAAAGAGTTTACTGCCTAAACTGGTAATTGAGGAAAATGGGTCTTGTTGGGTAGAGGCCCAAATAAGCTAATGACATGCACCCACTCTCTTTTCTGGCTTCACTGCATTAATGGTAACAGCACAAACAGACTAGAGTTGCAGGAGGGCAAACTTTTGTAATCCAGCCAAGCATAATCTTACCCAAATGGTTCCATACCTCAAAGAAAGGGAAGAGCAGGGCTCTCAAACCCAGCACTCTCTGGATGAATCGCTGGTGTATATCTGTCTGTGATACCATGTCTGGTAGAGCTGATTAAGATTAGTAAAACCATACACTTCCACAGCTTATGATAATTATTACTTTCCTTTTGTTTTCATAAGGCTGTAAATAGCTGGTCAGAACATGAAACAAATGTTCTGATTAAAATGTCTCGTTTGTTTGGGTTGGGTTGTTTTTGTTTTGTTTTGTTTTTGGAACACCTCTCAGCCCCTCTCCCCCCCACCTCTTTTTTACAACAACCCTCAGAGATACTTTTTATGCATCTACTCTCTAGCCATTGTGCATATTACAGACAACCTTACCTAGTTTTATAACACCTCGTATGTATTTATCCTCGGTTACTGGAGGAGATTCTTGATGCTGCAAACTGTTGTTTCGGATTTGCGTAGGCAGTAGATGCTTCATCCAGCATCGTCTCTCATCCCTCTGCGTGCTGTTCGCTTCCTGATGTGTTGATCTTCCTGTCCCTTGGATTGTGAGTGAAGAGCAGACTTGGGTTTTAGTCCCATGAATATTAGCCTGACGACCTTTTGCTCACTTGGAAAGAATATTTTTGGACTTCATGTTAGTGTAACAGAACGGAATCTGGACCTCCATAGGAGCAAATGAATTATCAAATGCTTAAGGAAGTCTTTGGAATGTAATAAACTTGTCATTTAATCAGCTATGTGAAATACTATGAGAAAATTGTGCCAGTGTGTTAGCTAATATAAAAAACCATAAGCTATGTAGAGAGAGTGATAGCAGCCAGCTTTTAGAGCATTTCCTGTGGTCACATGAGCATGTGTTACCCCCTCATTGCACATCAGGCCATCTCTTCCCAGCTTGTCATTAATTCCTAGACAATGCCTTGGTCTTCAGTTATTATTGCTAAAATGACAGCTGGTATGAAACTATGAAATTGCACAACAGTTAAAACTGTGCAGATACTGTTGTTGGGCAGGAAAAGATTTGACCTTTTTTTTTTTAATAGCCATATTCATCTACCCGCAAAATACTTTTTACATTACAAAGGAAAATTCAGTTACGTAACTGGGATAAATTTCCTTTGCCAAGGAATTGCAAAGTAGTATTGAGTTCAGTACAGACATAAATTTGGGGCCAAAGACCTACGCAGTGAAATTCTTTGCTACTGCTGAGCATTTGTTTTCTTTGTAGAGTCAGTTCTGATCAGCTGTCAAGTAATGAATGAATAGAAAGAGGCATATATTTTGTGCAATGCTGATTTGAAATGGACTAATCATGGATGTTGCTTATGTTTGTGGAATGAATTGCTTATGCTTGAGACAAAGTAAAATCTGAACATTTAACTGATTGAAATGTTTTATTATGCTTCAAACATTTTGGCGCTTGTCAGTATCTTGATACTGTTTTCAAAGAGACGCCTGAATTTCTTGCACTTGTGTGCAAGTTTGTGTGTTACATATTTAATGTGAGCCCATAAATATCTATTTGGCATGAACAGTTAGTTCTGCATGCATGAATTTTGCAAAGAAAGCGACATGTTTATTTTTAAGCTTGATTCTTTAAATATTTAGTGATGAAATGTGCAAGAAGGGTAAATCTCAATTTACACTTGAGAAATGTGGATCACACTTTGGCATACAGATAGTGAACCCATTAGTCCCAGAAAATAAAGGAGACGGAGAAAATATTCTCAGCAAACTGTCAATCAGATGCCTTAGATTCATAGAATTAAAACCTCAGTAGCAAATGAGTAGCCTCTTTCAAATGCTTCTGCTTCGCAGCTGGTTTGCATTAGTTGCAGTCTAAAACTGTGGCAGCAAAGCTGTCCTCTGCTCCATGGTGAGTTCAGCGGGGAGAGGCCTCTCTTCAGGAGGGGTCAGACCTCACTTTTTACAGTGTAAATACAAGTTTCCCCAGAATAACAGCACAGTCTCCCTTTCAGAGATTTCTAAACACCAGGGGCTGACCATGCTACATTTACTTTGTTTAAGAAACAGCTATCTTACAGGAGAGGGAACTCGTGGGGAGAGGCGAAGGTGTTGACAGTGATGCACTGTAAGCTTCAAGGATCTGTGCTACTGAGACCCAAGGAGAAAGCCCTGCCTTAACTTTTCCTATTTACTGCTTTTTTGGTGCTACTATTCAGAAACCTTACTGTAGTTGATATTAAAACACATTCCTAGGTCCTTATTAAACAAGGAGGGACTTGGGAAGGGATGTGCCATGGGAGGGCGTAGACACCAGGATGCATGTTTCTGAAGCAAATGTGTATTTGCAGGAGAGAAAGGGGCTGACAACTAGTCTTAAACATCTTCTCTGTTGAGGCTTATCTGAGGTGTAACGCGTCTTTGTCGGTGCCTTCATCCTTAAGAAACACCAGGGCTTGTGGTAAGGCTTAAAGTTTGAATGGGGACACAGGTTGTCATGGCTGAGTAGCACTCATGGAAACTCCGAAGTAGTGGCAGAAAACCTGTGTTGTGATAGTGGTACAGCTGAAACCAGGAGCCTGCTCTGAGACAGAGCGTGTGCTTGGGAGGTACCTGATGTCTGCTGAGGCGCTTGAGGAGGGTGCGGAGAGGGCTGTGGGCTTTTCCCACACCCAGCTGCCTGCTGTGAAGAGCTGCTTGACGCTTCATGAGGCTTCATTCTCCTAGCGTGGTTCCTGTGTTTCAGAGTATCTGTCCAAATCTCTGTGTTAAGAACTACAGGTAGTTTCAGACAAATGTGCTTGAATGTAAGGCAATTCACAGGTTCACTGCAGAAAGTGTTGGATAAAATTCTGGGGGTGTCTTCTACAAAACATCAGAATGACTGTTCCGGGCCTGATATCCATAGCATCTAGCTGCCTGTCTGGGTGTTGATGTTGAAATAAGAAGTGTGAGTGCTGCCCAGTGATCGTGGTGAATGCTGTTTGTACGTCATCACTGCATAGATTGGACAGGCCATATATTAGGCAAAAAGGTGTCTGCATGGATTGGACAGGCCATATATTAGGCAAAAAGAAATCTTAAAGTTTAGGTATAACCTAGATAATATGACTATGAGAGATTTCCAAGATTACGGTCCTGAGCAATAGCCAGAAAGGTATGCGTAGTCATTAAGAAAGGTGGGCTTAAGAAGCGGTAATTAAGATGTCTATTTTAGCTGTTTCGAACTTTAGGTGATGATTTGACATCTGCAAGGAGACATGCAAAACAAAAGCCAAGATTTTAATTTATCTTAGAAAGGTCTCCTCGTTCCTGGATCTGTGTTCTCCTTCTTACATATTAATGTTTTGTAGATGCCTTTACAACTGAACAGATTGGAAAAAATATGAATAATGAAACGGTCAAACATTACACTAAAATCCTTTTACACGAGGCTATGCTGAGATTTCTATTGAGACCTCAGTTAGAGACCAGACGGGTGCCTGTATTTCAAAGGAAACAATACATCTTTGCTATAATGAGATCTTAAATCACAGTTTTGACATCTCGTAAAAGTGAGAGAGCTATAGAGCTAATAAGAAGTGGATGAGAAAAAGGGAACATTTTTCATATCTTAATGGATGTTTGGTAGCTAAGAGGTGGCATATATGTTTGAATCAGCTTATATCTGCAGTTAACATTTCTGCTTTAAAAATAAGTAATTTTGAAATTACTGTTCTCTTTCATATAGATGCAACATCAGCACAGAAAACAGTTGAATTACAGAGATGTTTGGGTGTTGTGGAGACTTCTGTTTATGGATTGTATTTTCTTCATTTTTGTAGGCCAAAAAATCATCAGATGGTAACAGCTTGGGAAATTATGAACTTGGCCTTGATTATTCAGTTATAATGCAGTTCTCATGGAATATGCTAAAATGTTACAGAAGCTTCACTGAATAATTGATTTGGAACATCTAATAATGTTTTCTTGAAAATATCTGCAAGGCAATAGAAGAGCTAGTATAAAATTACATATGAAATTTACATTAAAAATTAGCGTACCTGCATAGGCAAGCACTTGAAAGTTAGGAACCATGATTCATGATACCAGTGCAGTATTTGTACTGCTTTTTGTTTTATCTCCTTTTTAAGCACTGTGTGAGGTAATGCTCAAAATAGAGCCTTAAAAAATAGAGTGCAATCATATGATCAAGGACTGTGTTGATGTTTGCGGACTAATAGGGTCTGACTCTGCTTCACTTAACACAGGCTTTGCAAATCAGGACTTTCTTAACTGCTGTGTTGGCATCAGATAACCCTCTTGCATGTTGGTTGTTTTTTTTACATGTAATTTGGATACACTTTCTATTTGTATTGGCAGGGTTCAAATACTGAAATTTGTGCTCTACAGTATTGTGACCTGTAGAACTACAAGAATACCTGCACTGTCTGAAGAAGAGTCCGAGAGCCCACTGAGTGTTATTAAGGATAAAAAGAGGATATACATTTGGCTTAGAAAGTCTGTATCTGGCAGATTAATTGAAGCTGGTGAGGCACTACCAGGCAGATCATTCTGCTTTTGTCTTGTTTTTCATACCTTTCTCTGAGCATCCTCTGTTGGTCACTGTTCTTTTTTTTTTTTTTTTTTTTTTTTTTACTTTCCCGGAGGTATTGCAGTACTAAAGCAGTGCAAAGAGGGACTGGAAAAGCCTTGTGGCAATTGTCTGGCTCTAGGAAGCGGTCAGTAAAGTTACCTTGATCCTAAATGATGGGTCAAAGAGTGGAAACATGCTGTCCAGCTTGCTCTTTTCTTTTCTCTTGGTATTTATAGAGATTTGTCTTGCTCAAGGGAAAGGGAATTGCTAGATACATGGCTATGCTCACAGGCCAGGTTTTTACCTCAGTTACATGACAGCAGAAGTTCTAGGGCTTGTTTGATTTTAATGGTGACTTGGGAACTCAAAACCACTAAACAGAACAGTGGGTATCAAATCCAGCTTTCCTTTATCATGTCCAGTTGTCTGTCAGTGGGGCTGCAGCAGGGTTGTGCCCCTCATCAAACCTGCAGCAGGAGGAATTTTTAATCTTTGGTGCCCATGGAGTCCCCCAAATAAAGTCAGTTTTGCTGATTGCTTATTTCAACAAGGGATTGCACTGAAAGAATCTACCTCATCGTTCTAAGGATGTTCACTTTTTAGCCTAAAACATTGCCTTGCAATTTGTTCTTGAAGACAATCCAATGTGATTTCCTTCTGTAGCCGCAGCATCATTGGATTGGAGTGGTTAAAAGGAACACTTTCTCAAAAAAAAATGATAAAATTTAATTGCTTTCCCAGGGCTCAAATCCTGAGAGTGAATGTAAACCATCCCAGCACTTTCAACACCATTGTTGAGCTGGATTAAGCTCTACAGGTGACCAGGCTCCAAAGCACAGTAAAAGCCAGGCCTGTCCAAGTGGCCTGGTTATCACTCGTTAAAGCTCTTCGAGGCTCTGTGCCTCAGGTGCTCCCAGAAGCAGGCAGCAAGGGAAGAGCTTTGACACAGAAAAACTGTGCTACGAAATGTGTTTTATATCACCATTCGAAGTGCCCACAAACACCTGGTCAGGTTAGCTGGAGTGGGTGGGATTGTAGTGGGAGAAGAAGGGGCATATTTTAAATGGGCTGCATGTCAGGGAGTATTATCTGCAGGAGGTGTTTGTATGCTCCTGGGAGCAATATTCTTTAATAGACACTGCTGATGTCAAGTGCTATAACATGGTATAGCCAAGCTTTCATCTAGGTTAATATAGTGTGCTCTTCCCCATACTGTCTGAGCCTGTTCAGACAGAAATACAAGACTGTTTTTGGGGAAGGGTTCATGATGCCTAATGGCAAACAGTTGAGCAATATGCTGCAAAGTACATATGGGTTGAGTTTTTCTTCTCCTTTAACAGGTCAGATAGTCTTGAAATACCTCCACAGCTGACAGCCATGCAACATTTTATGAGTTTTCTTGCCCAATAAATGCAGGCAGATGTTGTAGGATTTGGAACATTACAAGGCACTGGAGTATAGTTGGTAGGAGGTAATTTTGAGGAGTGCTTAACCTCTTGCTAAAAAAGTAGCAGCTTGGAGAAGGCAATATTTACTACAGGAAACATTAGCTTGTCAGAGAGCTAAAGCACTGCAAGGAACCTTTTTGAATGACCATGCAAATCTTCATCCAGATGTTCTTCGTGGCATAGAGTAATGCACACTCTGCTGGGACTTAGACTAAGGCCTTTCCTTGCCTCGCTCATAGTCAACATTGTTTCCTTTACGAAAACAGCTTGCTAATGTAAGATTATACAAGCCGTTATAGGCAAGCTTGTGAAATACCATGCAATTCAACTGAACCCTGTAGGCATTTATTTTATTAGTGCTAAGTGGTCAAATAATCCTTTGAGAGAACTCCCCCTAAAACCACTGTGTGATTCATCTACGAGTTAGAGGAAGCACTTCAATCTAAACGTCGTCGTTCTATTTCAGGCATATTCAGAAGGGCCCATGGCAGCTGCCCTCCAAACCCCCTTGCCTCAGTCCAGCTTGCCATGTTCTGAGTTGCAAATAGTGCTGTCTACCCAGGGAGCTGTGATAAGTGCCCTGCTGTCCACCTTAGTTGAACCTGGCTGTCTCCTCTGGTTTTTGAGTATCTCATTGAATACTGGAAGTACAAACCATCTGCTCTTTTAAATATAGTGGATTATTCTTTTCTGAGCAGCACAGGAGACTGAGACAACACCTTTCTGATGACAGGGCCCCTCTGACCTGTGTAATGTAAGAACACAAACTAATTTTCAGGCTTGCTGTGGTATTGATCCAAACTGCACCACAGGTCCATTCTTTCTTGTAATCACAACTCTCTAAGACACCAATATTACTATGTTGTGTGTTCATAAGCTGAAATAAATATATATATATATTTTTTTTTAAGCCGTGCCAGAGCTTAGTTCTGAAAATACTGAAAATAACTGCAAATATTCCCTTATTTTCCTTACTTGCCCTTGCCAGAAAGGGAAAGGAAGAAATACAGCCTGTAGCTGCAGCAATGGAAAGAGCAAAAGGGAGAGTCTGAGTAGAAGGAGAAGCCAGTGTGAAAATTTTTGCAGTAGCAATGCACACACCGTTGAAAATTATCTTTGACCATGGTATAGATTTGAAAATATTTGAATTAAAATTGGAATGAGGGAAACATAGCAAATGAAATCCATCTGTATGAATGTATAACATCAATCAGCTCACAAAGAGTTTCTCTATAAATATTGCCCTTGGACACTCATAGAAGGAAGGACCACATCTACTTACCAAGAAGCCATGGCACTGAATATGTACAGCATATGAATGGCTTTTTTGCGGTGTCTTTTCATGCAAGTGTGTTTGTGATATACTTACTTTAAAGGGAAAGTTTTTGGTACCATACATCTGAAGAGCTGTTCTTCTCCAGAATCCAGATTGTTTTATTACCAGCTAAATGTTCTTTAAGCTACCTGTGAATGAGGGCATTGTGACATTTAGCAACTGGTTTGATTGAACACAGATGTGAACCATATTCCATATGGAGAAGATGCAAAAGCAGAGATCGTAGGCTTGTTTCTGATTTGCAAGCAGGAATTTGAATGCAATTACTCAACATTGAGCTACCAAGATAGTTAGAAACAAATTACTCACTTGCTCATCTACGGTGTTGCAAATGTAAAATCAGCTGCAGTTTGAGATAGTGTGCTGTCTTCAGAAGCCAGGAAAATATGCCAATGTATATGCAAGTAAAACTCCTGTAAAAATGGGCGGTATCCATTCAGAAATGGGAGGGGGACAAACATTTATGTACATTGCTTCCCCAGCAGCTTCCTAGAAGTGCCCCACTGAACATAACCACTGCTTTTCTAGTGTCATTGCAACCTACCTCTGAATATTTCAAGTGCTGTTATCTAGGAAGGCATTTGAAAAAAAATGGGAACAGAGATAAATTGCTAATGCCAGCTTGTAAGGTTTGTTTTCTAGTGGTTTTTGAGTGTAAAATTTACTGATGCAAAACTGAAATTTCATGCAGCAAAATTAATTTTATTACTGAAATTTTTATTTCTTATCAACAACTTAGGAAGGAAAAAACAAACATTGGGGGCCAGTTTTGATGTGGGTTCTGAGTTTTGATGTGGGTTCTGTGAGGTTGCTCACAGAAACTGTAACTAGCATGGCTCATTCTCTGCTCTTCTTTGGGTGAAAAGGGAGGTTTTATCCTTGTTTTCATTGACTGTGGTGCTTGTTTGTTTGCCTT
Organism: Cygnus olor; assembly: GCF_009769625.2. Taxonomy (NCBI): domain Eukaryota; kingdom Metazoa; phylum Chordata; class Aves; order Anseriformes; family Anatidae; genus Cygnus; species Cygnus olor. The sequence goes on from NC_049184.1 coordinate 6,368,263, forward strand.
CCATTTGAACTGATTGTTCATCATTGAAAACGTGGTCTCTCCAGGAAGTCTAGCCTGTAAAGTGGAACAGGGACTGAGCTGTCATCCCTATGAGAGACAGCTCTAGTCCCCAAGACAAATGTTGATGTTGAGTGCAATTAAAAGGAAATATTTCTGAACCTGGACTTTCAAGATCTTTTGGTTTCATTCCATTAATTGTGGGCTTTTTTTGTGTGTGGGTTTTTTTTTTGGTTGGTTGGTTGTTTTTTTCCCCAGCTTTTCATCCTTATTCAGCTGGGAAGAAAATCTGAATTTTTACTAGCTTTGGTTGCTTGGTTTTCTCAAGTGCCCTTATCTGTACCTGTTCTGCTCTAACAAGGCTGAGCTGCCAAGAGATACCAAGCTTAGCAGTGCTGAGTATTCCTAGGGTGGGGGAGCTTCCCTCCTCCTAGTGTGGTGCTTTAGGAGAAGAAAGAAAAAGAGGACTGTGTTTGATCTCAGTTTAGACAAACAGTACTTGAGTTGATAATCCTGCTTGGTCGGGATACTGTCAGGGGATAGAATCAGTGAACAGATTTGCCAAAATCTGTTCCCAGGCCTGCTGAACTTAAGGTTTTGGGAAATACCAGGCTTATACACAGGTAAAAAAAAATAAGACGTTTAGTTTCTGTCTCAGCACCACAGTCCTTCCTTTTGAAAACCTGCTGGGCAGAGGGAGCCATGTTGTGAAAGCTTGTGGGGTTACCTGAACTTGTGCCTGGGGTAGCTCAGCTAAAATGGCAAAAGTGTTCCACAAAACCACAGTGCAAAATCCACCAGGTAGCATCTAGTCAAAAAGCACTGCAGGAAGCTGTGGAGTCATTTCCCCATCCTCTCACCCCTGAATTTTTTACCCTCTTCTCCCTGCTCATACCCGATCGTGCATGCACGGACCCACTGATGTTGCACAGCTGGTGCAAAGCTCAAAGTAAGCTCGTTCCAATAGTGCAGGTCTCTCCTTCTTTTTGTAATTCTCTCAGATCATTTGGAAACCGGGAAGCTATGGTATCATGTGCAGGTAGCACAGCAATAAACGTGTTCTCATCACAATTTACACATAAAGCGTGAGTCCCTCGAGGTAACTCATCCCCCTCTTGACAGCTTTAATAAAGGATGATGGATTGTTTCTAAATGACAGTTTAGGAGGATCAAAAATTCCCTCCTGTATTGTTTTGAGCTCTGGTGTACAAGAGCTGTTTTGTGTTCTGCGAAAGTTGTTTTTGCCTGTAAGCGCTGGGGCTCTATTACTCCCCTTCGCCGTGGTGAGAAATGCTTGCTTACCACAGGAATAGATTCCTCCTGCTGCGTACTCATCACTTTTTTTGAAGAAATGTGGAAAAGCAAAGCCTGGCATGGGTAGGAGGTGGGGAAATGCCAATAGCTGAACGTGTTGCCGCTGTCAGGATGCTGCTCTGGGCGGTCTCCCCGTACGGGCTGTGCGGAGGAGGAGGGATTGGGTGCTGCGCTGGCTTTCCTCCCGGGGTTGCCTCTGAGGGGTGAATGCTAGGGGGAGGCATCACCTGAACCCACCTGCACTGGCTCAGCTCTCCCCAGCCAGCATCCAAAGAAGGCTCCAGAGATCCAGCACTCACCTGCACTCTCTTTTCCCCCTCTCTGCTCTCTTTTATTTTTAAAGGCTACATGTGGCAGAAAATTAGTTCTGGAAGGCAGATCTTCCCTCTTGTTTCTTTTTGGCGTGAGATTTATTTCTCACTGCTTGTGCTTTGTAGCTGCATTTGGCAGAGTGGAGTTTGTTCAGCTGTCCATTCCCTAGCTAATCTTGTGTCTTAAAATAAAAACAAGCAAGTGGATCTTTGGAGAAAGGATGCCACATGACTCTCTCCACGTCTTCATGTGGCTAAAACAGCACTGCTCAAAATCATTCCTAGGGTAAGAAACACGTTAAGAAGAAAAGGCTCTTTATTAGGGCCAATTTCTCAGTTGATGGTGCTCTGAGGTGACAAAATGAAGCCTAGACAAGAGCCCACTGTGGCTACACAGCAACAAAATTATACCTCTTTCACTGTATTTAGGTCACTGTGGAAGCAGTGGGGCTGAGTACCCTTTGGAGCCCTTCCTAGGCTGACCTAACCTAACCTAGGCTTCCCTAACCTTCTGTTAGGATGGTGTCAGCATAATCCAGCTTTTGCAACTTGTACGTGAAGCTATCCCTTGATGCAAACACTCCTGCCAACATGGGAAGAAGACTTTTGGTATAGATTAGCATCATGCCACGTGGTCTCAAGAGAAATTCTCAATCCATACAAAGAGGAAAATTTTGAGATGGGAAACAGCATAGACCGGAGTTAAATCGAGGCTAGAACTTGCCCGGGGGGCTAGGATCCAGGGTACAAGAAGCTTTCAGTCGTCTGTCAAAGGAGGACTGTCCGAACCTCATGTTTTCTGAACCTTTACTTCTCTAACCATGAAATTCTTGCAGTAATGCTTCCCACAGCTAGGAAGCCTTGGCTGGATATCACCTACTTCATTGGGAAGGAACCATATAAAACTCACCTGTCCATCCTTTCTCTTCTTAATATCGCAGGATGAAGCAATGTTTTTGCTCCCTGCTGGCCCAGAAGCTTCAGCAATATTATTTTTATGTTTGGGGTACCAACACCAGAGTACAAATTCTCAAACAACCTTCTAAAAATTTTTAGGTACCTGGTCCGTAAAGACAAGATTCCAGGACGTACCTATGCATGAAAGTATGTGTGTGTGTGACTGCAAATGTAATCCAAGGTGTTTTCTTATATAAAAAGATCATTAAAAAAAAACAACAAAACACAACTCTTCCATTATTTATTGGAAAAAGAAGTGACAGAATTTTAAATTGGGTCATTGTCTTTGAATGTCTTTCAGTAAGCAGACCTCAGTATTAGCTTGCAGTCTTTACAACCTATGTTTGTCAAGATTTATTGTATGCTTATTTCTGGGGAGCAGGTACTTTATTTCCTGTTGGAAGTAATTTATTTAAATATATCCCACTGTTTTGATTGCTGCTGTGTTTTATAAGCATGATATTCTCTCCCTTAGGCACAACAGGGATTTACCAGGGAGCCAATGGCCTGACAAATTCTGCTGGATTCAGTGCTGTGCATCAGGTATGGCTCAGCATTTATTATTGGCAACCTTGTCACTTATTTTAAGCACCTGGGAGACTGGCAGATCAGAGAGATTATCCTGGTGTTTACATATATTTCAGGAAGGTTCTAGCGTGTGTTTTGCCATGTGCCATTTTGGCCTGCTCGGGTGGCCTGGTGGTTAACACACATGCTCCTGGCAGTCTCTGCTGTGGTGTTGCGCAGCAGTTCCAAGAGTTTCATCATTTCGCTGCCATCTTACAACTTTGAGATATGTTTTCCATCTTACACAGAGAGCTCCCCTTTTAGGATCCTGTCCTCTGCTGTCTTGGCACTGTGTAATAAATAGGAACAAACTGAAAGAGGTGTTGGCAGGTGCTGAATACTGAGCCATCTGAGCTGTCTCTGTGCTTCCTTCTTTGAGAGTACACCTGTCTGTGGACTTCATGCTTCAGATACCTTGAGAAATGTGTGTGTATAAATAAACAGCAAGCATATATGCACAAGACAGATGTTTTTGCAGTAGTAGATGGCTTTTCTTGATTGGACCAAACAAATGTGTACACTGTCCAGAAGATGTTTTTTGGTTAGCCATGGAGCAATAATTTCAATCGCTAGTGTCAGCAAGGTGGTTGTTATGACTAATATTAGTAATGACAACAGTGAGCAATTCTGTTATTACTTCAGTTTTGGCTACAAATGTGGTCGATAAACACTGAGAGAAGCGCATTTGATTGAAGTATAGAGGTTACCTGCAAAAAGGAAAAATAAGTGGGATGTTTTCATCATTTTATGATGTTCTTTAAGAGAAAACAATGAATTTCTCTCATTTCATTTTCAGCTTAATTTTTATTTTGACAACTTGAGTTGTCTTTGTTCTTGAGAGCTCCATGGTGACTGTGTTAATGAAATAGCTGTGTCATAGACAAAGATGTAAGCAGTTAAGAAGGAAAGGGCTTTTAGTCTTTCTAAAGGCTATTTATTATTTAATTTTATTTAATACCAGATGCTAATTAATGTTTCTGAGGAAACAAAAACCTTGTGTTGAAAGAAAGTATAGTTCTATACCTGAAAAAGCAAACCAGGTGGACAAGAGCAAGGGTTGCAATTAAAAACAAAAGAAACAATTTTTTTATGTTTTAATTATCCAGAGAGAAGTTTTCTAATCTATTTCAGTGTCATCCTGCTTCTTACAAAGAAGAACAGATGGGCAGAGCGTTACAAAGTTTATTTGGGACCTTTTAAAACAAGACAAAGAATATGATGATACCTCAGCTCTGAGATCTCTCACACCTCGTATTTTTGGTTCATTTGTCTACAGACAGGGAAGATCATTCCGGCATTTAGTTCTTACTGAGACAGTGGGACAATCTCAAGTGTGAGCATTTCTGCAAAACAATTGTTAGATTGTTTTTTTGATTTTTGTATCCTATTTGAACAGCTTACCAGAAAATGTTGCTGATCATGGGAAAATGCAGCCTACTTCACTCCTGTATAGAATTGTTGAACCCTGTAATGCAAAATGTGTCAGTGCTGATGAATAAAATTCCACAGAAAAAGCAGAACTTGCCTGATTTTTGACCTCTTGTTGAGGCCAGCTAGTTCTAATAAAGTAGGAATGTATCTGGGAGGAGGAGAAATGTAATTTCATAAGTCAATGAAACATGGTTCTTTAGCAAAAGTATTCCTGAGCCATGACTTACTGCATGTGTAGATAAGACTGCCTTGCCATATGTGGTGCCTTATTTATTTATAAGATAACACCAGTTATACACAGAAGTTACGTGTTTCTTTTTTCCTCAAAGGAATATTCATCATACCCAAGCTTTCCTCAAAGCCAGTACTCACAGTATTACAGCTCCTCCTACAACTCTCCCTACATGTCCACAAACAGCATCAGCCCTTCAGCCATCCCAACCTCCACTTATTCACTGCAGGAGTCTTCTCACAATATCACCAGTCAGAGCACAGAATCGCTCTCTGGTAGGTACATTTCTTCTGTTCTTAGTTTTGCAGTTCCAGCCATCTGTAGACATAACCACTGTAACCTTGTTGTTGGAATTTCTTTAAATACGTGCATTTACGTGGATAAATGAGATTTCCTAGCACATAACAGTTCTGCTCACACAGTACAACACAGAATTTTGGGAAGAGACTCAAAAATACAAGTTCTGTAAGACCATCCTGTGGTGTTTCCATAAGTACGCCTGGTTTGATCTCTTCTAAAGGCAGAAAATAATTACATGCAAAATCTAGATTAGTACGAAGTGCTAATGTGTTTAGCAATGAGTGGCATGCTCTGAAAAAGCCCCAGAGTTTCCTCACTTATTAGCCCACGTCTCCATCAAGGTTCATGTTCACTCCTAATAACAACATATAATATATGCATTCATAAATAAGTTCATTAAGAGAAAGGCTCTCTTAAAAAAAAAAATCAACACAAACTGTTTGTCTAAGTTAAAAGTTCAGGATGAATTCCATGCAAAAAGACTTCAGAATTTGTGGCCTCTCTTTGAGCGCTTAATTCTTAAAGTCTTGAGGCTTAAATGGTTTACGGAATTATTGACAGATTATGATCCTCCAATGTACTGTTCAAGTACAGTCTTCAGATATCACTTCCCTCCTAAAGTTTTCATTGGCATGCAATAACATTTATATAAAATGCCACATAACTTGAGGATGATCACAGTATACGCCCATTGTAGGTCTGCTGACTTATGGAGCAAATCTGAACATCTGTGGTTGCTCTGAAAGAAAAATAAATTAATATTGGTTGTTAAAAAGAAGCGGTCACAGATTGCTCTGAAAGCAGTTGGAGGATTTTCTGTTCTTAGATCTTATCTCAGCCTTTTTGAGAAAGCATGGTTTCAAAAAAGGCTTGTTAGGCACAATCCAAGCTGCTCTGAAGAAGAATATGGTTATTTTAGGAAGCTGGAGAGGCCACAGCTTAGCAAGGTGAAAAGAAAAATATGTTTGAAAAGGATTTGTAATGTAAGGTAAGTGAAATCTGGACAGGTTTATGAAACTCCAGCCAATCAAAACAGATACTTTATACAGGGAAGTTTACCTGTCTCTTCTCAGTTATTTCTAAACTACTGTCCCTTGTGAAATGGAATACAGCTAAACAGGCTAGTTATGTATTTTAAAAATAAAAGTTGATGTTGAAAGTATCTTTTTAATCATGAGCATTCATCGAGTTAAGAAAACATACCATTTTTGCAGATGTTGAATTGACCCTCGTTTCCTTTTCCACTTTCCAATTTCTCTCTTGGAAAAGGAGGAGAGAGGGGTAAAACTCAAAAAGTTGTGTTGTTTTTGTTTGTTTGTTTGTTTTTAATTTAAAAATGTGTTAAGGTTCTTGAAGTGACACATCCACTTTAAAATGTTTTATATAAAGTCTTGGTGCTTTCTGAAATTGTTGCAACTAATCTTAGAAGTTATAAATCATTTCTCTAACAATGTCAGCTATTGACATGAAAAGAGATTTTCTGATAGTGTTTTCATAATGTTTCTGGTGCTCTCCACTAAAAGCTTTCCTGCTTTTATTATAATGATCTGTGCAAAATTTAAGTTTACAATGGAATTCTTTTTTTCAAAATAGGGGAATATACAACAACACCAGCAAAAGATATAGAAACAGACAGACATCACAGAGGTTCAGATGGCAAGGTACGAGCCCGATCAAAAAGAAGCAACGATCCTTCCCCTACTGCTGACAGTGAGATTGAGGTAATAACATTAACTTACATTCCCCTAGTAAATCCAGCAAAGAGAAGTGATTGCATCTATTAGCAAAACCGACTATCAAATTAGTGAGTTGTAAGAGACAGAGTAAAATCAGTAATATAACTGAAGCCTTTTAAATTGGGTAGTCAGAATAATCACACAGTTTCTGTATTATTAGTATCTCAGACTATTAGCATCTCAGACTGTTTTTCATATGTACGTTTTTTTACTTTGTGCTTCTTGTAAGTCTGCTGTTTTGTTCCCCCAGCTTGACACACAACAGGTGATTTCTGTGATTGTTAGGAGAGCAGACTCTCAGGGCAATCAGCATGCACTTAGTTCCAGAATTCTTCATCTTTCATTTTGCGTGCTTTCACAAAGCATCTGCAGTCAGTGCTCTAAATGGGCTTGAGATCTTAAAAAGCTCTAGTCCAACAGGACATATCTCCTGAATGAACAAATGCTTGCAATTGCGTAATGTGTAACTGTATTTCTCTTTTCCACCCCGTCTGTCATCACAGCGTGTATTTGTGTGGGATTTGGATGAGACGATAATTATTTTTCACTCCTTACTCACGGGAACCTTTGCATCCAGATATGGGAAGGTAAAACTTAATTTTTTTAACATTACTGCTTGTCCAGCCAAATTGCATTGGGAACTGTGGGGGCAGCTAATAAGACAGCTTTTCAAACAGATGCTGCTGATTTTATTCAGACACATTTGTATAAATATGTCCTGGGGTATTTCCTTCTAATGTGAAAATTTAATTTACCTCTCTTTCATATTGCAAGTAGCCCCATGTTTTTCTAAAGCTTGTATTGTTGGCTGCTGCTAGATAGGACATCAGGATGTTCTTTGAATGTCTGTCTTCTGCGAGAAAGAGCCTAGCCAGCAGCCAGAGAGCAGTAACTCTGGCCTGAATGAGGTAACTTTGTTGTTGTTGTTGTTGTTGTTAGAATGGTGTTTTCTTTTGAATCTCAGACAACTTTTTGTCGTTGTTGTTGGTTTGTGTTTTTTTTGGGAGAGATTTTGTGTTAGTCAGTCTAGGTTGCCACAAAGACTACTGTCTCTTCTTCCCACATAGCTGCTGTGAAACACACTTTTGAGAGTTTTAGGAATCAGATCTTCAGCTATCCGTGCGTCAGATACCCCCTTTGAAACACTAGCAGTTGTATTTTTTAGGCATCTCTCTGTGGCTGAACAGACACAACTTGGCTGCTAAGGAGAAAATGCTGGGTCTTGGATTTAGTACCACGTGCTTCAATTTCTTCCTAAGGCAGCTTTTTATGATAAACACTTAAGTCACTTTGAATTACACAATGTCAAACACTTTTAAACGAGTAGGAAAAAAGACAATATCATTACCTAATTAAAGTGGATGACCTAGTTGGCAGCTGTTTCCACACATGGCTTTGAACAGTCAGCTTCATCAGGAGACTGGAAAATAACCCTGCTTCTCTCTAGAAAGCAGAAATATGATTTGACATCATTTCATGGCTTTAGCAGCTGTACTTGTTTTACGACAGTTATAACAAGCTGAATGTGTAATTAGTAAGATAGATTTATTGTTCGCTGTTAGATGTGCACAGTTGTAAAGGATATAAAATGGTGTTTGTGGTGTGGAAGTCTACTGCAGCACTTGGAATGCTGCTAACACTTCTAGCAGCACCCTCTGAAAACCAAGCATGTGTTTCCAAGCAGGGATTTATTCAGACCCATGTTGTACAAGGTAATTGAAGCGGTTACTTTTCCCAGGGAACGTAATGAATGAGGCAGTCTGAGGTATACATGTGTAAGCTCAAACCTTCTGCCTGCAAAAAATAGAAAGAATTAGGCAGGATCAGGAAATATAAACTGAGCTGGTGTAGACCTGCGATGTGGTCATACTTAGGATTGAGTAGGGGCTGCAAATGGCATATGGAGAATTCCCTTAACTGTGTGGGAGGACATTTTGGCCTAGCATAAAACCTCCAAAGCAGTTCCCTTCATCTGCTGCCTCCTGTCCAAGCTTAGAGGATGTGGGGTCGGGATCTGCTGCGTGGGGGACAGATGGTGATGGGCCAAGAGCTGTGACAGACTTGCAGAGGTGAGAAGCCCTGCCATCGCAGTGCCTGCGAGCTCTTGCTGATGGGCTGCTGTGGAGGCAAAAGCTGCCATTTCTGTAGCAGCCAGTGTGGGGATGAAGAGATGGCAGGGAGTCAGCCAGAGAGGATTTATCCAAAGCCTTCACCAGCAGCCGAGCTGTTCCCATCAACTCTGAGAGCAGAGTTAGGCCAAGGCAGGGCACTTGTGAGCAGCAGCCTACAGAGAGAAGAGCACAGGAAAATGGAAACTCGGGATTGTCTGCTCTGAAAGGCCTCTAAAGCTAGAAAATGACTAAGTTCTCTTGGCTGTTTCCTTTATACAAATGTAAAGAGTGGTATGAGCAGGGATTTTTTGTTTTGTTTTTAGTGAGTGTATCACCTTTTCTGTTAAGCTACTACAGGCTCTTTGAGAACCTTCAGCAGAAGAATTTTTTTTTTAGTTCTTCATTTGTTTCATCAGTTTTAAATTCCTCAGAGCTTTTCTATAAGGTAATGGTCATGTTATAAAAGTATTATAGGCTAACGGCTTGATCCAAAGACAACCAGAGGCTTCAGTGGGCTTTGGAACAGACCTTAAACCAAGAGGAAAATAGAGCACCCTCAGACAGGCTGTCCTGGGAACCATTAAATAGTAACACAATTCAGAAATGTTCAAGTGAGTTGAACTATCAAATATAAATGAAGCAGTGAGCCAAAGGTTAATAGTGTTTCAGAATCTCTTACTTGTGAAAAACATAGGAAGCGTTAGTCTCAAAGTAAATTAAGTATCAGGGCCTAAAATTCTTACTTTATATATAATTGATCATAAAAGATTCACATGCCTGTGATTAGACATGCCCATGCCCTGAATTAAATCTCAGACATGAAGGTCTTGGTTCTGTCTTCCTGCAGAAAGTGTGCCAGTTCGTACAATATTCACCATTCCCTGAGCAACAGTACTGTCCCAGTATCGTCCTGTTGGTTGTGCTGGTAGAGCTGCTGTGCAGCCACTCAGAAAATTGGACTATGAAGTTGCTTAAGCTGAAAAATAACACCTTTTTCTGGGGTGACTTTTCCTGGGAGAGGAGAGAAAGGGAAGGAGGAATATCAACCTAGCTTCAGAAACTGGGGACTAAACTCCTGTGTTGTTTAGCTACAAAATCACCATGCTTATGCATATTGTTCCTTTCTTGGTGGTGGTGGTAGTAGGGAGCTGTCCAAAACAATCTGGTTTTGGATAGAAGAAAAAAAAAAGAATAAAAAGGTGTAGAAAAAAAAGAAGAAAAAGGTGTGGGGAAGAATTCACAGAAGTATTACCAGTTAGAGTCATTACATGACTCTTGGACATTAATGATTAGTGCTCCAATGCATGCATTCTGACCTGATTTCGTGTGAAAATTCTCTTTATGTCTGGTATAAAACTCATCTGAGGGAAACCTCTGTGGTCCTTGCCATAGATATGGCAAGGAGTTGGTCTCAGGTGTTTAGAAAATACTTTGCTCATAGCATTAATAGAAGTTAAAGCACAAAAATTACTCAAGGTTGAAATACGAATGAATGGCCCAGTCTGTGTTGCTCCTTTAGTCCCCTCTGTCAAACTCTGCGCACTATCCCGTGGATTAGTCATCAGACATGGGGTCTTAATGTCTTTCCCATATGGGCCCTGCAGTACAGCCTTTACAGTGGCAGCCAGAGTGGCCTACGAATTCACATCTCCTTTTGCTTTCTTGCCCATGGTTGAATGGATGCATACCTGTACAAACACACGGAGTCACGGTTTAAATGGCTAGGGCAGCACAGCTGTCAAACCTGAGAAAATCTCTCCACCCCTTTGTTTCTTAGGAGGAGGCTATCTGAGAAAGAAAAGGGGAAAAAAAAAGTTCTATAGCCAATTAACTCTGGATATTATGTTCAGGAGTTTTTAGAAACCTGTTCTGCAGGCTTCTGATCACTGCATGGGTGCAGAATATTTAGCAAGTGGTTAGAGACCACACCAGACATAAACCATCATTATAGCTTAATGTGCTGTCCACTCTGCCCTTTCAATCCCTTCAGACATGTGTAATAGAGTTCCCATTCAGCAAGAAGGTGGCTGCAGCCTTTACTGTGTCTCCAGAGATCTGCCTGACAAATCAGTAATGAAATACAACGGGAAAAATGGGTCAAAATCTATTACAGTGCTGCTGGGATTTCACATGAATTGAGTATATGTCAAGGGGCCTCAGCCATTTGAGGCAGCGAGGCACAACACAGAAAGACTCTTTGAGTAGTATTAGTTCAGACTCAACAAAAAGAGATTATGAGCATTTCTGTGCCAAAAAACAAAACACTTGAGTCTATTCCTTTTTCCTTGACTTGAGATATTTGCAAGCTTGTTCCATAATCTGTTAAAGAATTTAAAGTATTTCTGCATCTCTTTCAAAGAAATGTAAGTATTATGTTGCAGATTCATTCTCTTACTTTTCAGAGGACTAGTATCAAGAAGAAAGGGTGCACTAAGTGCATTGTTTTCTCTAGATGAAGGGTATGTGTGAAGCTAATTCCTTTTCTCACAATTTTGTACTGTTTCCAGAATGTGAGTTTTTTGTTCTGTGTTGAGATACTCGTTAGTAAAACACGTCCACGGGATTTTAGTGTCAAAATGAAATGCAATTAACCTAAAATCTAGAGTTAAAATTCATCTTTCCATGCACAAGTTACTCTGAAATCCTGGAACTAAATGGAACGAATCCAGAGGACAGTCTAAATACCTGAATTGTGTTGGATCTTTGTCAGCACTTTGATGTCTGCTGATACTCGGGAGTTGAGATGTATAAAATTCCCTGTAAGATGCATTTTATTTTGCATTTCAGAAGTGGCAACAGTAGATTTATCCAAGTTGTAAGCAGCCAGGTATCAGTGTGGTGGACACGGGGCATGCACTGATGTTATGAGGGACTTGCAGTGCCACAGGTATGCTTAGGAATAGGAGAGCATCCTCCAGCACTAGTGGGGCCTTAAGACCTTCTGGACAAAGTAACTAAAATCACTGCTTGGCCCAGCTGAGGAGAGGACCTAAAAATGATTTTCTGCCATTTCAGATGAATGTCAGAGCTGCTGTTGGCTGTTTGAACTGGGCTGTCTTGTTCTCACCAGAAATGTTGATGTAGATCTAAGAAGCCTTATCCCTCAAAAGTTCCACTTGCAGTTACATGTTCTTACAAAAAACTTTCCTTTAAGTGAATTATCATTACCAATTTAAAAAAAAAAAAAAAAAAAAGTCATTGAAAAGTTCTTGCGTGGCCCTACTTGAGGTCCTTTTAAAAACACAGAGTTGATTATTTTCTTCTTTTTTCCCTGCTTTCATTGAATGCTTTGAGTAACTTGTGCTTTTCCTTGCATTGTTCCCTCACAGGACCCTAAAGCCAGGACCTGATTGAAACACCGTAGGGATTTAATCAAATCTGATGGTGATTCATGCTTCTAATGGCCAAAACTGTCCTTAACTACTTTACAAACTGAGGGGAATAAAACCCCGTTTTATTGCTTGGCCGTTAAAAACTATTTGTAGAAGTTGCTAAGGTTCAAATCAAAAGCACCCTCCCTTGAGAACCATTAGTTAATTCAAAGTGCCATGGTGTTGCTTTTTTTCTTCTCCCCTCGCTTGAGATGTGGCCTTATATCACTATTGCTGTTCAAACATCTGAGAGTTTTCCATTCCTTTGACAAACATGAGCCAAAGTGCTTAAGGACATCTGTTTATTTTATTTCTTTAATGAGAAAACCTTCCAATTTCTTACAGGCTCAGCTGTGTTTATTTACATTTTGTTAGTCATATGTGTGGGGCACCTTGGGATGTTAAAAACCTGCAGAGGCCTATGTAGAGGGCTGCTAGCAGGCATCCTGGTCAGAAAGGCAGAATGAGCCCTTCCTAAGGAAAACACAGTCCTTGGAACTCCATAAAATAGATTTTCAAAACAAACAGAGCCTAATTCACTCAGTAGATCATGGATTAAGTCAAGATGAATACAATTTGGAAAGGATTTTCTGAGGAAGTTGGAGATTTTTTTACCCACTGGAGGCTAAACCTTGTATTTAATGCCTTTTTAAGTTAAATTAAAAAAGCGTTCAATCACTGCAGGTAATAAAAAAGTCTGTTACTTTAGACATGCTGCTACATCAATTATTAGTTCATTATTGGAGAGAAGGGAGTAAATAATTCCAGCTATTTGATTATTTCAAATGTGTATTTCGGGAGCAAACATCTGTGTTTATCATCTGTACTGGCTCGAGCGGCAGCAGAAACAGCAAAACCAGACCCACAACAGCTTCGATGCTGGGCACGGGAGATGCTCTGAGCTCATGTAGATGTAACCTCTTGTACTAGAGCTTAGGTGAACTGAGGGCTTTATAAGCAAAGTGCATGTGTGGCATTTGGAAGTATTAAAGGATTATTTCTGACATAAAATACATGTCAGGAACAATGCTGGATTGTCTAACGAGCATGAGTAAAGGGAACCTGCTTTCCCGTGTTGCTGAATTATGACTTGATTTTTAAGGGAAAGGTAGTATAAAAAAGGAACGTAACTCGCATTAGGAAGTTGCATGTACAACATGTGTAGTTGTGCTGAGGTTTACACGCCATGATGTGTTTCCACCAAGCTTTCCAGGAGTTTTGTATTTTTCACAGAGCTATCAAGGGCTTGTGTAGAAATATGGTGATTTTCCTGTGAGTAGGGCAAGGGGGTTAAAACATGTATTTGTTTTAAAGCCACTCCTTTTTTGACATTTATGCCCTGTATGGTAAAAAGAAATTATTTGTAGACTTTTGGTCGTGAACCTTTCGTGTTACTGTTGTGGTTTAACAGTGATAGGCAGCTAAGTACCACACAGCCACTCTCACCCCCTCCTTAGCAGCTGCTGTGGGGAAGGTTAACTCCATCCCAGCCAGACCCAGTACAATTCCTAAAAATAACTTCCATTTGTTCTCAAGCATTATGGCCCAGCTTTTAAAATGTATTTAGGTACTGTATTCCCACAGGCCTGGAATCCACCCATGGGTTCAGGCACTGTATAAATTAGTTATTCCTGCTTGTCCCTAAGCATAGCTCATTTGGAGAGGGAGGAGAGCCTTTTCAACCTCTGTCTGCTTCTCGAATGTGAGGATTTAATTACTGACACATCCATTTGCTTATTGCAGTGATTTCCAAGGTGTAGTCCCCAACCACTTCTGAACAGATCCATGCCAGTGAGTTACAGTCCTTCAGTAAATAGTAAGCAGTACTGTGGAAGTACCTCCCAAATCACAGCAATGGTGAATAAGAAAAGGTATCTGAATAAATGCGATTAAGTGATACTTGCTCTCTGTCTAGCTTGGACATGCCATGAGGTTACACTGCCAATGACTGTAGAGACATCATTTAAATTCAGTAGATTGTCTAACAAACCTGGATAGGTTAATGTTTAGGTAAAACCATATGTCTTCATTTTGGCGGCCAAAAAGTTTAGAGCCTGGAAATGAGAAAACTGGGTGATGCTATTTGAAAAACGACAATTCTTTGTCAAAAGAAATGTAGTCACTTCAAAAAATGGGTTTGAGCTCCTGAGCTACTTGGGTACTTAAAACAAATGGTCTCACAAATAGCCACTCTCTCAATTGAAAAGCTCTGAGAAGCTGGGTCTAACAGTTACCTGGTTCTATGAAAAAAAGATAAAACTAAGGTAGTTAAATCTAGTAAAAGAGCTAAATGTGTTTTCACCCTCCAAGAGGGTGATGAGGGAACACAGGGACACACAGGGACACCACAAGGACACACGGGGACAGATGGGGACACAGGACACAAAGGGACGTGGGCAGCCCTATACTAGGCAGGCAGCACGGCCATGGGGCCAGGCACAGCAGCTGCCCCCCTCGACTTACTTGAACTAGAACTGATGCACAAGGTTAATTTTCCATTTTTATGGGAAAGCCTGGTTAATGTCTCAAATTCAGATCAAGGTATAAAATGTTACAACCAAAGAATGATTATTCTGACAGGCTCTCTTTGTTCAAACATGTGGCCCAGGCGTTTGTGTCTTTGCTTTTTTTTATTATTTTTATACTGCAACCAAACCGGTCCATTTTTCAGGAGTTTCCAAGTAATTAAACCCAATTAAAACTATTAAATTCTTTCTCTTGGTGACAACTTCATTATTAACAGCTAACCACAAGGAAGAGATTTAACTTAGGAAGCCCTTGATTGTATACTAATCCGTCTCTCACCTCTGGCTGACACCTGTGGCAGATAAACCCTACAGAATAGAAGTCTGATGAATAACCTTAATTAATACTTTCTTCCTTGTAGAAAAGTAATTATTTGCTCATGGCATAAACAGGTATTTGACAGGGATTTAAAGACAGTGATTGGTTTTAAGTAGAAGGGCTTTATTTTTTTTTATTTATTTTTTTAAGCGGGGGGGTAGGGAGGTCTGAGTCCAAGATTCACGCTCCGAGTGACTTTGTCCTAGCATTTTGAATGTCGGGTTAATTGGCACATTGCTAAATAGAAGCAGAATCAGACAACAAGCTGATTTGTTATCTGTCTCAAAGGAGCCAGCTTTGCCCCTTTGCTAATGGCCTGCATGTCTGAACAGGGTACCTGTAAGGCAGAGGATTGGAACTGGCTGATTTGGAGCCAGGATTGGGTTGAGAGTGACTTGCACTTGAGAGATTGCCAGAGATAAGTCTGCTTCTTGCTTCCTTTCAAAATTACGCTATACGAGAGGGGCAAGCTGGCTGTGGACATCCAGCCAAGTGGATTAGTAGTAACTGCAGGTGTTAACAAACACATGTCTTTTTAATGCATTCTTTAGGGCAAGTATAAGCAGTTTGTGAAAAATCCAGCTCAGTGTTTCAGGAGCAGTGGTAAGAAGGCCATTTGGGAGGATACTGACAGTGCAGTTTGAAGTGTGGCTGCATCCACCATGGACTTTTTTGCAGGTAATGCTACCTTTAGTAGTGAAAATACAGCAACACAGGCATCTGCATAGGTGAGCCTGCCTTTTGAGCAAGGCCAGACTGAAGGCTGCTCATCAAGCTCCTTCTAGCCACCTTCTGTCATCCTATTATTCATAGTGAGAAAAATGAAACAGAAACAGAATGAATTTTAGGAAGGATATTTTTAGCTTGTACGACATAAGTGAATTAAAATTGTGATTTTAAACTGTAACGCAATTCACATCTGCAGAACTAATTCAAAGAGGAGCAGTGCATACAACTAGCCAGCACAAAAGCAGTATTCAGAGCACATGTGTCAGCTCATGCTTTTGGGATCAGAAAGAAAACATTTACCTCGGTGAATGGACACTTTTGCCTTCCCCCGCAGAGTGTTTCACAGGCTTCTCTTTTCTGTGTTTTCCTCTAGTAGGGCTATCTGTTGAAAGGGCAGCAAAGCTGCCCCCAAACAAGCAGTTACAGATCTGGGAGTTGGCAGTGCCTCGCTTCTAGTGAAAATTATCTCGTTCACAGCGTTGTCAGCAGTAGGCAACAGCACATCAGTCCCTCCTCTTAGCTAGAAGTCACATCCTGTGATAGACACAATAGGGAGACATGTCCGGGAATACTCTTTAGGATCAATATACTTGGTCCAAATGTGTTTTTGTTGTTGTTGTTGTTGTTTTTTAAAAAAGAGCTTATTTTCCTCTTTTTATGTTTTAATACTTTGTGAAAAAGTGGAGGGGAATGGGGCATTTTTACGTCTCAGTTCTCTCAGGATGTACACTGAGCAGAAATGAGCAGCTGTGAAACACTACTACTGGGTAAATGTGGAAGTGAAGGTGCGGCAGTTAGGGGGAATATCAAGCTCTTTGGGAATGAGTACTTCAAAATGAGCACCACTGCTGTGATGCTTATCCCATCCAGCTGACGGGAAGGAGCCCGTTAAGGCTGTGTTGATCAGTCATGAGCTGAGCTCTGTTGGGGTGCCTGGTTTGTCGTGTAATTTTTGGGGCTGTTTAATGTTAACCCTGGAGAAAGCTCCAACAATGTGCCATGCAGAGGTGAGGCACACAGAAATGCACTGTGGTGCTGGAGGTTTTATTTATAGGAGTTCGTTGCCTGTTTTCTATCCCTGCCTCTCATTGTCCTTGTTTGTAAAAGCATGACTTGTAGATTAGCAGAGGGGTAGGACCTCACGCTTCTAATGTTACTGAACAAGCGCTCAGGGTCGAGGTTTTAGGTGAATCTGTTTTCACTGTAAAAAAAGTGGTTCCTGGAGGAGATATGATTTCAAGCTGACCACAGCCCTTTTGTTTTTGGACTTCACATGCATCAGAAAACATTGGGTAGATCTGTTACTGAGGAAGCTGGTTCCTAGGGCTCCAGGGTGCACTTTTCCTATGGTAAGACATGTTGGCAGGGGTCATCATTATGGATGCAGCAACTTTACATTGCTCTGCTAAACTCACACTGCTCTAACATAGGCATTAGCAGTCCACTAGGGCATCGCCTGCAGCACAGCCTTATCCTTTAGTCCTTCTGGACTTCAACACTTAGGAAGACCTCTCCATTAACATCTTTAGGAAAAAAAAAATCATAATTCTCTTTCCAGTTCTTTATACAGTATACAGAGAATTCTGACAACACATTGATATACCTGTGTCATTTTTGTGCTTGCCCATCAGTCTTTTTCTCCTGTTTATTCATACTTGAATTGCAAGCTGTAGGTAGGGACTGTGTTTTTCCTCTGTGTGGGTACAACTAGCACAGTGGGGTTCAAGTCTGGGACTAGTGCTTCTAGATCAGTGCAACAGTAATGCAAATAAATAATTGCTAGTAGAACCCTGGCCTAGTGCCTCTAGACACCTACATCATACTGGGAGCACTGATTTGCCTTTTAACTTTATCAGCTTAAGACTTGGAAGCATGCCTTGTTGCAGAGGAAATATCCATACTGTGAAAGCACTGATGCCAAATCATTTCCCCAAACGACTTCCCCTCTGGGTGGTAAAGTGCATTTTTCTGTTTTATTTTCATTCCATCATATTCTCTATCTCAAGAGAAAGATTTTTTTTTCCTCTCATCTACAGTTTAATTTCCATATTGTTTAGTTTAAGAGAAGGTAACTTCATACACTGTGGAAATGTTTCTTACTCCCTGTTAGTGATTAATACCAATAAATCTAAAGACAAAACTTAGAGAATAAATGACAGATACCAATGAATGAGACTTCCTAAAAGAGGTTTAAAGGCTAATGATCCTTGAAATGTATAAAAATAAATTGCTTCATTAAAAACTATTTTACAAAATCATTTCTTCCTAGCAGCATATTTTCTTCAAAACAGTTCCCTCGTGTAATTACACCTGGGTAGTAAAATTTGATTCAGTGCTGTTCACATGGGGCCACGGTCAGATGCCCTAATTGCGCCTGTGTCCCTGCCCCTCATCAGGGGAGCAGGTTTGGGGCTTAAAGGTAGACATGTTCAAGGCAAGCCTGGTGGAGTTTACTTTTTGCCCAGAGGAGAAAGTGCCCTTCTTCCAGGGACAGCAATAAGCACGTTTAAACATGAGTAACTGAGCTTTTCTTTGGATGGGCACAGTGCTTGTGAGTCACACACATGGCTGAAACCACAGCCATTCTACTCTAATTAAAGAGAACTACACCAAGAATGCGTAATAATTAGGTTAGCGTGTAATACACCATCCATGTCAACAGCATCTGCCGCAAAGGTTGATTGAAATGTACTCATCCTCCAAACATTGTGCTCCCTGTTAGAGTTCCTCAGCTAATTCATTACCGTCCTGTCATATAATAACATGACTCCACAGAAATCTGCAGAAAATTAGAGCAAAGACTACATATAAATCTGACATTTTAGCATGGCTTGTAACGTTAGCAGAGGAAAACCACCCACATAAATGTAAAGATGAGAGATCCCTCTCCTAATGAAGATGAATTACAAATAAAAGCCTGTTGTGGGAATGCTCTTTTTTCAAGTTCTGTTGTTGTTTAGTTTGAACAGGCAGAATGCTTTTGAGCTTGTTTATCGAATTAACTGTAAATTATTTTTACTTGCATTTTTGAAGAAGAATATATCTGAATGAATAATAAATTTTTCTGCTAGAGACGTAGTCTGCCTCAGAACATGTCTGTGCTTTTGTTGTGAGTTTAGGAACAAGGTCAGTTGTTTGAGGAAGAGGACGTGGAAAAGTGGCTGAGGCTTATTTAATACTGTAGTGCACCAGGCTGGGTACAGCATGTCACTTGGTTGTATTTCAGCGCATCAGATCCCTGGGGCTGTACCCAGTGCCTAGGAAGCAGCTTTGAAGCAGTACGCCAAGAGCTGTAGGAGCCCAGTGGCCCCTGTACCCATCCACAGGGGCAGCACGAGGGACCAAGTGGATTTGCTGCACACATGCAGTCAGCCATTAACAGTCATTTCTACATGGGATTGTCCGCAAGTGGCTTTCCTGGCCAAACAGTCAGCCCGGCTGCTTTGGTCTGATTGAAGCTTGCGCTTGCGACTTAGCGGGGAAATGAAGTGGTGACCCCCTCACGGGCAGTTGTGGTGTCTTAGCTGGGTAGCAAGGAACAGGGAAAAAAATCATTTTCTAAAGTAAATCAACTAAACACACAGGAGGTCCATATTGCTTGGGACATCCTGGTTAGAGCTGCAGGCAGTGCAATCCTGCACAGGAGTGTACTTGTTTTGTCACTGATTTTGGTAGGAGCAGGAGCAGGATGTTAGAAACTTCACAGGTGCTTAAAGTGTATAGGAGCTGTTTTAGAGCTGCTGGCATGTGTGTTTTCATGTTCTTTTATTCATGAAAAAGTATGTTTTCATAATTCTGTACGCAGACAGAGTTTCTGCATCATTTTCTTGCTGTTCCCTTTAAGGAAGCAGTTTGGGACCCTGTCTGGGGTCAAGTTAGGGCCAAGTTGGACCCAGACCTGGATGAACTGCTGATACAAGAAAATTGCAGAACAAGCAAAGGGTGAAGCAGTCAGTCCATGCAGGCAGGAGCATCAAGTGCATGTCACCATTTCTAACAGCAGCTCAAATGGCATATGGACTGATCCAACATTTTGATGAGCTATCTTGTTTTGTCTTTATTTTATAAATTGATGTAGCTATTTGGGTGTAACTGCCAGTACGACATCTCTGGCTCTGCAAGTAAGCTTTATGCCACTGCAGAGCATGTCCTGTCCTGAGCAAGAATAGTCAGACTTGGACAAGCATTTTATCCTGCTATAATTGGATTTGCATGGGAGGATGGGATTGTTTTAACTCTGCTGGTACTGTTAAATAAGTGGACACCTTCAGCAGAGATGGAAGAGCTTTGCACCAGCGTGGCTGCTCTTGCATCTCCATGTGCACTTGTGCTACCAAGGCCAGTAGATACTGTGCCACAGTGGGCTCTGATGTGGGAACGACACGTCTGTCTTTCTGCCCTGCTCTGTGCTCATCACCCAAGTTAGCATGGTAGTAAAGACCTAACCCAAGCATGCCGAGATGCAGATTGCACGCTTTAGAGAAAGATAGTTTATGTTTGAACTCGTGGGCTCTGTTTTCAGATTCTGCTCATCGTGTTGCTGCTTGACATTAAAAGTCTACTTTCATGTGTAAAGAATAATGCTGGCCTCTTACGGCTGATTCAAAGGACAGAGTCTGGAAAGAATCACCCTCTGTGGGCTCTGTTGTTCATAACTGTCCCTTAGCTGCTCTGTACTGATGCTATTGGAAATTACTTCTTGGTCCAACCTACTGAAGCAATTCTTATACAGCCTCAGGTGTTTAAATGTTCTTGTTAAACTCATCTGAAGGTACAGGCTGAAATGCATAAGGTGAGCCATATCCATCCTTCAGAGAACAGAAACTGATTATCTAGTAGAGAAAAAAGAAAAAAAAAAGGGATGGGAAAATCATGCTAAGATACACTTGGGAAATTAAATGACTTTAATGACCGTATCTTCAGAAAAAGGAATGTGTAGATCCTGTGTCTAAGACCTCCCACCCCCCAAAAAAAAAAATGAAATGAATGAAAAAAAAAAATGATTCTATCCCAACAGGACACTACAACGTCTGTGCGGATAGGTCTTATGATGGAAGAAATGATCTTCAACCTTGCAGATACACATCTGTTCTTTAATGACCTGGAGGTATGTTGCTGCTTATTTTATTTAGCATCTTTCTTTCTAATCATTTGCATCTGCTCTACAAACTTGTTTTTCTGGCCAAGAAACTTTCATTATTGACCCCAAAGAAATGGGCCTTAGATGGTTTATTGGAAGCATACTTTACGATGTCCCTTTGACATCTTCATTCTGTTAAGGAATTTTTTTTTTAAATACACAGTAACAATGATGGCTTTTGGCAGTTTTACTAAATCTAATAATGAGGACATTACTGCTGCTTCTCCAGAAATTTGCTATTTAATAATTTTATTAAGCTAAATTAGCATAGATCCTATGGGGCAGGTAGCAATTAGCTATGATGCAATGCAGAGATTTTAAAAACGGTCTCTGTTCTTGAGGAAGCTCTGTTCTGCACACAGAGGCAGAGCAGGAGGTCTGCTCAAGCACAGACACATTGCAGGATGAAACTATGTGAGTTTCTACATGAAAGACCAAGAGGAAAAATTCCTCCTTGTCTGCATTATGGCAGATTATTATGATCTGGCTATGCCTTCCTTACACAAAGTGAAAATCCTTCTGAATATATGGTGAAATCCAAACAAAGTCATGCAAGCAAAATTCTGTCACCAGCTGAGAAACAGCTGTATAGTGCTGAGGAAAAGTTGTTTTAATTTGCAATCAGTAGAAATGATCTGAATGAGTCACCTACAGTGAGTAGGATGGGTTTGTGCTGTGGGCACCTTGGAGTCAGAGTACTGCTTGGAGGAGTTTGGAGGAAAAATTCTGACATCCCTTGGCAGGTTTCTGTGGACTTTCTCTTCACTGGAGAAATGAAGGATTTGTTTCTGTGCTGGATAAAATGAGAGAACTTTTTCTGTGCCTGATGAGTTCAGTGAGAACTTCTGATTCCTTCACTGCTTAATTGCGCTGTGTTCCTCCACACGTTACAGGAGGTGCCTGCTTTCCTGCCACCTGTCTCCTTAAAATCTGGGGGTTTGCTTACTGAGAATTATCTGTTTTTTCAGTCTTCCCTTTTGATTCACGCTTGACAAGTGAAACAAACTAACCTTTTTTTTTCAAACCGAAGTCAAACCAAAGTGTTTTGATTTTAGCTGAGCGTTTCAGTAATTAAAGTGATGGATGAGGGAAGATTCAAAAGAGGTGAATGTCCTTTACAAAATTTTGCTTTCCAAGAACAGAAGCCGAACTTCCAAAAACAGTCATCCATCTCTGTTCATTAGCCATCCTACTCCTTGATTTTGAATGGTAAATGAAAGTCAGGCTTGAGCGTTCACGAAGTGGTATTTAAGGGTTGTACATCACCAAGTGCTAGGCTTGAAAAAGACACAGTGAATGATATTCTTGAGAAAAAAATAGATTAAAAAAAAAAAAGCACAGAAGCTGATTCAGTTCTAGACCCACAAAGATTACCATATACATTAGCACCATCATGTGGCATAACGCTGGCCTGTGTAACACAAAATAAGCTAAAACTGTACAGGGCTGAAACCATTTCTGACCATATTCTGTGCTGGGGCCAGGTGAAAGAAGCTGTAACAGAAAGCGGTAGGATAGTCACACTGTTCAGTACTAAAGCAAGAATACTCTTGTTAGGAAATATTAAACATAGCGAAACATTTCTCTGGCATAAATCCATAGCCAAGTTCAGGCATTTTGGGGGTGCCCAGCACACTGAAGCAGCTGAAGTATGGCTGCCTCAGCTTGGGGGATAATTGTGAGGGAGAGGGAATGTCATCGCTCCACACCAGAGAGGCAGGTTGGACAAAAAAATCAATTATTACCTTGTTTTAGCAACAGGGGACTGGTTTATTATGCTGTTTGCAGTTTTCAGTGCTGTGCAGAGCAGAAGGTGCTGCCAGGGTATAAAGCTTTGTTGAAATATTCCTAGAAAATGCCTGATGAGGATAAATCATTTGCCCAAAGATACAGCAAGGTTCGCACAGTCCTTGCTAGCATTTGTGTAATCCTCATTAGCCTGGTAAGGCTGTGACTGAACAGCCTAGCAAAAAATTGGCTTCAAATTCTGAGTGAGGGGCCTGAACTGGAAATAGTCTTTTTTTTCTATCAAAGCCACGTGATTCTTGCCTTATGCAGAAATAATGCTATCAGGCTGTGGCACATCATACCTCTTTAAATGTTTCAGCAAGACGGGAGAGAGCAGTAGGGCTTTCCTCTATGGCAACACACTGTCAACTTGTCCAAGAAAACTAGGCAGCCCTTTGTTTTGCTGTTCTTACATTGAAAACTAACAAAATCCAGAGAATGAATTACTGCAGTTGATGCAGGCTGTCAGCTCAGTGGATGACAGATGAATAAATTGCAGGCATTTTCAGAGCTTCTGTAAAACTGCCAAATGAGCACAGGAGCCAGGCCACTGTTACTCTGCCCTCTCCTCACTTGTGCCATGGCCTTGAACCACACGCAGTGCCATCCTGCTGCCTGGCACCCTGTTGTTGGCCAGGGTTTTACATGTTTTCAGGGTCTTCCTGGGTGGGATTCAGGCAACTGCTTCCTGGATACATTGCCTGGAAGCGTTTTTCCTGCTATGCCAGAGAAGGGGAATCTTGGACGTGTGTGAAAAGTAGAGCCAGCAGATCCATTCAAATAAGCTGCTACAGCCCATCCTCTCTTGGTGCTGCAGCCTAGCAGAGGCCCATTTCCCACGAGATTGACCCCCAGCCCTCAGGATAGCAGGAGTCTGATGACCAGTTCCCAGGGCAGGTGGGCGAATGGAGATGCCCTAGGCCTAGACTCTTACCAAATACTTCTGGTCTTCTTACAGAAAGGGATTCTCTGCCAGCAAGTTAACTCTTGAGTAGTAGAACTTAGAAGATGGATTTATTTTCAGCAGATTCGGGCAGGAGGAGAGTCGATACTTATTAAAACACAGCTTAATGGTGTGGCTGCCGTGTAACAAGGAATGAAGGCGCCAAACCTTGACAAGGGCAGCTTTGAGGGCATGCAGCCACACAAGTATTGCCCCATTCTGGAGGCTGTTAGAAGCACAACCCAGGCAAGCGAGAGGTGTGTGTTTGCTGAGCCGCATTTTCGAATTATAAATCTGGGGGTTTACCACACTAATTCACCTACTCATGTAGCACTTAGGTGCTTGTTGGACACATCACCTCTGACTCCAGTTGCAGCACAGGCAGGTTAGATCCCTACTGTCTGCAAACACAGGCCATACAAGGTGTGGCCTATAAAGGGCTCTGATCACACTGTAGAGTGTATGGGTAAATACACTTGAAAGGAAATATTCTCACTCTTTGTTCCCTTTTTGGGAAATCAGGGAGAATAGGAACCGGCCAAGGTTACAGATCATGGTGAATCTCAAATATGGACTCTGAGCTTTTCAGGGTTGTGCTTTTTCTCCCAGACTCCTTTTGTTCACAGTGCAACACAAGCTAGAAAATAGTACATTTCATCCTCCCTCTGGAGATATTGTTGCCTAGCACTTTAGAAAAAAGGTGTGAAGGACAGCAGGACCGACAAGGGGATGAGGAATTAGCAAACAAGGGGATTAGTGTGTTTACAGGTTATTGCCTTTCAGAGCTGTCCCTGGAGGTTTCCTGGTCTGGGAACTGTTAACCCCCTATCCCCACCTTAACAAGGGTTGCAAGCTCAAGTGGTCAATGAATTCATGCGATGTTTTTTAAAATTATCTAACACAGTACTGATACAAAAATTGACAACCTGTGTGTCTGCAAGCTATTTCTGCATGTGCAAGAGCCATACCTAGAGAATATGCAGAGAGAGCATAAGTAGTAACTGAAGGAGTTTCTCCATGCATCCTCAGAACCAGCTTGTATTTCACAAGGAGACAGCAGAAGCTTTCTCCAAGCCTGTGGTACCATTTCAAAGCTGCGCTAGCTCAGGCACGTTTCTATGTGAGTTCAAGGGTTTGGTACCATCTGGAGGCAGATTGTGTATCACTGACTGGCCTGGAGATGTCACAACAGTAAGAACAGTTCCGTACCAGGAGCTTGGAGGATTGACGAGGTCTTACACGTTTGACTCAGTTACAGGTTGCACATGCAACAGATCACGTACCTCTGAGATCCTGGAATATCATTTTTAAAAGTCAGCAGATGTGGAAACTGGGTTTTCCATTGCAGACTTCCATTCAGACAATCTGGACCTTCTTTTCAGCAGCCCAGATATCCTGCCCTGATTCCCCACTCACTAAGATCTCAAGGAAATTCTGCGAGAATGAAAAATTAGTCTCGTAACCAAGTAGTAAAACACGGTCCACATTCTTGCTTTAACCAGCTTCCCTGTGTTTTACCCAGTAACATGATAGGCTCAGCCGGCGGACTATGAGGTAGCGTCTCACCAAGTGTCATGGTATTTTATTAAGTCAGAAATGTGATAGCTACTGTTGTCACACTTCAGTGTACAGAACAATTCATTCACAAATGAGAAAAACAGATCCCTCCACAAATACCTTTCCCTTGACTTAATGCCCCGCATCACACAACTGAAATGGAGTGGGCTGCATCAATATTATCTCAGCATGGCTCACAACAGCTATGGGGAGGGGGGCTTAAAAAAATGACAGTGGGTGGAAGAGAGAGAGGTGCCAGCAGAAATCTGCAATTCAGTTACTTGGCTCCAGTTATACAGAGTATACACCTCGGTGATACGTTGATGAAGAGGATTGAGGAGACAAGAACAAGATAAAATTGGATAACTTCTTGAGAATTATGTAAAACAAGTTCTGCAGAAAATGTCATGATTATGGGCAGGAACAATGTGTGACATTTTGCCATTGATATCAAGCTTAGTTACTTGTTTGGGGATTTTTTCTTTTTTGAATGGGTTAATTTAAAGTAATTCATAAAGCCTATAATTATGTAAGGTAGGTGATTGTGTGGTTTATAAAATACTGTCATGGTAAAGGATAACTGCACCTTAGCTGTAGTTGTTCTGACTTCAGTCTCCTTACATCAACTGTGCTTTTACTTCTATTGAAAATCAGCCAGAACAAAGGGTAGTGTTTGCCAGCTTGAAGGCTTTCTGTTTTCTCGTTACCTACAAGGATCATAGAGAAAAGAGATTAAGGCGGTAGGGAGAAGCTTACGGATTTTTCTCTCTAATGATGGTGTTAAGACTAGGAAGGGAACAATAGAAACAACATTTCTCAAGTTTTTGAGGCAGGGCCTCTATGACTGAAACAATGAAGAATTTTGCAAGATAAGATCTCGAGTACGTACTTCATGCAGGCTGAGCTCTAAGTATACCTTCTGGTTAATTTTCCTGTCCATAGATTTCCTCATTACTGACACATTATTTCTTAACTCTGTGGTATGGGGCTATGAAAGGGTGCCTTTTTCAGTGCTTCCCTGCACATCAAAGGAAGCTGAACCCCCTCAGTATGCCCTGGGAAAGCACCAGCAGGACAGGTGTCTCTGGAAATTTCTGTGAGCCAGATCTCCCCTTGTAATTATGTGGGGATACACCTTCTGTCCAAAGCAGTACTGTCACAGTGGGAGAGGCTGCCAAATCCGTGCCTTACCATGTATAACAACGTTTGCAAAACACAGTCTTCCTGGCTAAAAGACAAGCCCCTCTCTCTCTCTCCTGTCTGCATAGGAAGGAGTTTCACTTACTGTATTATTAAGGAACTGTTGTGCCTTTAGATAACAGCTGGTCTCACATACAATTAGTTATTTGTGCAAGTGCTGTGTAATACTGTTTGTAACAATTAGCTAGCTATACTGTACTAGACAGTATTGGCAACGTGTAAGATTTTCTCTTAGCATTAGCATTAAAGTCATTTTTCATTACATGAAGTGTTCTTTAAAATGTATTTTCAATTTACTTACTGATGTATTTTTTTTCATACACTTCTCAGGACTGTGACCAGATCCACATAGATGATGTATCGTCAGATGATAATGGTCAAGATCTAAGGTATGGGACCTCCGGGTGGAAGCTGCAGGCCAGGTAGTCCCCAGCTGTTTGAAAATAGCAGGGGGATGGTCAGTGTTGTAAAAAAAACTTCCTCGGCCATGTGCCTTCTCCCCTTCCTGGCTCCGTGCTGTCTGCAGTTATTAAGCACACAGGAGAAGTACAGAGCCACTGTTCACACATTAATTTGCCTGTGCCTACTGTCAAGCCCTGACCTTGCTCAGCTTTGAACCATTCTAGGAATTATGTTTAAAATTAGGTTGAACTTTGCTCGGACTACACTGGTTTCCAATATGATTTGGCCAGCCAGTTGGCCCAAGTGTAGCCAAACCATTTCAAAACCAGACTGAAAGGTTTCCCACTGCCCAATCTGTAATAAATGGGCTTACTTGTAAGGATTGTGGACCTTGCCAAAGGCACAGCCTTGTCACTGGTGTAAACATACACCCAAACTGCACCAACTATTAATATTGCCTGTTTAAGTTCATTAATCATGTACATAAAAACTATTTTTGTACAATTACATTTACCTTTCCCAAAGTGTTGCTTGCAGTCACTGTAATCGGTGCAAGAACAAGATATGCAGAGCTCTTACAAAACTTTAGTTTGTGCTTTTGTGGATGGTTGTTATGAGAAATTGGTGCAGAAACAGCATAGAAAACAGTGGAACAGTCTTCTGGAAGAGCCTTCTTCTATAGAGAACACTCAAAAGATTTTTTGCTGAAGGTTTGTGCTTTGTAATGCACAGAAATGGCACATGCATATTTTGGTCCTTTGGCTCCAGTGGCTTGTAAGCAGGCGAGTCCGGATACATATTCAGGCATTGATTAAAATAATAATTTGGGTTTTATCTCAGTCAGTGCACTTACTTCGAGTGAACAACAACAACAAAAGCAGTAAGCTAATAGTGTATCATGAATGCTGTGAAAAGCCCCTGCCTAAGTGGTTTCAGTTGTTTCAAAAATACTTCTCATGCTTATGGTTTGTCTGTGCGGGATATGAAGTTGAGCTGACTGAAATACATTAAGCATGTTAAACTTATCTGGATGCTCTAATACTGAAATAAATTGGCCTCAGGGCTCTCAAGAAGGGGAAATTACTGCATAGTAAATCAGGATGTGAATGCAGAGGCACTGGCTACTGCCCCAGTGAGGTACCAGAAGCACATTAAGCTGAGCTGGCTTCAAGCTGCAGCCAAGGAACGCTAGGTCTGTGTCACTGAGCATTTCTGTCTCTTCCCTTGCTCTGGTTCAGTTTGTCTGACTCCGCTGGGTCTGTGACCTGACCCAGCAGACTGTGTCCCATGAGTGCAGCTGCCCTCTTCAGCTGCAGCCCAGTCTGCCTTCTGCTGAAGCTCTGATACCCACCCTGACACTGCCATCCAGCAAACATTTTAGGATAACGTGAGCTGCTCCATAGCCCGCCCCCAGCCATATTCTCAGGGAATTGATCCAGCTGAAAAGCAACTTCTTTGCTTGTTTTTAAGCTCTATTGTCTTTTAACTGGAACAGTTCCCTGATCTGATGCACCTCAGTGCTGAAGAAATGCTTGCACTAGTACAAAGAGAAGTGCATCAATGCAGGCTCAAGACAGGGAAAAACACCTGGAAGAAGACAGGCTTGCTGCCTTCCAAGACATTGTCAGTTTAGAATGCTGGTGGAACTGCCACCCACCCATGGTGGTAATTACCCTGGAGTTGCTTTGAAGTTTTCATTCAGTTTTTGTTTAAAAAGCTTTACACAGTGCAGGCATTTAAGGCTCATTTAGTTAATTTCTTTTTTTTTTTTTTTCTTGATTAATGTGTTCAGTGGATGTTTAACAATATAGCCAAGCAGCCAGAAAAATTCTTTAAGATTTGACTATTTCTGTAGCTTAGCAGCCTGGATGAGAGGCAGGTAAGGATTTTCAGTGACCTGAGGACAGTCAGATGTTTTGTAGTCCAGAGAACCTCAGAACGTCCAGGAAGTGCTAAATAACCTTTACTGTTTACAGTAAGAACATTTGCTTATATTTGTGCTAGTTGTCACTGTTTTCAGAGATGAGGCTAATGACTTTGTGGGATCATGGGTCTGGCAACCAGGCTGATTCCCTAGCCTGGAAATAAATCATTCAAGTAAAAGAAAAATAACAGGCCACAAATGCCCTTTCAAATCTTTTGGTTCTAGTTGCACACGGAAAAGTTACACAGTGGAAATGAGCATTAGACAGGGTGGCACGTGCCCTTCTGGGGCACATGGGTGAGTGAGAGCAGGCAGCAAGGATGAACTCCATGGCTGTACAGCGTGTGCTGTGTACATCTCTGCTGCCACTTGACTCCACATCACCTTTCAATTGTTTCCGCTCCCTGCTGGCACTGTATAGACTGTGATTATAATGACCTCTCCCCTTCCCTCCTCCTTCTCCCAGCACGTATAACTTCTCTGCAGATGGCTTTCACAGTTCAACTGCCAGTGCAAATCTATGTCTGGGCTCAGGCGTTCATGGGGGAGTTGACTGGATGAGGAAATTAGCATTCCGCTACCGCCGGGTGAAAGAGATGTACAACACCTACAAAAACAATGTAGGGGGTGAGTATTTACTGCCAGGCAGGAAGCATGCCTTTCATCATCTCAAATACTTCTGACCCTGCTAGAAGCATGCTGTAGAGGAGGTGTAGAGAGCACTGTGATAAGAATATTTTACACTGAGCTGAGCAAGTGTTTCAGCAGTCATTCTTAAATGAGGATTCAGTATGAGATTTTTAGGAGATATGCTACAATACTTGGTTTAATAGTTGGAGAAGGACTGAAGTCCGAGCATGGGCTTTATTATTATTTTGGCCAGAGAGCAACCTCAAATTTTCCAAAATGTCTAGTAAGCAAGCAAACAGTTCAAAACTAAATAGGCTTTTTTTTTTTTCCCCACAGAAGAACACAGGGCTGATTTCTGTCTGAAAACATAACTACTTGCTTTTAACTCCCCTAAAGCAATACCACCAGATATCAGGATGCCCTGAGATCTTTCATCTCAGCTAGTTTCAGGCAGTTCTTCCAGTAGGTTGCTCTGATTCTCTTTTAGAACTTCAATGACAGGTCTGTGACAAGAAAGAAGTAAAACTAAGAATTGGTAAAACACAGACTTTTTATTGTTGTTGTTTTGTTGGAGGAATACCCTCCCACATTTACTAGAAATGGTGCACGGTTTTTTCAGGAAGAAAAAAAAAAACCAACACCTTCCTGGCTCCAGCTGCCTCTCAGCTCAGGACATCAGCCCCTGTACACGGCTCTTTTGTCCTCTTGCTCATTTCCCATATGAGCTCTGTGTTAACTCCAAGATGTTTTAAGGTGGTCCTGCAGACTGCGGGTGACTGATACCGCTCCCTCAGAGAGGAAGGAAGCTGAGCTCTAGTAGCACAGGCGTGTGTTGCAGTCTGGGCTTATGGACCTCAGGGTAGAACCTTGCAGTGATGTGGCCTTGGGCAACGGGGAGCAGCCCGCGCCGGGGCCAAGAGAAGGGCACTAGGAGAGGCAGGATTCAGAACACAGCCAGGAGGTCTTTGGCATACTACATGCAAAGCCACGCAGCTCTCTTTTTGTGCTTCTGCAAAGATGCTTTCCCTGCCTACAGGTTTAATAGGAGCTCCTAAGAGGGAAACCTGGCTGCAGTTAAGAGCAGAACTTGAAGCGCTGACTGATCTCTGGCTCACACATGCTCTGAAGGC
This sequence comes from Cygnus olor, assembly GCF_009769625.2. NCBI lineage: Eukaryota > Metazoa > Chordata > Aves > Anseriformes > Anatidae > Cygnus > Cygnus olor. The sequence goes on from NC_049184.1 coordinate 6,398,877, forward strand.
GCTGAATTTGATACATTCCCGGTAAGAACAGCTTAAAGAATTGCCTACAGGCTTGATCCAGGATCTCCTTTGCTTCCCTTTTTTTTCCCCCTCTAAACAAATTGAGACACATTTATAGGACTTTGCTGGCCAAACTTGTGGGAGGCCTGTCTGCACATGTTTGTCAGACTTGTTGGGGTTAGCTTGAGATGATGAACTGAGCAAAAGAAAAACCAGCCCTTATTTCTTGCCTTTCCATGACTGCCTCATCTGCAGTACACTTTTCCTGTGCACAGATTTACGAGAGAAGGAAAGGGCCCTTCTATCCCTCAACACGTTCACTCAAAGAACGAAAGCATGGCCATTACCTAGATAGTGTTTAAATTCCTGCAAAATAGATCCTGGCATGTGTGCAGTAAGGCTGCGTCACTGCTGCTGATTTATATTTTTTTCGTTCTATTAAATTGCTAAAGAGACAATACCAGTACTAAGATTACCTGCCTCTAGCTGCATAATCCCTCTAGCTCCATAATTCCCCTTGGCTGGGGAACTTCCATGTGCAAGAAAGGTTTGCTTCCTGACATCTTTCAGTTTAGAGTAAAAGAGAGAAACATGTATTGCCATTTCTACTAACTTTTGTTTTCTAGGCCTAACTGTGTGAATGTGTTGGTCACCACAACTCAGCTTATACCAGCTCTTGCAAAAGTTCTTCTCTATGGCCTGGGCACTGTCTTCCCCATTGAAAACATTTACAGTGCAACAAAAACAGGTAAGAGCAAAGTAACTTAGGCCTCACCAAAGATAGATTGAATTTTTGTCCCTAAGTCAGGCACATCCACCCAACCTGATTGCAACAAGCAATGTGTGAACTTTCATTCTAGCTCCATGTTTACACATCTGCGATTTGCATCCTGACTGCCCACACTTAAGCTAGTACAGACTACAAAAAATCAAGTCTTCCCAAGCATCTCTGTGGGGGAATAAGTCTGAAAAATATCCACCCTGTGGAGCATCTACAGCATGTCGGGTCTTCAACTGCACCCAGCTAGAAGGAAGGCAGTCTGGTTGGACCTGTTACAGAAACACTTTTGGATCACTGTTTGGATCCTGTTGCTCTTGCTGGAGTCAAGTGTGCTGAATGAGTTTTATGAAGCTGTGAGAGTAATAAATATTGATAGGGTTGGCTTGGAGGTTTTTTTGCTTTGTTTTCTGTCCCTTTTGGTATAAGTGTTTGAACTTTTGAGGTTTGCTTTTTCATGAACAAACAGAAGAGGGCTCTCAAAACTGAAAATGATGAGCATCGTATCATTACACCAATGGCCAGTCTAAGCAGTTCATCAGAGTCACAAAGCTTACAGAAAACTTGCAGCACTTAGAAGTCTTCAGCTGATAAAGAAAGTGCTAGTAGCTTTCATGACACGGAAAGAATCCATCTCAGATGAAGATTAAGTTGGGTTCTAATTTCTAAAGAAAATGAGGAATGCAGCAAGTTCAATTAGGTTCCAACTTCAGTTCCAGTACCTGAATGTCAGCCCCACTTGCTGTATGTGTACAGATAAAATATGCATCTTCTCTTCTGTTTCTCAGGGAAAGAAAGCTGTTTTGAAAGAATAATGCAAAGGTTTGGAAGGAAAGCCGTGTACATTGTAATAGGAGATGGTGTTGAAGAGGAACAGGGAGCAAAAAAGGTACAGTTTGTGGATGCCATCCTGGATTCTTCCACATTTTAATTTCAATGGCTCTTTCTTTACTTAAGCATTTAATGAAGCTCCCTCCATTTGAAACAGTTCAGAATTGGTCTAATTTCTTAATATGCAAAGTGCTTAGCAACCATGTGAGCAATTTCATACTGTAAATTCTCCCTCCACCTTGGCAGTTAGTGAAATTTTTCAGGTAGTTGCTCTGTCATGTGTTCCAGGAATCATTCTTGCTTAATAAAGATGGCTTTAAACACAAGAAAAGGAAAACTCCAGTGTGTGATCTCAGATGAGCAAGCAGGGTAAATTTCTGATCTATAGCTGTTTTGTTGTTGTTGTTATTTTTGTTTTGTGAAGTCCAAATTCTTGGAATTAGTTTTGAATGGTCTATTAGAACATGTATGTGTGCACACCTCTATTTATGACTCAGTGAGGTTGCAGGGCATAACATCATTACAGTAACTACCAAAAGGACTAGTACTGAGCTGCTGCCTATGTTAATGATTTATTGATCAGTGTGATTAATTTCACAAGCAAAATGAAATTGGGAAGGTATACTGAATTTGGAGTAGAACAAAAACTCTGACAGCAGTATGGTCAGGAATGATAAGCCCACAGTTTGTAACATTTCATGCTTGATGAATGGATTTGGCCCACTGGCATAGGTAGACATAGAAATAATTAAATGGACTAACCCTTGCATCCAATTGAGTTCTACAGCCATTTGAAACAGGAATTGAAGTTTCAGGGACCAGTTGAAGCTTCTTTGTTTTCAGTAGGCTGTAAGAGGAGAGAAGCTGGGGGGAGCTCGGAGGAAGTACAAGCAAAATTTAAGAAGACCAAAGCCCATGTTCTGGTTACAATGATTTAGGAGGAAAAAATGTGATTTAGAGTTACAGCAGGGAGTACCTTCTGCCATGCACAAATGATGTCAGTCTATCAGAGAAACACAAGAATGGTAGCAAGATATGGAGAGGAACAACTGAAGACAGAAAGTAGTCACATATATCAACTAAATTGTACGACATGAGAATTGCAGTGCCACAGTTTTCATTTCCTATTTTGCCTTGCTAATAAAACAACAAATCCTACCCCTTTGAAAACTGCTCAAATTTGCAGAGGGTCCTCTAGTTCATGAAGGGTTAAGGCATCCTCAGAGATGAGTCCAGAATGCATGACTGGGAATGAAGTGATAATAGCCTGCTGCTTTTGACAGCCCAGTGCCATACTTCAAAGGTAGTGGGTCAGTGAACATGACTGCATCAAAGGCCACCAGACTCCCTGGCAGTATGAAGATGTGGAAAGGTTCAGCGGGCTCATATAGGCAGGATTTCAAGAGCCCTCTTGCTTGTGTTTCCTGGCCTAAGCAGCTCTCCCATTAGCAGAGCACATTCTTTGCTGGGCTGTCACCTCCTTTGATTGATGACAATCATTAGTCAAGGCTTCTACACACCTGAGCTCTATACAAAAAAAAAAAAAAAGGTGGGGAGAGAGGGCAGGCAAAGAGCCTTTCACTGTTTTGCCGACAGCACTGATAATATCTCCTTTTTTTAGTGGGTCATTTTTCTTCACCTGTCTGGTGAGTGATAAATCTGTAAATGCTGAGCAGCAGGAGAGGCTGGGAGGCCAAGTTTTCTTCCCTTTAAAGAAGGAAAAGTAGATAATTTAATGGGAGGGGTTTAATAATAACCAGGGGAAGGGAAGGGAGAAGGAAGTAACTCTTCCCCTTAAAGTGAAATTGCAGAGCAATGGATTCCAGTCACTTCAGAGGTCTGTGTTTGCTTGCTGTCTCTACACACACTGATGAATAGCTTGAAGGAAGCATTTGTTTACTGATAGGCAACATACCAGAGGGAAACTTGAGTTGTATTTAAACATTAGATGAGTGTCAATAGACACTCTGTAAAATAAACACCTGGAAACACTGGAGGTTTTTTTTATATGGGTAGGTAGACTTGGAAAAGGATTTTCTCCCTTCATCAGCATCATCTCTTTTTTAAGGCTTTGTTTACGCTATTTATTCAGAAACAGTATGTTTACAGTGATAAATTCAGACATTATTCTCACACTAGAAAGGGAATAAACTTTGTCAATTAAGGCTTTGTTACTGCATAATTCCTACTGACTGTACAGAAACCTGTATTTTGGGAGGAAGCTAAGAAAACCACAATCTTACCATAAAATCTAAGTGCAAGTACAAGCTGTGTATCTTTGATCTAAAGTAAAATTGTTTGAATTGTTTTGGATAAGAAACAAATGCAGCTCAAACCACAGGCTGACCAGAACATACCTAGAAGAGTTGATTTTAACATTTAAAAGCAAGTTCTAATTATTTTGATATTTTCACATAAAAAGTGGCCACAGCAATTGCAGCTACTGCTAATCTTTACGGAGCTATGTTGTTAGCACTGGACTTTGATAGTACCATTTATACCTTACCAGATTACAGTTTCCATCTCAGGTCCCTTGTTTAATTGAATCTCCCTTGTTTCACAGCCCTTACAAAAAGCTGGAACCTTGTCCTCTTTCAGAGATGTTTTTTTTTTCCTACAGTATATTTACAATTCTCAGTAGATGATCTTGATATCATAAAGAAGCTAATAGTAGGTCACAGATAGCTGACTTGTCCAGATGCTAGGATATCAAGTGGCATGACTGGTTAGAACTTGGACATTTGTATACATGACCTCAGATTTATCACAATATGAATTGAAGAACAGGGAGGCAGGAGAAGTACATATGATAGTGTCTCAAAAATGAGAATTGGGAGACTTTGTTGAGGACAGATTGTCATATAAACCTATTGCACCTTTCTCTGAGGCAGCAGTGTTACACTAAATGAACAATTGATCTGACCAATAATACCAGTTCCTACCTTTCCAGGAAATGCAGCATGACCTATTGTTCCAGTTAATTTGGAAAGGGAATTAATTGTTAGAAAGCATTTTGTCTCTGTATGGTATTACATTTTTGTAAGTTTAAATAACTTCATTTTGTGATAAATATATTGTTTACTTGGCTGTGATGCACTGGCTTTCACTTGCAGCAAACAGAATAACTTTGAACCTTGTGTTAGAGGATAGGATTACGATGCTTTCTGGAGAGTTTGATTCCTGTATAGCTTGTTACTATAGGCAAACATCACTAAGTGGCAAGAAAATTGTTTCTAAGAGTACTTAAATTCTAGAAACTTTCTTAATTAATCCCCCCTCAAAAAATAGGAGGGTAAAGTTTAGTGTCTAGTACATACAGAAAGCCTGCCCACATCCTCCATCATCCCTGAAGCAGGACACTCACAAATTATGGCAGATCTTTCCTTCCTCTCGGCATAGGAGAAATGCATCAGCAAATAGAAACTCCCTTCTCCCTTCCTTTCTCTCTAAGATGAGCCTCCTTGCCTGTGACACCATGACAACCCAGTGGCCTGAGTACAAAGCTCTGTTCCTGAGGGTGCAAATTAAGAAATTTATTTTCATCTCAGTATTAACCACCAACAACAACAAAAACAAAACAAAACAAAAAACCCTCTTTTGGTTTCACTCTAGCACAACATGCCATTCTGGAGAATCTCTTGTCATGCTGACCTGGAAGCTCTTCGGCACGCCTTGGAACTTGAATATTTGTAGCAGACCCCAACATCTTAGCACTGTGAGGGCTTCACTCAAACTATTACATCGGTTCCGCCTATTCCTCAGCATTTTCTTATTAAAAAAAAAAATCCCACAGCAACTGCAGTTTTTCTTTTTTTGAAGGAGAACCCTTTCAGTGGAAGCCTCTAAGAACTTGCAGCCAAAGAACATTGTATCAAGTCCTTCTTCCTTTGAACAGAGGAAAAGCCTTCAGATAACTCTGGGGATCCTGCAGTTACACGCTTAAGCCGGATGCACAGAGCTGTAACTGCCTTTTTGCCATCAACAACAAACACTAGAAGTCTTGGGTCTACTTGTCAGTTTTCTTTTAAAAGGGGAAGAGGACATAGTAAAGAGTCTGTGAGCATGATCTGTGCGTAGTACATCATATCACATGGGACCTTCTGAAAATAAGAGTGAAACTGTTGATTTTTTGTTTGTATTTTTTAATTTATGAACTAATCTCATTACTCTGGTATTAAGCTCTGTACCTGTGTTTTTAATCTGGCTTTTTGGGGTGGGGTGGGTGGGTGGGGAGAGTCCTGCTATTCTAAATTAAGAGTTCATTTCTCCAGGACAATCGCTGGGGAAAATCATGTTGTGTACAGTAACAATAAGGACACATGGGACTGTTGGTAAGAACTATAGCTGTGTTTTTAAATCTTACGTGGATGGTATGTGGACTGTGCATGTGTCTACACGGTGCCTTATGCTGCCATCTTGGTTTGGGGGGTTGGGGGTGGGGAAAAAGTACCTTGTGATGAGTGAAAGGCATTAAATAAAAAAATGTTTACATTTTGGGGGACTAGATTACCTGCCTTTTCTCTCCAGCCGCTCTTGGACCTAGGAGTATATGTAGAATACATACTCCTCCTTTCAAGGTGGGGTTGGATTAGGAGGACTCTGAACACAGCCCCTCAGAGGCAAAATGGAGTCTGTAGCCAACTATTCTGTCTGTTGGTGCAAAGAGTGAAGACAGTCCGTGGCTGTGTCCACTGGAAGAGAACATGGACAGTCAGCAAATCCAACTTTTCTTGCAGAGGAAGATACAGGGGAAGCAAATACTGCAGCTGTGCATATTTATTTTTATGTAAATAAATGCATCTACTAGTAAGCTTCAGCTTTAGGATTTCTGCTGAACTGGCAGTTAATTCTTGCTGTCAGAATATTGCAGTTCTCTGGGTTTGGATGAATCTCTGATTCACTTTCAAAACTGCTCTTTCTTGCTTGCACCAAATAACCTCACAAGGATCACAGCCTCACTGGAACAAGGTGTTAGAGTGATGCAGCAAGTAATATAATCCCCTTATCTATCATGTGTGAAACAAGATCAAACATGCAAGCATTGCACAAATTACAAGCGTTACACAAGTGCTACATAAGTGCTACACAAGCCTGAGTGACACTCCTGATGTTAAAATAGTTTTACCACAGGAAATGGACTCATTGCTAGATTTGAGAGGGGATTTTCTACAGGACTCAAACAGAGAACCCTATCTCAGTCTTGGCCTCAAAATGTTGCAGCCATGCAGTTTTAAAATATGTTAGCCATACTTATCAACAGCAGGCATGAATGAAACCATCCTGTGAGTACATGCTTTGGAGGCATTTGCAAAGAGCTGGTCTCTGGGCTGAGTACAACAGAAAACAAATTAAAATGTGATTTTTCTAGCAGAGGCATTGCTTGTCCCAGGGTCTGCTGAGCGACAACTGGTAGAATTTTTCCCTCAAGGTTTTCCAGCTGTGTATGAGTGTCACAGGTAGGAAGTTTTATCACAAGTCAAAGAAATCAAACTGGAGAACTGACAGATACTTGCAAGATAAGCACATCTATGAATAAAACTTCAGAAAGAGGAACAAATGCCAGGGATAGCAGAATCCTAAGAAAGCAAAACTTCAGCTTTTAACACCCTGTCAATCAGCTAATTGCTCTTGCTTGATACTCCAAATCTAACACCTGCCTTATTTGAGTCAAGAGTGATTCCCACCCAGCCCGTGAGGCTTCTTAGAAGATTTTGCTTTCCGAGTGCATTCAAAGATTCTCAAACTCTGTTGTTTCTGCCTCCAAAGTTCTTGGCAGCATTTTGTTCTCTGTTAGTGCCTGCTGGTGCTCCACTTACTATATTACTGTTTCTCCATATATCCTCCCAGCTAATGATTTTTACTTACCCACAGATAACAGAGCTGATGAGGGTGATGTACACCAGCTTTAGGAACACTTGTTTGTCAGACTTGGCATAGTGTTTCCTCCTAGTCACAGTAGCAGGTATTCATCTCTCACTAGAGCCAGACCATGAAGGTTTACTGTTCCAGGGAATCAGATGGCTGGAAGAAGGTATCTGTAACAGCTTTTTATTTGTGAACATACATCAGGCCTGGGAACACATGCATGCCCCATACATACAGGGGCTTTGCTCAGCCTTTTCACCTGTGTTTCAATGTATCTGTAACATCTTGTTACTCGTGAACACAAACACAGAGCTTACTATTTTCAACTGTTTCAGTGCATTTGCACAGAGTTACAGCATAAAATCCTTTCTCAGTCACATCATTAACCAGGTCAGAGTACAGCTATGATGTGACAACATTCCCAAATAAGTAGCAGTATAGCTGAATCCGAGGTGAACAAACCAAACAAATCATGTTAGTACCATTATTAAAAAGATGACTGATACCAAATTCTGCCAAAAAATGGCAGAACAATACACAATGTGGCAGTATGTTCATACACTTCTGAACCTCTAACTCAAACTTGTTGGAACCTAAGTAGAAAAGGGGATGTGAAACACATATCTGGTGAGATAACACTGGTTGGAGTCTTGAGTGGGACTGTAGGTATGAGGGTGCAGTAGCTGCTGTCACAGCTCCTCTCCAACATTGACCAAAATACTTTTCCAAACAAGGGAAAAAAAAAAAAAAAAAAAAAAAAAAACTCTAAACTGGCATGTCATATTCATCACGTCCTCTGCACTATTATTCCCTCATAGTTAAATAGATGACATATGAATACAGTGCTGCAGAAGAAAAGAAAACAGCTTTTTAAAGCTACCAATTACTGATTGCTAATATTCCCATAATGTCATAATCAGACCCTTTGTATGCCATAATCTCAACTGGTTTCCTAACCTTTTATAAAGGAAGCAGAGTCTCACTTGGGAGCCAGAGTGAAGATTTCCTTTCTGGTGTGATCCTCTGGTACCACTTGGCTCCCAGACACGTGTATTTGATGTCTGAAAAATCTGGGACTTAAAATGCCAATACTAGAAGGACTAACAACCTACACCTCAAACCATGTCATGTGAACCCCTAAAAACCCCTGAATTCCTGTTCTGCCATAGCAGAGCAAAAGAGCTACATCAGACCCTTTGCCAGAAGGATGAAAGAAAAATCAAGCCATTTTCTCAGAGACAGCAGGCATTGCAAAATACAGCAAAGCTAAGGGTTACGTGGGAGTATATAAGCCTTCCACTCTAAGCACCCACATGGGGCAGTATCACCAAAATAGCTGGTAACTCCCGCTGATCAGAGCAGCAGCCTTGTGATGAGTTACCACAGCCATCTACACTGCCTCCATTTCAGTCTGTTCCTATCAGCACAATAAATAAGTGCTAAAAATAAAAACAAAACAAAAAACCCACACCGGTAATGGTAAAGCACCTTCCCGCCTTCCTGTTGATTTGGTAGAGTTGTGATCAAGGAAAGAAAAGAAACTCTCATTTTTCCTCAGGAGCAGCTGCAGGTTTTGTGGTTCCAACACCTCCTCCCCAAACCCCAACGTGGCCAGACCAATCTATTATAAAAGACAAAATAATTTAATTGCAAAGACACGCACTGGAAACCATTTTTAAAATATTTTACAGCATTTTAAATGTATTTTCTACACTATTACAGCCTCACAGCATGTTTACTGTTTGCATTTTCAATAATTTCCCAAAGCAATGAACGAAAAACTTGCATAATGTGGGTTGCCTATTTCGGCCAGAAACTTCTCAGATATGGGAGAAAAATCTGACCAAGTTTATCATTGAATTATTCTATTATGAAATTAAGGGCAGTAATTCACCTGTTACATACTTCTTACAAAGGATGGAGTTTCAAATGCTGACTTACAATAAGTATGTATCTAATCTATTGCTGTAACAGCAACACAAGTGCTGATGGTCTGCTGCAGGCACTTTAGACTGCAGTGACTGGAAGATAAATTCATACAGATACATTATCACTTGGCTCTTAAAAGCAGCTTCTAAAAGCCAGAGCAATTCTTGCTTTTCCTAGAAGTGTTTAATGTTGCCGTGTTACCTTTTCCTTCTCTTCTGGTGTTTCTTGATCATCTCTTCTCTGTCAGGTAAGGACCTTCCTCACTTACTGTAGTTATTCTTAGGTAACATACTGTATGTGGGCTTCATCAGGGCCAAGGTTTTATCCCTGAAACTTCAGTTAACTTCTGCATGACCAGAACTTTGTATCTAATGCTATTTATTCAGCAGACTTACAAGGTACTGTGCAGAAACAGACCACAATAATTCATAGTATCCTTTCTCTTCCACTTTTCACCATAAGGTTTTCTTGCATGCCAGGACTCTAAAGAAGATATCAGTTTAATTTTAACAGGCTTATTTCAATATATAAAACTATAAGTAGAATGAAACCTGGAGATTATTTTCCCAAGTTTCAGATACTTATATTGTTGAAAAATGAGCAAAAGGCCACAGCAAATTGAGTTGTGAAGTCCTTTTGTCCTGAAAACAGCAAACATACAGAACACTTAAAATGAGAAGTAACACAAAAAGCAACACACACAATGGAAAACTTGCAATCACGACAAAGATCAGACTTGAAGACAGATTCATGACCTATGCTGTCATTGGGAATCGAATATCAAGGAATTCTCCCTGCAGACAGTGAAAGTAAACAGGCTTTCTGGGCACGGTTGCTTTTCCCTTCACCTCTAGTCCCTGCAAGTGCTGCCTCAGAGAGGAATTTAATAGATTTGCTATTGTCACTCCATTTTCTAAGAGCACCTTTTGCTCATCATGTCAAATTTCAGTTCTGCCTGTGCTTTTGCCTGGCTTAAAGCTCAGGTACATTTCCTAGCTCTCTGATGAGCGGTGCTCATTCATTCTTGGAGCCTATACAGAATGACTTGCCAAACTGCACTCACATAACGTACTCCTTTTGCAAAAGCCTGATGTGTTTTGCAGGGACTGATCCACACCACATACCTTTCTCCCCTCCATCCTCTTCAGGTGAAGGACTGAAACAAAATATTTCCTTCCCTTCCCCTCCCCCCTCTCCCCCCCCAACTTTATCCTTAGGGTCTCCCCACCCATCTGCTCTCAACTGCCACTTCTAGCAAGTCATTCGTTTTGTGGAGTGTAACACAAAGCAAATACCTCTTACCAACCAAAAATAACACTGAGATGGCAGGCAGGAAAGGATGCTATCTTCTTAGGTCTCTTTGTCTTAAAACTTTCGGTTATTTAGTTGAAACAGAACTTGGATTTGAACCATTTCTAAAAACAGCTCTGCCAAAAATCACACTTGGGCCTTGCCAAGCTTTGAATAATTCAGATGCAATATCAAAATAGCATTTTGTCAAATAACCAAAAAACTAACGAAAGTTGTTGCAAAAATGTACCTCGTTATTGGGGATGGAAGAACACGTAATTACTTTGCCAATTTCCTGTACTTTGTTTTCCTTGCAGTTCTCGCGTTTTTCCACATGATGGCAGCTGGGCTCCGCTATAAGCCTCCTCTAGACAAAATCTTAAAAAGCTGCTTAACAAAATCTTGGTTTAGTGAGCTTTTTTAATACCTTCAATTAAGGTGCAACTGTACAGTTGTTTTTAAAAACTATCCTCTGTCATTCACACAAAGAAAGGGTTATTCAGAGGGACTTTGGTGGCATGGCTCCACCTCTCTGTAAAGAACTTCAGTTGGTTATAGATTAGCTTAGACTGAGCATGACTAGCAGAGCCTATAGCACCCCTTCTGAACTGACACATCAGTACTGAAGAGGATGAGAAAGTTGGAGCCTTTGGCTCTAGAAGGGCTGTGTTGCTGTTGTTTACTCTGTGTTTCTCTGCTCTATAACCACTTTTCCATGATTTAAGCACTGAAAACCTAATTCACCAAGCATCAGCACAAGAAGGTGACAGCACAACTGATGGCAAATTCTTAAACTCTACATTCTTAGCCAGCCCACAAAGCTCCCCCTTCTCCAGCCAGAGCTGCCAGAGCCGGGCTGTTGCCACCGCAGCAGTTACAGCTGCATGGCATTGATTCAGCTTCATCTGTCTGCTCGTCACACCCATATACTAACATCAGGTTTGTATTAGGAAACTTTGCTATGGTAAACTCCATCCACATCATACCATCTGGGGGACTAAAGCAAAACCTCAGAGCAGCCTGAATGCTGTATTAGCATGTTCTGACCAGTGCAGGGTTCCTGAAGGTGCAGTAAAGCTAGGAACACATCGCCATCTCTTGGTAAAGCTTTGGAGATGACTGGCCCAGATAAGGAACACCAGTGTCCATCTCTTCCTCCAACTGAAGGCCCAGGAGATAATGCAAGAACAGAATATAGAGATTTCTAAGTTCAAACTAAGAAAAGTTAATTTTCTCCACAAAACTAGAGGAATCAGTAGTAATATGCCCATGTCTCCTAGTAGGTTATAACACAAAATGGAAAACCTGAGGCATATCCATTGCCTGTAGCTGAAGAGTGAAGACAAATTGTCCGAAAATGGTATATGGCCAAAAAGGCTTCCCATTATTTACACTACTCCTTGCCCCCAGCAACTGAACACCTAATCACTGGCATTGCCCTCTGCAGCCAGACAACCAAAGGGCAGCCCCTCCAGACTCCAAACTAAGGAGTCTGGCTGTCTTCAGGCCAGAACTGAGTCAGGTTCTGCAACAGATAAATAGTCAGAAAAGTTAAAGTTGCAGACCCAGCCCACTAATCTTTCCCAAGCTTGGCTCCTAAGTAAGAGAGACATTCCATAGGGTAGGAGGTACTCTATACACAAGTGATAAATGCAGCTTAAGCCCAGTCATGGCATTTGAATTTATATTAAATGAAGTTACAGCCAATCTTTTAAATTCATATCACATCAATGTCAACTCCTCTGGTATGCCCAAGCCAGAGATGTGTTCTTCCCTCACTTTAGATAAAATCTTCAGAAAACTGAACTTCATCCCATAACCAGCTAAAATGGGGGGAGGACACTAGTCACCAGAACATCTGAGATAATACCTTGACACCCTGGCCTGGTAAGTCCTCGCTGGGATTTTGTCACCTATTATCCCATATGAGGAAAGAAAGCATCTCTTAGGGAAAAAAGAAATGCCCATTAAAATAAAAATAAATCATAACGATGATCACTGAAATAGAGGCTTCAGAGATCCCAACTTCATTAATCCAACATTCAAACTACATGGGGCAGGCCAAAACATCATTTCAAGCTTGCAAGATTTGTGCTTTTCTTTAAATGGGAGCACTGGGAACATTGTTTGATTTTATAAATGCAGGTAACTAAATAGGAACTTTAAAAGAATAGTCGTAGTAAGATTTTATAATGAGCTATTTCAGCTCCCTCTGGTTCTTTTAACAGAGGCACATAGCAGTCTTGCCCTAGTTCATGCCCTGGCAGAGGACTACAGCAGGACTTGTCATGGCAGTCCCCACCTCAACTCACAAACATACCTAACGAGCTATGCGTATCAATCCTTTGTGTCCAACCCCAATGCAACAGACGAATAAATGTTACACAACAAGCACTGGACCTTAGCTGCTATTAAAATGAGATGCTAGTGAGTTTTATACATACGTGTGGCTTGTTACTTACAGACTGCCAACACTGCTTTGTTTTTTCTCAAATCTGACAGGCTTGGATTCAAAGGTCCCACATTTCTGAGGCAGAAAATCCCAACATAAGCAAAATTAGCTATGATCTGGAGACTGTGCAGAAACGAGCATTCATCCAGACTGAATGGAACTGGAAATTCAGGAACACAAAACATTTTTCTAAAACTGTTTAATAAAAAAGTGTGAAGTTTCTTGAAAAATTGGAGAAACCCAAAGCATATCGCGTGTCACCTGTCTTAGTCACAAAGAAACACAATTTTCAAAAAAGATATTTAAGTTTAATACAAATTTTATACAAAGAAAATGTGAAAAAATACTTCCATATGCTAAAAGCAATTATGCTTCACAAATAAGGCCAGCTAGGCTATTTTTGACACAACTGCAATTCACGAATAATTCTGTTCTCGCTTTTTTCTTTTAATACTTTTTTCCCTCTAATATGGGTACTAGCTGGAGACTGTACAAACCGCATTCTTTTATAAACAATGGGAGAAATCAACATGACTAAAATGTACAACAGAATGTACTGGAATGATATCATACAATTAATTTTCTCATATACATACATCACCTTTGCTTTGTTCAATGCTTTCGTTTTACACAACATACAAAATGGTACTACAGTATAAGTGTAACAGACAGCATTTTCATGGGTTACTTTCTCTCATACTGTACTGTTTCATGCTTACATAAAAACATAAATTCCATCATATAAATAATACATGCTCTGGCCCAGCATCAAAAGTCCTTTGCCCATGTTTCCTGATCCATGTTTTTCTCCACACCTAGCTCTTGCTCCATTTGAAAAGCTTTTCAAAATCCTTTTGAGAGGATTAAAAAGAAAGAAGAAGAAGAAGAAGAGGAAGAAGAAAATAAAACTGAACTGTGAAGCACAGGAAAACCAAAACCCAAACCCCTTCTCATCTTTGATATTAGCGATAAGAAATAATGCCACCAACCAGCTTGGTACTTTCAAACTTTCCTGATATTAGGCTGAAATTTTAACTTGTCTCTTGTAAACAATTTTAACAGTCTGGTCACTGTAAAAAGCAATGTAAATATGTATTTCAGGTCCACAGATTGGAAATGTCGTAATTCGCCTAATACAATTAACAGAAAAAAAGATACCCTTCGTCATTTGGTTGCTCAACAAGAAATTCTACAAGAGTTTCAAAGTGCAGAAATTGTTTTCAATCCAAATGCAAATCAAGTTGTTCATATTCTCCTGATTATATTATTTGATGCACAACTGCAATTTTCTGAGACCAGTTTTCAGTGTTAGCTTGTGATAAGGCTATTTTAAACCTTTCTTTTCCAACTTCAAACACTCTTTATAAGTTAAAGTCAATACAAATATAAAAAGGAGATGGTACTCTAACTTTAATGACATCCACAAATTGTACATTATTTACAAAGAAGCATAGATTTAACACGGATCTTACCTGTCCTCAGCTTTTCTAAGCCAGTGCTAATGCTTTACATTAATGTAGTGTAGTTAATGCTTTGTACACATATACAAAGCTAAAGTCTGAACCTTTGAGGTTAATCCAAAGAACTGTGTTTATTTTTCACATCTCTATTAGATTTATTTTTTCCAACAATTGTATGGACTTCTTGTTAGCAGTTAGACTCTTCGTACTTGGACTGGCATTGTGGTCTGAACATACTGAACTCCAGTTCTCATTGCTACTGTCCCAGCAGAAGGACTTACCACTACAGGAATGGTCTGTGAATTAAAACCAAGAGAAACATATTGTTATGTTAAAGGTCATATTAACATGACCACAGAAATAGAGATTTATTTTCCAGGGAAAATCCAGAACAAGTTCCAATTTTGTGCAAGAATTAATACCTTTATTACCACAATATTACCTTATTCCAAGGCAGAAAGTAGTATATTACTTTCCTAGAGCCAAGAGTTTTTTACTGTATTATTACTACTTCATAATTACAGGGACAGTTGTTCCTATAGGTAATGTACACACTCTGCCTATGCTAGGAGAATTAGGTTTTCAAAGTTACTACGTCCAGTTACATATTTTCCCCAAATTAATACATGGGGAGACAAAAAAGGGCTAAGAAAATCCTTTGTCATTTGAAAAAAGTTTTGACGAATCAAACTGGAGTACAAAAATACCCTTGTTTATAAGTATATTCCTGTTACACATTAGTTAAATCTCTTTTTTTTTTCTTTTTCTTTTTCCCAAAAGGAACTCCTCCATGCATTCAGTCTACACAGAAGAGAGCAAAGAACATCCGGTTAAACAAAAAAGTACTTAACTTTTACACAAATAGATAACAAAAACATCAGGATTACTGGGAATTGTCTTATACTCCCCGTAAAAATACTAATATAGAATAAATTTTTCACTTCCATCATACAGATCATGATTTATAAATCTTAACAAATGAAGTTTCAGGACATCTCCATGGGTGGTAATTGATTCTACAGATGCAGAGACAAAGGCACAAGAACGTTAAACAGTCTGGAAACGGTCACATCACTCTGGAAGATCTGGAAAACGATTTATTGAATCTTAAGCCTGTATCTTAACTTTCCTACAAAAACGTGAGAAAGTTTAGAAATGTCTATAACACACAAATTGCAAGTATGTTTTGATACAATTCCAGTGATGGACAACTGGTGATCAAACAAACGCATCCATTTCAGTTCACAATATTTAGTGGAAGAAACAAGAAGTGAGAATTTGAGATATCTGAAAGGGATGCCCAGGTCTTCCCCTTACTGTTAGTGTAAAGTTCCAGAGAGAACATGGAAGAAGAAATACAAGTTCACTGAAGCCCAACGTCTCCCCACATTGTTTTAAGAAATCACATTAGTGTCTTGATGGTATTCACCACAGGTTGTGAATATCCCTACTGAGATGGATTACAACCTAGAGTGTTTATCAGCTCCTTTGTGACAAAGTCTATGCCTTCCAGAAGCCTACTCATTCCATTCCCTGGAATGCAAAGATGATGAATTCAGATTTTTACAATATTTAACTGCAGAAAGAATAAAAACCAAAACGAAACCAATTTTCTAAATAAATTCAAGATTGTTGTCATTTTACAATGATTTCAGATGTGTAAAGAGAGTTCAGTGGAAATGGTACCCAGAAGATATACTGGAAGTTGTTCAGAGGGGAGAAGTTCCTAGTTGGAAACAAAGTGCAAATTGAACCCTAAGGAAGCCATTGTGTAAGTCACTGTTAGTGCTATAGGCGGGGAAATTAAGGTTGCCACAGTTGTCTTTTAAATATACACACTTACACAAATGAAAAAAAAAAGTTTCAGTTATTAGAGTGAATGGGATATGGAATGTGCAAGACTCCTTAAATGTGTTAGGATCATTCCCTGAGAGGTAAATTCTCCACCTCTGCCAGCTTTTCACATATGTACATTTTGTATACATATTAAACATGCACTAAGGTTTAAAATTATTTAAATTGCACGTGCAATTGTTAGAATACAGAGGTGTCTGTAGCTGTGCAAGACTAATGCATATACGTGTACAAAGTTTTAAACATGCAGAAATAAAGGTTGAAACCTTTCAGATGTTCCACTTATGCTTTACATAACTCAATACACTTTGTTTTACAGAAAACTGATGAAGGTAACTGCCATTTTTCTGAATATTACACGAAACCACTTTATGATCTTAGAACCTCTCAGCTATTCACAAAAGAACCTAACTTCACTGATGTTTCCTATTTGACTTTAAAACACACAAAACCTTGTTATGGGAATTCAGTCCAAGTAACTTCATGCCAATCCTGCAAAGATGCACAGTGCTCTCAGTTGAGACGAAATGAGTTGAGTAAAAATGCTTAGGAATGTGACAAGTAATGACAGCCACTATAAGCAATACATTTTTTGTGTGGAGTATGATGGCTATGAAACACCGCGTGTATGTGTGGAGGTGCATGTATTCCAATGCACACAGGTGTGGTATGCTGCAGCTGGCAGGGAAAGGTGCATGCATGTCTGTGTGAACACAGAGAGAGAAAGACAGAGAGAGAAAACTTAGCAAACCAGGCCTCACAGTCACAGGATGAAAATGAATTTAAATTATCTAACTTCAGGCAGAAAATGAAGTTACCCAAACATGGGCTTCTCAGCTGAACCCCCCACTGAGACAAGGCATGCAGTTCAGTTACCAGTGCAGTATCAGCATTTCTCTTTTGGTAAGAATGTCAGCTCAGCTGCCGTGCTGACTCTGAAGTGAACACCGCAGAACACCACGAGTTGAAAGAATGTGATAGTATGGTGTACAAAATCCAAAAAAAGCAAACTCACTTCTGTCCCATCTCCGGTGACTGATACTAGGGTATTCAAGTGTCCTTGGTAAAGTTTTCAGTGGAAAAAAACAGGTCTGAATGCAATGCTATTTCTCGTAAGTTCATAACGCTAATGTGCAATACTGCATGGGAGATACACTACTGCTGAATGCATATTTTTTTTCCAGAGTTACTGAGATGTCACAGGAATATCAAGCATAGCTCAGAATTCATTAAATCTCTTTAGGATACCATAGACAAAAAGATATTTTAAATGAATTCTATATATTTACATTGATGTTGTTTTCAAGTATATACATGAAACGGACAAATAACTAACACAATAAGGAAAAATGGAAGTCTGACTGTCCTCAGTGCCTTAGCTGTTCTTATTGAGAGCTTCTCAATCTTTGTAATAATCAATGGATGAAATGATAGGGTGGAATGTTGCACAGCAAAATAGGACATTTTGCACTGCAAGTTGAGACTACACCAGTGAATTCATATCTTGATAGAACAGCGTACGGAGACAACCCCCCAGAAATACTGAGCAATTTTAATGCCAGGAACAGTACTACTGCAGACTTTAAATGATTATATTGTACTTACAATTGTGGGTTGAGTAGTTGGAATATAGGTGGTGGTCTGCGGTACCTGGACCAGTTTTATAGGCTGGTTGCTTGTCACACCTGTTGCTATCTGCAGAGACAGCACAGGTAACCTCAGTAAAAGTCTCAGCTTTTACATAAATTCCACCTAGTCATTATTATTATAATATGAAATTTATGTTGGATGTTTTGTTCGTGTTAAAAATTTGTATCTTAATGAATTCACAGGTTACTTCTTTGTTAATAAAACAAAATTCAAATTATGAACATGATCAATGTATACAGCATGATGTTTCAGGTAGAACACCTATGTGAAAGCAATTCCAGATTAGTATAACTGGAATATTCCCTGGCAAAAGTTTTAGGTAATCCCATCCCGTATTTCTCCAGTAATTCAAAGGTTGTGCTGCCACAGACAATACGTACGAACTTCAACTGAGCCAAAGTTCAACTAACTTCCCCAAAGAATTCAGGTGGAACAGCACATCCTTTTTCCCCTCTTTAAATGTTTCCCAACTTAATCCCTTAGATGACATGTCAAGCCCAAAGATCTAACATCAGACAGTAGTAGCAAAAGTGTCAAGAAATGAACACAGCTCTCTAGTTTACTATGCTTCCCAATTCTAGAGGACTATCTCAATGAGACATCATGCTGGAATCACAATACTACAAAATTAGTTTGCTTTTAATATTTTAAAATACAACAAGGTTCCTACGGATGTAGGGGATCATGTGTAAGGGTTTGAAGGATCAGCCCCCCCCATAAAATTTTTCATTTAATAAATCTTGCAAGGGCAGAAGAAAAACGGTGCTGAAATTGCTAATAGTCAAGTCCTACCTATAAAGCAAAATCTTCTCTATAAACATTTTCTATATATGCAATGTTAAGTCCCTTTTATTAGAGCATTTGCTCATCCTTGCCTACTGAATACTATCAGAGTAGATGCTATGGAGGATTTCGTAACTGCACACTGCTCCGTTAACTGTAGATCCAGGTGAACTGTTGTATCAGTGTTATGGAACATTGTGGTACCCTAGTGGCAGTCTGTTGTGATAAAGTAAGTTGATTTGAATGCAGGTCTTGAGCTTGGCCTCTGAACCCCCAGGCAAGAAGGGCTTGGAAGTGCTGCAGTCAGTATTGCTTATCAGAAGGCAACTTGTATCGAAAGATCCAGACCAGAAGCTACACTGATGGGTCCTGGAGAGAGAGAGAGAAAGAGGTCCAGTCCCCCTTGGCTGGAAGGATGAGTCAAGCCAACACAAGGTTTTATTGGGAATGAGTGAAGGGGAAAGGGTGTTCCCAGAGGACAGAAGGAGATTTTTTGCCAAGATGAAGGAAAAAAAAAAAAAACACAACAACAACAAACAAACAAACCAAAACTCCCTGTCTTACTCCCCAGATCACACTGTTTGAAATACGCAAATGGTTACAAATTCCTGGCTGATCCAGGGAAGCCTTTAGGGGTAGGTTTCAGAGGAATCTTACATGCTATTTTAGTTTGAAGTGACCATAATGATACTCACTGTAACACTCTCTTTGCTTTTATCAGCTGAAACTTCCTTCTCCTTGGGGGTGCTGGCTGTTTCTGTGGGTGTAGGCTGCACACTTGAACTGGGCTGTGATGATTTATTTAATGTTTCTGTGCTAATTTCAGTATCAGTTTCTTGCTGTGTTGCAGTAGCTAAAGGAAAAGAAGAAAAGAATAGCCACTACTCATGTGTGACGGTCCACAGTCACTCTTCACAGGCACATCTCCACCCATGTAAATGAGGAATACCGAGTCATTGTGTATTACACCCACCCTAACTCCCTCAGCTACGAAGCATGCAACCCACAGTAAGATTACCTGACTGTGTGCAAGATTTCATATGCTCAGGCCAGTGAGCTTGTTGGCAGGGATAGTCACAGTAGCTAGTATTCCAACAGCAATAAAAGATGGCCTCTTTCTTGCAGTTGGCACACCACTGCTTCTTCTTAGTTTCATCCACTGCTTGCTGCTTTTCCATTTCCAGCTGCTTCTTCACCTCAGCAATCAAACGATCTCTTTCTTGTTCCAGACTCTGACGCATTTCAGCCATTGTCAGTTCTAATCAAAATACAAAGAAAGATGAATTTTCTGTTCACCCCTCCAACAACAAGACCCTTCTTGAAAAACTGGAGCAACATTTGCCAGCTTCCTACTTCATTACTATGAAGTAATCAGCATAAAATATCTCTTGAAGAGGGATTATCCAATGATGCATTAAAAAAAACAATTTTTCTGTCCTATCAAAAGCTCTCTGTGGCCTAAATTTGTCTCAGAGGACTGAACACCTGTTATTTACTATGCACAGACAAAAGTACTTTGTGTATGGATTGAAACGGTATCCACTGACATCAACACAGCACATTCTATAAGGTATTCTGTCCTTGACATGGCTAATTTGTAGTATCATATGATGAAGACAATGTATACTTCTAGCATTTAAATTTTTCTATTTGGGACAAAAGATAGACACAACATTTTGAACTGTCACTTTCATACCTAGATTATGCTTCATTTCTGAGAGTTCCTGTTGATGTAACCATTGAAGTTTTTCTATCTCAATCCTCAAACGCCGAATCTAAATATTAAAAAGTTAATATGTAGTAGTAATAAACAGGGTGCAGTGAATACATAACTATTATACAGAAAAACATGCCCATAATAAAGAACTTGATCATCACTTACGTTAAGGCTCCTTTTTATTAACATGAGGAAAGTATTCTATTTGCTTGCTAGATTTTCCTACCATGAAAAGTGCAGGATTGTTTGAAAACAAAAAGCACTTATATTAAATTTGGACTTCCATCTAAAATTAGTTAAGTCTCTAATTTCTCTAACCAGAATCAAAAATCTGTTCCTCAGTTTTGCTTGTATTTATTGGTGTGCCATTTGATTTACTTAGTTATTTATTTTAATGAGACCAGACTTAGGAAAGCAAGTTTTTCATTCGCTATGGATTGGGAATACAAATATTGTTGCTCAAAACTTTAACTTCCTTATTTTGCTTAAAACAAGCAAACAAAACATTACACACTTAACTCTGAGCTTTCTCTTGTTCACATTCATTCATAGTTTACACTGTTCAATCTGCTTTTGCCAAGTTTAAAGAAAACTCTTTAAAGAGTAGTAAACACTGTATGATAATATGGACAGCATTTTTTTCTAAAGTATTAAATTGATGGTCATAATGAAATAACTGAAATAAACTACCGCACTACAAGTAAACTAAAATCGTCTGGTAGGCATCTTTTTGCTTTAAGAAGCTGACCAAAAAATGTTGAAATTTAAAAAAAAAAACTTTTCTGTTTTAAACAAGGTGATACAAAGAAATCCTCAACAGAAGCTAGACAAAATACCTTTAAGGATCTTTCTGCTTATCTTATAGAGCCCACCTGATATTTTTTCTGTGTTTTTCTCTACCACACTAATCATTACTTCTGTAACAGCACAAAAACTATGATCTCTAGATAGCATTCACATATAATGTGTTATAGGAATAGCTACACAGTACTGTATGGTTACTTGGTATTTTTATACCATGTGAAATAAAGTTATTTATTTTCACAACTTTCAAAGTTAAATAGAAGCAGTATTTTTTTTTTTTAATCTTACACTAACCTCAGCTATTGTACTTCCAGTGGTATTTTTTGAAAGATCATTATAAATTTCAGTCATTGTTCCTTTGATGGCATCCATCATCTGAAAGACAAAAATCAAAAAAAATCTTTGATACACATTTTTAATAGATACCAGCTTACCTTTCATTTCAACCACTCTAATATGAAGTTCTATTACTATCAATGTCACATATCTGTATATACGTTTACCCAGATCTACTTTTAAAGGACTATTTTAGAAGGTAGAAGATGACATTTTTCATCAGGAGTCTGATTTTTTTAATTGTCCTGAATTGGTGAACAGCTTGACCTTCTAATTACCAAGACATTGCCATTGAAGTCAGTTACAAACAAAAAATTTAACTGAGTTTGGGGAAATAGACACATTTAAAAAAAAAAATCAAAAAAAAAGAAAAAAAGAGGAAAAAAAGGCATTTACTGACATTGCTTACTACTGACAATCCTACCAAGACCATATGGTCAAGTGAGAACATTGAAAGTTGATAGTCAAGATTAATTCTTATGCTTTTAATGTTTGTGTTTTAAAACAAAGCTACATTTTTGTGTATGTGTTACTAAATACAGATAATGAAATATTAATGTTTACTGTAAATATGATGTTATGGAGCTATCTACACCTTTATAAGGAAATACCAAGAATAGGCCAAAACTCAACGCAGTGTAACCAAAAGAAGCAATGGGGAATATGAGAGCCAAAGAGTCTAAAGTACCTGGACAGCTAAAGCATATCGTACATACACTCTGGCTTAGAATGGCAGCATTCAGCCAGTTCCACAATGATGGTTCAGCACTCTCATCGAAGTCTAGCTGTTTCTACCCAGCAGAATGAGTATACAACATATGATAACTTAACAATTATTAATTTCACAATAAAGTTTTTATTTCACAGTTTAAAATTTTAGAAATTTGAAAGTTCATTTCATGACAAAACTTAAAGAAAATCTTATTCAAGAACTTACTTTGCTAGTATATTTAGCAATATCTGCAGCCACATCAGCTGAAGCTGTTGCAATTGGCAAGTCTGTATTAACTGAGGAAGAAAGTGTATTTGCAGATCCAGAACTTGTAACCATAGAAATCGGTTGAGTACTTGTAACCAAGGTTATAGTTGATGTGGAAGTGCTCTGGGTGATCTCTTTCTGCTGCACAGCTATGGAAAGAAAACGTACAGCAGATCATCAATCACAAACGATTATGAAAATGAACAGGCAAACTTTTTCTAATTTTAATGTCCATTAAATATACGCACCTAACCATTTCCAAGATTTGTCTTATTTATACAACGGTGCTATTTAATCAACAGATTATACAGTGCCCAGTCACTGAACTGATACATTATTAACAAGGCTTAAAGGTAATGTAGCAAACAACTTCAAATCTTACAAGTTTAGACTGGCCAATGCAAAAGTCTCCCTTAGATCCATATTCTTCCCATTTGGGGACTTCCCCATCCCATTTCCTAACCTCTCAATTTGGAGAACTCCCAACTAATACCATATGTATAAGCATAACTTAGTCTTTGACGTTTTCATTTGTCACCATTTGGAAACATACTAATGAAGTTTTTTCATTTTTTGTTTTCTAATAAGGTTTAGTGAGCTACTGTTGAAGACGGTCTGTTTTAGTCTCACTTTCTGGTGTTATTTGCATTCTTTTTTTTTTTACTAATTCTACTAATTATTGTTAGTTTTGAGCTGTGATGTCTTTAGTATACATACATCCAGCTCAAGCTCAGCCTTTGGCTGGGTGCAGAGCAAGGAATGCAACATGAGATTAACTCATTAAAGCAAAGAATTTCTTCAGAGAATTAAACAGGACGAGAGTCTTGAGTTAACTCAAAGAGGAAAAGCTTTCTCATCCTTGCTCAATATTTCAAATAATTTTAAAGCAGTTGGTAATTCAAAAATAAGAGCAAATACCTTTCACCTTTACATCCCTAATGACTTACCTGCCTTAATTTTTTTAGACAACTCTTTTTAAATTGTTTTTAACGATTCACATTATAAAGATATCTCAGTTGCTGATATCTTCAAAACACAAATTACTGAAATACAATAGTTCTTCAAATTATCCCTATGCACTATTTTTGTGTCATTTCAGTATGTACAAAAAGCTGTATATTTTAGAATGTTTTCATGTGATATTGCTAGCATATAATACTTAAGACAGAACATAGCTATGATGCACTCAATAGTATGTTGATAAAACACACTCATGGGCTGAACACTGAAAGTTTAGTCCATATTATTGAGCTCATACTAAGGCATGACTATTAAAAATAAAACACCAAGTTTCCCGTTTATTTCTCTCACTGAATATTTCTGTACCAAATTTGTGCAGTCTATAAGCAGAAAAATAACACTTCTTCATCACTTCTTGAATGAGTCACAAAAACAGTTCAGGAGCAGAGAAATGTCACTCTGGTAAATGTTTGTATGTGTCCCCTGATACATAAGCCTCTCTTCTGTAAGAAATTACTGGCTTGTTGGTAGCATTAGCAGAATGGAGAATATATCTGCATGTATCTAGCACACCTGAAAATAGTTCAGCTGATTAATTTGAAACTACAAATAAAGCTAGATTTGCATAAAGCTGCTGTTCTTTGAACTGAAGTAGTTGAGGTGCTAACTTACATGACCATGTGCCTACTATTACAGAAACCTCTGGCAAAGGGATGGTAAGAAAACAGTTGTGAAAACACTGTAACATGCCAGACTGTTTGCTCAGTGAACTGGAATCAGAGTCCTGTTAAGAGCTGATTCTTCCCATCAACAGGGATTTCAAAGACAAATGCAGCCTGGGTAATTTCATTGTTAACAAATTACTGTATGAAAAAAAACTGTACAAATCAGCTTCTTGACAGATAAAATAAGATCCAGTTTGTAGATACTGAGATAGTGGTAGTAATTGTGCAACTGGAATAGAGTTGATGATTTTATCACGTAATCCAGAAAATAATTCTGTTTACTCTCTCAAATCTGTGACGGCTAAGAATGGCAAAAATATTTTACAGATATATACACAAATGTTTTGTCATTCAAATAAGGAGACATGTCTCTAAATACACACCAGAAAGAGCAGGTATGGTGAGTAAGTTGTTGTATTTTAAAGTCACTTAGAGTAGAACCAGACTTTGAGATTTTGTTTATATAGAAGAATTCCTGGTTAGGCAGCGTTGGAGCACTGACATCACTACTGGGGAATTATGGCATCATGGGCACATTGAGTTAGAAAGTGTATACCTTTAACTGCTTGTCTTGTCTGGTATCTTGTGCCTTGAGAGGACTGAGGTTGCTGTGACTGAGACTGCTGGTTCTGCTGCTGTTGCTGCTGTCTCTGCACCTTCTGCATGTGCCATTTTTGAGAAGATGTCTGAAATTTATTTGAAGAATTCCACACTACTCGCTGCACAGCAGGGGCTGTTTCCTTAGGCAGCAGAGGTCTCTGCTTTTTCACAGGGCTTCCAGTGGCTGCAGATGGAGCACTAACAGTAGAAGTAGCACTGGTAGTTGCTGTCACACCAGCTGGTGGAGTCTGGGCTGCAGAGCGGGTAAGAACTGGAGTTTCTGGTAGAGGCTGGGTGCTTGCACCGGAAGAAGGTGGAGTTTTACCTACAACTAAACAAACATTAAATTTAATGTCAGCTTTTCGCCAGCAAATCTGACCCATAATTTTACAGCTAATTTTTGGAAGAGTCATATGCACCTTCCAGACTACTTTGAATTATTTTCCTCGAAAGGTAGTTATAGAATCACCTAGGTTGGAAAAGAACTTCAAGACCACCAAGTCCAACTGTCAACCTGACCTACCAAATCCCATGTCCCTTAGTGCCACATCCATGTCTCTTAAATACCTCCAGGGATGGGGACTCCACCACTTCCTTGGGCAGCCTGTTCCAATGCCTGACCACCCGGCCCCAAGACTGAGCCCTGGGGGACACCACTGGTGACCAGCCACCAACTGGACTGAACTCCATTCCCTAGGCCTCTTTGAGCCCATCCACCCAGGCAGTTCTTCATCCAGCAAACTGTGCGCCTCTCCAAGCCCCGAGCAGCCAGTTTTTCCTGGAGAATACTGGGGGAAGCAGTGTCAAATGCTTTACTAAAATCCAGGTAAACAACATCCACAGCCTTTCCCTCATCTACTGAGGGAAATCATCTTCTCATAGGAGGAGATCAGGTTAGTCAGGCTTTTCATAACCCATTCCGTCTGCTTCTGATCACTCAATTGTCCCATATTGATATTCTACAAGTAAACTCATTTCAGTCTAGTTGAAGTTGATGGCAATTGAGAAGCACCAGCTGTTGACAAAAACAAAACAAGAAGTACAAAACCCAGAAAAGCAGCCCGACCTCTCTAGAAGAAAGAGAGGTTTGCATTTGTTAGACATTTTCTGGATTACCACTTAAACCTGTCATCCCAGAGTTTACAGCTGATTGTTCCACATAGCAGATCCCATTCTCTTGCTATGCACCTTGACAGGAAAACGTTAGGATTTGTCAAAACAATCCCTTCACTGGGGTGGCTGGTGAGCTAAATGCATGGATGTTCTTACACACATTTTTTTGCTATAACTAATATTACTTTAATAAGTCCTCTTCTGACAAATGGTAGAAGACAAATAACTTTCAGACAACCAAGTCAGCAAACAATTGGTATCTAAAAGCATCTGGTATCTTTTCATAAGTTGCATTGGCAAAGTACAACTGTTTACAGATAGACCTTAAACAGTAGTTCTTAAATAGATACTGTAAAAAATGGTCAAAAGCTGAAACATAATACCGCATTTTTACCTGTGCTTGTCACTTCAAAGGAAAAAAAAAAAAACAGGAATTCCTTAGCTCCAACATATAATATGTAAGATAACACTAAACATATGAAATCCTCATTCAGTCAGAAGGAATATGAGGAGAAATTATCCACAGTTGAATTACAATATTCATTCAGGACCTATACACAGTCAATGAAGCAGCGCAATATATAGTCAGGCTTTGCTCTGTCTACTCAGCTCTCCCGCATCACTGAACCACTGAAGCTGAGAAAATCCTTCCAGATCAAGTAAATAAATCTGAATATCACTTTGTGTTGTGTCCAACACAATTCTGAAATCAGCAAAAATATCAGAGTTAACTTCTTTTAAATTTAACTTGCATTTATATAAGAAAAATGGCATCACTTGCTAGACATGAGTTACCAGGTGTAGAGTTCGGCTTGATTCAGCAATGTTGTATTAGTTCTCGTGATTTACCACTGTCCTCTCTTACTGACAACTTACCACTTGTTGAATAACTCATTTACTGTCCCTCAGCTCACCTGAAACATATTACTTTATTTTCAAAATCCAGTGGCTAGAGAAGTAAGTACCATTCTCCCTCACATGACCAAAACTCTAAGAAAACTGACAAACTCCCTTCCCTAAAGGTCTAGAAATCTCTTTTACCCACTGCAAATGCAAAAAGAAGTTTCTACTGCCTTTGAAGCGTTGATTTTAATGGGACCTTATGAAATTTGTATGTCTGAAAAATTCCAAATACTTCTACAGCTGTGATTTTGGGATGTCTATAGAAACGTAGTTTCAGCTGGAACTCATTAACATAGCAAAAAAAAATTCTAAATTTGTGACGGACCAAATGTTATGTATATTCATAGTTCTATGTTGCTGAAAGGAAACTCAATGGAAGTCTTCTTATTTAAACCAGAAATTATAATGGGGACTGAAAACCTTCCTTCATAGACATAAAGAATGAAAAATCATTCATAAAAATTGTTTTAGTACGGATATTTTTAGCATCTTAATGCAAAAATAGAGCTAACAGTTCCGACTTCAACAACAGCCCTACAGCAAAGAAAAAAGAAAAAGAGAATTTCATCCTACCATCTTGTTTAGGAGGAGGTTCTTTAGATTCTTTCTTGTTTTTCCGTCCTTCACGCCCACAATGATCATCTCCGAGATCGATGACAAGTTCACTCTCAGAATCAGAGTCCAGTCCTAGATGCACAGTTGGAGAGTCTGTCTCATCTTTACCTTTCAGTTTTTCTTTTGCAGGATGTTGCAAACTTTTTCCCTTTTCAGAAAATTCTTTCTCAGTGTCGGTAATTGCCTTTTCTTTGACTGGGTCATCTGTTTTCTCCACTTCTGGACTTGTGCTTTTAAGTTCCTCCTTGTCTTCATTCTGTGCTGGGGGCTTAGGTTTTTTTTTCAAGCTCAATGATTCTTTGTCGCTCCTTGTACCTTCCTTATCCTCTCCATCTTCTTGATCATTCTTTGATTTCTGATCCTCATCACTATATTCACTGTCACTGGTGTCAGATTTTTCAGAATCTTCAGAGTCACTGTGTTCTACTGCAGTATAAACAGCTTCAGATATTTCATTTATTCCTAATTGTGGGGAGGAAAGTACATTCCATGCTGATATCAGACTGACTGGCATTACCAAAAAAAAAAAAATATTCCCTCAGTAGAATGAGGTATATAAATACCATTACCCTAACTGTCAGTCCTTAAGCTATAAGCACCTCCCTTAGTGCCCTATCTCAATATCAAAATGTATAAGAATTACCTTCCACATATTCCAATTATTTTTATTTGATTCAACAGCCCTCCTTTCACTATTTTTCCCCCACTACCTGCAAGTTGTAGCTTTGCTCAATGTTGGGCCAATGCTGACAAATATGAAAAGGAATAATTAGTATCCACAATAAACCACCTTAAAATTAGTAGCACTGTTCACCTGATTAGTTACTTCCGCACATGTTAGCAGAATCAGTTTTAGACTGCGTAATTTTTGTGAGAAGAATCTGTAATTCTCTAGTGCCTAGAAAATCTTCAATTAACTGTTAGACTATGCTTATATTTTTAACAGCTCCTGTATGACCGGATATAATAATTTGTGCAGCTAACCTGAGTTAGGTATAGTTCTTCAATTTTTTAATTTACGAAGCAAATAGAAAGACTTTAATTCTGCTATACTATCTTCAACAGAATGGTTCAAAAACAGATTAAAAGATGAAAGATTTTTGGCAAAAATCTGAAATGTAAGGTCTCACTGTATTTTAAGTTAAACTAGTTCAATGTATTCTATTGGTGTTTAAGAGCTCGAATACCCTCTTACTCTTGTGTTAATGCATAAAATATTTAAAGTTTTACTATTTGAAAACTTTTTTTAAACTCCAGAATTTCCTCAAGTGGTATACTCACCAAGTTGTGCTTTACAACTCTCTATTGTCTTGTCAAGATTAAGCTGGAACCTACTACGTATCTGTCGTTTTGGTGAAATGAGTGGCACAGGGGTGGACTGCTGTTGGACTGACTCACTCAACTCTTTCAGATCCATCTCAGCTTTGCTACGATCTAGAAAAAGAAAAAGGATCTAAGAAAAACATTTTGCAAAAAGAAAAAAGTTCATTATCCATGTAAGACAAATTTTACGGAGTAATAACACACCCTGAAACATATTTCATTTCTTTTATAACTACAGGCTAAACAGTAACTCTAAGATGACTCCACTAAAAATAACAGATTCTTCCTCTCTGATGCTACATATTTCACGTGCAAACTGCATGCATAAATTATATGGATGTTCTTTTCCATCAACATTAAATTATCAAGAAATTATCATTCAGTAAATTGTCCGACAGCAGCTCTAGTAAGCTATTGTTATTTACTGCTATTAGTATATTTTCACAGAGAAAATTAAATAATAATTATCCTTGTAGACATGATTTATGTGCTGCAATCCCACAAGCCAAATATAGAGGCTATATATTGGATCACCTTGGATTATTATATATATATATATATATATATGCATTATAGCATACACAAATTCAGACTAAATAATCTAATGCACAGTCATCTTTTCTAGCCCCAGTGAAATGATCCTAAAAGTAATATTGAATTTCATAGTCCTCATGTTGCATTTTCATACTGCAGAAGACCAAACACACCACAAACTCCATCACTTTCAGTGTAAATTTTGAAAATAACAAAGGCCCTAGGTAAATTGTTTAAGTGCTTTTGAAAAATTTGCTCCTTGTATTAGAACTAGGTTTCTTCTTCCTGTGCGTTTATAGACTGATAAAAACCAACCTTAACTTTTTGTAAGAGATGGTCTTGAAATTAATTTCAATTCAGGAAGATAACTTTCTGCATGATATACAGTATACCAGTTTGTAACTTTGGAAAATATTTCACATAGGAATTACAGTAAATTATTGCAGTGTGAACCAAAGGTATCTGGTAATCTAGTACTGTCTTAATATTTTTTTCTGCCAGTAAGAGAACACAGACTTTTGTTTGGGGCTTCACTGCAGAAAGAAAGGCAGATGAAAATCCCCTTATCCCAAACATGATCTGTGAGATTTAAGCTAAAAAAACATAATTCAAAAAGAGCACATGAATAAGAAAGACTGAACAAAACAGATTAGTAAATTAATAAAATTACTGTCAACTTCTGTGAGGTCTTTTGAGGTATAATCACACATTTTTTATCCTTCAAGTATCAACATGGAAATGATTACCTTGAATCTCTTTTCCTTCACAAAATGTTTTCCATCTAAATTCGGTAAAACACAGATATTTTTTCTCACAGTTGCCCAGTGACAGCTAAGAACTATGGAAATTTAGGTTCCATATATAGCATGATGAAGGAAATAACAGACTATTTTTCCCCCCACAATGCTCTTTAGCTAACTGAGAGTTAGTTAAATCCAATCCACTCTAATTCCACAGCAGTAACAGTTATTTCGTGCTTAGTAGAGAATTTCATTCAAGGTCTTCACAGCCAAAAAGATCTCATTAAACAGTCTCTTTTTTTTGTCACCACTACAAAAAACTGGGACAGAAAGTGAATGACAAAAAGCAGACTACCAAAGAAGTTAAGTAAAATCACAATCACAAGTCACAGCTTAATTAAACTCCTCTGGCTTTCCATAATCTACCCCAGAGGGGCTGAAATAAAATGAGATTTCAGCCTAACTTCTGTCTTAACTGATGACAGGTAGCTCTTTGCAAACATACGAATTACAGTTGCATTGATTTTTAGGTTGGAAAGACAAGCTATTTGTAAAAGTTAATTTTTCTGTGATGAAAGAAATACTGTTAATTTTCCGAAACTGCAATTCAAGATACTTCATCACACAGAAGAGCTTTGAATGGATGTCATCCACAATGACAAAACAAATAAGGCATCTAGCTCCAGTGCTTATGAAAGAAACAGGTGTTTTTTTTTTCCCCTATTGCTATTGTAGATAACAGCAGAGTAACACCCTTCAGTCTCATGTTTTGTTCTTACATGCTGTATGAATATGCAGGGGAGACATTATCTCAATATTAAAAGGATGTCCTATCGCTGAGTTGCTTTCATGGAATGGAACGATATGATACTATAGCAAAGGAACACAAAAAAATTATTTTCCCTATCAAGCTACAAAAAATGCACTGTTTAATTAGAGTTTAAGTCCCTAGCCGATTTTGAACTAATTCATACATCCTCCTAAAAAAGAAATTAACTGGACATATGGTAGACAGCACCTGTGAAAAATACCAACTTTGGAGCTTCGCTCTTATTTTGACATTCCCAGAAGCAAATGAAGGAAAGGAGATCTCATTATCACCAGGTAGGCGTGTTGTTATAGGAAGGTACTTCACCTCAAACATCAAAACACTCTATTCTAAAACTCAGTTCTAGTCAACATTTTCCTTAATTACTGTGATGACAGTAATTTATCCATAGATGACAGAAATGAAGGCTGCCTTTTTTTAGGAAAGGGGTCACAGTTCAAAATGTTTTTAAACTGCAGAGTGTTTCTGAATCAAAGAAGCTGAATTAATAGTTCTAATTGCTATTAAGCTACAGCTCTGTAAGTGCTGAGAACTTAAATGTTATTCTGCACTCTGCACTTAAGAAGAGGGGGAGGTGTCAAAGACCCATTTATAAAATGAGGAGTATCTGGCTAAAGAAGAATAGAGGAAAAAAAAGAGCTGACTGCTGTATAGTAAATATGACTCAATGTGATGCTACTGGAGAAGCGATACATCAGAAATGTCATAAGAAACTCTTCCTAACACTTCCTGAATTAAAGACTGGTTCACTGAGTTACGCAAAACATGAATTGTAACACAACATTCCATTTGGAGCACTTAAAAATAAAAATAAATATAAACACACAGGGAAAAAATTGCGTGCAAACAAGAGATGGTTCATAGGAGAGAGAGAAAATCAATTTAGAAAATATTATGTAAGGGGGAAAATTCACTTTGGAGAGATGAAACATGAAAAAAATATTAACAGCCTTTCTCCTTAAAGCAGAGAAAGCTGCCTAAAAGTTGAAAGCGATCATTGTTCTCCATGGTCAGGAACAGACAAGAAGAGTGTGCTGTATTTCCAGCAAACATTATTTAGATTGGATATTCATGTGAGGTTGAAAGAGTGATGAAACTATCAAAAAGTTTAACCAGGAATAATGTGGAATTTCCCTCATCAATTTCCAAGGACAGATTAAATAACTTTGTGTCAGAAATGAAGTATGGGACTTACTCCTTTTCCTTAGTGTAGTTTGGAATCATGATTTTACTGGAGCATTGCCAGCTTACATCTTACGGTTTTACAATAAGGTGTTTTGTTTACAGTTAGCTTTTAAGACCTGCAGTTTCCTTTCAGGCATGATAAGGATAGAATTTCAAAAGAAATCAGCACTCACAAACCTTTTTCATTTTCATCGAAAGAATTTGAGTGTTGATTTTTTTTTAATTTTGCCATATATATGTATATAGTATGTATATAAATAAAAGAAAAAAATTATAGAAAGCTTTGCTCTAGGATTTGATAAATACAGAGTTACCATCACTACATGGCAGGATATGAATAGAAGAAAAGATGGCCAAAAGGGGAAAGATAAAGACAAGAAACACTATATCATCTACCCAGCGAACTCTATATCTTAATATGGAAGAAGGGTCACAATCCAAACTTATCTAGCCCAGAAGGAGGTCTCACTGAGAAGATCTGTTTTTCCAATTTGTCTCATTAATTCTGAGGTATTAGTAAAAAGAAAACAAGTAAGTTTTTCTCATCACTCATCTGAAAAATTTAACTCCTTATTGGGTCAAAGTTTTACTCCATCTTTTCTGACTCTATTACACAAGGACAGGCGTGTATATATATAAACCTGGAATTAGCACATTCTTCCAAGCAATCTGTGTATAGCTTGATCATTCACACCTGCACTTTTCCCTTTAGCCAGTCTACCAGGAAGAACTGATGGCTCATTTCCAATATTTGTCTTTCCTTATTGCTGAAATATTGCTGTAGGATGATCACACAGCCCTTAAGCTGGCTGCTTAAGGTACAAGTTTCTGTTTTCCGTACTTTCACTTTTGTTTTTTCAAAGAATCCCTTTTCACGCAATTAATCTTATCTGAAAGCCACGGGATTCCCAGATGAAGCCATGTCAGGTATAGCTGACACAAACAAATGAAGAAGTGCCCTTTCCATGCCTAGCACCAAACAGCATATATAGCAAAGGAAATTCCCCTAAAGCTGAAGAAATATTTGATATTCTACCTAAAAGTATACTAGCTGTTCTTTTATGGTATTGCTTGTGGACAACAACAACAGATTTTCAGTTCCACCCTATGTATTCAAAATACTCTAAGCTCCAACTAATGTCTCCCACCTGTGGCTCAAACAATTTCAGTATAAAAATGTTTCTTAACATTTTTTTCCCAAATGCATAATTTTTTTTCAGATAAGACAACAAACAGCTGCAGTGCAGCAAAAGTAAGTAATGGTTATGTCCACACAGATAGATTCACACTAAAAAGTACACTATAAGCTTGTATCTACAATTACATTTAGCTCACTGGAATTTGGAATTTGAAGCATTTCAAATTCTGCTTGCTGTGATCAAGCCTTCTTGAAGTATTTGGCAAAGACCAAGAGGAAGAATCCTGTCTCTCCATGTAATATCATGGGGATGAAAAAAGTGGCCAGAACTGAAGCAGAATACTCTTGGGAGCAAAGCATGACTGAAGAAACTGATTTATGTCTCTATGGCTTTCGGAACTATTTTACCAAAGTAGTACTTTCCTACTTCATCTTTCAAAATTCCAGAATCTAAAATTTAGGGATTTTCAACATGTCTGCTAATTCCTTTCCTCCATCTATCTTCCTAGATGTGGATGGCTAGCGAAGAGGTGACATGAAGGTAGCAAAAGAGAAACCCTAATAAATCCTAAACCCTAAAAAACACAGGAAAACTTTACCAGCAGCTCACACAAGAGACTGAGGGGTGAAGAATGGCAATATTCATATAATTACAAGCTTTAGAAACTTACCTACTGTTTAGTAACATTCATTTGTACAGGTTAGCCAAAAATGATCTCAACTACTTCCTTCCATCAAAACAAAGAAATGATAACAGGAACTTTAATTCCATTTATAAAACAAAAAAGAACAGCTTATTTGATGAAACAATTATACAAGTCCCACATGTAAAGCCCTTTGTTCATTTAAAGCTACATTAAATCAAGTTTGTTCGTATTCTCTCACATTAACACCACTGTAATTTACTCAGCTGTAACAGAATTAGACTTTCAAAGGTCAAGACTAACCAAGATTAAGATTCAGAATGCTTCCCGGAGTGGAAGTTCTTTCTTGCTTAGCAGAAATTGGTGTTGACGCTTGAGGAGAGAAGGGTTTGGGACTGCCTGACAAGCTCCCTGCTTGACCTGCTCTTGTTGGTGCTGGAGAAGCTGAAAAAGTACAAAATTAATACAGAAAGATTTAAAAATAATCACAATAAAGCCATACTCACTGGGACAAAACAGCTTTTAAACCTTCAAAAGAAGGGAAAGGATTTTTGTTTAATAATTTCAACATCATGTCATACCTCAACTGTAACTTACAACTGTCTCTTATGCTTTAGTTTAATAAAAAAGAAACTATAAGGAAAATCATGTTACTACAGCTATTAATTCTATTCAGGCCAAATGAATGTTTACCCTCAAAACAACTCAGTTTTCAGTGAAGTTTCTAGCTTTCGAGATTTGGTTATTTTAAATGTAAACAAACTCTGACACTAAACTGCTATCTATTTAATTGCATGTACGCAGGTAAACACTTCAAAAAAGTAAAACTAGCCCATTTTCTAGATATATTAGTAGAGAATTAAAAACACAAATCATACTAAATTTAGTCAGTGCAGTTGGAGATTACTGATGAAATCTCATAGATAAGGTACTAGGATATTCTAACACAGTTTGGCAAAATTCTGTGCTCTGATCCCTCAAAATGTATGCAAAGTCATGTTTCAAAAACAAACTTCTGGAAACACCCAATCTGTCTAGAAAGGGAAACATCTGTAGGCCATTACATGAAAAGAAAGTCTAACTCCTGTCAGCAAGAGTTGTCCATTAAATCTCTGCTTAATGCTCTGATGCTATCATTCTAAACTCACTGCTGAACAATTTGTGTTCCCCAGTGCCTAAAAGACTGTCTATATATTTTTTCAGATTCCTAAAAGGTAGTGATATCTGCTGTTTCAGGAACTCTTTCATAGAATCATAGAATGGTTTGGGTTGGAAGGGACGTTAAAGATCACCCCTAGTTCCAACCCCCTGCCATGGGCAGGGACATCTCCCACCAGCCCAGATTGCCCAAAGCCCCATCCAGCTGGCCTCGAACACTTCCAGGGATGGAGCATCCACAGCTTCTCAGGGCAGCCTGTGC
This sequence comes from Cygnus olor, assembly GCF_009769625.2. Lineage (NCBI taxonomy): Eukaryota > Metazoa > Chordata > Aves > Anseriformes > Anatidae > Cygnus > Cygnus olor. The sequence continues at coordinate 6,434,334 of NC_049184.1, forward strand.
CAGGGCCTCACCATCCCCATAGTAAAAGATTTGTTTCTTATATCTAATCTAAATCTTATATCTAATCTAAATCTACCCTCTTTCAGTTTAAAACAGTTATTCCTTGTCCTATCACTGTAGTGCCTTATAAAGTCTCTCCTCATCTTTCCTATAGCCCCCTTTAGGCATTGGAAGGCCACCATAAGGTCTCCCTGGAGCCTTCTCTTCTCCAGGCTGAACACCCCCAGTTCTCTCAGCCCATCTTCACAGCAGAGCTGCTCCAGCCCCCTGACCATCCTCTTGGCCTCCTCCGGACATGCTCCAACAGCTCCATGTCCTTCTTGTGCTGGGGGCCTCAGAGCTGAACGCAGCGCTGCCGGTGTGGAGTGGAGGGGAAGGACCTCCTCCCTTGACCTGCTACCTGCACTTCTTGTGATACAGCCCAGGATATCATTCCAAGTTATTTCCTTCACATCACTCCATCACTCAAAAGATGCAAAGGAAACATCCCTATGAGTGGCATACAAATAAAAACATTCCTGTTTAAGGATAGTGCAGTCCTACTACTAGGATTTTTTTTTTCCTTTACAGCAAACAAGTAATTTCATTTACATTTTAATCAAAACACACAGGTTCCAGTAATAGGTCATCTAAGTTTATACATGAAGTAAATATTACAAAAATTGGCATTTGTAATAATATACTGGTAGAAATGTCAGGTGGGAAAGTGACTATACTACTTTAGAATAGACTAAAACATAACAGAACAGTTCAGCTGGCAGGAACCTTCAAAGATCATCCAAGGCCAGCTGCCAGCTGTTAAGTCAAATCTGGTATTTCTGCACACTGTAAGACAGGATCTGTAAGGTGCGAGGAAAACTTAAAAAAATCCCAAGAAATACCATGATAACCAGGAATCCTGAGTAATAGGAGAACATCTGTCGTCATCTATTATCTTTATCTGATAAAACAGCTTTAATGTGATTTCCCGTAATTATTGACACTATTATGAAGAAATAATAGTGTGGTATAATTAAAACTCTACATCCTAAGACAGGAAACAGTACCTGTAAGCTACACCTCGTGTGTGAAAGATGTACAAACACACATACATGATAACTGATCTATAAAATGAATTACTTCTTTTGATATGTTATTGTCTATTGAAATGTCCATATCTTTTCATACACTTAAACTCATCAGTTACTTTATCATCACTTTCATAAGATGTACAGGATCCCATCACAAGGTAACGTGTACCCAAATGTCATTTCACAGCCTAGCTTTTATGGGCTAAGACGAGTAAGATTCCCAAACCACTACCTGTCTGATCTACTGTCCATTTGGCCTTCATGTTTGTCTGTTTAAGAAATTATTTGACAGTACACACACTGCAGAACAAAGGAATAAGCGTTTCTATTGCACAACTGCACCTCCATAATAAGCTACATGCACGTGTTTGAAGGAGCCTTCTACAGCTTCCTGTAATGTTATTTTTAATATCAGATCATCTAAAATAAAAATTTACAAGGAAACAAGCTTTCTCTCAAGATTTATGTAAAAATTGTGTAAAAAATGTATGTGAATCTTGAGAGAAAGGAAGAAGAAAAATTTATATGAAAGCTTTTCCTAAACTTAATGCTTCATTTGGGTTACAATTTCAAGTCTAACATTAAAAAATCTATGATATTGATCATATCAAAACTAAATAAAATTTAGGAAACTTCACTGTTATCATGCCACTTCAACCATTTTTTCCAGTCTCCAATTTCTTATATATCTTCACCCATCCTTTATATGTAGCTTTTAGAACTTCCCTTATTTTTCAGTTTTCAAGATCAAGAAACTTGAAAAGCTTCAAAGTTTTTACAAGTTTTTACTTGACTTTATCAGACTTTATCAGACACTATCAGAAAAAAAAAACCTCTTTAAAAAGGAATCTGAAAAATTAGACCCTGCCAAAAACTTTACCAAATCCATTAGCAATTTGGAATTTTTCTATTGCTCCAAAATATGTGACAAAAAATGCAGAATTGTATGATAAGTCTGAAGGAATTATTTGCAGCTAAGCTATCCACTAAACAGGACTGCTAGAAGTTTATCTCCAATCAATTTTAAAAGCATTATCAAAAGTTTAAAAAAAAACAGAAATGGAACATATTGATTTTTTTTGCAAAGAAATTCTTTCAACAAAAGCAGTTTAATGGACACTAATATTAAATAACATATCATATTGGGGGGGGTGTCAGATAGTGGTGATCTTAATTTGATGGATGGTTTGCCTGAGCAACACAGAATTAGCTACCATTTCGTCTTTCACTACATTGTAAGTCTGCGAAGTCCAAATTCTGTACTCACTGCTCCTATTTCTGTTTAACTACTCTGCCTGTACAACTGTAATTTTATCATATTTTAGCTACTCAGTTGAGGAACACTAATGAACACCTTGAAAAAGAGCTATCAATTTTTAAATAGAATATCTCCTAATCATAACAATTCTAACTAGTAAATTAAACAAATGCAGAAGTCTTGTACCTCCTTCTTTTTTTTTTACCTGTATTTTTCTCTGTAAAGTCCATGGATTCTTCGCTTGCACTAAAATGACTGGAAGTTGCTTTTTTCTCTGCGTCCTGTTCAACATCAGATCCAGTGTGCACTGATGAGTTTGTACTCATTGGTGACCGTGGCATATCTGTCAACGAAATCCTACGACCAGTACTACTGCTCAACATAGGCTTGCTCATTAGAATCTTGGGCGATGCTGTCATATCAAAGTTCAGTTTGATTTTCTCCTGTTTGTCTGTCTTTGCAGTTCCAGCAGTTGGGTTTGCAGGATCTAACAACATTTGGTATTGATTGTTGGGAGTATATGGTGTCCGGAAAGGTGCATAATTAAATACTCCAAACTTTCTGCGAATGTTATCAACATAAACCTCCATTTCTTGCATTGCACTATTGAAGATGCTTTTAGTCTTTTTCACAGAAAAAGGAATTTCTTTTGACATGAGGTAGCAATTATTTATTGGAACCCAGGCCCTATAAATAAAAAAAAAAAAGATGATATGACTACATTTCACACTGTGAATTGACTTGGCAACTTTTTTTTTTTTTTTTTCAAATTTTGATTTATTTTATCCTAATCATAAAGATATGCACATCTCAGATAATTTCAAAGGACTACCTCCACCTTCTTTTAACAGTTCAGTGCTTAAGCTGCGGTATATAAGTAATTGCTTGTCTTAGATTATTCCTAGCTTATTTTACACTTCCCCAGTAACACATAAAACAGGAATAAACATTGGTCAAGTATGATGAAACATACTTAACCAAAATAGTCTATGGAACTGTAAGATGACCGTTACTAAACAATCTTTCCATTGCTCATAGTTAGCAGAGAAACAGAAAAACACAGTTCAAGAAAAAAAAAAGATTTCAAAATAACATTCTTAAATATATAACAATCTATTTTTACACCTAATGTAAGGGCAATCAAACTCCCCAACGCGAGGAAAAATTGCTTCTCTCCAACAAGTACTGGAAAGATTTTATTCATCATGAAATGAGCCAGACTCTAAAACTTTGCTTTCCAAGGAAGCTCAGGAAACTTTGACTTAATAGTTTCATGGCCCTGTACAGTTTTAAAGCACATGTTTTTATAACTATATGGATTTGTATTTTTAATTCATTATAAATCAACTAGTCTTTACCACGGCTTTCTCCATCTAAGCTGAGGGTTCACAGGTACAGAATAATTAATACCTTTCAGAGCAAAACTGGCATTTTCAACACAGATAATTTTTGTCCATTTTTTAAATCTACAGTTGCATGTTCATTCCCATAGTGTTTATACAATACTTGGTTCGACCCTTAAGAACTGTAGTTCTTTGCAGTACAAAATCACAGTCACAGGAATTAACGTGCATACTCAGTGAGATTATGTAGGTGTTAGTCTTACAAACACGACTTGCATTCTACAAAAACGTATAGGCTACAGTATTTTATAGCTTGTCAGGGTCAAGTTTCAAAAAAACAGAATCCAAAAACTCTGAGAGCACAAAATTACAATATGCATTTTTTAACTACAGCCAAAAACATCCTTTGGTTAAATTCTCACCTGTCATGTTGGCCAAAGAAACGGGCATCAACTTGCCCATCTTTATCCCTCAGTGCTTTAGCAGGCCAGAATGGAAAGCCTTTGAGTTTAGCCCAGACCAAAGGATGAGGATTGCTCTAGAGGAAGATGTAAAACATACATTAAGAAGATACAAGCAGTATTACCTTCAAAACTCTAAGTGCAAGTACCACAGATGACCCATGAGCAAATATCCTGTATTTGTGGACTGAGAGGCTGCAAACTGCTTGCTGACATTCTGACATGCTGATATTTCTCACTGAAAGTATGCAATCTGACAGCTAAACATCTTGAAATGGGCTTGTGTTTCCACGAGGACCATGATTTGCATGATGCACAACCACAAGCCAGTGGTTCAGTAAACTTGAGCAGTTTTCCTTGACTCACTAACTCCTCAGTAACCACCACAGGTTGAAAACAGTGAGAGGATAACAAGTCAGAGTCAAATGAGAACTTTGTTTAATCTGTTATCTAGGCTACCATAACCCTTAACTTACACAAGGCTCACAAAACCAATTCTCTCGTTTTTGGCAAGCAGCTAAGTAACATTCCGGACACACTTCAATTTCATTCATCTGAAAAGAAAGACCAAACGGTTATTTAGTAGCGTAAACACATCTAAAGTGTGATCAACAAATATTATAATGTTAACCTAATTTACTAACATAATTTTTCCATAATTCTGTGGTCATAAATCAACCTTTACTTGTCATGAACTCAACACCATTTTGACAGAAACCCATCTTTTTCTACCCCTGTAATGTATCATTTCCAGCTAATGAACTAATCACATTTTTACACGTCTCTTCAGATTATGTGCTATGCTGTCATTTACTCCAGTCAAAAAAAATACATTCTTGCTTTGTTGATGTATTTGTTCCAGTGATAAAGAATTATTTATCATCATTTGTACCAGACACAAAAATATAACTTCAATTGGGTATTTCATTTTATAATAATTTAGGCAGAACAAAAAATAAAATATTTTGTTCCTTATACCCAGATTACAAAAAACATTTAAGAAATCAGGCTCAGGTTACACATGCAATTTTTTTTTGTGAAAAACTGATACAATCTCAGAATTTAATGCGTATCATGCATATTGCTGTGTCAGCCCGGGGGTGAGGAAAACGCTTGGCACAAAGTGTCAGATCATCAGACAATTTATATCAGTGAAACACTATTCAAAAATACTACACTTAGAATAACAATTTTTTGTAATGCGAAACATTACAAATTGCCACTGAAATAAAATCAGTGCAAATGATCAGTTAAAAACACAGGCAGCCATTTCTGTATTTATTCACAGGACTTTCATATAGTAACAGCAAATGAAACACACAAAAACGTATTTATAGATCAGAAAATCTGTGTCTCTTTTTCCAACTCAAGCATTCACTTGGAAAGATAAGTGTCTGTGCAGATTCCATATGTCTCCTTTCTCCCACCACCCACCATTGAAAGTCTTTATTATATATAGAGAATATCCTAATGGATGACACTTTAGCAATGCCGTTTTCAAAATCATTCCATAGGCCATGGATATGCATCTCTAAACAAAAGAAAGCCTACGTAAACTAGAATTATGTAATATACACAATAGAAAACATTATTTCAATCACAAGTACAAGCAATGGAATGTGTTTCTGCTTTAAAAATACAGATAGAACAATCAAATTAACTGGGGAACGCATACCTCATGCTCACAGATTTTGATGATGACTTTTGCTGTTTGTGTCAATTTGTGATTTCCTAGGGAAACAAGAAAAATGCTTTAACCAAGAAAACTTATGCTAAAATTGTGATAAAATCAACAGGTTTTAGTTTTAAAAGTCTGTATTAAAGACAAAAGGGAATATCTAAGAAGATAATGCAAAACCAGTATACACAAAATACATACTTGTAAAAGAATTAGGCAAACAATTATCTTCCCAACAAATACAGTAAAACTCTTAAAATGTTCCCTTAAGCCAACTGCAGCCTGCCCACTGCTGATACACTGTAAAGCGACCAACATGTTGCATCATTTCCTCAGTTAGGTCTCCTATAAAGCACAGCATCATGCAAAATACTAAAGCAATGTATCGTCAATTTGAAAAAAGTTTAAGGTGGAATGAGCAAGTGACAGCACAGGCAGTATTCGGTCCTAAATTATATGTATGTCAGCTGTTTAAAAAATTTTGTTGTGTTTAGGAACTACAGTAATTAGCGAAAAGATACTTTCAGCATTTGCAAGCGTATCTACAACTTGATTTATTACTTTATCTAATCCAAAGTTTCATATTCAAGGACGTAAGTACACATGTACATAAGTACTTACCCCCATTGTAAATAATGCAGTTGTGCAAAATCCATTTGGCATCAGCCAAAAATGCTTCAGTGCAACCGTACATTTTCTTTTTAACATTCTGGAAAGAAAAAATTAAAAATGTATCAGGAAACAGTAATGAATAAGAAGTGACAGCTTCTTCCTGAACAGTTTCCTATCATAAGTCATACAATTAATAAAATAAACTACTTATTTACAGTAAAACCTGTAATTCTAAATACTTAAGAATCTATCAAATTCATGTTGGTTTTTGATTGCCCTGAAAACATATGAACTAAATCAATTCTAATAAAACTAAATTCAATTCTTCAATGTTAAAAAAAAAATACCAAGGGAAAAAAAAAAATACATCATCTGTTAATTTCCTGAAACAATATTATTCTACTGGCATGTTACTGTTCCACAGAACTCTTGTTTTTTTTAATTTTTACAAGGCCCAGAAAAAAATTATTCACCAGATCACATAAGAGAGGATGTTTGATACTCCAACCTACCAGCTGGGTGAAGTAATTCATTTACATAAAATCAGTCACATGGATTTGTCACACCTTTATAACACAGACATCAACGTCCACTTGTAAGGGCACAGAGAATGAAAATGCTTGCTGACTCTTCACCAAGTAGTAGCAGAGCAAAGCTCTGCAGTGCTCCACTATTTATTAACACAGTGGAGAATGAAGAACTTCATAATGTGAAGCACCTAGCTTATTATTGAATTGACAATCAAACTACCATAATCCAACTCTTTACTGTTTCCTTTTTCTTCCACATCTCAGGTGCAGTGGAGATTATAGTATTTGTTGAATGATCAGTACATAAGTCTGGAATGACCCCTGGTCACACACTCACATGGTCCCAAGACAAATCAATGTACCGGTGATCCATTAATAGCTAACAAACATGACGATCAAATGCAAACTCTGATTAACGAAGTCTCCCCACAGGATGATTCCTGGAATTAGATGCATTTGTACAGGAGGAGGTCATCAGTGTAAGTTTGTCTTTTTCATACTGTTTTTCCTTAGCATTTGCTACTGGTTCAGACAAAATAGCAGATTCATTCAGTGGGCATATGATTATTTTCAAGCTATAACTGAACTGGCATTTATAAGCAAAAATAAACTACAATAAAAAAAAAATAAAATAATTTCTAACAACCTCTTTCCTGCCGCCCAACAAACACTCCAGGTATCTTAACCATAGCAATCAAACTGAAGGGATCTTCCTCTCCTTGCTTCATACAAACCTTCTCTAATGTACAAAGGTCCATTGGATGAAAGATATATTCTGCATAATCTGGGTGTTGATCCAGTGAAACTGGCTTTTGAAATGGCTCTGTCTGTTAGGAAAAAAAAATCATACTGCATCTTAATATTGAACAGTTTCATTAATATATATTTTTCTAATCAGGCACAAAAACAACAGGTTATTAGTAAAATGCCTAAAGGGCAAAATATTTCTATAGCCTTCATTAAACATTATTTTTCTAGCTGCATTTTCAAAATGCTTTGATTGTCGACTCAATATCAACAAAAACTGACACTTTGCTTCTGAAAAGCAGCACTTAAAGCTTCTAATGACTCCTCCTAAAAGAAGAGTATTGACCACTCCAGAGTAAAAATACTTCAAGAGCTAAAGTGTATCAAAACTAGAGTAACCTTTCCAGAAAGTGCCACTATTGTTCTGCTAAAATACTTATCGTAGAGACACCAGAGTTGCAAAGAGCCCATGATTCCACACATCTGGTTTTCCCAACGTATTTTACTGTAACATTGCAGACAGACTCCTCTAATTTATTTACAGGTACAAGAAAGGAACAAGAGTTAAAGCAAGCCATGGCAATTCATCACAGCATCTTACTTTGATTTACTTTTTTCTTCACATGTGTGAAAACTAGATAAAGCTTGCACAGCAAAGAAAGAGTGACCAGAAACCGAATCATAGAATCGGTGACTGGAACATCTGAAACTTAGAAGCATGTTGATTTTGAGGACTAAGACAGACTTGTGGAGAAAGGTAAAAGTCAAGAGGAAACAATTTTGCCTCCAAGACAAAAATTCATAGAGCAGCAATCTCAACTGGCATGCAAGTTGATGGCACAGGTTTTCATCACACCGAGTGAAAAATATTCAGTGTTTTACAAGTATATGATACAACTAATTTTTGTGGTAAAAACAATTTCTCCTAACAGACAGATGCTAGTTTTTCAATGGTTATAATGAATTACCAAACAGTGTCTGTGCTTACAATCTTGCCCATGTACCTGGACTGGTAAGAGATCATATCCTGTCATTCCCCTTGTATCTTAGAAATAGCATCGTCCACTTTCAGTGAGTGAGAAAACACAAAGTCCCCCTGGGAAGCCACACTGTAGTTTCAGCAGGTGTACTGAAAATATCTCCGGAAGTTGCATTAAAAGTTACATTTTAAATGCACTCCAAAACCATATATATAGTCTTAACTATTGTTTGCACCAGGTGGTAGACAGTACAGAAGCTGTCATATACAGTCCAATAAAATATGCTAGGCTCAAGATCAACAAAAGGAAGCAAAATGCAGTATTATGACAAAGATACGATCCAAGCATACAAAAAAATCTTCCTTACCCCTGGCTGTTTCATTTTCTGTAGTGCAAACTTCAGTAAATATGATAGCTGTTCAATGGTGAGCATTGTCATAGCTTTACTCTGTGTTTCTATGCATTCTGCAACTGTGATTTTCTAAAAATTAAGATTACAAAATATTTTGTCAGCAAACATTTTGAGGTGAATTCTCCTCCGTTAAAACATCCCAGCATTTGAATGGAAGAAAATAACCACCTCCTATGAAACAAAACATTTCTGATGACGCAGCATAAGTATTTCGGATAATTGTTTTACTCAATTTTAATTCTGAATACATTAACAAAAGTTTAAAAAAAAAAAAAAAACAGAAAAAAAAATTTTAAAAAAGGGAAAGGACTGAAAACTGCATCCAACTCCTACATCACACAAAGTGAATGTGGGAATACATAATTTCAATACAATGCAAGTTCACAGCAATGTGAATAAGTGAGAAATTAACCTGGGCTCTAATACAATAAGTGGCCAAAGAAAAACATGTGATAAACCAATTTACTTTCATTGAAGATACTATGATGCTAATTATTCTCTCCCCAGGAATCATTGGAGAGGAATGGTTAAATTCTTCCTTAGCCCTGCAGAAAAAAAAATAGTAGTAATAATAATATTCACTTGTGTACGTAAACCCTACAGTGGCAAATATTTTGAGCGCTGCTGCAGAGCTATCAGCCCACAGGAAGAAGCATAAGTTAAACTAGTTGAAAATGCAGAATGTTTTCAGAATTAGAGGTGTGATGAAGGGATCACTCTTTGAAATGTGGCCTTCTCTAGAGATGGGAACACAAAGGAAGTTGAAGAGTCATGGTAAGAAGGCAAACACAATCCAGGAACACATACAGAGAAGTGGGGAAGCAGCAACAGATGCCTCCTTTTTTTGTACAAATTCTTCTGGTACTGTTACCAAGAGGTCATACAGGAATAAAGCAAACGTTCAGGAATGTAAAAAAGCTGCTTCTATCTCACACACATGAAAGAAATCCACTCCTTATAACAAACTAACCTCACATTCTGGGCAAAACCAATCCCCCTCTGGTTCCGCTGTCAGTTTCAGACACTTAGCATGATAAACCCGAGGACAGAGTTCACAGCAGAGGACTTGGCCTTCCCGATGACAAACCCAGCAATAGAAATCATTCCGTCCATCCTGTGGTACAACATCAACAGGGTCTGTGGTGAGTGGCTGCTTCATATAGTAAAACGGACCATGTCTTAGTTCTGACTGAAATGTAGGCAAGAAAAACAGGTTTGGTTTCAAAACAAATTTGCATTTTTCAAATAATAATATTCATTATATAAAACAAGCAGAAATCTACAGAGTTTGATTAACATTTATGTAAGTACAATATCCTTTTCATTGCACAAAATCATTCATAAAAAGGTTTACTTCTCATTCAGATGACAAATGCTGAATTACACTCAACACTAAAATAAATTTTTGTGGCAAGTGAGGACATAATGTGCAGGTCATGCAATCCAACAAATATCAGTAAATACTTTTATCTTCAAGAAAAGAGTGTAGCTATAGAGGTTATACGTCCTCTGAACTCAGAATTCTGTGGGACTGTGGAAGCTAAATATTGAGAGAGATTTAGTAGTGGCTAAACCTAGGACAACTGAAGAAGTTAGTCATGAAACAAGGAGCTGAACATGATGCAAATCTGTCCTAAGTTGCAGCAATTCACAACTTTTTAAAATCAAGCAAGACAGTGCTGATTTTAATTGATAAGGCGAACCACGGAGTAGGGTGATACAGGAGCAGATTCACATCCTTAACAGGGTGTGCCACAGCAGCATGAACCCTGGAAAAGATTTAATCTACCATTTAACTGTGTATCAGAATTTAAGACTCACAATCTCCACTGGTTTGCCTGCACTAGAAAACAGTGTTAACTTCATAAACTGCATGAACTTGACTTTCACTTGAGCCTCAAATAGCTCAAAGATGACACAGCTGATACCAAAACACAACTGTTGAAGATCCTGGGATAGCCAAAACGGGTCAAAAGAGACCCAAAGTCTATTAGATTGAAGAGATTATAACATTTATTGGAAAATTAAGTACTGTTTATCAATGACAAAGGAACTAAAGTTTACTGGTTGGTATTAATTATAGGCATGGTTTGCTGCAGAGGATGCAGGGGATGGAGGGAAACAATCTTATCTTTAAGCTATTTACTGTAATTTTTTTTGTTTGACATAAAACCATTTGTTCATGACATTATTTTAACTATCCAACTGGCTGTTTGTAGTTTGCAGAAGCATTTTGTTTGATTCTCAGGTAATTTTGTGTGCTTCCTATACCAATTAACAGCTCCGCAAGTTCTTAGGCCCTTAAACTGCCACATGCCTACATGACTCATAAAACAGTGGAACAATATGCATGTTCCAAACCTTTGCAGCATCCTGTACAAAACTACTCACACAGGACAAATATTAAAAACCACAAACCATTATCATGCCAGTTTGGACTATGATCTTTCTAGATTTATTAAGTTACGAAGGACAAGGTCTAATTATTTTCATGAACAGACGATGTTCAAGGTGCAGAAGTGATATTCTATGACAATCCAGCTAAAGGTGTTACATCTCAGAAGATACACCAGAAGAGATATTACCTGTAATTATCAAATACTGTATAGTATTTTAAGCAAAGAAAGAATGTTACTGTAATTCCAAAAGTGTTCTACTACCTACAGGTTCACTCAAATTTCTATGTTTTGGCAGTCTTCATTTCCTATTCTACAGACAATATAGCTAGTGAAAAGATACTTGCTCCCACCACAGAAATGGACCAGGTATTATTTTCTGTACATTCTCTGTGTATGTTTAATCATATAATACAAGTTTTTTTACATGGAAGGTTCTATGAGATCCTGTGGAATAAAAGGGACAAGAAAAGGTTTTTCCTATGTTTCTAATGTATTATTATGCCATTCAAACCAAGATAGAAAGGCACGTGTAAACACAGAGTGAAAAAGAGAAAGCTGCAGTTTACAATTCAGAAGCATGTTTTGTTTGCAGTTGCATGCACCGCGGCTATAAGACCAAAATCTCAATAGTCTATACTTATACATAGATGCAACTATGGGGCATTGTCTTCAACTGCAGACAAAGCAAATTACCAGTAAAATTTATTACATACTTTGATTTTCAAGTGGATATCCACACTAAAATCGTAAGAATTAAAGATCCTGTTTTAAAATTTAAAATCTGTAAGACACTAAAGAGAAATGATCTCCTAATATCTAAATAAAAGAGTCCATTTCTGCTAGAAAATGGGAGGCATTAGTTGTCTGATCAAGGATGTTCCTATCATTTAGACATCTATCAGCTTATTTTGCCTGAGCTAAGTTTAAGGACAAAAAAAAAAAAAAAAGAAAAGAAAAAGAAAAAAGGAATAAGACTCAAAAAACATCCAAACAACAAAACAAAATGACAGAAAATCTCAACTACATCAAAAGACCTTTTCAGTTGTTCTAATCAGAGCAAAATGTTTTAGGAGTTTAAATTTTAACAGTCTTAAAATAAAAGCTTTGTTTTCTCATCAGTTTCACATCTCTTCAACATTTTCCTAGCAAGTGTCCAGGATGTGGAGGAGTTTAAAGAGCCTGCAGTGAAGCTCAGTAAAAGCCAAATTGGCCACAGTAAACTAGTTCATCAATGCCTACACATGCTATTACGGGACCTGCCAATTATCCTTCAATAAAATATACTTAACACTGAAAGACTTCTTTGGCCTGAGTTATTCACAGTTTTTGTTCCAGAATAACTGCAGTGATCAGGAATTTAATTTTCTTTCTTAACCAGTGCAATTGTACCACACTAATGTTTAATATGGATGATATTAATGAGGAAAAAATGCTTTAAACCACAGAACTTAATCCTGTGTTTACACGATATTGGCAAAAATGTACTAACATGCAAAAGGACTTTGAACAACACAGAGGTATGTTATCTGTAAATTAGATGAGAAATAATTTCAGTAGGGCTAAAGATTGCCTTCATGTAATCTCTTCCAGGATGATATAGCTGCTTTATAGCATTTGGTATTCAACATAATTCACATAATTCTTTCACTTGCATCATACATTGAATCAGAATTTCTCGAAGTCTTCTGGAGTTCTTCTAAGAGCTACAACAAACGCTATGAACTCAGTATTCAGAAGACACTGAAAATAACATTTCAAACATGAAAACTGAAAAATGCTGCCAGCACGACCCTTTGATTCATCTAGTTTGATAGCAGAGTGTACTGTCTGCCAATTTAAAGGAAGGGGAGGGAATCTACATGTACCAAGCGAGGGAGCAGCTGGATTTTTGTTAATAATTGGTAGTAGAAATGAGAATAGATGAGAGATTCCCACTGATATTGTGGTATCTTTCTTAATCTAGTAGATCGTGTCCCCAAAAACTTTCTTCTAATGGTTTAAATTAACGAGAGTTATTAGCGTTGTTGTTATTATTTATATATTCCTTTATAATCCTTTTGTTCAAAATAACACTTACTGGTTATATGTCTTGTTAGTTTTATGAAATAAAAAAGCAGGACACGGGTACTCTCTCTCTAAAAAAAAAAAAAAAAAAAAGTCCCCAAAATAAAAAATAAAGGCCACCCAAATCCAACTTAAAAAACTCCTACACCCACTGCATTCAACAATAAGTATATACTTCTTATAGTACGAAAATTGTGTTTCCTAAAGAGGAAATGGCATCTGTTCAGCTGTCTCTAAATCCTTCATTGTTTCATATCCTAGCATAACAAGACCATGACTTCTCTTACCTGCTCTTTATTATTACTGTTCAATAGACCAGGTTTCTTTTTCTTTTTTATAGGACTTGTTGATGCATCTTGTGGTGAGTGGCCATTAGAGGAATGTGGAGGGCTGGGAAACTTCCTTTTTTGTGCTGTGCGTTCGGCAGAGCCAGGATCTATAACAGATACAAGCAATACTGTTAAAGAGTGCATATTAATGAACTACATTCAGACAAGGATACAGTTTGTCATTCACACTCCACCACTGAACAGAATAAAAATTCTCAACTGCCTTTCATCCAGTCACTTACAAAACTGGAATCATAGACTTGCTAAGCTGTGCCACTGTTAAGTGAATTCTCAATATATTAATTTAGATTAACATTACACTTTTTTTTCCCCCATGGAATTCTGGCCATTCATCTAATTTTAAATTTTAGTATCTTTTAAAGTGTAACAACAATTACATTCTGTAGTGTAACAGAGCACTGTTCCATGCAAATCTATGTAATACCCCTTAAAAGAAGAATAAAAATAACAATTTCTGACAAGTTCACACTGTAATTTAGGAAGATAAACAACAGAATTTATAACGTGATAAATGACAAGGTCAGACACTCTTCCTATTTCCAATATTTAAATATACCTAATGAAATGTGTTAATAGAAAAAATCAAATTGTCCGATAGTCTGAAAATAATATTGCTTCAAATACTTAAGTCATTTGTAGTACATGCTAAATTGAATTGTAAAAAAGATAAAATTAAGACAAGACTACCACTCAAGTAGTAACTTTTGACAGCTAGATAGAGTAACAAAAAGAAAGTGACACAATTTTTTAGTGTCCTTCACAGTCAGCTCTTGCATTCACCAAGCAAATTACTAGAGCAGTTTAATAAGTCACAGTTGCAATCTATGCCCAAAGTTATTACTCCAGGTAACAAAGCTGGCCAGAAGGGAACATGTGCCTGTGTCTCAACTGCTCTAAGTCGTGGTTTGCTATCTTAGTGTAAGCTCATCAAGCAGCTTAAATTAAATAGCAGCAACTTAAGCAGCCCTGGTGTGTGCCCAGGTGGCTACGAACTAAAAAAATTCTTGAGACATAGAGAGAGAAAGGAAACTGAAACACAGGTCTACCCATATATTGCATATCTTCTAGTCAGTTTCACTCCTCCAATTACGCTAAATTGTTATTAATACACTTAAAAAAAATAATAATAATAAAAAATAACATCACTGACAAGCTCATCAGAAATATCCTAGGTGAAAATATGAGCATTTGCAACTTCATTTTCTCAGAACAAAATTTAAATGACTCCTAAGTAATACGGAAAGCTCAGGTTAATTACAAAGTACTAACATTTTTCAAAAACAAAAACTGCAATAGACAACCATAGTTCAGTGAAACAAGTTTGACAAAACAAGTGAAAGTTTAACAGATTTTTTTTAACATTTGTTTCATTTTTTCTTAAGTTGTTGATGTGTGTAACAAAACTAAATGTTAGGTAAAACCCAAGGGGTCACAAGTCACCACTCCAATAAATAGAAACAACTGAAACCTCCCCAAAGTCACTCCCGTATTTTCAATTCCCTACTCACCTGTGCTAGTAGAAGTGTTTCTGTGGGTGCATGCAAAGCCATTGAGAAATAAAATCTGTCTAAAAACTAACTTCTGGCTGCAGCTTTTTTTTCCTGTGGTCCCACTCACTGCACAGCCACACATACATGTAACACATTCAGCAAAGCAGCTACACGGGTGAGAACAAAGGAAGAAAATAGGAAATGCTGCTTTGGGGACTGAAGTCACCTTGACAGCTTTTTTGGCAGAGTAGTTTTTGGCAGCTATTTGACAGAAGCCAAAGTCAATCAAACCGCTGGTTGGGATGACGCTATTATCCCTTCCCTCCTGGATATGTGATCTTTCCTTCCAGGCCTCACTGAGTGATGGGCTCAGTTGCATCAGGTTGCTAAGCCAGCAGAACTCACTGAAACTTCACCTGAAGTCTCCAATGAACATCAGAGGTACCAGAACAACAGCCAGTAACTTATCAGCTTATCAGAGCATGTATGTTGTCAATAGTTTGAAATTAAACACAAAAGGTCCACCAAAGAATATTGAAGGTTCCCCCAAACAGAAAAATACTGAAAAACACAGCATTAGACCACGCCACGTGGGCAGTGAATGAGCACCTTTTTCCCCACAAATGCCTCCCAGTTTGAATTTTAAAAATTTATTGAATGAGAAAATGTCACTGAGCTACAAGGTAGGCCCATGGTCTCCTCAGTCCTCCCCCAAACAGGTACCAGAATGCTGTAATAAAGAGCTGAACGTATTTAGATAACACTTTACTTCCGTAATTCTTCACATCCAAAATGAAAGGTAGTATTAACCTCATCAGCATTACTATCAAAATCTATTTAAGCTTGTGTGAGGAAGATATACAAAAACATTCACAAGACTGAAGAACACTTTTGACAGCATAACCATAGCAAGTAGTTAGCACTCCCAGCCATCTAACCTGCCTGGAGCAGATATCCTGGGCCTGCTCCAGTTTTTAGCCAATCGTCTTAAATCAAAGTTGGGCTAAAATGGGCAATTTAGGTGCCATTCCGAAGTGAATCATGCCTGAGACACAACAAGGTTCACCAGAGGAGCTGCTAGATGGCCTGAGGAGGTAACATTTCAGGTATCTGATTTGAAGCCACTGCCACTGTTTTTGTCAGGGCTCTCAATTAGCAGGGCAGGCTAGTCGAGTGTCCCAGCTCCTTCCAGTTTCCAGTCCTCCTGGGTAGCATGTCACCTTCCCATAGCCTGTATTAATCCCCAGTGCCTTCAGGCATAGTTACAGAGCTACCTGAATTTGAACAGCTGTCACTCTACTCTGCCTGCTACTGGCTCTGCAGGCAAGAGATGTGTAGGGAGCCTGATTCACATCTCCAGAGGACAATGCAGTTGACTTACCTCCTCCTACCACACAGGCAGGGAAGATTGGGCATGCTGCTAACTAAGGTGTTTCCGTCAGGCAGCTGAGGTTACGTGGACTGGACAGAGCTCTGGGATTTTATATATATGAACCGACATCAGCATAAGAAAGAGAGCTTGTCAGAACAAATTAAATATAATTCCTTTCTACAACAAAACCACAGATACCACAAATAACATGGCCACTGACACGTTCTCTTTAGACATTCCTAAAAGAGCCAAGGAAATGAAGTTCATTTTAAAACTGTACACAAAATAATGCCCTGTGAAATTGAAGTTGGACTGAATCTCATACAAAGATGAGGTAATTTGTCACATAGCACAAATCTTAGAGGGTCAACGACACAATGAAAAACTAGATTTCCAGATGATCTCTGTATTTTCTACAAATGTGAAGGTCAAACTGTCAATAAGGAGAAATAAAAAACTGGCTGCAATAATGATTTGCACAAATGGAGCTAAGGTTAACAAGCTAGGCAGAAATTGAAAAATTTTGAACAACAGTTGAGCATATACTAATAATGAATTAATGACTTGTCTCTGTTATGAAAATGGCCAAATGACATTGATGTAAAAATAGGAGCGATACATACAATGTAGTCTTAATAACCTTGGAATGCTTGCTTATAAAGCTTACGTTTATGGAAAATAGCATACTATTGAGTGGACAGAGTGAAGCAGTGTCAAGAAACTACACAGTTACTAACGTAGAAAAACTTTGAGAAAACATGCTCAAAAAACCCCATGATGCCACTATATCTTATTCATGATGCAAGCTCAAGAAGTGATCTGAAGATGTGTCTAAGCATTTCAAGACAGACATTGTCCACATGTATGGAAGAAAATATAAAAAAAGATGGAAAAGGTGTAGTAGAAGAACTTCTGTAAATGAGAAGTTGTAGTGGTCTGCATTAACTTGTGTCAATCAGTCTTACCTATTATAATTAGCTTTATACTCTACAGGTGGGCCCAGACACATTACCTATCAGCTGTAATGACAAGCATTTTTTTCTCCATTTCCTGGAGCTTTTTAACTTTTTTTTTCTCCCAAAATATATAACTGCACAGAAAATAGCAGCTGTTTGGACTTCTTTCTACATGACTGTATGGAGAATTTGGTGCTATACAGTGACTTATGATTGACCAAAAGCTTGGTAACATGTCAAGATAATGATTAAGAATCAGGAAAATTGTAAATAAATATGAGAAACATCTGAAAAACACAAAAAGCTAAATGGACAATACAACTGAGGGAAGGATGAGAAATTTAGGAGCATTTGTCCATCCTGAGTTTTGTTCGTACGGAATAGCTGCACCAACTTAACCACACATATAATTTTGACAATACCAGGAAAAGCGTCTACTACTGGAGTTACGTAGGCACAGCTATTTCAGCAGTGTTGCCTAGCAGAAATGTTGCGTTGGCTGTCAGAGAAATTTTTCTGTTGACATAAGATATAAAATTTCGGCAGAATGTAGTTAAGCTTGTGTAAAGTAATAATAATTAAAAAAAAAAATACATTCTATGTTCAAAGTTATCTTTGGCACGAAGAAATATCATTTTTTCCTTCCTACCCCTCCCCTTTCTACATCAGTAGCCTGTGTGTAGGACCAGTTATTTTCTCACATGCCTACGCTGAATTAAACCAATACAGTATGTCTGAGACCATTACTGTTACTTGACTTGTTTCAATTCAAGTGCATCTGCCTCCTACTCCTTTTAGGCCAAAATTCAGATTAATTTGACAATACAACAAATAGTCAAATAAGATATGTCCTCTAAATATGAGAAAAATACATCTGCTTCTCCCCACCTCCTTAAGCGAATATGACTATAAAAATCCTAACACAGGTACAACTATAGTGACAGACTAAGGTTGTTTTTTTGTTTTGTTGAGGCTTTGTTTTTAGTTTTCCTTTTTTGTTTTGTTTTGTTTTCCAATTCAGCTAATCAGAAGCTGGCAGAAGAACTCCTTTGGCTGGCATATGCTTCATATATCCCAAGAGAGCTGAGCTAATACAGCTATCATGAAAGAAACACTGCAGCAGTGTCAGCTAAACCAAAACCCACAACTTAACCAAAGCGATCAAACCTAAAACCAAAACAAGTTCTGAATTCAAATTTTTCATTAAAGTGGAATGGAGCTTACTCAGCATGGGAACTGTTTGCATTCAGAGTGATCAGCAAAAACTGCATCGCACCAGTTTTTTCTCATCCTGCCATCACCATGTGGCTCAAACAGTATGTACAACAATGTCATGTTTTGTTTCTTTTCCATAAGCTGCAGTTCTCAACGAGGCTTTTCCACACGCTCCTGAAGGAAGCCATAACTAAACTACTCTTACTGTGAAGTGCTGACCATGCCTTAATCCTTGTTTTCCCAATGCAGAGATCTGAAGAATTGTCTCTCCCTCCTGGAAACAACATCCTTAAAGTACTTGCAATGACCTATGAGCTTGAGTTTCTCTCCAGCAAGTAACTCCCTCAGCATAACTCACTGAAGAGACTTGGGCATTTATTTCCAGAGTGTACGTATGCAGGCACAGCTTGAACCAGGAGGGTAACAGAAGCATGTAGCATTCTGCCCTTTGGCTTCCATTTCTTACTCCCAGGCACATAACTACCACCAGCGGAGCACACTGTGACACTGCTTGTGGTGCCTTAGCTTTAGTATGCAAAGAAGAAAATCAGGTGTAAAATTTAAGTTCTTCTTTATTGGCTTGCCGCCATAATGTCATACTTTCTCACTTTCAAATTATGTTTTTTTCCAAAGCTGCCTGATTCAGGTCAGAAAAGGGTTAAACTGCTATTAGCTAAACAAGAAGTGAATTGCAATTCAGTTACTGCCAAATCAAATCCAAACTATACTTTAGCTGGAAAAAGGTACTGATTCAATACTGATTGAACCAATGCACTAATGATCCCATGGAAATATATGTTTGGTTAACCGATTTTGAAAACTACTTTACATTAAACTAGCGTAATTTGCTTCTGTGGCTCAAGCCTGAGAATATTAGGGATTTTCAAATAAACAAGTGGTGACTCATAAAACACACAAAAACTGACCTGAATTATGATTTTTGTGGTTTTTGTTTTCAACTGACAAGTTATTGAAATGTCAAGAGATTTTCTGGAGGCAATGTAAGATATAACTTTAAGAAAAATAAGGAACAGACAGGAAAACAACAATGCAAAGGCATTTTCTTTCAGATTTAGCAATCACCAATTTACCAGTCTGTCAGGGAACTAATAATATAAACAATCTTTAATTCAGCTCAGGTAAAGTAAGAATGACAGTACCTAGTTTCAAACTCTAATTAAGATAGAGAATGCCTAAGTTGTATTTTATGAGAATTTTTCTTGACAGCAGTGCTCTGTTTAGCACACACTGCCTCTCACTCCTTGACTCTTCCAGCTCTGCTAGCAGAATACATGTAGCTGTTCTGAGAATCGGATCAAGACATTCATCCTTGTTAAAATAATCTGTCAGGAGGAAGGGCAATTTTTAACCTGGTTTAGTTTCCCAATGTAGTTCAATTTAATATTTATTACTTGAACAAAGCAAAACAAATCCAAGAGGAAAGAACAAAGACCACCGAATTTAAACTGTACAACAGCTTGGTGACTAGGACAATTCTATAGGAGGTCAATTTAAGTTTCTGCTCAAAAAAATAACACCAAGAATTTATGATCTCTTACATATCAAGCAAGTATTTTTAAAACGGTGTTTAATGAGCAAGAACAGTCTCACTTAAGAGTCTATTTCACAATGCCAGTTAATTGTCAATCAGTATATATCTCTGCCATCTCCCTGCTTCTTCTACAAAACTCCTGTCATAGGTTGAGCAAGACAACTTGAACCAAGTTGGGTCAGATGGGCATTGACTGTACACCCATCTTTTCTACCTGAAAAGGCAGGGATCAGACTTACAGTTACCCAGCACTCAGAAAGAAGTTAATTTGAAATGTTCAGTACTCTAAATGAAGGGCATTACAGAAAAATAATAAATGAACATTTCATTAAAGATTATATGACAAACCAATTGTTCTACTGAATAATCTTGCCAAACAATCTTACTCCACTTATTTCTCGATTTTTGAGATTTTTAATTTTACCTCCACATTATTTAAAAATTGTTTCTAGTGCAAGTGAAAAAATATACTTGAAATAACCTTTTAAGTTCTCAGTAAAAGCTACTTGTTTTTCATCACTAGTTTATTATTAATTGTTCTACAATGTTACCAACGTTGACATGAGCACTTATGAGTGTTCTCCCAAAGCATCCATTGGGAAACGACAAGCTAGCTTGAGGTTCACCTGAAGTTTAGAAATCATTGTTTAAACATGCCATCATGTAACTACAGGATCAGTAACTACTGCTCACAGAAAACTGGCCTAACTTCACCTAGACTATCACTTCTCCCTTCCTTCCTCCTCCTCAAAAGCTCTGAGTGCATATGAGTTAAATGGTTTGAGGAAGAATTCTGAGACAAAAAAGAGCAATACTAACTCCAATGTGAGCATCACAATAGTCTGATTTGGTAGATCAAGCTTCAATTACTTACGGTTTCTAGAAGTCTGAAGTCTCCCATTTATACTTTTTAAATTTTATTATCCTGAATGGTTGCTAACAGATTTATGATTTTTCAAACCCATTACCTATCATACTATAGCAAGCTGAATTATCTACAAAATGCTTAACAATATGATGGATAACTCTTTTAGAACATATATGCAAACTCTGAGGCATTTTAATCTTATGCCAGGATTTTGAAATATGACCCAGTTGCGATCAACCACTAAAGCCCTGTTTACATTCCAGAAACTTCAACTGATGCAATTAACCCAATCCAGTTGCTTGATGTAATAAATAACTGAGGTTAGCCATGGTTGTGTAAATCCTGTTTAATTCTTACATTACAGTTTTGGGCAAGTACAGAAAGACATTGTTACATGTCTTCAGTGCAGGACTTTGAAAGATAAAAACAAGAAACACATGCAAACCTCTGGCAATATAGCAGAGGTAAGCAGCTTATAAACTACAGCCTGGCTGTAGGGGGACTTGCTGCCCCAAGGCACTCCTGAAGACCCTCTGCACTACTGAAAAAAGTCTCAGGCCATACTACTTTGCACTGAAGCATTCTCAAATTATTTTTCAAATTGAAGCAAGAATTTCATACTTGGTATCAGAAAGTTGATAAAAATGTTTTATTATGAAATTGTTACACTATATATAATTTATTTGGGGAATTTGATTTTAGTAATCATTTTGTATTTATATTCAAAATAACCGAACAAAGTCCTTACTGCTGAGAGATGCCCTAAGATGCCTTCAATACAAACCTTTAGCAGGGCAAAATTTGTACTAGTCAGAATTCTCACCATTAAGTGTAGTAGTGTTTCAGAATATCATTTGATGACACAGCTAAGACCATCTAATGACTAGTTGTCACTGACAGGACAAGTCTGATCCTAGCAATGACATCTATCCAACTCCCTAGTAATCTGGTTCAGAGAGATAAGCACATAGAAAACTGCTTCTGTACCCAAGTCCTTAACTCACTTAGAATAGGATTGG
Source organism: Cygnus olor (assembly GCF_009769625.2). NCBI lineage: Eukaryota > Metazoa > Chordata > Aves > Anseriformes > Anatidae > Cygnus > Cygnus olor. The sequence continues at coordinate 6,456,710 of NC_049184.1, forward strand.
CTATGCGCCAGTATAGATGTAAAGGAAACATAAGGAATGTGTGACTGATGAAGGGATGGAGAGAGTTAAAGAACTCCTTTTGACTAGTTAACTAGGCAGGCAAACAGGGTACTAGCTGAAATACAGCTGTTATGGAAGTCCATCTGCCACCAAGGCTAACTTCTATCAACAGGTAAGTAGATGAAAAACTGACCTGAGAACTATAAAACAAACAAACAAAATCTTCCAGTTCAATAGTATGAAAAAGCCCATGGATGAGTCTACTGCTGTCCAAAGAAAACAAGTACAAGTGAAGACAGAACTGCATCAGACAATGATTTAGCTGGTTATACTGCTCTGGGAGCACAACCTGGAAACATTCAGGAAATTCTCCAGAAAGCCTTGAAAGCTCCATCTTGAAATATTTAATAAACAAGTTTAAAAAGTAGTCCATAGGGCTGGAAAAGAAATACAACAAGATGTTTCTGTCAGACATGTTAATGTATCATATGCAGAAGAAAAAATATTACAATAATCTAATCCCTGGCCTTTCTCCTTTGCTAAATATCAATCCTCTACTGAATCCATTCTGTTTTCTCAGACTTTCTTTATTCTCTTTAAGCCATCATTTCCCATTTCCAGTTTTCAGATGCCTTACACCTGCTTGTTCCGATCAAGGCAGCAGTATATTTTAAAACCCCATCTTTAATGAAGCTGCACATTCACAGCTTATAGGAAGACCTAAATTAGAACTGCTACAGTAAGTCTTCTCCTCCTCCTGACTATTGCTATAGACTCACTCTTAGACACCACATTTTAAAGCATAAGAAGTCGCAGCTATGGTTTTATGTTTTAGTTTCATTAGAGCCTAAACCCATCTAAATACTGGCTGCCAAACCTCTACACTTCCACTCAACTGGTATATTCCTGCCCTCTCTCTTACACCAGTTCTGGCAATCTACCAAGCTATTTCAGCACACTAGGCTAGTAGAAAACTATGCATGTTTTATGGTTCAGTTAGTTTCCTGTCAGCTTAACTATTGAAGGAAGTGGATAAAACTGCAGCACTGAGCAGTTTGACCAGCTTAGGCTGCTTTGAAACCACCACCTTACTTAAACCAATTCAAAAGGCTATGTTAACACCTTTGTTACAGATTAAACAATGCATGTTTCAGCTCAGCCTAAACTGAACTGAAATTGATTTATAACAATTAGAATTAAACTGTTTATTCTACAACAAGAATGTTTATGAAGAGGTCTGCATAGACCTAGATGGCTTTAAAACATTCTATTTCATTACAACTATCACTACCCAGGCCCCAAATTAGCTGTACAAAGCACACTGTAGCAGAGCAACTTAGGCTACAAACTTGGAGCACATCAGCTTCTCCAGGACAAGTGTGAAGTTAAACAATACTGTCAATTTAATTTCTGCACAAGCTCCTCAGACCATCAAGAACAAAACCTAAAAACACAAGCAGAGCTCCATGCTTAACAGTTTGTCTATATAGGGTCAATTTCCCCATCTACATCCTTTCTAAAGCACACAAAGCAAAATTCTGAACAAGATTAATGTTACAAGAGGAAACATTGCTACCACTATCACACCAGTATAGAACCTTGCCACATTTTTTCTACCTTATACAGAGTGTAACAACAGTTTTTGAATTCTGGTTTGTGAATTTTCTATTGCAGAAACACTACATGGAACTAACAGAGAAACTTGTCTCAATACATATAACAAGCCAAGAAAGATTCATTTTAGCAGGCCTAAAACATGGCCAACTCTGGTACTAACCAGGTGACATTTATGATCCACAGTTACTTCCTCTTTATTTTCTATGCAAACTTCCTATGCATTCAACTAGTATAAAGTTCTACCACCAATTCATAAATTAAGTTGGGAATATAACACGGCTTATAGGCAAGTCTTTATTTATTTATTTATTTTACATCCCACAATGCTTCTTCACCGACAAAAATGTAGCTGAAAGGGCTAAAAATGGGTGATGGTTATTTTTCCCTTAGAATAGCGCAGGCACGGGTTTTGTCCAACACACACTTCAAATTTAACAAACCAATTAAAGAAAATGAGTAGTCAGTGAAGTATAAAAACATGAGTCATTTTCTTACAGGTTAGCTCGCTTAGAACTGAACTGAGCCCAAGCAAGGGGAGCTGCAAGATCACGTGTGTGAGAGCCGAGATTATGAGTTGAAAGACTGCCCCTTTCAATAACCATGAGGGATTAAATCAGCTTACTGTCCTGGGAAATTTCATCTTAACCCTACAAGAAAAGCAGAAGTTTTCCTGTGGGCTTAATTAATTGAATCATTACACCTTGAGGTCACACCAGCACTACAATTAATGCAAGGGAATTGCAACCTGTTGTATGGATCATGCATTTGTTTCTGTGCTGAGTAAACAGCAGTGCTAAAATGCAGACAACTACATAAACAGGTATTAGACTCATAAAAGACTTTTAGATACTGGATGTCAGAGTGACATAACTAACAGTTTAGCTTGCTTGATGCATGTGAAACTCTTATTAGCATCGATATCTGTGTCAAAGTCTTTCTAAGGTGAACTGAAGCTGAAATATGTCATATCACCCCCTTTGTCTCCCATATTGGCTGGGATCTGACAAGCACCACAAAGGAGTTAAGTGGTGGGACCACAAAGCTGGGAGCAGGGAAGACCAAGAATTTCCCCTTTCAGTTACAATCATTAAAAAAAAAAAAAAAAAAGGTTAATTTTCTGCTAGCTTAGTAAACTGAAATATAGAGAAAAGTAAACATTACAAATAGTTCAGGGATGGAGACTGGTGTGCAAGACAAGAAGCAGAGAAGGGGGAAAAGTACAGGGAGAAGGGGGGGCAAAATGACTAACTGAATCTCTTCTGAGCTGTCAGATGGTAGGTATTATACCATCTAACCATACCATGAGAACTGAAACAAGAAAATTACTGTCCATTAGTAAAATATGACCTAAATTCAATTTAATAACCATGTTATCTCCACAAGATCTGTAATTAACAACAAGAGAATGCAGATGACCTGTGCCAAGCTTTTAAGACAATTACATCTGCGCAGTCAAGAACTGACAGGACTTAGGACCCTTGTAGTAGAAATGTGTGTATGCGCCAGAATTTAAACAGGATGGTAGTATCCATTGCTGCTGTTTTACAGAAATAGCTTTCAGGTAAACTGAGCTACAAAATCAGCTGCAAGCGCAAAAGGAGTGTGGACAGGCAGCTGGCAGTCAATTACAATGAATTGGAGCAAGTGATTATGCACAAGTATTTGATTGAAGGGCTTTTTTCCTCCACTCCAAATGACAGTGGCATTATTTACACCGATAATAGATGGTTACATCTTTGGTTTTCTTTATACCGAGAGAGAACAGCATTTGCCTCTAGTAACTTGTTCATAGGAAAAACTCCAGAAACCTGAGCGATAGAAATTCTCACTCACCTACAATTCCACCGAGTTTTCTTCAGGTGAGGATAATGGGATACATATATTAATATCCTTGAAACCACACTGTTCAGTGGACCAGTTTTTATGGAAATTTAAATGTTAATGTTCTTGTTTATTCTTAGGACAATTAGGATTGGTTACCGTAAGTAACAATATTAAGGTAGTATTTCCTTCCCGTACATTGCAAATCTAGAAGTACTTCAAAGGAAGCCATTGTAAGAAAGATGATACAAAAGGGTGATGTCTTCTCCAGGGACCTAACCTTAGTTATTCGTAAACCAGAAATAACAATGGAGCGTGCAGGTGGGTGGGTGGGGTTGACATATAACAAAAACTCAGCAAAAACTAAAACACTGTACAAAATACAATGGACACCATCAAATACACAGTGAGTCTTGCGTCTTCACTGAAGTGCAGTTTCTTTGTAGATTACATGATTGCACAGCTCCTGCTATCCCATTTACAAATATTCTTCTTTGTTGTAGAACACACCTGAAATAGTCCTTCTCACTCACCTTTGGATCGAGTGGAGATATCCATCCCCTCCACCACCTCCTGCTCTGCCTTTATTTCCTCTTCAGCCAAACTGCAGGAGTCAAAAAAGTGAATTAGGAGAGTTTTAGATTATATTATTCCCATGTCTAATTTCATACATAGAAATTCAACATGACACTGTCAAATACAACTATATTAAGATTTCTGATGAAATTAAAGGTCTGCTATTTGCCAGAGTATACACTGACCAGAACATGGAGAGAGGCAGTCCCGGTACATACGCATGCTGCATGTTACCCATCACAAAGGCAACATTTCCATACTAACAACAGCCTTGTAACACGTATGCCATTGTCTGTATAAATCATACCGGACAGACAAACAGGAATTCTCTTCCTTGTGCCTCCTCATCTAAGGCCTGTATAAGCTGTGTGAACAGACTCCTGCTAATGTTTAAACACTTGCCTGCACCACTGAACAGATTAGCTGAAGTAACAGATTTAGCAACAGAACAGCTTGCAAAATTAGAATGTAATATGCAGTTTCAAAAACTATTAAAATAAATAATTTCAAGGATTTTTAAATGAGACTCTATAACAGAAAACTACGTATTTATAATCCACTGGCAATACAATTCCATTAATTATTATCTTTAATAAAGAATAAACAGAACTGATTTGTTACTATCATTCAACCATGGGATCTTATACAGATGCTTTTAATTTATTCCAGGTAGGATTAAATGATTCATTAGATGACAAACTAGATCTGACTTGCTAGTATTCTACTTTCTTATAGTTATGCCATTCAGGAAAATAACTCGATACATTTTACTAGTTAAGTCAGTTTGGAGAGGGACTATGGAAGAGAAATGAAAATGTCTAGAAGTATTCAGTTACACATCAGTTTTGCAGCTATGACTGTTATAGATGAATGATAAAAGAAAACATGACATTGAAGCAAGCCCAAATTCAAAACAATGGACAAATGCAATTACGGTGCTTGAAGCAGGTATCACAGTTGTCTACTAATACCACCAAAGCATGACAGCCAAGCAGGATGTAAATCTTTTCCTCTGCAGTGAGGATTTACTGTCTAGTTTGTTAACGTAAGTTGTTGCTAATACCAGTTTATGTTGATATGGCAGACTGTGAGCTACTGCTGCTAAGAGTGGACTGAGATTTTCCCTTCAGCCATCCCAGCAATACGGACAGCTATTTCTACCATGAAGGCCAAGAGGACAGCTAGAGACCTTTGCTTTAGCCAATACCATTAAATCTGCCTAAGGCAGCTAATCGGAGCATTGAAGTAACAGGGAGGACTTAGTTACATTTATAACAGAAAAACTCTTGAGACTGACAAACAGTTTGTATTAGCAGGAGTTTTGTTACTGGTATAAGTTAAAACAGTTTTCTAAACAAAGTAAAACTTACCAGCAGAAGGACTTTTTAGTCTGGTATTTATCAAAACTACTTTTGAGCACCTATCAACTGTCAGAGGGTTGGGTTGGAATTCCTTTCATATTTTAAACAGGACAGTTACGTCAGCCAAAAGTTTAAATACAAATGAACAGAGCTCAATGTATGGAAGACTCAAAGCTGAGAAGATCCATCAACTCCAGAAAACGTTATTTTATATTTGTCATTCATATATAGTAACAATATAGTAATAATTCACAAATTAAGCACTTTAAAATCATAAAACACATCATAAAAAACAAATTCTATAAACTATGCTGCTAATTCCAGGAGCACAGAAAGGGAGCCATGTGACCAGAATTATGGTAAATGTGTAGCACTGTTGACCATAGCACAATGTTTCTCAGATTTATTTTGCACAGATAAATTAAATGCATGGTAGACTTGACCATAATATGATGCTCACCTATTTACTATGCATGGGAAGATCAATTATACTGTGCATTTGTTACGTCCTTTCCCAGAAGGCCTCTAGCAAAGAGGAGCTGGCAGTGTGTGGCAGACACCAAAACTTGCCCTTGCCCCTTCTCTTTCCTAAGAAATAGGAATGGATGGGCTTACAGGATTGGTTCATTACTCTCTTCCCATGTTGCACTACTTTTTTTCTTCTCTTTCCCCATATAAAATCCTATTTTCAAATCACCAAACTGTAATAAAAGAACACTTTTTTAAAAATCGACTTGTAAATATAATTCTGTCAAGAGTGAAATAAGTTGGCAGCACACATCACCTGTTTTAAAATATAGATCCAGTTTCAGACACAGATTAGAACATACAAGTCTTGTAAAGACTCCGTTTGAAGTCTTAAGATCATTTTACACTGTCTGCTACTAAAGGAAAGGTCTCTCCAATAGCTGACTTAATGATCCAAAAATCATGTCAATTTTAACTGAATCAATTCTGTGATACAGCTCGCTGTGCAGCTAGATGTGCAGAAAAGAGGAAATGAGGATGTAATGCGGGCTGGGGGGAGAAGGGGGCTGTCGGGACTGAAATACCCCTTTAGCAGGAGCTCAGGTTTAATTTACATTAAAACGATGATGTTCCAGATTCATCCAAATGCATCAGACGCATTTTGTGCATAGAATCATTCAGGTTGGAAAAGACCTCTAAGATCATCCAGTCCAACCCTTAACCTAGTCCTAAAGTCCACCACTAAACCATGCTACTAAGTTCTACTCCTACATGGTTCTTGAACACCTCCAGGGTTGGTGACTCAACCACTTCCCTGGGCAGCCTGTTCCAATGCTGCACAGCCCTTTCAGTAAAGAAATTTCTCCTAATATCCAACCTAAACCTCCCCTGGTGCAACCTGAGGCCTTTTCCCCTCGTCTTATCACTTGGTGCTTGAGAGAAGAGCCCAATCCCCACCTTGCTACAACTTCTTATAAGGTAATCGTAAAGTACAATAAGGTCTCCCCTGAGCCTCCTCTTCTCCAAGCTAAACAACCCCCAGTTCCCTCAGACGGTCCTCATAGGACTCATGTTCTAGGCCCTTCACCAGCTTTGTAGCCCTTCTCTGGGCACGTTCCAGCACCTCGATGTCCTTCTTGTAGTGAGGGGCCCAAAACTGAACACAGCACTCGAGGTGCGGCCTCACCAGAGCCGAGTACAGAGGGTCAGTCACTCCCCTGGTCCTGCTGGCCACTCTATTTCTGATACAAGCAAGGATGCTGTTGGCCTTCTTGGCCACCTGAGCACACTGCTGGCTCATGTTCAGCTGGCTATCGACCAATACCCCCAGGTCCCTTCTGCTGGGCAGCTTTCCAGCCACTGTTTCCCCAGCCTGTAGTGTTGCATGGGGTTGTTGTGCCCCAAGTGCAGGATCTGGCACTCAGCCCTGTTGAACTTCATACAGTTTGCCTTGGCCCATTGGTCCAGCCCATCCAGCTCCCTCTGCAGAGCCCTCCTACCTTCATGCCTAACCTGCTGTCATCTGCAAACTTACTGAGGGTGCACTCGATCCCCCCGTCCAGATCACTGATAAAGATACTGCAGAGAACTTGTGCTAGTGCTGAGCGCTGGGGGTACAACCTCAGTGGAACGTGATAAAACAATAACACAACAGCTGCCCCAAGTCAGCATTAACAGGCAAAGCGTTGTGCATGAATACAGGGAGAAATGGGTGTGGCAGATCAATACAGCAGCTCAGGAGTGGGAACTGTTCCTACATCCCTGACCAAAGTAGCATGGGAAGTTAGAGTTGACTGAAGGTGCTTTACTCCTGCGGGCCCAAACCTAGCACCGTGGGGGTGTTACAGGTCAGGACTCCTAACATTTCTTCACTCAAAATCTGACTCTTCCCATCTACTGAGATCAATTTTGGAAATTCAGCCAGCTCCCCTTTTAAAAATGTTCTTTCAAGAGATCTAAAGAAACAGGAAAAACATCCTTCAAAAGCAGTTCCAAGATGAACAAAATATCTTGACTTGACACATCTCTGGTTTATCATATAAAAGATAATGTCTGAAGACTGCTTCTCCCAAAGACTTGAAATGTAAAAGAACAGTCAAAATGGATTCACCACTAGATACAAAGGTTATAATCTCTCTTAGCAATGGAGGTGCATATATCCTATACACACATCTGCACACTGCCCTTCACCCACAACTAACACAAAATTCTGCAATTATATAGTATACTATGAAAACTGACCTTTATAGAAGCAGGTTGTATCTCCATATTCTCTATTACATTTAATCTCTCTCAACTGGAAACAATGGCACAAATATTTAAGTAGGTAAGAAAACTACTGAGATTATTCTAAAAAAAAAAAAACATCAAAATGTTGGGGGGAAAGTTAAATAAGTGTTAGTCTTAGCTATAAAAGATACTTAAAGTTCACAACTCTTCAGAAGCATCTCCCATTGTTTTATTTGCTGTAGTGTATTATGACTTGCACAACATGACATTGTTTGAATGGTAGTTGTGATGATTGTAGTGGTAATCTTTAAAACTCAAGCTTGCAAATACATGCTAGGAATTCACAGCAAGTTTACAGTAACTTTTCTAAAGCTGACAGATCTTTTCACCTTTGTACCTTCCATCATTACAAGCAATATTCTGAAAATGCTTTATGCAGCTCAAACTTCCAAACCCAGAAATTTCATTAGCCAAAGATTTCAAATTAAATAATTCAAGAAAAACAGGTTCTTAGCAAGAGGTATCTTCTTATTACACATAAAGAAAATAAAATGAAAATCAAGAACAGCAGCAAAGTAAATACAAACAAGCATCTATTTTCATGTAAACAATAACTGTGTGATCAAGTAGGCCAGTCTAGAGAGTTGTATTTTGAGGAGATTTCATTTTTGCAGGGCTTAGAGCTGTTATTTCAGATAGCATGCATTACTATCATGCATGTGTATTATGAATGTGATGCCCTCAGGTTGCGGCTCAGAAATGATGCTGGTATGTATGCAACTAGGTAACCAACTGAATACAGAAAATACCTTGTATCATTCTGAATGATACTCTTATTCTCTTATTTCCTTATGAAGATGAATGAACATAGAGGAACGTATTTTAAGAACACAATTGAAATTTAAGCTTTGCCAGTTTCACTGTCAATTGACTAGAGCACCAATTAATCATTTAAAGCTTCCCTACTAGTACGGACAAAACTTACTTTAAAAAATAAATTGTTTCCTAAAATGTTAAACTAATTTGTTTCATACAAATTATCTTAACATGTATGAATGAGAGGGGAAGGGGTGGAGGTTTTTCCTTTGGGGATAGTTGTGGACAGAAAGAAAAAAAAATGAGGATTGCAAACATACAGGATTTACTGATACTTCAGTTAAAAAAAAAAAAAGGAAAAAACTTAGCTGCACAATTTTTAAATACGTTCTCTATTAACCTATTAAGCTGAAGAGTCTTGTTTTATTCGAATGAAATTCAGTTTTTCAAATTTCAGACAAGTAAAAGAAATACTGTCTCTTTTGTTTAGGAAAATAATTCCTGTAGTATTAGTACTTATCTAAAAAAAATGTACATACACAAAAATCTTTAAAGCTGCTCTAATCTATATAAACTACCAAGAGCAATTAAAAGTTGCAGATGAACTACTGCACCTTGACATTTAACCAAGAAAAACTGACAGATATGGAAAACCACTCAAAACAGCCAATGACCATATACACAGTCTAGATCTACATTAGGGAATAAGCACATTAATTCTAGAATTATATATTTATGGAATTCATTTTCCCTTTTAATTAATAGAAAACAAACAAACAAAAAAAAACCACTGATTTAAGACTATAAGCACTAAAACTGAATTTCATCCTCAAGATAATTCCTGCCTCTCCCATATCACATTTGTGAGTAGCAAATCTAAATAATGATTTCAAAAAACTGCATTCAATAAAAATTTGAAAAAAATATTTGCATGCCATTGCTGAATAAATAGCAGCTTTGTATAAGCACTCACCTATAACAGTCTCTTACTCATCGGTAGCTATGCTATTTATGCAGGATTCTTAAAATGGCGTCTGACAGCACTGCACTGCCTCATTCCTGTACTGTAGTTAAAATGGTAGCAGTTTATTCAATAACAGTATCTCTTGTTTAAACAGCAGTGCTGTATTCGAAGCAACCATCTAAATATCAGAAATGATTTGAAGTATGACAAAAGGATACCTGACATCTGAATGTTTATCTATAAAGGCACAAGACGGAGTTTTGTGAAGTCACAGGTTACTAGGGAAATCACTCAATTTTAGATTCACTCTCCAGTTTGAGCCTCTCATATTTTATGTTTCCTTTTGTAGAATCCCCTGCAAAATGCTCCATTTCTACTAAGCAATTAAGATACACAAAATGTTTATTCAGCTGTCTGCATACAGCAATGTTTAAGCTAGCTACCTCTGCTGACATGCAGAGCCAAAATAGATATTTCTAATTTAAAGGACATGCAAGTTCTTTTTAAAACCTTACTCTTTATCCAATACATTCAAAATAGTGCCACAAAAGAGAAAATTAGGGGCAGGAGGAAGACCCTTGGTGTTATACGGTCCTCTGTAAGACTATAAACTGTAGAACTGAGGCCCAAGCAAGGCAACAAGAATAGCTATAGATTTCAGAAGCCAAAACCATAATTTGAGAACAATCATGTTTGAAAACAAAGGTCTATACTGGCTACATTAAGGATGTTAACATAACATAACAACATAATTTTAATCTCACGGTATTAAACAGATGGCACAACAACTACCAGTAAAGGGTTAACATAAGGATGACAAACAGCTATGAAATAAATAAATTTCTGTTTCTATGTAGCAATTTCTAAATTAGACTTTAACTCATGAATATGGGATACATTTGTTAAAAAAAAAAAAAAAGTATTAAAAAAATACTTTCTAAAGACAATTAAAGGGCCAAGCTATGTGGCCTACTACAATGGTTTTCAGCCTGTGGTTTGCAGACCCCTCAAAGCCTGTGTAGTACTTTCCAAGGGTATTGCAGAAAATAGGTAAATCAAACCTATTCTATTAGGCTTAAATTAATTATATTGGGATTCATATGCTCATGAGAAAATGTTAGGGATCCACAAATAACAAAATTTCAAAATTGATGTCTTAGTGAATAATACGACATTCTACACGGGCAAAGGTTACGTTCAACTTTCATGATATTTACAGGATTCAAATCAATATCCTGAATTCCAGACAAAGAAGAGGAGCGCTTTCACAGAGATTTATCACCCCTTATCCAACCGTGCTGAAGTGGTACCATTACTATGCAAAACTGACCATCACCGATCACTTTTCAGCTACTGGATCCACATGACAATACACTTGAAAACAAAGCAAAAACAAAATCAAGAAAAGCCAAAACCAACAAAACCAACAAAAAAGCAAAATCGATATCACAAAATGGGAGACAGCTCAGGAAGAAGAGCCAACTGAAGTTTGTGAACACTGATACGAAGAGGTAAATTTATAACTCAATCTATTTTTGATTTTTGAGCATGAAGTCCCTTTTAGTACGTGCCTCTTTAGTATCACTGTAGGTTTTCCCCTACATTTCAATATTCCTGCCTGAAGACAGAGGGAAAAACATCACATTTGGAGTGGTTTATACTCTGCACTTTTTTCATTCTCAGTATGTTAAGTAGTGTCGTTTGTTTAAAGAAATCATTCATTTTTCCCTAGTACTATTTAGCTTCCAACTAAAACAGCTTGCCTGGGAAGAATGAGGGAGGCATGTAGCTTTTAAAAAGCTACTGTTTTCATCATAGCTTATAATCCAGATCACTCCTTTGTTTTTCCCCCACTGCATTCTTTGTCCAACTAATTATAAAAGTAACTGGATGCTGGCACTAAATAATAATGGCTAATCATACTCATCCTGGATGATACAAATTACTCGTTAGTAGCCAGAAAACTTAAAGTGCAATTATACGATTAACTGCTAGTTACATTAGAATAATGGCCATTTACTACAAGCTGAATAAACCTCAGCTACATTGCTTCATATATGTTCTATCTAATTGTGAAATTCACAAGATCCAGTCCTATAAAACCTTGGGCAGAAAGAATATGTGCTTTTCCCCCGTGACTATCACTTTAACAAAACCCTATATTCCATCTGTCCTGAACAGCAGAAAATCTGCAGAGTGCTTCTTATTATGCAATCTATGAAAGTGAGTGATAACATCGTACCTTGACAAAGCACCAAAAATACATGAAATTCTTCAGCTTGGCTGAATTTGCTTTACTTAGGTGGAACAAAGATGGTAGAAATTTCCAGAAGGCCTTTCTCAGTCTTGCCACTGCAATTGTCAATCTTTAACCTACCCTCTGCTTCTATTGGCTCGAGTACTCCATGGAGCAGCGCGATTGGGCTGATCTGTAAAACAACACTGCTGTCTCTACCTTGCCTCAGACATCTTGCTGCAATGCAGACATTTATTTTTTGTGAACTATAAAAGAATTATATTTGAGTGATTAAAAATAGTGAACCTTAACAGACTCACGATGCTATGTTTCATTTCATGTACAAGGGCAGCTTACACAAATATGCTTCACTGTCAGCAATGTGTCTGGAGGTGCAGATTTGAAACAGATCCTAGTTTAACAAAACCTGTGGGAGCCATTTTAATACAAGCTTTTTGATTGCAGATCACTTACTCCTGCTTCCTCACATTAAACAAATATTATGTTGTGCAATTTTTAAGACTGAAAGTAAACTGCTAATGTGTATAAACTAGTGCTAGGAAAATTATGTCCAAATGTAATTTCTGTTTTCAGCAATTGAAGAACGAAGAACAGAGTAACTTCTTAGCTGTGTTAGCACCTTTATGTATGCTGAAAACTGCATTAAAATTGCATACAAAACTGCTATCACGTGAAACTCAGAGGTACAACCCAGCAGTGTTTTAGGTTGCAAATTCTACTAGAGATTCTTACAATGTAATTTTTTTTTTGTTGGGGGGGGGAGGGGGTTAGCAAAGTGAGGTACTCAGAGTAACATACTCATACAGGCAAACAACTAAGCAGAGGTAAATGCCCATGTTACAGAATGTTATCTTGGTAACCTTCTATTGAAGTTAACATGCAAGTGTACCTAGGTACAGTCATTTTCAAAGCTACCTGAGCTCTAAGTTCTTTCCTAAAATCATGAAAGTGTGTGAACTGCCAAAAAACAGCGCAAAAATTACATTAAAGCACAAAACAGCATCTTTCCTCTGCTTTTGTAATGTTTTTTGTGATCACTGAAAAACTACTTGTTAAAACATGCATGAAAAGGTTACGATTAAAAGCTTAATAAAGGGCACAAAATGTTCTAAATCAGTTACGAATCAAGCAAGCTTATCTGAGATTATGCTTTGTATACTATCAAAAATATACGTCCATTAAGTACTATTTACTTTACTTTGTAAGGTCATTTCATTGCTGAGTACTAGCGCTTTCATCACACCTTACAAACCTAACGAACAACCAAACTGCGCTTTACCCTACAAACATGGTAATTAAGGATCTACGAACAAATAGCAAGTAGAATATTTTTCACTGGCCTGAGGTAAACAGGAAGTATAAGCTTCAAACTTTAGAAGCAAATTATCAAAAAAAACGTGCATTCAAATTGGAACAGTTTACACATACAAGTCCCTTAAAATGGACGCTAAACAAATCGGATTTTTTATATGGCTAACCACTAAAATCACTTCATCTACTGGACTAACTGACCCAGTAAAAGCAAAATGTTTGGAAAACTATTAAAAATGTTCAGAGTAGCATGCTGCTTACTTACCAACTGTTCAAGCACCCATCTCATTTTTCCAGTTAAGAAGATACAACAGGCTGGCAGATTTGGGAATTGATCAAAAAGGAATTTCTTGAAATAATTACGTAGCATTAAACCAAAAGTTAAAAAAAAAGACAAAAAAACAAGAACGAACAACATGTACTACTGTCATGAACCACAGATGATTTTATATCCTCTGGACTCCACAACAGAACTGTGGCTGATACAGTGTAAAACAAAAAGGCACAGATAAAAGGTACATTAGTTTATTCAAACTATGTAAAAGAAGAAAGCTAACAGTTCAAAAGCATTTTCCATAAAGAATCAGATTTGTAAACTGATGTACTGCTGCATTTTATTGAGCAGCAACCCATTTCCAAAATCTGCAGCATAAAAACTCCCTTTTAAAGGAACAAAATATTAACCATACAGTGTCTCTCAGAAAGAGAAACACATTGTATTAATTATTCCTGCAAGAAAAAGAGTTCAATAATCGTTTTAAGTTAAGATAAGCTGCATAAAAAACATGATGCAACAGCACACCACCACCTAGGCCCAATATCTACAATCTGCCATTAGCACTTTTTGCTGATGTCTAGGTTTTTAAAAATCCCGTATTTTTTCATAGATAACTTATCTTAGCTATTCCATTCACTGTTTAGAAAGGTAAACTTGCCTGTTCTTCTGTCTGCCATTATCCCTGCTTGACTCCCTGTAGGGCAGTTAAATGCATCTGCTCCCTAGCTTCCATTTTCTCTTCAGCAGGCATGTGACACAACAGACAATAGTGCTGGCAAACTGCTCAGAGAGAGAAAGCTTCTTTGGAATACCAGGATCTTGTTAAATTCTAAAAACACCATCCTCCTGTGCAGAAGTAGGTATGCCAAGGTTTTGCCAGTCTGCAAAATAAAGCTGTGGCTAATGGCTACTAACCATGTGACCCAAGAAAGCAAATTTAAACAGTTTCAACTTAATAAAGTGCTGTGGTGTGAGTTTTGCACAACAAATCACAGAGAATCACACTCTCAACCCACAACTCATAGGTCTTAGAGAAAAAAAAATGTAAAAAGTAAGGCTTACCTCTGTGGATGCATTGTTAACACAGTGTTATGTCAATACTTATAAAACATGGAGGACAGGCTCTCAGTACTCAGACAGAAAGGGCTTGGCACTTCAGCTTGATGATCTGTCTTCCCAATAAAAGCTAATCCTGGATTGGCTACTTTGCTAAATCTGAATGTAAAGCTTCAGGGGATTGGCTGAAACACTTCCTGAGCGATTATCTTTGTGCAGCTCTGGCAAGCAGGAGCCATCCTGTGCAGAGAGGAGACAGGCTAAGCTAGGCCCGTGGCAGCAAAAGAAACTTGGGAAGGGCCCCCAAATATCCACCTCCCCTATAAAACACACAGATTTTCAGGCCGAGGGAAGTGATCACCAACTGCCTGCCTGAGCAAGCGTGCCCCAGCACGCCGCTGCTGAAGGCAGTTGGATATTTTAAACCCAAGGAAGGAAGAGTTCACCCAGGTCACAAAAGCTATTCGTTCCAAACAAAACGCTAAATTCACTTATCTGGTGGCCCGCAACGTGTTGCACGGGGAAAGCGAGGCCACAAGAGGACAAAAAGTACTGGAAGTGAACGTGCACAGGAGGGACGGAAATCAAAACGTGGAAATTCGGGGAGAATCCTCCTGCACACCAACACCCACAGGAGCAAGCACACGCTGACAGCGCGACTGTTTCACATACTGCACGCCAAGCCCTGCATGGGAAAAACCTGACGGCTGATTTCTACAGAAACTAAGATACAATAGAAATTGCATTCTCAAAGAGGGTTGTTGGCATTCATTGCATGCCTTCCCCATTTATAAAAAATGCTGCAGACAACAGCCCAAAATATCAGTATCACACCAGATACTGCACTCTCAAATTCCCGCCCCCCCTTGCGGCCCCCACCTTTCGGCCTGCTAGGGCTGGCTGTTCAACAAAAATCTGACTTCCGTATGAGTCCGCTGCAGCTGCAGTTTCCTGTCTATTAACCCTGTAGGACTTGGTACTTTTTAAGATATAAGGCAGGCCCTAAAAAGAAGTAGAATTCTCTATGTGGCACACTATCGGTCTGCTTTCACAAAAATGTTAATATACCTGTCCAGCTTTTTTTTTTTTTTTTTTTTTTTTTTTTGCTTTACCTTTTATCTTCTACTGAAATTCTGCAAATGAGACAAAATGAGAAAACAGCGTGGAAGTGGTCCATTTGATCTCGAGCCAATTCCCAAACATTTTATTCAAAAATGCGTTAATTCCTTTCCCTAAAATTCTGTGATTCAGTTCTCTTTCCTAATGCAGTGAAAGTGGGAGGATTTATCGCTGTGCCAGGAAGGAAGAAAGTGTCGCCTCCATATGAGTATTCCAAAGGTCAAATCTTTAGAAATGCCCCACCAAGGCATTACATTCTGTTCAGAATTTTGCGTCTGTATTAGGTAGTCAGGTATTAGCATTCTATAGCCATCAACGAATTATAATGGAAATTGTAGATGAAAAGGTGATTCTGACACACACTGCATATTATCAAAGGATTATTTATACAGAAAGAAAAACTAATGGAGTAGTAGAGAGAGAAATTCAATATTAAAACAATAATTATCAAACGAGCTGAAATAACAAAAGCAAAATAAACATCATGCCAACAGATTTAGAATTGTGCAAAAATGATTATAGAAAACCCTCTCCCATAAATCAAGACCAGTTGCAAACAGAATATATGCACTTCACTAGCTTTACCCAAGTGCAAATTATGCCGAAAACAATCACCACAAATAAGGCTTATGCCCCCCCTTAGCTCCAACCAGTATCTTTCACAATATAACTACTTCACCATACAAACCTCTTTGCTTGTGAGCCGACATGACTCATACCTATGCTACCCAGTAAAATTAATACTGCTACTCTGCATTGTCCCATACTGAATTCAGATTGTTTCTTGAGATATCATTGTCAAAGGAAAACTGCCAAACCATCCTATCACCATGCTTACATCTTTTTGTGTTCCTGTGTTTTAGGCCGCAACAGTGGATTAACAGCCCAGAGTATAAATTCTCATCTCGTAAGTAATTCTGGAGTCCCTGCTGGAAGCATTTTCCCTTTTTAGCTTTGGCAATGTTTTTCAGGGCAGGGAGCAGGAAGGCTCATGGATTACACTGGCAGTTTGTTCTGTTTTAGGAATGTAGCAGAAACTAGAGTGCTGCTATAAAGGGAGTCATACAGCCCACTGCAGCAGCAAGACAGCACTGGAAATGCATGACATTCAAATGAACACTTGCATCAGTTTTAACAGTTTAAATCATTCAAGATCAGTTTCTTTTCTTATTGCATACCTAAAGCTCTATGCCACTCAGAGATACCAGCCCCCAATGCACAAATATCCAAATTTTGATCCATGAAGCATATCTAAGTAAGAGGATTATCGGCCATTAACATTGATGCTCATTAATTGACTGCTCTACTTCAATATTATTCTATTTATTAGATATATATCCTAATGCCAATGAAGTACAGCAAGGGAGTAAAACTTAACACACTGAATTTGTGCATGCCTTGTGCTAAGCCAGACCTGACTCCGAGAATGCAGCAGTGCTGATGGTGACTGGGAACACTGCCAAACTGACACACTTGGACTGATAGGAGAGAATCAGCATGCAGCAGACAGAAGCAGAAGCAGCCTTAGAAAAGGCCTAGGGTCCTATCCTCTTGATTCAAGAAAATGGTGGCCCAAATGCAAAAGGAAAATTTATAATCCTTCACTGATTAGCAAGAACAAGGATGAAAACGTAGAAAGTAAATCTGACAATTGCATTCAGCCATTAGACACGCTATTAAAATAGCCAAAATAATTCCATCAGGAATCAGGAGGGAAAAGCATTAAATATCCTTCTCTTTGTTTTCTTGTCCCTACATACACTTTACAACTGGAGATACAAGCCCAGTATAACAACACACAGGTACATCTGGAAAACTTAGAAGATTCTGTCTGTTAAATTACAATGAACTCATATCCTGCGCGACGGATTATTTTACATAGGAGTGGTGAATTTTTTTGGAGGGGGAAGGGAAGGGAAGGGAAGGGAAGGGAAGGGAAGGGAAGGGAAGGGAAGGGAAGGGAAGGGAAGGGAAGGGAAGGGAAGGGAAGGGAAGGGAAGGGAAGGGAAGGGAAGGGAAGGGAAGGGAAGGGAAGGGAAGGGAAGGGAAGGGAAGGGAAGGGAAGGGAAGGGAAGGGAAGGGAAGGGAAGGGAAGGGAAGGGAAGGGAAGGGAAGGGAAGGGACAGGGGAAGCTAAAAGCTTTGTTAAAGCAGAAGAAAGGGCAGAGAGATTAGATTAGCTAGCATTTGTTCTTTTCAGTGCTTTGGAGATGTTAAAGGAAAACATGGCTGTGATGCAGGAAAAAAAAAAGGCTAAAGAGAGAAACCAAGGGAAAGACGGAAAGCACAAATACAGTCAAAAGGAAATTAAAGATAACAATGTTAGAAGTGCAACCTACTATATTTAGAGCTCTTTGCAAAGAACTGTGCCCACTGTGCAGAATCTCCAGAAAGTGCACACATCAAACATCGTCAAAAAGAATGAAAAAACAAAAAACAAAAAACAGCATTTTAAGCAACTATACTGCTAAATAATTATTCTTGAGGCTTTCCAGTATATAAATCACACCAAGGAAGAGAATTTTTTTATGTGACAGAAGCAGGGGTTTTGATATATTCCCCTATAGGAAGCAGCCAGTTATTCACAGTCTCCCCAAGAGTAAGTACTGTAGGGTGAAAATATCAGTGGCAGAAAGGGAAACATAGGTGATGTTTTCCTTTGACAAAAGATGAAACTTTAAAAATAACGTTTTGAACAGATACACAAAAGGAAGAATGTCATATTCTCAAAGGATTAGCAAAACACAAGAGAAAGACATTGCATTTAAGGGCTTTTAGCTTCATCCTGCATTTCCAAGTTATTGACTGAGAATGCTAATTTCTAGATTAGGAACACGAAATATTGTAATTCGGTATCCTTCCTTTAAGAGTCCCCTCTCCCCACCCCCTTCTACGCTTTAATCTGAATCTACCCAAGTATCAGTAACTGCTTAAAGACCAGAGGACAAGACTGCCAGCTGACAGAGAATCCAGCAAGATCTGGAAAGACAGCTCCTGAAATTTTAGAATCATGCTGGATGCTAAATTTATTAACCTGCCTAAGAAGGCTGGTAATTCTGTAAATTACACCAGAAACTACTGCTGGAGAACTGCATTTGTCCTGGCTAACAACATCTTTGGATACATTTGATTTAGGTTACTTGTTGTGGATGACACTGATCAGTCACTGTCTACAGATTAAAATTCTGATTTTCTTTGTAATACACACTGAATGTCTGGTGCATTATGAAATTTTCTTTTGACAGCCTTTTTAACTACTGCCTCATGTATGTTTGCTTCCAAAGAAAATCTCCATTCACGTTCAATCATCTGCCAAAATTATCTTTATCCCCCCCCCCCCCCCCCCCAAAAAAAAAATACACACCCTTGAGCCTTGTTTTAGCAGCTGTACCTTTTTCAAAAGAGGTGCTATGGCCTATGTTATCTTAAGGCATAAGGCTATATATTTAATCTCTTTCACCCCTAGATTAGACTTAATAGCTGGGAGTAGGGCTGTTGGATATCCTATATAAAACAGGATTTTTGTTAGTATACATTTAAATTGGATGTTCTATAGGAAAGCCTACCAGATATAATTTATTTTGTATTTGATCTGCAACCAAATACTTTCTTCAGTTACCTGGAAAGCAGCTGCGGGACATATGCAGATATACTGCATGTCAGACCTAAAGCATATCCACCTTGCAGTTGAACCACACCAGAGTGCATGTGAACTTATCACGGCCAGACTGTGCCAACACAGTGATGAGCCCAACTCACTGCACATGCAAGGCTTGTGGGTATCAGGATGTAGAAACCCTGCATGAGAACTGCATACAAAATCCTGAAAGAAGTCTGTGTTTCACCAAGGAATTCTAATGCCCAAGCGTGAGACATCCTGCATATAGCATTTACTCTGATATCATGGCCTTCTCAGGAAGACAGAGGAGTCACTACTGCTAGGGAAGAATTATTTAGGACAGACTCTAGATAATGCTGAACCCCAGTCCCATTACTGTGGTTTAAATTTTTCTTCTGATTTTTTTTTCAGTCAGCAATTGCTTGGTTTACATTTTAAATCATAAAATTGACTTTTTTTCCTTCTATCATTAGATAGAAGAGGTTTATTTGTTGTTGTTTTGTTTTTATTGTTGGTTGTGATGGTTTGTTTTTATATACAAGATGATTATCTCACATAGGAGTCCATCAGCTAAAGCTCATACCAAATATTTAACGGGATGGAATTGCAAGCATACTGTCACCACAGCCATTTTCCTCTCACCTAGACATATACTTCATCACAACCCAATGCAGGTCTAAACTGCATCACTCTTACTTAGAACCTCTTCCGTGCTATTCCATCCAGTAAATTTGCAGGCTGGCTTCAGTTTTAAGGCTCTGCATACTCTTTCTTCCAATTCCTATATTTATCTCACTTTTCTAGTTTGCCTTTCAAGAGCAGATTCTTTTCCCACCACAAATGCTCAGTCCTATCACTTTCATAACGGCTTAACACATAGTTTCACCAACTTTTTTTTTTTTTTAATTGGAAGTACTAACTTGAGCATCTCCTCATTCCTTACAACCATAGCAGGCAGCTCAATCACACTTAGAATCATAGAATCATAGAATATCCACACTGTTCTGTATCCAGTTCTGCACTTCTTGCAGAACTGTCAGTATGGTTACACAGAGAACAGGATCAGTGAATCAAATATTTACTCTGCTAACTTTAACCCAGGAAAAACACCAATTCACAATAGTTCACAACATTGCTGCAATAGCACTTGTAGGGGCATGACTAAGAGGACAGGAGTGAGCAGCCTGAGATAACTTAAAAAGTCATTATGACTAAAAGAACTTTTTGTGAAACTACATGCTGAAGCACTGGATCTACATTTTTACATTATTAACTATGTTCTGTTCATGCCTAAATGACACTGTAGATCTGTCCCCATCTTCTCAACCTTGTGAAAGGGCAGGAAGAAAGAAAGCCTTTGAAATATAACCACATCTCTGAAAAGAAGCAAGACTTTTTTCCAGTTGTGGCATTGTCTTGTGAAGCCAGGTGAAAGACTTGCCCATAATCAGCACATATTTCACTCACAGTAACTAACATCTCCATAAAGAGTTGAATTAATTTTAGAACTTTTACAGATTGTTATTTTTCATGCACTGTTGGACTTGCAGACAATGTTGACTAAGCCATCCTTATCAGGTGACAGGTATGAGGACTTGACTGAATTAGCGCCACTGTAAAGTTGTTTCAAAAAGGGAATTACTGTAAGGAAACGTATACCCACATCAAAGAACATAATTCTGAAACAGCAGAAGAAATCAAGCTGTATTTATTCTGCTTGCCAATAACATAATAAAATCGAAGTGTGTGTGTTAATTAGGTACACAAATAAGTCTTAACTGCTATAAGACTAGTGTGCAAGCTTTTTCACTAAATGAACTTCACTACACTTTTTTTTTCTAAAGCCACAAATCCTCACATGACATTAGAGTGAACAGATGTCAGATGTAAGGGATTCAAAAATGAGACTGTATGCAACATTTCAACCACATAAGGAACTACAGAATGAAAGTATAGGGGAAATGTATTTATTTCCGTGTTTAAGTTACAATAGGCCCAAGAACAACTCAAGCAAAATGTTGGTTTACCCCTTTATAAAGCATTATTCTGACTTCTTGTATAATGGTCTTGCTTAATCCTAGCTTTTAAACATTTGCTGGAATATAACAGCACAATGCATGCTTGAAAATAAGTTGTGATATTATTCTGCATTTCAGAGTGTCATTAGATATCCAGGAAATACCAAGATATTGCAGAAGTGGAAAAAGAAAATTCTAAAATTGTTTCTTAAGCAACTCTATACAACATCCATTCATAGGCTGTTGGAGGATAGAATTATTACTGTGACCCTTGTTTTATTGTCCTTCTCTCCATCCCTCAGCTGTATTTCTCTTAAAATGACCTCAGATTCCAGTCCTGCATTTTTAATCTCTTAAATATCTGCATTCAGACATCTATAACTACTACTCCTTTCAAGGGATGTGAGAATATCTTGAAACAGCCAGTCCTGGACAATAGCAAACATTTTAAGAAAGCAAAAAAAAAAAAACATTATTCAGGAAAATGAAAAATGATTTGCTAGCTGTTATAATTAAGTTCTAATTTACTGTGCATTTTTGTTCATCTTTATATGATAGCAGAAAAAAAAAGGAGCAATAAAAATATAAAAGGTAAAACTGTACCAACAATTCTTTTTAGATAGAAATATCTACAAATTAAGATAAATTATATGAGCTACATAAAGACTGACAAAAGAAATGTTTGTGACTTAGACCACCAAAATGGTCTAAAGTGGATACAGATTATCTGTAGTTCTGCTCTGGTAGTTACATGCTTGTAAACCTTACCTACAAGAGCTAATCCACAAGGATGAATACACTTTTTAAACTGCAAATTTATCAAACCAGAGACATTATTTGTACATATGTTTAGGGCTTGGCTCCCAAATAATGCCTTAGAATTTAATGAAACAGGATCATTATTACATAAGAGCTTACGGACACTGAAAAGGTTCTGTGACTCCCAACCCCATTCCCAACCACTTATTCCAACTCCTTCCATCACACTGGATTTTCTATTTGTATAAGCGAGGAGTGAGACAGTTCTGTTTGCTCAATTTGCAGAAAACTGAATCCAACAGCAAGCTTAGATTCTGCAGCCACCAGTAGTGACTGGAGGGAGGGAGGGAGGCTGACGCTTTCAACAACTGGGGGCAGTTAGATCACATTGTCTGTACTGCCCCCTCTGTTACCCAAAGACACTGCTATGAAAAGAAAATTACATACAAATATTTGACAGTTCTCTGAACTTTCTGTGCTTTGACTTCTCAATGATAAAAATCTCTCCTATATGGCTTGCCACTATCTGCAGTTTTGTGTGAGCTTAGTTCCTTGCATTCATGTAAGTAAAAGGAACCTTGCCGTGTTTGGCCTTTTTTTTCCCCCATTTTTTCTCCACAAGAATCTATATTAAAAATAAAAATAATATAAAACAAACAAACAAAAACTCACAGTATATTTGCAGTGAACATTTGAGTTTATTTACCTGTGTATGCTTTTGCTTATGAAAACTTAGATCTTGATGGAAGGATAGCATAGAATACTACCAGCCTTTCAGACTACACCCAAAAATTGACACTAACATTTTTTTCTGACAGCCAAGAAAAGAAGAAAGGGACTGTATGAACTAAGAGCAAGCATCATGCTCCTTTTTCTTTTTTTTTTTTTTTAAGAATAGAGGAACATAGCCACATAAGGCAGGGCTATCAGAAAAAAAAAAAAAAAAAGAAAAAAAGGCAGCTGTCTCCATAATATATAAAAAACTGGTCTTACTTAACTCTTGTAATAATTAAAAAATCCTCTTCAGTATTGCTTCTATTTGCAAAGATTTGTAAAACAAATTCTAAAATAGGCAATTTTAAATAGCAATTTCTTTGAAAGTTAAGGTTGTTCCTGCTTATGGCTAGGATTTTTTTAAAAATTAAAAATAATCACCTACTTACGTTTTTATATGTATTTGTTCCTCATGTCAAAACACAATAAAAGTTTACATAATTGTTCAACAGCATTTAAATATTTCTATTTTGTGAAATTTTCATAAGCACTTAAAAACAATGTAAATTATTTAAACGAAAAACAAGTTTTATTGCAAAACAGCCAGGCTTGTCCTGTAACAATTAAAACCTGCATGCTGTTCCACATTTGTTGTCAAATGACAGCTTCTAAAACTGGAGCCTTCGACTAAACAGCTTTGTAGGTATTGTATCTGAAATGTTCTTTGCCTACTTCTGCATGTAACCTCTTGAAATGGGATCTTGATCTGAGTATTTATATGGGGAAAAATATTCAAAAATAAACAACTTTATACATAAATAAAAAGGACATCTTCCCCAGACTTTTAGTAAAGAATCAAAAAACGATCTATTTCTACTTACTCAGATGTGTTACAACACAATACCCTTCTATATCAAATGGCCAAAAGCTGCTTTCTCTCACCTCGTGTGTCAAAGAAAACGGTAATAATTTCAGAGATTTGGCACTTTTTCCTACATTGTTCCCAACTTTGGTAGAAATATAGCATCCCCTAGTGTTCATTTATTTCAATGAAAAAATAAATATGGTCAAATAATCACCTATCTAAAAAAATGCTATTCAGAATTTTTTTTTTTTTTTTTGTGATAGCATTCTGTATTCATTTTCATTTCAAGATTTTGTTAGACCTCTCTGGTCTGCCTGATAACCACAGACCATCTGAGGGTTAGGGTTTCCTCATAGGACACATATCTACTGTTCTGCTGTACATGCTGCTCTGCTGTAGCAGCAGGAAGAAAAGCAATTAAAGAGCACATGTAAACCCTTCTCCAAGCTGGTGTCAACGCCAAGACTGAGGCTGAGCCATTCTATCCTGTCCTGCATGACTTTACACCTGCAGTTGCCATTCTGAGCCCCCAGACCAACCCCAGCCAGCAGTGTTCAGTCGTTCCTTAGTGAGGTCAGCGTGGAACCATTTGCCCTGCACTTTGATGGAAGAGAAGACTGAAGAGCCTGCATACCTTTCCTTATGCTAGGGCATAATCTTCCTCTAGCCACATCAAATACCTCATGTGTAAGTTTAATTCTGCGAAGACAAACAAGCTTGATGCAGAGCATTGGAAATCATTATTAAGTCTCAGTCCATATATGTTTTTGGCATATAAATTGCAGTTAGACATCCAGTCATATGTAAACAAATCTTAGTAAACACAGATAAAAAGACAAAGGCTAGAAATAAACCCAGAAACAAACTGGTTCTTGTATGGTGCAGCAGTAGACAGAAAATACTGAAGCAACTGGGACTTCTCTACCAAAGCACATCAGGAAATGGAAGAAACTACCACCATCAGGGGACACTCACATAACCCCAGCAAACATATATTCAAAAGATCTCAACCTACTCATGACAACACTGTCTGAAGAATAGGAAGGCATATGGGCCCTCAATAAAAATGTACGATTTCATCACAAATTTTGACCAGATTTCTTCAGAAATCTGTCAACACTGGAGGATGTTTTGAATTTAGTAGTCTTGCACTAAGCACATTTGATTTTTTGTTTTGATATGTTTGATTTAAATTCATTTTTATAACACTAACTAAAAACCAAGCAGATTATCTGAGCTTTCATATTTACATTAAAAGCGATCAGTTGCAACCAGAACGTCATTCATTCTCAACGGCATATATACCCATATGTCTTTCAAAATAGGGGAAAAAGTGTATTTCTTTCAAGTAGCATGTCAATCACACTTTGTTTTATTCTATGTATCATTGTATTCTGTCTTACAAGTTAACCCAGAAAGGACATAATGGCCCAGCTCAGAATATCTGTGTTCTCTGCAGTAACCCAACAGACTTACAGATCTAATTCACCTAAAAATGCCACGCACAATGTGCTTTGAGAGAGGAGAATTTCCAATCACATTTTCTCGACCTCTGGTTTCCCTGACATTTTTTAAAGATTTTTTTTCCCTGATAACAGAAAGAAACCACCTTACTTTGATAACATTGATCATATAAACAAAATGTAAATGAAACTAACTCTCAGAAATTCTTATTGAGAAAATACCCATGCAACACATATACATTAGTAAAAATCCTCCTCCTCTGGATGGCATAATGGCACTGTTTTGCCAGCTAAAATGATAGAAAAGAGCTATACTGCAAACTGTTTTAGTTAACCTTTCCAAGTAGAACGATGAAGTGCTTTAGAAATGAACCTCTCCATTTGTCAGCTCAAGCAGCATAAGAGAGCTTCTCAGTTTTGTAATTAAAAATCTGAAGTACTTTACTTAGTCCGTCACTACTCTCTGCCCAAATCTTCCTATGTCAACAGAATAATTCAGACAACTACGGAGACATCTAGCAATGCTGATGTCCTAGGATATTCCATGTAGCCTCTAGCTTCCACTCCCCAAGGCCAAAAGTCACTGCAAAGCCCCATGTCATATATGTGAGCCCCAGGAGGCTACCTCAGCTCCCAGAAAGCACTTAGAATTACACGAGCTACTTCTACTGAGGAAGCCAAATCCCACCCTTTGAAAAACTGCTCGACTTGAAAGTCTAGTTGAGGTGCTTGTTAACAGCCACCTGGAACATCAAGGAATCGAAGTTTTCACTCTCTCTGAAGAGATGCTTGTACAGGCTGTACAGAACAGCCAGAATTAAGATATTCAGACAGATGGACAAGAATTTATAGAAGTTCCAATTACCTCACCTGGTTCAAACTACTATAGCCAATTTGTCAAATTTTATACAATGCTACTTCTTACAAAGAGATGTCTTTATTGATGCTTCATTAACCTCATCAATGAAATAGTTTTATATGGTTACCATATAAACAACAAAAAAATATTTTTCAGAACAGACTAATCTTCTCAACATGAGTAGAGGAAGAAAGAAACATAAAGCAGATGCAGAAGATTTCTTGATAATTAAAAATATGATAAAATTCCTTATGAAATTCTAAAATGTATGCAAAGGAAACCATAACAAGCACCTCTTGTACCACGCTCCACTAATACACTTGAAATTACACATCATTAAACCACAGAAGCATAGTCACAATGACTTCTACATGCACCTAGCACACACCTAACATTGCTCCAGTCACTGAAATAGTGTAGACTGCACCTTTCACTGCTTTGTACACCCAGATGATCAGGAAATATTTCTTCTTAACATTAATACCTCCCTGCCTGTTAGAGTAAGCAATTAAGCCGGGAAAAGCTAATTTGATAGTAGGTTTTGTGGTGAAAAAAGGAACAGAGCTTTATTTTAGTTAAGTCCTTGCTTTCTGATACTGTTACAGTGGCAAGACAGCTGGTCTTGGACAGAAAAGTCTGTATTATTTTTGTCCATATTTTCTTTTGTGGTTTAGGTTATACAAATTATACTAGTTATATTTACAAGAACACTATATGGTGTCTACTTACTAATTCTCATTTTTTCTTTAACGCTTAATTGGTGTGACCACTGCACAGAAGAGAGATGATGCTATTATTAATGGGGAGTAAGAACAGATGCTTACAGAGAATATATAATTGGTGAACAGCTGTGACAGAATATTCCTTATTATAGGATAAAATCTAACAAGCAAAAAAAAAAAGAAGTTTGTGAAAGAGAAAGGTTTCAGAGTTTCTCTGCATCTAGCACTTAGCTATTATTATCTGCCCTGCCCAGGCTCAATTGTGAAATTTCATTTGTGTGATCTCAGCCTCATAGTTTGCAATAATGTCAAATAAATAAATTTGTAATACAAATAGTAGTAAATTATGACAATAAATCCAGGAGAAAAAAAATCTCCTCTAAAGGCCCTTCAAAACTTTGTGTTTTATTGCACTTTCAGCAGTTGTAAGGGTCAACAATTAAATCTTTATTTTTTAACCCATTTTAGGAGACATGCTGCTAGGTGATTCCCCATCTAAGCAACTCCAATGTAATATGTGGCACGCTGCTACATAGACACTAGCTCAGGAGATTTCAAAGAAAGCATAATATATATTTATAAATATTGATTTGGGTAGGACAATCTTTAAAATGCTAGAAAAATTAAGGTAGCTTATCCATACATATAAAAGGTAAAGAAACCAGATTGGGAAAAAAAAGGGGGTGGGGGGGTGTATTTTCAGTTTCAATTATTTCCAGTCATTAGTTTTTCCTTGACAGACTACTTAACGTATTAATGCATGAATGAAATATTAGTCTTTGCATTGTAGGGTCATCTATTGAAATGTCAGTTTAATAGCTTATTACATAAAACCCTAGGGTGAAATCCAGGTCCTATTAACTCCGGTGAGGCTGGAGTTTCACCCAGGACATTCATCTGTTTTTACAATGCATGGAAATTATAGTCTTTCAAGGACAATAAAATCTGTTCTAGGCAAATTAAAAATTATTAATGTATCTAAGCCCTTCTTGTGTCTATCGAGTAAGTAGTGAAAATAGCAGTTAATAAAAATGTTAAATTGACAGAAATATTAAATGGATCTGGAAGAGCTTTTCCAACCAGGAGTCTCTTTTTTATTTTTTTTATTTTTCATTAGTCTGTTTTCTTGTATTACTGTTACCACTTTGCAACCCTCAATACCTTTTTATGCAAAACACTTTATAAAGCATTACTCTGCCCATTTAACAAATGGTAAAAACATGGAAAGGAGAATAAAATACTTTCCCCTTGTAAATGACAAGGTAAATTCTGTGTTACTCAGACCCAAGTGATCTGCTTGGAATATAAAAGAATTTTATATTTTGGTCGAAAAAAGGCATGTGCATTCTCTCTTCCTTTTGAGCATCAACACCCAAAAGAATCTTGAAATTGTGCAATATTTCTTCAGCTGATTTCTGTTTTCATGACTTCTTGATGAATCACAAGTTGCGGGAAAAAGCCTGACAAAACATGAGCCTTTTCATTCCTTGGTTAAGCTGTATGCTACCTTCAAGCCAAAATAACGAAATTAGACAACATCAGGTATCAAAAGTTAATGGGCTTGAAAGAGATCTGGAACAGAATTAAGGCTTCAGTCTCAAGGACTGTTCTGTAACAAGTAAAATATGTTGGTTTTGTACAGTGATGTTAGCACAAGAGCATACAGGCATTCTGTAAGCATGAAAATAACCTTGCATCAAGACTAAACAAAGGCTTCTTTGGAAATAAGGCTAATAATAGGGAGTTTAGCTAACTAAAGCATTCTAGAAGCATGTCCATCAGCTTGGCTGTGATTTATAACACAGCCTTATAAGCCAGGTTGGATGGTGCTTATTTGAAATACACACAGATTTTGGTGCCAAAATTTCAATTAATACAATGTCTAAATACAAAGTAACACATGTTTTTTGGTTCTGTTAAAAACCCTGCAGGCTTTCATGGCCTTCAGCCTCCCAAAGGTAAACAGAGATGACTGCTAACAAATGGTCATGGCTCATTCACATTGTTCTTGTTAGTTGATTTATGAAGGCCTGGCTGAACATCACTGCCGGCTTACCTTTGTGGGTTTTTTTGTTTTGTTTTGGGGTGTGTGAATGTGGATTGGATTGCACTGGAGGTTTTCAGGATTAGACTGGATAAAATCATGAGCAACCTGGTCTGACCTCACAACTTGATCACACTTTGAATAGGAGGTTCGTCTACAGACTTCCTGAGATCCCTTTCAGCCAGATTTTTTTTTTAATTATTATTTTGCAAAAAAAGTATATTTTTGTTTCTGTACTGATACAGTCTAAATCCTTCTCAAAGTTAACATTCACGTAAAGTGAGCCTGTAACATAAGTGTTCTTATTTACCAATAAAGTCAAAGAATATGTCTGACCTGTACTTTCGTTCCTATTTATGCTTTAGTGGCAATTTTTTTTTTTTTTCAGGAAAAAACGTGATACAATAAATAATTCAGTTTATCTGAGGTGAAAACACAGAGAAAAAAGTTACTCTTGAACTAATACCAATTATAGGATCATTGTGCAGTCTCTATATATCATAGTGGTAATTATTTCAGATGACAACCTGCCTCTAGTACAAGTGGATATACTGGGTTTGAATATACTATTTTTATTCTTCTTGTATTTAAAAAATAAAATAAAATCAGGAAAATAAGCATGAAGTGCAATTTTTTTTCTTTTTTTGGGGGGAGTGTTACTGCCATATTATTAATCTGTCAGGGAGGAAAAGGAAATAGTTATTACAGAGTCATAATAATAATAAAAAAAATATTTTACAAAATCAAATGCAAATGAGAAGTGTTTGCTGGAAATCTTTTAAAAGCTTTTATCTTAAATTTTCCCTGAAATAGTTTTGTTTGGAATTAAATCTGCCCCAGACATGGCCAAAAACATAAAAGCCTGAAAACCTAAGTTATTAGTTTATTATCATTATCCAAGCTGCAGAAAAAGCACATATTACTTTTACAATATAACATTAATTAGAATGTTTACATTTTCTGTCTTCTAGAACGTCATTTCTGACAAAACACTTTTAATATAAGAATTTTAATCAGTTGGTGACCTTGAAAGCTGTTCTTTGAAGAACAGCATATTGAGATCTAAAAACTCCATGTGTAGGGGGAAGCACATTATATGGGAAATAGCACATAAGTGCAAAAAGGTATATGTGGAAATAAATAATTATATTGTATATACTGGATAATTCAATGATTGCTGTTTTACAAGGTAAATAAATGTAAAACAGTGCAGGTTTAGTGCCCTGTAGATATATATGATATACGCTAAAAACCCTGATGGGGTTGTAAAACCAACATAAAATAATGTACAGGGCTGGCTTTTTAGATGTATATTAAAGCAGACTATTCAGACAAGAATTTGGCAATATGTGGAGAATCTACTTACTACATTAAATAGTGAAATCCTTTCAATTGCTCTATTTCTGTTCAACTACAAATAACTCTAAAATACCTTATAAAGAACAACAATGCAACAAATACCAACAAACAGATACTTTCAGCATAAATACATAATACTTAAGCATCTAGACATCAAAATCATCTTCATACCAAGCTACAACAGTACGATAGCATTTTATAAATAAGTGTTTTTAACTTAAAGGTTTTACTGAAACCCCATCGATAATGGCATTTTCGTTGTGATCTGAAAGATCTTTTTTGGTGTACAGTCAATATAGTAACAGAAAATAAATTTAAATTAAAACTATAATGTTGGTCTCCTAAATAACCTTCCCTTAAACCAATCATTCTATTTTTAATTCAATTCCTCCCTGTCTTTCTAGAAAATCTTATGACAAAAAAAAATTAACTACATTTGACTTTCTAAATATAGTGTTATAAACTAGTTTGCAGTCACTTCAGCACCTAGTAGATAGCCTTCAAAGATGTCATGTTGGACTGTAATGAGATTTGCAGGTTGAAAGACAGAACCAGCCTCGGAATGAAACAAATGGTGGTGTAAAGCCAGACACATATAGGAGCTTGTATTAGAAGTATGGTCTTTTAAGAAGGCACTACTGCTTTAATGTATGCAAGAATTGTTCCACCTGCTCTGCAAGTAGAGTATTTATTTGCGTAATAGACTCTAAATAAAAACTGCAATCAGTCACCTCAGAAATTGCACATCATTGCATAACAGCCAGTAATTGATTACCAGATGCAGACATTGAACTGAATTTCTAATTTTGGTTTTTACAAAACAGCAAGATAGCTTTTCACTCTTACTTGCTACCTAAAATCTAGTGCTTGTTTCCTGCCTTTCTTAAGGCTCTACAACAACTATTCAATTATATATTATAGTAAAATGACTTCAACTGCTGTTTAATTGTAAAGGGTTTTTTGATGTATGACTCCCATTGAGTATTTTAATTATAGGTCTGAGACACAAATCCATTCTTTCTTCACTTCCCTGTCCCAATTACATGACTTAGCCTGCACATTATTAACACAGTTTCCTTTATTTCAGAGACAGTAGAGCATCAAAAAATAGGCAGACTGCTCTCTAACTGTAGCACTGAGTTCTCAAAATTCACTAGGGTACACTTAATGGTACACAATGGTATCTCCTTTTTGCAAAGCTACATTTTTGTAAAACTTCTACGCAGACTAGATGCTGAGTTTCAATTCTTACAAAGTAGAAGTCTGCTTTACAGTCACTTATGAAGTACAAAGAGAAGCAAGAAATACCATACAGAAGCATAAAAATCATCCAGTTAAAAGCCCTGTCTGCAAAAGTGGTTGGATCTTATATGTCAGAGGAAAGCACTAAACTATTTTTTTATGAAAAAAATTATACTCTGACAGAAAAACTCCTTTCTTAGCTCAGCTGATAATTCCTTAATTCCCAAATGGACGATGATTAGTAGGCTCTTGTAATTTTAATCTCAGCTACTATTATTTAACCTTTTTATTATTATTATCATTATTTTGTTGCTACTGGGTCTTATTTTGTTTGGCATTAAATGCCAATTGTGTAAAACAAGAATATCCTGTTTAAGTTTTGTTTTTAGGTACAGAATAAATCAAAACACCTGACATGTATATTGCACTTTATTTTACTTCGTATCTGTCATTCTCCTTCTCAAACTACGATAGAACTCTGTCCCATAAGCTGGAATTCCAACAGTTAGATTCTGCGCAGGCAAATGGTTGGCATAAAGAGAATATTTTTCAAATGCAAATCATTCCATGACTGGAAATCCTGATCTTTTTCTACTTTGTCTTGTAAAACCAGTATCGTAAGAACAGGCAGACAGCAAACTGGCTCAAGCAGACTAGTTCCTTGCCCTCAGGTATTTCTGGGCCCCGGACAGATCAAAGAAGATCATCCTCACTTCAGTCATACCCAGATGATTCTTCCTTTCCTTTTGCCACATGACTATAGCTGAAGACTGTGCAGAGAAATCACCTATAGATTCTAACCTATAAAGGTTATAATTTTTGATTTTTTTTTTTTTTTTTTGCAAAAGGCAAAGAACCTCTGGCAGTCCAAAATCTGACTATACTCCTACCATGATTCACCTAATGCACATCTCTCTTCTCTCATTTTTCCCAGCTAGTCCTTTCCTAGGTACTCTCTCCTCCCCTACACCCCAAAGAACAGAATTAATACATTTTTATGCCACTGAACTGCTCAATGCTTACGGGGTATGGTTCTTCCCCACAGGGAATCTATCTTGTCTATTTAGATCCTAAATGCTGCTAGAAAAGGTCTCTAGCTATTCTGTGTTCATACAATTCCTAACACCTCCCCACCCCACCAAAAATCCCAGACTTGGATTGTCTTTTAACACACAAACACAAAAGGAAATCCTTTAGCCAATTTGAATGTATTTACTTTGTGATTTTTTAACTGTCTTACTTACCCCATGATGATGACTTTTTTTCCTCTGAATTTTCTCAAATTCCAAATTAAATCATCTTATTTAACTGAAGCATAAAATAAAGAAGTCATTCTCAGTTCCTTCTGCGTGGGCAAGCAGATCTCTGGTTGATTTCTACAGCTCCGCAAAATACATTAATTTCATTTTGCTTTCTAGATACTAGAAAAACAAATGAACAAAACTTAAGAAGAGACTAAGTATTAAATCCTATGCAGCTGTTCTCAAGCTAGCTGGCTGATGATAATTTTCTGTTTAATTCCTTTACTAAATAAATAACATGATAAATCAACAGAAAAGCAGAAAGGCTAGACCATAATCTTTTCTTAACAAGAGGCTAAGTTTTTGTTTTATTTACTCATTTAATGGAAAAAAGCATCTAAGAATAGCTATGTTTGCAAAGCTCATTTGTTTAAAGGGTAGGACATTCAAAATGACAAGGTGGGCTGTATTTGATATGTGCCCACGTATAACTCAGAATTGTGGAATCAAAGATGTAAAGAAATCTTGGGTCCTTAAACCTGGGACTCAATCGTTCAAACAACAAAAACACAGAATTATAAACCAGGCAGGAAAGTTGGTAGCCAGAAAAATAAGTGGGTTGTCTGTATGCAGGCCCAAACAGTTATCTCAGTTTCCAAATACTAAATAACATAAATTCTGAAAAGGTATCTCAGAAAACTACTTGTAAGCAACAGAAATATAGTTTTTTGTTTGTTTGTTTTTAAATACGTATGTACAGTGCTTTAAGAAATAGGATTTACTTACATGCCAAAGACAAGACTTCAGCACTTTAGAGATCTACTGAAAACAGCATACTTGTAATAGGTAGAAGGGGTCACTTCACTCCTTGAACATGACCCTGTCATCAAATTTCAGAAAAGAAGAAAACTTGACCACAGGTTCTAAGGAGTAAAATGGCAGCCTGCAACATTAAGTCTTGATTTTTCTTGCATCCCACACACAATGTTTTACTGCAAAAGAATAATTTCAAGGCTTTTGTTAATCAAAATGAACATTGTAGACAACAGTGATATCCTCTTAAGCATACAGCATATGTATATTTTAAAAACTTCAGCTAATATATATAGATCTTATTGGATAGCTCTTGTGGTACGAACTTGAACACTAGCTTAATATTACTATAATTATCATACCTTATTATCTCATTATAGCTCATGATCTAAACCTTCCTTGCCATTCGTTGTTACAAAATCGTGCAATTACTAATTATAAATTTTAAACTTGGTTAACATATTGAAACTTACTTTCTCCTACAGAAAGCGTGCATCTATGTAAGAGACTAATAAGTGATAGAAGTTACCTGCTCCTAAATTGCTTTAGCTTTGTTTCAAAATAAAAATTCAAATTCTATTGCTTGTTTAGAACTTCAGCATGAGAGCTGAAACTTATGCTAAAAGTAAAATTATCTACAAAACTACAAATCTAGAAGCTATACAGATGTAGAACAATTCTTGAGGCCTTAAAGATATGGATCTTTTAGAAAATCATATTCCTAGGGGGGAAAAAAATAAAAAATCAAATTAGCTTGTGCACTCCGCTACAGTACAAAAAGAATGCTAACATTTTTAATCAGATTAGTATATTTTGGGTTATAAAATCATAAGCCAAGTTTGTGTTTTTTTGGTTTCCATTTCTATTTATCATTATTTGCCCCTTTCTTTTGGACTTTCCAGGGAAAAGAAATTGTTTTGAAACATGGCTAATTTTTGTAGCTAAAAACCAAACAAACTGCAATTATGCTAAGTAATTATGACGTTCTTTCAATTTTATTTTATATTTTTCATCAAAAATCAACCACTGTCTGTAAAAAAATTACAAGTATTTTATTTCAAATGTGTCTCTTCAGCTGAGGAGAAGAACACGCATGGCAGCGTATTTTCTCTGTACAATTGCTCTTTAGCAATTCTTAAAATAAGATATAAAATCTAGTTTCTGAAAATATTAGTCTGAAACTCTAAAATAGAGTTGGGAAAAGGAATAGAAGCATAGCCAAGCTCAGCAGCAGAACATTTAACAGAAAGCAGACTCTAGCATACATACTTCAGAACTGCTTGGGGAAGCATTAAACATTTAATAACCAACAGGTAGCCAAAATAGCTTTACAGGTGAACCAAATTTTAGGTGCAATTTTGACAGCTGGATCCAGGAGAGTCTTGCCCTCCCCCGAGCCAGTTGAGACCAGGCGCTATCTGATTTTCCCTTTTTCCTCTTCTGTGTGAGGACCTACTTGTCCCTTGACCCCAACTGGTTTGTCCCCAAATTGTACTTGTCCCCATCTGATTTTTTTTTTCTTCTGATAAATTGCTCCATTTTTCCCACTAAATTCCGGATAGAACCAGCAGATACACAAATTTCTGTATTTTTAACACCTCAGAACACCATGAATCCGTTCTCTCTCCATTTCAACGTGAGGGTGGAATAGAAAAAGGAAACAAAGGGGACTTCTCAACATCTTTTGCCTAACGGGGTGAAGAATCCCGACTGTTCTCCAGAGGGGAGGCTGAGGAGCCGCTCCCCACCAGCAGAGGTTCCTGTTCCTCAGCCTCGTGAAGAAACCCGCGTGCGCCATGCGCCTCACAAACTCGGGAGCCCCCTCAACCCACAGCCGCTCCCGCCTCCCGCGTAAGCCCCACCCATGCGCGTATCAGATTGGTAAGAGGCCTTGTCACTCATTCCTCACCCGTCTCCAGCCGCGAGCGCCCAACCGCCTCACGAAGCTTCACCCCCTTAAAAACCGCTCTTCCAAGTCGCCTAACCATTAGCTTCCACCGCCGCCACTCGTGGCTTCCTTCATCTTGATTGGTTAAAACTGAGGAGGGGGTGGGCCCATAGGGCTGGATGTGTTTACCGTGTGTGAGGTGAAGGCGGTTGGGCGGGAGTCGCCGCACCCCTCAGTGGGGCCGTGGGCGCGATGGGGCTCCGCAGGAAGGGCAGGAGCTCGCCGGTGCTCAGCCCTGAGTTCGTCCTCCAGAACCACGCGGACGCCGCGTCCTACCTGGCCGTGGGCATCCTGCTGGGGCTGATGTTCGAGGTACCGGGCGGGGCGAGGTGGCCGCTGGCCGCTGAGGGGAGCGGCGCCTGGTCCCGGTCCCGGTCCTGCTGTGGGGCAGTCGCTTTGGGGTGCCCGCCTCAGAGCCTCCTCTGTGCTTCAGCCCTGCGGCTGGGGGCCTCTGCCCAGCTCCTCCGGCCCAGTCTGCCTTTCCCCTCATCCATGTAGGGTTTTGATCACGGTTCCTCTTCGCCCTAACACCCAGCTCCGTGCACCCGGACCGGGCGCCCTCAGCTCCCCCTCAGTTCTCCGGTGCCTTCTTTGCCAGCTCCTATTCGTACTTCTCAGCCCTTCTGCTGGCTGCTCTCTTATTTTCTTTCTCGTCTAGTTTTCTTTCACATCTGCACCTTG
Organism: Cygnus olor; assembly: GCF_009769625.2. Lineage (NCBI taxonomy): Eukaryota > Metazoa > Chordata > Aves > Anseriformes > Anatidae > Cygnus > Cygnus olor. Next base: position 6,492,928 of record NC_049184.1, read on the forward strand.
ATTCCTAACAGCTTCCCATAAGCTCCTTTCTATTCAGTTCCGTTATGAGGAAAAATGCCCCTCACACAGAAAGCAAAGTCACTGTATGTCTTTTTGTTGTGACTGTTTCGAACTTTTTTCCCCTCTTCAAACGTCCACGTGGTAAAACAGGAACACTATTGTACAGAGGGTTTCAGACCACCAGTTTTTGTTATAAGTATGCTTAATCAGGTGGTGATTAAAAACTACTAGTCACACTTCTGCACCGCCGCTCCATATACTGCTGTATTTGGCATCTTTTTCTCACTTCTGTGATAGAACTCTTCAGTGTGTGCTACTGAGTAAACATGTTATGGTAGTGTTGAGTGAGGGCTTGGTAAATAGAGGTTGAAGTGAATAAACAAATACTACACTGAGTTATTTCAACATATTCAGCCAGTTGGGTAAGATTTTAGTTTAGAACTATCTGATTTATAATTACTGTTAAATTCGGACAGAAAAGAGTTACATGCAGTTGCTCACTTTTTTGAGAAAGCAATTGTGATGTACAGATAATTCCCTTCTAGATGGGGACAAACTGATGTTGAGGTATAAGTTTTGTTATCTATGGAGGAATATGGTATAGAAGTTTATATATGAAATGCAGAACTCAGTCTTGGGGTACAAAAAAAAAATTGCTAGGAGCTTAACAACTTGGGTGATAAAGGATTTGAGAACAGAAGTAAATGCCAGCACATGGGATAATGTAAACCCTGTTTGGAATCCCAAAAGGAACTTTTTATGTATCTTGATATATGTTACTTCTAAAATAGTATTGCCCTGTGTCTTTCTACTGTTAAAACAAAAATGTTTTTTTTTTTTTTTTTTTTTGAGTTCAGTCTCAGAATTCCATTTGTTAGCTCAGGCTTTGTATATGATGCAGAGGTCGTATTCCTGTAACTCTACAGGTGTTTGGAGGGACTCTGCAGCTCCCACAGGGTCAGCATCGTTATTCTGATGAAGGTGGCTTCTTTTAAAGGAAGAAGAGAGAGTTAATAGTTACACCCAAGTATAATTAGTAAACTGTTTGAGAGTTATACTGAATAGGAATTAAAGTTCAACGTTCTGCAGACTATATTCAAGGGTGGCTTGTGGTGTGTTTTTATAGTGTGTGTTTGAATATACTTACCATATAATTTAAACGTGCATCTACGTTTTGATGCAGAAATACTCTGTGGATTGAGACAGCTTTCAGGTGCTATGCAAGGAACAGTGGTGCTATGTAGCAGGTGATAAATACTCATATTGCTATAATCTATGTAAAAAAACCTATACATCCTTTCATTCTATGACCAGATTTTTCTGTATTAGATCTCTGCCTTATACAGAACAAAACTATTAATAAATACGAGAGTTATGTGAATTAAATCTATATTTCATTTGTTCACTGTGGAGGTTTTAGACCATTTTTATAATCTGTAATTCAGTCTCTGCCAAACAAACAAAACTACTGATGTTCTTCCAGTATTTTTTGGTGACATTTATCATGTTTCTATATTGAGCGCTTCATAAGTGTTACTGGACTTGCCTTCACAGCTGCTATTTCTATTTTCTTTTGGTCTTGATTTCCTCTCTGTATTAAACAGAAATTATTTTTAACTTTTAAGTTTGAAGCACTGAAGGGCTACTTTTTTTTTTGTCTTTTTAATCAATGCTTTTCACTGCATTTTATGCTTTCTGTGATTTCAGCTGCAACTGTCAATAACAGACGTCCAAACCTAACCTGTGGTACCTCGTGGTTATACAGTAATAAGTCAAAGAAAGTGTAAATGAGACTTTTCACAGTTGACTAACTATTGAATGATCTGCTCAGGCTTGCATAGTACTATGGTAAATACAGGGTTTTCTTTTCAAGATGGCTATTGCTCATATTTTTAAGACCATATAAGAAAACAATAAGTATGTTAAAGTTAGAAATTAGCATTGGAATGCTATAAATTGAATTATAAGAATTTCTTTAAAGGAAAACTCTTATACTTAAGACTGTTTATCCACCTTAATTGTGCTTCCCCATACCTTAACTTTGCTGATTATAATGAGGTCTAAAGATGTGTGTAAGGAGATCCGCTCTGATTATAACATGCTGAAAAGTGGCAGTTAAAAAACAACAGGTAAAATAGTAAAGTTTTTATTTTCTCCTCTGAGAACCTTTATAGTCTTTTATGTGCCCAATACTGCTCCTTTTCCTGAGAACAGGGTGGCGCTTGTCTTCTAAAGAAACCTTTCTTTTAGTTCTTCTTAAGCCTCTAATATCTTTTCAGAGGAAGCTTCATGTGATTTTTTTCCTCCTTTTAGAAAAATTTACATCATCCTTATATCCACGGCTGTCTTACCACAGAATACGACTTAATTGGGCTCCCATACTTCCAGTAGAGTAGAACATTTGTAGTGTCATGTTGTATGCTTCATGGACAAATGGACAAGCTAACCTGCTGGGCTTGAGCAAAGATGCTTACTACCCTCTTCTCCCAAAGAGCATTTAGAAAAAGAGAAAGCTTATTCATAGGAGAGCTAACTTCCTGGTATGCCTTTGGGATATGATCATAATACTTGAGTGGATTCCACTGAAGGAAGCATATGATTTCAGTTCTTTTTAGAGTGAAATAAGATTGCAGTGAACATGCAGGGTAACAGGAATTATGTTAATGAAGTAAATATGAAGAGGGTATTTTGTAAAATGTGAAGTACAAGCTTAACAGTTAGATTTGTAAGCTATGCACCCATTTACTTTATAGATTGCTCCTTTTCTTCTCTTTGCCATTTGAGCTGCTCTGGATTCTGTAATAAGGCTTTTCTTACAGCCTGCAGTCATCCACAGTCTCAGAAGGCAGCACAGCAGAGCCACAACCATTGACCACTTCGCTGTTGTCATTTTGGCATGTACAATGAGAGGAAAGAGGCATGGTCCCGAATTAAGGAATCTGGCAGAAGTTGCACAGTGCTGTCAGAACGCCTCTCTGCAAGGGAGGGTGTTGCTGTGGGTCCTGGGTGATGACTTACTGAAAGCAAATGGTTCAGTTTTAGCTTGGTGCTGGTGACATCAATCCCTATGTAACAACCTATGTTTTCCCTGTCTTTCCAGGAGAATTGTCAATGGATTTGTCACGCTCTCATTCCATGCACACTTTAAGCTGGTGAAGCTCTCGCTGTTTGTTCTCGCCACTGAGCACATGAAAGAACTTTCACAGCTGAGTAGCACAGCATGTTAGGAAATACATCTGTGTTATAATTAGTAGGGTTTTCTCCTCCCTCTTGTTTGGCTGGGTCTGTTTTACTTTGTATAACTTTCCTGTCCAGTTCACCACATCACTACTTTTGATAGTGCAAACGGACAGAGACAAGAAGCAACTGGCAGACAAGAAAAAGGCAAGATCGCTCCTTTTGATGGTAGTGCTGGCTTACATGAGGTTAAATCGTTCTTGGGACTGTAGTGTCTGATGGTCACTTTTGTATGCCAGAAAAAATGTTATTTTTTCTTTCCTTAATGAGAATTCATTTCAAAAGCACTCTTGAGGATTATGACTCTTCTACTGTTTAATTTCATGGGTGCTGTGTACTGAAGTGATACGCCATTTCCCCCTTTGTTACAGAGGATCTGTTGCGTTTTTGTGCCACTTGTTTGCTTTGTAGCTGGTTAAATGGATGCTTGTTTTATGTACTCCTGGATGTTCTTAGTTATACTTTGAAATAGTAGACTGTGTAACACCTGGTGAAAATAGCTTTCTTTTTTTTCGTTTAATTCACATTTGTGAAGATTAGTTTAAGAGAAAATGTAACAGATACAAGAATGTATTCTTTTACCTCACATCATTTTTCAGATGAAGCCTGTTGCCGTTCTCTGATTTATAACCTAGATAACTGACTGCTTGCAGGTGTAAAAAATGTATTCACTATGGCGGTGCAGGATATAATTCTGTATTGCGTTCTTTGCACCAAAAGAACCAGTTGTTTGTTTCCCCTTCCACTTACATCTCTGTTATAGTTTATCACTTTATCAGTTAGATCAACACAGCTGTTTTTGAAGTTGTGCAAGCCAGATAATGAAATGTTTTCAGTTAACTAAGCAAACATTTACCTCTTACCACTCAGTTGTAGAGTCATACAGTAATCCAGATTATAAACAGTTCCATTGCCATAGCTAAGAGCTACATATACTACAGGATGGAAATGGGAAGACATTATCAGGAACTGGGGATGGCTGAAAGCATTGGGTGTAGGTTTTTTGGTTGTTGTTGTTTTTTTTTTTTTGAATAGTCTTGCCACCAGAGGAAAAAGTAATGTAAAAATATACCATTGGTTACTGTTGATCTTATTTCTAAGATCAATCTTACTTGTTTTTTTTCTTGCTTGATTTATCAGACAAAAATTCATAGGTGAGTCTTACAGTTCTACTGTGATGTTTTGAATACTCAATTTGTTTATACAGAGGCTTAGCCAGTATATCACTTTTTTGAATATCTTCCAAGGTTGTGTGAAACTTTCCATCTAGATTAATTTAGAGTCTTAACTTTTGAAATAAATAAAAGCCATTTACACTTTTAAACACTTTAAAATGTTATTTAGTAGAACAGTGAATAATTTGATCCTTAGCTAAAAGGACATAATTCAAGTCCTGACCCTACTCAGCAAATGTTGAAGGATTTGCAACAAGGTGAACCTCTCCATTTGAAAGAGATGAATAACACTTCGGGGACCTTGCTGATTTAAATCAAAAGTGGAAGAACATTTGTTGATGGCATAATCTTCTACTTTTGGCTGTTGTATAGTCCAGTTTATTTGAAAAATCTGATAGCTTTTTCTTGTTTCTTTCGAAATTCCAGGTCACAGCCAAGTACGTCATCATCTTTATTACTGTGCAGTACAATGTCACCTGTACCATTGGTGAGATTAAATCAAATCTATTTTGCTTCTATGTAATGAAAGAGCTCAACTGTTAAAAGTTACTTTTTTTTTCCCCCTGCTCTCAAAACTTCACTTTTATAATACAAATATTTTACTGATATTTGAGCAGCATCAGGTAGAAATCTCCTGTAGCAGAGACCAAGGTAAAATCCATTTGCGGATATAAAGATGCTTGTGATGTGACCTCTTCATAGTGTTTGGTGTGTGAGTGTGTATAGATGTGTACAATTGTGTGATCAGGTTTTAAAAGAAGATCTAGATGAGTTTTACACCAGGAATTTTTGAGGTTTTGACTCAGGAATATATTACTAGTGAATGTCTCTTTTGAAAAATAGTGCAGGCAGAAGTGGCATTTGATATGCAATTACTTGTTCATTGATTATATCACAGGCTGTTTTCAAACATGGAAATGGGACATTTCACACTTAGAATTCTGCAAATGTACTGTGTGTTAGGACCTGTGCCATTCCTGTTATGGGAAGCAGTTAATTGCTTTCTTGACACCTTCTGGCCTAGTATCCTTTAGAAAAAATGTTTGGCCATATTTCTGCTGTTTTTTATTTGTCAAAGGGTAGTCTTAAGGATAGTTAGACCAAAAAAAAAAAGTTTTAAAATTCCTTGATGTTTATGAAAAGTGGCAGCTGAAACATCCAACTCATTGCCCTCTCTTAGGCAAAAGCAGAGGATTGTAAATGGTAGATACGTTAGCCTGCAAATCAGGATGAGTGTGGTTCTTCAGCAGTTGAAGTGCAAGTTATTTCTTTTCTGTTGTCTCATAGATGCGTGAAGAAAGGTGGAGCTGTTGGAAGGAGTGTTTGTAGGCCAAAGGAGAGACATCCCTACAAAATAAGCCTTCTTCAGGCCTACTGCTTCTTCTACGTGCTTTTTAAATTGAATTTCATGTATATTTTCTCCTACACTTAAACATTGTAAATGCAAACACTTGAAGTATTTGTGACAATAGTAATATTCTTTTTTTATAGCAATTTTGTTTTTGATTTATAGGAACATATTATTAGTTCTGTAAAAGTAAAATTACTTTGCAAATATGCAGCATCTCTTTAAAAAGAGATAGAAGTTGCTTGTTATTTACCAATGTGTCAAATGACTGTAGATGCTATCCTCACTATGTAGTTTTTTTTTCTACGTGTAGTCATGAGTCTTAAAAGCGAATCTCATCAGTTCTCTACTAAAATGTAGACTGTAGGATGTTTTGTTTGTTTGTTTTGATGGTCTGGATGAAAAAAATGTATTGAGGATATAGCTCAGTGTCTGCTGCTCTCAATAGTTCATTCCTGGTTTATAATTATATCACTGTATTGAAGGAAAAGAGGATGTAGGTCATTTGAATCAGGCTTAAAAAGTAATTTTCAAAACCAGAAAGTAACTGGTCTCTTGTATCAATTTACTGTAACTTCCAAGAACAGTGGTCACTGCTGCCTTTTCTTGGTTGCAGAGTATTTCTTCATAAGAATGTAAAAAATACACTTTTTCTTTTTCAGATGACAAGAGTGAACGTGTTAATTTTTATGAATATGGTCCTAAAGACATTGCTACAATCTTCTTCTACATGCTCATAGCTATTATTCTGCATGCTGTAATCCAGGACTACATATTAGATGTAAGTTTATTATTGGGGTGTAGTTCCCTGTTTTAAATGTTATTTTTAGCCATCAGTTGCTAACAGTTTTTCTATTTTTCTATCTATTGTTAAATGGTTGTGGAATATCTTCACGTGTAGATCATTTGAACCACAGAAGCTCAACTGTTTTCTGTGTGCAAATAGATTTGAAGCATTTATCAATATGATTGATTATAGGAAAAAATGTTTGAACATATCTGAACATTTTCTGTGTGAACTTTACTTTAGTGGCAAATCTTAGTAAATTGGTGTATAAAGCGCAGATCAAGGTTTCGAATAGTGGGAGCTATGCATTTTGGTTAAGGAATGGGAGATCTGGGAATTAAGAAATTAAGAGGGAACGCTAACTCCATAGTAGTTGCTTGTTTTAGAAATTAAATGTATTGTTCATCTTTTTGTTTCTAGAAAATTAATAGACGTCTGCATTTGTCAAAAACAAAGCACAGCAAGTTCAATGAATCAGGGCAGCTAGCATTTTTCTACTTATTTTCATTTGTATGGGGAGCCAGTATTTTGAATGCAGTAAGTAAGTCACTCTATTTGATATTTTTATTTAAAAAAAAATAGACTTGAAGTATTAAGAAGGTCCTTAAATCAATGGTCTTTTTCTTTAGGAAGAATTCGTGGTGAACCCAACATTACTGTGGAAAGATTATCCTCATTCTCGTATGCTGTAAGTATTCTATTTTCAGTTTGAAAACCTGGTGCTTCTACTCACTGGATATTTCCCTGCCCAAAATTTTAGGGACTGCTGATAAGGTAGTGACGTTGGTACTTGGTAAGAATGACAGTTAAGTGAAAATCTTTTCTTTTGTTTGAAAATTGACGGCTGTTTTATCCAAAGGTAATTTTTGATAATTTAAAAATCTGAGATATTTGCATGTATTCTTACCTTTACCTTTAAATTAACTGTGGTAGCTGACAAAGTGAAACTCTTTGCAAAATGGGACCTGTAATAGGACTGCTGAACTGTTTTACACTGAAGAAATGTATATTTGTGAGTGGGTTAATAGACAGGACTTATAACTTAATTGATTTTTAATTATTATTAAGATGACTTACAGAACTCATGTTTGTCGCCTTTTTTCTTCTTCATCTTATCTGTTTCCTGGCAAGGGTGGTAGAAGGAAGGGGGATCGTACTAATTTTTAGGAAGTGAGTTCTACTGCTCACATGATACACTGTTTCTGGTTTTTAGGGTCTTTTTTTCTTTCTTTCTTACTGTCTCAAAAGGTGATTGAGAACTTGCTATCAAGAAGTTTATGAACACTAATTCAAAAAAACTGTCATCACAGGTTTGTTTTGTATTTGCAGTTCCCATGATTTGGGAATCATAAAGTATAATGAGTCAGAATGATGTATTTTAAGATAACGAATTAAAATTTATCTCATATTAAAAGATGGTGAGTTTTCAAGCTTTCGTTTTCTTCATCTGAATTATTGTTTAGTTTTCAGGTAAAATTCTTCTATATTTGCCAGATAGCCTATTGGCTTCATGCACTGTCAGAACTATACTTCCAGAAGATCCGAAAGGTATGGAGAGAAGTCATCGGTACAGTTAATTAAATATATATTCCTTTCAAATTATTCATATTAATATTTGTTTATATTGCTTGTATTTGTATATTCAGTTATTTAGATACCATTTATGTATTTTATTTGCTTGCATTCCTAGGTAACTTGTATAGGCATTCTGTAGTTTCAGATTCAGGTGTTCTTTCCAGACACTTGCACAGTAGTATGAAAAATAATCAAACTTAATGAATGATGTGTTTTTTCTTTGGATAATATAGTGAAACCATAACAGCACTTATTATAATTTCTCCAATTTTAGGAAGATATTCCAAGGCAGCTATGTTATATTTGCCTTTACATTGCTCATATCTCTGGTGCCTATATATTGAAGTAAGTATTTACATGTTCATTTTCAATCAATGTATCTATTTTCTTCATACTTAAATTAAAAAATATATAATGTTTCTGTTTTATAGTTTGCAGCATTTGGGGCTAATTCTGATGATACCTCACTATTTAGTGGAACTCATGTTCCATGCTTCACGTCTTTTCTACTTCAGTGATGAAAACAAGCAAAAAGGGTAAATCTTTCATGTATTAATTAAAATTCAGAACTTTGGGTACTAATTGCATATAAATGGATTTCAACGTATGTAAAAGTACTTAGGTAGCAAGTCTCTTGTTCTATGTCTACTGTTACCTGCTTTGAATTCCAAAAGAAGTCATCATAATTACATAGTCATAGAAGCAAATATACCACCTCATAATCATCATTGTAAGAGTTTGCTTAAGCTTTTTGTTAAAGTCCCATATGAGATATATATTGGCTTCTGCTTCTATATGATGCCAGTTTACTTACGTGTCCATAAATACTTGTATGTAGGGATGACTTAAAAAAAAAAAAAAAAAAAAAAAGAATTGATAATAAAAGCAACATTCCCTGTAAATTTTTGTAGGTCTTTCTCCTTTATAGTTAAGGTGCAAAAGGGAAGTAACTGTACAACATAGGAGGTGGTGTCTGAAAATCCGTAGCTGATAAGGTGTTCTCAATTATATATCTCTTGGGTAGGGTTCCTAACTATTCTGAGAATAATGGGTATGAAAGTAATGCATTTGAGAAAGAAATGATATGTAGAAGAGAGATACATAACGGAAGCATGCTAAGAAGGATAGGGTATGTTTTGCCATTTGAATGCAAGAAATTTTGGAGGTTCCAATTTGAAAAAACAAAAAACAAAACAAACAAACAACATTGTTCCATTTATGTGTTCTTGCTTCATATTCTTCCATTTTCTGCCCAGCTGAACGGTGTTACCATAAACACCTTGCTTTCTTTCATGCAATCCATTATGTATAAGCAGCCTCCTTTGAGGTAGTGTAGTGCTGCTTCCCTTTCTGGTCTTCTCACCAGACCTATTCGTGTCATTCCTTAAAACCAACATTTTAAATAGGCGTGCTGAATGTTCTTTTCAGAAAATCCGTGTTTATGAATGCATATAGGGGAAGTGGGAGAGCTAATTTTTCATTTGTATATCCTATTTAATTGTGAGGTTTTTGGAGGTAGGAGGTTACCTGCTTTTCATTATATAACATCCAAAAGCATGAAGGCTAAATATACTGATTAGGAGAAAAATCTTTTCCTGTCTTATAATTCTAATGATTAAATAAGCAACTGTGTCGTCCCGTCATTCTCCCCCCCCCCCCCCGATAGTGCCTTTTTAATCCATTTAATTCATCAGTCATTTGATATTAACTATTCTTCCAAATAAATCTTTATGTAATGGCAGTAATAATACTGATTTTTATACATTTATTTTTATCATTTTAATAGCACTCTGTTACTCAGGGTTCTTTCGTCACATCCTAGAGCAGAAAGTTGCCCCTATTCACCAGTGAAAGCTCATTTTCTGCATTTAACACCTTGAAGCAGGACTGAATGTTTTGCAAGTCATTTTTTCTGTAATTATTGGGCCTTTCTGTAGGCTTTTTCTGTTGTTACTGAGAGGAGTTTAATGAAAAGCTCTTTGTATGTTTGAGTTTACTGAAAAGAAATGGGCTAAACTGGGAAAGCAGATTAATTTCATTATTTTGTTTTCAGATTTACCATCTGGGCTTTACTTTTCGTAATGGTGCGTCTTTTGACCCTAACTTTATCCGTCCTTACGTTTGGATTTGGTCTGGCCAGAGTAGAGAATCCAGGTTTTTCCATAGCAGACGGAAACTTCAACGTACTCAGTGTGAGGTATAACAAGGCTAGTAGACATCAATTAATGCTTGTGTAATGTGACATTTCAAAATATCTTTTAATAAAACAGTCCAAGAGGACAGTGTGTTTTGAAGAAATTCCCTGTTTGACACCTTTCCTTTATATTATTTAAGGAAAGGGGAATTTTATGCTCTTCTCTATCTTTTTTTTTTACAGTAGTAGTAGAACAGGATGTGTGTGAAAGAAGGAAGAGGTGTCTTCTTTTTTAACTGAATTGTTTATTTACTTCTATGTCTATTGTGGACATAGTATCATTTGGAAATAATAATACCTGTATTTTAAAAATATTTTTGTACTTGTTCATTTTGAAATTTTATTACTTTTTCATCATGAGCTCATCACTTTAATGCTCACCTTATAAATCAATGCTTGCAATCTAGTATGTGGGAGGGATTTCGAATCTCTATGATTTTTCATTCATAGATTGAAGCCCTTTCTGGCAAGCAGTCACATATTTTCCTATTGGCTGTTGAAAGCTATGGTCATAGCTCCTTGATAAACATGATTGCTTTTATCAGGATGCTTTCATACAGTGCTCATTCATTTCTTGTGTGATGCACTTTATCTTGAGTAAAGCCTTCTGATATATCTGTTTTCTGTGGTATGAAGATTTAAATTGTTTTAATAGTAGACTGTTGGGGAAAAAAATAAGGACAGATTTACAGTCTATTAATGAATAACCAAAGCTTTTATCTAACTGTCTCTAAAATCTTTAATTTCATTAGGATTAGCTGCCTGGGTGCTGTTTGTTTAACACAGGCCTGGATGATGTGGAAATTTATAAATTTTCAGCTGAAGAAATGGAGAGAGCATATTAAGAAGCAAATTCTGAAGAAGAAAATATCAAACACGAAGAACAAACTGACAAAAAAGGGACTAAACAGAGGTCAGTGGCATAACATTTTAAGTTCTTTCTAGACCAAATGGTTTGATACAAGATGCATCATCTTCTTTTCTTTTCATAAAGAGCAAAAGCATCTATCTCTTGATGTGTAGAGAATATACACAACATGATAGCTTCTTCAGGAGTTAGGACATGTTCTCTAATTGGCAACAGGACAGCACTCAGAGTGCTAACTATATTTAGTGTTAACCTTGGGTGATCTTCATGATTAGTGTTATTCATTGAAGACTATTTTAATCTAAATGCAAGGAATAGTTCATGAAACTGGGCTTAATGTGTATTTTTTTTCTCTTTAAAAACTTTCCAATGCTTCAAAAATTGTTTAACTTATGAGAAGAGTCTCGTCTGAAATCCCTGCTATATCTTATATATTCTATTAGTTTCAGATCATTAAAATTAAATTTGTTTGCTTGTTCTTCTATGTAGAGATGTATTATGTAAAGAACATCAAACCCACTGAAAAAGAACTCCAAAGGAACATCCCAGTAACTGGCAAAGGACAAATGAAAAAGTCTTTTAATAAATGACATTATATGACTTTCAAATCCCTGTATTATATCATATCAATTAAGCGTTATGAAGATTGTGAAATTTCATACCGTTTATACGCTACTTTGTTCCATCTGTACTGTTGCACCTTTTCTTCATGTCATGGCCTGATCTTCTTAAGTGACAGAGTAAAGTGACAGAGAAAGCTGTTAAGTGTGAAGTGGCAAGCTGTCTAGGATAGCACTTTCCTTACTGGCAGAAGAATGCTGTATAAAGAAAAAATCTGAAGGAATCAGTAAGATTGGTACAAGAAATAATGAAAAAAACCAAAACTGTTAAACTAAGGCATCATAGAAGAGATGTTGATTAATACTTATTAGTAATTACTCAAAATATAAAAATAGTCAATTGTCTAAATAGTGACAATAATCAACTGTCACTCTATAGAGAGCTTACCAGTGGGCCCCAACAAGTTTCTATGCTGATGGTATTCATAAACAAATTGGCAAGGTAACAAAACCTATCAATGAAACAAAACTGTTCAGATTCCTGACAGCAGTGTGATCTTGCAAACATGGAATATGATAAAAACAAACGAGCAAACCAACAATGACAAACTAAATTCATAATCTACAATGCATTTCCTAAACTTCTAAGCTACTCAAAGTAATGCATATTATGGAGGGAGGGAAAATGAAATGTAATTTATGTATACACAACAATAGACTTCAGAGTAGCGTTAATGTCTCAAGAAAGATCTTCGTAATACTTTTTCTGTAAATATCATGTCAATGATTTGTTGCAGTCAACACTTTACAATGGTCTAAATGCAGCTTAGACTTTAGGAAGTTGCCAAAGATCCCCTGGAATCTGAGATGTTATGTTGGTAGGGCTACTCTTTATTTGCCATATTTTTAATATTCCTCTTGAAGCATCTGCTACTTCTCACTGCTGGAGATAGGAGACTAGACTTAGAAGCAACTTCTGTCTGATTTCCTGTTCTTACTAACTTCATACAGTCAAAGTTCTAAAACATTTTAGATACCTAACTTGAAGTTAATTTCAACTGAAACAAATACTTGATTTTTTTTCCCCTTGTCTAATTGCTGTGTTTTTCATGTGAAGCCAAGTTGTATTTCTGCTTACTGTATTTTAATTTTCTTTATCTAAAATTACAGCTAACGTTGTCAATGGAGCAGCAAAGCTAGAAGATGGAGCATCACCAAGAATAAGAAAATCAAAACCAGTATGAGATACAAGCTAGTATCAGAAGACGTTTGACAGAAGACTGTGAGTTAAAGAATTGACCTTGCAAAGCTATAATTTGGATGTCTCATTATTTAAATGGACACTATCAGGTTATATTTTTACAATATTTTTGTTAATAACCCTAACTTTATGATAGGATTCTCTTAGATCTAGTTTATCCCAGTAGTCATATTTAAACTCACTTACCTTTAACAATAAAAATGGACAGATCAGTTTGAACTTCTGACTCTGTGATCAGAAATTAGTACATTTCTGTAATATTTTTATTACAGATATTTCAGGAGGCTGTCTAAATCTTAGTTGTTTGGTTTTATGTATTTATAAAATCTGAAGTCTGTACCAGAAAGTTCTTACCATATTTGTTTACCCTGTGTCTCCTGAGAGTTATTTTCTTTATTGCACTCCTCTTACATGGAGTAAGAGGAATGTCTAGAAGCTATATAGCAAAAATATACAGAAAAATGCAAAAATGTTTTATAACTAATTTCCCTTCAAAGATTACAGATTTAGAGTGCAAATTCTGGCAGGACATCGCTAATCTTCCAGTATAAAGATGTGGACTATCTTTAGTAAAGATGCAGATTGTCTCAATTGGCAGAAATAGTAGATTGCCTGTTGAATTTTTGCTGTGGATTATACCCTTTTGTAGAGGGAGGGGAAAAGGAGGGGGAAATAAAAAGTAGCCAGTTAATATCTACTGTATTTTAGTCCTTTGGAAGTTTTGTCTTTCAATTAAAAATATTTCTAAAAAGTTAATATTTTACGCTTGCAATCACATGCCAATTTTTTTCCTCAACTGTTTTATTTTCCTTTAATTTGTAACAGCCACTTCTTAAACTTGAGTCTACTACTGTTCAGGGAGGCGTTCAAACAGTATTGCAATGAATGCTACACCAAGCATAACCTAAAGGCCTTTTTTTTCTTTCTTAGTCTCTAGATAATCATTTATTTTAGTCTCTGACTCAAGGTTTTTTGTTTGTGAAGGTATTAGTTTGCTCCTTATGTGAACACTTTATTTAGATGTGGTTTTAATATTAATATGCTTATATTAAAAGGAATTATTTAACTATAGAGAGATTAATGGTATTTCTGTAAGTAACTCTCTTAGGTCTGATGTTGATACCTTAATGTTGGATAAGTTTCAGGAACACACTTTCTTATTTGCCATAACCTTCTCCCTGTGTGAATAAATTGTAGGAATATTAGATTATTCACATAAGCCTATACATTTCTACTAAAAATGCGTACCATGGAACCAGACTACATTTGCTGATATTTTTAATGGACTTAGGTACTAATGAATGCCTTGTTCAGTGAAAGTATTACCTCCTGAGCAGTTTGAATGAGGTTCGCCTAGCCTTCAAGTATTTCTCAGCATGCTGCTCAAAAGACTGTTTTCTTTAAAGTATCCTGCAACTGCATGCCTGCAGTTCTTGTTGATTTCAGTGTGTTTATACCTAAGTTAGCAAACTTTCCAAGTGAATCCAGAGGGGGGTTTAGGCTCCAGTATCCATTCCTAGGCTCATGAAACTAAACAACTCGGAACATTAAAGTCTTTTTTGGCAAGTGTTACCAGAAAGTATGTTACTAATACTACCACTTGAATAAACTGATAACACTCTTGAATGTTCTTAATCCACTCACAACGCTCATGATGGCCATATATTGTATATTAAAGACCGTAATTTTTTATTTAAAGTATTGTTGTAGAAATACTAGTGCAAAGTCTCAGAGGGGATTTTCAAAAGTCTTAGAAACACAGGTCCTAAGTGCCATGAAACAGACAAGTCAGCCTATGCTTAAGGTCTAGGCTAAAGACTATGCAATATGTTGGGGTGTGTGTTGGGGGGTTGTTTTGTTTTTTCACAGCTTTATCAGTGTGCTTTTTCTTCCTCCAGAGAACTATGAATGTCACAGAGTAACGATCAAATTAGATGTTAACTTGTTCCTGTTTCAACCATGTAGCCTTTGCTGAAGTTGCATAAAATCTGTTAGCACAGATGTTGGGGCATGTTCCCTAGTGGCGTGATGTTATGATGAATGATCCTGTTAAGTATTTTTAACATTTAAGGCATTAATTTATGTAAATCTTAAGACTTTCAGAGCAATTGTATGTAGTATTTTGTAACAATCTAATTGTAAACTTTATAGGGTAGAGGTCCTCTGCATAGTCACATGTGTGCACATCAAAATGTAAAATACTACCATTCATCTGCTTTGGAAAACCAAAATTATATTCCCTTACTTCTAACCTTCCTTTCCTCTCAGTGAGTATCTAAGATTTTTTTTTGTTGTTTTAAAGATAAAACAGCATCTTTTAGTGCAGAAACTCTTACATTACAAATTTGCATTTCTGGTTTTGAACAGTATGATAGGAATGAATAGATTGTCTTGATTTTGGGGAAAAAAGTGAAAAGAAAAATTCTTAAGCTGATACATTTTACATCCTATTCTTACAAAGGTTTTGAGTTGGCCACCTGAAGCAGAATAGTTTGAAGGCTGTTGTTGTGGTTTAGCCCGGCTGGCAGCTAAACACCACACAGCCGTTCGCTCACCCTCCCCCCTCCCTCTCTGGGATGGGGGAGAGAAATGGGAAAGTGAAGCCTGTGAGTTGAGATAAAGACAGTTTATTAAGACAGGAAAAATAATAACAATAATAATAATAGTATTAATAATAATAATGTGTACGAAATAAGTGATGCACAATGCAATTGCTCACCACCCGTTGACCGATGCCCAGCCTATCCCCGAGCAGCTGCCCCCCCCCACCCCGGCTAGCCACCCCTATATATTGTTCAGCATGACGTCAGATGGTATGGAATACCCCTTTGGCCAGTTTGGGTCAGCTGTCCTGGGTCTGTCCCCTCCCAGCTCCTGCTGCATCCCTAGCCTGCTCGCTAGCAGGACAGAGAGAGGCTGAAAAGTCCTTGGCTTGGTGTAAGCACTGCTCTACAACAATTAAAACATCAGCATGTTATCAGCACTCTTCTCATCCTAATCCAAAACATAGCACCCTACCAGCTACTAGGAGGAAAATTAACTCTGTCCTAGCTGAAACCAGGACAGCTGTATAGTGGCATAGGGATTGGGATGATGGTGTTACTCTTGCCTGCTCCTGTTTAAAAGTCTACTAAAAACTAATTATTCTGAGTAAGTTCTAAATATGCAGGATGTTGTCTTGGAGCTAGAGTTAGCAAATTCTGAAAACATGAGAATTTCTAAATGCTCAGTGTTTTGGAATGCTGTGTGACCATGTAAATTGTTTCATTATGTTGTAGATAAGTGAATTGGGAAGACGAAAGCAATGTTTCGTCTGTGTTTGTTTCTTAGTATTAGAATGGGTTGCTACATCTACTTAAATTGAAAGCACACTTGTACTGCCTTTCTTAAACCATCTGAATGTTGACTTTTACCACAGAAGGTTCTAGTAGTTAGAGAAATGGGTGGAAGAGCACTGATATATTGTAAAGTATAAAATTTTAGGTGTTTAGCTTTAAGTGTCAGTAGCTGGCACTCACTTTATGAACTTACTGACCAGAAACAACAGAGTAAAGTTTACAAACAATATCATTCTAACACTTCTGTTTGATGCTGTTACAATTATCTCCTAAAATGTAGAGTTACTCTACCTTGAAACCAACAGTGTACTGTGGGTTATATTGAATGTGTGTCTGTCTGATTGCAACAAATACACTGGCTTGTTTTTAGTTCTACTTAAGCTGTATTTTCATTTCAGTTAATTTCTCTGTGTTTTTTTTCTGGGTAACCAAATTGAGTGTTGAAATGTGTGGTTTTTAATGCAATATGAATACCTGAATTCAGGCAAACATGGAATCATTAAGGTTGGAAAAGACCTTCAAGATAATCTGGTCCAACCACCCCCTACCACCAATGTCTCTCACTAAACCCATGTCCCTAAGCACCACGTCTAACCTTTCCTTGAACACCCCCAGGGATGGTGACTCCACCACTTTCCCTGGGCAACCCATTCCAATGCTTGACTGCTCTTCCTGAGAAAAAATTTCTCCTAATTTCCAACCAAAACCTCCTCTGGTGCAACTTGGGGCCATTCCCTCTAGTCCTATCACTAGTTGCCTGTGAAAAGAGGTTGACCCCCAGCTCCCCACAGCTTCCTTTTATAATTTCATCAGTCATTGTATAAGCTAAAATTATACTTTAGTAAGAGCTTGCTTAAAAAATAAAATAACAAAAAAACTTACTCGAATACACTGCAGTGTATGTTGCACATAGGGTTTTGGTTTTTATTTAATGCGAAATCCATAATGCATAGAACAAAAACTGTTTTCAACATACGTTTGCTTCTGATTCATCACTTGATAAGATACTGATGAGGAAAATTTTCTCCATTTGAAAAGAAAAATTCTCTAAGGCTGTGTTACTGGTGCATCCCATTTTACACTGGAGTTTTGTTAATTTTTTGTTAAATCATCTTTTAAAATTATGTTAATCAGTTAATTTTGGTAGTCTGGTCAGTTAAGCAGATTAGCCATGCAAAATGAATTGGTGGTCTAGAAAGAGGGGTATATGTGTTGTCTGGATTTATTAAAAATAAATGAAAAACAGTCCCCCCAAGTATACTGCAGTTTTTCAACATCTTTAACCACTTCCTAACAGTGTTGGTTTTCTTTGATTCTTATTCAATGCCAGAAGAGCTTTTCTCTTCCAGCTATGCTAATTAAAATTTCTTGGACACTGCATATTCTCTCCAACTTTAGTCAAGCATTCTGCAATCAAATTGCTGCAAACAGTGTACGGAAAACTTATTAAAATAATACAGAAATTAGTTAAAATTTTCCATTTGTCAAAAAGTGCCAGTTCAGTTCCAGAAAACCTGGGGATAATGCTATCCACCTTAGTTCTGATTAACCTGGTTAGATCAGAGAAACCTAAACTAATGCTGTGTGAATGATGATGATGATGAAAAAAAATCCAATACCAAAAATTTGTTTGGGAGGGTTGCTTCTTTTCTTTTCACATTTACTCTTTCTAGTTATTTGGTAAGGGAGGAAGGGATGGAAAGCTACTTCTGTCCTGGAGTATTATTGGAAAATATTGTAGCCTTGGAAGGTTGCTTTTAATGGGGCTACTCTTACCTTTTCCTTGCACTTAAATGTGAAATTAAAAAAAAAAAAGTATATGGAATGGAAAGTAATCTATTCTTATGTGGGACTTCTAATAAAGAGTGCTTGTTGATCGGTGTTTTTTTTTTTCCTGTCTCTGAGCAGAGAACAATTAAATGTGCTGAAGAAACAGGACTTTCCCTCACGCTAGTTGTCTAAACAGAAAATTATCTTGGAAAATTCAGGACACAAATCAGTTATGTAGAGAGATTCCCATATGAAAGAACGTTTTTTTTTTGAGAAGAATAATAGATGATGGAAAATGATGACCAGCTGTGTTACTGTCACATTAAAAATGAATGGCAATGTCCAAAAAGTAAGCTATGAGTCATGTTTCCCTAAGTCTATGTATCCATTGGCTTTTTTTTGACTGAGAGTTGAATTTAATAAGTACATTACATAAATTAACCTTAAAGTCAAGTATGCGTCTTAGGGTATACTTTTGGCCAATTTTTTAATACATTTAGGCTTCTAAAGATTTCTTTAAAGGAAAATGCACCAGCAGGTGGAGCAAATAGATAAAAATGTTAAATGTTGCAGTTTCACAGCTACAATTATTACTATTAGCTTATAACTAAGTACAAAAATTTGAGGGAGTTTATTACTAATTGCTTTAGAGCATCGCATCAATGAAAAGTGAAAGCGTTTTATCATTGTACCCTCCCTTATATAAAGTGAGCTAACTTTGAAATTATCTTTCTAATTGCTAAAACATAACAAGATTAAAAATGAAAACAAAAATACACAATTCTGAGACATGAAGTTCTGAATTAGTGTTGAGTCTAAAATGACATAGATTCAATCTAAGTATAATTCAAAGACCTTATGACCTACATGGAAAAAACAAACAATATGTAGTTGTTCAAAAAAAAACAAAACACAACAACTAAATTCCAGTGTTACTGTTGTCTGTCATCAACCTATTCCTCCCTGCACACCCCTTTTGTTCTTGTCCTGATGAATGCTCCACTGTAATCCATAGTGGAAGAAGAGAACATCCTGCAGAAAAAGATAACTCGTAATGGAAGAAGTGGAATCATTAAATGGCAGAACTCACGCTTTCAGGAGATGCAACAGGACCTCATTTCTCTTAAGGTACTCTAACAACATCAACTCTTTCCTGCTGTGATAACGTGATAAAGATTCTATCTCTACCAGTTGGTTAAAACTGAGCTCACAAGTCCAAACACGTTTGTAATTGGCAAGTTCTTTTGTAGTATAACTACAAGGTAAAATCTAAGGTGAAACTTGTTTTTCCAGAACTTGACGTATTTGGATTTCTTTCATCTCTGTATTCACTTGGTTTGTAATGTTTGTTTCAGAGATAGCCAGAGGCTTGTATTGTACTAGTAACTTCCTCATAGGTGCCCAATATTAGTTTAATTTTTTTTTATTTAGGAATTACTGGAAGGTGTACTTAATTGCTCCATTTGTTTGTCCCTTTTGAATACAAATTGTGGCTACGGTCCTGTAATGGATTCTGTACGAGTAGCTTGGCAGGTCTTCAGTTTGTGCATTTTCATTATTTCATGCTCTGTGAAAACGGTCTTTCAATTTTGAAAATATATATACCACCTTTATGAGTACCTGGAACTTTGCTATACCATATTCTGCATGCATCCTATTTTAATGTGGAATGTTTTAATGTCTGGTTTTAAAAATTATTGAAAAATAGGATTTCTGCTAGCAAACCTGGGGCACAGTTAGGCTGTATTACGTGAGGTCCCAGTCTTACATGGCCTTGCCTTTTTGTTGTAAACAGACGGATACTGAACAGCTAGTCTGACTTAGCTTGAAAACTGTCTCTAATGTATAGCTGCAGTAGGGAATAATGGATATTATTTGTGTACTTTTTAACTTTCACTCTAACCTGTTTAATTATTTTAAGCATTGACTTCAGCAGCCTGGCTTTCCCCTGTTGAAATAGCACAGCTCGTACTCGTACAGCAAATCCCCCCAGCCACTATCTAGCAGTGCGGGGCTGGCGCCTCGCAGCGCTGTAACCCTTCACGCACAGCAAAAGCTCATTATTAAATCCTGTATCCACACAGCTTCCCCCTGACCGCCCCCAGCTGCAAGGGGAGGACGAGCCAGGCCTCTACCGGCGTGCCCTCAGCGAGCTGGGCCCCAGCCCGGCCCAGGGGAGCCCCCGGGGGCGGACGGCTGCTCCGGCCCTGGTAGGGCGGGCGGGGCCGCGGCTCCCCGTGACACTACAAGTACCGCGCTGCCCCGCGCGCCGCCGTACTACAGCTCCCAGCGCGCCCCGCGCCGGGCGGCTGGCGGAGGCCGGTTCCTATTTAAATGTGGGCAGCGAGGAAAATGGCGGCGAGCGGCTGAGCACGGGGGAGACGGGGAGCAGGAGCTGCGCCTTGGCGCCTTTCCCAGGTGAGCGGGGTTGGGAGGGAGGGAGCGAGGAGCGGAGGAAGGAGAGCTGCTGCTGCTGCTTCTCGCTGCCCGGTTCCCGGCGCCGGGCTGGGAGCGGGCAGGGGGAGGGCGGGCGGCTGCCCCCGGCTGGGCACGGAGCAGCCCGGGGCTGGCCCTGAGGGGCGTCCCTCTCCTCGGCCTGCCGCCCTCTCCTCTCACGGAGGCGGCTCCCTGAGGGAGGGGAGCGCGGTCGGGCCGGGTGTGAGGAGTAACCCCTGGGCTGGGGGCGAGGGTGTGCCCAAGGTAGCGCCTCCACGCCTTTACCTCTTCCCAACCGCTGTAACTTCGGGGCTGCGCGCAGTTAGCTGCAGGCATAGCTGAGGCGGCGGCAGGAGGCTGCTGTGCAGGGCTGGAGGCTTCTCGTGTCGCCGTGTGATGCGTATCGAAGTAGGGGGAGTTTGGGTGGAGGTTCTTCGTGTAACGCTGGGAGCCTTGGGGTCGCTCGGAATTTCCCAGGCTTGCGTTTAGAGGCGTCTAATTCTTTCTGTTTCTCAGCCTGGGTAAAAGGTGTGTGTGTGTGAGTGAGATACCTGGGCTAGAATGGCCCCATCTGCCATTCTTCTGGGTTTCTCTGGTACACAGGCAGTTCCAAAGACCTTGTTATCTGCATTCTCCTTCTGATCATCCTGTAGCGTTGGTAAGTTTCAGAGGTGACTTCTCATGTCTCTGCTAGTGAGGGAAGGGATGAGAATAGTGGAAATGAAAGGTGATTTCCATTGCCTCTTTATTTGTTTCTGCCTCACAGCTGCAGTGAAGCTGTTGTTGAGGGATGGAGATAAGACAACATCTGTGTGTGTGTGTATATATATATATATATATATACTTTTTTTTTTTTTTTTTAGGAGCTTGGGGGGGGTGTCACAGACTGCTGCCTGGGAAAGGTGTTAGTGATACTGGTGTAAACACGGGTAGGGATATTGTCTGAGGTTGACGTAGTTCCCAGAGTCCTCTTTGCTTCTAAAGTTGGTTCTGTTTGTGGTTTCTGCTCCTGGTCTTTGGCATAGGCTGAGGTTTTATTTTAAAAGAGAAGCTTCTCACTTTTGTCAGCTCATCTAGTGATCAGTTTTAAATGAGTCTTTTTTATTCATGATATATCTCCTTCCTGCTTACCTGTTAAAAGAATAAAGAAATAATTGATTCAGCCTTTAGTATTGTCTGTTAATTTTTAGGTAAAAGATTTATGTTATATTTTATTAGGAGCAACAAGACAGAACTGAAGCAAATTTGGAAGCATAAGAGTCAGTAATGTCTAGCTATACAATATCTATCATATATATATATTCTTTGAAAAGAAAACTTAACATATGCTTAAATATCAGTCATCACTGTTGTAAAATATCTTCTACTGATAGCAGAAGGATGCAAAAATGTGTGTGTTCCAAATACAAATGCAAGGTAACTTCATAGTAACGTCTGTGTGAAAGCCCCGCTATAAGAGCTTGAGTTTAGAGGAAACTGACCAAATTAAATTGCATGTTTTTTTGATTTTTTTTTTAAACTAGATTGTGTGATAATCTACTGTAATTTTATTTGCTGTTAGCAGTTGTTGTAAAGGGCTGTTTTTCTGTCTGTGGTTCTGAATTTCATTCAGCTCTTTTACTAATATGTCTTTTTACTAGTGGATTTGCTGTTCTGATATGAAACTAGAGGTTGGGGGATAAGTGAAGGAAGTGGTGGCAGGCAGAATAAACCCAATATTCAGCCTTGCTTTAAATATTGTTCCTGATGACAATGTACTGTTTCCAGTCTGCTTTTATGTTGGCATGTGAGTTGTGGGATTTTTTAAATTCTTCTTTTGAAACCCCAGTTCATTCTGTCTTTGGATTTATTAACTTAGAAGCTTGCCATATATACTTTTTTTTTTGCATAATATCACTCAGATTAATGTGTAGCTGAGATAAAATGCAGGGTGGGAAGGAGAAGGAAATCTGTTCTACAATAGAGTGCTATCTTTTGATCGTGTGCTTTTTTCGTTAATATCAGGCAAGAAATCACAGTCAAGACCTTTTTAATTGATATCTCTGTTACAGTTGCATAGAAGAGTGTTTTTTTTTTCTTTAAAAGATAAAGAAAGGGCATCTTGGTTATATTTGTCTGCAAAATCAGGCCACTGATAGCATGTAAAATGATATTGGACACTATAGTCTGACACTGGAGGTTGCCTCAACTCCTGCATTTAAATGAGCCTCCCTTGAAGATGTGATCTTGAATGACTGTATGACACAGGATATTCTGCATTGTGTTCATGGAAGCTTTTTGATGATAAGTAGCTAGAAATATCTTAAATATTTTTAGTATTTTTTTAAATACTGAATGATAGGGGAGAAGGTGAGGAATAGTATTCTTTATGCCAAGGATATGAGAGGATGATGAAGAATACCTAAACCTGGATGCTAGGGCAACATGCCTGTGTGCTTTTTTTTCTGTGGCTAGATCTATTGATGTTTCTAAATGTAATGTATTAGGGAAGAGGCAACTGTGAAAGAATTTAGCTGCTACTGATTAAAATCAGAGGACAAATATTCCATAGTAGATTCGATATGTTGCATTTATTTAAGGGAAGGTACATCAAATTCTTTTTCATCCTGTGTAAATAGGAGGTATACTTCAGACAGACCCTATTACTTTAATAATATTTTAAATTTAATTGGTGACTTTTATTTTCTGCTGACAGTTATCAGCAAGCTGATTGTCCTTGAAGCAGAACAAAATTAACTTGCTTCCAAACTCAGTCACATGAGGGAATTTGTCTTTTGTGTGAAGTATATGGAATTACTGTTGGTGAGGTTTTATGCTTTTAGATGTAGGTACAGGTCTTTCTTTTATGTTGTCTAGAGCCAGATTTATTTCTGACATTCTGTAGAGGTAAGAAAAAGGCAGTTGCTTAAGACAGGGTGCTATTTAAATGAGAAGGAGGAGAGGGGCACCAGAGATTTTGCTGCCTGTTTTACTTATACCCTGGAAACTCAGGCTTGTTACTGCTGACAGCTTAGGATACAGCGTAAGGCACCTACTTCTGAGGCTGGGAAAAAGGTTTTCCTGCAGCAGTAGTCACTGCTTTTGCAATATACTAGACGAATGGAGGTGGTAAGTTCAGTTCTACAGGTATCTATCTACCTTTTGTCTTTTTGTTCACTGACTGTGTGCACGCATGCTGTTGTTTTTTCTTATTTTTATTTTTTCCACCTTTTGTCACCTTCTCTGTTAAATGTGACTTCTGGTCAGGTACACCTAAACTGTTTGCTGTGAACATTCTTTGGTAGGTTGTGGATCATTGCCTTCTTAGAAACTTTATTTTAAAGACTTTCTGACCATCGAGTCATGTTCATTTTTGAAGACTACAAGCATGGATAGTGTCATGACTTCAAGCCCAACACCATTATAATTGCATTTTATGAAGTATATGCTAGAAACCTGAAACACTAGGAAAGTTCTCCAGAAAATGTAATAATTGTTAGGTCAGGGCAAGCAATCTTTTGTCAAAAAATTGTTACACATATGGTTAAACTACCTAGCAGTTGTGCCCTGATTTATCAGGTGCACCTGAAGACGGGGGAGGAGGGACAAGAGGAAAGCTGCAGAACAATATAACTCTTATGCTGCTAGCCATAATGATTAGCACCTGCATTAGCCTCAGCTGAGCATAAGATTTTTGTCACAAAGCCTATACTCTTTACTGTTTCCATGCTTCCGTGCATGTTGGGATGTGTCAGAGCTGTGGAATGAAATAGTTGAGTACTACAGGTATACCCAGCAGGCCTTTTAGAGACACATTTTCAAGGTAGGTTTATGTATATAGATGCACGGAATATTGTGTGTGTGAGACTTCTGAGTTAAGAAGATTTTCTTCTTCCTTCTGTTCTCTGCTTCATGGAAGTGAGAAAATGTGTTGTCTGCTTTTTCAAAAGCAGCACGGAAACAGGTTGCGTGTCTAAAACCATTATCAGTATAGTGCACTTCACCTATCTCTTGGGTAGTTGTAGACTAATGCTATTTCTTTGGTAGTGATAGAAGGGGGGACTGAGTGGGATGGGGTAAAAAGAAAAGACAAGTACCTGTTATTTCCCTGGTTTCAGACTCTAGGGCTATTTAATGTATGGACGAGACTGGCTCTTCAGGATTTACTTTGTTTGCCTAGTATCTCCATTGGGCTAAAACTCAGGTAATGAGTAGCATGACCCAAGAATTTGTTTGGAGTGGTGGCATTAGTAATCCATGGTGTTGAAACTTCCATGTGTGAGATATGGTAAAAACCTGTTGGACGCTGTGCTGCTTGAACTGAGAGGTTAGCGGGGGAATGGTCACTTTAGTGCAACTAAGTGCTACCATGTTCTGCTGTGCTAGTGTTCCGGATTAGGAATTTGGAGGTAAAGCTCTGGAATGCTAATGGATGCCTCTAGGTCCCTGTAGATCATCATATTAAATCTGATATGGATTTAGAGATGTTGCATTGTGCAAGCTTTGCATAAATTACATCTTTAAATGGGTTTGGTATTCTGGGAACTGCCTGTTATGGGGACGTCTCATCAGACTTCCTACTACAGCAAACACTCAGAAGGTGCGGTAACCTCAAACTAAGCCTTCTGTGGAATAAGGACTTCCTGTTCTACAATGCATCATGGAACTGTTGACTTTGATACTGCTTTGAAGGATTCTTTGTACATTCCATTTGAAAAACCACATAGAACAGACAATGGGATAATCTCTTTGCAAGTATTGTGTTTTGAAAGTGTATGGTTTTCAAGTTTTTGTAAGATGTAGTTATGAGTTACTTTCCTGAAGCTTGTCTTTTCCTGGGAATAAGCTAAGGATTTAGTCCTGCAGGCTTCCTTTACAAAATGGAGAAGTGTGGAAATATTATTTGGTTGTATTATTGAATGCTATGTAAAATGGGTATTTTTTTTATAGTGTAAATACTAAATTATTGCTTACTACTTGTTTGTTATACTAGCTCTTCTGTTTTAGCTTATTCTCTTGATTAGGCAGAAAAGCACTGTGTAAGTTCTACCCCTCTCTGTAGGTTGGAAGAAACTCATGCAGATGTGAAAATGGGAACATAAAAGTTGACTTCTAGCCCTCCTGAAACCTTCTAAAGGTGAAAGAGTTCATCTCAGTGAGGATATCTTATGCAACTCAACTTTCCTTTTTGTTCTTTTTGAATGTCAGCTGCTCATCCAAAGCTCTAAGGTTTTTCTTCCCTAGCAGGGCTTATGGTTTTGAGTACCTCTCAGGATCACTTGGAGTGGTACATATGTATAAAGGGCAAAGGCAGTGAGTACAAAGTATGGAGTATTCTCTGCTGATAGGTAGTATTCTTAACGCTTAGCTTGTTAAGTCCATTGTTCTGAAACTTGTACAATGTGGAGACTGTAAGAAACTGTCTTGTTTTACTAGAAACCTGAACTTTCATAAGTGTTGTGACAAATTTGAGAACTAGTGTGTGTGTGTGTATATATATATTTAAAGCTGTAACTTGCTGATAATGCTCCCGACTGTCTTCTTCAAAGACAACTACCAGATGGTGCAATCCTGAAATCTGTTAGCAATGGGCTGGATAGTAAAATTAAGCAGTCTTCCTTACCCCATGCTTTTCTGAACGGCACTAGGTGGGTAAGTAAATACATATGCTTGCTGGGCAGAGACAACACAAATGGTGGCTTGTTAGCACCAGTCACTGCAAGACTGCTGTTGTAGTCTCTTTTGGAGTCTCATCTTTAATGAAGACTTAAAAGAAAATAATCTTGGGAAGAAATGTGAAATACAGCTTGTTTCTGATCCTTTATTAGGCCAAAGTGATGGACGCTTATTGTAGTGATTTTTTTTCTGTTCATCTGAAAACCTCTAAATTTTTGCTTTTCTAAGTACTAGGCAGGGCTGTCACTGCTCTGAGCTCTAGCTAGTGCACAAGATATGAAGTGTTGGAGCATAGTGCAACAATACAGCTATTTCTACTTTATATTGGCAAATGAGTAGTAAGCTGTAAGGGTGCTAATTTACTATTTACTTCATATAATTAATTAGTGAAATATGACTTCAGAAATCATGAGGACAAGATCTGGTATACAGATGGGCTTCTTTCATGAGTTGCATAAGCAATAGTTCACTTTTTGTCTTTTAGACCTCTTACTGTTCTTAAAAATAAGCCTTTCAAATATTGCTGTAGTTCTAGAGAGAACCCTAACACTGCATGGATTTAATGCTTTGTTATTAAATGCCATTTGCCAGATACTGATGGGCTGAGTCATTTACATCTAGGTAGTGGTGTGAAATTGAACGCAACTTCCAGTGGTGATTCAGCATGAAAAGTTCTGGTGACCAACTCACTTGTGAACCAACTTGGTCGAAGTACATCAATCAATTTCTGTTCAACTTCTATATGAATGATGTATTTACTTGCCAAAAACCCTAAAAAAGTGATACGCATACTCTCTACTCCAGTATTTTAAGTAAATTTAATGGTTCTGAGTAGTCAGTCAACATAAGCTTTTTTTTTCTTTTCTGTATCAACTGGAAGAACTAAAATCTAAAGCAAAGATAGCATTCCCCTGTTTTTGCTATGTGCACTAATGTGTAATTCTAATACATCACTGATCATCCTATGGGATGTATTAACAAATTAACCTTGCTGGTTTTGTCAAATGTCTGAGTTGTTTTCACCAGACTTGCTGCAGGCTAGTGAGCCTCAGAACAGGGACATGTCTGTGCTGCATGCTGCTTTCAACCGTTTGTAGCAGCTGATACAGTCTACTTGGATGAACTTTTCTGAAATTTTAGACAACCATTCGGAGTGTATGTCTGCACATAATTAATGTGTGGAAGTGCTGTTTCTTGTCTCTTGGAAGCTTATGGAAAAGGAAGTGAAACTACTTCTTCAGCCTCATGATGGTGAGTTAAAAATCGTTACCCACTCTGAGCAGCTTACATTCTAAAGGTATCATTTAAAACAAAAAACAGTAACTTATTTTGTCAGTGCCAAAGACCTCCTTTGGTGACTTCTTTCCACATAAAGTCTGGGCTAAAGATGCTGGACAAAACCAGGGAATATGGCTCCTGTTCTAGTTCCTTTTGAGCTCTCTGCATATTTGCTGCTGTGTGCTAAAGTAGACGTAGCAGCATCTTTTGCTGTAGTACTTCTTCCTCTGCATTCTCAATCTTCTGTGAAAGCCTTTCTGATGTTCCCAATGGGGATGTCTAGCTCAATGGACAGATCTCAGCACGTGGCCTACTAAATGACCCCATTTTAGGTAATGTTAGGTATTGGTGGATTTTTGATTCTTTGAGCCAGTAATAATACCATTTGTTTGGCTTAGTTATAACTGTTAAGCATTACAAGAGAGAGTCCTTCTGTTATAACTACATAAGAAGGAAGTTTCAAAATATTTGCTCGGTCATATTGCTGTAGTTTTCATGTAAGTATAGTTGTCTGGTAGCCTTTTAAAATATATAAAAGGAAATAGATTCAAGACATTTTAAAGTTATCTTATTTGTTTGCTTAGTAGTTCAAATGTACTGGTGTATGCTTTGTTCTCATTTTGTAAATAACTTATTTTTGCATATTCAAAAGCAAAATTATTAAAATAGGAAATAATTTTACGCAGTAAATTGATTTAAAAATTCCTTATTAAACAGTATTTGAAGTAAATATTTAATAATAGCTCTAAAGGCAACAAAAACAAGAGTAGTTTCTCTGCAAATTGTCCTCTTAATTACATAGAACAAAAGCAGCACCTCTGTTACCCTCGAATGTCCATTTGACCCCCTTCTCCGTAAGAGGAAGGGATTCCTTTTGATCTGTATACAGAAGACTGACAGAAGAAGGCATCTGCACTGTGTGGAGTAGCTTTTGAGTACTTTTGTGTTACACCTGTGGGTTTTCTGCTGGAGCTCTCTTCTGGTGATGCATGTTTATAGCTCATAAATAAGACTTGTAGACGTCTGGTGTAGAGCAAGGGCTAGCAAACTTGTCGGGCTGGTAATGCTTATGTTAGAGATAAGAAGGTGGTAGGGGTGAAGAGTAGGACCCTGTGAGATGTGAAACGAGTAGAGATTTAAGGAAATTCAAGGAGAGCCATCATTTGAGAGGGTCAGGGTAGCTTGCAATGTCATCCACTCTAGCTTTATCCTGCACTGCTTCATCTTCCCTTGCCCATCTGTCTGTAGTTGGACCTCAAATGACCTCTATCAAGAGATTAATGTGTAGTACGGTAACATTTCAGATTAGCCAAGCAATGCTATTAGTATATGAGTAAAGTTTTTCATTTTTTTCCTGTCTTAGCACTGCTTTTTGTCAATGAAACTTCTGCTTAAACTGAGGATTCTGTCTAGTCACAAGTCTCAGGTTGTTTGAGCTGTACAGTTGAGAGAGCTTTTTAAAAGTCTTAAAGCAGTGGAAATTTCCAGGCTTCACACACACGCGCGCGCATAAGATTTAAAGTTCTAGTCAAATAACTGCTTTGCAAGAAGAGAAAAATATGAAAAGGAACCGCAGACATTCTGGATGTCAGCCTGTGAAATTTTCCACTATTTCCTTTAATAACATGCAGGCATGCTTATGTTGCTGGAATTTCAGTTAGGAGTTTCTTTCTGACTGAAACTTCAAGCCTCTTGTTGAGCAAATGATCCTTGTAAACTAATTATGGAAAAAAAAACTCGTGTAAGAATGTACATAAACCAAACACATGCTGGATATCAACCATGGATATTAATATATTAATCTTGCCTTCAATTTCTTGTTTTACAGTTTGTGTTAACTGTTGCTGTTACTAGATGATCACTGCCAGGTGACAATTCGTGTTTCTTGCTGCCAATAGTAATTCTAGACTTATATTTCCAATAAGGACTGCATGGTAATAGAGATCCTAATTGCCATGTCTTTGGTATACTGAAGAAAGAAAGACATTAGGAAACATATCCTGCTCTAATCATATTCTTCTATAAAACAGCTAACTTTTAAGCCTATTTACTGGTTACTTATAAAATTATTGTAGCTTTAGATACATTGCTGAAAATAAAACTGAAGGGCTCTACAAGTTCAACCTCATTTATCTACCTTAAAGCTCTTTTCTGTTGAATTCTTGTTTACAAAAAGGCTCCCTGACCTTTCTCCAAGAACTAGATGACTCTCTACTTTTGAATGTGCCTTGTCTTTCTGTCATTACAGATATTCATTGTTGACTTATGCTCTTTTGGGTTAGGGCGCAAAGAATCCTTTATGTTATGCTTTTTGTTTTTGTTTTTGCTTTGCTTAAATGCTGGGGTGGGAGCTAAGGTGGTATATTGTGGAAAAAAGCAAGCGATGTCACAACAAACTGACTTCTTTCCTCTATTAATTGGAAATAGAAAACCATAACCCTTTAAATGCATTCCTATGGAATGCTGTCTTCCTGACGCCATGCACTGCACTTCTACCACAGCTCCGGCCAAGTCAGGACTGTTATGCTTCCTTTCTCTTACCTATCCTCCCCTTACACTAGAACTGGTGCTCTTGCACTCAGCAAACTGATTCAATATAAAATTGTCATTCCATTCCCAACAAAAAAAACACAAACCCCCAAAGTGAGCAAAACTACCCAGACAACTTTGGGCTTTCAGTTTACCCCCTAGTTGCAGAAACAGAAGTTCTGGTGCAAGGGAATGGCTGAGGTGGGGTAGTAGCAGCTGCAGCCCAGCAAAGCTAAAATTGGATGGAGTTCCTGTAAGACTGTTCCTGAAACAAATGTGTTTTAGAGGAGACTCAGGTGGTACCTAGGTGTAGAAGTTCAACACCCTTTGTCTACCCCAAGGCTGTAACTAGTAAGAGTTGGTGGAGTTATGTCTTATTACTGATAGCTCCCTATCTGTTGCATCAGCATTGGAAAATTCACTTCAGTCAAGTCAATAGGGATTAAGTAGATGTATTGAGTGCTGTTCTGAAAGCTGATGTTGAGAAACCTGCAAATATTTGATATGGATTTGTTACTAGTGTAATGTAAATAGGTATTGCTAAACAGAATGACCTGCTGAAAGGGTAAGTACTGCAATAATGCTCTTTTGAGGTAGAATTAATCTATCGGATCACTTCTGCAGAGACCCAGAAAATGAGCAACCCTGTGCTATTGGACCTAGTGTTGAAAGACTTAACAGGACTGTAGGATTAGAATATATAGCTGCTTGTTGTGAAAAGCTTTCTCTTGTTTGTTTCTCCTATGCTTTTGTAGTTAGTGGTTCTTCATAGGTGGTAAGGAATGTCCTGGTTTCTAGGTTGAGGTTAAAGACTGAAAACTGTAAAGATTGTGCATAGTTGGTGATACTTGTTTCTAAGTCAATTTGCAGAGTAGGTTGACATACGGCAGCATTTGTAGGATCAGTACTTAACCTGCTGTGGAACTGTCACTTAAGCTGTAGCTTTTACTTGCACCTAATGAAATTGTTTTTGTCTGAGGATTTGTTTTGTGGGAATGAAAACAAAATGGGAAGGGAAGACAACAAGACAGTACAGAACAAGTTTTGTCCTACTATATGCCACAAGTGCTTTTCATGCTTAGTTCTAGATTATTTTCAAAGTAAGCCTGGGCAGTTAGGCCAAAATAAATAACTACGTGCAAAGTTGAAGACAAAGTATTGTACTCTGATAAAGTATGTTTACCCTAGGAAGCTATTGCTAAATAGAAACTTATTCAGTGTTTATATGAACACTTGTTCTAAAGGAATATGTCAATGCCTGTACACAGATTGATAGGACAGGTCAATTTAGAATATAGCCATCTTGCCTGCAACCGCACAGATGTGATGAAAGTAAGAAGTGGAACGTGACAGTAATTGATAAGATCATCAATCTCAAATAATACTTTTTTGAGCCAGGGTGGCAGTGTTTCCAGACCTCCAAAAGCAATATAGCTGAACCCTTTTGATTGGCAATTGTACTATAACAAACTGTCACCAAAATAATTGATTTTTTTGGGGGGGGATTTAGGGTCTTATGGAGTATCTGCTTCATATTGTCTGCAAACCAGAACACCATGACACAATTTTGGAGAAATGTGTGGCCAGACAGAAGGGAGATTCTGTTAATGCCCTCACTGACAGTTGCTGTAGTGTGAGCTTGTACCTTGTAGGTAGGTTGTATCATTGAAAGACTGTGAATCCCATACTGGGGGAAAAGCTTCAGACAGGTGCGTGACTTCTCTATTTCAATGCCTATGTTAAAAAAAAAATCACGAACAAAAAAACTCCCATGATATCCAAAGATACAAATCTTACAGGTGCTGATATCACCTAAAGCAGGAGAATATAAAAAAGAAATGGAAGTGAAGGTGTGTCTAAGTAGTTAAAATTAAGTGGTGTGAAACTTTGGGGGATGGGGAGGAAGGATGTGGTTTACTCTTTCCTCAGCATTTTTTAAAAATAGGTGTTATGTTTTGAAAGGGACACTTTAAGAAAAGATGTGTGTTATTAAATGTGTGATAACCTATTATCATTTTTTAGTTGATAAAATGAGATCTCTGAAAGAGATGGAGTATTAAATAAATGGAGTATTAAATAGACAATAAAGCATGAGAAATCCG
Source organism: Cygnus olor (assembly GCF_009769625.2). Classification (NCBI taxonomy): domain Eukaryota; kingdom Metazoa; phylum Chordata; class Aves; order Anseriformes; family Anatidae; genus Cygnus; species Cygnus olor. The sequence goes on from NC_049184.1 coordinate 6,525,041, forward strand.
TGGCTGTAAATTAAATTTAGGTATGCTTAAAGGAGCTTCTTAATGTCTTTTTGAAAAGAGCAAGGTTAGAGACAATTTGTAGTGTTGTCACTTTCTCAGCTTCCACAGAATTCTGTATTCAAGCTTTCTTAAACTCAAGGACACTACAGTAGTGCGTGCTGTGTAGAAGACAAGTGTTCCTTCTGAATTTCCCCTGCAAGTTTGCCTACACACAAGTTGTATCATTAACTTCTCAATTAGCAAAGTGTGCAATTGGAGTGGAGGTCTGGCATGTGGATCAAGTTTCACAGGTTCTTCCTCCCTTGATGTTAGAATAGACATGAGCTTTTTTTTTAATTCTTGCTATTTTTTATGTATCTTTTACAATCTAAAAAAAAAAAACAACAAACCTATGAATTCCCTTTACCCTGCTAATACTTTTTAAAAAAATACTTTGCAGGTCACATTGTCTACTAGGGTTTTCTCTCTGCTAGGGTACGGATAGTATTGCAGTCCTTGAGATGCCTCTGTACGCCCTTGTCTCTCTCCTTTTCCTAAGCAAAGATCAAGAGAGTCATGAAAGTTAAATGTAGGTTAACTCCTTTAGGCTACAGTTTGTGGATGGAGGAGCTCCTCATCCAGGTTTCAGGGCAGGTACTTGACTGAATTAACTAAAAACTATACTCTTCAGAGGAGTATTGAAAAGCCTATTTTAAAGTATACGTCTTTACTTCTAACTGAAATTAACTTTTAGCTGACAGAGTGATTCCACTGGTGTGGAGATTCAACAAATGTTTTCCTTTGCGATAAGTGCAAATCCATGACGCTGGCTGACTTTCTCTGAGGCAGAACAGTCCTAACTCTTGTTTCTAATTTTAGGTAAAACAAATGTTTTACCTATACTAGAATCTCTTGGACATCAACAAATTATGATACTTATCTGATTTGGCCCTTTCTCCTAGTTGCAGTGTAAGGAAAAGATGGATCTTGCAAGTGCAGTTTAGTTTTAAAGGAAACTTTAATATCTGACTGCTAGAGTTTTATAACTAACCACCTAAATATTTTCATTAATCCTTTGTCTTTAAACAGAAATGGTTCTACTGAACATTTCTGTTAACTGGTACTTTTCAATTCTGGCTATTTCGTTTTTATTCACATTTAAGGAATCATCCACTTCTTCCTGCTCTGCCAGACCTCACAAGAACTAGTAGCATACTATGTAGAGAAAAAGCTTTTTGGGCCACACAATTAATCCCAGGTTAGTTTGAAAATTTATTCAAGGTGATGAGGGTTGCTCAGGTGGAACTGAGAATATTCTGGCATGCAAAAATAACCCATTTTGCTCTCACTTTGCATCAAATTTGACCCCATTAAGCTCTATAAAGTTTATTTCTATTAGAGAATTTGAGAAAAGACGACAAATTTCTTTCTTCAAGCTATGTGGTATTGCAAGGTGTCTTTGCTAGACTCATTTGGTCGAGGATTAAGACAGTGAGTAGCTTCAGCTTTCCATAGTGCATTATTTTAGGGTACTTTATTTAACTCCTGCACTGTGTGAACTCGTACAGCCCGTGTCACTTGTATTTATACAGAGAGCATAGAGCGTCTACCACAGCACAGGTTTTTGAATTGTAAAAAAAAAAAAAAAAAGGGGGGGGGGGGAACCAAATCTGACTTCCTCCTTAAACAGTGAGCCCTAATGCAGGGTAGATGTCCTTATTATAGATGGGTTGCACCAGGCTGGCGTTGTCAGCTGAGGATGTACGGTTGTGGTGGGGTTACCATGGCGACTGCCTTCCAGGAGCTGCTCAAGGTCACCCAGCAGTTGCAGCCCGGAGTGCTTGCTGCTTAAGCAAAATATCCTCACCAAACATCAGTCTGGATGTGATCGCTGCCTTGAGAAAGCAACAACAGGGAGGCGAAGCAGGGGTTTATTTTGGGGTTGAGGGAAAGGAGGTTCTCTTTATTCTGTGTTCCAATCCATCAGATATTTCAGGATTCTTCGAATCATTGCAGTAGGGTGGGGTTTGGTTGAAATGAAAGGCATAAGTGGTCTAGTATCAATGACATGTGAAAATTGTTTTATTTAAAAGCAAAATGCTCATAAAATAGAAAATGGAATTCTGTGTGGAATCTGTAGAAACCTGAAGAACTTGACTAGAAATTGGTGACCAGCCCTGAAGCTTGTAGTGCCAAAGCAAATGCCTGTACTGGTGGAAATTTAATCAAGATGGTGAAAATTGTTGTGCTGAGCTGAGAGTTCAGAACTTCTTACATGTAAGGGTTTCTGTTATGAGATGTCCAGATTCATTCTTGCATCTAAATCCTTCTGGGTATAGTTTGAGAATGTCAAATACTCTAACAGCATTTTCAGTCAAATACAGACAAATTCAGAGATCAGGCTAGAGAAGGAATTTTTCATGAAGTTGATCCTCTGTCTGAGGTTACAAGACTTCATACTGCACACATAAAATTGAATCCATTAAACTAAAATTTCATTTGAATGAAAGTGCTGTGTCCTTGGTTTGGATAGTTATCTGATGAGTAAAAAGCCACCATGTTTTATGTGGCTTTTTGTTTGTGCTTTTTTCCTCCTTTTTGGATTTAAACTTGGTTTTCTTCTTTCCTCTTACATCATTTCTTGGTCTAAAGTAGTAGCATGACAGCAACAAAGCTATCATTCAGCAGATGATATTATGGCTAACATCTCATCTCAAACCTCTTTCATAAAGTGGTAAGCTTTTTTTTTTAACTCTTCTCTCTTCCCAGCATCCATTCTACTAATGTATTCGGGCAGTAAATTAATCTTCCTCCTGCTTTTTAGGCTGAACAGACCTAGAGTTCTTGTAGCTTCCTCTCAAGAACCTGTATTAATCCCCCCACCCCCCCTTTTTTTTTTTGTAACCTTCTGATTAGTTTGTAGCTTTGGGGGATTTTATTTCCCAAGTGATTTTTATATCTTATAGTAAGGTACTTTACAGAGCTGTGTGCAGAATAATTTGTGAACATCTCCCCAGTTGTATGCAAGGAGTCATTTCCTAGAGCCTGATCTGGATCTAGATTTGGTGCCATTCCCTTGAACTGGATTGAACTGGGTTTGGAGATGTCTGTTGTTAATAAACATAACCAAGGTTTAAGTCTTGTATTTATGACCTTTAAGAGTTTGGATTAGTTTGGAATTTTTATATAAGCAGGTTCAGTAGCAGTGGTTCAGGGGAACCTCCAGGCTTGGAGTACTACTAGTGCTACACAGCAATGTCAGGTGAGCTGGTACTTCTGTTTCCAGGTTAGCAGGGTGAGTATATTTCTTAAGGCGGGAATGAGAACATAAGAGCTAAGGGTATCAGATTAACAGTCCTGGTGGTCTCTGTTCACCTTCAATAAAACAAGCCTAGAGCCCAGTAAGGGATGGGGGGTAGTTGTAGATTCAAACTATTAGTAAAAGGGGCTTAAGAAAAATCTCTTATTAAAGTCAGTCTGTACGACCTCTACCTGTCTGCATCTTTTTCCCCAAAGTGAGCAGTCTGCTCAAATTTTAACACATTATGGCATGAAAATACAGGTGTCTATTGTTACAGTGTGAGGCTCTAGCAATAAAAGAACAATTTTCACCTGTGCCACAATCGAGGTTTCCAGGGCATGATACACAAGTTATTTCCTCATGATATGAAGTAGCACTTCGTATCTAAGCACTTAATTCCTTGACTGCAAAATAAGCAAAACTGGCAACTAAGAAATTGCACACAGTTCCCTATTTGTTTGAGCCATGGGGCTGGTGTCTGCATTACTAATTACCAGGGATGTGCTTCCAGTCTGAGGTACAGGCTTAGCACCCCAAAGCTTCAGTATAACCCTGGAGCTGTGTCACAGGATGGCTATCTTGTTGCTCTGGTCTAGTAGCAGGTGCTGAGTTTCATGGTAAGTGTACCCAGATTCTAGCCAAAGTTCTTGCTGCACACATCTTGGCTACGTTGTTGATAGAAGGTAACTTCAAAGCTCCCTTAGGCACATTCAGGCAAATTTAATTACAAGAAATGTGCATGACAAAAACAGTCTGATACTCCACAGCTGTTACAGATTTCTTGAGGGTGCAACTAGTTCATATCTTTTAACAAAATCAGGTGTGCTAACGTGGCAGACAGTGGCAATGTTTTGTTCTAAATATACATGCTGGCATTAAGCAAAATAGACTCAGGTTTAGCTATGCTAATTGCCTCAGCCACTAAAAAATCTTTTTTTTTTTTTCAGTAGCAAGGCTGTTTCAATTTTCTAATATAACACTTTAAACAAAAGGTTGGATACTTTTCTACAGTTGAATTTGCTCCCCTGAAAGTTTCTTCTATTACGGAGCTCTGGTATTTAGTAATTCCAATCTAGTCTAGACTTGTTTTTTCTGAAATAATAAAAAACTTGCAAAACTTCCAGGCTTTTCTTCCTCATCAAATAAAATTAGTAAGACATTTCACTAGCATTGCAAACACTGATTCATTTATAAAATAAATTCTAATGTACTGTTAGAAATGAAACCCACCCTATGATACAAAACAAACAAACAAAAAACCACCAAAAGCACTACGAACAAAAATGTCACTGCCAGTTTGTTAGTGAGCATGAAATGGAATATTTCTCTTCTATAGTTATGCTGGCTCCTTAGCATCAACAGTGGAACAAAATATGTAATAATTGCCCCGTAGAGATCTTTAGCTAGTCAGTTGAAACAAGGATAGGGCGATTGATTAGTCACAAACACCAACCCAACAACAAAAACGAAATAAAAGAACACAACTGAGAAGCAGCTTGTTCTAACCTGCTTGGTGTATTAGTGCATTTTTAGCATATTCGTTCTAGCTTAAAGGCCCCGCCTCCAAACCAGGCATTTCATAAACTTCTCTGACTTTTCTCTCTATCTTTGCATAGAAAGTCTTCATGCATTTCAATATTACATTCAAGAACCTGAGGGAACATGGAGTAGAATTCAGTAATTGCTTAAGAACTTAAAGCTAGCCACCAGCAGTTAGTTTTTAGCTGCTGTTTCGTAGCTGGCAGAATTTGCATTAAGGCTTGTTACATAAAATTGTATTGTAAACATGTTCTGCAGAACAGGTGAAGCAGCTTGAATATCAATGACACTTTTTTTAACTCTTACAAGAGTCTTCCCCAATTTTATGTAGCCAAATCAGCTGTTTTTTTTTTTTTTTGGGGGGGGAGGGGGAAATTGTACAACAGTGGCTGCAGAAGGGGTTCCTGGGGACATACCTGGCACTGGTCCTAGAAACAATGCGAGTGGTGGTTTGAGGGTGTGACTGCAGAATCAGTCCTGGGAGGGAGTTCAGAGGTTGTTCTAGAAAAGCTTCTAGATACAAGTTGGTGTGTTTTAGAAAGGCTCCTGGATGTCTTCCCACCAAGTCCTAGAGGCGCGCTGCTTCTGGGTGATGGTTCCAGATGTGAAGCTAGAGATGTCTCAAGAGATGATTCCTGAAATTATCTTAGTTTTTAGAGGTGGTGCTTGAAAGTTATTCTAAAAGTGGTTCTAGATCTGACTCAGAAATCAGTAGCTGAGAAATGGCTTCTTGGTGCTCTAATCACATCCCAAATCTGGGTTATTTTTATTGTGATTGTTACAAGTCCTATCTGACTTCGACACCTTACTCTGAGCACTTCAGTTTTCCATCAGTTACTGAGCAGGTTTTGGGTTTTGTCAGTGTGCTTTTGAGATCTGATGTTTGCTTGCAGTGTGTATCAATTTTTGAATGAGTCTGGCCTCCAAACAGGGTTACTGTCGCGTGATACGGGTACTGCTGCATGCAGGAGTGTTCAAAACCAGTTTGTTGTCTCTTAAAGACAAGCTAGATGCTATTTGTTAGCATCCTTGAAATGCAGAAGTGTCTTCAAGGACGGGCTTGTTTTCAAAGGCATCGTCTGTCTTTCAGATCACTATTATGTAAACTTGGCTCTTTCCTAATAAGTCAGTCATGAGAATAGTCTGGGTTGGTTTGACCTTGTGAAATGCTTTTAAAAAGCATCTTCAGCAGGTCCTACAGCAGTGTCCTAAATTTCACTATTAAAAAGTTACGCTAAATGAATTGTTCCATTGCTGTCAAACTATATGAATGTGAAGACTGCTTCTTTTTGTGAGCTGCATCAAAGGGGGAGGCCAGTTTTCTGTTGTTTCTAAAAGTTTTGGAATGAAGCTTGGGAAGCAAACAATGATTATGAAAAATAATAGCAAACAATTAAGTACTGCTTTGTTAAGCAATTAATAATCCTTTATTTGGCATACTGTGGCAATGGAAGATTGCTGGTTTGCTAGATCCAAGTAACTGAATTATTTGTTGGGCTAAACATTTTATTTTGTAAGTACATAAATTCCTAGCTGCAGCTAGGAAGTTGATTTGATATAAGAGCTTATTTATTAAGTTACTGCTAATGAGAAGGGACTTGACTAAAGTTAAAAATAGAGCACATTGAACTTGACATGAACCTTAATATCTTTTCCAGCTTTTACAAGGATTGTACTGTGAATTGTGTATTGTTTAGCTGGTTTATCGCTGATTAAAAGTATTGAAATAAACAGTACATTATGAAATAAAGCCTCTGTCATTGCTTTGTTTACATTTTGGATATCTTATCTAAATGTTACTTTGCAAATTCGATGCAAAGTTCAAGTTTGAACGTGGGATTTCTAAGACTTATGTTTTCTAAAGGCTAAATATATTGTTGAAGACGTAAAACAAATGAAAAGTCTTTATTGTCAAAGCCTAAAACAAACTTTTGTTTACTTAGATGCTGGATAAAAACAGTGGTAGATCAGATATTTCACTATGTGGAGTTTGTTATACAATATTAAAGACATTTCCAGTATTTGAGCTTAGTTCTACATAGATCTTTCTTAATTGTGCTTAATATAAATTCATTTATTGACTTAACTGCCAATTTATGAATTCCTTTATAGATGTGAGACTTTGATATTGTGTAACACAATTTTGCAAAGCTTATTGCATGAAGATTTGCCATGCTAAAAAGAGTACAGTGGTCTTAAAGTATAGAGAAAGACAAAGATCAAATCTATGGAACAGTTTTTGTATGAGAAATAAAATTTACCAGAACTTCCACCATTAAGAATACATACTGATCCATATGAAATAACCATGGGTGTAATGGAAAATCAAGATGAAGAAAGTGTTTTGCTTTTCAGCCATTTCATTTATTTCCCTCCTATTTATCACATGGCAATTTAAAAAATAAAAATAAAGGTACTTTTACATAGTGTGGAGCTTAACTGCAGAACTTGCTGCCACAGAATATTACAGCTGTGTTGATTTTCATGGGTTCAAAAGCAATTCATATACTCGTAGAGGAGAAATCCAGCTGCTGGGAAACTCGGTCCTTGTGAACCAGGAAATTCCTGAGCTGGAGATTATGAAGTTTGAGAGAATGCTGAAACAGTGATATGCTTACCTTGTTCTTTCTAGGCTTTCCTACTGGCTTTTGTTGGAGAGAGAACACTGTGCTAGGTAAGTCTTCTGTTTGACTTGGTTGTCCAGGGCTACTTTGAGAACTGATCCAGAGAATACACTGATAGTAAGGGGATTTGGAGAAGGGATGAAATAATTGCAATTCCCTTAGAGAAATGTATTTTCTTCTGTTCTGTATTAATCTTCTGTTCTGTATTAATAATCTACAATACTTTATAGATTATATATATATGCTCTTATCCACCTCCCTTAAACTGAGGAAGTATATGGTATTACCTGTCTTCAGTGCATTCTGTAGTATCTAAGGCTAGTAGGCTCCTGGGGATACCTGGGCATTTAAAGAATATTGCTCTTAAAAGGAGTGGGATGAAGTAATAACATCCTTTTGTGTATATATTTGCCTTCAGTTCTTAATTTTCTATCACTGGTGCCAAGATTTTCTTATTTCTGAAGTAACTGATGATGTAAATGCTTTGCTCAGAACAGTGCTTCTGAAACAGTGGTGTTGAAATGGAGTTTCTCAGCTAAAGCTGTTTGGGCCCAGAGTGGGTATGATGCTAATCATCAGGGCGTGGTTTTGTTTTTTTTGTCATAACTCAGAGTAACCCATTTAGCCTTCAGTACTCAAATAGATAACTATGTCAAGTTTTATACCTATTGCTGAAGAGTATTGAAACTGATAGCATATCTGGACATCACCTCTTTCATAGTCATCTCTTTTGGTAAGCTTAGCCTCTTTACTCTGCAATTTAGCAGGATGGTCTGTGATAAAATTCAAGTGACTTGGTTTGGCTAGAATAAGGAAAGGTTAGAGCAAAATGAAGAAAATGAAAGGAGACAGTGAAAGGAAAACCTTTGGAGAAAGTTCTTGCCTAAGCACAGAAAAAAAGATTGTTTCGTTTCAGATAGCTGTGCTCATTAAAATGTTCCTAAACAATGATTTACAGACAGATACCACAATGAGGTAAATAGTATGCAGTGGAGAGAAGGGATAAATAACTTTTGCTCTTGACTGGATGGAGACATATGTCTAAGCATATTGTCTGTCATAAATCTACCTACGATGGGGAAAAAAACAACTATATCACAGCATTTATATCTTGAAAGACAGAATTAATGACATTAGGTTTGTTTCATACGCTCTTGTGTTCCCTCCATACTATGCCATGTTTATCCTGTTATTACGTGTATGATGTCATTTCCATATGTGAGAATCTGATGGAAGCCCAAGAGTTGGTAAGGTTTTGTAGCTTTCTGAATCTTAATGGATTTTTAGGTACACTAAAAATGCTTAGTGGGTTTTAAATAGAATACACTGAAGCTATGCCATGCCTAGAGACAATAATAGTGACTTTTCTGCTAAGAATTAAGTTTGATGAGGCCCAGGAATATAAAGTTCTGACTGATGTACGTAAACATAACATCCCTTTCTTTTAAGTGCAATGTTGATATGATGTACTGTCATAGAAATTCAATGTGGTGTTTTGTTTACTAACAAAAAACCACAGTATAAACTACACTTGATAGGTGATACCTTCTAGTTTTGCAGCATAAATACATGACTGGTGCTAATTGGTTAGGTACCATGTTTGACACACTCACCAGATGCTAATTGAAACCTCCTAGTACGTGAGTGTGACTGGATATTAGCTTTAAAGCTTAGCATCAGGTTATCTGCAAAATTACCTGCAAGTCTGCTAAAAGAGAGCGTGACTTGTTTAAATTATGGTGGATACATCTTGGATGTCCTGTTGGCAGACAGGACATGCTCAAGCTGTGGTTCCCCAGCTCATGGTTTTATTGCATGTAAGCTACAGTTCAGTTGATCTTCTTGGGTGGGAACTGAAGATACAGTGCGCTTAAGAAAAAGTAGTAGTATTAATAATCTAAAAAAAAAAAAAAAAAAAAACTATCCTGATGGTCCCTCCAGTGCTCTGTTTAAAAATACATAAAACTGCTTCCTAATGTTGTGAAACTATGCAACCATTTAGTCATTTATCTATAAACAAGGAAGCAACTGGATCTGAAACAAAACATTACAAATGTTTTGGGGACTTGAAGAAGATGGATGTAATCCATTCTTCTGTTTTTGGCAGTCACTGACCTCTTGTATTAACTTCCACAATGGTTGCAAATCTTTCTAAAATTACTTGGAATTTCTGTGCTAACGATGACAGTGTTATTTTGGAGAATTCTGTAGATAAACATCAATGTATGAGACATGCTATTTGTATAAACAATTTAAGGAGCATAACTGGTTTTCTAATTGGTAAGCAGCTATTACCAATATACCTTCTGTGTGAATCCTTGAGAGGTTAGTGAGATTTATTGTACAATTTCTTTTTAATGAAAGTGAAGGTTTTTACTTCTTCAGGAGAACATTAGAAAAAATAGAAGCGCAAGGTTTTCATGCAATGGAAATGGTTGGTAAAGAATATAAAATTCAGTACAAAAAATCCAGAGGGCATTGAGAGCTTTATTCAAAAACATTCTGGTTTTGCTATTAAATGGAAAAAATCCTTGATGGTAGGAATAAATGTTGTCATCAGGAATATATAGTTCGTTTCCAGTAAAGATGGGAATATTAATGGATGTATGCAAAATATAAAGGATTTGTGAGACTAATAAAATATACTGTGATTAAAACAGTAGTGAAAAGAATGTAGTGACATCTTGAAATTAAGACAAAGTGGGATTAATTGTAAAGTCCCTTTGTCTTAGTAACTCATTATAATGGTACCAGTTTATCACAAGGCTGCAGTATATAATTCTCTCATGATAATGTGTCACTGAAAATCATAGCGATGTTATGCTAGCATCAATCTAAACCGTGCTGACAAAGCAGTTTGAGACTTCTGTACGGTGAAGGTTTGGAAGGTCTCTTAGCAAAGAGATTCCACAAGTTGTCTGGAACCCATTCCAGTATTCAAACTCTTTGAAAATTGATATTTATGTTTTTGGAGGTAGTAAACCCTGCCTCTTGCCCTTTTGTTGTAGGACTCAGAAGTGAGTCTGTGGCACTCTAGTCTGTAACATCTCTATAGGTGCTATTTTCCATTTTGCATAGCACTGAAGAAAGACACTAACCCATTTCAGCTTAACTTGTAAACAATTGATCCCTGAAATCTAACATTTGAGCCTAACACTGACATGCAAAACCACATTACAGCTTTCATTTTTTTGCAGTAGGTTTTAGCAGGTGCTTGTGTTACAACCATTGGAACACAGAGGATGGGTAATATTTGAAATACAGTAAGATAATCTGACTGTACAGTGGCAAAACAAATTATTCTAATTTGAGAATTATTCTGTTCTGTCCTTATTTTGCAGTTCAGTTGAAGGTAGTCCATTAAGCTTTGGTCAGTATGAAAGTGAAATACAGGAAGATACATGAAAACAAGTAGAGTAAAGTGGATTTTTAGCTAATGAAATCCTCAGATAAGCTATACTGTAGATACATAACTGTCACTTCAAACTCTGCATGCTAAGCATTAGCATTGAACTAAATGAAGGCCTCTTGCTGCAGTACCAAATATACTGTCTGTGTACATTCAAATTTATTCAGAGATGTTAATTACAGCATTGAGCTAGGAATACCTCCATATTTCAAGGTCAAATTGTGTTTTAGAAAGGTCCTTTTTGCATTAAGTAGCTCTTTTCACTCCTTACAATGAAGCAAAAATAGTACGTAAGCACTGATACCGTGCATGGAAAACTAAACTATTTTGACTTCATTTCTTCAGTAACTTCCTTTGTTTTCATTCTCTGATCTTGTAGTGCCTCTTCAAATTTGAGTGTCCAGTTATGCCAAAAAGTCAAGAAACTTGATTAACATACTTTTATTATTATTAGGTTAGAGGGTAACAGGATCAAATTTTAAAAGCAAGGGGAATGTGTGTGCGTGGCTCTTTGTTTTTCTTTAAAAAAAAAACAACAACAAAAAAACCACAAACAAACTAATTTAATAGCCTGATGAAAAGAGATACTGAGTAGACTTTTCAAAAGCACTCTAACACATCAGGCATTTAACTCCCATTGAAGCCAGTTTGTGTGAGTCTGTGCGTATGTAATCGGAAAACCCTTAATGGATAGCTGTCTTCCCTCCTCTCCTCCCCCACCTGCACTCAAATACTTTTTCAGAAAATGATTCTATGTGCTTTTTTTCCTCTTTAGTTGTGGATTTACTAACCACAGGTTTTGTTTTGTTGTTTTTTAAGTAAACTTGGTAGTTCACATTTAAAATGCTAACATATCCAAAGCTTTGATTAAAATCAGTGGGTTTACAGTGTTAAATAATACATTTACTGACATTAATTCTATAGCTTAGTTCCTGTGGAAACACGTGAATAAATGTCCATAAGTACTGCATCTGCTGAGTAGCAAAATGTGCCTACGGCAAGTCGATGTGATTTATGGACTACATTTCTTTCCAGCTCATGTGTCGCCACCCCACTATTGGCTGGTGTAAATATTTCCAACAGTTAAATCAGTGATTTAAATGCCAGTTGAAAATCTGCTGTGAATGAATAGTCTTAATCGGAAGTTGTGGTCTGTGATAATCAAGACCGCATTTGTCTTGTTTACTCCTCATAGAAAAAAAAAATCATCCTAATTTGTATGTAACTGAAATTCCCTATGTACCTTTACTGGGCAAGGCAAAGTTAGGATACGAGTCTTTGAAAGAATTGAATTCTCCATTATAAAACCATTTTATATAGGTGTATAGTAAAGCAAATGTATTTACTGAAATAGTAATGTACCTTGGAGGTGATACAAGAGACATAAGTGAATCTACAGTAGGGTTTTTTTTGTGAATTGATGGGTGCCAGTCCCATGTAGACACAGCAATGTGCTTAATTATCTACGTGCAACTGGGGTTAAAGGGAGAGGTGTTGAGTTGGACAGTGATTTTTAAGTTTTTTTGAATGATTTCTGAACATTAATATTTTCAGTGTAACTTTTTTGTACACCTTTAAAAAGAGAATGGAAAAAATAGAACAAAAAAAGGAAAAAAAAATAGAAAAAAGCGTTAAAAAAAAAAAATTGGCTCTCTTTGCCAGCAAGGTTGGCATGTGGAACAGGACAGAGCAGATGGGAACATCACTTTGGCCACTGGTCTGTGTGCTTTCTGTATTGGCTAGCCCCTTTTAGCACTACTGGGCGAGACCCCCATCTGCTGTTTCAACGGTGATCCTGAATGGGGGGGGCAGCCTTCGCTAAGCCCTTGATCCTTCTGCTGCCTCCTGTTTTCAGAATGGGTGGGGCAGTATAACCTAGAAAAATGTCCCTGTTCACCAGCTACCGGGCTGCCAGGCGCTTTAACTGCTTCATAGCTGGCAGGTTCATAGGCAAGCTGCTCCTGGTCTTTATAATACAGTGATAAAGCATGTTCTGTCCTGTCAGCATGGAGGAGCGGTGCAGCGACAAAGCTTGCTTGGTTAGATAAAATACTTGAGGATTTTGGCAAGTGGTTTAAAACACAACTGAGCATGTGCAAAGACTTTAAAGGCACTTACCATCTGTGCAGAGCAGCAAGATGAAGTTTAGCTTGTTTAGAGATTTGAGCAGTTTCTTTCCTAAAACTTTTAACTTCTCAGATGGAATAAAAAGTTGCATTTTGTTCAACATAATTATCCACTCTGTTTTTAAATGTCTGAACCAATTTTATGCAAGTCTTCCACCAAACATAATTCTGAGGGGTGTGTGAGACAGTCATCAAAGAATTAGAACATGCTTCTGTGATGGAAAATGTTAGGCATCCTTAACCACAGTGCCTGCATAGGTAATGATATGCTTTAGTATATTTTTCTATTTCAGGCAAAGATGCCCACCCAAAACCAACAATGTTCTGTTCCTTCTACTACATCAATTTGTCAAAATGAACTTTCATTGAGCAGATCCTCCTAATTTTAGTATGAAACTTTGGATGCAATGTTGGCTATATCAAGGCTATTTTAAAGATGAAGTATATTAAGTTGTGTGTGTGTTCATAAATAAAGCCAGTGGGGCCCATTTCCTAGACAAACAGATGCCCTTGCGGGGAATGTCTGTTGGTGTGTGGTTTTAAACATTTTCCAGCAATCCTTTCCTTCCCCCCACCTCCTGTTTGGTACTTCAGATTGTACAGTTCTTATTTGTGCACGCAAAAAGCAAAAATAATGCTCTGCTGTGTTTGGTACAGGTCTTATTTTCATGACCTGTAAGTTTCACGTCTGGAAGTGGAAGAAACTGCAGCTGTTTGGCTTCATGTGTAATGCGAATGTGGCATGTTTGTAAAATATTTTTTTTTTAATATCTTGAATATTACAGGTGAAAACAGCTAATTTCTAGCTCGTCTTGTAAACAGCAGGTATAGTCTTCAGAAACTAGAATAATACATGCTGTAGACTTCTGGAAAAAGCTTGCATGCTTAACTCAAACGTGTTTTTCCTAAATGGAGTCAGAATAGGACACTGTGTGGATTGGGTGGAGCCTCGGAGTCTCAGAAGGATTGAGATGTGCTGTTAATTCAAGGGCAGTCTCTCATTAGCTTTATGAGCTGCATAATAAAACACATAATGTAAAAACTGTACATTTTCCAGGGAATTGCATAAAGTTTAGTAAAGGATCCTCAGAATTGTTCATTATTACAGACACGCTGCTGCATCATTTTCAATCTTTTTGCTTGAAAACATGATTATACAGACTGGTTAATAGGATACTTATGTGGTGATCTAGTAAACACTCTAAATGTTACTCAAGTTTTGTAATTAGTGTATTTTAGGAGACAATGTTAGAAATTTCTAGTGTCTTCCCATCCCCCAGCTTTTGAGCTCAGAGGAGTCTAGTTTGCTTGCAGCTGCAGTGGTAGGCATCTTTCAGGAAGTGACCTTGGCTTGTATTAATCAAATTCAGAACACACAGAAAAGCTTCTTGGTAACATGCTGACTTGATGTAAAATTTTATAGCATCCATTTTCTTTTAAAATGAGGCCATCTTATAAAAAGGGAATTTATTTGTGGTACTTCAGTTTAAAAGAATTTCTCTGAAAAGACATGGTATTTAGAGAAGGTAAAGAAACAAACTAACTGCTGTTTTTACTGAGAGGAAAATACCTTTTTATATATGTAATTAAGTCTTAAATTGCTCTTGGCAAAACTGTTTTTTTAACCTACCTAAATTGTGAAAATAGTGTTATTTGAATTTTTTTCCATTGGTGTCTTATCCTTTTTGAGCTAGAGTAAAAAAAAAAAGCCTGGTAGTAAGGTCTGATCTTAAGATTTTCATGATGCCTTTAACTTTTTGATGCATTCTAATCACTTACTACATCTTTTAACAGCTCTCAAGGCATTAAGCTTAACCACAGAGTTGCTGTATTGAGCTACTATGCCTGTTTGCATAAATTGAGAAAAGAATCTACTTGTGCCTGTTTAAGAAATCACTGTTGTCTGATTCCTGGAGCAGCTTTGAAGAGCATTTGCATTATTTCCTTCGTTGTGCCCAAAACTATTTTGTGAGTTGGGTTTATAAAAATGGAAGATTGCTTGCAGTATTTTCAGCTGGCATAGTTGTTTCGAAGAATGTCTGTTTATGTCTTTATTCTTCCTTGGGACCTATGCAGAGGGCTGAGACCTGAATATCTTTCATCGTTCTGAAGTGCTGTGAAAGCCTTGAGATTCTTGGGCAAGATAATTTCCAAACTGCATGTTTGTGGAGAATTAGTAATAGCTGCCACCTGACTAATGTTTTTTTTTTCCCGTAGGTTGTCATGGGCATAATCTCAAACAATCTGATATCTGGTTGTTTTCAGAGTTTGAAAAACTAAGTACTGCTTTACTGACATCTTCAGCATAAACCTCTTATGCATGTTGATAGCATGTTTACCCATTTTACCTCTTCACAATTGTATTCTGATTGAGATCTCTGCAGAAGGATTAACAAGAGTATGCTAAGATACATGTTCTCAAGTGTTTTCTGGCTTTACTGTTAGAAGCTGTCTGTTTTGGAAAGCTTAATTCCATGTTATCTACCCTGTAAGTGTATGCCATGACTTGCCATTCCACTTGGTATCCAGTCAGTTGCCAATCATTTACTTCAGGTCTCTGCTTAACCCTACCCTTTTCTGCTGCCTTAGGATACTTAGCCTAACAGATGTCTTAACTACATGTTTTACTCCTCTTCGTGCTGCCTTTTATTATATTGTGTTTATTAATGCACCAGACCAAGAACTTTTTTGTCCATATCATCCCTTAGAAAGCTTTTAGTCCTGTTGCCCAGAGTATGCAAGGCCAATGAAGGGGTGATGCATCCCTTGCTATCTGCTTAATTGTAGCTGACACTGGCTTTCCAAGACCAAACAGAATGCAGTCATAGGTTGCCATTCCCCTGTTATTCAATATTACCCGTCTTCATTCAACATTTTTGTCAATCACCTAGAGGATAAAATTGGGCACAAATTTTGGGATACTCCACCACAGACTGATGCATTGAGTCAGTAGTGCCTGTGATGAAACTGTGTTGTTTGTGATGGTAATTCTGACTCTGGAAAGCTTTTGTCATAATTTTGTCCATTACAATTTTACACCAGAACTGCTGATTAGGGGATGACAGAACCTAAGATTGTTAATGCAGAATGGAGGCATGCAGCGGAACGAGAAACCTGTTCCACATTCTTTCTCTAGCTCCCTAATCCTGAAATGAGTGGAGACTAGGATGTTTCTTGTCTTTTTATGTGCCAAAACAAGAAAAGCTGTTTAAAATGTCTGGTGTCCAGACCATTCAGATTCTTTTCTACTTCTGTGGCTGGATGCGGGTTAACCCACAACTACTCCAACAATTAACTCCATCCCAGCCAAAGCCAGAACACTAGATGATTGCTCAGAAGTGCTCATTGATATACTTACTGTAGGACGGGAGCCTCTCTTCATGCTCAGTCATATCTGAGCTTCTGATTTTATTAGTTACTAAAACTTATTCTGGGCAGCAGAATACAGTATCGATATGTGAGCATTACTGTATTGGTTCATGTTCAGGGGGTGCTGTATTAACTGCAGAAAGTTCCTTTCTTCGTTGCCAAGAGTTTCATAGAAGGAAATACCTTAATTCCTCCACTGAGCAGACAGTTAAAGGACTTGGTGCTACTTAGGGCCCGGGTCTGAAGGTCTGGGCTTCTCAGGATGCTTCTGTATATCCTGGTGGGCTTCATAAATCTAAGGAACTGATCTTAATCCAGAAATTAGGTCACCTAATCATTTTCATTCTGGATTTTTTAAGCTTTACTGTATTTTGGGGGACCTCTACCTATAATTTATCTCTACATTTCTATCTAAGCCATATAAAACTTCATATTGTAGTTTCTCAGCTGTGGAAGACATATACCCATTTAAATTCCCCTCATGGTTCTGGCCACGATTAATATTGCTGTATTCCAATAACTTTGTGTTTTGCTGGTCAAGCTACCCCCTCAAAGGATGTCTGAATAGTTACCATATTTTCAGTGCTGCCAATCAGTTGCTCTGCATCTCTCACCAAACCATCTCAACAGGAGCCCTCTTCTGTGGATTGCACACTGCAACATACATGGTGTTTACACAACATAGTGAAATTTGGGACAGGCACCCGAGGCAGATACTGTAAGCAGCAGTACCAGGGAGCAGTGGGATCGGTCCCTCAATCAAACGGACCAGAGGCTCCTCATTGCTGTTACTCTGCCAGTCATTAACAAATCCTATAATGGGGTTTGTATTGTCACATGTATGGCAATCCATGGTAGATGACCACCTTTGAATAGTGTCTGATGGGGGTTTGTAAGTGCTTTCATGTCCAAGACTGCAGAGCTGAAGACTTTTGTTCAGACGACGAGCCACCCGCCCATCCACTGTCTGTCCTTCTCAGGGTAGATGGAGGGTGACTTTTGGGGGGGGGAAGTCCTGAAGCAGAGAAGTGTCTGTGGTGCAGAGGCTCCTTGGGCTGCCCCACGCTGCTCTGTCGCGGTACCCATCCCCGGCTGCCCAAGAAGCAAAGCAAACCCTGCGGGGCTCTGCTGCACACCCCAGTCCTTTCTGTCCATTCTGCTCCACTCTACCGAAGTCACCCTTTGCTCTTTGCTGTCACTCGTACTAGGGCCGGTTCAGAGCCCTTGGGACCCCGCCTAGCAGCAATCCTGCGGGGCCGAGAAGCCCTTGGGTCGCCCTGCTCCCTATTTTTTGGGCTCTTTTCCACCCTCCTCACGACCGGGCGGCAAGGAGTTAAGCCAGGGCCGCGGTCCTGGCCGCCGCCGCCGTGCTGCCATTGGGCGCGGAGAGGTGAAATGGAAACCAGGCTAAACTTTTGACCCCGCAGCGGCGGTGGCGGAACGCCTTCCCCGGGCCCGGAGCCCAGCGAGGGCTTCCCCCCCTCTCCTCTGCCCGTCCTTCCCCTCTGCCGCCGGGCCGGGCCGCGGGCAGCCGCCCGGGGAGGGGGCAGCGGGAGCGGGCCCGGCGCCTGCGGGCCCACGGAGCGGGAAATGGGGGGGGGGGGGGGGGGTCCGGGGGGCGCTGAGGGGACCTGGGTGAGTGCTGAGGGGGGCTCGGAGTCCTGAGGGGCCCCCTGGGGTGCTGCCGCTCCGGCTCCTCGCAAACCGGTCGGTGAACGACGAGTCGTCCGTTTGGCAGTTTCCACCATGGTTTTGTGTTTTAAAAAAAACAACCCAAAACTCCAAATTGATGCTATCACAGCTAATTAGAAACTAGGGAAGGGAGGATGAGTCATCGGACACAGCGGCGTGCTGGCTGCAGGGAGCTCTGCTGATTAATAAACGGGGGTTGGGCTTTTTTTTTTTTTATTAAAAATGAAGTGGTTGCTGTTTACTGAAATCTGAGGTAAAAATGCCTCGTTAGTTCACAAGTTGTTGTGTTAAGCGCACATTTACCTAGCTGTAGCTGTTTTTCTGTTCTCGTATATCTTTTTTAAACAAAATAATTTGTATTTTCTCGACCTGGGAAAGAAGAAGTGCCTGCGCAACGTCACTGCCAACTTGCAGAATGCTGGTGTCCCATGGTAGCCATCTTACAGATTTTTATTTGGGTAGGGTGACTAACAAATTCTGGAGCCAATTAGCGTGCGTGTCACTTTCATACTATGCAGATTTTGGCGCACAAAAAAATCAAAAATATCTGTGGTCAAGTAAATTCACCTTCCCTTTGTAGCTTTGCCAAACCAGACAAATTAAATCAGCATTACGTTTTCGATGAAATATGAATACGAGATTTAGTTAATCCACGTTTCTTTCCCCTCAAACATGTCTGTCTTTTCCCTGACAAAAGAATAGCTGACTTGGTTACTTTGCTGTATCAGCTGCCATTTTCACCCTCCCCCGCTCCCAGGCACAGGTAGCGGCCTGCTCTTCTGGCTGGGGCATTCAACTCACTGAATTTTAAGTGCCACTTAATCAAGGAGTCACTCAGCACCTTACTCAGAGATAACATTCAAAACTCTTCCTCAACAAAGAAACTTGATTCCCGACTACTTCAGGCTGATGTTTTCACCTCTCTGGTGGCTTGTTCTTGCAAATAGTTTCGTCAGATTTATGTAGTGTGTTCATTTTCCTAATGAGAGATTAGGGCTGTGATCTGTTTTTTTTTTTTTTTCTTTTTAAATTCAGTACATTAAGCTTTTCGGGTGTGAAGTGTTTAGTTATGGCAGCGTTAGGACAGTAGGACCAGGGAAGCGAAGGTTTGGGCCGGGATTCTTGAGCGCTGTTCTCGCTACAGTTTTATCTGGGAATTGAGGGAGTCTCCTGAAGCATTGCCAGCGGCATCAAGGGAACAATGAATATAATATGATTAATAGCAGATCCCCTGCCCCCTCTTGTGTGCAATTCTCCTTGCAACAGCAAAAGAAACATGCGCTTGTAATGATAGTTGGTGGCCTCCCTGTTTGTTCCAGCTAGTGTTCCCGAGCAGCAGCTATTATATAGTTTATTTTCTCCCGCTCCCTGTGATTCTTTGTTCTGTCCTCACTGTGCCTGTGTGCATCTTGTCTGCTTCTCATTGTCCGTTTCATGACAGTTCATCTGCCTTCACAATGGAGCTGCACTGAAGTCACAAATCATATTGCATATCACAGTGAAATAGAATTAATGCTCTTCTAAAAGAAAGAGGAGTGAGTAACAATTGTCAGGAACTCAGAAACGCTTGTGAACTCTGTTTCTGAAGTGCCATTTAAGTGTCCCTGTCTGAAAGGTTTCTCTTGAACAGTGGCACGATTGCATCGGGGCAGTGTTGGATGCACATGCCTTTTAGTGTTAGAAACAAGTAATCTCTACAAACATTAATACCTATGCCAGAAGCACGGTAAGAAACCGGCAAAAACCAACCAACCAAACAAAAAATGTCTTTGCAGCTAAAGAAACTTTAACTTCACCAGATTTGTACATCCTGTAACTTCAAAGTATCCTATTTTGGGTAAAGTGGCAACAGGCTGAAAGTGAAGTGTTGAACATGAGGACGGTAAAACCTTTATTTCTAATAAAAATAGCCAGAAAGAGGGGTATCAGAAATACTGCCAGTGCAGTTTTGTAACATAAAATCATTAAATGAGTACTCTCGGACTGAAAATAAACTGCTGAGTTCTGTACTGTTTTATTCTGCATGTTTATTCAGGGTAGATTTTGAGGTTGGTTACATCTATCAAGTTTCCTCAGGGTGAATTGCCAATTGTTTGGGAGTTGCACTTTTAGATTTTTTTTCTTCACCATTTCCAGACTGTGAATTGGAAATTTGAAAAGGAGAAGTTCATGCCAAGGTGTTTTCCTCTATTATTTGTTATCTAGCATAAACAGTTCCTATTGTCCTGTTTTAGTGAAGGAAGGGTGGATGATTTAGAGAGAAGACTTTAGAGCACAGCCTCCCAAATGGGAAAATGATTTTATATTCCAAAACTCATTGTCAATACTTCTGTAGTCTATTTCAAGTTTCTGCTGGCTCATCCTCCTGAGTTTCCTGGCTTTCGTCATGGAGTTGCATGGTGAACTGCACTTGGAAATCTCGTATGAAAGCTTGTCATTTCCACCCAAATATGCTCCTAACTGTAAGTGCAGGCACAAGTGACACTGGAAAACAGCAGAATGGTAGTATTTGGAATGTAAATTTTTGTTTGTTTTTAAAACATTATCATTGTATCTCTGTCTTCTCTGCTTTTATTTACATTTCAGTTAGTGGTGAAACTTAATATCTGCAGTCCAAGCATTGCATGGTGGGATGCAATAAGCAGCCTTTTTCCCTCCTTCATCCTCGATAGGTCCATCTCTGAAAGCAGTCTTGTTGGTATCCTTGCCGCAGATCTCTAGTGATGAGAGAACTCTTGGTCCTCTGCAACAACAATGGGTTGAGTTTCTGGAATGAAACTCCTCCCTCTTGGAAGAGCTGTGTTGGGTGTTGTGACATAACCTGTTCTGAGATGTACAGTGATCAGGTCTAGAGGTCCTCAGAACATTTTCAATGGACTTTTAAGTCCTGTTTTGCTCTGGCCTTGGAGCAGATTTATAGTAGCAACTTCTTGAAAGACAATAAATAAAATCAGTGTATTCATTCTCTCATCTTCTCTGCCAGCATCAACTTTTTTTTTTTTTAAATAAGTTCTCTTGCATGCAGTTAGGATATTGCAAGATGAAGAGATGCAAAAAAAAAATAAGCTGTGGACATATTAATTCCTTTAAGCTTAAGTGTACATACCCACTGTCTCATTTCTTTGGCACAGAGTTAGGAGTCAGTGTCTACCTCAATGTCTATGATTATATATATATATTATCTTTTAATATACAAAACAATGCAGAAATCATAGTGTTTTTCAGATAGAATAAAGTGGTGTGATCGTGGTGAAGCAGACTTCCCACTGTGAGTTGTGTGTGGCCTTCCACACTTTCTTGAAAAATGCAATAAATATAGGAATTGGTTCCTGTAGCTGAAAGGACTTTTTGCTTTCATAATTTTCATAGGTTGCCTTATCTATACTGCTGTCCTTCCTGCATGTCTGTGGGTTGATATGCCCTTACAGTCAGGTTGTTCCTAGGTTCTGTTGTAGTTTGAAGTAGTCTCAGTTTCTCAGACTACAAGGACGGTAAATAGTAGCTTCGCTTACTGATTTCTACTGAAGGAGCAGACCAGAATACTTACTCTGCAGTCTTTTTAGAAGAGTCTGCTTTATTTCCAGCACAGTTTAAAACTGTTTTTAGGTTGGTTGTTTGGATGGGGTCTTGGGGATGGGGGTTGGACAAGACAGGATTGTTCAAAGAAATTCCACATGCTAATGCAGAACCCTCTCTGCCATTCACATTCCAGTTTTCTTTGTGTGTTCTGGAAAGCTCTTATCTATCCCGAGTCATTGCTAGCTCTGATTTCTCTAAACTTTCATTCTGATGTTTAATGAGCAAACAGTGCTTGTCCTTTAGGATGATAATCAGTATAACCTAACTGGTTATTTCTCAGCGTATGTGGAATTTCAGTAATAGGCAACATCCATGAACAGATGCAGGAAGGAAGACAGAAGACTGGCTGAAGTGCTCCATAACTGTTGAATTCAGTCATTTGTGGTATGTAGTCTGCTGAAGTCTGTATCTGGAAGGCTAAGACAACAAAAGAGATCAACTTTACAGTTTGTGGTATTGAAATTTCTTCATGATGCATCACTGCACCATGTCTGTTGTTCACTCTCTCCAATCAGAAGTAGAAGTGCACATTTTTTTTTTTTCAAGATCAGTAAATTAAAAAACACAACACAATAATACTTTGAATAATAAGGCCATAGTCCTTATAGCTGTCAGTTTTCAATCTCAAGGTATAAATAGGGAGTGTCCTGCTAAGTCAAGGATTGGACAAGTGTAAATAGATGCAGAGCAAAAAGGGTTTGTCAGCAAAAGTGGTGTCTTTTGTCTTGCTGGCTCCACATGCTATTGTAGTCGTTTGGTATCGATGCTGTGAAAACAGAGGACAAGTATTTTTCTTTTTGGGTGTTACTACTTAAACATATGCCCATGACCACTGGTGGAACAGACAACTGTAAACGTTCCTTCATAAAGCTCAAGGCTGTGATGTGATAGAGAATAGGAAAATGAGTAATTCCTACCTATTTTTTTCCCTAGGTTTAACTTTATCTGTCCTAGGGAAGAAAAAGGGCCATGTGTTTTGAACATGGAAAATTACA
Organism: Cygnus olor; assembly: GCF_009769625.2. Lineage (NCBI taxonomy): Eukaryota > Metazoa > Chordata > Aves > Anseriformes > Anatidae > Cygnus > Cygnus olor. The sequence continues at coordinate 6,547,654 of NC_049184.1, forward strand.
AAAGCAAGTTTGTTTTATTTACAGGAAGAATTTGTTATGTCTTACAGTAGGAGAAATAATTGTGCTTTTTATTCAATGCCTTTTTAATGTAATTATAAATGGGGGCAGAACTGAATTATTCTGGCTATGCAAATGAAGGAGGAAGGGCAATTGTGAACTTGGTAATGGTCACTGTATCCGCTTGAATTGATCTCTACCTGTAGTTCATATTAAAAATACCCCTTTAGATAGAGGCATTTCTCATAATGTTAATTTCAGGATTTTTTAATTAATATTTTAAAATTATATGTAGTGAATGTATTGATAACTCTTCTTTTTTTTATTTTCCAGATTCTTATATAGAATTTTCATTAGGTGATTTTTTATTTCAAAAGCTGTCATTCCCCTTCTCCTCCCCACAGCACTGTTAAAGCAGGGTAGACAGTTCTGTCTATTTGCTTTGAACTTCTTTTATTTTTCACATTACTTCCCTGCCACCCATGTAATGTCATCCTCCTGGGTCCCATGTCAACATCACTTGCCTGCTGTTGTGACAGTATTAGAATTGGGGACTTCAGTCAGTAAGGAATCTGTTTTAAAATACTCTAAATTTGAAAATGAAGAAAATTAAGATCAGTGTGAAGCTTTCTTAAGGCTTTTGTAAGAGGCAGAAGAGAACATTTGGAGAGAGAATAAATATTTGAGTTTTGCAGAAGCTGAATAACAGAGTGTGGCATAAGAACAAACTGGAGCCTTGTGTGTTTTATGGGGAGGACAATGGGGACAGCCTAAAATGAAAAGCCAATGCATTTAAAATTGATAAAGAAAAAAGAATTTTACTTACACAGTTAGCAGGCATGTGATATCAGACAAGTTATTTGTATACTAAAAAGCATTTTCCTTTTTTTTTTTTTTTTTAAGTAGGAGAGTACCTATAGTTAGTAGAATTTATACTTAAAGAATATTCTGTGATATTTATTAGTTTCCTAGTAGTTCCTGAAAACAAACCCACCCTTTGGTAGATTTGTCTTCCCACCCTTTTCTACTCCTGCATAGAGCAAGCCTGGGATATGAAGTGGCGTGATGAATTCTACGTTCCTTTGTTAAAATGGGTGTTGGTAATGAACACTCCAGAGCCAAAAACGCTATCTTGTTATGAAGGAAATCACAGTTCTCTTTTCTTTTCCTGTTATTTTATGATTATATAATATAAATGTTAATAATGTCCCTTTAGATGTTCAGAATACATTTCTGATCTTTCTGAAAGTAGAGCATTCAAAGTTGTAATTCTCTTCATTCCTTGCTTTTACAGTCTGTCAGAGCAACATTAATACTGTTTAATGGCACTGCTTTAAGTAACTTGTCATTCATGCTAGCCTCATAGTGTTCTTCAGTTCAAGTTTTCTTAAAGTTTCAGGTTAACCTCTGAGAAACTTGGAAGGCTGCTAGTCATTTATTGGCTCAGAATTTAGGAAAATTTTACCTTGCTTGGCAGTGAAATCAAAATTAGTCTTTGCTTTTAGACACTTAATTCTGTGTCTTTGAAGTGCAGTCATAAAAAAATCACCCTTTTTACAGGTGTTTTTAAAGACTTTTTTCTGTCTTATAAACTAGCAGAACTAAGACAATTTTCGTTAGTAGTGTCTTGGGCTCTCTGAGGAGAAGCGGAAGAAGTTCTGCCCTGCTTGTACTTTCTGACAGTTATTTGTCAGTCCTGAACCACTTCAGTTTGCAGAATGGTGTTTGAAGATACCAGCTTCATTTTGCTTAAAATGCTCTGCCGTGATGTGTGACATTTTAGAGGCTAATAATGAGCAATTTGTCAGCAAGTAGCTGGCCATGCAGTAATGGCAGGACAGTAAGTGGTAACGTCCTCACTTGGACAAAGACAAGAATAAATCCCTGCTCATCATTCAGAGGTCTGCAAAGATCCTAGAACTGTAAAGAACATGTAGAGATAGGAAAGACGTGGAATTTCTAAAGCAGTAAAAATAACTACTTGTTGTTTACTCCAAAATTGCAGGGCTTCTGGCTCTTTCATAATCCAAGGCTGTTACCATTCACAGAGTGGAATTTAACTCTTTCATGGTGTATGGGTGAAGTTTACCTCTCATCCAAACAAAACTTCCAGTTGGTTTTAAGAGCACTTAAAATGGGCCTGCAGATTTCGCTTTAGAATGAAATAATCTAGCAATTTTCCTAAAAGTTGTGAAGACAGAAGGAAAATTAGAAAATATAATTTAAAGACCAAGTATAGTTTTTAGAATTTCTCAATGAAGTATTGTGTCTCTTCTGTAATGCTTTCAAACTTCTGACTTACCCAGTTATGAGTAACCTGAATGATCTGTTTTCTGCTTCACAGGATGTTTTTCCTGGTCAGTAGTACGTGCACTGTAGTACTTACTTAATTTGACAGCTTTTGTCATCCTTACTACCTCTTCTGTCCTGTTGTGTATGCTTATTGCACTAATATAGGATGTATTTACTAATGTGTCTCTGAAGGAAGCTATTGGAGCTGTTGTTATGAGAATTATAGTTAACCAGTATGTAATGTTAGATTCTGATTTTGAAACAGAACATAAAAAAGTTGCTCTTCAGAGCTGTACACCTTGGTATTAATAGCTCACTTATTCCAGGTTACAGCCTTTTCATTAGATTTTCTACCTTGTTTGTTCAGTTCAAATTTCACATTACCAATGTTGGTTTCAGAGCAGGTGCAATGAATACTGTAAATTAAATGTGCAAGGGGACTTTTTCATACTTCACTGTTTATTATGCTATAAAAGATCTGAAGGGTTATTTTTAATTTTGCTGAAATGTGATAGTTTGCTCTGATAAGTGTAATCACCTTCTCAGCTAAGGGATGTTTTGATGTTTACATTGCTACAGATACTGCAATATTTGTAGTAAGTGCAGCGGTTAGGTTACCACTGTTTTCAGCAGTTATTGTTCCGTTTTTCAACACTGGTGTTCAATGTGGTTGATGAAAGGTCATCTAGATTATTTACTATAACTATAGTAAGTGCTGGACAGTTTTCTGTGTCTTTTTAAAATAAAAAATGTGAACATTGAAGGCCATAATTATATTAGGTTATTATTGACATTCTTTTAAAACATCGAGTATACTGGAATAATAATTTTAAGCAGAAATCATTCCATTTCAGGCACTAGGCTTAACGTAGATCCTAGTACCAGAAGATGCTTAAAGGTTGCTTTTGGAGCTAACAGTTATCTGTTTTTCTTGACTGTGTGTATAGTGCACACCTACATTTCTAAATAGCCTGGCAAATAATCAATTGTAAATAAAATTTAGGTCTTCTGAGCCTTTCTACTCATTTTGACATATTTACTGTATCTTTCTAGTTGAGCTTAATAAAAACGTACCTTTAAAAGTGTTTTTTTTTTTCTTCCTGTTGAAGATAGAATTCTGAAAAAATACTGCATTTGGCCTTAGTAATCCTACTGAAGCTGGTGATCGAATTCTCATGGAATTAACAGAAACAGTCCTAGACCAATGCTAAAAGCTTCTGAAAATCTCAGTGGAAGCATATTAAATTAGAATAGATCAAAATACTTATTACAACAGAGAGGGAAGGGCATTGATATGACATGAGTATTTCATCTTTCAACACACTGAGCTTTTAACCTGCTCAGGAAAACTAGATAACATTTTTCACAAAAATTCACAGAAGACTATCAGAGTGCTTCAGACTTGGCTGCAGCAGAAGAAACCTGCTTGTTAACGTGGTAATCACAGTGAAATCTTTAAAGTCCATTTCCCCATTTGGCTTGATAATGGTAGTGTAGAAGTCATTTTTCATATGCACAAAATTATCAATTATATCTGGTTTCAAATAGGGGAGCTGGAAAAGGAACAGCTTTTAAGAGGACTGCACTGTAGATAGGGATGCTTGGCTTAGTTTTATCACATCAGAAAGTAATATTTCATTATGGACAGTTGTGACAAAATGAGCCCCAACCCACCCTTTACAGTGTTCCCACTCTGCTCAGTTTGTTGTACCTGGGCTAATTCTATAAGATACTTTCAGAATTTTATAATGAGTGATTTACTACAGCAGGAAATGTTCCGGTTCATGCTGCTGAATGAGTCTCTGATTGCAAGACGTTTTATTCATGTCAACAACAACAAAAGGGGTTTTTGTTTCTTTTTCAGCTTATTTTGCTTTAGGCTTTTCTGAACACAATATTTAACATCATCCCTTCAGCTAGCAATGATTTTCTCTTTTTCTGTACATCAGTCTCATCAATACAGGAGAGAAGGTGGTTGCATTTTAATGTAAATTGTAAAATTGGACAGTAAAAAATACAGAATTGGAAGTGGAAATATGAACAGCTGTTGTTTTCCTTTTCAAGTTCTTTTGGACTAGGTTTGATGCTGAATGCATCCACTTTGGTAGAATGTGTATATTAGAGTGTAGCAGAGATTTTGGAAATACTTCCATTAATTTCAGCATAATGATATTATCTGTGTAACAATACCCTGCTTTGGAGGTTAAAATTTGAAAACACTGAACTTTTGACCTTGGGTAAATGTTGCCATGTATAATGCATTATATCCAGCTAGTGAAGTAAAAATTGCATTTTTCTGGGCTCTAGTTTGTGGAAAGTACAGTGTATATTGGCCTGTATTGCCTGACAGCTGACATTTATCAAGGGTAACATGAGCTTTACTCATTCTCACATTTTAAAGCAGTTTTCAAAGCTTTACATGTATACACATGTTCAGCATATGTCTTGCAGCTTTGAACATTTTGTTCTAAAGATGTTAAATCTCATTAAAATGAGAATCAAGACTATAATAAACCCATAATGATTTTTTGTATATCAAATTTAGGCACAGTGTTAACATCTTGTAAACTGGCACTGTAATGTAAACAGTAAGAGTAACATTAAATGTGTAGTGTCAAAATGCTCTTTCCTTATTAGCTGTATTAGTAAATTTCAGTAAAGAATTTGTATTTTCAATACACTGGATTATTTTGAATGAACACATTTCGTAGAAATCATGCAATCAAATACAATAAAAAAAAGCCATTTCTTATTAGAATAAAAAGCTTCTCTTTGGGAACTTAAGAAAGAAAAAAGCGTTATCTTTTCAGTGATGAACAAAGTTCTTGGTAGCCATTTGGATATCTTTTTAAACAGTTTGTGTACCTTAGCCGAATGAAAAACTCGTTCTACTTGCTTCAGATGTTGTAAAGAATGACGTGATTGTCTTGAAATGTTCAAAACTGTGTATGTAATTATTCTTGCTTAATAATCCTCTTAAAGAGAGAATTGTCTAGAAAAAATAATTATTTTCTTATTTAATAAGTTTTCTGCTAGTCTAAACAGTTTGCTGGGCTATTTTTATACTCCTGTTACTTCAGTAACTCAGTGTATTGCTAAAAAGCATTGGTCTGGTGCCAGGTAACTCCAAACTGTGGGTGACTCCTCAAGATGAAATGGCTGAGTATGGTAAAGAAGAAAACTACTCCTAATTTTATATTGCTGCTTCTCTTTTTATAAATTTTCTTTATGGTCATATAATGGTCTCTAAATTTTAATGTTACTCTTTTGTTACTGTAAGGGTAGAATTGAACACAATAGCCTTTTCATTTGTTTGTGTTCTTGAACTACTAAAAATTCGTAATAAAGAGGTGAAATCTGAGGACAGTCATACCACTAATCTTGATTTTTTTTTCCCAGTATTGTTAATGACTTATTAAAATCTGTCCTAGCTTTCAACCATATGAAATGTTCTCTTCAAAATAGATGAGGTATGCATTTTGCTGTGTCTGTCCATAGAGACAGCCTTGGGTTTTTTGGCTTCTTAGTTCTTCCATATGAGATAGCAGGAAACCTCTTGGCTGATGCACCAAACTACCTGCTAGCAATGGGCAGCAAAATGTCTGACAGAATCTCATCTGCCAGGATCCCTTTGGTGTGCAATATCAAGGTAGCTGTCAATGAAGTATTTCTCTGAGAAGTCTTCAAATCTGTTTATTAGGCAGGCTGAGGATTTCATATTACAAATCAAGTATTACTCAGATCTGTTACCCTTACATATGTTCATAATCAGTGCAAGTTTTAACACAGACTTCAGGCTTCTTTCAGCCTTTGGGAATCTAGGATTTTGTTTGCCCCAAAACATGCACTTTTTTGAGTCCGAAGGGAAATCCCAATCTGAGCTGGGTATTTCTGCCCACAGTTCTCTGCTATCTTGTCTGTTAACAGAACAGGCGAGAGCTGTACAAGTTGACATATGAAGGAATATTTCATATGTTTCGTCATGGTTGCAGGTCTGAAGCCAGTTTGGAACTTCAGACTTTGCTGGACCACTTTGATAAAAATTGGAGATTCAAGATGGGATTTCTTTGCTCCGGTTTGGCAGCGGCAGGATTCTAAGTAGTAGTTGATCTCAAACAGTCCTAAGAGGCTGAGCAGATTTACTGCGTTTTCTCTGTTGTTTTGGATCAACCTCAGTCAAATCTGTGGTCATAATTGTAGAATAACTCCTCCCCGTAGATTTGCTGAGCTTAAAATAGGGAGTACTTTGTTCTAATCATTTCAAGATATTACTAATTCATAACCAGGCATGATAAAAATCATACAGACAACAAACAAGACGAAGTAAGATGACATTAAAAAATACGCCTCTTTATTGAGCTTGCTGGTCTTTAAATAATCCATAGATTTTGACTACTGTTCTTAAAAGCTTCGCAAATTCATTTAAAGAAATGAGTGCATTGATTTATGACATTTTAAAATTTTGAAACAAACGTAGTGCAGAAAAGCTGACTTTGTTTTAGGGGCTTAAAGACCCATGGGGACCTTAAGATGATGTCTCGCAAATTTGGTCTTGCAGACAAAATAAGCTGTATGAATAGCAGAAAATATCTTCTTAAAAACATAAATAAAAAGTTAGAGTAGTTTTCCCAGTGTGATTGTTTTTAACTACCTGCGAATGTCTGTATATTACAAGAAAGTCAGAAAATCCATTTTTCTCTTTAGCAATCATCCCTCATAATTTGTCTGCTGTTTATGGAGTACTGGTAGGGTGATGGGCAAATGGATCTCTTAGAAATGTTAACTTTCCTATATCAGACAATGTTTATATACTTTTATCCTGTAAAGACTTTCTTCTGTTCATTCCCCTATATGCACATGTCCAAGAAGCCAATGTTTTGTAGATAGATACCTATTTTGTAGAGGAAGATACTGCAGCAAGCTCTTCTCTACATGATTTTTCTTGAGATATTTTGGAGATATATCTCTCATGGTTTACTTGATTAATCTTATGTAACCTTTCCAGTTTCAAATATTACACAGACATTCATTCACTTGCAGTCTGCACAGGATTGGAAAGAGGTTACTAGCACACAGCTTATCTGTGAATACTTTGGCAAGATTGAGTATCCTTCCCTGGTTAAGGAATTTGTATACCTATTGTACCAATGTTTGAGTTTACCTACATGGTTAAAGGTTTCAGTGTTACCACACCTCTAGTTTTATGCTTTTGTCATTATAGTGGCTATGGCTTTCTGGCTCAACATGTGCTCCAAGCAATTTATGTAATGTTGGGGTGTTTAAGTCCAATTACTTCGGAGGTAGGTCTAATGTGGGTATGGTGTTTTATTCATATAATAATGCTAATTAGTTTCCCATGTAAACCAGCCTGTAGTTTTGGTTTTACAGATCCCTTCTATGCGTAGTTTCTCAGGATGCACTGATGTTCAAATCCTTCTCTTAATTCGTTTCTCTAAAATACGTTTATTCTATGTTCACTTGCTTGTTTTTGTTTGTCTATGATCTAAATAATTGCTTTTTTTTTTTTTGGTAACAGCAATTTAGACAAATAGTAACAGCTAATGTTGTAGTTCTTAATATTGTTCATATTAAAATACTTAGTTAACATAGGAAAGAAAACAATTATTTTTTCTTCACATTTTTATGTCTGTTGCAGGCTGCCACAATGACGTTTTTTTCAAATCTCACTCAGTTTGGCATTTCTCTTCAAACCCCATCTGTGCCAGTGACTCAACAGGCAAAGCACCTCCTCACTTTTCGTTTTAAAAGAAAAATAGTTTCCATTCCCACAACATTGTAAAAGCAAATTTGAAAATTCAACAGTTTACACAGAAATTTGATAGAAGGAAATGCAAAAGTGAAGAGCTTAAATCTAGAAACCACCTATTTTTTTGAGAAATGGGGAGAGAAATGTGAGTTTTTATTACATGTAATTGTAAAGGTGGGCCAAAAAAAGAACAAAACAAACAACAAAACCCCAGAACCAACAAACACATCAAAAACCTGACTTGGAGAATTCAAGGTTTCACTGACCTGTTTTCCTCCTCCCTCATTGACCTCTGGCTGATAAATGCTTGAAGCTTTGACTTGTAGTAAATGTTAGATGTTCGGTATGATAGCACTATGTTTATCCTAGCAGTTTTTCTTTGGCTTAATCTTTTACAAAGGAGGCTTCCTGGTAAACCTCTATCAACAAACCTTTTAGTAAAATTACATTTCTCACTGGCAAAGGAGTCCCTCTCCAAGTTCCCTGGGTAAAATAGGCTATATGGGTAAGTACATCTCTGCCACTGCACTAAAGCAATTCAAATATTTAAAAAAAAAATCTTTTTACAAGTTGTACCATATGCACGATGACAAGAAATATTAGATCAGTTTGAGGATCATATGACTCACACAATGATTCTGTGTGACTTTAATTCTTTTTTTTTTCAGGGCAATTTTTTCCCTTTCAAGACCAGGTTTCCTTTTCAGAGGTCACGCCAGGGTGGCAGACCTTGTTTACGCACGCACTCAGTGATTTTATTCTTTAGGTTGGCCTCTACCATCTTCTTAGGGATGGAAGTCAGTCAAGGGAGGAATGTCACTGGTCCAGAGCTCCTCAGTGTCCCTGCAGCCTCCTTTTTGCCAGCAGCAGTTACACTGGTCACCTGCCAGTCCTCCGATTCAGCAGCAGTTTGTAACGACAGACTGTGCAGCTTGGCCGGCAGTTCCAAGCATTCACGTTTGAGCCCCTTGCAGATGACGGGTGTCCTGGTGACTTTGCAACACCCAGTGTGTCTGTTTGCTTTAATACTTCCTCCACGACTCCTTAACATTTTCTACATCTTGCTCCTCCAGCCAGATTGCTGCAAAGAACACGCTGGCTGTGGGAATCGCCCGAGCATCTTCAGTGGGACAGACCAGCAGCACAAATTGATTCTTGGGGCTGTGGCTTTATCCCCCCCGAGTGCCCGCTTTCTGCCTGTGCCGTGAGGAGGTCTGCTGGCTGCCTGGCTGGCTTCCTGCTTCTCATGTGTTTAAACATCTTTTTACTATCAGAGTTCGGTGCAAGGCACGCTTCACGTTCTTTTTTTAGCCCTGTATTTCCTGTTTACATTTGATTTACCGGGTTTTCTAGGCGTTTCAGTTCTTCCTAGGTGGACAAGCTTCCCGCTTTGAAATGCTGACCTTTTCCCTGTGGAAGCCCCCTTAGCTTTCTTGTGGAGCCGTACAGGGAGGGGAGGTTGATGTTTTTGTTCTCTGCTGCAAAAGCTGTAGGTGCAGCAGCTATTCTCCAGAAATTGTTTGAGAGGCAGCATCATTTTTGTCTCTCCCTGTCTGGCTGTTGTCATCACACTGCAGTCATACAGTGACAGTATAATCACTTTCCATCTCGAGGGCTGGGGGGGTGTGGAGATGTCCTCACGTATCGCTGGAGATGTGTAAATTAATATTCCATGCTGCTGCTGAGCTGCAGGGTGGTTTTTAAACACAACTGATCTTAGAGGAGAATAATACCATCTTTGAGATGTGTGCGCAAGCATTAACTGATTAATGTGCTGCCTTCCTTTTCCTTTTCTTTTTACCACTTACAGCTATTTAAAATATTTGGGTTTAATATTTTGAAATGGAGCTACAAATGGTGTTATGTAATGAAGAAATAAATAGAATATTGTAATGTACTAGAAAATTTAGAGTATGTGTTTCCTGCAGCCTATATGCCTTTGTATAGTGTGGAAAAATGTTTTGGCAGAATTCTTTGTAGTGTTGAAAATTAAATCTTGATTCAGTTCATGTAGTGTAACTCATGACTTAAACTGGTAAGTTTTAAATAACTGGGGACTTGCAGTGATCGTAATATTGAGTATTTTTACTGTGCCAATTAGTGTTCCTAGTGAAAAAAGTCATCTTAAAAATGAAGCTTACGATTTGAAAGGCCTTTTTGTACTTCCAGCAGCTGTATTCAGAGCTGATAATTCAATTCTAAGTAGTATTCCTGTTGGTCTTACGAAGATCCCCCAGAAAACTATTTCAAATTTGGTATCAAATTTGGTATTAAATTTACAAAGTCTTCTACTTTTTAATCTGTGAACATCTGGTGAGTTCTAGTAAGAATTTGATATTTTTTGTTTTCTTTTGTCTTTACCTTGGTATTTCTGTGTGACTCCGATCCAGTGTTTTTGATGGCCAAGCAATATTTTTTTTCTGAGGTCCTTAGAAGTGCTAGGCTTTATTTGTTCTATAGATTCAGCCCTTTGTTTAGTAGCTTTTATAAAATGTGTCCATCATATCTAGGTGGTTACTTTTCTTTAGTAAAGACATGTTCTTTTCCTGTTTCTCTCTGAGTCTGCTTCATAACTTAACATTTTTTTTTAAAACTAAATTCAGTTCAAAAAAAAGAAAAAAAAAAAAAAGAGAAATAAGACTAATTTATTTTTGGCACGCAATGCTTCCTAACCGCATTTTCGAGAATTATTCACATCTTCACATTACAAACAAACCCAGCCTGCTCCCCTGCCTCCCCCACATCCTCCATGTAGGCCTTATAAGCAGGCCATTGTCTCCGTCCCACTGCGGTGGCACACATGTGGATGCTCTTCTCAATTCTTTTCTCCCTTGCAGCCCTAATGACCGCTACTCTTTTGATTCCTTTTCTCAGGCAAATTGACATAGGCTGTACAAAAAGAAATTTAGGTCACAAATAGCTTCATTCTGCTTGAGTGAGGGGAAGATTCAGCTGAAAGTGTGCCTGTATATACTGTCAATTTCTGGCAAAATATGGCAAAATCTGTGTCATCCCACAAATATTTCATCGTCTCAGATCATCGGCTCAACACTATCACCAAAGGAATGTGCAGTTTTATTATGAAATGTGTGTGCAACTGAAAGAGTTTTAAAGCTATATTTATGATTCTTTTCCGGAGATTGAAATCAGGTGTTGTGTTCATCTGTACTGTTAATACAACTAAGATTATTAGGAATGACTAATTTTAAATAATAAATTTATGTAGTTTCATTTCAAAATGGTTTGTTCTATTTTGACAGAAGTCCATTGACTATCCTCAATACCTGATTCCCTGTCTGTTGGAATAGTGAATTTAGGGTTATAGCTCTAAGCATGGATGTAGCTTTCTTCCAAGTACCTGGAACCCTAAGAGTGCGTCTTGGCTTGTTACACTGAAGTGTAGTGGTAGGTAATTTGTACTTGCTCATGGACCATATCAGTCACACACGTGTTCAGATGGCTGAGTTGAGCAGGCAGTAGCAATGCTCTTTTATTCATTCAGAATTACTTTTCTCTAAGCAAACATATTCCCTTTTTGCATACTCCTTATATATACCATTCATGTGTAGAAAAAGCAAGCACTTACAAAAACAGGAAACTATTTTGTGTTTTGCGTTACATCTCCGAACTGTCTTGTAGCAACATCCTTTTATGGCTGGCTACTTGATTTTCCAGTTAAAATTAACGGTGCATTTAAAGCATACTTCAGTCACGCACTTCATCGCTTCTGTAGGCTGAGTTGTGTGTGCAGTCTAGTCCTCCTTTTTAAGTTAAGAGCACCCAAAAGGTAAAGATTTCACAGATACATTGTGATCTCTAGTTGTTTTACAGGATACCCTGATTAGTCTAAGCATGTTAGCAAAATTCTTTAAGCCGTTTCTTGTTACTGTTTGTTTTTTCTGTTGTTGTGTTGTAACAGCAGAACGCTATTCCCTCAAATGTTTGTGCCCTTGAAAGTGCTGTGTATTTCAGCTGTCTGCAAATTCGTGACAGCAGGCTGTGCAATTTATGACATGCTTTTCTTAAGGGGATAATCAGTGCTTCTGTCCAGTGCTAGAGGCTTGGTAGTGTGGGGTGCTGTGCTTTGTACAACAGCCTTTGAGTGTTTAGCAAGAGGGAAAGAAATTCCTCTGAGCATGTTTTGGGTGGCATGTTATGTCAGCTCATCTGCTGCAGACCCAGAGCACCACTGGCAAGGCTTGTTTCTCTCCATTAAATTGCGCGTTACTCTGCTGCTAACATCAAGGTCTGTCTTTGAAGCACCGTAAAGACTAGAACCGAAAGAGTTCATTAAGCATTGTATTGTTTTCTAGCTGTTAGTGCAATGAACGTCTTGAGAGACGGGAGTTTTTCCAAGGTTAATATCAGAGACTAATTCATAAATTGTGTAACAAATTGCATTCTTCTATATTAAAAACAAAATACTAGGATGTTGTCTTGACACTAAAATAAAAGATGCTTGAAACTGCAGCACTGGGTGCATACTTTGTAGACCTACTGTTGTGTTGTTCATAAACATGCAAGGCAGACATCTTAGGGTTTTCTTTTTAGTAGTAAAAATCAAAGAGGGTCTTTCAGTTGATGGCTAGGATGTTCCATTACATTTTGAAGTTGACCTGATGCGTTTAATGCTCAGGAATTTTCACGTCAGAGGTCTTTATGCTGAGGATAAGAACTTGCCTCACTTGGTCAGTCTGGCTGAAAATGGTTTCTTTCATAGAATCCACCCAACAAAAGGGGAGGTCTATCAGAAGTTTACAGTATCTCCCAGGAGACTGTATACAAATATAGAAACAATTATAGTTTACTGTTCTCCAGTACTTCCACAAAAGCAGAGTATGACAGAGCTGTATAGAAATCCTCACAGGCACCAGGACTGTCCTTTTCAGGGATTTGCAGTTTCCAGCTGCTGATGAAGTTCTGTGCCTCTTAATAGTGGGGGATTATTCAAGCGCTGGGAAATGGCAGATGAAGTTAGCAGGCTGATACGCTAAATATATGGTGAGGTGATTAATGACAGTGCTGTTTAAGGCATTTGAGCACCAACGAGATCACGTTGGATCTCCCCAAATAAAGTATCCCAGAGTAGAACTGGGGAAACAAAGCTATGATTAAAGCTTTTAGATCATTGCAAAAATTCTAGCTTGCTTATAGCTTCTAACTGAGAGGCTTGCTTTTTAAATAAGGAGATACAAAAGGAATAGTTAGATTTTGTTTTCCACCTTTGCAATTGTAATTAAAAATATTTTTCCTCTGCAACTTCACACTTGACCGTGTTTACTTCTTCAGATAAGCAGGTATCTTAAAAGCCAATCTCCATGCCAACTGATTTGATGAATACTCTCAATTCACATGCAAGAGTCAAAGACTAAATTGTAAATACCAGGGATGAACAAACATTACTAATAATAGCTGTAGGAAATGCAACATATTCATCTGTTCTGAATGCTTTTATGAACATTACTTGCAGGGAAGTTCAAAAGCTGGCATTAAGCTTGGCATCTACTTGACAGACATCACAAGTCAGAAACTGATAGTGTGCACAGTTAATTTTTGATTCTGTCAAAACCAGTCAGTTTTTCCCTTCGTCTTAAGGTATTTTGGTGTTAGTAGAGATTTTTATCCAAATTTTATTTTGCAGCTGCAAAGTGACTTCTGTCTCTAAATTTCAACTTCCAGTGGACAAGATTTTACAAGGAAATTGCTGATATTTTGCCTAGCTTTTAACTGCTGCTTTGGAAAATTCTGATTTTGAATTGTTCTCATTCTAAACATATTTTACATAAACTGTGGTCTCTGAAAAATGAGTAAGATTCTGCCATGATAGAGTCTGATTCAATTATATCAATGCCATAGCACTAAGTGAATTAATGCCATTTGTAAGACTGTACTTGTGTTTAAATTGTCTCCAGAATCCAGAACGGAGTCTGCTTCTTGAGATGCTGGTAAGATAAAATGCAGAACAGAAAAATTGCATGCATATAATGCATAAAAATGTATTTGAACCCAGTCAGAGTCTCAGGAAGGAGAATGAACTTGCTGACGACATGTTCAGAGCTTCAGGAAAGGGAATTGGACTTGCTGATGTCTTGAGGAAAGACCCTGTGTATTTAGTGAAACAAACTTGGTTGAGTTGATTACATTTCCTCATTTCCTGTTTTCACCAAGAACTTCAGAAGTACACTCTGTTTTTGAAGTGTCACAGTGTATACCTCCCAGAAAATGCTAACCGTTGCTACTGAAAACTTGCAGGTTGAGTTCTAGTTCTAGTGAAACTGTTTGGGTAGTTGCTTTGTTTCTTTTAAAGGAAAACTAATTTCTTAGTCATTATTAAATTAAGGTAAGAGGTTGTGTATCTTTTTCAGCTCATGCAGGAAAATATCTTTGTCACCCTATTGTCTTACAGGAGCTACTGTATTTTGTAAGAAGAAAAAAATGTAGTAATTGGCAAATTTACCTGAGCTTTAATTGGTGTAGTAGTGATAGTAAGGATTTGGTGTTTCTCTATAAGTATATTAATAAACATGTTTTGCCAAGAATGCATGGATAAATAAAATTGGACTGTTGTATATGACTTTCAGTGTTTCAAGAATAAGAACAAAAGCATTGGCTAAGCTTTGAAAACTAGGTTTTGTCAGTAGATTGTCCCTAGCCTTGAGTTCTGAAAGATGTGCAAACTTTCTGCTTCAGTGTATAAAAAGAAATTGAGATCAAATGCATTATTTTTTTTCCTAGTAAACTCAAATTGTATTTTAATGGTTTTATTCAATATTTAAGTGCCTCATCATTTTGCAGTTCTGTCTAGAAATCAGAAAGATGTATCGGTCCATATTAAAATAATGAAAAAATATTGGTATAAAAGCATGTTTTGCATTTTTTAAATAAGAAGGTTGGTTAGATGTTTCAAGAGAAGAGAGATGGTTCATATATTAAGAAAAAATACATGCACACACACACAAAGAGAACAAAAGCCTAGAATCAACATCAATTTTCCCCTCCCTCCCAAGTACCCACGAGGCCTATGCTCTGAACAGCTTTGTCTCCTGAGAATTTCGAGGTTTTTTTCTGCTTATGTTCTAGTTTCCATTTTATGACACAGCAGTGCAAAATAACTGTGTATATAAAGCTTAAATACTATATGGGTGGCCAAATATTTCCGAAGCATAGGAAGATACTTCTGAGCTCTTCAGAATTTAATTTCAGCTAGGCAGAGAAAGACAAAGTATTCATTAAAATTCTTTATCTAATATGGAGTGCTTTACATTTTTTTTGACATATTAAGCTTGTGAGGGGAAGAAAAATAATGAACTTTCTATCCTGTTCAGAACCAGTTTTAGATAGTTGTATCAAAGCAAATATCTCACCCTTGTAGACTTTGTCAGTCTTTACCACTACTACTCCAGTTGAAGTCACGTATTGGTGAGGCATGAAACAAGCTTTCATCAGGTGAGTTAATACATTCGCTTGAAGACATAAAAGTTAGAGTTGGTTAAAAATAAATTATGTTTTCAGATTTATATGGTCCAACTCATATCTTCATGTTCTAAGGCTCTTAATGTCTATTTCTAATTTACACAGATTTTGTAGCTTGGATTAGTAATCCTAATTTAAATAATTTAGGATCATATACTTCCCTTTTAACAAATTATGTGAATTAATTCAAATTTAATTCCAAATTATGCTGACATCATAATATGTAGACATGCGTTATACAGCTTACATTCTTCTTAGTAACCTGTGGATTATATCATGTCTCATGGCATGCAGTCACTTATGAATTAAGTGTGTGTAAAGCTGGGAAGTGACTCTCCCTTGGTATTCTCTTGTGAGCTCTGGCAAGGGCATTTTGTCTTGTAAATGGAGAACTTCATTAAAATTCTTCTCTCTCTTTTTTTTAAAGAATTTTACTGCTGTTATCAGTAGTAAAGAGAATAGTGCACTGGTCACAGCACAAGCTCTTTCCATAGCACCCACTGTTTCGGCAAGAATGATGGGGAGAAGTGTTTTTCACTTTTAGAACGTCAGTAAATATTAATGTAAAACTCAAGCAGACCATATATATTTCAGTCAGCCAATGACTTGCCTGAGTTTCTTCTATTAAAGTGTCTGGATGTACAGAAAAGAATGGTGGCGGTGTGGTTTCTTACCAGTTATGTAGTTATCACATCTCATTATAGTAGCCCATATATCACATCCTGTCTCTTTGGTGGTATTTGAGCTCAGGATTCTTTCTTTAGATATATTTATAGCATTTTAATTTTTTTTTAAATGTTAACTAAGTCTTCCAGATACAAGTTGGTAAGGACGTACCTATGTTAAAAACATTCTAAACCTGAGATGCCAGCAGCTCTACCGACAGCCCAAACGACCACATACTGTACAGGGGCTTGGACATTAGTTGAGATGAAAGGCTCCCTTCAGCATCTTTCGGCCTCCTGTTGCCAGTGTCATGCAAGTAGATGATGTGGCTGCGTCATGTCCAACTGCCTTTTACTTAAAAGAGCTCTATCCCGATGAGAACAGCTAGCTAAGTGTAAGTTCAATACCTGTTTGCAGCTGGGTTATGAGGACAACATTTGTTCTGACTGCAGAATGTGGCTCACGTCTTTGGGTCACAGGTGAGCTGCTTTAATCACTGTAGCACAGCGCCGAAGCTGACAGGTGAGACATTTTGCCAAGTATTCTGCAGCGTATGGTCAAGGTAGAGGGATAAAGACTAGCCTTTTTTCGTGACAGTGAGTTCACTGGGACCCCTGTTTTTCTTCCATTTTGTTATGACGGGATCTGAAATCTATTGCAGTGGCTAGCAAACAGGAACATACAGGAAACAAATTAACAAGTAATGACATTCCAAAAATAGAGCGCACACATTATTTATCAGAGGAACAGGAGAAGTACCAGGAGTGTGCTCCACCTCTGCCCATCCTTAAACTGAAAGTGCCCTGTCATTTTAATATATGCAAAGAGAACAAGGCTCGAGTTAATTGTCATGTCTGAAAAAAAGAGGCAAAGTGCACAGTGCTTACTGAACACAGCAGGGAAATTGGTAAATGAAACCTGACAAGGCCTGAAAAATTATAGTCTCCCTAAGATGGAACGTATATCATAAAAAGGATGTGTGCTGAGTTAAGATTGTTTAACATGTTGCAACAAGGTGTGCTTCATTGACTGCCAGATTATAGATAGCACCTTTTATTTTTTTAACTGACAGCCCTGATTCAGTGAAGTCTGTGTCTGAGTCAGTTATTTGTTATCTAGAAAATAGAGGCTGAGAGGGTGGGAGAAAAGGGGAGTGGAGAATGATGAAATCCATATGTTTTGGAATACTATTTTATCATCGGTTATTGTACTGAGGGAAGTGCTAGATTTGGATAATGATGTATCAATACAATTAACAAAGTAATTTGCTTTTTCCTTCATAATGTGTGCATAGCTGCTTTAGTCTTAAAGTATAGGTGAAGACTTAAAAGATAGGTGAAGCACAAAATAATTACAGTACACTAAAAGCTCCATATTAACTCTGTACTTCAGTCTCGTTATCTGTTTCTGTAGTTAGTTACACTGTGCTGTCGGTTCACAAAGCTGTGGTTAAGGTTCAGTGGTATTTTTTCCGTCTGCTTCTTTTCCCCCCCCCAAGAGGTTAAAAAAGATGTTGCTTTAACGTACTATAGTCTACAGGATAGTGTGTTATATTTGATTTCCTTTTTAAACAGGCATATGAATTATCTCTGAAACATTTAAGGAGGACCAAAGATGTAATCCTCTGTAGATCTTTCTAAAGGTAGCCATTGTGTTTACCTCATCTGGCACATTTGGCTATGAATGTGTCCTACTGTTGCTAGCTGTGCCACATACAATGATATGGTTTATCACCTGGCCATTCCATCCAAAGTCTAATGTAATATTTCTGTGATGTTTTTTAAAAATCGGATTGAAAACTCAACCAATTTTAGACTTAGATTTTATATCTGCGCTATGTTGAATGCCTAATTTCTATACGGTGTAAACTGAGTATCTCTGTAGCTCATCCTGAAAGTGGGGAAGGCACTTGAAGGTCAGTACGTCGAGCTCATTGACATCAAAATACACCAAACAATGGCTTTGTTTGAACAGTCTTGATTTTGGTTGAACTGTTTTTAGGCACGAAACAGTATGCTCACGTGTGGAAAGTGGTACCAGCGCAGGGAGAGCTGATGGAGAAGCAACTGCACAGCCCAAATGCCAGGCACTGTAGAGTAGCACTGGCTTTGAGACTGGCAATTGCTTGGTGCACGACTGTGCTTTGGTATAGACACTCTGGGAACCCAAACTAATTCGGGTGAAGGAGAACAGAAAACAGCGTTGACATAAAATATTCTTTATATTTAAATTGTTATGAAGTTGGCTGTGATCTCATTACTCAGATGAGGAAGCAGTGGTTTTAGAGAAGGGACAGGGAATACTACTCTAGATGCTCTTGTAAATCCTTTAAGAGCCTTCCTGTGGGATTATTCGGGAGGTTTCTTTACAGTTACTTTATTGCAGTACTACTTTTAGAATTTCGATTCCATCTTCTCTTTAAACAGCTCAGATTACTTATATCTATAGAAGGAATATTTATGTGAGAGGAATAGAGAAGGAATATTCTAAAACTCATTTAAATAGTATTAAGATTTTTGTGGGGTTTTCGACTTCATGCTTTCTCAGGGTTCCTCTCTTTCCACTTGCAGTTCCAGTCATACAGAATCCTTTAGGTATGTACTGGTGGGTCTTGATTCTCCTTCACACTTCTTCGAGTGATTTAGCACTATCAGATTCTCCTGCATAGTTCAGTTTCCCAATGAGACTCCTGTTTGTGATGTTGAACTACCTCCATTCTTGCACAGGCGTATGCATCAGTTTATCAAGCTGCTCTAAAAATCTGAGGAAGAAAAAGCTTCACATCACACTGAACAGTGAATATAATTTATGCTACCTTTTTCCTTTGTAAATCCTGTGCAGTAGAGATATCAGCAAATAGCCTTTGCTGGGTATAAGACATCCCAGGAAGCTAGGTGGCAAGCTGTAACTGAGTGCAGTATAGGACTGGTTTAGCATTTTTGTGGAAATGAACAGATGAAGGATTTAATTTTCCATCATGTCCAAACAAATGTTTCTGATACTGCATCTTAGGATTTCTTTTGATTTTTCTTCTTTCTGTGTGCGCTTTTGTTCTGGTTTCCATGATTAGCAGAGGTTGATTTAGCATAAAATGGTGTTATAGAAGTCTTTAATTAGCAGACAATTTACTCTTGATGCTTACTCTTATGTGACCACATTGTCAATCAACCTTCTAATTGGCAATTCCAGTTCATACAAATAAAGCTACAATCAGTATTGTCAAAGGGATGGTTAAAACAGCAGATGAATGTGAATGCAACCAGTTGATATGAAAAGCTTCAGTTTAATCTCTTAAGAAATGAGCTACTTGAATAGAACTCCTTTACCTGCCTACTGGTGATTACCTATTAAGTAGTTTGGGTAGAAGTATCGATTTTGAAACTCTTGATTTTGGATAGGACTGTGGTGTGTGCTTACATGTGAATGTCTCATAAATATTTCCCATGAGCAATTTATTTTTCTAATTAGCTTGAACAGCCTCAGCTTTACATAGTGCTTTAAACAGTTTTCAGTAAATCAATTCAATCACGCAGCTGTTGTTTGAAACTTTTACTAAGTTACCGTAATTCTCTGTAGAGACCCAGAATCTCACTAATTAGTACACTTAATCGTACCTTGTATAAAATGCATGATAATATGGATTACTCATTCCTAGAATTTCATAGAAAAACACGGTAACAGAAAACCAAATGTTTGTAGCTCTGAAAACAGTTTGCTATTCTCATGTAACAGTTAGTGCAAAGCAGTGTGTACAAGCTGACGTAGAGTGGCTAAGCGGTTAGTTTTGTACTTGCCAATCATAACTTTACAAAATAATTAATTTAGATTTCAAAGTTACTAAGATCAAACATCTACTTTTTTTTCCTCCTAAAGGAAAAAAAATGCATTTAAAATAAATATTTTCAGTTCTTTTATGAAAGAAAATCTATCATACTAGTGGCATTTGTGATGCTGAGATTCAGATTTTTTGTTTTTTTAGAATACAGCAAAAATGACAGTTACAGTTAGTACAATTGAGTTATAAACTTTCACATTAAAATATCTGAATAATGTTTACTTTTTTTAAGATTATTATGTTAGATGAAATATTGAAAAGCAAGCACTTTTTTCCATGTACAGCCTTTTTTGTTTTTCAGGATGTGACTTAAAATGACTTCTGATCCTGAAGGTTCTATGAAAAGTATGCTGTGCTTGAATGTTTGCTAAGGACATGTAAGTGACCCATTTTATACTTGGACTATATGTACCTGAATAGTTATTTCCGTATCATTTTTAAAGCTGCATATTATACATGTAAGTATATAAGAAGCATGGGGAGAGAAGGAGGGAAGAGAGAGGAGGAGAGGGAAAGAGAGCGAGAGAACCAAAGCCTTACAGCAATATTGACATAAAGAGAGTTTTTCAAGTTTGCTTTTTTGTGAACTCCTATCCTTGTAAATGGGAACGTCAGTTGTTTCTGTGGTCAGTCTTACAACAAAAGAAACTTTGGCTGGTTTGAATAATATTTTGAATCAGAAAATTATTTTTTGAATAATATTTTGAATCAGAATTTATCACTGGAAAGCTATCATGCTTTTATATGTATGCTTTTAAGGAAAAAAAATGTATTTTTTTCTTAAGAATGGGGAGCTGCTGAATAGAATGTCTTTAGTTTTATTTACATAAAGTTAAATTTAATGATTTAGGACTTTCCTTAGCATAAACCAGTTTATTACAGTTTGCATCTTAAGATAAGTATTCTGAATTATGTCTTGGTTTTTAGAAAGGAAGATTGTATTTAATACTTTAAAATTATGAACAATTAAAGAAATTCCAGGCCATCTTCATGATTCATTGAAAAGGACTGGTTTGATTTAATTTTTCATAATTTGCTTATACTGGGGAATGCAAAGAGCCAGTTTATGCTTTTTCCCTAGTGAATTCTTCAAACGAGAAGTTGGCTCAGACATAAGAGCTTCCAAATGTGCTATATGCCACAAATACATATATTTACTATAGCAAAACGTTGATGGTTTAATGGGACTAAAAGAGCGCTAAAAGAGTTTACGCACTTAATACAATTTTATCTTGTGTGTGTGTGTGTATGGTCAACTATTTCAACTAAACAAATACAAAACCTAAATCTGAAGTATATACTTGTCTATATTTTTTGGTTTCTGATAGGACAAAAGTTTCCCAATTGCCATAACCTTTTTGGTAAATAGGTCTTTAACCGACTGAGAACACCGGCATAAGAAAGAACGTAAGGGAAGTAGCACTTGAAGAAGGAAACGAGCGCACTGAAAGACAATGTAGCAGAAATTAAGGTTCTAAGTTAGGAGCATTCCAGTTTATGTGAGAGTGAGGGGAGTAAGACCAGGGAAGAAATGATCATATCAGGCTGAAAACTTTCTGCTTAGTGTATTCAGTACTTCTTAATGTGCTTTTGACTTGAATGCTCTCTAATAAATGGCTTTAGGAACTTTCTCAATTTCAAACATCTTATTGTTGACATGATTACTGTTTTTTGGTGGACCAGGACACAATTTTAGAAGAATTTTTTAGCCTGTCTAAATATTGAAACTGGCAGGTTGAAAAGAGCTAGTCATCTAAATGCTGATGATTTCTTTACATTCCTTCAGTTTGTTTTTTGAAATTTGTACATATATTGTTGAAATGGATGGACTGTTAATTACTGGAACTTGTTTTATGTCATGTGCAAAACAATAGTGCTTTTTTTTAACAGTCCATTTATGATTTTCACTGAAAAATTAATAGACCTACCATGTGAAAAGTATAATGCAAGGGCAGAGACATATGCACCTCATTAAAAGGGACAAACGCTTTTTTCAAGATACTTACTGGTAAGCAAAAAGTTCTTTGTTGTTTTTTGTTTTCTTCATTCCCCATTTTGATGAGTGAGAAAAAACGTGGAAAATTTAAGATTATATTGGAAAAGGTAAATCTAGTAGTATTGCAAAAACAATTCTAGGATTTAATATTTTTAAATAGTCATGAAAGCTTAGAACATTTTCTCCAAATGTTGCTGCCTCTGGTTCCAATCCACTGGTGGATATAGGAACATTAGTATATAGTGGTTCATTACTGCTGCAGCTGAAGGAATTAATGTCTTTCTCTTTGAAGACATTAAACCATCTCTTATAACATCTTGTCTTTTCTCAAATTTGTTTTAAGTATAAATTTTAGACTGCTCTGGTCATATTTCCTTCCATCCAATTTTAACGTTGTCTATTTCATACAAATATAGATCTTTCTAAATTATTTGGTGAGAGCAAGTGCTGTGTTTTCCCAAATAACTGGAAAATAATATTGGACAGAACAAGGTATGGCTTATTATCAACTGTACTGAATAGCAAAATAGAGTATAGCTTTTATTTTACTAAGTGTTTCATGGGAATGACAAAGGATTCCAATGCAGTGTAGTAATTTGCTGGTTCTAATAACATCAGACTAGCAAACATTTGAAAGTTATTAAATACATACGAATTATTGGTATACCAATATTGGTATACATGGAATTATTAAGTATACCTGACTTTAAAATTAGGCAGTTCCAAGTAATTCTATCTACAAATTATATAGATTAGGGACAGATAAATTTTAGAAAAATCTAGTTGTTTGTGATGGAATAGAATTTATATTCAGCATCCCTTCATCCTTACATGTAATCAATCTGCTGTACCTTTTTGCATTTTAAGCACAAACGTGCATATACTGTTAGTTAACCTTTTATGCATGAGGTTTGCCATCCAGTTTTTGAGTTTGTACCTGTAACTTCGAAGAAAGATAGCAAAACAGTTGTCAGATTTTTTATGAAAGTCATTATTGTCACGTCTATCTTTCAGTTGTTCTGAGTAAGAACAATAATATATGATGAAAGATTATAATTCCTGTGCTTTGGGTAACTTATACTTACCTAAAGTTTCTTACACTTTCCATGGTTTACGTAGTAACTGAGCTATTTATCATGTCAAATTAAGCTAGCTTATAAATATCTTTTCATTAAGCAAATAAGAATTTCAATGTGCAATTCTTTTCTAACAAAAAATGCTTTCCTTAAATCAGATTGTGCAATATAAGCAGTAGAGTCTTTCTAGCACCATCTTTCTAGCTAGCATTACAGATGCAAGAGCCAGAAATTGTGCTTTTAATTTAGCTCAGAAAATAGGTTTACGAAGGTGGTTGTATTAAACTTCTTTTACTTCAGTGGTAAAAATGCATTAACTTTTGAAAACTGTTTCAGAGCTGTCTTCTAAACATAATGAGTAGCATAAAAAAAAATCCCCCTCTCCCCCAAATAGATTTATTTTTCAAAAAACTCTTTAGCCCGTCAGAAATTACAGGTTCCTATTCAATAGATAAATGTAACATCTGGTATCTTTTAACTGGTGATTTATTTCATTATTAACTCACTCAATAATGGCTTCTTTTGCTAAGATGTCCTGTAGCAGAAAGATTAGTTTGACTATTAACAGTTTGTACTGTAAATCCACGCGTATTGGAAAGCAGCTGCTAGAGTCTCCTTAGCTAAGCAGTTGTTGTAGACGTTATGTACCTTCTCAGGAATACCTTTGGAAAGGTATTCCTAGGGAAAGGAAGAGGCATGGGCAGTGCACTCTGCAGCTCCAGGCTGGAAGAACTACTGCAAGCTACTTGGGTATAACAGTAAGGAAATGAGCTACACCACTTACCAAGTTTTTCCTTCCTTCTTCAAGCTTTTATGTGTAGGCAGTTAATGTTTTTCTTAAATACAAGTGCTGTGATGTGTATCATGTTTCTGAGACAAAACATAGTAACTTTGTTTTCTATTTAATCCTATGCTGAGCTCAATACCTGTCAATACAGGTAGATGCCAAACCAGAAATGGCATTTCCGTTCTAAATCACTTAATGCAACCCAAATTACGTTCCATTGAAATGCCAAAAATCAAGCTATCTGAGCTCAATTTTTTCAATATTTAATACAGTTTCAATCTTTCTTCCTCTTAAATAGAAGCATTTGCTCTTGGCTTCGGACATACTTGCTGTGCCCACACCCTTCCTGAGCCATCCTCAAATCTTATTATAGCTTAAGCTCATCCTCTCTCTCGCCGCAATAGCTCTTCGTGTTGCAGCATCACACTTTGCCCGGGAATGCAGCTGCGGGAGGGGAGAAGCACCGATCCTGATCCTGGGGTGTGTGTGTCACCCGCGGCCTGAGCGTGCGCTCCGCAGGCGTTAGACCCTGTGAGTCTGTTCTCCTGAGCTTCAGAGAATCGGCCGCTTTTTGCATGATCGTAGCTTGTTTATATAATTTGGTTTTGAAACTACTTGTTCAGCTGAGCAGCTTTTCGTTCAGCTGCTTAATTGAAGAAAATACCATTCTTGCTGCCGTTTGGCAATATACTGTCATCTAGTGGTGTAACTGTGTACCTGCAGCCTCAAGCAAGGTGGGCTGCTATTTTCCCTGTGTTTAGGAATTTTTACCCTGGAGAAATACCTGACTGAATAACAGTCTTCAGGCTTGCCGTTCCATCTACCCTGTCTTATCCATCCTGGTTTTGTGTCAGAGAGTTAGCTGTTACACCAACTTCGTACCTGTGCAGTCCTGGCTATAGTTGTGGAGTTAGGCATCTTGTGTAATAGTTTGTTTCAAATGCAAGATTATACTTTACTGTTATTTTTAATTTTCCTGTGATTTACAAAGTATGTTATCCTTTCCTGTCCTATTGCATATCACTTGGAATGAGACTTGGTTATTGATATGACTTTATGTTAAGCATCATGACATTTGCTTAGCTGTAAAGAGAACTTGTGCTTTAAATGTATGCCAGTTTATTTCTGAACTATGCACATCTGCAAGAGTAATCCAGTGTTTCCTCCTCAGTGCAGTCAGCAATCCTCTGTCCTTTTTAGTCTCCAAAGGTTGGTACTGCTGTAGGAAGAATGTCCCCAGTTCTCTGTCCATAGCTGACATACAGTGATAACAGTATCAAATGCTGCAAGCAACCCCTCTTCTGCTTCACACAAGTATGTTCTCGTGGGTCTTTCTCTTTCAGTTTGCTCCTCTTAGGTAGTAGTATTTTTTGCCACAAAAAGCTGGTAAGCAAAAACCAAATTAGTACATCAGAAGCAATGCAGACACCTCTCTTTTTTCTTTAGATGACTTGTCCTGGAAGCACTTTGTTTACTAGATGTCTTTTTGAGGCTATATGGCATTTTAATTCCTTTATTGTTTTATGAAAAGAAACCTATTTCTTTTCAAGTTTCCTAGTATATATTAAAACACTGAGAATCTTACTATTTTCAGCCAAATTGGAGCTATACAGTCATTCCTGTTCTATGGTGCAAAGCTTTAAACATCTCTGAAAATGGGGAAAAATTATTTCAGCATATATAGAATACAGATTACTCACACTGTAATTTATACTATGAAATCAAATGCATTTTTTTACATTTATTTTTGCTGACATTGATGCAAAGTTTTGTAAACCTATATTTTGGTGAAATAGGTTTAAAAAAATTGTAACCAGATGTATTTTTAGTAGTAAAATGGTAGATGGATTTTCAGTTATAAATAAATAAATGAAGACTCAGTTCTATAAATAAAAATAAATGAGTTATCTGGGTAAATTCTCTACATTTTACACTTTTATTTTGAGAGGTTCATTCACAATTCTTATTTTATTGCTTTTAGTTGCTGATGTGTGGTCAGGATGAGTGGATTAGGAGAAAACTCCTTGGATAGCTTGACCAATGAGTCAAGGAAGCGCAAGCCATTGCCTTGTGATACCCCAGGTGCAAGGTAGGTGTATAGAGACTTCTCCGCTTCTTTTGCTACGTGTTTGTTTGTTTTACTATTTCTCAAGTTTTCATTGCACTTTCGAGTATGTTTTAACAAAGCATTGTGTTCAGTTGAAAAATTCTTAGGGCAGTTTTTGTTGTGAAGATGCACGGCTTTACTATTATGTGTAGATCTGCCAAAGCTTATGAACTACACTCAGTAGTTAGTCTCTTGCTAAATCTTATTGGAGTGGATGTTTAAGGAGTCACTGTTTGAAGCTGTGATTGCAAGACAAAAGAAGAAAAACTTGTTGCTTCACAGAAATTACAGAGGCAGCATCTTATATCTGGTAATTGATTTGCAGGCCTCATTTCAGATGGTTATGGTTACTACAGAATACTGCAATAGAGTGAGGACTTTTTTGACCTGCATTTCTCCAGGCTAGTTCTTTGCAACCATGTCTTGAATTTTGTTATTCCATGCTGTCTTCCTGCCCCTCATTCAAACCTGTCAGAGATTCAGTTATCTGAGGGATTTAGTTTTCTGTCTCAGACCTCCTTACTTTTTGCCACACACTAACGGTTCTGTGCTATACTTTCATGTTCTTGTTCCCACACAGTAAAACCTTCTCAAAACGTCTCGTTTCACCAAAATACCAGGCATCATGTGTACTCTTATTTCTCCCTTTTACACACTTCCCCACTGTCCCTTGCTAATTTCCTCCATCATGTAAGAAATTGCCTATGAGATCCTCAGATCCTTGCACCATATCCCAGAGTTTCTTTGTGAGTGTCCTCCACATAGTCCCTTGGGAGGTGGTTCTGACAGGTAGAGTCCTGGAAGGCTGGACCTGAAGAATTAAATCTGAAAGGCACAGGAGCAGGCTGTCCCAATGCAGTGAAAGTTGAGGGGAGAAGACCAGCCTAGCTGAACAGAGATTTACAGGAACTCAGGAAGAAAAAGAGTTTATGAACTCTGGAAGAAGGGACAGGCAACTCAGGAGGACTATAGAGCTATTGTGAAGTTGTGCAGGGAGAAAACCAGAAGGGCCAAAGCCTAACTGGAACTCAGTTTGACTAGTTTAGTAAAGGACAATAAAAATGTTGTTATAATTATTATCAACAACAGAAGGAGGATTATGCAGGTCACACCAACCCCATGCAGTGGTACAGGCTTGGGGAGGAGTGGCTCGAAAGTTACCCAGAAGAGAAGGACTCAGGGGTGCTGAGCAGCGTGCCCAGGTGGCCAAGGCCAATGGCATCCTGGCCTGCATCAGAACTTGTGTAGCCAGCAGGACCAGGGAAGTGACCGTCCTCTTGTACGTGGTGCTGGTGAGACCGCACCTCAAACATTGTGTTCAGTTTTGGGCCCCTCACTACAAGAAGGACATTGAGTTGCTTGAGTGTGTAGAGAGAAGAGCAATGAAGCTGGTGAAGGGACTGGAAAACAAGATTGAGGAGGAGTGGCTGAGGGAACTGGGGTTATTCAGTGTGGAGAAGAGGAGGCTTAGGGGAGACCTCACTGTTCTCTACAATTACCTGCACAGAGGTTGCAGTGAAGATGGTGTCCGTCTCTTTTCTCAGGTGACAAGTGATAGGACATGAGGAAATGGCCTCAAGATGCACATGGGAGGTTTAGTTCAGATATTGTGAAGAATTTCTTCATGGAGAGGAGTGGTCAGGCATCGGAATGGGCTGCCCAGAGAAGTGGTAGAGTCCCTATCCCTGGAGGTATTTAAGAGACATGTGGATGTGTTTAAGTGATGGGATTCAGTAGGTCAGATTGACGCTGGACTCAGTGGTCTTGCAGGTCTTTTCCAACCTAGGTGATTCTATCATTCTCAAAGATTTTTCATTGTCTTTTCATTCCCTCAGTGTGTCCATTCTTGCCCCTTTCCTTTCTCCTGAATACTTCTTCCTACTCTCAGGATGCTCTGGGTATGCCACAGTCCTTGTTGATTTAGCTTATAGACCATATCTTTACTCAGCATGTTAAACTATGCAGGAAAAGAAATTTCAGAGAGAGACTTTATCTCTCAACATTAGGTTGTCTGGGATTCTGATTTTCTTGGAAACCGAGATGACTTTTTCTTTTTTTCCCCAATGCCTAGAAATTTCTTTTAGGTATCACCTTTCATAGTCATCTCATTACAAGCAATTTGAAAAGATTGTATATAAAATGCTAAATTCCTTTTTATAAATTATAAACAAATCTAAAGTAACTTAAGATTAAAATAGGAATGTTACAGTTTTATAATAGGCGGTTACTATTTTCATTGTTTGACAATAGAGTATCACAGAAGGATTTTTTTGGATGAATAACCTCATGCCCTCTTAAGATAAATTGCTACTTAAGATTATTAAGAAAACAAAAAAGCAACAAAACAAACAGCAACAGAACAAAACATACGCACGCCCCGTTAGATTTGTGTTTGCTAGAAGAATGACTACTACTTAAGTTTAATAGATAGGTGGTACAAGAAGTACATCGAAGTTCAGTGTGAGCACACAGCTTTTGTGCATGATGGAATATAAGTATACGTAATAATGTTTCTGATTCCTAGTCTGACCTGCAGTGGTGAGAAGCGTCGGCGTGAGCAGGAAAGCAAATACATTGAAGAACTGGCTGAACTGATATCTGCTAATCTGAGTGACATTGATAATTTCAATGTCAAACCAGACAAATGTGCTATTTTAAAAGAAACCGTGAGACAGATTCGACAGATAAAAGAACAAGGTACAGTTCCCTGTTAAGCCAAACAAACAATTTCATTTTCTTGTGATCCCTTTTTCAAAGGGTAAGACTAAGTGGTACAATACATATATTTTTAAATACACGGGTATATGCAAAAAAAAAATGAAATTCATAGTGATGGAATATATATGTATTCCATATATATATATATATATATCTCACATGACTATATATATACATATTAATATATATATATTTTAAATGACTAGCCTACCAAGTGTCAACTATACATATTTCCTTTGGGCAGTAGATTCTTTTTTCAAATCAAGTGAGCTATGTTGTGTATTTTGCCAGTCTTGCTAATTTACCACAGTTTCGAATACATGTTAAAACAATTCTAAAAAGACATCTTAAGATATTTCTTAATTTCTTAAGATATTTAAGATATTTCTAATGCAATTGCATGTACTCTAATATAATAATTGTTTCATTATACAGCTTAGTATGCGATACCACAGAACAAAGTTTACTGTTTGTTTTCTGTAATTCTCCTGCCTGATGTGGATGCCTATTGCACCTTTGCCTGCAACCAAATTACTCATTTAGGATATTTTGATCCTTAAAATATAATTTTATTTATATATATACATATACATACAGACATATTCGTGTGCTCACACACACACATTTATTAACACTACCCAAAGACTGCTCATTGAACAGTTGTGATAGCATCTGAGGACTGTGACCAATGATAATGAGATAATCAAAATAAAACCAGAAAGATGTGCCAAAAAGTCTGTTTAATGGACATTGAAAGATTCATCAAGCATTCATCAGACATATGATCCTGGAAGCAGCAGAAGAAATACTGTTCGCAAAACAGAGTGGTGGTTGCTTTGATCCAGCTTTAACTGTCAAGTCAATTTTTGTGAGCAAAGGGTTTGATATTACGTAGCCATGACATTTATTCTGGTCATAAGCAACGAGAACTATTTGAGATCTCCTCTCTCATTAGTGTTTTTTGTTTGTTTGTTTGTTTGTTTGTTTTTTCCTTTATTTATTTACTTTCCAGAATCTGGCTAGTAATATTAAAAATATAGTTTCATATGAAATGTTGCTTTATGGAAACATCTTCTGATTTTCAGGAAAAGCTGTTTCTAATGATGATGATGTTCAGAAAGCTGATGTCTCTTCTACGGGTCAAGGAGTTATTGATAAGGATTCCTTGGGACCTCTTTTATTACAGGCAAGTACAAACTAGGTACCTGGTAAATCCCTATGGAAAAAAAAAATTAGAGCAGCTGAAACTATTACAATAGAGCCTGCAATGCTATAGTGAAATAGTATGCAAGAACTATATGGAACTGTGAAAGGATCAGAAATAAAATCCATTGTGTTTTCTTATTTTTGTTGAAATAGTCTGTAGAATGAAAGAAAAGAATAGCCTTTGGCCTTTTCTTGTATTCTTGTGCTTTACTTTTTCTGGCAGTCATTAGGAAATTACAACTAAAGCAGGGCTTAGCCATACAAGAAATATTTTCCCTTAGCTTTAGGGAATGTCCATTAAAATAAATGGATGAGGTTTTACAAAGACTAGAGGTATGTGATGTATATTGATGTTTGTGTTTCTAAAATGTGGAGCATCTTCAACAAATGCTGCTATCAAGCATATTAATCTAAGAAAAAGCATGTTCGAAACTTTATTGTTTTAAATAAGAATTTAATTTTTCTTTCAGTTAAGAACATACAGTATTTTAACAAAAGGATAGACTGTTACTTTATCACTTGTTGGTGGAAATGTCTTCATGGTTAAGTCTTACTACTTGTTTCTACCGAATTTCTTCATATTTCAGTTTGCCAGCTATTGAAATAATGTTATGAATTCATTATCTTCTGTTCAGATAAAGAAAGAATAAAACATGAAAGCTGGTTATCACTGTGAAAAATCTCAATTGAATAATAAATGGATTGATTTTAGATATTGAAATCTTTTCTTAACAGGCACAATTTCCTGTGCAGAAAAAATTGAAAATTTAGCACTACCCATGAAAAGAAATGCATGTATTGTAATTTGACGTTTAGCACCTGCATGATTTTTAAACTAAATTATGTTCAGAATTTTGCAGTCTTATATGGTATGTTGTCACTTTAATATTTAGGCATTGGATGGTTTCCTGTTCGTTGTAAATCGAGACGGGAACATAGTATTTGTGTCAGAAAATGTCACACAGTATTTGCAATATAAACAAGAAGATTTGGTAAATACAAGCGTCTATGGTATCCTGCATGAAGAGGACCGGAAGGACTTCCTTAAAAACTTACCAAAATCTTCAGGTAATGAAAGTTGACTTACTATACTGTCATTAGACTATTTGAAAATAATCAGAGAAGGAAAAAAACAAACACCTAAGTAACTTGTAATGGATAACCTTACAAAACAATTTACTTTTGCAAAGGAAATTTGACTTCAAAAGTATATTAATTTTGAAAAAATGTTAGTATGTTCTTAATAATGCACAAAATTAAAATATTCTTAATAAACACACCACTAGAAATAAATGTGCTGGAAATTCACACTGTACTTTAGCCTTTTCAGTTTGTTTACCTGTAACTTAAAACAAGCATACTAAAGGAACACATTTTGTATAGCTACAGGACTAGCTGAAGGAACTGCTTGTTTCTTAAATCTGGGAATGACTTTTCAGCTGTCTTTCAAATAAGAGTGAAATTGTCATATTAAGGAAAGTTTTTTTTTTTTTTTTTACTTGGCTCACAATATTACTATTCCTAAGGTATAGAAATGATGGTATATATTGAGTACATTTTAAAACTCTTTAATCTCTCTAATCTAGTAACAAGGTATCTAAGTTAAGAAAAAAATAGAAAATCATTATAAACCTATACTGTGTTCTTTTAAGTTAACGGAGTTGCTTGGACCAATGAAACACCTAGACAGAAGAGCCATACATTTAATTGCCGGATGATGGTGAAAACCTCTCATGATCTTTTGGAAGATGTAGGCAGCCATCAGGACACACGTCAGAGATATGAAACAATGCAGTGTTTTGCTTTATCTCAGCCAAGAGCTATGATGGAAGAGGGGGAAGGTAGGAAATTTTATTCAATTACTGTGCAGAAAAGAAATCTCTGAGTAAAGGTTTTTGTTATTTGGTATGTGTTATGAAATCTGTAGCTTATGCAATCCATTTCTGAATGAAGTAGGAACAGAACGCAAAAACTTAAACTCTTATTGTTTATACTTCTATTTTAACAATGCAAGATGCTCCATCTATTTTATTAGATTCCTTAACAGAATGAAATAAGAAAGAAATGAAAGAAAAACTATTCTTTTTTAAATACAGATTTGCAGTCTTGTATGATTTGTGTGGCACGTCGTATCACAACTGCTGAAAGAGTATTTCCAACAAACCCAGAGAGTTTTATTACCAGACATGATCTTTCAGGTGAGAAATGTACCCAAGATGAAGGTATGAAGGTATCTTTTTTGTCCATGTGCTTGTTTTAGATAAATAAATAAGTTGCGGATCCATAGTGACTAGCAGAATTCATAACAAGAATTCCTAACTGTTTTTTTTTAATATACCATCGTTGGCACTGGGGTGTAATAGCACGTGTGGGACACATTTTCTGTCTGTATGCTGGTATGGCGTTGTCTGGCAGGTTGGCTTAAAACATTGCTTTTGTCTTTACTTGGCAGCATTTCAAATTGTTTTCATTATGCTTTCCTTCACATGTAAGAAATATAAATCATAATTGAAGGTAATGAAAGTTCTAGAATGTTTGTATTTTTCTGCAGTACATGAGCTAATATTTAAAGCATTTTACACTGCTTAAATTGAAATACTTATCTATATGGGGCTTTTCAGTGTTTATGTTTAAGATGTTAATTTGTAGATGTAGCTGGTTAGTAGAAAGTTTTACTGTCTGTGCATCCTTTAGGTGCCTGTAACCAGAGATAAAGTTGCTGTATGTTTTCTAAAAGCTCTAGCATTAACCTGCGGATATTTGAACTTCCTCTTTTATGATTATCTAAATCCGTTTGGGTATTGATGTTTTAACAAGCAGCATCATACTCCCATATGGCAGATTATTCATAAACATAGCTTCTGCATACTTACAAATGAGTGTTAGGGTGATGAACAATTCATAGAGTGATGTTGGAGCCTTCAGAAATGTATCATGTTTATATGAAAGGATTGGTATAGTCCTAAAGAGTTTATCTTGCATGTTTTCTTCCATGTAACAGGCAAACTTGTCAACATTGATACAAACTCATTGCGATCTTCCATGAGACCCGGCTTTGAAGATACAATTCGTCGATGTATTCAGAGGTTCTTATGCCATAATGATGGACAGACATGGTCAAACAAACGCCATTATCATGAAGGTAAAAATCTGTTTGCAGTGTTTGCTTGTACTGCTTTTCCTAGTGACTGCATATTTTTCTGAAAAATGCTAAAATTCTGCCTGTGTTCATTTTTTCCATATTTTTAGTTAATTGCTGTGACTCATATGTACAGTCTGAAGAAGGATGAACTCTTGAGAAATAGAAATTCTGATAGAAGTTATTTTGTTTTTCTAATGTGTCTGTGTAGGTATTTTTCATGGAAAATGCCAGATAAATAATCTGGAAGCTTGAAGTAATCTTTTTTTCCATGGATGGGTATAGTAATGACAGTGACAGCTAAATTTCTGTAATAACATGTAATCCTTGTTTGTCATTAGCTTGTTATTCTCTTTTAACATGACTTTCTTTTTATTTTATTTTGCTAAAGAAAGGATAGTTTACTTGTTAGTTAGTCTGAAAAGTGGTAATGTTTGTGTTGATGCCTTTTTTCATCTTATTCAAGATACAGGGTTTCAAAATATTTTCAGTGTTCCAGTGTTATTTTGTAATGCTACTTTGATAATCTTGATAAAGTGAAGTACAGCCACCATCTACAGTGAGAAAATGAAATTTCCTACATTTTCTAAACTCTAGTGTTTCTCAATGATTAACAAATTCAAGTAGGGGGGATATTAAATAAGGAAGAACATGTAGTGGCAGAAAATGGAGATTCCATTGGAAGTTCTTCAACT
The DNA here is from genome assembly GCF_009769625.2 of Cygnus olor. NCBI lineage: Eukaryota > Metazoa > Chordata > Aves > Anseriformes > Anatidae > Cygnus > Cygnus olor. The sequence continues at coordinate 6,581,408 of NC_049184.1, forward strand.
TAACTGATTAAATAAATCCCACATTAAGAAGAAATTTGGTTCTCAGATTAAAAGCAGTGGTTTCCACAATTTATTGATTAAAAAAAAATAATTTGAAATTGAAAGTACTTAATCAGAAGGCTTCCAAATTTCATTTCTATTTCATATTTGTTACCTATTTATTTAACTGAAGTTGCTATTTAAGTGTTGATTAGTCTTTCTCCCCAGGGACGAGTCATGGAAACCTGCTAATCTAGTCTTGGAAATCTGTTAAATATAGAACTTTGCCAGCTGTGCATGGTTAGCACAAAATACTGCAGCATCAAAATAATCTTTTGTTTGCTTTTCTGCTCCCTCTGCTGTTAGAGGAGAAAATGTGTAATGCTTCCTTTAGTTGAATATCAGTCTTGTGTGTGTCTTGGATTATTTTTATCTTCATCAGAAGAGGGGTATTTTGCTGAAAAATCTATAGAGTGCATATTAACAATTTTTGGTGTTTTACATATGACTGATATCTGTGTATTTCCTTTACAGCTTATACACAAGGTCATGCTGAAACACCATTGTATCGGTTTTCTTTAGCGGATGGTACTATCGTAACTGCACAAACAAAGAGTAAACTATTTCGAAATCCTGTAACTAATGACCGTCATGGATTTGTCTCTACCCACTTTCTTCAAAGGTGAAATCAATGGTGTCTGTCATTTAAGCGTCATAGCTTTTAAAAATATATCTAACCTTGAAGATACCTGAAAAACTATTATGCCAAAACATTTTATTTGGTTAAAGCTCAAACAGAAGAACAATAATTTGGGAAGCAGTGTTGCATAGCATGCAAATAAATGACACATTTATTCAATCTAAGATTTTAGTCGACATGCAGCCTTGCAGCTGTGTGGCAGAATGACAGTCCCAGTCAAAAGGGAAGTTTCTCTGTTCTCCCTCTGTTCCTGCAGGGGACCTGATATTGTGTGTTTAGTATTCTTTTGGGTTAACATTTACAATGATGAAACACTGGAAATAGAAATGCTTAGTTACATGCTTTATCTTGCATCTTGTTCTTTTTAATTGCAGACCAGTTAAAAAGACAACAACAAAACCCCCTCAGATGCATCACTGATGACTCAAACGTACCTTAAATAGCACTTCCTGTGACCTGTTCTTGTTGATTGCAGGAATAATTGATATGCCACTCTGGAGGGAGTCTCTCAGCTTCTGGCATTAAAGTACCTCCAGATGCTGAAAAATGAGTAGTTGAGATTGTTCAGGGTATGATTAGTGTGCATGTTAGGATAGTGTCATGCGTTGACTCAGGAATGAAGTAGAAGAAGGAAGGGGGGATACTGTATGCACTTGTAACTCAACTCACCTAAAGGACTGAGCACTTCTAGAATGAATAAATGAGTGGCATAGTTCAGTTCTGTGTTTGTGGAGATGCTTGAGTTTTCACTGTTCTTACTGAAAAATTATTTAATAATGTTGTTCTGTCTTTATAGCACTTGATTCTGAATACAGTTTTAATTTGTTCTCTTGGGGTGTCTGGGGATGTTGTTGAATTTACAGAGAGCAAAATGGATATCGACCAAATCCTAATGCAGTTGGGCAAAACATGAGAACACCTGTGGCTGGAAATACAAATTCTGTTGGTGGTCTTATGAACATGTCACCCAGTCAAAGCATGCCATTGCAGAACAGGAACTATGGCATGGGAGATCCCAATGCAGTGGGTCAGCTGAGCAACTCTCGATATGGAGGCCCTGGTAGTATGGGGCCAGTGAACTCTGGACCAGGAATGCAGTCCTCTGTTTATCAGAACAACAGTTATGGGTTAAATATAAGTAGCCCACCACACGGTAGTCCTGGTTTAACGTCCAACCAACAGAATATAATGATATCTCCTAGGAATCGAGGGAGTCCAAAAATGAGTTCGCACCAGTTTTCTCCAGTTACAGGTACTTCATTTTTGCTGCAAGCTGTTTTTTTCTAAAGCTCTCTTCTCCCACTTTTATCTGAATTCCATTTTTCATCCTTTTTAACAGTTCTATATGACTGTGTACACGTGACTTAAATATATTATACCTAATTTCATGTTAAAATTTATTTTAAAGTAATTAACTTTTAAACTTTTTAACTTTTTAAAAAGTAATTATTGTAGCAGTCAGACATAATCCTGAAGGAAAAGTAGTTATAGTCAGTACTGTAATCTAATAAGTTTGCTCTCTCTCCTGTGATACAGGTATGCACTCTCCAATGGGATCTGCCAGCAACACCAGCAACAGCACTTTCTCTAGCAGTTCTCTTAGTGCTCTTCAAGCCATTAGTGAGGGTGTTGGAACTTCCCTGTTATCAACACTTTCTTCTCCGGGTCCAAAATTGGATAATTCCCCAAACATGAGTGTAGCTCAGCAAAATAAAGCAAGCACCCAAGACTCCAAAAGCCCTTCCGGCTTGTATTGTGAACAAAATCAAGTGGAAAGTTCCCTCTGCCAGTCAAACAGCAGGGATCTCCTTAGTGAAAAAGACAGTAAAGAGGGAAGCCTGGAGGCACCTGAAAGTCAGAGAGGACAATCTGAAAGCAAAGGGCATAAAAAGCTGCTTCAGCTACTCACGTGCTCCTCAGATGAAAGAGGACATTCCACAGCATCCAACTCGCCGTTAGAATCTAATTGTAAAGAATCTTCTACCAATGTTACCAGTCCTTCAGGAGTTTCCTCGTCGACATCTGGAGGGGTGTCTTCCTCCTCAAACATGCATGGGTCACTCCTGCAAGAGAAGCATAGAATTTTACATAAATTGTTGCAGAACGGTAATTCTCCTGCAGAAGTAGCCAAGATCACAGCTGAAGCTACTGGTAAAGACACATATCATGACACTGCTAATACAGCCCCATGTGGAGAAGGCACTGTCAAACAGGAACAACTGAGCCCAAAGAAGAAGGAAAACAATGCTTTACTAAGATACCTGTTAGATAAAGATGATGTTAAGGATCCACTTTCCAAAGAGTTGAAGCCTAAAGTAGAAAATGTGGATAATAAAATGGGTCAGTGCAGTAGTTCTACTATTCCTACTTCCAGTCAAGAAAAGGACGTGAAAATAAAAACGGAACCAACAGAGGAGGTAGAGTATAATGTAAAGTGATGGTAATGAACTAGTCAGTGGTTTTTTTTTTAATTACAGTGAGTTGCTAAAAGGACAACACTTTTTTTTTTTTGCTGTTGTATGCACGTATAAACATTTCTAACAAAGTTATGTGCGAATGGTAGGGAACTACATGGTCAGGTTTTTTTGTAACTGCCAATGCTCAAACAAATAGAAGTATGAGATATGTATTTAACCAAATGCTGTAGCTGTACTGAAGTCCTGGTGTAGTGCAGACTTTAAGTTATTGTTTGATTAAGGTAGCATATATTTACAAATTGTTACCTAAAATTAAATCTTTAGCATCTGCAATTTCACATTGAACGTGTTTATTTTTGTGGCTTATTATGAAACAGCTGTTAAATGCCTTTATAATTAGCTGGCAATGCAATAAACAAAAGGTAAAACTAGCAGACATTATGTAATGTCATTTTGAAAATATATGCAATACATAAAAATGTGTAATGCTTAAAATAGATATCGACTGGGTTTAGTTAATTGGTTCTTGTACTCTTTTTTTCCCTTAAATGAGGGAAAAGTTGTCTCAAATACATATATATTCATATATTATATATGTATATAAATATATATACATATATATTGATACAGTTTTCAAATATATATTTATATATGTCTATTTGCTTCAATATTTCAAGAGATGAAATTCCAAGAAATGTCACAACAAAGCAAACTACGTCTCTGTGAAATAATTCTACTGAAAGCAGTGGTACACTTGTTGGAGACAGCTGTTCATAAAATTGTGAAGTACAGATAGTATTTATTTTGCATTTAGATCCTAAGTCACCTTTGGAACTGTTTTAAAGCAAACAATACCAGTCATTATGGCACGGTTTACTGAAAACATGTTGGTATCTTAGAATTTGGATTTTCCAAATCAGTAACAACTCTAAATAAAAATGTCTATACAATTCTTATATTTGCGAATGGCTGACTCTAAGTAAAACACCCTGTAACACTTCTGAGTACCTCTTATAGAACAACAATAAACAGTAACAGTGTACTTACAGCTCCTAACAACTGTGTAATAGTACCCTAGTATAGTTTCAGTACTTGCTCCTGAGATCTTATAAACATGTTCAGACAAGCTCATTGTGTGAAGATTCAAAACCATTATATATGATTTTTTTTTTTCTGGTAAAAGCACATCTGATTCAACAACAAATATACAAAAAAGATTAGGGCTCCAATTGACTAGAAAAATATGTGGGTACTTTTTGTCTGGTGTTGTGTTTAGCAATGATCAAATTTGGATATTTATGTATGGCAAATGCATTATTTATCACTGAATGGTAAACATTCTTGATATTGTTTGCTGCTGTTAGTATTTTTATGTTTGTAATTTGAGATGACTGCAATTTTATATTCGAAAATGAGTTTCTTGTTATTTACATGTACCTCCAGTTTCACCTTATTCTCAAAATTAACAGAGCAAAATACTCTAAAAAACATAGCTAATTGATATTGGAAATTCTTTGGAAATTGGGAGAAAGCCTAAGGTACTGCCCATGAACTAAAATATTTATCTCAGTAATATTGTTTAAGATTAGTGAGAAGCTAAATAAAAGCTGAATGATAGTTGTATGATAGTAAACGACCTTGGTTATTTTACTGCTTCTTTTTCAGATGAGTGGAGACTTGGATAATTTGGATGCAATTTTAGGTGATCTGACTAGTTCGGAGTTTTATAATAATGCTATGTCTACAAATGGAAATAGCTTTGGAACAAAGCAAGCATTATTTCAAGGAAATGCCCCATTGAGTAAGGAATTTCATTTAATATCACTTTGGTTTTGCAATTAGGCTTTTCTTCTTACTTGATGTAAACATAATGCATCCTAAAATCCTTAGAGAATGCATTTTGATCTGCTGTATCTTCATGGATAAATGCAATGCAAAATGGCTGCACTTATCTACTATATACACAGTGAATAAAGTTAATGTCAGTTCCTCATTTAATGGTTTCTTCTGGGATTGTCTACCAGATTTCTCAGAGGCAAAACATCAGGAAAAATGTTTTGTCAGTTGTAAATTGAAATTGAGGATTTTTGTTCCTTGCAGATGACTAGGGAAATAACATGGGATTGGTGGCAAGCCTTTGATTTCCTACTTATACTCTATGTAAAACATCTCGTGGCCTGCAAATTCTAATCAATATTCCTCCTTGACATTGAAAGGAATGACCTTTCTTAACAGGAAGCTGAGTAGGAGAAAAAGATAACCTTGCTAATAGACCAGCGTCATTATCATTACAATTGTCATGTCCTTTTATAATGTTGGTCATCTCTTGATTATATGGGGTCATAGTTTGCTGAGGTAACCTAAGGAGGTGAATCATGGATAATGAAAAATGTGAAATCAAGTACAAGAACACGTAAGGTCACTGACAGCATTGGCTGTAGAACACAGTGATCTCACTAATAAATCTGCGTAATGCAAAGTGCTCAAAAAGATACTGTTTCTGGACTCCAAAACATACTGCTTCTGGGCTCCACTTGATTCAGAGATCCATTTGACTTGTTCCTGTCTCCATGTCAGAGTTATCCAAAGGATGGGTAGTCCACTCCTATATATTAAAGTGTCTGAAATACTAGAGTATTTCAAAATGCTAAAAACAGGGTTCATTATAGAACCTAAATTAAAACATACCTTTTTATGTCTAGTGTCAGATGGAGTTGCATTTGGCTTTGCCTGTGGAAGGTCTGAACTATGCATTCAAAATGTGGCTTGGGCAGTGAGAACATAAGCAGAGTATCTAGCTATTGGCTTGTTTAAGATCAAATATACATGCCTGTAAATAGATTAAATTTTTATAAGTCATTAATGGTACTTTTTATTTAAAATATACAATTGCAAGCTTCTTTTAATTCTTCAACAGGTATGAGGAGTCCCCAGTCTGCGCAGCCTACCCGTCCACCTTTCAACAGAGCCATGTCTTTAGACAGCCCTGTGGGTTCGAGTGCTCCAGTGAGGAATGTCAATGCATTCTCCATGTTACAAAAGCAAAACTTGATGGGTGGAAGTCCAAGAATGATTGAAAACCAGGAAAACTTTGGAGCAAATCTAGGTTTGTTGATTGTGTACAAATAGTTCTCATTGTAAAAGAAAAAGCTTTAATGCAAAAAGTGTTGCAAGATTATAGTATGAGCTTTGGTAGAAGAAACATTAAAGAATGTTAGTTTTATAATCAGCATAGAAATACTTCTTAATTATTATCTCTAGTTGAAGTTTTAAGAACATAGCTGTTTATTATCTATGTATTATTATCAGGACTTTGCTTTTGTATAGTAGTGAAATTATTTTTGACTATTAAAAGTTTTGAATTTAATGTGTTTTTGATATATAGAAGCAAGAACAAGTCACAATGGCAGTCAAACATTGGCAACTTAAATATATATTTAATGAATATAACTGACGATTTAAAACTTAGCATGGTAAGCTTTAGTTGCTTTTGTTAAGTGTTCAGTGAATTGCTCTGTCATTGGCAAGTGTCCTTATTGGTGTAAAAATAAACGAAAACCACCAACAAAGAAATCTACATAAAGTTAGTTTTAAAACGAAAATACGTATTGCATTCGAGAAAAAAAATACTGTATTTTGTGCTTTTTTTTATAGTGAGTGCTCCCAACAGAAATGTAGCTATGAATCAACACCAGTCCGGAGACTGGGGTTTGCCAAACTCAAAGGTTAACAGGTTGGAACCTACAAGTTCTACTTCAGTGATGAGACCAGGACCTGAGTTTAGTGCATCACTGCCCAGACCCACAGCAGGCGGCTCTATGCCGGGACTGCCCGTTCGTTCTAATAGCATACCTGGTACAAGACCAGTGCTACAACAGCAAATGATTCACATGAGTAAGTTCTTTATTTTTTATTGTCATACTTAGCACTATCTCATTAGTTTCTTTGCAAGCATCATCAAAATGTTTTCAGTTTTCATACAATGCTAGCTTTTCATCTGAAGACTTGACTCTTTGAGGTTAAGACTTACCTCCCCTGACTGGGGCATTTGATGACTTGTTGATGTTCTTACTGTTTTTTTTTTCTGGTGATCTGTGTTTTATATATAGGTCGTTCATGCTGAATCTCCAGATCTTTTTTGGATAATTTATAGATTATTTCTGTTTCTTTACTGCAGTACTTCACTGCTAAATTCCAGGAACTGGATGCCATTTATGATTATATGTGAAGATGCTAGTATTCTGATCAATTTAATTCACATTACTTGGTACCTAATTTGTTTAATAATCTTTGACATAAATATTATTATTATTATTGTGAACAGTGATCAGGGTTTTTAAAAGCTTTTTGCAAAATTTTTCAAAACTCTTCTCACATGGCTTGTCCAAATTTCATATGAAACCACACTGCAAATTCAGGTACTCATTTAAGTACTCATATTCATATTTAAATCTGTGGTCATATCATATTTTTGAAATAAGCCTGAGGATGAATTTATGTATGCATGCACCTTGAAACATGCTAATCAGTAGCTTTTGAAGCTACTTCATAATTTATGTGATCTTCCACAACACTTTGCGTGAACACTGAAGAGCAAGATGACACCTTTTGTTTTAAAAACAAGTGTTTTACCTCGCAGGGTCGAATGAGATTAACATGGGTTTGGGGGGGAATCCCTACGGACAGCCGGCACCATCTAACCAGCCAGGATCATGGCCTGACAACATGCTGTCCATGGAGCAAGCATCGCGGGGTTCACAAAACAGGTAGAATTAAGGAAAGTTTTAAAAAGTGTTTGAATACAACTGTTCACTCTTTGTCAGATGAATTTAAGACCTGGAAAAAAAATCAAAGTAGCTTATGCGGTGGGGACAACAGATCAGAATTAATTTCCTATTCTGCTGATATTTTGTCATCATATGACACTGGACCTCTTTAACCTAGCCCCACAAAAGGTATTGCTAACAAAATCAATCAGTCCCTAAGTTGGGAGGCACAGAGAAAAGAAGTGGGAAAATCTTAAATTATGTCTCTCTGGCACATTCAGAAGCTAATATTTAGGTGCCAGGAGAAAACAGAATTTACAAATGTTGAAGGATAGATGACAGTTGACTGGGTGTTTCTAGACCTAAATGTGGACATTAAGTTTTTAAATCTTACTTCAGTCTTCTGGGTGATTATAGTACTTCATCATCACCAGGTCAATATATAATATAAAAACTAACTACATGTCTCTATAGTCCATAATGGTTGCATTTTTTTATATATATTTATAGACAATTAGTGAGAAACTCTTTGGATGACCTCTTATGTGCAGCACCAAATGTGGAAGGACAGAATGAGGAAAGAGCGCTTTTGGATCAGCTGCACACATTGCTAAGTAACACAGATGTCACGAGCCTGGAAGAAATTGACAGAGCGCTAGGAATTCCTGATCTTGTAAACCAAGTAAGAAGGAAGAAATTCTGGCCATTTTTTTTTTCCAATAGCCTTTGTTATTTTGGTACGTGAAAAGAAAGTGAGGAGAGCCTCCTCACTCACATGTGTCTCTTCTCACTTCCTTGATGCCATTTTTCTAAATCTCTTTGGAAGTATTTGTTTAGAGTAATGGTTATCATTGGAGAACTTCAGTGTTGATTAAACCGATGAGTGAGTAGGACACTTTCTTCTAATTCCAGCCTGCCTGAATTTGCATGGCTAACAATTAGGAAAAAGAAATTCTGTTAAAATCTTCGGAATTTACTGGAAAACACAAAATCACACCATCATTTGTACAAACTGCAGTTTAAAAGTGCAGAAGGGTTTGAATAATGATATTGATCTGCTTATGTGAGCAGTGTGCAGCAGAACTGATTTTAAAATAAATTATTAACAATCACTTTTGCTATTTCACTTGTCTAGAGACAAAACTAGTAGTAATCTTGCCCATGCTATCTTCTGCTCAAGAAACGATTGGTCTCACTAGCAGTATGTGTTTTATATCTCTTGAAGGGGCAAGCTTTGGAAGCCAAGCAAGATTCATTTCAAGGTCAGGAATCTGCAGTAATGATTGACCAGAAGCCTTCATTATATGGTCAGCCCTATCAAGGGCAAGGGGCAGCCCTGCCAGGAGGTTTTAGCAACATTCAGGGACAACAGCCATCCTTTAATTCAGTGATGAACCAGATGAGCCAACAAAGCAATTTTCCACTTCAAAGTATGCATCCTAGAGCAAATGTGATGAGACCTCGGACCAATACACCAAAGCAGCTCCGCATGCAGCTCCAGCAGAGGCTTCAGGGGCAGCAGGTAATCTTTTGCTCCTGCTTTTACACTTTTGTCTTGTTTCAGAATGAGGTGTGCTCTGAACTGTGTATTACTTCAGGAATATGGAAATTGACATTATAGCAGATGATTGAGAGGACGGAACTTTAATTTTGACAGTGCTTTTTAATTAAAACGGTAATCCTGTACAACATAGCTCTGGATGATCTCATTATCCATGTTAAGATTATCATTTTTAACCACTAAATAAGCAGTTACATTTTTCCTGAAAACCAAATATTTTTTTTTTTTTCCCCTGCATTTGGGCTTATTGAAATACTGTTTTGCTTTCCCTTATGATTTGCTGTTGTCGTAGGTTTTTTCTTAGAAGTTGAGAGAGTAGATGAAAGCCACATAGATCTTAACACTGGCTTGAAAGCACTGCTTTAAAAAATTGCTGCATGAATTCCCATGGGAGAATGAAGTCCTGATACCAAATATAAGAGGACAGCATTAAATATGATTTTAGTATGGAAAATGCTTCCTGTGCTGTGGCCTTTCAGAAATACACTTGGACATGGTGAAGTTTTGGGTAATAGAAAATGTACAAATAAAACGCAGAAAACTGAGATAGTGCTATGTGACCTGGAATGGCAATGTTAAATCCTTAGGAAATGCTGTGTTCTGTCTTGGCTGTTCTACGACACTAGTTCAAGCTGTATGGTTTTGGGATGTTGTGATAGAAAGGAAGGAGAAAAAAAGTTCACTATTTTAAACAAAGCTGGAGATCATACTCTTGTACCCCAAATGTGATTTGGAACAGAGAGACAGTCTGTTATATATTTATTCTTAAAAAGTGCTATTTCAAAGGGAAAAATAAAGCCAACTGGTACTGCACTATTTGAAGGTTTTTTTCTTTTTGTGTGTCTGTCTGAGCTCGATAACAAATAGTTTGGTACTTCAGGTATGTCAAACAAAGAAAAATTAACCACTATGCTTTAGAGATTCAAGTGGTGTGTAAAGATTTTTTTTTTTAAGGAGTTGCCATAATTTTGTTCAGATACTGGTATTTTCAAGCTAACAGTGCTGAAACATCTTTTTCTAAGTTCATGAATCAAACCCGTCAAGCCCTTGAAATGAAAATGGAAAATCCAGGCAGTGGTAATACCTCAGTGATGAGACCAGTTATGCAGCCACAGGTAGCATCACAGGTAAGTAATTATTACACTAACGATTTCTGAAACAGTCATTTTTAGACAGACACATCTTTTACAGGTTTGTTTAGAATTTGAACCTTTTTTCTTGGTGCCACAGCATTTTTTTTCTTCCACTGTACAATTAAAAAAAAAAGCTGGTTTTGTACGTCTTTTATTCTTGAGACTTCAGAGAGGTTTGTTCATTGGGTTCATACTATCAGTACAGTGTGCAAACTGTCTTTTCCATGTAGGAAGTAATAGACAGTCTACTCTATCACCTGTTTTGTACTAGTAACAACTCAATGAAAACCTTTGTTTGATATTTGGATATTTTTTGTAATAGCTGTGGATTTTCTTAAAAATAAAATTTCTTTCTTTCTATTCTGGTGAGTGATATACTGGGTCTTAGAGTGTAGACAGTTTGATTGAGTCTGACAACTTTATTTGTAAAAAAAATTCTCTAATATGATTTTTTTTTTCTTTGGGGGATAGCAACAAGGTTTTCTTAATGCTCAAATGGTGGCTCAGCGTAACAGGGAGCTCATAAGTCATCATTTTAGACAACAGAGGATGGCAATGATGATGCAGCAGCAACAGCAACCTCAGGCCTTCAGTCCACCACCAAATGTGACTGCCTCAGGAAGCATGGACAGTGGTCTGACAGGCCCTCCAATGGCTCAAGTTCCTCCACAGCAATTCTCCTATCCACCTAATTATGGTACTAGTACTAACATGGTGTTTTTTTTGTTTTGTTTTGAATGTCTGTCCGGTGTTCTTTTCCTTTTTTATTTATTGTTAATCCAAAATGACTAAATACTGATCATTCTGAAAAATGGAAATGCTCCTATAACAAAGATTATTTTTCCCCTCCTATCCTTGCAAGAAGATAAACCAAGTCCTAGGTGATGATAACTGAGTATATTGTTCTTTGTCTTGTCAGGAATAACCCAACAACCTGATCCTGCCTTTAGTAGAGTATCAAGCCCTCCCAATCCAATGATGTCATCGAGAATGGGACCCTCTCAGAATCCTATGATGCAGCATCCTCAGGCAGCAGCAATGTACCAGTCTCCTGAGATGAAGGGCTGGCCCTCAGGAAGCATGACCAGGAGCAGGTAAATTTACAGCTATAACCTATAGCTCAAAAATTGTCTTTCAGTTTGCCCAAAAATAGAAACTATGTTAAATAGCTTGTAGTAGGAAAAGGATATAGAAAAGGGAAAAATAATTATATTTCTAAGGTCTGTATTGTCCTTGATCCTGCTCTGGTTCAGGAAATACACTGAACCTATATTATGCCTAGTTCCATTTATTCATATTGGACCCCTGCAGTTTTTGCAACTGGAAACAACATTCACTCTTTAAATATTGAAAATATAACTTGGGGGAAATACAAAGGTTCAGAATAGTATCACAGTGTGTCCAAAAAGGTTACAATAGGAAACGTGTATACATACTTCTGCATATATTTCAAAATTCAAAATTCCTTTGGGGAGGGAAATTTTTATTTCTATGTTAAACAGACAATATACAGAAACAAATAAATGTAGAAATAGTTTTAGGCTTCTGTTGATAACGTAATTCTTTCACATGTTGACAGCTGGTACAGGTAAGGCAATATAACAGTGAGTAAACTTCTTGGAACGTCATTTTATTCTTGCTTTTGTGCTTCAGTTCTTTTCCACAGCAACAGTTCAGCCATCAAAGTAATCCTGCAACGTACAGTATGATGCACATGAATGGCAGCAGTGGCCATATTGGACAGATGAACATTAATACTATGCCTATGTCAGGGATGCCTATGGGTCCAGACCAGGTAAGTTGCCCATAACGAGTGATGATGTATTGGCTCTTTTCCAACTGAGTACGATTTGCTTCAAGACATTCCTCTGGCACAATCCTCTGTTATCCTCTTTGTCTTTACATCTGTGGACATACAACTTGTATGACACAAGATACATACTATTTTTGATGAATCCAAAAGCAGCTGTGATTAGCTGTTGACTTAGAAGTATCATATAGGATCGAGGTTTAAACTGCACAAAGGACTGCACAAAGGGAGCTTGGAGAAAACCCAGAAAGGAAAACACAGGGACTGTGAAAAATATCTTCAGCAGATGAACCAAGAATCCTGGTATCGCAGTATTTTCTGGCCGAAGCTAATGGTAATACTTACCCTTGTAACACCTTAGAATATTTGTGTATGCATAGCAAGACACTAAGGAAAACTTAGGCCTCTTATTTAAGAGAAAAGTGAGCTAATAATGGGTATGACAAAGGAGGCCAAAATACTAAATATACTTGTGCTGTAAGCTTTCCAGAAAATGCCAAGGGATAGGCAATATAATATTGAGATGAGCTACATTTATTCAAGTTGCCAGTACTTCATGAAATTTTGTCTAAGGTACGTAAGTAGTAGCCAAAATAATCCAAGGACTTCTGCAAGACAAGTAAGGTGTTAGAGTACCTTGATAAAAACCAGTACCTTTTATAAAAAGGGAAAAAGGAAGTTTTGGAAGTCACATTTTCCAAAACCACATCATACAGTGAAGATAACCAAATAATGTGTTTAGGGAATTCTGGGACAGCATTTCTTTTCTGCAAATTTATCTTCAAAATGGAGCTCTAAAATCTGTTCAGCTTAGAAATTGACTGTCAGTACTTTCCTCCTCAAAATGCAAAATGTTGACCAGTTTTTCCAGCAAAGGTATTTTTTATTTTCACTGATGATGCTTTCTTCTTTTCTTTAACAGAAATACTGCTGACACCTAAACCCGATCTCCAAACAAGAATGCGCTGTATTAACGATGCACTAGTATTATAAAGGAAAGTTACGCATTCTTCATGACAACTAGTACTGGCCTTATGGAAATAAGGGACTTTTTCCACTAATCACCATGATGTCCTAAGTTACTTCATTCAGAGGAAAAAAAAAAAAGCAACACTTTTTTTTAGTAGAAGCAGTCTGTATTACTGTATATTGTGGTGTACAAAAAAGGTCATAAATATTTTTGGCGCTCTGCCTCTAGAAATGTGAATTCGGCAAAGGCATTTTAGTAAATAGGATGGGTAGACCCCTGGAATACCTTGTCTGTTTACTGTAGCTATCCAAAGCCCTTTAACTACAGGCAGATGAAAGTGCCTGGAGAAGTCACAGTGATAAGAATTTCCAGATTTCTCTAGTAAGAATATCTGACAGAGAATGTAGTTCCTAGCCTTGACTCTTTTATATTAATTCCTGAATATAAATGCTGCTTTTAATCTCTTACCCCCAGGAGTCAGGATTTCCCAAGCAAAGGAGCAGTGCAAAATGAATTGGCACGTACTATTCCAATACTATCCTGTCCATTGATGCCAAGGGGTAAAAAGAGAGGATAATAAATTTAAATTATTTAAACACAATTGTGACTAATATTTACATATTGATGTGCAGCTGAGTGCACTTTATATAAGACTATATAATGGATTAATGCAATATCTTTGATAAGGACTTAATATGAAGGTAGGGTGTGCTCATGTTCCTTCTCAAACAATCTCTTAAGAATTATTTGAAAAGACTGCATAATGTAATGTTTTCTGTGTATGGAAATTAGAGCAATAATCTTTCATCATTTTGAAAATACTTCAGAAAACTCAAGGCAAGGCACTGCAGTCTGAATCAGAATTTTGCAGTCTTTTTGTGAATAAATTTTGTAAATATGTTCTTTAAGATAATGTATTATATATATGACTTTTGTAGGTCACTAACTCATTTTTGCAGAGTTTGTGAAGCTAAATATTTAACAAAATTGATTTCTGTAAACTCAGCGTAGTTGAGGTCCAAATAGAATACTTTTTTTTTAATTAAACTTAATGACTTTGAAACTGGGTGACCTCAGCCCACACCTTTCTCTTCTTTGGTCTTTGACACTTCATTTATTTTTACATCTTTAACATATAGCTTTTTATAAAAGACGAGTTGTTAAATGCTTTCTCCATCTGTGAGCACTTTGTTACATTTATTTTTGCATAAGGCAATTTGACAAAAAGGCTCTGCATTGTAAGATGTTATGACTTGTCATGACGATCACGTCTTTCTATGATCTCTCTCCTTTTCAGTTGATGAATCTGGATTGTGTCTTTTTTGGTCGATTTTAACAAACTCTAAATGTTCTTCAAAAGAAGTTTGTCTGTTGCAAAATATTTGTTGTTACATAACATCCAGAATCTTTAAGGATATTAAGCCACACTTAACCAGATGTCTGCACTTCATTGGATTGTTCTAATAGTAATGAATGTATTTTCTAAGCAGGTTTCTCTCATATCAGTATTTAAGTTTGTTTGGTTACAAATTTATTCATATTATTTGCTGATAAGGTTTATTTTTTTCTCTATTTTGGTTCCTTGAAATGAAGATCCTCTTGCAGTTTTTCCAGTTTCAGGCAGTTACAGCGAGTCAAACCCCTAATCTTCCATAAGGGACGACCCAGAAATGTTTAAGATGTGTGGTGCTTTTGTTCTGTTGTTCACTGTGTAATGGAAAACTGACTTCTCCCAAGTGAGTAAAAAAAAAAAAAAAAAAAGAAAAAAAAGAAAAAAAAGTGTTCTTGATTGCTTCTTCTTGGTACTGTAAGCATTAGGTGGTTTTATTTTTCAGAATATGCAGTGATCTTCCATTTGAATAGGAGTAACTTTCACTAGGAAATTTCTCAACAAGTTAATCCTTAGCATACAGCCAGTTGTGTTCCAATGGGAATGTAGATTCAGTCTACCTTACGCAACCCTATCTTTGCAATTAGTACTGAGTGTATAGGTTAGGTGTTACTATTTATTTGAAACTTTCGATCCAATACATGTGTTGTTTTTTTTAATGAAAAACTTTTAAAAGGCTAAGGAACTTTTACCTTCTTTCTTATTTCTTAGAACATATCTGTTTGTTAAGTGCTGCCTACTGAAGTTGAAAGGCAACAATCCCTTGCTTTTTATATAAATGAGAGTAGAACAATCTTTATAGTTTGTAGTTATTCATTATATTGATGGAAACTACAAACCCTGATTGCTTTCATTAGGTGAGCTCTTAGACTATATACAACTTTATACATTGTACCCTCTTAACTTGTTTTAAAATGAGTGATTCTGTTTATACATGTATGTATAGCTGGTACCTACCTGACTGGTGTCGTAAAGGATCATCGTTTTCTCATCTGTATTTAGAATGTTGGAGCTTTCTAGTACCTACTTTTTTGCTGAATCCAAAGATTTTTAGTTTAAACTTGATTAAGGGCGGGGAGGGCGCATTTTAAAATTGCATTGATGACATCTTTCCTGGCAACACTGATCCTAAATATTACGTTTAGTTTGAAAGGCTTATGGACTGCAGTAAATAAAACTTACCTTGAAAACTGTTAGCATTTAATGTCTCCACCAATTCTGATTTGGTTCTGTAGCAGCAGATAAAAAAAAACACAACAACAAAACCAACAAAACCTGTATAAAATTTTTCAACTGTAAGAGAACAGTTAGCTAGTACAACCACCTCTGGTCACTGCTGCATAATGAGCATAGTTTTGCTACTTTGTTATTCTTTGATCACAGAAACCATGTTTTTATAAAATTCGCATGTAGTACCGTTATCCAATCTTGATCTAAAATTCTGCTTTTAAATTTAGGAAATCAGGACCATTTTTCAGTTATAAGACAAAAACTATTTGAATGTTGTACCAATTAGCACACATTTTATTTTTGAATTTATGTGCAGACTACCAGGTGATTGAATGATACAGCAAGTATGAAACCATGTAACTCTGAGAGCAATATTTTAAAAAATTCTCAGGAGAAGGCATACAGTATTGAGAATTGCATTTAAGTTTAGTTTACATTACGTATTGCTTGAAATATCTGTATCTTTATGTTGAAAAACAGAAAAACCTTGGGGACTGATTTATAAAAGAGTTGGTTGTAAGGTATTACTGCTCTTCTGATTTTTGTGTTTGGATGTTAATAATAATGTAAATAAAGGTTTCTATTTAAAATCAGAACTTGGTGACATAGTGTATTAGCTTTCTAATACTTTGAGGCTGCTAGCAACATCCTGGTATGGTCAGAAGAAATCCGCTATTATTACAAAATTGCTACAGCTGTTACTGTGGAAAGCTATGTATAGCAAATGATTTTTTTTTTTTTCCAGCTGGCTGTAAAACCTAAGGGAGTAATGCCTTAGACCTTCGGCCTGTGAGACCAGTTTAGCAAAGCTGCATCAATACTGACTGGAATTTATGTCTTTTTAAACTTAAATAGCACTCTTTAGCAGAGCTGAAAGGAGGAGAGGTGGTAGCTTTCCCCCTAACTCAGCAACAACCTACCTTCAGAAAGTAACAGCTACTTCTTCTATAGTGTGCAAATCTTTCAGCTCAGTATTTTGCATGTGCATGAAGGGAAATGGTAACTTCTCAAGCTTCTATCTGATATGCAACTAGAGCAGTAATACTGGCCATGCAGGAGTCTGATAGTCTCATCCTCTGTTCAAAGGTTATAGGCTGAATGCAAAAAAAGGTAAGTGGAAACTTTTTTCATCTAACCTAGTGAGTATTCTTTCTGCATACTGACTTGGGTAAAGGTAAACAGCTAATACTTTCCCCAGGAAAGCAGCAAAAATGTTTTTCTATTGTGAAGTGCAAGTTAAGGTTGTATTTTGCAAAAAATGTTCCTCTTCTTGTTAAGAGTCAAGGCCACAGTTGGTTGAGTCTATCATGAGCTTCCTCTCACATGCAGCTTTAAAACAGGTAGCAGATTAATATAGAAAAAATGATAGATTATCACTGCTACTGCCTGTACTACAATGTATTTAATAACATCTTTATGAAGATACTCAAATAGACTCTGTACACTGTGCTTCCTTAGTAAAGTCATGTTTTCTTTCCTTTAAAAGCTTTTAAACAGTAACCCTCATTCAGATCATCTACTTTTCTGTAGACCGAGCTATAACTAGATTATTTTTTTATTGGTTGTGATTATTGAACTTGTTGGAGCAGCCTTTTAAAAATAAGTGTAAAGTTGCACTACTAAGCCAATGTTGCTTTCTCGAATTGTTTTGGTTTTGAACATACAATATAATATTACCCACAAAAAAATTAATACAAATCTGATTTCATTAAAATGTAAGATGTACATTTACTGATTTTTTTTCAGTACTTGTAAAAATGGATGAATTCTGAAATGTGCTATGCAACATTAAGTAACATTTTGAGAAATGGTATGTGGGCATTCCACACTTTTATTAACAAAAATCTTCACAACCTGAAAGAATTTATTTTTAAACAGTATATCGATCAATATTTACACAACCCCTCCAGAAGTCTGACATCTGTTAGTTAAGATTTCTCTAATTTTCCTAGAGTTGTCAATAGGACAGACAAGTAGACATGGAACTAAAACATACCCTCAGAGGAAATGTGAGAAATACCATGGTGTTGAGAATATTCAGTGCTGCTCACTTGAATTCCTGAATCTCTTAAAAGTTCTTTTCCACCATTACCTTTACCCCAGTTAGAAGCAAAAACATCCATGTTTTCTGTATCTTGCTTTAGAAATACTTGGCTTTGAAATTCTCCCTCGTGCCATCCAAAGGTATAGCTGAACTGAAAAATGTTGTAGGTTTACTTCCACTGTCTTTGTGTACACTTTGCCCACGGGGATGGCAATCCTCTTTGGGATGCAGCTGTATTTCCTCTTCTGTCAATTCCTGGAACAGTGTTAGTGGTGTCTTCTTGACATAAAATGCTTTGTGAAGCAGGTGAGGTATAATCCAAAGCAAAAAGCAGGTACAATAGTGGATTTCAAAGAGACCTGTGTTCCTGACAGGAGTTCCATAATTTCACTTCATCTACTTAATTCACTCACCAGTGCAAACACTCTGATCTAGTTCGGCCTCAAAGTTCATCCAGTCCTCCAGGCTAACGTTATAATTCTTTCTGAAATCATACACATTTTCACATAGTCTGTACATGAATTCAAGTTCTGGCCAGTTTATATCCTCACTGAGGTCCAGCAGGTGGGGAGGTTAGCCCTCCCATCCTTCCCACAGTTGGCCTCTTTAAAATAAAACAAACATGATTTAGTGTATAACATTCTAGTTAGGAAGTAGTTGGAATATATTTTCAATAGTTCCATGCAGGAATAAAACAATTGAAACACTGTAGACCACCTATAAAAATACAGCAGGTATATCACAAACAATCAACCAACCATGTTTGAAACTTCAATCTATATATCTCATAAATTCTAGCTTCGTGTGGTTCTGAATCCAATCTTGGCTCTCTTTAACTAGATATACAAAGCGTTACCATTTGGTGACAAAAATGCTCTTGGAGGAGTTGAGAAGGTCAGACTGTGCCTATTGATGAAGGTACTGGTACGTAGTTCTTGCTGCACAGCTGGAGAGCACCTTACGAATTGAAGTCTCAACCTTCTTTTTAAGGGAGGTTCAGAGACAGAGAGTAACTGGCATGTCAAAAGTAACGATTTCTCTTGTCTTTAAATTTGTATCTCACCTTTGGGGTCTGGGAAGTTGAGAACTAACAGTACCACACTGAATAATATTATCTTCAAGTTTCAGAAGGCAGTAAAATAAGCAACAAACAATATTGGATTTTAGGATAATGTCAGAATAACCCAAAATGTACAGATCTTTCTTCGTACAAATACGCTACTTTCTGTTCTAACTTGCTTTCTTTGCTCACACCATGAGGGAGGTGGTGGTTGGATAAATAGCAAGAAAGTACATGATCCTCTATGAGTAATGACACTTAATCAGTCTTGTTATTTCTGGATGTTATGAGAGGCTGCTAGGAGGCTGCCACACATTTAAGTTTAGACAAAACCAACACAATGATCTCAAATTCTTACAGGTAGGTAATGATAATCGGTTTCTTCATTGAGAGTCCACCTTTGCTCAAGTTTTAAATCGCTTTAATCTTAATGTTCCTACATTCCCAGAAAACATATACCAAGAGGTTTTGTACAGGACTAGTCTGTAACGACGGCAGTGTAATATTTCTTGCTTAATTTAGAGCACTTGCCACTTAGCATTTCATGAGAACAGATGATGATGTTAAAAAGGTGCTGCATGCAAACAGAAAAGTAAAGAAAAGAAAGGTAAGTAAAAGCTAATGCTTTTCATGAACTGCTCCCAACTCACAGTGACTTAGAAGATGATGGTCTTCTCACATCTGGCCACTTTCGACGCTGAAACTGCCTAATTTTCAAGCAGCAAAAGGAGAAAAAAGTTAACCATCACCAAGAAAACCACCAGCACTACAGTCTAAAAGACGAGGAAGGAGAAGAGTTTAGCCTGAATTTTGACTACAAAGATTAGAACATGCTATAACATTGAAACAGAAATAGCTCTAGTGTTTCACAGTAACTGGGATGGAAAGACCTTGCAAACGTCACTGTAGGCAGTGTCTGTCCGTGTTGTTCCCAATCCCACACTCCTAACTCTTTAGCATAAAGGTGGTATTTAAGAATAATAATTTAACTATGTATTTTTAAAAATGTACCTGTACTGCTCGTAGCTTCCATCTTTAAGTCCTAAGTGAGGAAAAAATTAACATGTTATTAACCATTGTATTAACCAACAGAATAAGGTATTTGGTAACACACAATTTAAAGTAAGATCTGAGAATATTAACAGAATATTAAGATGTTCACTAGAACTGTTATTTTCAGATTTAATCCCTTATTCTAGGTAAAATGGGTTGTAAATTGAGATAGGTAATTGTGAAACTTTTCTGTAAACGTCCTGCAGTGGTATACTTAAATGCCAAAAACTTGATTTCAAAGCATACAGCTTTAGATGGTCCATACGCTAAATAAGACCTGAAACAATATTTTGGACTCAGGTGGACTTAGGTATGTAACAGTATTTTGGGGGTGCAGGTCTTCAAGCTCTGAAGGCTATACATATATTTTTTTTACATTGCATTTCTTATTGTATTTTACATTGCATTTCTTTGTACTAAGGGGTAAATAAGAAATGCCATTTAAAAAGGAGAAATACAAATAACTACATGTTTCAGTTTGCTATCATGACTAAACATTAAAAAAAATAAAACACACAATAGTATTGAGTAGACCAGGAAAACTTAAAGGACTCAAAACGATGAGTCTAACCTAGAAAAAGAATAAAGACCAATGGGTTTCATTCTTTTTGGAACTTAAAGGCATAGTTAGAAGAGCACATCTTTTGGTAGTGTAATGCATTCCTCAATGCACCTCCTACCTTGATCTGCTGTTATTTTACAACTACCTTGCACCAACACAAGGGAAAACCAATCAGCTTAAGCACTAGCCTCCGTTTTTGAGGTTGAAGTTATTTCTAAGCTAGTTTAGTAAGTCTGCGTGGACTGTATTGTCTCTAAAAGAAATATTCCTAAAAATCATGCCTTCAGGTGGAATACTGTAACACAACTGCTAGACCAGTTGTCCAGAGGAGTTGTGCAGTCTCCGTTCTTGGAGGTTTTCAAAATCCAAATGCATAAAGCCTTGAATAACATGGTCTGACCTCAAAGCTGACCCCACAGTGAGCACGAAGTTAGATCAGATGAACACCACAAGTCCCTTCCAGCTTGACCTATCCCAAGAGCCTATGAACTCAGAAGCAGCTATTAGGTATTTGTTTGTTCTTTCATTAGTTTTCTTCCTTCCTCATCTCTTTCAGTCACAGAATCATAGAATGGCTTGGGCTGGAGGGACCTTAAAGATGATGTAGTTCCAACCCCCCTGCCATGGGCAGGGATGCTCTTCTTCCTGCATTTCAGCAGCTGCATATTTAAGTATCCAAGTCTTACTATGTAAGTGTGAATTTCTGGAAACATTACATAAGACAAATTGAACAAACAATACAAGAATTTGAGCAAGCAATCATCAGCCACAGCAGGGCATTACTAGTATAAATCAATTCTAAAATCATTTTTCGGCTGATAAAAGTTTCATGTCAGTAAACAAGAGATCCATTTCTTTTGGGTAGTTTCTGAGTATAATAGCAGAAGCACTTACCTAGATCCATATTCCTAGTTCTTGGATTGCATTGTTTATACCCTTTGCAGCTTCTTAGTTCCATCAGCTGGATGTGCAGTTGATTGAGAACTTCTCTATCCAGTGTGTTCACCACGTTAATTAGCTGCAATACAGAGAGGTTCTTGTTAGAGAACAGGTATTCCTCTATAGTTCGGTAACTTGCACATATGGAATATCTGTGGTTTACTTCCAACAGGAGAGAAGCCAAATCATTTTATGTTAATAGTTGCATCTACTTCTTGTACCAATACTGCGGTATTTCAATGCATCATTGGTAAAGAACACATATATTTCCAGAGCTGTACTATGATCAGGTACCTGATATGGATCAGTGTTGAGATCAAAATACTCCAAAAATCCAGTAGCAAATTCACAAAACAGAAAGTTGTGGGTCTCGTTGATTGTCCTCAAACACCAGTATGTATTGTTGTTGGCACTGGTACAAGCACAGAAAGGACCCACTGCAAAGGAAAGCATCATAAAAACTTAAGATATATGTTGCTGGTTTTAGGCACTGCTTATTTTATTAGTTTATGGTACTGCTTTATTCATAGGCAGTCACTCCCTCATTCCTGAGCTCTAAAGCAGAGAATACATTTCCAGCATAACGTTCTATGCTTACCTAGTCCCCACAAAACGTCTAACTTGAGCAGTGTCTCAGCTAGTTGTTTTTCCCTTGCTGGTTGGGAAACATTCCAGCTGCTGAGATAATAATACGATGTACTGTGTATGTATTGTGTACTGTCTGCAGCATCTCTAGGTTTTCATCTGCAGTTTTGTTGTTTTTATTAATTTAACTCCTTTGCCTTTTGTAAGGATCATGCATGACAACATTGAAACACGGATTATTTAGTATGAGGAAAATTGTGTGGCTTTGGTTACTTGCCTAATCATACTGGTAGTTTCTGGTAACCTAGAATCATCCTAGTCAGTACACTGCACCCAGCTATCTGTTAGTTAATTTAGAGTATCCTTACGTGTCCACAGGGGAGCAGTTTGCCAGTGCTGGTTGTCATGGGTGAAGCAGGTCAGACCAGGCATGCTGCAAGTGTCATTATTTTTTATTCTCTTAAGCAGTTTGCGCAGTTTCTTCTTTCTCCTTTGCTCTCTAAGCAGCCACAGCCTGTCTTTCTCCTGTAGGGCTTTCCTGCACACATGAAACATTAGGGTCATGCAGACTCTGTTATACTTGAATACACCTAAAAAAAAATGAAGCAGCTAATAAAATAAGCTGCTTTGAGGGAAAGAAATAATTGGTATTTTAAAAATAAATGGCTTTTCTTCCAAATAGCTCTGGATCTCCAGAGCTCTTTGCATTTCGATGGTACAGGGGGAAAAAAATGGAGCCAAAGGGGTTTAATGGGCTTGCCTGAAGTCTTTGATGTGCATTTACAAGCATTTTTTTTTTTTTTTTTACCATTGGTTTGGTTCTTTTCCCAGATGTCTGTATGTTTATTCTTTTTAGCACAGGATAAGTGAAATTACTTCTTTTGCTTAGTTTTTAACATGTGTGCTTGGACCAAATATTAGGATCTTTGCATTTGCTCTTTCAAAGGAACAGGCCTTCTTCACTTACTTGAAAGGATGAAGATTAGATCCCTTGTGCCTCAGTTTGCTTTTGTGTTTTGAATGGTAACTGGAAAATAAAAAAGAATCGTTGATGAACAACAGAGACAATTGTACCTGTTCATACCATATTTTCACCCTGGATTCAAAGCGCATTTAATCCAGTATCACTTCTCCCTTCAATTTGTTCACTCAGGGTAGGTGGTGAACACAAAACAGCCTTGCTAGACTGAGTCAGGTACTTGTGCCTCTCGATTTCCTTCGATCATTTGTACATAGTGACACCTGGTGCTCTGCTACTGTATTGCACTATGTATCTACAGATGATTCCAGTTGCAATTTTCAATTTTAGTTGTCATTACTTCCTGTTTCCCTACATGGGGCAGATAAAATCAGTAGATTTATAATTCAATTATGAGATTTCTTCAACCGAATATTCATTAATTTTTCGGAGGATATGATGACAAGCTCATACCACCTTCCTGCTGTTTTCCAAACAAAATAATTTAAGCATCACTTGTACCTCATAGAGTTTTTTTTTTTCCCCCTCCACTGCTACTAGCTAGTAGTTCCAGGAAAACTGAAACCGGATGGGACTGTCCAAGCAGAAGCAGTATCTAATGTATTCTGAGATATGAAGGGTGGCAGTTGACATACACATTCTAGCTGGGTAGCTCTACTATTTTGACTGTCTTCAAGAGCTCTTACTAGGTTTCGCAGAAGTTTCCTTTCTTTGTAGTTTGCAAAGTTAAAAAAAAAAAAAAAAAAAAGGACAAAATAGGCTTAGGCAATGGCAATTTTTTCCTGACTAATACAGTTCACTATACTTACTAACCACACAAATAAGCAAAGGCAAACTAAGTTCAGTAAGTGCTATTTTTCTAATTGTCAGACTAAAATTCCCTTTGAAACAAAACAAATCTTTTAAATTACAAATGCTACTGGGAGCTTACGTAAATTTAATCCTTATAGCAAATTGACAAAATAAAATTATTAAAGAACTATCTATCTTCAATTCAGTCAACTTTTTTCTCTAGCATAGATACTGTACATATCATTAACTAGTCTGAAATGCTACGCTCAATGCAATTCTGCAAACATATAACTCAGGTTATTACCTTCATTGATTTCAGTGGGATTATTCATCTGAATGATGCTATGCACAAATATAAGTGCTTCTTATATCGGATGTGAAAAACGTAATGTTCTTTATGTTAACTGTAAAAATAACTTCATCTTTGTATGTATCAAATAAACTTGGTTGTTAACATAATACACTGCTTTCAAAACTGTTAAGACAAAGTTTGGGGGATTTGTCATTTAGAGTTATACGGGTTTAATTTTAAGTACTTTATGCCATAGCTTGTATGTACATTGGGTTGGCATAACCTAAGAAAGGGATATTCTGCTTATTTTAATGATCTGTTGCTGAAGCTGCATTACAGAATCAACACGGGCCAGAAAGACTATGTACCTTGTGTCTGTAAACTAAACTAGATTATGTTGTACCTCCATTACAGCAATGAGACAGAGAAGTATCATCCGCATCCTCTTACAGAAGCTCCTTAATGAAAACTACTTTAGCTGACAATGATAGCAGAGCTGCCTTATGGTTTTGAGTACAGCTTTTCTTGTCGTACTGCCACTGTGGCTGCTGTACTCCTGGTAACATCTGCCTCACTGCAGCCTCAGTGATTGCTCTGTGATCACTGATCAAAGAGCAACTGCTCCTGGTTTCTTTAAGGATAATGCCCTTAATAATAAGCTTATCTTTTGGTTAGCCCTGAAGTGGTCAGGCAGTTAGACTTGAAGATCTTTCCAACTGAACTATTGCATTCCATCAACTTTCTCAGGGGCAAATTCTGTTTGTGTTAACATTTGATTTTGTAAGATTTTTTCTGCTGTGCTTATTTGCAGAGCAAGAACTTGCTCCCTAGAACGTTTCAGATATGCTTGAACCATCTTTCCATGCAATCAGTGAGCTGATCTCACAGCAATTTTGCAAATATGTGGCTATGAGAAACCAACTATGCAGAGATCTTAATGCACAATCGCTATTTTAGTATTGCCTGTTGCATTTAAAATCCAGAAATCATATGCATCAGGGAAAAAAAAAATTGTTGCACAAAGTCGGTGGTGGCTACAGAATTACAGTTACTCTGCACCAACTGTTAAATTCCTGCTGCTTCTACCTGGCATAGCTGCTTAATATTGCAGGAACTATATGCTATGTGATAACTCATCTGGCCTTGAAGAAACCAAATGGAAAGAAAGTCTCTCATCTGACCACCCCTTTATTCCATATACATTACGCACTATTCTTACTGAAAGATTTGTGTAACACTGCACCATACTGACAAGCAAGTTTTCAGAAGAAAGCCTGCAGCTAAAAATATTAATTTCTAGTATCTAATAGCAACATCTTCAGTACAAGAGCATAACTTACTGGTTTAAAAGCATTTTACATACATCAGTTGACACAGAGGCAATTAAACTCCTGCCTGGCAGAAGGTGGGCCTTGTACTTTAGGAGGGTTGGACAGCTGCAGAAAGCATTAGACAAGAGTATAGCAGGTACGAAACCACTTAAAACAGATTCTGATCTCTCCTGTGAAGACATAAATCAGCTACAGTTAACTACTCACAAGTACACCAAAAATACCTTATCTTGTTACAATCACACTCCTCAGGTCTCTTCTTCTTCAGATGACCTCTCACCTCCCTCAGATTTTTTATTTTATTTTGCAACGTTTCAATCTGAAAAAAGTAAACATACAGGTTAAAAAAATTACAGCATAGTTTAATTTTATTCTAACCCTCTCAAACATATTGCCATCAAATGCTTCTTTCTTGCTACCTTCCATAACTTCCTCCACTAACAAGCATTTTCAGATTAGCTACCTTCTCAAAAGGAAACTGCAGGCAGGAGGGCAATTCTGGGTCACAATTTGCTTGCTCTGATTACTGAAGGTGAAAGCAGAATGTGGCACTGGGGGGAGCAAGGTGGGAGGGTGCCATACAGCCTTAGACAGATGAACACTCCATTTCCACTGTGATTTTCCTCTTCAGCATATTTGCAAAGGCGAAAGGCTACCAAAGGAAAATGAAGCCCTTAAAGGTTTGGCCTGTTAGGAACCTGAGAAGGGGATGGGGAGGGAGTGCTTTGAAGTCCCCTCTTCAGAGATTCTGGAAGAGAAAAGCAGTAAACCTCCATCCTTTTACATGGCAGTCTAGCAACGTCTGGCCACATGGGATGTACGTTAGCAGTTAATTTAATTGTGCCACCCGCATAGTTTATTTTTAACCACCTTCAATAAATGAAACTCCTGCTTTTGTTCAGTGTAGCTCATGCACAGCGTAGCCCACTCAGATGGGTATTACAGACTTCCACTTCGACTCCTTACACAGCAGAAAAAATGAAGTCATCTAGTGTGAACAAAGAATTTGCCATGCAACTACCATCAGACAACAGTGACCACAAATCTAATAGAAGTCCATGGCTGCATAGACAGCAGACAAAGATTTCACAAAAAATACACAAAGAATCCAGCCCAGTGATCCTAAAGCAGGAACACAACAGGACAGAAGTGAGACTTACAAGTCTCTCTCATTTATCTCATAAGGCTTATGCCATTTCTCAGTTCTTTAAGTTGTAGTTCTCTCCTCCACTTACTATCTTGTCTTCACAAACTTGTAGCAACTTAATTATCTATGAAATCTCTATTCTGAAATCAACCACTAAGTTCAAAAGGTTCCAGGGAAGAACAAAGACACACAGAGGCAGACAGACACAAACATAGTCAGCATGATCCTATCAGCCCACAGGAAACTAGGCCAAAGACACGCTGAAAATGTATGACTGGTAACATCACTCACCTCATGGTCAATATGAAGTTTATGGTCCTTCCAAGCTTGCAGTGACCTGTACAGATCTGTGTCACACTGAACGGTGTCATTCTCCAGGATATAGCACCTGGCCATGGAAAAAACAATGTTTATTATAGTAGATACACACGATGCAAACAGCTTTTGCTGTGCTATTTTAACAGCACAACTCCAGGACACATGAGAAGCCAGATTGGAAATGACACTCAGAATTCAAAATAAACAATGTTCATTCAAGAGAACACGAGAGTATGTTACTAGCCAGGAAAGAAGTTTGGGTTCGAGTCGCCATGGGCATTTTTCAGAAGGCAAAAAATTCAAGGACAATATTCCTATCAAGAGAACCTGTTGACTGTTTCATTTCTATATGCAAATTGTGCTGCACAGAGTTCTTGTTTATACATTAGGCTGTCTACATAGATAATCTCTACTAACTAGCAAGTACCGAAAGCACTACTCAGAAGCAATTTCCCTATGCATAATGAAGTGACATACAGGGGTAGGAGAAAGCACTTCTTTATAAGATGTATTATAATACTACAAAGAAAAAAAAATGTGATTTTCTAAAAAAGGGATAAACTTTTTCAAATACAGCTCCCTGACTTCAAAGGCAAAATACCCTCCAACAACTTTAAGTGCTCATGTTCCAGTAACTTCTCATGAAGTCCAGGATTTAAGATTAAAAAAAAAAAAAAAAGACATAAATGCTCAACAAGTTTATTAGGGGTCAATAAATATCATGGAGTTATTTTTGAATGATTATTTATTAAATTAAAGCTGAGTTTTTTTTCAATATTCCTCTGTTTTCTTTAAACCACCTCACGCATGTTATCCCACTGCCTTCTTTTCTGCAAGTGTTCCTGGGGACTTCTCATGAATTACGCACAACCTTCCTGACAGTTCCTGGTATGGGGCTGGGATACACCCAGTAAAGCACCACAAATCAATTTAACATGTCCCAGAAAAAAAGCACAAATAGTGATTTATGGGTCCTGAACATTCAAAAAAGCTGAGGAATGAGGGCAGAACTCTGCTGATGTCAACCTACGTATGTTTCCTCATATTAGCAAATCTCTAACCCTGTAAACTGAAGTCAAATGGAAACCACAGATTTTAACAGCAGCTATCTGGCTCACGCATATTTGCACGAGCTAGTCATTAAACAATTTAATTCACATAATCCATAGTGATTGATGGATTTTCTCATAATTCACAAGTAGAAAGGGTGACTAAACACTGAACCAACTATAGTTGAAGATACATCACCAGACCCTGGATCTGCACACTGAGAAACCTTTAACTATTAGAGTCTCTTTAGAATGCAGACAATTCCCTCACCTCTCTCTCCAATGTTCCATTCCCCAATACTCCTGGTCTATCTAACCTCATCGATAACATAGATTTTCATTTCCTAGCACTGGGTACAGGAAGCTCTGTGATGCTGCTGCTTCCTTTGGGACTGATTTTGTATTTGAAATACAAAGCAAACAATGACATGTTGAAACTGGGTCATATTCCAGTTGGAGTATGGAGTATTTTGATCTTCAGACAGGCCGGGTTACCTGCTGCACACTGAGATTTATATGGGTAGAGCCATTCCTGGTTTCAGATAGGTGTACACACCAACGCTGCAAAGAGTTTCACTTGTCCTTACTGGAAATGTGCACTAATCAGTGATTACTGTCTCCAAAGTGTAGAAGACATAAAAGCACCGCTGTGGTTCTTCAGTATCTTCATGCCCCTTTGTGCATGATGACAAAATTAAAACAAAACTGAAAGGTGTGTACAGATGAGAATAACAATTTTAGTGAAGTTAGACGGTATCCAAAAGGGACACAATATGCTTATCAAAAGGTAATGCACCCATTTATGTACAGCAGCCACTCAAGGAGCAAAAGTTTATAGAAACATACACTATTTACTCACCTGTGAGTAACTTTTATTAGATTAGGGGCTGTATATTCTGCAATGCCACCAGTGCCACTGTATTCGGCCATGTCTTTATCTTCCTCCTCACGAGGAACAGCCCTCTGCATCTTGTGTCGCTTGGTGATGTTTCTTGGTAAGACAGGTTGGTATCCGTCCTCTAGACCCAAGTTATAAATGGCTCCATTCAGCTCGACGGATACAGAGCGGATAGAACGATTCCGGACATAGTTTGGTTTGTATTCTGCACAGAAAAGGGTGTAAAAGGATTAAGACGGGGAGAAACAGCAGGTTACACTTTGGTTCTCTGTGGTTCTTGGCAAACAACAGCCCCTAATATGACATTTGGAATTCACTCAATGACAAATGCTGTTTGTTGCAGCTTTCCTCAGCACTGCCATGTCATTACCTGATGGGTACCTTAAAGCCTGAGAGAGAGGGGTAGATAGAGTGCAAATGCACAAGGATGGCAGAGGGGAAAGAGAATGTGCTTGTACAGTCACCACCCCGAGAATGAACAACTTTCAAAGAAACTCTACTCTTCCCCCAAGAGCCACTAGATGGCAGTAACACCTTAAAAAATAATTCTGAAAGTTAAAGACGGCAGGGTCTCAGGTCATCCTTGCGGATTAGTTCTCAACTGCATTCTGTCATCTACTGTAAGTGCCAGTATTCCTTCAACACTTCCCAGAAGTCACCCCGAATTTCAACAGGGAGTACTCTAGTGTTCAGCCTGAACTTCTTCTCAATTCCATACTCTTTTTTTTCAAGACAAGATGCTTGATTTTAATGGGAGGGATTAATATTTGAATCTTTACTTTTATCCACATTTAATTATTTTCTTTGCAATTATTTTCCTCACGTGCAGGCCAGACGGCAAGTTTCTACAAAAAGCACTACCCTCCACCAGTGCTATGCACTCCCTCAGAGTTTGCCTCTGTGTTTGCAGCCCAAAGACAGAATGAAACATTTGTTATGAATCCGCACATCACAGTATGAAATTCCCAGTGATCTTATTGCCATCGCTGCTTTCCAAAGCTCTCTTTCCTGGCCCAAATCCCAATTCCTTTTCAGTTTTGTCTAAAGTGGCATGAATATATCCTAGCTATGGAGTCTGAATCCATATCTAAACTTCCCTACTGTATAGGAGGGCTCACACCTCTGACTATTTCCTGCTCACTGCAGTGACCGCTCAGTCACTCATGTTAAGCAGAATTAACTCACTCCTGGAGAAAAAAGCATGACCAAAGTACCATAGCTTCTCTTCTTCCCCTGCCCAGACTCCTTACTGTGTATATGTGCTTTGGAGTCATCCAAGATGTTGCTGGAACCAAGCAAGCCTCTTGGTTCCTCTGGTCACCTCTCCTTCACACCGAGCTGAAGCACAGCACTTCTCACTACAACAGGACCTCCTGCTGCAACCTGCTAAGGGAAAACTCAGCTGATCTGCCACGTGAGAAGACCAACACTTCTTGTAATCTCAAGATCCACAGAAGAGCCAACTTCATCTCAGGGATAAACTCCACTGCAAAAACAAGCAGTGAAGAAAAGAAATGGGAGGTAGAACAACCAAATTTGACAAAAGAAATATTCATGGCTATTGGCATGCGTTGGCATTAACACAGACTGACTTCTTTCAAGAAGCCTTACATGAATTCCAACTGGATCACAAAGTCTCAAAGGCTATTTTGTAGACTGTGGGAAGAGAAACAAACATCCCCTCCCACCTGAAACTGGTCCAAGCCCTAAATTCTCATCAGTACCACACAGAAAGGAGAATACCAGCTGGATTGTCTGGTTTAGCCCATTTTCCACCTGTGGCTCAAAGTTTATAGCCGATATTAAGCCAGGTGAGTCACAGCTGAGAAAAAAATAAATTTTTAAAAAAGCAACAAAAAGACCAACTGCATTTCAGGCACCCATTCAGGAAATGTTTGAATAAATGAGAAGGAAACTCCCATCTTTTCAAAAGTAGGAGGAAGTTCCAAAAAGCTACACCCTAACAATTATATTCAAAGTGTAAACTCCCATTTCTTTAATTGTTCCCTCATTTCATCTTGTTAAGCTCAGCCAACTAACAATTCACCTTCCTTCCAAGTCTAATACGCCAAGCCAGCATGTTGGACCTCAACAGACAACTGCAGGGAACCGCCGTCTCCACACGCCCCTGAAGAATTCGAAGCCAGGAGCTGCTCCTCCCTTGCAGCCAGTCCTAATCCAGCCTTATAAAGAACAAATTGGTCTGGAGAGAGACAGCTCATGAAGGCCTTGCATTATTACAACGTGCTATCCACAGTGCTGACTCAATGCCGTGATTAGTACCAAACTCCATCATTTTCAGAGGAAGTGGTTAAAATATTTAGTAAGCTCAATATTCATCTGTACTGTGTCACTGCAGGCAAAAATACCAGTGTCTAATTACTTGATCCTCCCCCAGGCTTCAGTTTTACTTTCCAATTCTTTTACCTGCATATACAACCCACAAAGAAAGTAGATCTAGATCTGTTAAATATTTTGCCCAAAATACCTATTCTCCTTTTTCAAATTATTAAAGATTGGCTCTGGTAAGTTGAGTCCCTGTGCCTCTTGTCCTCCGCCACTGCTAAGAAATTATATCCTCAAAATTAAATCTGGAAATAGAGTCCAGAGAAATTTCAGCATAAGAAAGCTAACGAGTTTTCAATGCCACACTCATCCTGCCTCAGCTCCCTGGATCACTTGACAGGCACGCGTGGCTTCTCTCTAGCCTGACAGGACAGGCCTGTTCCAGTCCAGAGTTCCCCCAGATGGTCTAGGGACTCAAACACTTGAATTTTTACAACTACTTGGTAACATCTCGAGTTTCAACACTGTCTAGAGCAAGCACGAACTGCAGTATCTGAGATTATTATTCAACAGAATAAAGTGAGGTAATGCTGTATTATAAAACCATAAGTTTCATATCTGACATAAACATGCCCAGCCTTCAGGTTTGTATTTAACTCTCCTCACTTCCTCATCACTCAAGCTTTATTACTTATTTTGCTGCTGCCAGAATCATGATTTAACATTGAGATCATTTGGAAATGATCTCAGAGATAGCTGAGAAGACTGTGACCAACTGTATCTACTGCGTGGCCATTTCTCCTAAGCAGGAACGTGATTGCTCAGCAGGGACATTAGCGGAAGCCAGAGAACTCCTGGGATTTTCTGTCACCATTTATTCCAGGTAGGTGTTTTGCATCTGATGCATTGTCCAGCATCACGACGATGATGGAATTAACCAGCATGCAAGAACTCTGCTTTTGTACAGTGGACAATGAGGAAAAAGTCCACCACCAGCCACCTCAATTCTGTTACATTTCCCAGTAACGTCTCCGTATTTTCTCAGAGTTCTGCAGAGAAGCAGCACTTTTTCTACAAGACCAAAGTAAAATTAGGCACTTTGAAGTCAAATTTTTGAAAATATCTCAAGCATCTAGAAATACAGATAAAGGATTAGAGGAGGTTTTTCTTGATCATTAGGTAACTAGAGATTTCTAGAAATCTTATTTTGATTCTGTGTTCTTGGATATTTCAAAGAGGGAAAAAAAACAACAACCTCCAAAAACTTCCATACATTCAGTTTCTCACAACTGCCATTAAAAATCATACTTCAAATGCATTATCTTTAAAGTACTTGATGTTTGGGCACTTTTTTTTTTTTTTTTTTATAACAAAGAAGGCCATTTTGCTACAGTATTGAAACTACTTCAAAAGAAAAACAAATTACATGAAAATTGGAATAAAAATGTACTAGCTTCTTTGTACACACTCTGTGCACAAATCTGTGTGGCCTATCATCATTTCTCTACATGCAGCTTAATAACTCCTTTAATCATATGCACTTGTTTGTCACAGGAGGAAGAGATGAAATCCACAGCAAGAAAAACATAACAGACAACAAACAGCTGAAGATTTTAAGCGCTCATTATTACTTTAAACTTCCATCCCATTGCAGAGCTTTATTTCATCATTTTTATAAAAATAAGAACGCACCAAAGGAAATAAAGAGGACACTGCAATGCAGAACAGGTAACAGCTTTGCAGGTGAGCTGTGTACTTACTTGTCCAGGGCCCAAAAGGCATGCACATGACATGACGTTGTTTTGCAATTAATTTCCCCAATTTAGGAACTATCCTTGCCTCTTAAATGTAATGGTGTACGTGACAATGGATCTAGACCATGCCTACATTAGAAAGCAATTATTTTATCAAAACATTTGGTGCTTTGGCCCCTCTATCAGCAATTTAGTCTGGTCTTATAGGCCATGCATTCACCACGCATTGCTGGGTTTAATCTTTGCGAAAGACCAATCCTCCTATCACCATCAGGGTTTGCAACACTCTTGATGCGCCCCTGAAGCAGGGCATCCAATTTAGTTTTCTGCAAACAACTGTAGATTAGAGTATATCAAAATTGCTCTGCAAATCCATCTCTACTGTTCATGATAGGAGGGAGTGATCAGGGTGTTCCTTTCAAAGGCTTCAGCATTGCTATGAACTAAATCATTAGTGTGGACCTGACACTGACATAGTCCAGTTTGAAACTTCCATTTTCTGTATAGCTATCGTTCAATCTTATGGATAGCATTTGCTGGCATTCAAGTAGCACTGATCCCATGCACTCTTCAAACTCTAAGTAGTAGACCCCAAAAATGCCCTCAGAACTGTACAACCCAGCAGAGACTGCACTTTACCCCATCTCATGAAACAGGTCATAGAAATCCACATGCACATCAGCAGTACCCAGGTCACCATTTACAATCCAGTGAGCCAGCTTTCTAAGTAAGCTGTTCAGAAAACCCTTGGCACGTTATCTTGATTTGTATTTCTTTGTGCTCGTTTATTTTTGGTATGTGATTTATTAGGTAAGTGCATGTGAAAGAATAGCCAATATCAAACCCAAGAGTCTGTGTCAACAGGTCCAAGCTAAACTCTCCCATTGTATGGCACACCCTGGATGTGGGCAGAGGGAAAAATGAAGCATCTGGAGCCAATTGCTTTACTTCAGATACAAGCAATGGGAACATGACTGCCAACATCCTATCTTACGCTGCTGAAGTTTATGCCTTATGGCTCAATGAGAAGTGTGCTGAACAGTACAGCATAAACTCTGCCTCTTCTGAGACAAATGTAGGGAAAAAGATGTCCCAATCCTTTGGCTGAAAGTATCTTCACAACCTTCGCTTCTTTGCCTCAACCTCTTTAATACATAAACTAACGGTAATTATACACTTAACCACCTCCTCTAGATGTTGCGAAAATTAGTTAATGTTTAGAAAGCACAACACAAATGAAAAGTACTTAAGTAAGTGTTAAGTATTATCAGATAGCATTATGTTGTCCTCACGTAAATTGTTTTCCCCTTCCCACCTAAGTGCCTTCAATCTACTCCTGTTATTTGACTCCCTGTGTCTGAACTTTCTTCTCTGTGACTTTGGAAAAAGAAAAAAAAGTTAATTGAACTACATGTTCTAGTGTTATTTAAAGATTATCTGCTGTGCCACATGTTTAAACAGCAAGTATAGTTGAGTAATTTCATCCTGGAACCAATAATTTTTTTCAACTAAAAATTAGCTTAGTAGGTACTAATCAGCTTGCAAGGCAAATATAATGGAAGAAAATCAATTTAAACTCTCTGTTTGAAGCTTGTGCCAGGTCATTATACAGAAAGACTAATCTGCTAAATAATTAAGGCCCTGTATTTGTGGAGTGAGACGAAAGAAACATTACAAGTGAACAGTAATTCTGTGCTGCCATTTGCCTCTTTAATATATAATTAGACTATGTACTTCAAATATAGATGTTAGTCTGACTCAGGTTTAAAACAAAGCCAGCGGAATGGGCCTTCTGAAAAAGCACCTGATCTGTGCCAAAGAAACCAGAATCAGAGTCATCCCCTTTGGATGTGATCTCTGGTTAAAAGTCAGCCCTGGCTCTGCTGACTGAGCATAAGAAAAGGATGTTAGAAGTGAGCAGCTTCTGTAGCAGCACACACATCCTTATTAAAAATAAATTACTGCAGTAACAGCCCCAAGCACTGCAGTATCTACTGAAAATTAGAGTACTCACTATAACACACTGTTCATGTTTCAAGGCCTTTGCAAGTTTAAACTACTTGCCGCTTCAGTGTGTACTGCATTTCCTGTTTTTGAAAGAAATAAACATAGGACTCTATTTTGGATCAAAACACTCCTCTTCCTACAGACTGAGATATTTTCAAATCTGATTGTCCAATATGAAATACACTGCTTCATGTGCAGATACACAGTAAATATGCTTGCCTTCAATGACATCTGTAGAACTCAATGTCCATGAAAATCAGGACGGGTATGGGTGTTTGAACAGTTACCATTTTGTAAGGCAGAGACACAAGATGTAGTGGGTTCACTTACTCTTCTTGGAGAAGAGCTTCTTTCTCCGTCCGACATGGCTCAGCTTGTATTCATTCTCTTCACAATTGCAGTCTTCACTATTCCTGTTGTAATACTTGGGCAAAAGATTGGAAGTGCCTTTGCTGTTGCCTGCACCTGCCAAGTTCGGCATTCCCTTGCACTTGTGTAGCTTGAGCTTCCCGCTGGCATCTTCTACGCACTGCCATTTCTGGAAGAAAGATTTGGTCATTAAAACTTGTCTCAACTCTGCAATGTCTAATGGCCAGCTACAGTGATCTATCAGAAACTCCTCATTACAGTAAGCTGGGGTTCATTGTCTACCAGCAAAACAGATTTCTTGTAATCTTCCATTTTTAGACAAACCAGGAACATTTTGAAACACTCTTGTATTTGTTTCTGATTTCATTTCCTGGAGGCAGAACAATGGGAATTTGTTAACAAAATCAGTATTACAGCTAAAAATACAGAGGCATCAAGCAAAAAGGTTTATTCCCCAATTATGCTTCTCTAACAAGGAAGTTCAAGCCCTACCACAGGTTGGAAGAATCCTTGCCCACCTGCAAGTGAGTTTGGCAGGCTGGCAGGAATCTGTGCCAATAACAAGCCATTAAAACAGTGCTAAGCTCCAGGCCTGTGTTCTCTACAAGAAAGGAAATAACTTTTCTGAGAAGTCTTCTTCTCTTTCCTAGTTCAAATGCATGATGGTGGGATAAATTTATCCAAGTAGTGGACTCCTTTACTGTAAAGATCCGGTGTGAACTGGTTATCTGGACGCTGTCTGCAGTCAAAGAGGAGGAACAGGCACTTCCAGGGTATAACTCACTTTATCCTAAGGTGGCCATATAAAAGAGAGGAGAAGAATAGAGGATTGCCCTGCAGAAGAGCCCGTTTCTCTTTACTGACTTTAACAGGGTTTGTATAACTAGATCAGTTATGGATGTCTGTGGTTAGACAAGTTTATTTCCATCTTCAGTGTTTCTCTTAATAATAGCTTTTCCCATTCAACACCCTTGGGCTTGGTTGGCAATGGTGAGCTTCACTGCATGCCTGCACAGTGATAATCGCCTCCATCTTCCACTCAAACTGGAGAAAATCTCATCTTTATTCTGATCTGATTACTTCTGGTACTCAAAACCTGAAGCAACTTGGTTACAGATCCCTTTGCGCTGCTGTCAGAGCCGTGCCAAGGGCAAGGGAGTTTAGCCATCTTCAATCTGGCACAGAAGTTTTACCTGCTTCTCAGATAGAGTACAAACTAATTTTACCTACTCCTTTATTCACCAACACATTACTAGCTACAGAGCCAGGCTTTGGGACATAGTAATAAAAAAAAAAAAAAAGACAACAACAAAAAAACAAAAAACATGTATCAGTTGTTACCGTGTTAAACACTCTGGAAAAACCTACAGCTTTTTGCTGAGCCTTGAGAAACATTTCTCCTTTTCCCTGTTACAAAATCCTAAGTCTGTGCCTCCAGGACTCACTGGAATATTGGTAATTTTCCAAATAAAAGAACAGAAAGAAAAAGAGCAACAGTTCCCAAGTGAGATGACATTTTACAGCACCCTGCTGCTCTACGAGGGAGATTCAGTCACTTCAATTTCCATACAGAGGTGTGCCCAGGCTTGGGCAACAAAGCACTCACTTTCCATTGAAATTTGCCCTATCATTTGCATGACAGCTAAGAAAGAAAACACCATCTTCAGTGCTTTCATTATAGAGAATATAGAGAACGCATAGTGCTTTCATTATAGGAGTCAGAAGCGAGATACTCAGTTACAGTGGATTTATCTATATCCACAGGAGGTCTGCTTATTTAAAACATTCAGAAGTTTATGGTGTGGCCACTTATTTCCTTTGACAGTTGTATGCCTCCTGAGCTATAATTACTTCTTAGCTGTATGTATCCTGTCCAAAAATCCTATATGATCCAAGCCTTGCACTCATGCTGATATACCTGTCTTAAGTTTCAGCACAAGGAATCATAGGAAATCAGTGACACTGACAAGCAGACATTTGAATCAGGCATCTTTGCACGGCTGCAGGATGCATCTACCTAGGTGCAGTGTAGAACACAAAAATCTTTGAAAAATAAATTGCTGATTTTTCTATTATTATTTTTTTTTTATAAATGCCCAGCATTCATTGATACACAGACTGGCGTTGGGAGTTACTTTACTAGAACGAGCAACAGTTTCTTTCACAAAAAAAATGTAGAATGAGATTTAAAAATGTTTGTTGCTGCTTCCCATTACAGATACCTCAATCTTAGTTTTGAACGTATATGAACAAACTGCATTTTCTACTCAGAAGAACTCTATGCTATAGGTATCTGATACATGAAAAATGAAAATTCAACAGAGGGAAAGTTAAATGTCAGGATGAGAACTACTATAAGTAAGTGCTGTGATGTGTGGCCCAAAAATATTTAAACTCTATTTCTTTCATCTCCTGTCAAGAAAGTGATGCTTGTTTTCCCCCTCCAGGTGAACTGGAAGAATTCCTTTAATTCTTGGTGCCGTTTAAATTTTTCCAAGGCAGCTGTATGCTGGATGGATATATCCAATGGATATATCTTAAGGGCTTTGCTGGAAGGGCATGTTGTATGCATTAGCAGGCCCACTGCTGAATGACTGCAGAGCAGAACTATATAAATGATGTTAGAAACAAACACTGAACCCAGCTGGCAAAAAACCCCAACGTCTCAAGCTCTATTTTTTTTTCACAGAACAGATACAGGCATGTGTGTGAATGTGTCTGGGAGCCTACAATTTAGCTTGCTCTGCTTTTAAGTACGAACACAAATTCTCTAGGCAATATCACAGCTATATCAACCACATTCATTTCCACAGGATGCTTTCAATCTTAGGGAAAAGAGCTGTAGTTGCAAGAACTGTGAAAACCTCTGCTCAACAGTCAAGAAGCTTTAAACATTGTGAATTCTGGCATTTCAAATTGGTTTCTAGTGCGTAGCACACCCTCTTGCAGAAACCTGTGTCAACCCCTGGAAGCAAATAAAGTATTTTATAAGAGGTAATCGCTTAAATAAGTAAATTCCTATATGAAGAACTCTAGGGTGCCCCAGAGATACTTTGGCTCACAGGTACAAATGATAACCATCCAGCAGCAAAATGTAATTACATATAAATAGTGGATTAACGCAACCAGCCAAGAAAACA
Organism: Cygnus olor; assembly: GCF_009769625.2. NCBI lineage: Eukaryota > Metazoa > Chordata > Aves > Anseriformes > Anatidae > Cygnus > Cygnus olor. The sequence continues at coordinate 6,619,969 of NC_049184.1, forward strand.
AAGTGCCCTTAGTTCACCACTTGCCTCCAACTTTTCAAGTTCTATAGCTCATATTATCTCACAAGAGCTATATCCTCAAAGGGAACATGTGGTTTAACGTAAACTAAAACTCACTGGAAAACCCAAGCTCCCCCCCCAGTCTTTATTCCAGCTCATATCAAAACCCCAATGGGATAACCTGTCTTTCCTCCTGTAGTGCCTTGCAGAACAGCTACTCCAGCCATCAGATAAATGACTTTTGCAGTATGTCCTGAAGTTCATCAGGCTCACATTGTGCAAAACTTTCCAGACACCTCATTTAATCATTAAACCTGTTCCAGCTGGAGATTTCCCACCACCTTCAGGCAGGCCAAGTGAGCTGCTGTGCTTGTGCTTTCTGCCACCTACTGTGTTGGGCTTGTTCTAACATTTCTACCCCATCCCCTACCCTACTTCCCACTGCACAACATGTGCTACTCACTGTTACTTGTGTGCAAATCAGAAGAGTCTGAGCTACAGTTTAATGGAGAAATTAGTATTATTCAATAGAAAACTTGCCCAAAGGTACACTGCAAAGGCAAAGAGAAGACAGCTTGTAACACGTATTTGCCCTCCTTCAGCCCAAACTGTCTGCTCTATGCATCAATAAGAGCAAATTAGGACTTCAGCATCTATGAAACATGACTCTAACAGCAGCAGTTGCAGACTGAGCAGATACTGTTTCCCTCTGCTAACACTATTCACCTTGAACATGCAAATGATCCCTTAGTGGAAAAAGACATATTTTTTCTGAGTGTCAGAAATCCATTATTTCCTTCACAGCCCCCATCACCATCAAGTGGTTTTTGCATTACTGTGCATCGCTGTCTCCTTACCACTAGAGCAATCACGGATGTTAATTCAAAGTCATTACTTGAGGTTCCAATCAGAAATAAATAGCCATGACCTTCCTTGTTAGATTTTTTCATACAATTCACTCATTTCCCACAGTGAATCTCTCTAAATTGACATTGTTTTCTTTGGGAGAAAAGGGCTGATCACACAAATCTCGCTAAGAAAAGTTTCCAGTAGAAACATACAGCTTTCACAGCTGAGCCCTAAATCATCACGCTGTGTCTCATCAGCTCCTCTTTTTGTTAAGAGGAAGGGATTCCATTCCCTGTTACAGAGAAGTGAAAAGTGAAACTGTCTGATCAGTTAGCTGCCAGCAAGGCTCCCTCCCTAACAGTTTTAGGAATATAGACTCCAGAATTCAAGATTTTTGCAGGATAATAAAATCCTCTCTCACTGCCAGCAATCCCACAAAAACACTTCAGCAACATCCATTTTCAGTTTACATACGTTTTTCTGAACCCCATCTTTGCTGCCACATTGAATGGGGAGCTAGAAATAAACTGCAATAATGGCTGGAAATAGACTAACTTCCAGTCTAAATTGATCTGTGAGTAGTTAGGATACAATTTTTCTTGTATGAAACAGTACAGTTTAGTTTAGTTGGCTCTTTTTCTTTGCTGTGTTTTGCTCCTTGTGTTATTTTTTACTGAGCTAATCCAGACAAAACAGCAAATTCCGTAGAGATGCAAGCCCCTTCTCTACCAGAGACAATTCTGCTGCTTTTGTGCAGCTTGCCCTACAGCTCAGGTGTTACAAATTTCAGGAAATAGTCTGACCTGAATTTCCTATTGTTTTTCTCATACACATTACTATTCCTCTGTTCTTGTTGACTGAGATAATGAGCTCATGCCTCTTGTATAGTATCTCTTAGATCCATGCCGACAGATGCCTCCCTCCTCAGCTATTTTTCTGAATATGCCCAGTTCCTTAGCTCTTCTCCACAGGTATTATTTTCTTAATCTTTTATCAATTTATTTTTCCCATTTTATCTTCTTCCAATATATCCATTGGCAAAGGATGAGTCTAGTTTTCTCTATTCCATTTTATCAGTATATAAACAGTACTGCCTGGTCTTTGTTCCAACTGGACACTATTTCATTACACTGGCTCATGATTTTTGGAGATTTGGACCTCTGGGCCCTCAGCTCAATTTCAGTTGTCAAATGCTACCTATCACTCAAACCTTAAAATCACAAGATTATCAACAGAAGAGTAGGAGGACTTTTTAATGCTACAAGCTGTAGCTACAGTGAGGCAGGTGGGGCAATCAGCTAGCATGCAAATGAAAAATGAGGTATTCAGCTGAACTTAATGTTACAGTTACAGAATTCACTTATTGTTGCTCTAATAATTGGACTGTGGTATCAAATGGTCCCAGCTGCTGTGTTAGGTGTTGAGGAAGCTAAGGAGGGTGTGCAGCCTAAGCAGCAATTAGATTAGTGGTGGAGGAAAAAAAACACAACAGAACCACCAAAAGGAAACTGGATTTGTCTAAGGTCCCACACTGAGTCCCTAACTAACTGATGCCAGTCTCCCAGCCTCCAGCTTACTGTCTTTTGAACCGAACTACCTTGCTACACACATATAGCATATTAGAACATTATTTTTATTTTTTATTTTATTAAATGTCAGCATTTATTTTGGCAAGCTTCTTGCATCATCCACTACTGTAATGACAGGGAGTTAAACGTCTCTGTTAACAAGAGATGCACATCACTTGGATCTGTTCGACAACAACAAGCAAAGGAACCTTTAAGTAAAATAACCTCTGGAAATCATTACAGGCTATTTCTGGCTAAAGGAGGAAAACAGTTTTGTTAATTCTAATTCTTGATAAGGAATACAATCCTTGAATAACAGCCCTTAATAAATCATCGTGATTTTAATTTTCATGGTTTGTTGCCTCCTAAATGTTATCAGTCAGTGGGTTGATAAAATTTTTAATGAATGAAGTTATCAACAAGCCATTTCTTGTTGTAATCACAGATTAAGAACCAGATCCTGAAAGTTGCTGAGCACATGCAACTCACACCGGAATTCAGGAACTCTAAAGATCTCCCTAATGAGCTATAAAAATTATCTGGAATCTAGCAGGCTTGATATGCTTCACTGTTACCAAGAGAACCCACGATCTTTAGTAACCTCAGATATTCCTGCTAGCTACAAAAGAACTAGAGAACCACAAGAGACAGACCAAAAATTTTCTTTCCCGTTTTAGAAGAAATTCTTTATAAAACGTGCCTTAGTTTCCAAGATTTGATTAATGTAAGTTCAAGCTACAAAGTCTTCAGGAAATGGAGAAAATGTAAGCTATTTTTTCCTACTGCTCCACCCTTGGCACTAGACAATGGCTAACAATGATAATGGTGATACCACTTTATGAACTGCTGTAGGAAAGCACATATTGATCCGAACAGTTTTCATTGCTGCTATGCCATGCTATGTTGGAGAACTGGGGAGAACAATGGAGTAAGTGGAACCTTTTTTTTTTATGGTATCTTCATGTCACTTACAAAAGAGAATATCCCTTCTTGATCCTGGTAGAGTATGAAGCAGTCAGAAGGAAGGCTGTATATTAGACCTTTCATTTGCAGAATATCTGCAGGAAACCAAGTGCAAATCTGCATAATTTGAATTTTGTCCTGAATAAAATTGTCACATAAGAAAATTCTGTTTGTATTAGATACAAATAGAGGTTTTGGGGAAAAGAAAAGGATTTGAAAAGGAAATAATGTAAATTCAGACAGCTACTTTTCTTACTAAATTATCAGTTATTATTGTACTATACCATGTCCTGCTGAAGAAAAACTTCATATTCTTCTACATGTACAACACAGATTCCCAGTAGCAATCAGCAGTGTTGCAGGTATTTCATGTTTAGTAAATGTGCATAAAGTTGGCAAGTGATTTAGAGGGAGATTTTGTGCAGCTGTTGTTATGATACTGGGGAGTTGCTGGGAATACTCTATAGAGCAATGCTAGTATCATAATTGGCTTCCACAAAAGCACATTAATGCAGGCCTACAGATAAAAGTGGGTCAGCTTCCACTTACCAGCCAGTTTAGAATGAAAAGCCAAACTCCGCCGAAGAGAAAGAATTTGTGAGGAAGCTATTAGGTACTAGGAGAAATGTTTTTTATTTCACGTGGGAAGAAAGAACTCATCTCTCTTAAATCCTTGAATATAAATCCTGAGCTGCTCTTTCACCTGAGCCTACAGTCACCCTTTGTTGGATGCAAATAACTAACACAGCCCAAACTACAAACTGAGAAAGAGAACATGGCAACATGCAGATTCCCATTGCATTCAGGAGAATTTACATATATTAGTCTTGCCAAAAAAAATCCCATATAATGGACTCTGAAACGAGGTTTTAAACAGCATGAATAGCCTCATCTCCATGATCCTGGTGCTCTCTTCTCAAAACGATTATAGGTCAAGGAGAGTGGCTGAGATTTGCAAAGGAAGAGTGTTTTGCAGTGATAGAACTGTATTCACAAACTTGCATGCTCACAAAGGGGAATTTCAAATTCTCCATATCACATTCAAAGCTTTCCTTACTTTTCCTTTACTCATAACGCTGCCCTTGTCCCTTACCACTCATTCCCCTCCTGAGTCTTTGTCCTCCGTTTGTGTTTCATCTCCTACTCACACTTCAGATTCCCTGGCACTGCTCAGAATTCTCTGTGCACGGACTAGCAGGTCCCCAGAACTTCTTTGAGTCAAGATGAAAAATCCCAATGACTTCTGCAAGCTTTCACCTGAATTCTCACCCAGACTTCTCTTTAGATCAGGATGTAAAAATTCACTTTTTGCACTAAACACTCTGGATACTGTTAAACGCATAATAATAAGTATCCTGCAGGATGAGGAGATGTCTGTAATATAACCACTGTATCTGGATATCATAAATTCACCTGACAGCAGTATGTTATTCATTTGGGCTCATTCTACTTATTATGCAGAGCTGTGAACAGCAACAGCAAACAGACAACAACCATTTGTCATTTGGGAAGTTAGTCTTGCTTCACTCTGAAAGACTTTTGGGGGCACCCACATTTAGGGACAATTTACCCTGAAATAAGCACATTCATCTCCCACTATTCCTGCTGTCTAGACAAAGTACTAGGACATATTATCTAGAGCAGGGGTTAGATGGATTGCGACTCCCTTGAGAGCCCTTCCCAGACTCTAATTGACTTGATTGTTAGGCAATTTTTCCTGATGTCCAACTTGAATTTCTTTTTTGCTCAATTTCATCCTATCACTTCCAATTACATCTGACTGAACTGCTCAAAACAGTAATTCCCTCTGTCTCCTGACTACAAGGATGCAGCACACAAATCTCTTATTAGCACACCTTCACTTTGGAATTTGTTGGCAATTCTGACTACAGAGTTGGCATTTTATCCCCACTTCTTACAGATGCCAAAGATATTTTATTATCCACAGAAGCAAACATAAGGCTGTGAATGTACGTAGACAATACAGGGCCTTCCCTCTTTCTTCCATAACTGAGACATGGTAATTAGTGTAAGAAAGCCTGAATGTAGCTAAGCTATCTTATGCAAAGAGACAGCTTCAGTGACAACACGGACTTGGAAAGTCTCTCTTCACCTCTGTTCTTACAATAACGTTCAAAATAATTGGGGAGATGAAGACAAAAGGAAGTTGAAACATCCCTCAAAGAGACAATACTGATGGAAAAAGAAAAGCTGTATTTCCCCCAATGTACTGGATGATCTTCTAGCAGAAATGAAGACTTTTCCCTCAGTTTCTCAAAGAATATTGAACTTTCAAAAAACAATGGCTTGCTCTCACCTATCTAAAATTTCAGCTCAAGACATCTGATGACAAAATACAGCACAGAAGTACTTTTTTTAAGTTCACAGGACTTCCAGCAAGAAGAGGGAAACTACAATCTCCTTGTCTCCTGAATCTGACAAAGAAGCCACAGGAGGAAAAGAGCATCTGGAAAATGATTGTGCATATAAATTGAATCCAAGCACCTAAGGAACAGTGGACTCACTTCACAGGTGCACTGAACTACATGATCTACAGAACCAGAAGAAGGAAGCTGGCCCTCCAACAGTAGAAACTGAACTACTGGAGCCTAAATGGCTCATTAATGACAATAGTCTCGGTGAGACATTCAACTCATGTCTGCAGGAACAGTTATACTTCCCAGACTGACTTACTCTGACAGCCCTCTGAGCTGCCAGGATATGAGGTAATGCCAGCCTAATAACAGATACATTAGCACATGGACCCATCTACCTTCGTCCCTTTGTCCACAGGCAGAATGTGTTACGGTCCTTGGGAGGGGTTATTCTAACTGGTACCTGGATGAGAAAGCAAGGGCACAGAGCCAATTTTCCTGTTTCCAGAGGATGGTAATTACCCCAAGAGGGTAGAAATCTCCACAGAAGTGGAGTCACTGGACACAGCTTTGCTATGCCTTTGCACTGCTCTGGTAATGTTGCAAAACCTTCTCCTAGGCCAAGATCATGCATTGATACTACTATAATTCTTTTTTCCTGAGTTTCTTTTAATACTTGTTTGTTTTCACAGTACATTTTTGTTAACAGGAGGGATATATTGAATTCACAAGACATTAGTTTTCTGTTATTACACATAATTCCAAATAATAAAATGAACTAAATTAAAAATTCAAAGAAAAGGGAGCTGTATGCATGTGGAAGAGGCCAATTTGTTAGGTTCATTGTTGCTTCTCATCACTAAAGAATCCCAAACGCATTCAATTTGGGGAATACAATATTAAAACAACCTAGGCAGTTCTCTTAACAGTAGGCAGAGGCACTTGAATCAGCAATTTCCTGACTGACAGTCAATCTCATAAATGCTGTAATATGGTTTTGAGCAGAGGCCACAAAATGAATCATTTGATTTATAAGCTGGCATTGACAACAAGGAGAATGACAATGTCATAGTTAAGGTGTTAAGCTTAGCCCATATACAACTCCTTACTTTCAGTCTGCCCTACCTGTCCAAGCTGTTCACAAGCTGTTTGATACTCAGCTCTCTGACAGAGGTCTTTCACACGCTGGAATTTGGGCAGAAAGTTTTCTTCCTGGGCATCTACCTTCTCATTCTCTCTCTTATGCAGTAGTTTACTGGAGTGGAAAAAAACAAAAACGAAAAACCACGCATTTATTTTTGCATTGATTCTAAGATAAACATACCGTTTGCTGATAAGACACAGAGAAGTACGCTATCTGCCAGGATGCCAGCATTACTGGTGGCCAAATCTTAATAGCCCAGTAGAAACTAGCCCTTATCATCATCTCCGATAACACAGAAGTTATTTACATCATGCTCAGGGAGCATACAAAACCAGGGCAATGTATTGCACGTCTGATTGGCAGGCAATAACAACAGTGTGCATTAAGAGACCATATCCTCACCACACAGGGCTGCACTTTGCCAAACCTTCATGCCCAGCACTAGGTATGAAGGCAGAGCGGCACAGAGGGAATGGCTAGCAGATGATCACGCAGAGAGGAAAGGTTATTCTTACTCCCATGATATAAGTAGGAGAGTGGGGGAAGTGCTTAAAAGGAAATGGGATGCCTTTCCATCTCCCAATCCAAGTAAAACTCCCCTTCCCCCACCCCAACAGCACATTCAGGTAGGCTGTAGGCAGAGGCCATCCGTTCCCTCCTATCACACAATCACTGCCATTAGGCATAGTGCAGCCGTGTCCCTGCTGGCACAGCTAAATGGCTTTAGGTCTGTGGTAGAGTGCTGCTTTGGCTCTAGCTATTCAGTATCCTTCTATTTAAAAAGACTGAGCTTTGTGATTAACGCTTTCCTTACCCTCTCTCCACTAGGAATGAGTCTCTCCACACTTTCATCTTTTTCTTTAAATGGAACCTGGGAGGAGATGAGGAGAGAAAGAAACAATTTCCAAAAAAAACAGTTATCAAATAATGCCCCGGTTTCCTCTCCCACTCCTAATTCAGATGAGAACCACGACAATAACCTCTCAAGGGGACATACAGCTTTATGAAGCAGGCACATAAGCTTCTCCAGTGCAAATCATGAACAAACATAGGACAGATTTGTTCTCACAGGGACAAAATCCACAACAGATTCACACAGTACAACTATTTCAACATAAGCACTTTTAAGGCACAGAGGATTAACTGAATTGTCCTTGATCACAAAGGATCGCAAATTAAATCAGGATTTCCTGAATCCAGTTTGGACTCTTAACCTGCACACCACCCGCAAAGTATCGTATTCTAAAGCAGCTGCTCCTTCCCCCCTCGCTCTACATGACTACTTATAAAGCAAATCTCCTTTTTCCCTTTTTCTTTTACACTAGCTGCTGATTTTCTCTAGCATGCATCCAGTCTAATTCTCTTCCCTGTCTTTTTCCAGTGAAAGTATTGATGATAAATAATAACTTTGCAATTCTGTATGCTAGTGTCTTTATATTATAGCCTGATACACAACCAACCCTTTCAACTCAATTATTCTACAGCTTATTCATTATGAAATGCTTTGCTACAAATGATGCCACAGAGACATTTAAAATCTGTAGCTCATATAGCTAAAGACCTTCATCATGCGTGGCCCACCCACCACTACACATGCTACTTATAGTATATCCAGATACCATACATGCCAAATACCTACTATATGAACCTTACAAAATGAAAATAGTAATCCACATATCATCAAATATGTCTTTAGATTTTCAGATGATAATTTTATTAATTTTCTGTTAAGTTTGCTGCACATTGATGAATACTTAATCCAATTTCCTGTGCAAACATGTATTTTTACATACATATTTCCTTTTCTTACCTATTCACTGGTCTCTCAGAATCCAGAAGTTTCAGAATGGATTTACCATCCATATCAGATGGAATATCCAATCCAGCAATATCTAGAATTGTAGGTGCGAGATCAATGTTCAACACAATGTGAGGATTCCTGGAAAAACATATATGAGAACCCGGTTTAAAGGCTCTGCAATGACACCAAGCAACTAAAGCAACTACAGCGCTTCCACAGAGATCACGGATCTGAAAAATCTTATTTTGTGACACAAGCAAAGAAAAGAGGACACAAATCCAGTACTATGAAGTTCTGTGAAAGGATTAAGAAGTTAAATATAGGTAAGTTGCATAACCTGAAAAGGAACTAATATGAAGATATAAAACTTTAGTACCAAGCATTTTTGAGAATGCGAAGTAGTTCATAAGGCAAAAATTAGTTAATTATTGCAAAAGAGGTTCAAAACTCTTTCGAAACATGAGAAAGCACTGGAAAAACTTCAGTGTCTTACAGCAAAGTGTCTGCCAAATATGTTGATGACTTGATTAAAAGGTAAATTTGGCAGGCAGCACATGCATTATCTGTATCAAAAAATGGCATAGAAATAAGTACTGTAGCTCATATCACATAAAGCATGTTCTGATCAGAACATGAGGAGAAATATATTGCCAGATACTACAGCAAAAAACTGAAAGAACTGAAAGCTGCTGTTAATGTAGAATGCGAGACAGAAAATGGGAAAGAAAAAGCAAAGAGGAAGCACTTATGGAGAAAAAATAAAAAAAAAAACAAAACATCTTTAACTTAAATAATATCAGCCTTCCCAAATTCAAAACTATCCATTCTGCAAACACTTCGAAACACCTCCAATTGTCAGAGTTAAGAGTGTTTGCCATGCCCTGTTTCTTTAAGCAGTGGCATGTGCTTCTCAGCCACCACGGTTAACAGGGCAATATTTGAACATAAACTGGCTTAAAATTCATTGGCATCAGCTCTGGAGAAGTACAGACAGCTCCCACCCCCAAATGCCTTGAACTGCCATGGCTGAATATGAGTAGGCTCATGGGTCAGAGCATCTTGTTGCACAATCCAGCATTCAGTGGCTGAAAGAATGCCCCAATTTCTGCCAGGTGACTTGCTTTTACTCTGGGTCTAGCTGAGAAGTGCTCTAAGTTTATGTTACTTCTGAAAAGCTTATTTCAAATACATCTATTAAGGTGATGTCTTATTATTCACAACATTACATATATATACAGTTTATTAGCTGTGTATTATTATTTTTTAAACAAATACAAAGGCAGGCAGTCAATTTTTAAAAACTGGGAAAAAAGAAAGCGAGCATACTGCTACAGAGACGATCTTCTACAGCACTGAACATAAAGAACAACCATGCCATGATTTGCAGGCACAAAAGAAGGACTGGGACCAGATGGGCTGCTATACGTGTATGTCAATGCAGAATTTTAACTCAAAATCCAGGACAGAAGAAAGCTGCTAAATTCACACTAATTAATGAGACACCATTTAAAAATTACTACATTTTTGAGCAAGCAAGCAAACAGGCACTGACAAGAGCATGGATGATGAATTAAATTGATGTACCTAATTTGATTTTAATTACTAATAATTGTGGTGTAGCATATTTGGTAATAGAAATGAGAGCTAAGTAATGACTTGCTACAGTGACTGCTATTAAATCTTCGTTGGTATCAAAAGGGAGTCATGGCAATTACTCTGCAGGGAAAACATAAGGTCCACAGAAAACATGGATGATTGAGGTTTTACCATTTAAAGAAAATCAGGCTGAAAGGAAGGATCAATTTATTAGCTGATATATCCCCCTCCAAGTTATTTTATCCTGTTCTTCCTATTCATTGAACTGCGATGGGCTCTGTCCTGCCAGCCTGTCAGGCTGACTCCTCAGATTCTAACAGAAATATATATCTATATTTTATCCCTAGAGGCCACTCAAAAAAAAAAAAAAAGGAAAGTTCAATAGGAAGATTACACAGGTTTTATGAATGTCTAGGTGTGAAGATCCTTGAACTAGTGAAGACTGGAGCTGGCTGGCCTCTAGCATGGCACGTTGCAGAGAAGCTAGCTTACCCCACTTTGGCCATATTAGCTTTGCCTCTCTATGGAGACCAAAACAGCAGCTCATGGGAAGTACAGCAAGTTCGTAGGAGGCTAATCCAGCTCACTGGAAAGTCTCTGCTGCTGCAGACAAACTTCTTTCAGTGCTGGATTAATGTTTTTAATTCCACTTAAGGAATTCCTTCCCTGCACTCCAGTCCATTGTATAGGCAGCCCTGCCACCATGTAAACCATGAGGCAAGATTTGACAGTGAAATACTTCTCATCCTTTATCACTTTTAACATTACAGGAAGTGATCCAAGTATACCTAGGATTTCAATAGACTCACCGCACCTACACTTTGCCTCCAAATTACAGAATTTTAGCAACATTTTTCAGCAGAGTATTGGATCTTCTGCTTAGCACAGGTGTCAGTCACAGTCTCTGGTGCACTCACTGGCTCTCCAGATGTGCCTCTTTCAGAATATTCCTGCTCCCCTGCCACGTCTTTTCTTTTTCCTGATCTACTTTATTCTAAATTCTGTTTGCACTCCTCCTCTCAAACTCTTGGCTTCACTTTCTCCCTTATATCACCTCCCATTAGATCAGCCTGCTATTCCTCTACAAAATACACTCCCTCTTCTTATCCCAGTGATGTTATTCACTCCGATCCTTCTGATAAAGTCATGTGCTTCAGAGTTTAGTGCTAACTTCTACGGGGGTGTGGGGGGGTGGAATTCAGTACCTCACAACTTCAACTGAAATCATTAGTTGAATACATGGTGCTGGAAATTAAATCATGCCTAAAATTCAGTTTAACTACTATCAAAACTGTTATTCTCCATTGTTTATTTCACATGCATAACTGCTGTAAATAAATTGCACAAACTGCAATATCTACAGGATGTAACATTTTGTGTCTACTGATAATATGCATCAGTTAATTTAACCAACAAATGGATTTTTTAATTTTTTTTTGCCACCGTATTACATGCTAGATCTGTTCCTCTGCAGTAATGAAAAAAATTGCGTGTAGAAGATTGTGTGCATGTTAATTATGCTAAAACATGCACATTGATATAAATAAAAGGCAGTAAATTATGGCACTCTGTCCAAAATCATTACTTAAGTGCAAATATTTGCTATTGAAATAATTGCTTAGAAAGTGTATTTACATAATTTCTTAGCTGATCAAAGCTACCATTTTAATTAACAGCCATATTCTGCATGCTCGCGTGCATCTGACAAACAACCCTAACCATGTAATCTCAAAGGATGAACCACAGAAGATGTGTGGATGATAATTGTAGATAAGCTATTATGTACATTCTTCTTCGTAAGTTGAAACAAGTGGCTTCGCTAAGTGTTTTAATTAATGCCCAGCAATAATTACCACTGTAGCAAGTGAACATTATATCATACATTTTTCACCTTGAAAATATCATAGATACATGCATTATTTGCATCCCTCAAAAGGAAACAAATAAGTGTTTCTTAGAATGGACCTATTTCCCAGTGGCTTTTTCAGCTACATCCACAAAGGATGTTGTAGCCAGGTGGGGGTCGGTCTCATCTCCCAAACAAGTGATAGGACAAGAGGAAATGGCCTCAAGTTGTACCAGGGGAGGTTTAGGTTTGATATTAGGAGACGTTTCTTCACTGAAGGGGTTGTGAAGCACTGGAACAGGCTACCAAGGGAAGTGGCCGAGTCACCATCCCTGGAGGCATTTAAAGGATGGGTGCCTCCAGTAGGATGCCAGGTCAATATGACCAGAGCTGTGAACATCAAGGATTTTTCTGGTTACGACATGCACACACACACACACAAGCAAAGAACTTACAAGGACCCAGCCTCCACATTTGGCCCTCGGACATAGAAAGGAACTCTGATATCAAACTCATATGGCATGGACTTTCCTTTTACCAGCCCAAACTGACCAATATGATAGCCATGGTCTGCTGTGTATATTATATACGTATTGTCCAGTTCCCCTGTTTCAACCAATGTATTGTAAATCTGAAAAAAAGCAAAATAAAACATGATGTTTGTTTCATTGAATAGTATTGTACACAGAATATTGGATACAATTTTCTGCCTATGCGTAATCTATAAATAAATAGCAACAGTTCAGCATGCCACTGATTTATCGCAATGATCTATTCCAAATAATCTATAATGACAAAAATTTTACTAACTGAATATTGTGGCTATGTATTACAGGGCAAATCTCTGTTTTCTGTTTTTAGGTAAACGCATTCACATCCCATAGTTTCAAAAGTGTTTGTGTTCAGCATTTTGCATGAGAGCTGTCAAAATATGTATTTGATACTATCTGGTAACAGAGATGAGAGCTTCAAGGTGATGAGCATTTTTAAAGTTCTCTCTTCACCTTTATCTTTTCCCACCAGCAAATAATTTTAATAAAATGACAGCATTTTGTACCTCACACTTATTTAAGCAACATTTAACAATCTTGCCTTCAGACAAATCAGTCGCCATTATGCAGAATATCTGTAAAATCTCTTCTGGATGAACACCATTTGGTCTCACTAGACAGAGAACTAACAAAGAATTAAGAGAAGCTTTAACTCTATTTGTAGTTGCTTCTTTGGATTTATACTAGAATCTTTAAGTGAAATGTACCAACCTGAGCACCACCATCAATTTTTTATGTGGTATTTTCACTTGCAAAGATCCAAAGGTGGGGGGGCACCACCAAAGTGATGCCTTTCACATTCAAGACAAATCAGCATGGAAGAAAATAAACTCTTTTTTGCATTATTTTTTTATTGTTGCCCTTGTTCTTGCTTTAATTTTTAAAGACTATTAGATGCATATAATTCAGTTGAAAATCTCACACCAACTTGGGGATTACAACTGAAAAACAACCCAACTGATTTTGTATGCAGTGGAACATATGCGTAATAAATTAATCCAAAGTGAAAACATTTCACTAAACAGAAAATCAAAATATTGTAGTAAAATAGCTAATCTCCCCAAATGCTGATATCTGATCTGTCTAAGAAGGTTCATTAAGAAAATTACTTGCCTGAATCAGTAATTATAAGACATTACTAACAAGTTCATGCAATGCCATTCAGATACTTTATCTTTGCCTTACAGGACTCCTCTTATTTGAATCTTCCACCATTTTGACTAAGAATGCCAAGAGAAGCAGAAAATTGCAACACCTTTAAATCTGCCTTCTTACAACTGGAAACAAATCCAACCTTTTTCACAGTAGCTTTTAGCTAATTCAGATATTTCTGTTCAAGACTCCCAACTTGCACTAAGAAATTTCATTGTTACATAATGCAGACTTAATTTAAAAAAAGATAAAACAGAATCTACCTATATATGTATTTACTTCTAACATTTAACATCCTGGGCCTGATTTATCATGGAATTGTTCTGGTTAGTCCTGCTGTAGCACCTTTTTTTTTTTTTTCCCTCTCAGAAATCCAGTGTTACAGGACCAAAATAGACCCCCACAGTTAAGTATTTTTCAATAGGTTGTAGGATGACTTTTCACTATCAGAATATTTAAAAATTAGGACATTTTTTTCAGGTGATCCCTCTCCTCTTCTCCTTAATCAGCAATGACTATACAGCAACAAATTAGTTCACTTAAAGCACCCAACTCACAGTGCCTGTATTTAGGAGATGAGGATCCTTACATGTTGACAGAGAGACAACATCCTCAGCAGTGAAAGGATAACACACTATTTAAAAACTACAGCAGTCCTCCTCCCCCTCTTACCTCCATATACAGCCCTCTTATCTTCATATACACCACTGCTTAGAGCTTAACTCAAGAAGCAAGCACTTACTGACTTAAAAAGTGACTACTAATCTTACCATCTCCATAGAGTCATCCACAGACATGAGTGTTTGAAGGCGCTTTCTCTGCAACATGTTAGTGAACTCCATGTGTATAGGCTTCATGGGACCTGTATACCTCATTATCCAGTGCTTGTCTGGGTTTGGAGCATAGTTATAACTAGGAGTGCTAAGAAGCAAAGAGAAAAGCAGAATACTTTAGCAGTGTAGAAAAAAAGCCTTAACAATGTATAACAACAATTTCTGTTTGATCAACACCATAGGACATGCTCTCTGAAGTACACAATAAAATACTAGATTTAGTTTGGAGAAGTCTATTCTTTCACGTTCTATGGGGAAGATGGGAGAAAACAGCTCTGAGGGAACTAAAACCTATTAAGAAAGTAAACATTTTTGCAATGTCTTCAGACTAACAGATACATTTCAAGGCCAAGAGACTAGCCTCAGTGTCCAACTCCACAAATGGGATGTATCATTTGGATAAAGAGCACATACTACAGGTAGAGTTTCCTTCTACACGTTATTGCTTTGCTTTCATTCTGCCCACATTAGCACAGTAAAAGCTGTTTGACAATAACTATAAAACTTGCTGAGAAGGTTCTGCTATGTTGTTTAATGGCTTTTTTTGAATTCAACATGACTGGCTACTTTAATACTTCAGTACTAGGGGGACGCACAGAAACCCTACCTGGTGGTATCAAACTGACTGTGAGCTCATGGCAATCAGAAGTAGATAGATGCATGGCCAGATTTTAAAGACTTGCCAAGAAAAGCAGGGGTGAGGGGAAACAGGACTGTATTTTGTAGATACTTTCAAGCCACCGACTCCTTTGTGATCATAAGAAACTTTCAAATTCTAAATTGATGAGTTCAAACTAAAAACATATAATTGAAGTTCCTGCAAAAATCCCAAAAGCTGGATTCAGTGTCTTCCTGGAACCTCACAGACCCTCTAAGTACTCATAATGTTGTAACCATTAAAGTTATGAGGAGAAATATCACTCATTGTCCATTATTTCACGTGGTTGTCAGTTTCAGAGATTGCTTTTCTGTGCTTAATTACGTCACTCTAAGTTAGCTGGATCTAAACAAAAGATTTATTTTGGAATATTTTTATCATGATGTTGACTCCTTGTATCACCATCTCCCTAGGAAGCTGTATTTATAGCTTATATTTACAAGAAATACTATTTTTACCTACCATAAATATTCCTATTTTTTTTAATCCCTTAAGACTAAGAACCACTTTTATGAGTTTCTTCCTATCCTAGTTAAAACGCACCACACGCAGAGTCTAAAATATTAAAAATTACTTTTCCTACGTGATTTGTTAAGGCTTCCCCTTTCATTCAAAGTAATAAACTCAGTCTATGCAAAAGTGCAAGCCAAGACGGTGACACAGTAAAACAGGAAAAAACAGCAGATAGTCAGCTATTTTCTTCTTCCCAAACACAATTTCCTGATAAATTCATCTCCTACTTGGCAAATATCTACTGTTATTTTTGTGCATGCAACAGAGCAGCAGGGTAGGTTATTAAGATAAACAATAGTAATATAAACTGAAACTTTTCCTTGAAGTAAGTGTATCTAATGTATCTTTGAATATGACAGGTAATCTTAAGTTTTTATATAAATATGAAATTAATAATCTGACAGTGAAATGTTTTATGCAGAAAGCCTTTGTTAGATGCTATCTGCAAAACGTGCGTAGGCAGCAAATGGAGGCTTCTTCATATAGGGAGGAAAGGGCTGGTGTTTATTCTCTGTGTATTGCTAATAGCCACTTGAATTTCAGAACGTTATTGTGGCTGAAATAATGACATTGCTCCTTTGAAAATGCTGACAGTTATGGAAACTGTTGCTATGTGATGCCCAGAATGAATCAAAAATGCTTGGCAAAGACCTTTTCAGCTTACTTTGTGATTTCCTGGCTGATTTGAAACCTCCCGCTGTTTAATCCAACCAAAGCCCGTGATTTTCTTTGATTACTACAAATGTAACCCTCTTAACACTTAACAGATTTGTCTGTCTTATGGGAAAAATACACAAACGTAAAGTTCCTAGAAGTTGGTTAAGATAACTCCTTCAAATGCACTCAGAAGATAAGTCCAAGTCTGATTGCATTTGACCTTGGAAAAAATGGGTGGTAAAGTGTACCCTCTACAGAAATAATATTTCCGATGACTGTTAAACTGCCCAGCTGTTGCATTATCTGCAGCTATTTGTATAGATGGTAAAAAAACGGAAAACCGGCCATATAGCCCACAGATTTGCTATGCTGAATGCTGGTGGATAAGGATAATTTTCAAGTAAGACTGTAGGTACACACAAAAAGGAACTCTGCAAAACAAGAAGGACAGACACTGCAGTATAGGGTAGAATATTCATACCAGCTAGTACATGTAATAATAGAAGCACAACACGCTCTGATTGTCAGTCTATGCTAAAATCCTTAGCGTTAACTTCCTATTAGCAATGCTAGACAATACAGTATGTATGACAACCAGCATAAGCATTACAGTTGCATCTGCACTTTGCTTTGTGGATACAGCTTAAGAATCTGCATGCAGACTTTGTCAACGCTGCCGCAAGTCGAAGTACAAAGACTTGCTACATGGCCTTCTGATTCCAGGGCTGGGCAAAGACTTCGTTCAGGATATTGCTTCAGGGCAATTCATAACAAGTGTTCCACTTGTGTCCTGATCCTTCCCTATCATATCCACAAGATAACAGAACAGTGAGAACTACACACACAGACCTATCTGTCACTGAGCAATTCCCTGGGATGTGGGGACAGAAGAAAGAATAGAAACCAGAGGACTAATGTGTATATACAGTAAGGGAATGATGCATGTTCTGCATTTTTTAATCTAATCTTAAAGCCAGGCCAGTGAACATCTTTACAGATTATTTTTCTGTAATGGTATGAAAAGTGTTTGGAATAAGACTGGCAGTTTCTTTGCACAGGAAGTATATAAAATCCTGTTTTATGTTCATATCTAAAAAAACCCAAAACCCACAGTTCCTTAATCTACTAAGTTATTTCTTTACAAACAAAACATATTTCTGCAAAGTGTTATTTCCTGCATAATTATCATCGCAAGAAAAAGCACCTACAATTAAAAATAGTTTTGTGCAACTATTTTATAATGAGGAAGATAAACCTAATTTGTGTGAAAATAGAAGTTACATCATAAGCAAAAGAAAAATAGATGTAGTTTATATTTTTCATTGTTAGCCTTCCTCAAATCCTTCTACTCTTTTTCATTCAACCACCATAAGTAAACTGCTCCAGAATGTTGTTTGACAGAAGATTATAATCTCTGAGATACAAATGCCTACCAGAACTTCTGCTAAGACCCATGTCAATACTGAGTATAAGCAATAGCAGAAGTTACTCATTTGGCATCTCTGTAACTTTAATTTCAGAGAAAATAAATGAGCATAAGAAGGCAAACAAACATGAAATACTACATTGCTGAGATCTAGGACACAGATTGTCTTTGTTAGCACAGCACAGAACAAAGAAATACAATTCTGAGTTACACGACACCTAGACAACAGAACAAGGGAAGCTTTTTTTCCTCTCAGACCCTATTTTAAATGAAGTGAAAAAGCTCAAATGGATTTCACTGGACTTTGGATTTGTCTGAGCAGCTTTGGCTACCAATTATTACTTCAATCTGTTAGCAGTCCCTTCACAAATCCAAAATAATACAGAATTCCCCTTAAAAAAGGATACAAAGGAAGAAAGTTACAAGTGTTGAGCATCAATGAAGACATAAAGATAGTAATTAGAAAAATACTGAATATTTTCCATTGTGACAAAGGGTAATTTGGGTGAATCATTTGATTTATCAGCATGAGATGAGACACCTGTAGTAGAGAATTACAGGGCTGTACCTGCAAACCATCTCTGTGGCTATAAACAAGAACCATCTTATCATGGTGTTGCACTGGAGCTTATTAAAATATTAACTTGGTAACTAGATGATACTGACTTGGGGACCTTAGCTGTTTTCAAAACTTTGTACTGCATCATTTACAGATATACCAGCTCATTCAGAAACGGCCAGACTAATCTGATGCTGCAGGCCTCTTTTTCCTCTCTTTCCTTATGGAAAATAGAAGTAATAAGTAACACATACTATGTGATTTTTGGTAATACCTATGAAATAATATGTCTGTGTCTATCGACAGGGAGACAGGGTTTCTTCCACCGAAGAGACTACAACTCAAGAACCAGACTTCGATTCTTCTTCTAAAAATAAAACAGTGCTTCACTTCCCAAATAGGCTATAACAATGTCCAATGGTTTCAACACGAAACTTTCTATTTATCTGTGAGCTACATTCCTGAGTTCTAGATGCAGTAGCCACCTGTACTAGTGCAAAGAGGTACAAAAAAACCTTCAAACTCTTCCTATATATTTGTGACAAAGTCATGCCCAGAGTATTGTAAAACAAATACTGTTCCCCCAGAGGTACCCAGGATTTTATACACCTGAACCTGGAAATAACAGGATTTTCACTTTCCTTACATGTGTTGCGAAGCATTAGGAAAGAGATGTGAATACTGAGGAGCTGAATCTTCGGGGCCATGAGGAGCAGCATGGCTTATAACCATCAATACAGGCCTGTGAGGATACATCTTCTTTGAGATTCTGAAGAATGTAATACTGTCATTGGTTATCAGATCAGTTAGATAATCCTGCAAGTAGAAGGAAAAGTATAATGAGATACTTTAAAAATAATTTCAAGTTGGGGGTGTGATGGGAACAGGAGGTCTTAGATAACATAAGAAGCAGGAAAAAGAAAGCTACTTAGCTCATAAAGGGAAAAGGAGGGAGTAAATTATAGATGTTAAAACTTCAAAACCTAAAATCAAATATTTACCTCTTCACTGTCTAGAAATATGAAAAGCAACAGTTTCGTCTCAGAAATGAATGACATTAAAGATCAATTAGGACTCTTTCTTCTCATAGTGTATAACTGAATTATGCAGATCACAATACCAACTACAATGACCAGGTATTAACAAGGAAAAAAAAAAAGAAAATTAGAGGTTAATTTATTTGCTTTTTGGTGTTGAAATCTTCAAGGTGTGTAGTCCAACCCTACACCATAAAAGTGCTTTGAAAATTCAAATGGATTGATACTCATTTTTCTTCTCCTCCCTCTGAACCAGAAGTCACTAAAGCTAGAAGATGCTGGACTAAATGGACCCAAAATTTCATTCTATATTACAGTCACAATGACACTCTGATAAAGATATACCTCTATCAAAGTAATCACTGATAACTTAGAGGAGTCCCTTTGGAAGATAAGGACTTCTTTCTATTTTCCAAGAAGTATCATATACATCTTCTGATATATGCTCAAGCTATATGGATTGAAGACAGTATTCGCGTAATGACAAGCCATGTTCCTCCTTGGGCTGGCTGTATCATGGGAAATGTTGCAAATATAAATACCCGTCAAACATGATTAGGATAAGAAAGACACTTAAAAAAAAAAAGTTATCTCGTCACAGCTGAACATAAAATTGGACATAATGACTGCTTCTTGCCAAGTGAACAAGGTGTGGTATGTACTGCACTGCACCTCCTTTTACATACAGATTTTTCTCCATGGTTTGGACACTTTCTGCTCTTTACCACTGCCAGTGTCCATGACATGAGAAGACAGCTTCTGAGTAATCAAACAATTTTTTTCATTGACTGTATTTACTTTCCCCCACTTATTTCCTGTGCATCCCAGAACCAGGCTAGCAAAGTCTCCATTATAGATTTATAACTGGTCCCAACACGAGGCGTATCTGTCATGAAACTGCCATGATTTTGCCTACTATTGATATATTTTCATCCTGAAAGCAGGTATAATTAGGCATAAATCCAAAGTTAACTGAAGAAACTCCATGCATTAGCATTTGCAGTGGAAGGGAAGATATACAGTAAACAAGACCAAAGAAAATCTGACTTCTGAACATAAGTCTCAGTAACTGACCATACTCTCAAAAAAGCACTGACACGTATCTAAACTGTGCCTGTTCTTTAAGCTGGCTGGTCACTTTCTCAAGTATGTAACCCATCTTTGACTTAGACATTAAGAGAGAATAGTCTTCAAATTCTATTTTGAAGATGAAGATCTTCACCTGGTCAAAACACGATTCAAACTTAATTTTGCAAACACAAGTGCTTACCAGGCCAAGGACCAAACAGAAATGTTTCCTTCAACTGGTTTATTTTTTTTAAAGCTCCAGATTGTGGAGACTGTAGAAGATTCCGGGAATGCAAACAAAACTAAAAATTCAACTTAAAAAGTTGAAAGAAATTGAAAAAGAAAAAAATGGAGTAGAATACTTCCTGTTAGAGAATCTGAAAGAATTTGCAAAGATTTGATTTTCAGAGGATAAATGCTTAGCAATTGCTTTGGAGGACAGAATCAGTCATTCATTTTGTGTGTTTTTTTCAGTTTTCCACGGGCACATAATTAGCATTAATTATGTCAAGAAGATAGGGCTAAAATACAATCTGATTATACTGTCTGTTACTGGAAAAGTAGGCTTCCAGCAACAAAAATGGTAGGAAGAATAGAGAAGCAGCCTTGTATTCCAGCTTGTGTTTGTGCATTTGAACTCCAGCGTTAACATCAACACATACTGTTGCTCTGCACACTATCTGTTTATTATCATAGCTGTGTATTAGGCAAGAATATGAAGATTATAAAAACATTTACATTTTCATCAGACTTCTTTTTTTTCTTTTATTAACAAACTCAGTAAGAAAAACGGAACCAACTGAAAACCTAAACATTTTCAAGTATTGCATATACAAAATAGAGCTGAGACTCTTGGAACGTAAAGCTCCTTGTTGACTTTTTATAACAATGGGGAACACTGCCCTATGAAATCACTTGCCTGACATTGCTCCATTTAAGGTAAATTTCCATTATAATGTTTTTGGTAGCACGGCTGTAAAGAGTAGCTCTCTGATTCTTCATAGATCAGAAGGGAAATAAAAGACAAATAATTCTGTACATCAGTTGTCCCTTACTCCTAGCAACTGGTAATAGAAAAGGAAACCATAGAAACCCGTCAAGTTTTATCTTTCAGCACAAACTACACTCTATTAAAAATGGCAAATGAGTAAGGGGAAGAAGGAAATCACATAGACATCAACCTTTTCAAGGAAAAAAACTGTGAACACATCACTAATGAAACAAAAAAGAGGAAGGCAGGATTTGTGCTCAACAGGAGAAAGTGAATTCCATTTCTGTTAAGCAAATACACCTTATAAATCCGTATCACTCCTCAGCAAGTCAACTTTTGAGAGTTATACACTATTTAAACTATATCCATTTACTGATTAACTCATTTACATTTATATTCCAGAAAAGCCAATTTCTTTGGAAAATTAACATTTTCATCTGAAATAAACATACTCCTGTATGCAAACAGGTAACTGTTTGATCCGTAACGAGTGCTAGATGGAGGGGTGACACAGGATGACATTATATTTCACAATAATTATCAAGTATTTTAGTAAGTTTGGCCAGAGTACAACATCCTTGGAAGTATATTAGGAACATACACACCTCTAACAATACATCAAGATATACATTTAATAATTAAATTCTGCCTTCATTCAGACAGTGAAGTCAGAATTACCGTAAGATATACCAAGATACTATGAATTCTCCTCATCTGGCTGTGAAACAAGTTCCTTTAACACAAAAAGATGGGTCTAGCTGGAGGGAACTGGATTCTTATCTCATTTACGTTTGTGCAACTCCACTGAAATCAGTTCTATACCAGGGGAATAGATGACAATCGGATTTAGCACACTGTAATTATAGTACAAAGACGAAAAATAGTTGTCATGCAGCATTTAAATCTGTTTTCACATCTGCAGCTCATAACACACATTAACAGTCTCAGGATGTTTTGTTTGTTTCTATTTCTGCTAACAATGTTTTCAGTAACATGACCCGCATGGAATGGAAGATAACAGAAAGTCCAAACACGGAGCCTACTGCATTGCAGCTAATGTAACACAGAGCAGCTTTCAAGTATGAAGAGAATTCTTTAATTAGACTGAAACCATAAACCGTAGCTTTCTTGCAGTCTCACTCAAATATTAAAGAAATAGAAATAAACCGGTAAGACCTACCCTGGAGTAGTCAAATCCATGTTTCTCCTTCACTCCATTTCTACAGAGTGTGTAGTTGTAAAATCGAGAATTTTTAAGTAATCCAACCCATTCTTTCCAGCCAGGAGGCACATAGGAACCATTGTATTCATTAAGGTACTTTCCAAAGAAAGCTAGGGGTAGAGAAAGCAGAAGTGCAGTAAGAAGGTACAACAAACACCTCAAAGATACTGTTTTTAACCATATTCTTTCATATCCGTCTCGTCTGACTGGAACATTTTCTTCATCCAGACACACATAAGGTAATAGATAAGTTATGATTTTGCCTTTGTTTCTTTATTTCAGAGCTCCATAACACGTATCTTTTGATTTACAACCTGAGTACA
Source organism: Cygnus olor (assembly GCF_009769625.2). NCBI lineage: Eukaryota > Metazoa > Chordata > Aves > Anseriformes > Anatidae > Cygnus > Cygnus olor. Next base: position 6,643,098 of record NC_049184.1, read on the forward strand.
TGAGATACACTGCACTACAATTATCACATTTTATTTAGGGGCTGATACATTCAGACTTAGATGAACAAAACAGAAAATGTTTAAAATAGTATCAGTTGCCACATTATCTCATCCTACTCTGAATCACCCAATTTAGCTACATTTTTCATTTTAGTTACACCCACTTATGCCATCTCCACTTCTGGAACAGTCAGAAGCGCTGAGGTCACCAACAGAGGAGGCTGGCTTAGGAGAAATGAAGACAAATGGGGACCGTAAAGATGATGAGATTTTAAACTTGCTGTATAGAGGAAATGAAACAGCAGAAAAAGTGCAGAGTAAGTGCAGAATAAGTGCAAGGATTCCAACACAGTGTAGACGTTTGAATGATCCTCCCACAAGAGCTATGTATATGCTAGCCTTGCTAAACTGTAAATTGCAAGTGTACAGATGCTAATTATTTTCCATAAAACAGTTAAGAAAAACGGAAATTGTTAGAATTATATAAGAACACATTTTCTAAAGGATATGATGTATCCAGTGACACTTCCACGCTATTCCAGAAAAAAATCAAAATTAGCAGTACATTTTTTTCAGTATTACTTCATGTTATATCATCACTATGCAACTGCAGGATAAATTACACCCCATTCCTCCAGATACTTCTTTTAAAGCTTAGAGGGAAAATTCTGCTCTCACGCCTGTGGATTGCAATGCAATTCAGGACCTGAGTTTTTCATGTCAGAACTCACATCTCAATTTCTGAAGGGTCTGGCAATCCAAGTTAGCACTATCGCAGCGACCAGCACAAAGACCTTTACATTTGTTCCACTTGACATTACAAATATTTTTAATCCAGAAGCACGTAGTGCTGCAGCACCTCATGCTGACAATCTACCAGCAAATATCTGTGCTTCTGTAAGGACAACAGAGTACCTGAGACTCTGATCTTAACCTTAGATTAAAGCTCCTCGCAAAGTTGAGGGGATAGGAGCACACAATTCTCAGCTCCCAGATCCTTCAAGACTTTTTTTTAAGCTTGCGGCCCACAGCATCTGATACTGTGCCTTCTTGTACTTATATACATGCAGGGAGCAAGGCTGTGGAAAGCACAGAACTGGTGTTCAGTCACTGTAAAAAGGGCCCTGAGTGAAGTCAAGGATCTGTGTCTATTTGTAGTAGGCTGAATCTGTCTGAAAGATACACACAATGAGAACAGTGGAAACCATGATATATAACAGTACACGAGAGAGCTCTGTATCATTACCAGATAGTGATTTTCTTTTCTATAAAGATGGGAAATATGACCTAAGCAATATTATAATACATAATAATACAATACAATGGAATACAGGGAGTAAGTATGCTGTGCACTGAATGGCCATGAGACCCAGCTCGAAGTGCCTAGGTAGAATTCAAAAGCATGTTTTGAATCATCTCCCCAAACAAATTTAAATGCATTCAATTAATGTTTTAGGTGAGCCACAAGAAAGGGAATGTTTGAGAACTTTCAAAGTGTTTGAAAGAGATAGAGGTGTTGACAAAATTAGGACCTGTATCACAGAAGATATGAAGGGCACATGTATTGAGACACAATTAATACGATCCTTGAATTTCTAAGTATTCTAATCCTATGTATTTTGCAAAAGCAGGTAAGGTGTTGCATTATTTTACAGATGAGCCACTTACAAAGGGGTTAACTGAGAAGCATGCTGCAGAGAAGAATTCCTGTTTCACTGTCCTGAACTACCTCCTCATGTCTTCTTTAACCAAGCTAAGTAAACCTGAAGCAACAAACAAAGCAGTAGCTACCCCACTGTAGATAAAAACTATTGCATTACTCAGGGACTGTATTTGTACAGTATATACTTTTGGCTTTATGAATTATTTCTAATTTTTAAAGAATAAAAGGCAACTCATAGCGACTGTGGGGAATTAAACAATGCAGATGAACATTTTTTCTTGTCTTGGTAACAAGGAGTAAAGGATTGAAACACTGGCCACTGTCTGCATCAGCAGGTTATGCACAAGGCAGTCCAAAGTCTCTTGTCCCCCAAGCAACATATTATCATCCAAACAGATACATTTGGCATTTTTGCTCACAGAAACCAATCAGTTCCTAAAATGTATGGCTGAAGAATTCAGGAAAGAGGCATTCTATAGAGAATTACTTCATTGTTATTCTGCAGAGGCATTAAAGGCAAGTCTGGGGGAAGTTTCCTCCAGCACCTTTCGCATAACCTCCATTGTACATTCAGGATGTCTTTATACTCCTTCATGGAAGTCAAGTGCTTTAAATAATTTTCTCTGCTGTTTCCAATCTTCCATTGCACATCTTTTTCCCCTCCTCCCTCCATCTGAGCCTTTCAAACACTTGTTACTCAAAAACTGTTAATCACTTCTCTGTACTACAAAATACTGGGTTACAAAAAAGCTCTCCTGATGCTGGTGAAGGATTTTGATTTTGGATTGTAAAGATTCTCTCTAACATTTTTTCCCCTCATCAGATTTGTTCACCGCCAGAGACATCTGCTCAATAGCGTACACATGCCTTCGGTACATCCAATTACAAACCGCTCCAAGATTTCATTAACAAACATCCTCAGAGACTGCTGTTTGATATGCTCAGCCATGTTCCTCTATCCAGTCTAGGAAAGGATCATTAAAAAACACCCAAGCAACCATTTTTAATAAATGCATCAAGAATGTGATCTCCCTTTGCTTTCACTACCATACAACACAGTTTCTCCTCAGACCCCATGGAACAGGATACAACAGAACTGAGTCCTTTGTACACTATTACCATTTCCTCAAGGGTTCGTAACCTTTCAAAGTTCATTTCTCAGAGTCTCACCCTTCAATGATAAGCACCTGGAAAATTCTTTAGTATACAGTAGATTTTTTTTCACAAGAGGTTTTGTTTTGTTTTATAAACTCTTTCTGTAAGGAAGAGAATCACACATGCAAGAATTTGCCCCATGCTATCAATTAACACAAAGGTCTGCTCTGAATGAAAACCACTGCAGGTATACCAGGGCCACAGCTCACTGCTTAGAAAGCACAGCTAACATATTGCCAAATGTAGTATAAAAGCATAATTGAAAGACCAGACATCTTGGTCTCAAAAATGCTCCCAACGGCACCAGTTACCACCACTGGAAATGCTCAGGCTAGTTTTACCATCCACCCTTAGCTACCAAACTCTGCAAGTTTATTAAAAAAACAAAAACAAACAAACAAACAAAAAAAAAAACAACAACAAAAAAAAAAAAAAAAAAAAAACCATCCTGCTACTTTTTTTAATACCTACCTAAAAACACTTAACAAGACTTAAATGCCTCTACAAAGGATATTCATAGAACTTCGCATTACACTGAAAATTAAGACATTTCATCCTACTGATGCATCAATAAAACAGTGCAGGGCATCATTTGTCTCTTTTCATTCCATACAGAATGCCCAATGTTGGCAATCAGAACAGAACTTTTTTGGCTCCCACACTAGAAAGGGGAATGCAGCACAAGCCAACAGAGATTCTCCAGTGCAGAACTGTTAGAAGATCAGAATTATACATGGAATTTCAGGCTTTCATTCAGTTTCCTCAGTTTGGCAGTTCAGGTCTGATTCTGACCCTAGTCAGCCTTCTGTTAGGCACCGTTCTGTTACCCACTGGCCAAGATCACTTCCCTGTTCCGCTAGGGACCTGTTTAACAATATGATCATGGTGTTCATGTGCTTTTAAAATAAGGTAAGAAGATGAAATCAAAAAAGGAACATACAAGAGGCATACTGGTAATAGCTTCCCGACAGTGTTACGTTACATTCTGTTAGGAAGCAGTGAAAACCAAAACTCTTGCAGTCCTTAAGGACGAGACAAGCTACGCACTGGAAAGATACCCTCCAAGGAGCAATGCTAGCCTGGCCTCAGGAGGTCCTAATAAGCTCCTCACCTGTGAGGAGGTTATGGAGAAGACAGAGCCAGGCTCTTCACAGTGGTGCATGGTAGGAGAAGTAACTGTGATAAATTGAAACAAGTGAGGTTCAGCCTGAATATAAAAAAAAACTTGAGAGAACAGTCAAACATTGAAACAGGTTGCTCAAAATGACCGTGCAGCTCCCATCCTCTGTGTTTTTCAAGACTAGGCTGGCTAAAGCACTCAGCAACATGGCCTGGCACAGGCTTTGGGTATGTGGTTGGACAACAGTCCTCCCTTCCAACCTGAACTATCCTGTCATCAGCTAGGTGACTTACTAGGCCGATCTTCAGTCAAATTTACTTCGTTCCAGGACTTTAGCATTTAGGAGGATATTTGTAAATGCTTGTGCTCTCATAATAAATCCTGAAGCTGAGTAAAAGTAAAATTAATCTTTTGTTACTCCTAGACTGTAAGCTCCGAATTTATATTACCCATCTCTCCTTCTGGGGTCTTCTCTTCATATCATCCATGCTACTTAGCTTGATCCAGTTATTAGTACCCCATTAAGCTGCACTTATCACTGTGACTGGGAAGTTAAACTCACATTTTAAGCCATTGACCCTTTACTTTTAAACATGAATACAGTGCATTAAGTACTTCAAAGAAATACTTCAAGCACCGTTTTTCTGACAGCACATAGTTTAGCAGCCAGCCTTCCAGGTATTAACTAAGGTTTTGAGTTGTGAGTCTTACAGTTACACAGAAGGATTTGTCTACGCCTCAAAAACCTTTTACTTCTGTATCTGCTACTAGTTTTTCCCAGCTCAAAGTTGAACAATTAGCTACAGTTGAACAATTCTTTAGTTTTGGATGGGAAGGGGTATTTCTGATCTTATTTTCGCTGTATATCTAGCAAAAATTACTTTCAGTACTTTTTGTCCTCTAAAAGACAATCAGAGGAAAGCGGATGAGAAAGCACTCTCAGCATGGCTAAGTACACATATAATGAGCAATAAGCCCAAAGGTCAATTCAACTCTGCCTTCACATCATGGCCAAATACACTCTTAAGCTGACAACGTATAATGCAATCAACCCAGAGAAATTAATGGATTTACAGCAGAAGAAAGATAGGGGTACTGAGATAAAATTCTGTAATTTACTATGAAATCTCGTCCCATAGGAGAGATTTTTAGGAGACATCAGTTCTCATTAGGTATTAAAATAGCTGACCGTATCTTCCAAAAATGAGTAGCTCTTGATTATGATCATCATAATAGTTATAAGAACCATGTTGTACAGTGATTGGTAACCAGTGCAATTAGAATAGCCTGCAGACTTTCTTATTTTTCTAGGGGACTAGTATGATATCTAGCAGGACAAAGTGAATTCAGAGTAATCTTTGTGACACCTTTGTTCCTCTTCCTGAATTTGCATCGTACATTTTCAGTTGTGCCCAAGGATCAGTGCCAAGATCTATTTAATGAATCGGGAATTGGCAGAAGGGGAGCAGATGAAGCCAAGTAAAACAAAAGGTCTCAAACCAAATATTTTGAAACGGTCAATCAGGAACCAAACAGAAGAATGCAGATAACAATCCAAGTCTTGCATGTCTTTCTCAGGTGAACAAATTCCCCATGGAGTCACTTGGCCAAAGCTCCCTTTCATTAATTCCTATGGCACAGCTTACAAAAGTTTAAACAGAACTAGTATTGTAAGGCATAAATATCTTTCTGAACAGCTATCTCACGCTCTCTGAAAGTTAAAGGAAAAAAAATCTAGAAATGGCAATGTTCAAATCATCAATCTTTACTATAATTCAGCACAAGATGACTTAGTGTATCGCAACAGCGTCATTTCCTATAATGGGCAGTGCAAGAGAAAGGAGTTTGATGGCTACATGGTTCAGAGCGCTGCTCTGCCACACAGCTCACTATCGCTCGACAGTTTGCTCCCTACTTGATGGCCAAGCCTCATCATTCAGATTTCAAAAATCTTTCCCAATGTCAAACCTACCACAACGATGAGACATTTTGTTGAAAATTTACCATTGGTATCACACCCTTCTTTCATGTTCCATACCCACAGATAATCCTAACCTTTAGTTTATCCTCCTCTCATCATACTGCCGCCTGCTTGCCTGGTTCCAGGGAGCTACTGCGATATACTGTGCAAGAAGAAATAGTTGCTGTATTTCAACACAGCCTGTTTTCTTCCACCTAGCAATAGACTTGGAAGAACATTACTAAAAACATTAGTTCATAAATAATAGTCTTACCAAATTCAATTAGGGGAAAAGTCCATCCCCAGTTCAATATAACCACAAAATTCCTTTCATCAAGATATTCTCCAAAAGAGAAGAAATTTAGCTTCTACAGTAGTTTACTTTCTTTACCTTCACCTTTTATCTTTCACAAAAAATAAATCTGATTTTTTTTTTTTTAAATAACCAGTCACATCTAACCATCCTTAAATGCATCTGTCTCATAAATGTACATAGGCCTCCTGTGCATAACATACACACGAGGATGGCAAGTAATATCATCTCTAACTTGACCAGCCTTTGAAGTTATCAGTGTTCTGCTATGCACTTATTAAAAGATGACAAGCAGCTTACTGTTCTATGAACTCTTGTACCACTGAGCTTTTCTGCTACCCACTGACTTGCGGATTGTTGCCCTACTGGGCAAGTGTATAACCATGTGGGCCAATGGGACACTCACACCTCTGGGCATAAAGCAAAGACCAGCTTAGGACAACTGTATTCAATGAATGTTATTAAGTTAAATTTAATTAAATCAAAAAACAGCATTCTAGAAAAACAGAGAAAAAGAATGCGAGAAGATGCCACAAGGCCTAAACGGCTAGCTGGACGAACAACAAGATATTAAACTGGAGTGAGAAAACGAGGGAACCTCTTCTCATTTTTGGCTACTATGCTACTTGATGTTGAACACAGTACTGAAAGAAGTCATTCTGCCTAGGAAGATGAAGAACTTAAAAAGTAAGGGAACCTATTGGCTTAGTAAGTAAACTAACAAAGATTTTAAAAATATTTTCAAATGTGCAAATATTCTATTTAGCTTTTAGCTATTTTGAAGGGTATGAAATGATAACCCTACTTCTGAAGTAGTATCAAGCTATGAATTGCTTCTTGCTTGAAATGATGTATCAGTATAACAAAGGATTACACTTCGGTGTAATACACTTACAGTATTACAATTCCAATTGGCATCCTATCAGAAAAGTACATTATAGTAGGGGGTAAAAAAAAGATGAGCTGTTTTTCAAAATCTACAACATTTTGTGTTGAAAAGAGACAAGGGAATAAAATAAGAGAGAGGGCAATGGGGAATAAAATATGCCTGGAAAGAAGGGAGCCACAGACACTGGCTTATTTCTGTAGTTGTGGATGCATTCATCTTGGACTCCTGGAAGGTTACATTTGATTGCTGGCTATCTTGTGGATTTTACTCAGTGATTTTATTCACTGAAGCACAAATATTCCTTGCTCCAGGATGGTTAAAATATAATATAAAGCTACATGCAAAAGACAGATGGTGTAATAGCAGCTGTATAGATGAGTGCTGTTTGTACAACCTCTGCATAAACCTCAGGAGACCACAACTCTACCTCATGTGTTGCCACTTGAAGGAATCATACATTATAATATGTTTAAAGTGAAACTACTGAGGCATTGAACTCAATTCATAGAAACAGAGGGGGAAGATATATGCGTGCTTGATTCAAAACCAACCGATAGCACAGACGTGAAGTTAGAGCTGGGAGACAAAAGTCTTTAACATACATGAGGTAGGAAACTTAGAAATAACTTTTGTTTTAAAGTGTTATTCTCCAAAACATTTGCAGGATATTCCAACTCAATAATTCACTAAAAATGACCAAGTCAGACAGAAGAAGTAACATGGGCAGAGTCATTGGTTTGGGTCTGTGTGTCAGGACTCTTCTTACATCCTTTCCAGCAGAGGTTCTTGGTTTCCCTTTCTAGTAACAGCTATCATGATATATCCAGTAGGCTGAAGCTTTCTTTCACACTGTTTTCAAGTCTAATGGCCTTTAACCCCATAACAATGATATTATTTGACAGGCCTTTTTGTTTATATACAGAGAGAAGATCTAAGGGAACCAATTTATCTTCAAGTTAAATAATTCAGAAACCTGATATCCATTTTTCAAAAGTCACCGAGATGTCTTAGAGGTGAATATTGTAACACTTCAGTTCCTAATTATGCAAATCATACCTAAAAATCAAGCCTGACTCCTAATTCACTTAGTCATTATTTTAAAAGATGGCCTTCAGTTCTTCATCAGCTGTCCTGCATATGGATGTCATTTTGACTTGGACAACCTGTTTTCTTTATATGCATGTAAGATGACAGAGAAGTGCAGCATGGCACAGTGGCTAGGGCACCAGGGTGCAAATGAAAACTTGCATCTCTTCTTAATGTTGCTCTTTACCTGCACGTGACCTTGCAGAAAGTATTTCACTACTCTCTATTTACAATTTGACTCTTCACTTTACCAGTTGTTCCCTACCAAGCAATTATACACAGAGAGCAACTTCAGTTAAGCTTTTAAGTATTTCTGTAATTCAGCTATTGTGGAGAGAAAATTCTGCAGCAGCCAACTGATAATCAGTACTTTTCTCCTGGCACGTATAAAGATATTAACATCTGGTCACATATTTTTCATGTTCATTCATCCTTTAATGAACATTTACCAATAGCCTTTCTCTTCATCTTACCATTTAATGTTAAAATCACTTTAAAATGTCACAGGCTCAGATGGTGAAGTGGAAAAATAATTATTTGAATGCAGTTGACCACGGTATCATCTTAGTCTAAATATTAAAGGGAGGAAATGAAAGACTGTCACTGAATTTTAATGAATTCATTAGTTAATTACTGTAGAGCCCTGTGAAAGTGGTAAGAATGATTATTACTCTTATTCCCAAGAAATGTATTATTATGGCAGAGACGGACCTTCAGCCATGACTTTTCTCTAGGTTCAAAATACACAAATGGTGCAAAATGGCACATATTTTATGCCTTCTTTGCATAATTCAAGTGTAGCCTTCCATCAGAGTGAGATATTTACATATTACCACACAACAAGTAGCTTTTTCCTTCTTTAACAGGTTAATTTACTGAATGGGGTTAGCTGTACTGTAGGGTACTGCTCAACAGGAATGAAGATGGTAAGTTAGCCAAAACATGTATTATATTTGCTGCATACTGTGCCACATAAAGCCCTAACATAAATTAATAAAACTCTCACAAAGAGTCACTGAAGCACAAGTGTCCTTTTGCCAGTATGAATTTGGCCCACCATCCCTAATTCTGTTGAATTTAATAACGTAAGTACGTATTTTCATTTCCTGACTGCAGATAAGGCTGACAAAGTATTCTGGAATCAGTCACTAACTTTAAGACCTAATCGTTCAGCCAGCCAGGCAAATGGAAAAGAGAAGCTTTTCTCATTAAGTAATGTCCAAGGGAAAATTTAAATCTGTATTCCAATAAAATATAACGGTATTTGTTGTTGCAGGAAACAAGCATGCAACAATGCCTTGTGCATTTTAAAAGATGACTCATAGAAACAGCTACGTATATTCTTGGAAAACTGAACATTTTTGCTGTAAATGTTTATACAGGAACCTCTGGCAGAGAAATCCTCTCACATTCAGAAACGTTTGTCACAGGATCTCTTTCTTTTCCATCCTAATCATCTGTTGCTCCAAGCTGAAGTACCAGTGATCACTCTTTTAAGTTACTGATGATTCAGATGTTGCTTACATGGACTTTTCTAAAGATGAATTAATCAAATGACTTGGTTTATTTAAATAAATTGTTCTTCTTTCCTGATTCTCCACGATATGTAGTAGGACAATGATGTGAGAAGCTCTTCAAAACAGGATTGACTGTTTAATGTACTGAGATTAGGGATTTGGTGTCTACGCGTACTGGCTATGTAATGAGAATACAGTCCTTTAGTTGTTATTCACGACACTGGCATTTTTTAAGATTGTGAGAAAGGTTAAAGCAGAGGAAGACATACCTGTAATGCCGACTGCCTTAATGGCTTCCTTTGTAGGAGGAAAAGCCAGCCTTTTGCCTTGTTGTAATATTTATTTTAATTGATTCACATGAAGTGATAGTGAGTCTTGCACATGATTGCTGAAATCCTGACTGTTAAAGCCAAAGACAGAAATTCCCTTGAGCTCAGCCTCTTACTTTCACCTCTATTCTGCCAAGTCCAGTGCCTAACAAGGTTGGTAAAACTTTGTAAAGTGCCAAGGTTGAATGATATAAAACTGGCAACCAAGGCTGAAACTAAGAACAATTTACAGGAAAGCCACACCTTTTCCATTTATTATCATATTTTTTTTACTTGCAAAATGTGGAGGAGAATCCCACACCACACTGATCCCTCCTGCCTGCACGCCACCTGCACGTTTCCCAAAGGTGCCAGCAGTAGCACAAGTCTATATAAATCCAAACCACAAATGCCACTGCCACAGGAGAAATATTACATTGCAGGATGAACACTCACAGCAGAATCATCGTTTGAGATAGAACAAAACACGGAGATCACCATGAATAGAGAAAAGGGCAAGGAGATGTGAAATGAGTGGCAGAAAAGGGGGAAAAAATGACGGAAGCTTAAATGGTGTAGGAGAGTACAGTTTCTTCTTTTAAATTTAAACAAGAAAAGGGAAATATAGGAAGAAGGCCTGGCTTCTGAATTAAGAAAAAAACCAAAACCAACCTTTCCCCCAAAATGACAGCCTTCTCATTCCAGAGTTGTGAACTTACATATAAAAGCAAACCTGAGAAGACTTTATTAATCATGGCCTCCTTTTCTTCTTCTTCAAAAAAAGAAGTAAGAAGCTAAACTGTGTTTCCAGGGTAAACCAGTAATACCATGGAATTCAAAATAAATAGATAAAATCTACAAATTAACTCCAGTGCTCTCCCCACCTTCTTTTGTTTACTGCAGTCACATTCAAGGATTCGCCATGTCAGAGAATGTATTCATAACGTCCAAAATATTCTACTTAGCGGGTTACTTTTGAAACTGTGTTTCTGAAACAGGTAAATCTGATATTCGAAAAAAACAGGTAAAAGAAATACCTTCTTACAGATCCCTCACAATGGTTAACACAAGATTTTAATCAGAGACCAGAAATTAACACAAACATTTAGTAATGGCAATATCCATTTAAATTTTTATAATATATCACGTTTAACTACGTGATAGCTACATGAAAATCTCCTTTACACCTGAAGATTGCTTTGTAATTATAAAAGTACTATTTCTGCATGTTCCAACACATTTAGCTTGCAAATTAACAGAATCAGACTGAAAATAGAATAGAGATTCAGGAAGATCTTGGGCCTACATGTAAATATCAACTTAATGTAAAAAATGTAACACATGAATACCAGGACACCTGCAAAAGCTGTGGAAGTTGGTAGAACTTGCAAGTGCTCAAAATATAGTCACTAAATATAAAAATTATTACAACAGACAAATATCAGCAAACACAAAACAAATGATCTGTGAAGAATAAAACATTAACCTTGGTGTGGTATTCATATGATCACTGGTATTAGTGCCAGGAATGATAAACGGAGGGAAACAACAACCAATTAATTAGGTATGTGCACTTCCCCTAATTTATTCCTTTCCAGATTAATTCAGATCTTTGTTTTAGAAAAAACAAAACAAGGAAATTACCTATTTGTTTTAAGACTAAGCCTTTACGGTGATGACATGCACAACTCATGTGAATGTTTAGAAAGAAAAAGAAAAAAAAAGATCTTGTTACAATTACTATTCAAGATTTATACTCTTTCCTGGAAGCATCATCACGATCAAGCCTCACATACTATAAATTCAATGCACAAATGTATAGTATCAGTAACAACTATACTACTACAGTATATATACACACTATAAACAACATGAATAGGTCCAGGTTTATGCCAGTTTTTCAATATGACAAAAGGCATTAGCAAGAAACGTGACAGAAACACCGCAATCAGCAGGAACCTAAATCTCACGTCCAGAGAGTGCAAGAAAGAAATAGGTGTGAAAAAAGTGCTGCATATTTTCTGAAATCATTTCTACACAGTCTTTATTGCTAAGAAGCACTGCATGCAAAGAGGATCATTTGTTTCTCAAGAGTACATTTGATTTTGCTGATTAAGATGAAGAACTGAGGAATAAACACCTTTCTGGGAATGGACTGTCCAGAGAAACCAATCCAGCTGACTGCTCTGCCCCAAAGCACAGAAGGGGCAGTCCCTTGTCTTGTATTCTTAGTTTGATCGATATACCTGTTTTATGAAAATTCAAATTACTAACTCCTTTCCATAATATCTTTCTTGGCTTTTCTACACATTGCAGGGCATATTTTACATGTGCTATGCCTTGGGTTTAGTCCTGTAACAAGAAATTCTGTTCCTACAGCACACACATTTTCTCCTTCACAGCCTCTAAAAAAGCCTTTTCGGTTTTGTTTTTAAATTTACTCAAGTAAAAGCACAAGGAAGCTAAACCTCCAACCCACACGCACAACTGAAGCTATAGCATCCTGCACTGCTGCAGTCCATTACAAGTACAAACTAAAATATTATACATTAACCTCTGTACTAAGAAGGCTAAGGGAGCTTTCAGACAGAGCCAGTCTTGATCTTACCTGTCCTGTATCCTGTGTTGTTGAGGTACACAGCGAACGTACGTATTTCATGCTGAGCCTGCCAGGACGGAGAAGAGCAGTTCTCATTGTTAGTGTAAGTGTTGTGGTTGTGGACGTACTTCCCCGTCAAAATAGAGGAGCGAGATGGGCAGCACATGGGTGTTGTCACGAAGGCATTGATGAAATGAGCACCTCCATGTTCCATGATCCGCCTTGTTTTATTCATCACTTGCATAGACCCTAGAAAAAGAAAAGCATTTCAGAAACACTCTCGTCTCAGTCACAAGAGCTAACTAAGAGCTCGTGTGTTATATCAGAGACCAGAAAGAACCACTTGTAGTAACGGCACCGTAATCTCACAGGGAATCCAAATCCAAAGAGATTATTTTCTCCCCACTTGCGAAGTTCTCCCATTGTTTCAAGAAGGACCAAATACTGAAGTCGTAACTTAAGATTGAACTCGAACTTGTTGACAAATCATAATGCTTTTTGAATTTCTTTCCAAGCTCAAGATTTCCCACTGTATCCAAGAGCATCTGTGCAGCCTTTCTGGAGCCACTAGTACTGTCCAGTAGCTGAAGGCGAGAAGCAGCATGAATTAGGCTGAGACAACACGGCCTGAGGGTGATGTTAACTTTGTGTAGCAACCCTGACCAAAGTTTGCATATTCCTCAAGCATTATTTAATCCTTGGTTTCTGAAGACACCTGATGCACTGCTTTTTGTGCCAACCTTCTGCTTTTGCAGAAGAACCCTTTTGGCTGAGGGTGTAATCACAGAACTGTTGAGGCTGGAAGACAGCTGCAGATTATTTAGTTTAAACCTGCTGTTCAAGCAGGGTCTACTAGACTTGTTCTCTTGATATAAAGTTATTTCCCCTGATATGTGATATTAGCTGTTATTGGTTTCTGGAAGAAGCAATGACAGAGCAAAACCCTCATCAGAATTTCCATCACCAGCCCACTGAGTTCTTTCTATCCACCTGACCTATTTTAATAATAGTGTCACCTAAAACTCTTAAGTTTTCTTAGGTTTGATTCTGCAGAATCAGATTCTAGATGACCACTTGGGACAAGTAACAACCATCATCTAAAAACAAATAGCAAGTTTAACTGGCAGAGACTTGGATGAATTGGGGTAATGGGAGTCAAAGTCCTTTTGTCAGCTGTTAGTAAAAGCCACACTGCTGCCAAATGGCTGTTCTGTTTCCTTTTTAAGGCAAGGCTTTGGGCAAAGAATGCATCTTTACCACAGACATACACATAGTTAAATCTTGATCCATATCAGAATTCTTCTTATGCACAGAAATATGAAGGATCGGAAGAAAAAAGGCTTTCGGTGTTCTTTATCTATCAGTGTCTGGCAGTTAAAACTGCATCAGCGTACTTGATCTAGGAAGAATTTCCATTTTCCAAAGAACTTATAATGATACCCGTCACAGCGTGACCTTGCAAAGGAGAGCAAACCTTTCCAACACCAAACCTCCCTTCCTTTCATGAGCAGGGAAAGCCAACAGACAACATGGAGATGAAGGTATGGGCTCATGCTGGAGTAGCGTTGGGGCTAACTTACCCAAGGTTGAGTTGGATTAATAGTTCAGCTTTAATCAACGCATCCTGCAACCATCTGGCACAAACTGTATGTTGTTTCTGTCAATAATGGGTTTAGGTTTCTTCTAAGCTCTTTAGGCAGGGCTTTCATTATGAAATTGCAACAATAAGTAGATTTGATACAGGACACATTGATATAACCAGGAGTCAAAACCTAGAGGGAAAACGGTCATAAGGCACATATGGAATCTGACCCTCTGGCACCGTGAAGGAAGGTTAATTGCTACGGCAGGTCATTTCCTCTTGCAATTGCCATGGCATTAGTTTTCTTAAGATCATTTTGCTGAAATGAATATTATAAAGAAGTAAATGAAACCTGTATCAGAGTACATCCCTGTCAAATCACTTTGGTACAAGAACCAAGGCAGGTCATTTCGTTCTCCCTTTCGAACTTGTTAAACTTCGCATATCAAAAGGAAGTTTCTAAACAAAATGATTTTTTTGTTTGTTTCCAAAACTGTGGGATAAGAAAACACGTGTTTTGGGAGCAACCTCCCTTTCTTCAAAAGTGCTAACACCATTGATGATTTTAACAGTCAATTTATTATGTGAGCCTGAGAACTGTGGATGTTTCCTCTGTCATCTTATGAGCTAGCCCCAGAATAACTAGTCAGACCAAAATAATGTTTTGTCATTCCAATATTAAAATACAATTTAACAACCCCTTTAAATGACAGAGGCATCTGGGCATAAATAACAGTACATGTTAAGACTCCCCTTGGGGACAGTAACCTTCTTTAATAAAACTGTTGTAATGACAAGGACCTATATATCAACAGTCTTTAATACAAAAACACATGATCTAATCTGCTTCCGCAGCTTGAGAACTAATACAGAGTGACAGATCAGCGGAAGGTAAAAATCCAGCATACTGAAATCTTAAATAGGCCAGCTTTAAATATTTCAAACAGCATTAAACCAGCCAACCAAAACTTATTTTCTTCAGCCTGCCTCCAATACAAACATAGAATTGTGAAAAAAAAAAAGAAGTACATATTGATCTTTCTGTAGCAGAAGAGTAGATGTGTATTAATCAGCAGCTGGAACCTCACCAAATCATATTTTGCATTCGAAAATCTTTTGGGGTTTCATTAGCTGATGTACCATGAGAAGTCATGCTTTGAAGTGTCAATATTTTATTCAGAAAATGGTCTGTTACCTGTCTAAAATCACTGATGATAAATAAAAATGATTCAGAGCTAAATGTGAAGTGTCTATGCTATTTTCAAAAACCAAAAGATCTATGGAAGTACTGTGCAAATATGCATTTAATCAATTTGATGCACTCAAGCTGCTCACTTAACAAAGCAAAGCAAAATAGAGGTGGAAATTCCACTTGAAATTTGTGTGGTGTCCAAAACTTTGCTTAGTGCCTTTTCACAGTTCGCTTCAAAGATAAGGCTTTGACTAATTTTGACTAATATTAATGGAGAAAACTAAGTAAAACTCCATGCATTTTTAACGAGGTCTTGACACTGAGGAGAAGCTCACACACATGAGGCAGTTAAAACATATACAGAGGTCCACGTTTCTGAACCTACAGGTTATTCTCTTCAGTATGATTTCTGGATTCCAGGATGGATTCTGATTCACACAGAAATATTCCTATTTGAACGTACAAAAATGTTTTAAAGACAAAATGCATGGGTTTTTATACACACATTCATCATGATTTTTAAAATGTACAATACTGCGTACTGTTTTTCATATATTCTCTATTAGCTAGAGACACATTCAATTAGATCATGTGTTATCAACGTGAAGCAGCTTATCTTGCTCACATTTTGCAATAGATATGATACTGAACATAACTTCACTTTTTAATACATTAGAAAACATTCTATTGTTTTCTAAAATTTTGTTTTCTAATATAAAATTTTGTTTTCTAATATGGTTTTCTAAAACTATTCTGTGCTATAGTACTGGAGAACTGAGTTCATTTACTAATGCTATAAAGAAAAGATTATCTAATAGAGCGAAACGTTTAACCATATTCAGTTCTCCAAATGTATGTTATATTGGAAAAAGAATTATGAAAAACCTTTACTAGCATATAACAACCTGTACAACTATGAGGATGCTTTATTACCTGCTCAATAAGACTGCAATAAAAGCTAGCTAAAAAAGTCCTTAATTAATTTAACAGTTGTTCATGAAATATTATTGACTTTCCCATTAGTACTTTGTTGTCAGAAGTCATAATTTACATGAGTTTTAGGGAGGTCCACTTGTTTAAGAGCTGGCGTTAAGTCCCAAATGACTTAGTCAACGCTGAAGCCCAATTTGAGAAGTATCATCTATATGCAGGTAAGTTCACTGGAACCCAGAATGTACTGTCCCCTAAAGCCCTCTATTTGCGTTCTATTTGAACCTCATTAGACACCCTTTTCAAATCTTCATTTCCTTTCTTTGCTCATCTTCAATTTTGACAAAGCTCTAAGACACTAATCCCCGTGTATGATAACTAAGAAACATTACTGTTGTGACACTTCAGTGTTTTCACACATTGGAACGTGTAGTAACATATGAATCACCTCTCACTCAGATTTAACGAGGCTGAAATGTTTTCTAAATAATCAGATTTTTCTCCAACTACGAGATAATGAACTAAGCTGATTTCTTAGAGCACAGCAATATGGTAGGCACACCTAATGGAACTGAAGACGCCGAGGCCATCACACAGCAGACATCAGCATTAGACTAACATGGAATTACATGGCTCTAATGGGGGAAAAAGTCTTTGGTTCCAATTAATTCTTTCTCCTCATCAGTATATTCCTCTTCTTTATATTCAGGTTGTCAGCACAACTCTTTTGATTAAAAAGACAGTCAACTGAGTGTGCATGTTTCCATAGTTCTTGGTGTTCTCATTTGTCGTCTTCCATCCGTATCCATTACAATTTATGCTTGTTCTTCTTTGACCTGGAGATTCTGTATCCTTTTCATCAGTCCCTTACCAGTCTTTTCCTTTTATTCAATACAAAACTAGGGTTTGGTTTCCTAAGTAAAACTCGTGATTAGAAGCAGTAAAAATAGAAAGAATAAAACAAGTTGAACTCGTTTGCTGAGAGGACAACATCTCCTTCTGGCAAACTCCACCTACTCCTGTTACATTGTTAAATCTATCTTAAATGAAGAAAGGCTGTTGAGATTTAGTTGTCTTCCCTTTTGCCTCAAAAGTTGCCACAATAGAAAAACAAAAGCTCCAACACCCATCAGTTACAGAACATTCCTAGAAGCAGTTGCAATCTTTGTTATGCACAGCTTTCTTTGCTACACTTTCATAGCTTCCAAGTTTTCCTTAGCTTTTATTGGTGATTCACATCTTGTTTTCATCTTTCTTAAATGCATTAACCACAATCCCCACAAATGGCAATTTTGATTAACTTGGACAGCTCGCCAGACAATAGACAAGAATAAAAATTAATTCAAACAAATATTGGGTCTCGCCAAGCCATTAGTGACAAATGACAAATATCAAATCTCAGCTTCATCAGATGGATTTTCCTTAGTTAGATCCTAATTTGTGTAGACACATGCCCATTATGCTTGAAATTGGAAAGCATCAGATTATCAGAGAAGAGAAATATACTGCCCAAAGGACTTAGACAATTGCATCAGAAACAAGCAGACTAGCATAAAATAGAAGATGATAAATTTTTTAGGACCACCTTCTGAGCCTGCAAGATAATGTACTTAGGTTCTTTTGGATATACATTATTAAAACTCCTTTATTTGTGATTAGAATAACCATTCTCCAAAAGAAAAAAGAGGTGACAACCAAAAAGAAAAATCTTCTGATCCTACTCATTTCAATTAAATTTTTATTTGGTGAGGTTACTGCTATAGCAGGCTTTTCAGCCACCTTTGAGAAATATATGACATCTACAATACCACAGACATGCAGAAATACTAATAAAAAGGAAGCATCTATAAGAACATTGCCATGTTGCTGTAATTAACTTCTCAGCTAGAGAAGTGTAGAAGTAATATAAGTCAATTAACTTTACTTTTGTGTTCCATTTCTTCTTTCAGGTCTGTTTTCCAATTTTTCCCATCCATACTAGAAATTTGGCATAGTAGCTCGTCAAACAAACCTGCCAGACCACACATATAGCAGCTCTCATCTTTCAGATGATCCAGGCTTTATACTGACTTAAAAGCATATTTTTAATGCAAAATTCCTAATATAAATTGGTTTGTGTTAATCAGTTCTAACTACAGACAACATTTGTAAATATAAGCTTGTTCAGGAAATAGAACAAAACCCAATCTCTGTCAGTTAATTCATTATTCCAAATCATTAGGCAAAGTGTGTTTAATCTTCATCTCCTTTCTTCAACAATTAACGTAGCATTGAATAACACCGTAGAACCTTTTCATACTAAGTGATTTTGGTCAGTAATTAACTACACATCTAAATGGACAATACTGAGAGTAGTATGAATATGTTAGGTAAGATTTAAGTACTTAAAATTAAAATCGTCTATGTAATGAATGTCTGCAATTACACAAGAAATTTGGGTAATTACATAGTGCAATAATCAGTTATGAATTTAAACCTACTGCTTAAGCATGTAGCTTCCCAGGTTATACTTGCAATTGCCAGAAGCACAGTTTAGACATACAGATGAAGACAGATAGGCAGGAATCTCATATTTCCACAGAAACAGGAAGTTTGACATTTTAAATGGAGACTACTTTTTGCTGTCTTTCAATTGCATGCAGCTGCAAACCTGCATAAAGGTAGGTTTTTGCTACTTGTTCTATTATATTCTTTGCAATGAAAAAAAAAAAGAATTATTTTTAAAATAATCATCTAGCTTCAATGAAAAGAATTGCCATACTCATTAACTAAAATTCTCTTTATGTTGGGCTCTTACCAAGTTCTACATCCTGATCATCAGTAAGAACGAGGATGATGTTTGGACGGATGTTTCTACGGTCTCTTTGAAATCTTCCCTTCAGACGCTGATTTAACAGGAAAGCTGAACTTCCATCCAACAGTGATAAAACAGTCATCATGAATAATCCAAGGACAAGACTATGCTGTGCCATATTGTTCTGATTTAGTGTTCTCTCTGAACAAGGTAGGTTAATGGCTTCTACTTCTTTTTTGTTTGCAGGTCTCCTGTAAGGGAGAGGGAAACGTATTCACTTATACTTTTCCCTCTACATCCCCTCCCCAAAGGAACAGCAAGGTTCTCTCCAAAGAAGTAAAAGGTTATTTGCCTAAAACAATCTAACTCCTAAGAAAATAAATAAATAAAACAAAGGAACTAAATATTTTTCTAGTGCCAACTAGAAACAGAAACTTGAAAAATTCACAGTTCATAAGCTATTACCTACATACACAAGGAATTTTTCACTCTACACTCAAATTTGGCAGCAAGTTCAAGGATTTAGCAGGGCACCAACTCTTAACTCTTGCTTTGACACATAAAAAGCAATCTTCTTTAAGGTTCTGGGATGCTTTGAGATGACATTTTTGTTTACTGTATCAAAAATGCAGATGCTGAAGAGGTAAACACATCTATCCACATTTTTAAACAGGACTGTGGTAAAATTTACTGAGTTAACAACGCATTTGCAAACTCACAAAGGATCCTCAGATATAAGACTTGTTATACACTGTTTTATCGTACAGATTTCATTAGTGCGCAGAACTGCCCAGATCTTGAAACTATTGTGTGACACCGTTTGAAGTCTACTACAGCTTTGATGATAATATGATATCCTTTCAACATTTCTGTTGGTTTCCAAGATTCTTATTTTAAGTATTGAGTACATTTGAAGATCTACTGCCGCAAATGCTTGGGAACAGATGCACTGAAATGTTTTGCACTGCCTGACTTCCCTCCATCATATATACAATGCCCCCAAATTGACTTGTTTGCAGAACAGAGCGTGACTAAAGGGTACTGCTCCTTTTGGTGAGCCAGAAACAAAGCAACTGCTAGCCATTCCTACAAGCAGATTCCTAAAAATGACTAAGTATGCTGAAGCATTTTTGAAATTATAATTCTGCTCAGTGGTCTTCTGGCATAAAGGGATTTTCTCTCACTTTCTGAAGTCAAAACACCAATATAAGGCTGTAGAAAAAATATCAAATGCTAATTATTTCATCAGACCCAGTGATCAATGAGTCAGTTTTTGACGGATTCCCCACTTGCTGCTTTCCATTTCCTGGACCGGTGCCAATGATCTCTTCTAATGCAGTGAAAAAAAATCAATTAAAAATGACACAAGGGAGACTATCTGCTCTTTGTAAAGACTAGAAATGCCTGAGTAGAAAGAATCTAGCAAAGTGTGCTTTACCCAAAGAAATACATTGGCTATTCTGTTCCTACAGCCACTTGGGAAAACAGTTTTTCCTCCAGCAGATTATTTCATAGCCACATTATTACTTCATCTCTGTCAGTGTCTGTTCTTTGAGATAAACTTTGATTAAGAAAGTTCTCATGCAATAGCAAAACCACTGGTGTGCAAAATTATACTCAGCTTCTATGCTTATTTAAGAAATATGTATATAATTTTCATATAAGTCAACAGATATCTAGCTATAGTATGATGTAATACTTACTTAGGCTGCTTTCCAGAAACGTACACTAATAGGTTTTTGAACAAAAAAGAAAAATCCTATTTCCTTACTAGTCTCTCCACTGAGTTTCATAGGCAGGTGAAATTAATTTTCTTCATAGAAACTAAAAACTGATTTTAAATGTCCTATCACTTAATCCAATGAGCAGGGAAAGAGAAAAGTCCAGCTTCCTAAATTTACAAATACACTTTTAGTACCTTTGCTGCTGATCAGAGATTTGCCAGGCAATATCAGAAGGAACACCAACAAGTTCAATCAATTTTCATTCTCCATACTCAGAATTCCATCTTCAGCAGTACAACTGGGAAGAATCATGTCAGATTCAATGTGTTGCTACTGTCCAGTGCAGTCAAAAGCAGTCTGAGAGGCAAACCTGGATCTGTTTCAAAAGACAAGGAAAAAAAAGTTAGTTTAGCAGGCGTATATTCCTGGACACCAGCTTTTTGGGGGAAGGGGTAGAGAAATAGTTTCTACTCTTCAGAAATCATTCCATATGTACTTCTGCTAAAAAAAAAAAAAAAAAAAAAGAAAAAAAAGGAAGAGATAATATAGACACTTTTATTACACACATTTTTCTGAAGGTCTAAAGTTCAATATTTTTTTCCTGTTCTACACTAGCCAATTGCGTCTCTGAATAACAGCATTCACTGCCTTTTCTTGCAGCATTTAGAAGGCTGTCTATTCGTGCTGTATCTGTTCTTAACTGCATTCATGAAGAGTGTTGTGCATATAAGTCTTCCTCACATTCTTCTCACTTCTTTTAAACGAATGCATGGAAGTAACCCTATGGCCTCTCTCCCCTCAGCCTGTCTTTTCCTCATAGTTTATTGACCCTCACTCACTCCATTGTATTTAAAAATAGAAGTTGTCCCCAGCTCAGAGAGCTGCTTATCTATCTGGGAAATACTTAATGTGTTCGGGGATGTACATAAACTGCTATTCCACAGCTTTTATCCACACATGTACATTTATGGTTAAAGGAATTGGTTATATCTAAGAGGATACTGTGAATGGAAGAGAGAATTAAGTACAACAGGCATCTTCTCCCAAAGCTATTCTCTCTCAGCCCCCACCTCAATGAAAAATTTTCAACATTATGTTGAAAATGCTTTATGTCCCTATTATTAACAGGGTAAGTACTGCCAGAAATCAACTCAAAGCATGTAATTATGTGCAAAACTCACACCAATAGCTAGGTAAGAAAATTAGAGCAATTTTAGAAAATAACCTATTTCTCAAAATGTGTATTCATAAAAGACAGACATGCCACTACTAACAGCATATTTACTGCAAAACCTAAAAGCCAGCTTTAAATAGTTCTCAGAATAGCAGCAGAAGAGCCTCTTGCATGGACTGCTAGTGGTCAAATATAGATTGATGGGTTTTAACCCCTTGTCTTCGGTGAACTTCAGGGAAGGAAATATGACACAAAGCCCATTAACAATTCTTTCCCCGTTTCTGTCAAGAAGCTAAACTGTGACTCAACGGTAGCCAGAAGAGTTCTGCAGCAATGCCCCAGTCTGCCTTCGCTTTTAATATAGCACCCTCTCCAGTGATGCATTTTGTTCTGAGTGGCACAGATGGCCCGCTGCTTTATGTGCCTCTGCAGGCCATCCTCCAATATTAAAGACGCTTAATCTGTAGTGGTTCTCGTGAGAATTAGGTACGCCTCTTGTTTTCTCCCAGATTACACATATGAACTTGACAAGTCTGGCCACCCCTGTTTTATATTTAGGCAAGTGCTATCAGAAATTCATGAAACATTCTTCAGCTGGGGCAGCTAGCTGAACTTTATGAAGCCTATTAAACCTCCTAGCAGGCTGCTGTAGAGAAAGGCTGGTCCTCTTATTTTCTATGGTTTACAGTCGAGTTTAACAAGTCCCTGACTCCCTTCGTACCCTGATTTAGATACAGCTGTGTCTTTTTGCTCTTAACTCCTGCCAGTATGGGGAATAAGAAGAGAGCCACACTCAGTCCTCCTGTGTAGCGACACACAACATTGCACTAAGTCATATACACGTTCAAGAGAGAAAGCCAGATTTTAGTGCACTTATTCTATTTATAAACGAATGGAGACAAGTTCTGTTCCCAAGTAGCATTTCCACCAAGGAAAGGTGACTTCTTTTTAACACTGCCCTCACTAATTATCATCAGGTCCACTGCAGCACAGGCAGGATGCACAGGGATGACTTGTGTCACTTCTACCCCCAGATGGTCTTTTTTAATCATGCTATTGATTAGTATTGCTTGGCACAATGTAGCAGGCACTGTGAGTCAAACTCGTAACTGACTGTAGCCTGCACGCACTGGTGCTCCAAACCTTGCTAATGCTGGTCACCAGCACAACTGTCCCCTGCATAAACCTAGTGTAACTTCACTGAAGTCAAATAATTAAGTTATGCCAGTACACTAAAGAGTAGTACCCAACTCTATGACAGAAATCCAAACATACCAAATTAATTCTTGTATCAAACATGCAAGTTAATCCTGCTGTGAGACTATTTCTGGAAAGCTGTTTTTAGTTATGTTTACATGAACCGTTTTTTTTTTTTTAAAATAAACATACTGCAAAGCACTAAATACAAAATTGGTATGGCAAATCCAACTTGTCCAGCAGCCACAACAGAATAGGGTAACAGCATGCAAGCCACAAAATGGAACTGCACAGTAAGGGTAAACAGGTTAGCAAAAAGCAACACACACCTGCTCTAAATACAGCTGGAGCCAATACCAGGTGTATTATTGAAGCAGACTTAGGTGTGCCATTTGTCCAGTGTTTAAAGCCATTGAAATACATGGTGGTGGATCCATTCCCTAGCAACCAACCCAATTAAAACCACTTTGCCAGTTAAATGGATTCAGCCCTGCTGCTGTTCTCTTAACTCTTGAGTTACTCCCATACATCCTGGGTTCAGTTGTAGCATTCCTTTTTCACTGAAGCTGTCAGCCATCATTTGAAACTATTAAATTTTGTTTGTAAGAGAATAAAACGATTTTATACGTGGATTAGGAGAATTCTTGTTGGCAATCAAACAAAGCTTTCAGGGGAAGGCTGGAATCGTCATTTACGCTGTAATCTAACAACATGCTGTGTTTCCATATAGTTTTATACTTCCCCATTTTTTTCCCAGAAAGTCAAAAGTTTAAGAGAAAGTACATAATCAAACCCCCAGTGCGAAATTTGGCTCTTGAAGCTTATGGTTGTACTGGTTTACCTGCACAAACTAGGGCTAAAGTATTTTTATTTGCAGGTAACCAACTTTTCTGCTCCCAGACTTCTCAGTGCACTGAATTACCATTCAGATGGGTTCTCCCCTGTTGCTTTCCTTACGCTGGTGAACTCTGTGCCAAAACTAAATATTTATCAAAGGGAAGCTTATTTTCATAGGGGAATCTTTTCCCTATTATGTAACTTCCTTTTAAGTAAAACTGAATTATAATTCAGTTATAATTTTTCCTAGGAGGGAACTTCATTAAAAAAAGCGTTCCAAATAGCACGATATACTCTCCATACATCCATACTATTTTTTCTATTCACTACTTGGCTGTTTCTACAGAAGGTCCCCAGTAATACGCACAGCATTAGCGAGTCTTCAGGTGGATTAAATCATCACTTGGATCCCCCAAACCCACAGGAACACACATCCTCTTGTGCACTGTGAGCACTGTTAACCCAGTAACAACTTTTAGGAGATTAAGCATTACTTCCTTATCGTACTTATTATCTTCAGGTATTTATAAACTACAAAGACATGATGACTTTAAAGATAATTAAGCCATCTTGTACTAGGTATGGTAACACTCACACACTGACTTCTGACAACACCAGCAGGGAACAAATGCACGTGCTTTAAAATAGAAAAAGCAGGCAAGCACAGCTACCGTTACACAAACGCGCTCTACCAAGCGAACAGATTTTTTTGTGGCTTCACACAGCCCAAACCTGTCCGTACCTCCATGAACAAACAGACACCCAGCCGCGCTTTACCCGGATGCACAGCCCACCGATGGAGCCGCGGAGCGCTGGAGCATCAGTTGGTTCGGGACCGCTTCTCCTCACCCCTTAGGGACCAGGGGACACAGGCAGCGACAGCACGACACCCACCGGGGCCGGGCACCCGGGACAGCACCCGGGAAGCCGGGGCAGGAGCCGGGAAATCGGGGCAGGAGCCGGGCAGCCGTGCTCAGCAGCCCCGCTCAGCAGCCCCGGCAGGCACCAAGGCGCAGCAGCGGGCGGGCTGCCCCGGGCCAGCGGGGCTGAGCTCTCAGATGGCGCTGCCGCCTCACACCGCCCCGAGCCCCCCCTCTGCCCCCGGCCGTCACCCCCTCAGTCCCCTCCGGCTCCCGGCCACCTGCCTCAGCCTCGGGGAGCCCCCGGCCCAGCCGCTGCTCGGCCCGGCGGGAGGCCTCCGGCCGCTCGCTCCCTCACTCACCCCCGGGCCCGGCCGCGCATCCCCCGCCCGCGGCCGACGGCTGGCTCCGACGAAGAGGAGCTGGGGCGGGTGCTGCGCCTTTCCCCGCCGCCGCCCCGCGTCCTTCCCTCCTCTCCCTTCTCCGTTCAAAAGTTCCTGCACCTCACGGAGCCTCCTCCCCGCACTGACGCAAGGCCCCGGCGGCGCGCAGAGGGCAGGCGGGCGGCCAGGCCCCCGGGGGGGCTCTGCCCCCGGGAGCACGAAGCCCTCAGAGCGGAAAGAAGGGGCCGTAGTTGTGAGTGCGTGAGTTTGAGTGACTGTGCGTGTGTGCGTGACTATGTGTATGAGTGCGTGTGAGGGTTAATTAACGGCCCCCCACCCCCCCCTCCGGGGCCTGAGGAGGGCGCGCAGGGGCTGGGCCACCTGAGGAGAGCCCCAGCCCCGGTGGGCGCTGAGGCACCGTCGCCGTAGGGGGCTGAAGTGAGGGACACCACAGTCGTTGGTAATTAAGACGTGCTTAATCAAGCTCTTCGAGGTAGGGACTGGGTCTGCTGCAGGTACCCATGCACTACTTAGAACATACTACATGCTGTGCCTTAAACGTATGTAAGGATGCAGGTAGTATCTTTCTTTAAGAACCACTGAACAGTCATCTTTCAAAGATACCGATACATTAATATGTTAAAAAGCATAATATTTTCTTCAAGCATTCCCTCCATGATAGTCACACACAGTAGTTTTCCTCTGACTGTACTGACACTTAGCACTACAGCTAGTACTGAGTTCCATGGAAGACACCCCACATCCCAAACCCCACTGTAGCTGTAGGTTCCTTGATTCTGGATTTGTATCTTTGAAAATATACATCTAAAAATAAAAGAGGATTTTACAGCACTGTTTTTACCATAAACCATTTTCACTGTAGTGTCATTTTATGTGGTTCAAAAGGCACAGTATACACGTTTTCTGTGCAGGAACAATAATCAGTGGAAGAATAGTAACTGATAAAGAAAATAAAGAAGATTCTACCATTTCCCTACTGAAGGCAAAACCACCGAGGAAATAAGACAGTTCCTGAAAACTCTTAAGGAAAAGGACTAGATGTAGTTTTAAAGAAAAATGCTAGTGCAGAAGAGACTTGCAGAAAGAACTATAATCATGATAGAAGTAAATATTTTGAAAAGCAATGCAGAGAGGAAAAAAAATGTTTCATCTATGATTTATTTGGATTTTTACTTTAAAACAAACATTACTCCCAATGACCTAATTCTGACTTTGCTGGAGAAGGCTGATCATCCTGAACCTTTTTCATTGTTGGCTACATTCTTGACTACACACAGTTTTGATCCTAAATCAGCAAAACCCAAACAGCCCAATTCACCCAATGCAGTTATATCACTACTAAGGTACCAATGTGCTCAGGAATAAACAATCCAAGTGAAGCACTGTGTCAGTACAACTGCGTCCACACTAGGGGCTGCAACAGTATAACTGTACAAGTAACCACTCTGTAACAGTGAGTTACACTAATACAGAAGCTTTATGCAGAACAGGGACTATATATTGCTGAGATTTTGATAAAATTGTTCTATTGCTTTCTAAGATAACATTTGACCTTTTGATAGTGACTTTGATTTTATGATAAAACAATTTACAGATAATTAAGTTTTACGACAGACCTGTGAGCTATGATTTTTCTGTTTCCACATATTTTAGACACGAATTAGTGTCAGATAAGGCAGATGAGTCACCCAGAGCCAAAAAGACTTTCAGCAACATGGCAAGGAACAGAAACCAGGAAACTCAGCATTTCTCAGTCCCCACTGCAGGCCAACGTTTGCCATCTGCAATACACACACCCTACAAACCATCTCTGAAAGGGCTGCAGACAGTAACTACCGACCCAAAAGGAAATACTAATTTTGCTGCACAATAGTCCACATATTACATTGGAGAAGAAAATGGACAAGCTCCCTTTTTAATGCATTTTTTCTAGAGCACTGTAAATGGTGTTTTCCATTATAAGAAGCCCATGACCTAATAAAGTTACATTGTGAATTTTCATCCACAAGCTGTAATCAAAGATACTAAAACTAGTATTAGTGACAGTAGTGTAGCAATCTAAAGGTGATTTATCATTACTGGAAAATCTGTCGCAATAGATCGTTCCTTTCAACAAAAGGGTATATTCACCTCACAGCCAGTGCATGTAATTTCCATTAATGTTAATGGCAGTTATGCAAGTGCATTAGGAGGATAATATGCCCCCAGGTTTGTGATAACCCTGCCAAGTGAAAGGGGCTTCCTCTCGAAGAGAATGGGGTCTCCAGCTCACACATTTCAAAGTAACTTGTTCTGGCACTGTCCCAAAACAGGAGGGATAACAATTGTGTATACTTGGAGAGCAGTTTCCAAAGTAAAAGCAGTTCAGTGATTTTAGCTTGTTTTTGTAATGTCAAAAATTCAAAAGGGTATAGAGGCATTTAAAATGCTGTGGTTTATTTGAAGCCTAGAGCAACAAAATCATCTGAAATTACTGGTAAAACAAGGAGGTTTGAAAGACTACGGGT
This sequence comes from Cygnus olor, assembly GCF_009769625.2. Taxonomy (NCBI): domain Eukaryota; kingdom Metazoa; phylum Chordata; class Aves; order Anseriformes; family Anatidae; genus Cygnus; species Cygnus olor. Next base: position 6,670,909 of record NC_049184.1, read on the forward strand.
GTAGAGGGGAAGGAACTATGCAGGTATAGACTTTAAAAGAAAAACAACTCTTCATTCACTAATTGTAAAAGGATTCCATTGGCGTAGATAGACCATCACTAACAATCAGGAGTTTAAAGGATAAAATGAAGAAACAAGACCATTCTCTTTCATTCCCATACAATAGTTTTCTCACTGTGCATCACCAAATAAATTTCAGATCTCTCTCATAGCATGTCATTTAACAGCTCAGAATTATTTAACTGTATCTCCAAGTAACTAATATTGCTCATTAGCTAAAAAATTAGTCTGAAAAATCCCTACTGAAATTAGGAGAAAAGAGATATGCCAGCATTTCTTTAAACACCATCGCACATCTGTCTGCATTGTTAGGCACTAATTGAAAAAATTGACTCTATAGTGTCTCTGCACACCTTGCTTTGAAGGAGCGTGGCACAGAATAGATCGAACAATGCAGGTTGGAGTGCTTACTGAGCTATGGATTTGGGCAGAAAGGGGAACCACTTGGATCCAGCTGGCAGAGTGGGGATCCCCACCACTCTCCTTCCATCAGTTTAGAGGCACCAATGGGTGGAGAGGCAACCATGAAGCTCATGGGTGGAGAAAGCACCAGGAACAGTCATCCCCCTAACAGAGCACAGTAGGAAGAGTGGCATGTCTGTGGTACAGAAAAAGCAACTTCCGGGAAATGGCAAGACAGTCAGAGAGAGTCCAAAGTCATTAAAAAAAAAAAAAAAAGGAACTTGCTGTGTGAGACATGCTTTCTTCCACTCTTGCCAAATATATTGTGTTCCAGAGCTCAAATATTGTTCTCTTCACACATAGATAAGACAGGCTGGCTTTCACACTTTAATACTTCAGTCAAAGCCTTCCAACTCTTCTTCAGACTTACTAGCCTCTATCTTTGTAGTTACTTACCGTATGTAAACCTCTCAAATCATTAGTCATTTTGATCTCTCCTTTGCTTTCATATTTTGATATGTATATGCATATGCTCTGAGCCCTCTTTAAAGACCTCAAAAAAAAAAAAAAAAAGCCAGCAACAGAACATGAGTTGATCTCGCTTGCATTTTCTCAGGGTAACTTACTTGACCATAGTCACTTGAGTTGTACTAACTAATCTGCTCAGACCTTTTCCAAATACAGGTATGATTTTTTTTAAAAAAAATCTGTAAACAACTGCATTTCAGTTGCATGAAATGTGCAAATGTTGCTTCAACAACAATTGGGAGTCCTATTAAGAAGGCATAAGCAGCACAATGTGAGATCCAATGCTCAGTGCCTTGATCCCACACATTGTAATGTGTTTTTTACTGCAGATCCAGCTCAAAATAACTTTGTGGGCAATTGCTGCACTTCTATCTTTTAAAGTCAAGTTGCACTTTCTATAAATATGCATGCACATTATGGAGGAAAATGGTTTATATGTTTTGAGGTACTACGGAAATGGAAAGAAGGAACGCAGCCAACAAAAGCAAAGGAGGAGGAAAAAATTCACCTTGCTAAGCAATGGATCTGCTCTCCTGCTTACTCTTCAGCATGAAAATAAAGATTTAGTACACTGTATGAATTTAGTTACAATGCATCAAGACAATTTCTAGTCTAAGATTAATCACAAATTTTAATCATAATTCACAACAGTGGATTAAGTAATTCAGCAAAATATTGAAGCAACAAAGATGACTGGGAAGTTGTAAGAATAACTAAAGTAACACACCAGTGCACTGATAAAAAGTGATAGGTTATCTAGATGGATAAAACACTCAAATCTTTCCTGGAAAGCCAAACAGAAATCCAGGGCAAAAACTATTTGTCCGAATGACTCTGAAGTGCGCATACAAAATTAATACAGTTGCTAAGCATTAATATTGTTAATAAGGCTCAAAGACACATCTCAAGCTCTATACAGAGGATGAAGTGTCATTGGTCACACAGCCCATATAACGAAGAAATAGAGAAGAACAGCCCTCTTTTTCTCTATTAGTAAATTACTCTTAGAATAGTTGCTTGTAAGCAACCAATGATTTAATATTTTTTTAATAAAGAATTTTTCATTTCATAAAGAATTCAGGTGTGTTTTGCTTGTTTGTTTTGAACATCTTAATCTAATTTTCCCTAGTAGGCTTTCAACCCCTTTTTAGTGTAGTGTGCACACTGCCTCTTATTCTGATACCCGGATAAGGCAGTATGTAATACAAGATGTGAAAGATTAAGAGAAACTTTAGTAAAAGTTAATATAATAAAGAAGTCAATAGCCATTGCCCTAATAAAATTTTGTGAGAAAATGTTAAAATATGAAAATAATCTGTGCCTATCTAATAACAACTACTCTATGATCTGAAAGTGCTAGAACAGAGAAATGCATAATCAGCTGAAATGGACCTTAACTCAACCTAAGCACAGTGTTCGTTCTTCTCTGTACATTTAATGTTAGTCCAGGACCTATGAGGTGACCATGCTCTCTGCACCCTACATAGGGCACTCCAGACACCCTGGAGCAGCCATCTACATTTTCTGCCCCCCAACAGCTCCCAGCTGGGAGCAGGAATCCAGTGCATGTGTTCTAGCTCTTTGCCAAAGGCAGGGTTGGTTTGCAGCTTTTACGTTCAGCTGTATTTGCTGCACCTACAGTAGGGAGTACCTTCAGTTATGAAGACCTATTCCATAGGCACAAAATCCACACACAAAAAATGAATACAACTGGGCTTCACTTCCACTAGGAAGGCTACATCTTACTGTTTACTTACTCTGCTTATCATTATGACTTAATTATTACTGTAAAGTAGTCCTCCATCCCTACCTCAAATACTTTCCATAATAATACAGACATCTCAAACTGACTGGATATTTACATGCTTTAAGTGGGACTTCAAATGCACAACTTCAAGAGACATTCAGAGAGCACAATATACACAACTGCCAGCACTCTGCACACACAGAGAAGGCTGTTTTCTTCATTTTCTTCAGTTGCCTCAGTAGCAGAGTTGAGGCTAACTTTCTGGTGGGGAGGAGGAGGCGTGATACCTGTTCTGAGATCAGCTGTTGTACATAGGAAGGAACAGACATGCCCTAGAGCATACAAGGCACTCCTTCAAGACTGAAATAGAAGGAGTAATCTTCAAAGCTAAATTTCTTTGAGTTTAACTAATACGTTAATCAATCCATCAGAAGGGAAAGTAAGTTGCATCTCTGACATAGCAAGGCGTGCTAGCAAAGCAAGAGGAGAGAGCTCGATCTGTTAAAAACAAAGAAGTAACTCACCATCTGACAAACCTGGAGGTAGTAGTGAGTAGGGGATACAGGAGAAATTGCAAGAGAGGTTTAAAAAATTATAATATGCCTAAGACCAGCATCTCTGAAAATTATCATTTTTCCTTTTTAATTGTCATGAACTTTAATATTGAGGTTTATCTTTTGAAGGTGTTTTGTAGATATCCCTTGAGGGTCAGAACTGACCCATCAGAAACAGAGGAGTTACTTCATAAGAAATAAGAAATATTCACCTAGGAGCCACTGGCATGACTCTCCTTTATTGATCATCTGCAAGGCCCCGGGGGGGGTTTCCTGACTCGCTTTCTGCGAGGCCAAGTGGTTACACAGGTTACTTGCTTTGGGGACTGTGAAGATACACCAGCAAGAAGACACACAGTTTTGATGTTAACGGTAGCTTCAGGACTCTTAGTATAGGTGCTGTGCAGTCATTTGAAAGATTTAACGCATACATTAGGCATTCTCAAAACATTAATTATTATATTTTGAAAAGGTGGCTTTTTAATCACAAATCAACAATTTCTTTCTTTTTGCCTAGATGCCCAGGGCAGAGATTACCTACATAATGTCTGAAGGACTTTAAAGTCAACCAAATACTTTCTACTTCATCCAAGACAACAAGGAAAATACTGAAGCAGAAACACGTCCCATCACTGCTGGAGAATGCTCTACTTCCATTTCCAGAAAGTTAAAAATAGAGCTGAATCCATGCATAAGCTTTAGCATCACTCCCCTACAATCTCCTTTCAGCAAGCAATTATTAAGATTTTGCGTGCAACACAGATCTGACAATACTGTTAACAGCCACTGACTCAGTAATGTCCAAAACGCACGTTGCAAACCTGTTTCCTCCTCTTCCCATCTTTTGTGTTTAGAAATGTTAATACATTCATATTAGAAGATCTGATTTTTGTTCATCTTTCAAAAATTTCAGGCTGATTACAGGAGTTGTCTTAAGTACTAAAAATAAGTCTTCAGCTACTCTCTATGTTCAGAATCTAAGCAATTACATTTATTTTTTCTTACCTTCTTATATAAGTAGAAAAAAGATTCCAGTTCTGTAATCTGACTAGCATCCTGGTCTTCTACTTAATTATCTTAGCTTAAACCTTTTATTTTCTTTCTATCACATAAGTACCCATCTCAAGTGATTTATATCTATGTTTTCTTCATGTGTAGAGCATATTTAAATTATTATTTGTGACCACAATTTCTCCTTTCAATTAAGAAAAATAACTTATGCCATTTTCTCTAGACTCACAAGCTGCATCCTATTTGCCATTAAAAAAAATGTAACAGTCACTGTAGGAGCATTGCTGGCTACAATTGTATTTGGCAAAGAACAAATCAAGCCTGATTGGTCTCTTTAAACATCGTTTTTCTTTTTTCATTAAACAGAGCTGCCCTGTGATGTCTGATCCCGTATTCCTGAATTCAGAGAGAGTTTTATCACTCACTTTAGAAGAAGTCTATATGTTTATCACTAAAAAGTCCCTGGATTACCAATGAACAACTAATTAAAGTTCAGAATTCTTATGTCATTTACACACCTAAAATGGAGTGAATTGATTTTTCAAAAGTGGTTAGCACCCACAAGAAACAGTTCTGAACATTTATCTGGATTTCCTTAGGTCCTGAAATTCCACTTGAACTCTCTTGATGTTTGGCAATGCAATCTTCTTATTTACAGTTTAGTTAGCTTTACATTTTTCCTATACCTCATTACTCTCATGCTTCATCACAGTAATAATTCTTGAGAATCTTGTTCATCCCAAAGTATAATAGAAACCTTAGCTACCTTACCTACAAACGGTAGCATCTGGCATGAGAATATCTAAGTGTATTTCTTCAGGAACTAAGACTACTTCTCCCCCTCTCCCCCAAAGAGGAGATTGGATGCTGTTAGTTGGAAAAAGTTGTTACCACCATACACTGAACATCTGGTATGTGTACTGCACATAAAAAAACAATTTGTTAAAATGAGATTTTAAACTCAAAATCTATTTTTGAAGATTTGACGCTTAAGGTTTTCTGAAAAGCCCTGTAGTACCAGCAAAAAAAGCTGCTGGAGGTACCTGTTGAATCACCACACAGATTTTTAGTAATAACAGTAGATAGCAGTTAAGTTTTTGGTTTTACTAACTGCAATCTGCTAAATGAATGACAGTGAAGTGCCAATCAATACTTACTGCTCAGTATTAAAATGGTTTGACTTTTGTTTACTGGCAAAGGTCAAGACAAACTTCAGGCTTAAAAATTTCCAGCTGAATAGATTTTAAGACCAAACTCTTACATGAAGTAAAGTGGAACGTCTTATCCGAAGGGCTGTGCCTGCAGTATTACATAACCCAAAGGTGGACTTCCCACTCTCCAGCACACTTTTGGCTTGCATATTCCTAAACGTACACAAGATTGCAGACCAAATTTTTTCTGACCTCATCAGTTTAATACAAAGTAAATGAAATAGTCTGGTTCTTTTACCAAGAAGAAAGCATTTTCAAGTGAACAGAAAAGTATTTCACCAAAAGCACTGTGACACACTTGCTAAATCAGAATCTATTCAAGCCTCCCAGTTTTATGATTAAAAACCTCTAAAATGCCCAGAGCAGATTTTTTTTTTTTTAAAAGAAACTATCTTGGGCATAAAACTCTTGCAAAACATGATGGTTCCAATATCCAAGACAGGAAAAAGGAGAAATATATGCAAATAATACCCCAGTCTCAGGCTCATCAAGTCAAAAGCAAAATGAGTTGTATCAGGTAGCACCTGTTCAGAATATTTGTTTTTAAATGTTGCATGAATTAGTAGAGGTTTAATTTAAACTAGTGTGTCATCTGCCAGAAGGAAGCTGATAAAACTTCAAATGCTAACAGTGGAAAACATGTAAATTTTTTTTTTTTATGGATGGCAATTTTTTTATAGCGAAGTTAAATATCTCTTAATAACGAATGAAATAAGAAGTTAGGAGTAATATTTCATCTTCTTGTCCAGTTGGTGTAGGCTTCTTTCAACATGTTTGCGTTTTACAAAGATTGTAAAAGGCACTGACAATTGTGGTAAAGTTTTTTTCTGGAAAAAAAATAACACCTTTAATTTTACTTTAATTTTTTAATATAGACATCTAATCTATCAAAGTTCAAAACAATCAAAACCAGAAGTGCATCAATCATCTCTCAAAATACAGAAATATTTTTATTTAAGATTAATATTCATGAAGGAGAAAGTAGCATTTTGAAAGCGTTCCTAGGCTTCGGTTGGTGATTTGTCAAAAACAGGCTGAAAAGCGTGGAGATGAATGATAATGCATTCATTTCACACATTCAGCTGTGATTTTTAAGGACAAAAATATTAATGTTGGAACCACCTCTGCTTAATTAACTCCTCCTTCTGCTGCTCCCCCCACCTGATAATTCCCTTTTCTTATCCCACTGCTATGTGCAATACATATGCCTAAAATAAACCCTTGGATATGAACTCCAGACAGACAAGGGCCAGAATTTGCAGCTTGCAACTTTTCCTGAAGATCAGCCAATTCCATACACCTCAAAAATTCCCATTTGGGATTCGAACTGCTAATGTCAATGTTGTTTTAGAGCAGGTTTCTCCCTCCCCTCACTACGAGGGGCAAGTTTTTGATCAAAAATTTTAGCCTGGAATCAGATTTTTGGGACGAACCTCATCCTTTGCAGCTTAGTGTAAATTCAGCATGTTTCCATACATATACTGTGCATACGGATTGTTTGGATCAAGTCCATGTAGAATGGCCTGGATGAATCCAGAAACTTCAAACTGAACTTCTGCAGACAGAAACAACAGGAAAGCTATTCCAGAGTTACTGCTGCAGCCTGTCAGATTTGAGCAGAAGATGCTCAAACAATGCATAATGACCAGCCATTTCCCACTGTCTGATCTTTTGCAATCCAAATCCAGCCTGCTGTTTGGCTGACACTGTACAACAGGAAGATGACATCTGCATCAGAACACTACATTATCATATGGCAGCACAGTTCACATCTGAGGTCACTGCTTTTAACTGAACTTGACAAGATTTGGCTGTTTATATATGAAAATATCAAAGTGATAATTTTGTTAGATTTTTAGCTTAACTGGTCTAGCATATCTTATATCTTCTAATACATTTTTTCCTTTTTACCTATTGCCATTCATAAATAAATCTCAAATGGATTTACAAATTAAGTAGGTAATATTAAATTGACTGAGAAATTGAGCCATAGAAAGGTAAAATGACTTACTCATGGTCAACTCAAGAGGCCAGTGATCCACCCTCAAGAGGTCAGTGATCCACCTAAGTGATCCACCTAAGTGTAGATATCCTGGGCTGCAAACTACTGTTCTGTTTGCTAGGCTACAAGTTTCCAACTTGAAGCCCATGGACCTCTGGGCCTCCACAAACAAGAGCCAACCTATTGTCAGTAGACAAATTCACTATACAACACCCACACCTGCAAAGTGCTAACAGATCTTCAAGTAGAAAAAAGATTTAATCTCCCCTCTACTAAGATTAAATCTCTAAGCTACACAATATGTAATGACCTGCTTTGCTTACGATAGCTTCTATACATGCATCACAAGCTATCAGCCCACCCTGTGTTAACTGCTCTCCTTGATACTCCCACACATGGCAGAACTTCCCCACTAGTGTTGCCAGCCGAGGTCCCAACTGTGCTGTGCGAATTATTACCCGTTTAGATTACCAGAGCAGTAACACAGGGCCATAGGCAATGCACACTCAAATCAGGTTATTGAGGAACAGCATATGAGAAATGGCCTATGTTCTAGAGAAGCTTGTGGGGCAAACCAGGTGTATATGCATGTGTGTGCACGTGCACCCAAGTGGGACCAGAGGAACGCTCCAGCACTCCCTGCAGTGGGCACAAGGCACGTGTGTTTCCAGGGGGCTGGGAAGAGGTGGAGGGAGAAGGAGTGACAGGGGGAATGGTAGGGTCCAGGGTTGAAGGCAATAAACTTCCCTTGCAACATATGGACTCACCAACTGATATTAAAATGAAAATAGCAAATTTTCTTAACACAGCCTTAGTGAGGCAGTTTATGTTTTCCCGATCTGGCATTCTGGGTTCTCTCAAGACTCAGGCAGATACGTTTACATTGATGACAAGCGCTCAGTTCCTCAAAAAAAACCAAAGTAAATCATTAGAGTAAGAAGTTCAAAAGAAATAAGCAAATAACTGGCATCTGATACAATCATGTAACTTAAGGTTGTTAGAATTTATTCAAGCCCTGTCCAGTTTGTGACGAAAAGAAAAAAGTCAAGTAGGAAAATACCAACGTATTTACGATGGGAAGTCATGATTGAGGACCTTACTACAACAATCAATAGGCAGTCTGTTTACTTTGATCCCCCTCTGATCATAAGCACCAAGCCCAAGAACAAAAAGATGAAAAAAACTTGCAGTTGAGTGTTCAATATCCAGAAGAAAATATCATGTTCCAACCGAGTCCCTTTCGGCAGTCCTTAATTGACGTCTCTACTCAAAGAGATCTTGAGACTAAAACATTTATTAAAACAAAAATAATGCAGATTTGTCTGTTGCAGAGTTGATAACAAGCAATGGTGATAACTCACAAAATTTGCATAGCTATATCAAGTTTGCACCTACCAACAAACTGCCTCGAGGATGTTCTGACACTAACGTGTCGTATGCACGCTCCTCACATCCTTGAGAAGCTCCACTGCTAACAGGAGCTGAAGGTAGAAATCACTGCTCATCAGTTTTTGCCTTGTGATCAAATTTGAATATCAGAGAAACCTCAAGGGCTTGTTTTGACTTTTGAAAACACTTTTCCCTCAGAATAGAACCTTTTTCTTCAAGGATTGCTTTTTTTGCCCCTTTTCTCCTTAAAAGTCTCTGCGAGTTCTGATTTTCCACGTATACTTCCAGTTGTGAGCATGTGCCTGGCAAGTCAGGAAGTACAAATCTCAAGCTGAGTGATAGGAAACTCTTTGCTGCTGGCAGCATTATCACTAAATACATGCATATACATACATACATATATATTCTATTTTAGGATAGCCTGAGTGGATCAAACACACACACACAACAAAAAAAAGGGCTGACTTTAAGCCATTCTGCCAGTTCAGACACGTTCAAAAATATTGTAGGGGTAATTTTATCCACAGAGACTTTGTGCCAGATTAGGTATCACTTCTCCTCCCATAGTTTAACAAAATAAATCACATGGTTGGCTCAATTTGGCAAAAAAACAAAAACACCCACAACCAAATAAACTAAAAAATAGATCTAGTTTTTACTTCCAGATGATCCAGTACTGCACAGGTCTAATCTTAATGATCGCAAATGCAATCTTATGCATGAAAATGTTATTCTCTTGTTTTAATACAGTTAGAGCAGGAGTGTTAGCATTTGCCTATCAGACCCAAGTGCAAGGCAGAAGATGAGACTGAAACACACTCGATTTAGCAGGCTGTGTTACAAAGCGTGGGCTCCCCAGATCTTTTCACAACGGCAATCCCACAGCAAGCCTTCTCAAGGCTATGGAAGATACTTCTCTTCCTTCAGTTTGCCACGTGCTGACTTCCTTAGCCTCTCACTGCTAAATCTAAAAAAAGTGAATTCAGGGAAAAAGAAAATTAGGCTTGCCCCAGTGGCTACAGAGATGAACCCAGGTAAGTTAGAAGCCTAAGTTCCTCAGTAGCTTGACCAGTTTAATGGAAAGAAACAATTAAATACTGTGGCAAATAGTATAGCACGGATATGGATACTGTTAACTGTATTTGCATTTGTAGATCTTATAATATCTAGCTGGTTTTGATTTTACTTGATACACATCAATCCCTGATTGTCCCCTTTCCACACCAGCTCAGTGAGCATAAATGATCTGTTTATGTGGGTGCTTTTTCCACACACCACTTCTACTGAAATAGACTATATCAAATAAACGGTCCAACTACAGTGGTCTGAGGCAGTGTACGTGAAATTGCAGTTTATGTTTAGCAGCACTATTACACCAGATTAGAATAACCGGCCTCCAGAATTTTTACAACTCAGTGTATTGCATTTCAAAGTGGTCCTATAGGTTGTTACACATAAGTGTTTATATGATGATGAATCCTTCTGGACTTTAAGCATTGAAATACTTTGTCCCCATCCTAACACATTAGCATAAAGGTTAAGTATTATGCTAATAATGGCTATTTCTAGGGGCATACTAGCTGCACAAGATTGATGTTGGTAGCTACAATGAAGCTATAGCACGCTCTTTGCTATAACAGAGCACTACAAGTTCTCTTGCTGACCTACAGCTATAAAAACAAATACTGACTTGAATAGCTTTGCAGCAGCTACTACGAAGTTAAAAAGACTGAACTATAATGAACTACAAATTAACTACAGCACTGTAAACTCCTCAAGTACAATTAAAATGTGTATAGTTTGAAGTTTTCACATACTTTTATACATACTATTACTCAGACAGCACTGCGATTTAACATTAAACGTGCATCAGAAGCTACCTGACAGGCAGCAGTCAGCCTCCTGCCATCTTGATCTCAACAAATGAATGTTTTTCAAAAGTTTGGGCAACACTCCCGTGCATTTAGCAGCTATTAAATTTTAATAACTCTGTAAATCAACAGTGATGCATCCTCAAAAGCTTGTAAGCACTCTGCAGCATCTTTCGTATCTACAGCTTTATTAACGCTTCTTTTTACCTCTTGTGACTTAGTAATGCACATGGGAACAGCCTTAACATGACTAACAACAAAGGTCAAGTAGATTATTAACTAACTAATTCCAGGGAACTGATGAAGTCAGAGTGGGTGCCTTCGTGAGCATCTTCAAGCAGGAAGTATTTATTCATTATCATTTTAAATTACTGTATATGCATGTGACCACAAAAGGCACCTTGTTCTCCCAGTATCCCTTGAATTAATTTAGAATATGGTCAAAAGAAACAGAAAGCAAGCAGCAAATCTGCAAAACATAACAATAACTGAGTCACTTTCAGGGTTGATAGCCACACTTCCTCCTTGGCACACCTACTTTCCCCATAATTCGGGAACTCTTTGGGATGCAATCTGACTATCTGGTACTGGAGTCATTCCTTCATTTGGTCTACAGGCAGTGGGAAAACAGCAAGTTCCGACACTGAAGGCAGGCAATTGCAACACAAAAAACAGAGCCAAAAAAAAAAAAGAAATATTCCTCAAAAAATGAGTTAACTACACATAGATCAAGTGAATATTCCTAGAAAGAAGAAAACAAACTCCAGGTAAGTAGGCAGAGGAAATGGTATCCTGAGTTTCCTCTTTACAGTTAGCCATCTTCCTGAATTTAGTTAACTGAAGGAAAAATCATTATGTATGACTAAAAGTTTTCTGTGAAAGGTTAGCAGAACAGACAAAATACACTCGATATCTTTAGGCTGCATAAAATGCATGTAAGAGAAAATGAATGGAATACTAAATATCATCTTGGTTTACATCTCCCTGTGTTTCTGCCAGTATTTCTTCAGGCAATTCATACATGGCAGAAAACAAAATCTTCTCCGCCTACCTAATATGATGCTGCTGATGTAACAGTATTACATACCAGCATCTATGGAAAGACTTACCAAGCTCTTCTGTCTACAAAGTTGTTAAAGAAGCACTGTTTATAATCTAGAAGTTCATAAATAAGAATCAGTGTCTTTATCAACAGCTTCAGTGGCAAACAGGAAAAAATAATGAGGCAAAACTTTTGAGTCTCAAAGTTCAAAAGCTCTGGTCCCCAACAAAGCAGTTTAAATATATAAGCTGACGTGCAGCAGAGGCTAACCTGAGGCTTTCAAGTTTGACAATTTCAAACTCATTCTCAGAAATTACAGAGTTCTGTCCATTTGCTAGTTAGCTAGGACAACTACTTATCAACCCTGGTGTTCTTGTGACTGAGCACTCTTACTCTCTTTTTGTCAGTGCGAATCAGTGTAAAAAGGTTCAAAATCAGAGCCTGACTCATTATAAAGCAGCAGTACTCGACAGCTACTTTGGGTAGTTAAGTACTCAACAGGGTACAAAACATCACATGTAATGCTGCTCATCTCATTCCACACCTGTAGCAATATAACCGATCACACACATGCAGAGCACCAGGGAATAAGGTTCAAGAATTCCTGACTCCTTTTGCTTTTCTACAGAGCTCACATTGTGTAATCACATATTCTTCCAGTCAGACCCTAATTCAAATTGCAGTAATCTAGGAAATGTTAGCTTAGTTTCTCAGTAGTTTGTCTTTTATCATCTAATATGAAAAATTTGATGCCATCCCAAGTACCTTTACCCTCAACAGAAGTAACTTTCTTTACAATTGTGCATGAATATAACCCATTTTTAAAATCACCTAATTCCTAGAATACAAATTTCCTCCTTATTTGCATAATACTTAAAAACTAAGCAAATCTCAAGCCTTTAATACTGACTGCACTATGGCTTGAAAAAAAAAAAAAAAAAGGCCCAACCACTTAATTTCCAAACACTAAGGACTACTAGTAGAAAGCAGTGTATTTTTAATATACAATATATTTCAAGCAGTAAGGCAATAATTACCATTTTCATTTGAGCTCTGCAGAGTTTAGCACACTAAGTTTGATTACAGACAGGAATCTGCTTGCCTAAATGTCTATCAGCTGTAAAAAAAAGCCACCCTAACATTCAGGGCAGTAGCATATGTGCATCATTCTCCTTAGCATGACTTTAGAAAGACCAAGTACTGGTTATTGACATTTTTAACAATGACAGCTTTGAAGCTCTCTATCTGTTTATGCATTTCCCATTTCTGCACTAAGTGCAGCAAGGTTTAGCCATGCAAACCCCTAAGACTAAGCTAACTGAAGAGTGTGACCAACCAGACAGGATTGCACTATTATTTTAAACGGTAGGAAAACCAGCCAGGTTAGATTTGGTAAGCAGTGTGCTGCTGCATCCCTTTGTTGATTATTCTCATCTGGGTGAGACACCATGCATACCAAGCTTGCTGCAGTAACACTAGGAAGCATATTTGCTATAGATCTGAAGTAGTTTTCCCTGTTTTAGCTATTACTGCTGTTCGTTTAGATCACAACATAAAACACTGGATTTTTGGATCCCAAGGTTGTTTCCTTAGGTAGGTGGGAGCTAACATACCTGCAGGTTGCAAACACAGTCTACTTCAGAAGCAGCTTAATGCAAGTATGTATGAGTGCATGCATCCAAACTGATGCAAAAACAGGCCATTAAAAATCCTCTTGCAAAAAAATAAAAATAAAGTGAATCATAGCTTGTACCGTGAACCTTTCCAGGAAGCAATGTCATCACACGTTGCAATGTCAGAGGGAAAAATACAGCATCTGCAAGACTGTTTTGAGCTTTCAAAGGAAAATATGCCCTGGCAAGCTCAATAAACGAGCCAAAGTTTATATGTAAGATATTCTGTAGAACTTGTGTGGAAAGTTCCAGCACTGTCAAAATGAACCCTTTAGCAAAATTATTCATTTATAAAACAAAAAAAGAACAAGAGGGACAAATCACAAAACAACTAGGCTTATGCACTTAAACAGGTATTAAAAAAATTAGACGGTCTCATTTTCTTAAGCAGTTTATAAAGGCAAGATTTTTATTTCACAGAAGCTCAGAGTAAGTGCCAATTTTTCTTTAAAGAAATAAGCCTGATATTGCATATTTATCAGGCACTCGGGGGATCTGTATGGTAAAACATGCCAGTTATTTTACAGAGAATATACTAATTTGTTTATACTCCTATAAACCATCTTACTGTGAGCAGGTATAACACAGTATATATACCGGCCTTATGAGGCAACTACGAAGCCCTGCATGATAGACGGCTCTGACTTAAAGAGCAAATTCACTTTATACATTGTCTGCATTCCCTTATTTTCTCAGTACAACTGTAATAAGGAGACTTGTTATCTTAAAAGAAAGAAAAAAATATCAGAAGCCTTGTTAGGGGGCTGTTTTATGTAGAAAGCCGCATAGACAGCACATAATTCAACCTATATTGTTTGTCCTCCAGTCTCACATTTATTGTTTATTATCAAATGAAATGAGAGCACATCCTGCAATTTTTTCCCCCTGCATTTCTGTGGTACTTGGCATTTTGAAGCTTTGATTAAAACATATCCTCTTTTGGCTATTCAGATGCATAAATTCACCATCTAGAAAATAAAATACTACAAAAATTCTAACAACTGTAAAGGTGCAATTCACCTGCAAACCAGGAAACCCATTTCAAATGCCCTTTGAAATTAATTTGTTAGAGTGGAGTCTCTGATATGCCAGGCTTGCATTTTTGCACATACCTGTCATATCCAGCAGCATTTGCTGCTGCTGCCCAAACTGAATCCACTCCTTCATTCCTCCCTCATCAACGCACACTTTTGTCTGTGAAGCATCAGACTTTTTTCATGATTTATTTATTTCAAGTCATTTGGTAGGAGCTGGAAAGTCAATAGGTGCATGTTAAAATGATTTTTCTTAATTATTTAAAGCCTCAGAAGATTAAAAACTCTTAATGTGAATTGAGTATTCACTAAATAATGCTCAAAGAATAAGAACCCCTATAGCCTTTTTAAAAATAAATAAAGGACTTGACAAGCTAACTTCAAGAATAATCATCAGAATAACTAACACTCCTATGAACATGCTGCCCCTCCTGATACAGGTTCCTATGGTTGCATATCGAGTAAAATCCATTGATAGTGGTGAACTGACATTGACAGATAAGCACCAATGAAGATGTATAGTGACTATCTTTTAGCCTTTGGTGTTGAAATAACGTCCAGCGTGTGATTAATGGATGCTGCATTTGTGAAAAGGTGCTGTCATCATTAAGGATTTCTGAAGCAATGTCTGTTCCAACATGTTGTTAACACAGCTGAGGTCAGCACAGAAAGATGTCAACTAAACACTAGAAACTCCTGAAACAACCTGTGCGAGAGAAAACTGGTGAAGATGCACTTGACATTCAATAGCAAAAGGCAGCTAGCTTGGACCTAGAACCTTTCTCTTGGTTTTGATGGTGTGCACAGATCAGTAAATAATAAAATCAACTGAAATTAAGCTGACTTGTGAGGAATACACATAGAAACTCTTCTGGTAAAATGAAACTATCATTAAATACATCACCTTTTAGGAGACCAGAACAGCACAAATTGATCAAATGCTCATTCTGCTCTACAGAGAAACACATTAATATGTATTAGCTTCCTTCATCAATCAGAAGTTACAGAAGTTGTATTCCACTTGCGCAGATCAACAGTGTTCTCTCTGCTAGCAGCCTTTCATGTGTATAGCAATACATTTCACACAAAACCAATGTTTGAAGATGTTTGAACTGTTTAGAATGACGCTGATCCAGAACTGATCCAGTAGCAACTTCCCAGCACAGAAATTTTAACTTACTTTCCAAATCATCACACATTTTTTTCCAGGAATGCCAGTGAGAGACCTTGAAGAAAACTTGTTTTGTACTTCATAAGCAATTTCTAGGATGTCCTGAATGCCAACTGCTGAGTGATTTGAGTATCTTCCTTGCAGCAGTTTTGAGACTATGAGTCATTTGGAAGTGAGCAAGATGAACAGGGTATGATTGGCGTGGTTACCACATTGTTTGAGATTTCGTGAAGACTGCCCTTCCAAACAAGCAGGAAGCGCTCCGAAGAGATATAGAAACCATTTCCTGGTACGCACAGAAAGAACTTGCCTTGAGGAGAGAACAAGTCACTGTGAAGCAGCTTTTGGTTTCAGACAAATGATATAATACGCTTTATGTACACAGAGGAAAGAAAATCAAGTTCTACTTTAATAGGTAATGATAATTACAACACTTGATATAGTTTATCTACGGTTAAGCAAGTTGACTTATTAACACCTGAGATGTAATCGTGTGTTTGCCCAAGAAACACAAGGAAAACCTCTGCCCAGGTTTCTAAGATGCTTAATTGTAAATCTGCAATTATTCACGACAAAGTTAACAGGACTCAACGGTTGTTGCGATTGTTTACCATAGCTGTTGATATTGACTGACCTCTTGTAAAATGGTAGTTTCATTACATTGCTCCACAGCCTCAGTAGAAATAAGCATCACATGAAGCTACCTTCAATAGCAAGGGCTGAGCTCTGCCTGCATTTTTAGCTAGTATTTCCCTGAAATTCCTGGTGTCCTTCTGAAGTCAGATACATAAGTAGCAGAGGAAGGAGCCTCAGGATAAAGGTGAAAAGAGTCTGTCTCCCTTGCGGTGCATCATGTTGGGTAACAGATGCACACTCCCATGACACAGAGCTGCTGGCAGAGGAGAGCACACTGCACTCTTCAGAGTCACAGGCTCTGTTCAGCTCCCTGCACCTCACAGTCAGGATCAGAGGCTTAAACACAACTTGTGGTGCTAAAAACACAAATATAAACACCACAGAGTAGCAATGAGAGTTTGAAAGCCTGAAGTCCTCTATCCTCTTCTCTTTCTGTTTTAACTCTGTAAGTCAGCGATTGTTATTCTGAGTCTGTGTAGGAAAGGGCAATTTGTATAGAGTCAGTGTGCGATTTCAGAAAGAAAAAAATACTACATAATTTTCCAGCTTCTCAAACTTGGAAAGGAAAATATCATGAATTGTATTTTGTAGCAGGTTTTTTTTAAACTGTAAATTTTCATTCAGTTACTGCGAGATCCTCAATGGAAGCTTGAATAGGAATCTTCTCTTTTATAATGCTTGAGGGATAAGCTTCTACACGTTAAGGACTTCCTTGCCTGAACTGAGAGCCTTTCTAAGGAGAACTGGGCAGGGGCGTTCCCTCCTCGTGGCAGCAGGCAGGATCCTCCCTGGCTATTTTCAGGCAGGAAGCACTATGCTATTCACCAGAGCCTCAATAAGTGACAGTCACTTTAAACCATGAGAAATGTTTTCCTATTGATACGTCTAATCCCCTGATGATTCAGCTGCATAGGGAAAGAAGAGCTCAGAAGCCTTTCATTTGGTCACAGACTGCCTGGAGCGCTCTACACTTTAAATACACAGCAAGCCCATTGAGAGGGAAGGCAGACGTGTTCCTTTTGCCTGGTCAGACTTGAAGCCAGACTTAGAAAGTGAGGGGCTGAGGAGTGCAAGTCAGCCTGCTGTCATACATCCCAATGCTGAGTTTTACAAGTAGCCCAAGCATTTGTGAACAGCAAGATCAGCGGCAGAGCCTAACCCAGACCACTGAAGGAAATGGTGTGAGGAGAAAAGCCATGAAAATTCCTCTCAAGATAGGAGGATAAAGAGTCTGTTGTCCAATTTTGATGTCATCTGCTTAGCAGCGCTGGTCTGTCTTTGCAAGGCCCACAGTCACAAGACTCATCTGTGCTTTAGGGAAACCTTTCTTCTGTGAGAATCCCCACAGTCAGGCTAAGCCTCACACAGCAGAGATGCAGCTCTCAGAGAACTTGAAGAATTGCACATCTGTCCAACTAAAAGTCCACGCCTTAACAGTGTGTTTGAGCAGCAGCTGGCAGCAAGGCAAAGCCTACCCTCTGCTGGACCCCGAAAAGGGTGCACAGCCCTCTCTGACAGCCCCGTGCTCAACCATCTTCCCTGCTGTTGCAGCGAGGTGTGGAGCTGACCTACCGAATGGACTAGGGAGCAAAAGCCTTGTTTCAGTCACTCGCCATCCACATCAGAAAAAAAAGATGAGAAAGAGAAGAAAGAATCAGGCACAGAATACAAGCCAACAAGAACCACCAGACTGCATGTAAAACCTCATGCAGTGCAGTTTCCATTCCAACAGCCCTAAGAGTTTAATGATGCAGCCTGACTGATCATATAAAACGTAAATGAACTGCCCAGGAACACAGGTAACACCCCACTCTGCAGGATTAGGAAGCAGAGCAGTCGCAGCCTTTGTTTGCACTGTCTTCCTTCTCTTCACTGGTAGGATACCATTTCTGACAGCACTTTTGCAAACTCTTCAAGAAAGCTTCTTTTCATTTCTTGCACTGTAGCTCAGACGAGATTATTAAAGGAAAAGGGGTGGATTAACTACTTGACAGTAATTGGGAAACACCTCAGGATACAAAGTTCTGTTCTTCCAAGAAAAAGGGTTAAAATTAAAATAGCTGCCTTTAACGGGACTGAAAGATCAATACCAGACCCCACGGCAAATTAATAGTATGTGTAATAAATGAAAAGAGGTTGCTGCCAGACTGCTAGGAAGTGTCACTGGGAGAGGGATCTGGGGATCCAAAATGACTGCAGGCCATATTGTATCAGCTTCCTCAACTCACCGCAAAAGAGAATTAAATATCAGAACCACTAGACAAAATCAAATGTACAGCGCCTCTCAAGTTCCACAGAGAAGACATGAATCCTCCAGAAGAGACCTGTACATGGTAAGTGGATTCCATACAGGTCCTTGGGGCTGGGAAGAGTACAAAAGGATAATAGATCAGAGTAGGAATTTCCCCAAAGAGCTAACAGAATGTGGGAAACACAAGGAGTGAAGAGATCTCAGAGGATTTTCTAGAGAGAAGCTGCAAAGGGCGCACACAAGAGACACAATGGTGCCCCTGAACCCCAGGGCAGTGATGCAGCCAATTAAAGAACACCGGAAGAATGTGAACATCTAGAATGTAAAGGTGTGAGAGGTCAGTAATAAGAAATAGGAAAACTATGAGCTCCTGAATTCAAAATAGTTTAAAGTTACTCAAGGTTTCTCATGCTAAATGGCAGAGCAAGTCCTTACACCGAGTTTAATTTATTCAAAAAAAACCCAAAACCAACACAAAAGCATCATCACTGCACTATTTTTCCCACCGAATGAAGAACCTTTGAAAGTCTCCAGTTTTGCCAGCAGAGATTTCTTCACAGAAAGAGCTGGTTGCAGCACCAGATGTGTGCAGAAGCTGTTCAGAGTCCTCAGGGACTTCTTGCTATTATGTCTGCCCCAGGAGAAGAATTCTGTGCTTCCTGTGCTTGTTCACACCCACACACTTTTTGCAATGCAGACTCACTTCAATAGGCAGGGATGGCTTCAAGATACCTTAGACATTTAAATTTGTGGCCTGGCAAAGAGTAAACACTTGAAATAAAGAACTTCAACCAAAATCCACAGCACTATTTCCTGCAGGACTAGGACTGTCTGGGAAGGTTTTCTTCTCCAGTATGTACTACTTTCTAACCCCGAGAGGCTACAGCTCCAAGTAGTCATTGAGCCTTGTCTCATCACTGACACACACTCCACTTTGTTATATTTTCCTGCTCCCTGGTGAGCAAGACAAGGAAAACTGTTCTGCCCCTTGTTAGCCTTTTTTTGTGAACAGCCAAGCAAAGAATTAAGTTAGATGCTCAACAATGTCTAGTGCTTTTAATCACTAAATTATTCACATTATCTCTTAGAAGCTCTAACTTAACCATGAGCTTTGCCCTGTACCATTGAAAAGTCTCTGCCTTCAAATCCTTAAGCAATCTTCATTTTTTTCCTGTTTTAAGAAGTGTAATTAGCAACTCAGTCCTATCTTGCAAAACAACACTATGTCAGTCATTTTGGTACCTTATAAACATTTGGATAGTGGAATCCTTTTAGGCACATTCACAGTAATTGATATTGGCTGTTTTTTCTTCTCTGCCAAAGTCTAAGCAACCTTAATCAGAAGTTTTTATTAACGGTCCTTTAATAACTATTCGTATTAGACAGATATGGTGAAAAGCTCCAAATAATTCAGTTTCAAGACGTTATGCAGAAGACAGAATTTTGTTACCTGTATAGGATACAAGGCTATTTCTACAATCAGCTTTCACCAACCTAACTGAGCAGGTGTGAGGTCTGCAGAACTACAACATCTGAGCTAACTGTGCTGGCAAAAGCCTCAGTACCCCTAACAAAGATAAAAACATAAAGTTACTGATATTGCATTATTTTGCCCACATATTTATTAGGTTGGAACAAGCAATACTGGTAAATTAGTATTTTGATCCACAGAAATGGAAACCTCCTATTTTGTATATATAACATAGCTACTTATAGTGGGAAAAGCCAAGATTCAGAAAGTTCTTTAGCATCTTAACATGCATTGAAACTTTTGAGAAGATGGATGCTTAAATAGGAGAACAAGTGTGGGTCTCAGCCAAATTTTTCCAAGTTCAGACACAGCCTAAATCCATAAAGCCTTTACATTATTTTGTGAAATTCAGAATTTGTGGTAGTGCAACAAGGCAGGAAACAGTTCCAGTTTCACTGTCTGCCAGTACATGCTAGCAAGAAGAAATGAATCAAAATAATATATATCAGAGTCAGATTAAAATGTGCCTGAAGCACCACAGCAAGAATTTTCAATTTTTGCCTTTTTTTTTCTCCTTATTACATCTTACACCCATGAATTACACTATTCTCCTGGTAGCCCACATCACCCACACCACACTATGCTACCCAGATCATTCAGAAACTTCAAGCCAAGGACAGAACTCTATAGTTACTGATATTTCTTTCCATACAGGGTATTTATTTTATAAATTGGGCATTGTGTTTTAACAGCTGGATACTTAGAGCGTACTACAAGTGGAAAAAACAAATCAGAGTTATCGCTGTCAAGCGAATGAATTTGGAGTGGAAAAATGCAAAAGCTATGTTCATGTGCACAAATGACTTACTACAGAAATACAGAAAAATATCTCATCTGTAGCTACAAAACATGTTGTCCAGCAAGATATTATTATATCGAATAGATAGATTAAAAAAACCACCCAACCATCTATAAAGTTTACATGCCTATTTCCTTATGTAGCATCTGTTCTGATACAACCGAGTAAGACTGCAACAGGCGGGGATGAGGAGGTAAGATTTCTTTCACTGCATTTTAAACTGGCTGCAGCAGATGCCTTTTTTAGTCCTTGGAAGATTGATGATTCCATTATTTGTAGTACTCAGCAATAAATCTCTGAGTTTAGGCTAAAGTGAGCACTTTTCCCTACTTTACGTCTTCCATTACACTGTTATTCATCATGTTTAATCATTCATTTACCTCTGACTGCTACTGCACTTGGGGAGGACTGGCACATTATTGATTTTTGACTTTTACCCTTTAGAAGCTGGGTAAAGGGCTTTGTGACTGCTTAATCAAAAGTGACATGACCAGAGCAGGGGAGCTGCAGACCTTGGGAAATAGCAGCTAAACAACGTGCCAAGTTATGATGAAATGAAATTAAGAGCCAACAAAGAAAGCAAATTATAATAAACTGAAAATTAAAGTGGATACCCCCAGGAGCCCACAGAGTACAAAGCACTGCACTGCCTAGTAAAATACGTTTCTGGGAAAGAGGAGACTAAGATTAAGCATGAAGATTTACAACTTCAAGTTCCCACAAAAAGAGAAATGCAAAGCCATGCTCTGCGAAAGCAGTGTCAGATAATGAAATTTCACTGAAGTATGTTCTCAGTTGCTTATAAACCTTTTTCCTCAAATAGAGTGTCTGTCTGTTCAGTACCCCACTAACAAACACGCAATGAAAGTAACACATGGTAAAATATTTTGATAGCTGGCTTATTTTCTGCTTACCAAAAAAATGGAGAGTTAAAGAAGTCAGAGAACTCCATTCATAGCTTGAATAAAGCCTGCAGGTAAAGCCTTAATTTCTGCTATAATATCTAGCAAATTATGCAATAAACAATAAATGAAAGTATTGTTATCAACTCCAAATCAACAGCACGGTAACACCAACTTCACATTTTTGACAAAGTGGTGAAAAAATACACATGCATAACGTGGTGGTTAAAATTTTCCAACTTCTTGTCTAACGGCTATATATATATGTATATGCTGTCTTTAGAGAGGAGGAAAAGTGAGAGAACTCAGCATTTTTTTTTATTGCCCTTGATATTATCATTTTTTTTTGTCCTATATTATGTTATCCCAATTCAAACCATTTTTTTTTTCTTTTTAAAATATATATATAAATTCCCATTTTGCCCACCTGTTACATAATTGGAAGAAAAACAGTAAAGCAAATAAAAAAAATGAAGTAGTTGGTATCTCTAACTAGTTATTTCACACATTTTACCCTTTTCTGCTCCAGATTTTAGAAATCATCCCAGCAAAGATGTGAAAAGAAACCTCTGTCTGTTACATTGTGGTCATGGTTAGATAAATGAGCACAGGTCTGTTCACAATAACAGTCCCGTAGCACAAGGCATGCTGGCTGGCCTCTCCTGTTCACATTAAGGCAATCTGTCCACATTATTCCTCTTGAAAGACATTATCTATCAGCTACCAATTCCCATGCAAATATATGCCACCTTTACTGACTTTGCTTTTACAGTGAGATGCCCAGCTGATTACCACAGCCATGTAAATGCAATCACCCTCACATCTGTAACCTTCACCACCACAGCTAACTCAGAACTGCTGTGAAAAAAAGCCATCACAACAAGCCATCCTTTACCTTTAAGTCAACTTCCTGTTTTACAGGCCTGGGCTCAAATGAGACACTAAATGGAACTAGAGCAAGCTCCTCAACAAACCTGAGCAAGGGCACTCATGCTCATAGCTCGCCTCTGATCTGTGTCATACACACGTTGCCTGGGACAAAAGTTACTGCACACAGTAGTACCCACGCTCTTATCCTGAGCAAGTTTCCAAATGACTTCAACTCGAAAGAATGGATTTATATTTAAATATTTTTCATCCTATGGTACGCTTTTGAATCTTTTCAGACGAGAACTGGCTCTAAGAGGTATCACTGCCCGCATAAAATCTAACATCAAGATGACCCCCATGACAGGGATAAGAAAATTCAAGTATTCTGGAAGCTGAATTTTTTTTTTTTTAAGAGACTTTTAATCAAAAGATCTTTGTTTGGCAGCACAGTTCAGATTAATATTAGTGGAAAAATAAATTTCTTCCTATTGATTTTGAGTATTAAGGGACCAAATTTCAGAAATGCTGAGCAGTCCAGTGAATATAATTGAAGCCTTACATGCTGAGCAGTTCTGAAAGGTAGGCTAATGTCTTCTTTCAATCAGATATTTTCCATTATCACATGAGAAAGAAGACTACTATCTAACTGATGATTTATTGGTACTGCATGGCATATATAAGATGCTACCTTAAAACTAAGCATTATAATAACAGAGAAAATTGTATTTCCTGTGTCTCTGCCACACAAAGCATCATTACCAAAAGTTAAAGAACAGAGGTGTGTGGATGGGAGGAAGATGAGAGACAACCGAAAACATCTCAAACAGAAACATCCCCTCCAGAAAGATCCTTGGCTGGAATGAACTGTCACTGTTTCAGTGATGCGAATTCAGAAAAGCATTGACAGTCAGAAAAAGGACTTTTGATGTTCACTGGCTCTTTTAAAGCAAAGCAACACCCCATCTCATTGTTCTTTTAAAATATACTATTTTCATTTTTTTTCCTCCTTCATATCTATTTTACTTACTCTTCTCAGTTTTGCTTCCGCTCAGTACAACAAAACACGAGACTCATTCTTCGCTGGGTTATGCCTGTTTTAAGTGACAGTGACCAAAATTCATGAATAAAGATGTCATAAAATAGCACAGCTAGTAATACACAGATAAATATCATATATTGGAAGAGTCTGTATAGGCATTGTAAAAATTGTAAGTCACCGCTCCATAAGCTTATTAAAACTGTGAAGCAGTCAGTGAACATACTGACAAAAATTATCTGATTAACAGAACATACCTCTTTTCCACAGAGTTCTTGACAAAATTCCTTCAATAAGTTTGTTGTTTGTTTAAATAAGCGAGCTGCCATGGGCAAGAGTTCTAGCATGTGACTCAAGTGGTTGAAAGAAGTGAAAGGTCAAAGTAGATTTTTAGTTTATATGGTGTAGATCTTTAGAAAGAACCTGGGGAAATCTGTATTGGGACAGTCGTCACAGAATATATTAATAGATGTCCCAGGAATGGATGAAAAAGTCTGAAACTAGATGACAGTTTGTTCACACAACAATTATTCATGGTAGGTTAAACCTAAGACAAAATTGCAAAGGAATTTCGTAATGTTGAATAACCGGCCATAAAAAAATGTAGTTGAAATTCAAAGTCAATAATGCAAAGTAATGTACCTGAAGAGGAAACAAGAATAACTATGCACATATTTCAGGGGGACGTAAAGTAGATACCAATTTTCAGGAAGGACTTTCAATTTGGTCAGACAGTATTGTCAAAAAGTTACCTCAATGCTCAGCAATGCTGAACAAGACAACAGGAAATACTAACAGGAAAGGACTGCAGAACAGAACAGAAAGCTTAACTAAGTGACCATATTGACGCATAATTTGTCCACATGCAGAATATTGTATCCAGTTCTGTCCTCCTCCCATCTTGAAACACCATACCATTCAGAAGAGTATAGAGAACAACAAAAAAAGATAATGGAAGCTAAGGAGTATTTTCTGTTGAAGGAGATAGTTAATAGATTAGGACTTTGCAAAGATGGAACAGATTACAAATGTAATGGAGTATATGATAGAAATCTATAAAGATGTGGTGAGAGTAAACAGGGAATGTCTTTTCACCACTTGTGAGAACCAGAGGAAATTGGATGAAATTATCAAGCAACGTGTTTAAAACGAAGTATTTTCCCCCTACATACTGCATCATTAAAATGTGCAAAACTGGAAATATATATTCTTGAGACTAAAATGCATGGTCCGATAAATCTCCCCTCTTTTTACTAAGCACCTCACCATTTCAGATCTCAGCTCTTTTACACCCAATTGCCTAAAAGCCTGAGATTGGGGTGGTAGCAAGACACTAACCACAGTAAATTACAAAGTATATTTAAAACATACATATATTTCTAAGGCAAAATATTTTACTACCTCCTGTTACAGGCAAGAAGTGCAAGTCATTGCGTTGCAGCCATAGTGTCAGTCATGTACCCTATATACACATCATTTACCTGTCAATGACTCCTTAAGCTATGCTCAGCCTGCAGGAAGAAGTTCAGGTCATGTCACATACCTGTACCCACCTTGCCCAGTCATACCTACATGTTTTCTGCATTGCCAGCTTCCCACAATGTGTTAGCAAGTAACATCATAACATCAGAAAATAAAATTAGTGTCACTTCTCCATGAACATCAACAGGACCTGCAAGCTGTTATATAAAAACCCTTTCAAAATGGAAATTAAAAGTTTAAAGTGAAAGCTCTTAGCTGCGCTAAATGCTGAAAGTACCTAGGAAATACTATTGTTAGTATACTAATTCATGTATGGTAGACTCATTTTAATTGTCTGATTCAAAAATTCTGTAAAGAAGTTCTTGTAAAGTGTGTTCTTCTCCATCATGAACAGAACTATCAGACAAGGTCCCAGAATCCTTATCAAAATCGTGATTTCAGAGAACTTTAGAAAGATATGTTTTATCTGTAGCACAAAGCCCTTACTTGATATCTCTTGCTTCCTAGGTAGTATTACTTACAGCAATTGTGTGTAGTAGGGCCTGTTTGCTTAAATGGAAGCAGGTGGTGCTAAATACCTGTGAAAAGCAACCCATCTGACATGCATTATGAAAGGTCAATATCACCCTTTGACCCTACCTCAATCAAGTCATTTAATGAGTTCTCTTAATTTGTCTGGATAGTCCAACCAGCTTGTAGCAATGCTGTGAGCAACATCGATGCAGGAGCCTTGAAAAGTGCCAGGGAAAGTAACAATTGGCTCCGCAGCTGTCTGCGGCCTGAACATAAGTATGCTGTTCACCCAATACTGACTGACATTTCTAACATTTAGAAATGTCATTTTTAGAACAAAAATACCTTTCTTCATCTTAATAATCTATCAGTTCATGTTCTGTGTGGTTTTCTGTTCTACACAAAGACCTCTGGGAACAGAGACCATTTCTGATACGACTTTCCTAATGCCATGTGGCCAGGCACATCCTTTTTATCGCAGTCAGATGTTGCAGAGTACGCTGTGCTGCGGTAACAACAGTTACTTCCCTATTATATCTCATAATTCGAGCAAGTTGCAGCAAAATGCTCAGTCCTTACACCAAATCAACGATAGTAAATCTCAGTATAACAAATTCAGTCTGGAATAGTTCTTTTGTATAATCAAATTATTTTTTAATATAAAATTAATAAAGTCATTTACTCCTCTATGCAATTGATTTAACATAGCATTACAGAAAACCTGGGCCAAAGGAGCAAGGTGAAACAGCTGAGATGGCAGGCACGTATTTCTGTTTTGAATTGGTCACTGTGTATTTTTTTGCCAAGAGAACACCACTAGCATCCCGGTGACATACAGGATGGACATACACAGCTCATCACATGCTAACCAGGAACCTCACCCACACAAAGCTCTCCATGGCCTCCTGAGCACAGCCAAGGTTTCCACCAATTGCTTTGTGACCACTGTTTTGTGACTTGGCTCACAAGACAGGAGCCTGCCCAGCATTCAAACTGCTGAAAACATTGGCAAGCACCAGTTCTGCCCAGCACCACTCTTTAGGACGTGAAAAGTCCCAGGACAACACCTCGGCTTCCCCCGCGTTGGCTCACCACAACCTGCTAGATGGAAAGGTGGCAAACACACACAGCAAGAGCAACATGCTTCTTCATGTAAAGCAAACCTATGGGTTTATGGTCTGTTGCTTGTTGTCTGTGGGTAAATAACCTGTCATCTTGGCTTTTTCTTTTTTGTTGGTGGTGGTTTTGTTCTGTTTTTTAAAGCATCATTATCCTGCATTGCCCATCTCTACACAGCAGCTGAACACACAAGAAGTGCTTCACTGAACCTCTGGACCTGTTATACTCAGACAAACTCTCCTCAGAATTGTCTGCCTTAATTCTTTGTTTCCTTCTTGCTTACCTCTTTAATGTCTTTCACTCGACATCAAACATCGCTTGAAAAGCAAGAGCCAAACTTCTTTGCCAGTATGACTTAGAAATGAATATTCACCATTCTGGCTCAATTCTAATGATTGACATGATTATAGCTCCCAGCAATGAGTTCCCTACACAGCCTAATAGTCTGAAAAGAGCAGCAGCAAAATTGATGGAAGCCAGGAATGGAATAATGGAAGCTTGTTAGCTACTTAGACCCCCAGAGACCTTGAATTCCACAGTTCCTGGTTGGCATCGTGCATTGAATCATAGAAACATCCAGAGAGCACAAAACTGATGAAGTACACTGACTGCATCGCACTCGACTTGCTCTGACTACTGAGCAGTTAAATCAGGGCAGAGTTTTGAGGATGTAGCAGATAAGCAAAGTATCTAAGGCCAAAATAATAAAGTGTGAGATATAATAAAGCAGACAATACAGTGATAGCGCTAAATCATTGTACTTGGAGCAAGTAAACTCTGTTACTACACCACTCAGAGATGCCAGGAGAAAGGCTGTCTTATATCATAGTTTTTAACCCCAGGCTGAAGACTAAATAGTCAAAGCCACGGTATATTTGCTTCTCAGTGCCCAGAAGGATAAATGCTGAAAACAATGATTTAAGCAAACAGGTACAAATCTAATAGATGCAAACAGATAGCCCTGTAACTTACTAATGGAGCGACTCATGTGTGGGTGGATGCTGCTGGAGAAGATGTAGCTGCACATTTGTATTGCTTTTTCAGGGGCTATACATACATGCTTTTCTTGAGACCAGTTGCATGCTGATCCAGACTCTGGCATGCAGCTTGGAAAAAGAAAAAAGAAAGCTCATTTTGGCAACAGGAGGCCTTCCTGAAAGCACAGTAACTGAACTCTGACACTGCTCAGCTTCTCTGAATCAACAGAGGCCATTCAATTCAGCATCTGCACAGCAAAGCTAATTACATTCAGTGTTTAAACTTTGGGGTAAAGGGTGAGATGAATTAGAAATCTGAGTTCTTAGCAAGCAGAATAAGAAAGCATAGGTAAGTTTTGAAAAACAAAACCAAAAACTTTCCAATGATTTAGGTAAGAAAATATCCAGACATTTACTTGGGACTTTTAAACCTCCATCCAGCACATGTGCATTCTTTCATGAGATGTCGAGACAAACACACTGCTGTCCTAACACCTCCAATATTTAAAGTTTACTTTGCTTTGTGAATCAATTATTAAAACTTCTCTCTCAGTGAAGACACTTCATTTTAACATTTCTAGCAGTATGAATGAACTATTTTATAAAACAAGCAATACTTCCAATATGGCAGATTAGCTGAGATAGGTAAATCACCGAAACTCCCTGACAAGCAGGCTTATGAATAATGAAGTAGCTGATATACAGCCGCACTACCACGAGCCTCTTAGTCAGATTGCCGGATTTCTCAGCACGACACAGGCAGGACTTTGTTTCTGTAGCATAAAGAGACTCTTAATTAAATCTTCATTCTTCAGTGTGACAAGATTTATCCTTCTCTATATGAGCTTAGATTATTACATTTAATGCTGATTTTTTTTTTCTTGCTTAAATTCAGCATATTGCTGATGCTGTTTCCTTACAATTCTTTGTTGTTTCCAACTTCTTGAAAATAAAACGCTAACTTATTTAGGTAGAAATGAATTGCACTACTCCAGCTTTCAGAGTAGTTACATGAATATGAACAGTCTCAAAAAATTTCCATTTTAACATATTTTTAGTATGCTGGAGCAATCTTCACCCAGAGTTATAAAATTCCACGTAATTGCCCACGTCTTAATGACCTCAGGCTTTGAATACAATTGTTGGTCTTTGCACGCTGTCTGTCACTTTCAGTGCTTGAGTATTGACATTGCATCTCTTTTAGGTCCTTTGCAGCCCTTTAATGACTATGCCAATTAATAATGCATCATTCTCTCTCCTCTAGCTAATTTTAATTGCTGTAATTTATGTCCCTAGACAATTCTTGCACTACAAATGTAATCTATACCACTGTGACTGGGTTCGAAGATCACCCTCTCAAGGTCCATCGCAGATAAACAACACAATTCCAAGTTCATAGACATCATCTACAAGTGACATCAATTACTGTTCAAGGAAACAAGTCATGACATTACAGGTAACAAACAGCTTCTTTTTATGTTCTGGAGCAGAGTGGACTTCGCCATCAGGTCTCTGGCAATTAATTACAGCTTAACAGACAGAGCATTACTGAGATACTCAGACACTTGACAGGGGAAAAACCAACCTGAAATTAGCAAAGACAGAGGTTTTGCAGTTCTTCAACAGATAAAAGTCTATACAGCTACAGAGATATTCTCAAAAATCTAAGAATAATTTAATTTACCTTTTAAGTGGTATTTGGTTGTGGCATAAATGCTCATAATTCCTTGCCTACAGCCTGAGACAATGCATGACGAACTTAAGTTTGTATTAAAACCTCTTTGCGGCATGCATTGGTACAACTTAAATTATGAAGAAAAAGTATGCATAACTAATTTCTACTCAACTGTACCAACAGACCATAACTATGGTACGACTATGAAGTGTGTTTGCCTGCACTAGATCACTTAGTTCATCCCCTTGCCAGTATTAGGGTTACTTCAAAATCATATTCCAGTGTTTGTTTCACTTCCTACAGCTTACTGGGATCCCTCACTGTACTAGAATATTTTCTTAGCGACTCAAAACCTATTAAAAATATAATACAAATGTCAGTTTTGGCCATAATCACATTTACCCTTTTCTGAACATTAAAGATTCAACACCAACAAGGTTAAAAGTCCATGCAAAGAATACCAAATGGCTAACCTGCTTGCTATCTCAATAGAAAGCTGTTTGCATTGGGTATAATTTATTTGAAGTTCAACAAAACATAATGCTACTGCGGATTACGTGAAGACTGTTCAATCCTCCCTGGGTTCAGTGCTGTAACTGCATGGAACTAAGAACCAGGACCAAATTTGGAATTTATATTATTGATATAATGACTATACCTTGTAATGATTGCTCTCAAACACAGCAATAATCATAACTATTATCTAACAAATATACACCCTATTGAACAATCAAATAAATTTACTTGTACAAGTGTCACAGAGTGTAATTTGCCAGTCATCTTCATTAACTGATCCTTTTACTTTAATCACAGTATTGTTTGATAATATATGGGACTGGTAAACCAACAAAAAGAGAATGAAAAGCAACACTTACAGAGGCTTGCAAAGCATCTATCATCATTCAACTTCCAAGTGCCTCCTAATGAATCTTTGAAATAGTACACATCTTTAACTAGTCTCCAGTGAACGATATCCTTATGTGCTATCCTCAGAACTCATCTAAAATGCTCCATAAATTTATCGGCACAGAGCCAACGTCACATTTCTTTAACCTGCTTCCTCTCTCTCTGATCAGAACAGAGGCTCTGATTTGCTGTTGTTTCTAAAAGCCACAAAGGTGAAAGGGTGAGAGAAACAGGGGGTGGTGGAACAGAATTTGGGGTCCTTTAACTACACCTGCATACCTCCCTCTGGAACTTGAAAGTAAACTTTTGGTTGCTGATGTGTCCTTTCTGTAAGGAAAAAGCTAGTGAGGCTGCTGGCAAGATGTGTCTCTGTGCTTTCAGGCGGCTGTCACATGCAGAGGACAACAAGCTGCTCGTGCAGCACTTCACTCATCAAACCATATGCTATGGTAGGAACCTCAGGTCCCCACCACTCTTCTCACAGCCTGGCCTGCCATAGTCTTCCACAGGGCAGCAAAAGCAAACAAAACAAAACACACAAAACCCCCAAACCCCAAGCAGTAACAGAACAGCCCTCCACCACAAAAAGCGTATTTAACTGTAAATGATTACATCGGCATTTAATTATTAATGGCTCCTGTTGAATGTCTGAGAAATTGCTGAAGGGAAGCTACTGCACCGTTGGTAGCTTGGATGAGATTGCAATGGCCACCGTTTGCTGAATGTTTAACTGAGCATCCCCAAAGCACTGCACATTCTAAACTGCAAACAGGGCAACAAATGTGCTTGTGAAAAATATCTTGTAAAACGCTGTAACTATGCAAAGTCATCTAGATAAATCAATCCCCCAAATTCCTAAGCTACTCAGAACAGGTCTATCTTAATTGTGTTGTGCCTACATTCCCCTTCTTTGAAATGGTGGTCATACTGACACCCAATCTGAAGTTACTCTAATAGTTACAAAGTATTTAGATAGTACATTGATAGTCATCGTAAAAGAACCAAAGCAGTTAATAATTCTTCATTCAGGTTCACTATTGTACAGTTCCTGAGAAGCCAGACATCAGGGCAATTAAAAAAAAAAGGTACTGCAGTTACCTGCTACAGTAAACTCCATCTGTCCTGCACGTCGAATGAGGGAAAACAAAATAAACCTTTACGACTTGGTCACACACAGTGATAATATACCTGCACAAGTGACCAAGGTAAAAAGAACACTTGTGTGCTCAACTTTAGAAGCATAAAAAGTAACTACAAAAGGTGTGTACTTAAGGTTCTGTACTTAATACAATAGAACCTCAGCTGTTAGAACAGTTCATTCACAGTCAGTTCAAATTCAAAATTGTGACTCAGAGACATTTGCATCTCTTCACTATCAATCAGCTTTCACTTCCCACCCTTTTCTGCTTAATTTTTTCCAGGGAAACAGATCTTTCCAGTGAATGCAGACAATGCTGTGGCTTTTGAGGACCATATGCTCTGCTGTAACAGAGTCAACGAGCATACCCAAGTGTAATGAAATTGAATCTGAGCATGCAAGAGCAGCGTATTTCTCAATGAGTAACTCCTCCTAGCAAGATTATTGGCTGTAGAGAAGTCAAGGATTGCAGCCAAATATACTACTGCTTCCCATTAAAACTCCCTGTAAAAAGGGAGACGAAGCCAGACTCCTAGGGCAGTGGAGGAAATGATCACAATAAAGATGTAGTTCCTCTGAAAGCCACACACAACAGCAAGGTCAGCAAAGTGGTGTCTCTGTGTGATTTAGAATTAAGCTTATAATAGCTTTCTCTCCAGTAGCTCATATGTGAGCTGCTAAGCAATTTTTTCTTCCTTTCTTTCTGCATCATACTAGGAAAAGTAGTATGTACATCAACCAAAGAAAATGCTTAACAACATTTCATATAAGCAAAAAGCAAAAACAAACTGAAAAGCCGTTTAAGTCTTTGCTGTATTTCTTTAACTTCCAGAAGACTGAGCAGAGCTTCTACATTACTGCCACAAGCCTGAGTTGTAGCAAAGCAAAATCCTACGTGCTCCAAATTCCTCAGACTGGAGCAGCTATAAAGGAATTTGCAGTCTCTGTGACTAGCAGCTGCTGGTGTTGTAAATGATTTTATTTTAATTAGAGAACTTCTGCAGTGTTTCTCATTATCCATATTCCTAAATACAAGCAGGCTCAAAGGCTGTGCAATTACTTCCTTGGCCTACAAGATAACAATTCAAGCTGCCTAAAATATTCACAGTAAAACCTGAAAGTTTTGAGACTAAGTTAGCTCATCTTTATTCAACTTCTTGCAGTGGAATATTTTTATTATTAATATTAAATAGAAGAGTTGCTCAATTTTTATGACAATATGACAGGGCTTGTTAGAAAATGAAATGTACAAAAAACATACACTCAAATCCAATCATCAAAACACCCTGCAACTGTTTACACTGACTACTAGATAAGAGATTGCATTTTGTATTGAAGCACCACAACATGAAAATATGTATATGGTTTTAATTTTGTCAGAGCAACGATTTTCAAAACTGCTTCATTAGGCATTCCAGAAATTCTCAGTGTCACTCAAAACACTGAAGCTATCACACTCTCATGACAGGTAATCTTATTAACCACATCTTTAAGTTTCCAAGGATTAAACTGTCGATGGCAGTTGACGATGCTATAGTGTGTATACAGTACACCAAGATGCATTCAGGTTCATACACAAACATACAAAGTGTGATAATGGTCCATCACAGAACTGCCTGCAAGGTGAAACTTGCTAAGTGAGGAAAGGGCAACGATTTAAAGGCAAAGAAACAAGTGAACGTCAAGCTGGAACGAACCACTTCTACAAAGTGACTCCTACAGGACCCTCAAGGGCCAACCTTTAAAAATCTATACCTTGTGCCACTTGAGCTGCAGTGTGTGATGATACCCATGCCAAGCACCCTGAGAACAAATAGCTGTCTCCACCACAACCTTCTGCAGGTACTTGAATTATTCCCAGCAGTGCCCCAAACTGCATGTCTTTGAAAGAACTGCTGTGCTCTCTGGAGGTCACCTGGTCCAAGCCCTTGCTCAAAGCTCTGCCAGCTTCAGAGTCACACTGGGCTGCTCAGGACTTTGAATCTCCTCAAAGATGGAACTTGCACAACCAGTCTGGGCAACCTGTTTTAATGTTTGATCAATTTGTCAAATGCAAGCATTTAGTCGTTTGAGCAATTTGTTCTGAATCATCCATATCACTTCAAGAATTTGGGAAAGCAGGCAGAGGCCAAAACCCCACAAAAGACAGTGAGGACTAATGTTCAGAATTGATTTCATGGGATTGAGGGATGGTCTCAGGCTACATAAGGAGATTAAAGGAAGGCTACAAAGGAAGGAGAAAGAACATTGGAAGACATCTCTATCCTCATTTAGATATTCACGTTTTCACCTCTTGCCAAGGTAAGTGGTGTGCTCTGAATTCAGGATGACATTAAGGAAAAGCCAAGTCAATTTTTAACATCAATAAATGCCCAAGTAATAAAAAATGCCCAAGTAATACTCAGGCACTCTCCGTAAATGCAAAACAAATTTATCCTGAATAACTGAAGTCAGAATCTAGCAAATATTTCGTTACATTAACAGTCAGTGGCTTAAAGAAGAAAGTCTGTGTCACTGTCATTCCCAGACTCCTACCCCTGCATACAAATGAACTCCAATTTGAAACAGATTTTTCAGATGTTCATATAGAACATTTATTAAATGTTCATTTTTCCTTGCTGTTGACTTTCAGGGAAAGAGCGTCGCATTAATTAACCCATTGATATATCACACATTTTGTAATATATATCAAAATATTTAAATATTGCATGCACGTGTCTGTTACTTAATTTCGCTCTAATTTCACTCTAATTTCAATGGGTATTTTTAAATCTTTTTGGAACATCTTGACCATACTGGCCAAGCTTGTAACTTTTGAGTTACTTTTGTAACGTGAATTCGTAAGACTAACACAGAAAAAAGTGTGGTTAGTATCTTGTCAAATATTTTCAATGTCATTCTATTGCGATTTAAATGCACAAATATAAATATACATAATTTTTTATTCTACGGATGTGGCATGTAGCCATTTTTGCTAAATAATTTTGCCATGTCATGAGAAGAAATTGGTTTTGAATCAAATTCTTTATAAACTGACAGAGAAGCCACTTGGCAATAGTATAATGAGGATGCATTGCTAGCACTCCACATTCAGTTGAGATAAAGCCGTAGAATCCTGAAACTGACGCCGAACACAAGCAAAT
Source organism: Cygnus olor (assembly GCF_009769625.2). Lineage (NCBI taxonomy): Eukaryota > Metazoa > Chordata > Aves > Anseriformes > Anatidae > Cygnus > Cygnus olor. Next base: position 6,705,582 of record NC_049184.1, read on the forward strand.
CATTACCTTCTAATTTAAGTCACTTCTCAGTTACACCCTGAACTGAACACTGTATGAAACTTATTGTGCAAAAACTCCTCTGCACAAGGGATAAAACCACATATAATGGCAACAGTGGAGGAATACACTCTTATATTCCCCAAAGTACAGATTCCCCGTGATTAATAAGTGGCTACATTTCAATCTGAGTGTATTTTGTCATTTATTGACACATGCTAACATGAAAGGAAACAAAAAAAATAATCACTGGAATAATGTTGTGAGTATAGACAAAACTCTGGGTTCATTGGAAAGAAGGGAGAAAAAAATACCGATTAGTTCATCTAGTTGTTTCTTATTAAGAAAGCTTCCTTTCCCCCTTCTACAAGAACTTCCAATCCCTGCACGCTTCTAGAAAGGAAAAAAATGGCTGGTCCTATCTTCAGGCTAGCAGTGGTACAACCACCAAGAGAGTTAATTCCACCCACTGCTGGGCATTTGTTTCCACCTCCTTACCTGCACGCACCCTGCGCAGTGTTCTTTTATATTGCATTCCATTGGAAAGTAGCAGGCTCTTGTTAGACCTGTCATTACAAAGTAACAGGTTGGTGGAAAGAGAGGGCAAAGGCAGAAGCAGAAAACATGCCAAGCAATTTTAGGGTATTGAGAAAGAACTGGGACGGGAAAATGCAAGACAGAATTTGAGCAGGACAGAACAGAGGGAATATGAACAGTTTGTCTAAACAGAATCTTCAGAGGTAATTAGCAAAAAAAGCAGCACAGATGTTTGCTTCCCTGCTCCAATAAAAGGTAAATGAACTGATCGTTAAATAGGGCACGCTTTAAAGATTCCAACCCGGCCAAGAGCTCAGCTATAGTATAAATTACACCAATCTATCCTCTGTTTTTATTGTGAAGAACAGCATTTAGGGCCATTATACTGAAAAAAAAATGCTACTCACAATAGTCATTCTTGCAACATCTTTCCATGAGTCAGACATCTAACAGCAAGGCTAACTTCCAGAATGAGGTACACAGGATGCACCGCTCCGGAACAAAGAGTGAAAATCAGAGAAGGAAAGCTGGACTGTATTTCAGTTCCACTGCACTGGTGGTAGGTACTACCAGAGCCTCAGGGCCCTGGTTTCAGACTTGGTCCACAAGTCTTGAAAAAACATGTAAAACATCCAGTATGCCACGTACACAGGACAGATTTTCTTCAATATAAGGCAAATGATAGGGTTACGAAGTTGTATCTCAGCAGATTTTAAGATCTTAGAACACTGGAACTACAACCTGAGGGCTTCATACAGTTCAGAGAGTGTATTTTAGTACTACCTGCTTGAGAAGCCACAGTATCAATGAACTACATTCAGAATTTTAAACCTCTCCTTCCTGTACCCTATCATCAATTGGCAGAAACCAATATATCTGTTAAGTTTAATGAAACGACACCAATTTACAACCATGCTTTTTTTTTTTTTTCAAGTCCTTTATAGAAAGTGCTGCTTTTCCAAAAGATCAACTATCAAAATAAATAAAGAAAAACTACAACTAAGCAACAAATAAAACTACCTTGACATTTTTTCAACTATTGGGAAATTACTTGCTTTCCATTACTTTACAAAAGAAACAAGAAAAAAAAATTTGCATACCAAAAGGAAACTTTGAGCTCTATTCCTCAGGCAAAACTTGTCATCAGTAAATAAACTTTGAACATATTTACAAATCTCTTCACAGAGTAAGTGAATTGAGTGAATTTTAAGTGCCACAGAGACTAGGGAATTAACATAGTAAAAAGAGGGTTTTATACTCACCAGGTCAGCAACTGGTCTTCTACAGGGGAACACAGAGGTGAGTAATCAGGTTCTCCAGTATCAGCAGCTGTAAAATATTACCATGAACTAATTGGTAACTGATTCAGTAGGGTGTACAATTTTGCTTGTATTTACACATACAACTAGGAGTGTCTGCTCATTAAAAAAAAAAAAAACAACAAAAATCAGACTTCAGCAACAAAAGGCAAATACCTTAATTCGAGGTTTCCTCCAAACAGACAGCACAACAGTATTGGTATATCCCCCCTTCTACAGTACTGATTTATTCAGGCCATGAAAAATTGTAGCCATTAAGCCACTAAGAGCACTTTGTACACCTGCAGGAAGGGTTTCCATGCAACCATTAACTAGCAGTGGTTAAATCCCGATGTGACAGACGTGTTTGGACAAAGCATCAGGCAAAGATCAGAGCACTATCACTAAAGAAACCACACCGTTTTGCAAAATAATCCAAAATGCAATCTTATATTTCTCTGTTGAGGATTAGTTTTTAGGAAAGACTACTTTCCTAAAACTTCAACATCTCAGGAATTCTTTACTGCTTGAAAACACCAGAGCATTTTATTTTTTTGTTCCCCTTTCCCCCAAGTATATAGTACAAGCTAGTCCTGACACACTTTCTGCATAAAATCACCCCACTCCTATTAAACCAGGGCTGGTTGGCCACTGTTCATTTTCAAGATCTTCTACAACCGATGTCAGGAATTCCAGAAAGAATCCAAATCTTGCTGGATTTGTTGTCACTAGTACAACCTGAGAGACAAATATCCTTCACCAGGACAGTTTGCAATCTCTCTTTTGGGCATGCGCAGGCTTGCAGGCTGTGACTCAGGCACGTGCCAACAGCACACTGTCTTTAAATCAAGAAGTCTGCTCCAAGCACATTGTTTATTCCCTATGACTCTTGTATTAGAATCATCTGCAGAGCTGGTATTGAGGTAGAGTTTTCAGTGTCTACAGAAACAGACAAAACCACGGAGTTTCTGCTGATACTAGTTGAACTGCTGCATGCATAAACCTGAGGAAAGCAGAGCTAAGCCCCACTAGGGCACTGCAGCATTAACACTGGCAGTGCAGCAAACAGATCTGCAAGCACGCACACTGCAGTTGTAGAAGAATTAGGCTGAGAATTTGCTAAGTGCTGAAGACTCAAATCTGCAGACAGGAAAGCAGAGCTATAAGCAGTCAGCACAAAAGAAAAACCCTGGATCATTAAAAAACTGTTCAGAGAAGCAACTGTGATTCCTACTGTTCATCTGTTTGGGTTTAGCTTTTCGGTCTAAATCAAGTCACAATAAGAACAGGTTACTCATTTTAAGAGGAAGATTTAAACATTTTGAACAAGTGTTAAAACAAGTTATAAATTTTATTATTCTGCTAGCGTTATTAGATTGCATGCTAGAAGCAACAGCTTAATGTCTGGCAAAATATACGCTGCCTGAAGGGACAGAAGGCTTAAAAATTGCCATTGTGTTAAGGCTTAAAAATTGCCATTGTGTTAAGAAACCAAATGTAATACAAAATTAGTTTACCATGATACAAATCCTAGCTATTCAGTTATATTGAAGCTTGCATCAAACTTAGAATTCTTTTGGTTAAAGTCCTAAAGTAGAGGCATTTATTTAATATGAGCATTCTTTCAAAAAACAGAGGTAATTACACACGAATCACATTTTCACTCTGGTGTCTATTACAGCAGACATGAAATTCAAGCAGGTTTTTCTTCCTGAAGAATAGGTGTGACTCCAGACAGTCAACAGAATTATTTAACTACTTTCTCATAGGAAGCGATACCTCGTAGTTGAATACATTATGCATGCGGTAGGGAGTGTCGAGATGACTTTCAGAAAGAGCACTGAAAGCTTTTACCATGAACAATGGACATATTTTTGGACTTGATGGTCTTGAGGATCTTTTCCAACCTATGTAATTCTCTGATTTTCAGATACATATTGCATTACTTTATGGAAGATTATAAAAGTTCCCTTTTAAGCTCCTGGCTACTGCAGATCTGTTAATATCTTATAAAAATATATTGGAAACAAGCCATATTAACCTCTTCACACTTCAGGCAGTTCACGGATCCTATTTCACGGCTCATTCAAAAGGAAGATTAGAGGGACTTTTTCAATTTCATATATTAAATGGTTTAATTCACAAGGGATTTGTGTCAACATAAGGATCCAAAAATAGTATGCTTCCTGTATAAATTGTATTTTGTCATCCTAATTAAGCCACGTTGCACGTGCACAGTCACCCACTGACATTGCTCCTCCGTGTTTCAGAGCATAAACCCTACAAGCAGGGAACTACTCAGCCTGGCTCTTTAAGTTCAAGTCCTGTTTTCTAATAAAATAATAAATACACAATTAATTCATTATGTTATCTATGATAATACATCCACTGAGAGACAAACAACCAAACAAAATACTAACTTCCAAAGAAACTGGATCTTAACCCAAAGAATTTACAGTTGTTTTCTTTCAGTAAGGACAGAAACTAATGTCTGCCATGAATGCTGCAGGAAAGCAACACCAAGGATTCTAGTACATAATAACAAAAGCTTCAGGGGGGAAAAAATCATATTTATATTGAATTTTGTTGAGCTTTGCTGCGATTCATACTATCCTCATGACAAATACCTGCAGACCCTAAGTGAGTGAGACCTCTGACACCCATTTCACCTCCCAAACACAGTACTTTCTAGAGCTTATGACGTTTGTGGTTTTCTCAGCACACAGCTGTGGTATCATTTCAGAATTGAAAGCATGGGTGTGAGCAGAGGGATGTTGTTGTGAACTGGCAAGGCTAAGCTAATGTCCTGCTTCTTGCAGATCTGATGGCACTAATTGCGAAGTCCAATAATCCCTGAAAATTTTCCTTGAATTACTTCTAATGGAACACAAAATAGCTCGTCTGGGTGCTATATTATACTCACGAAGAGAATATGTGAGCTTTGGCACAGTTTTCACAGGTTTTATTACACGTGGATCGTTCAGCTGAGAGGTCAAAAGCTTATTGTTTTTACTATGGAGATCTGGAGCAACACAATCAGCACAGAATCATCATGAAATGTCTGAAAGGGTAATGACACACTAAACCAGGTGGCTATGTGTGTTTTCTTTCTTTCCCCATCATGTCTATTCTTAAGTTGAGTTACATACATATGTCTCAAATGAAGGATAAGCATGCCTTTCGAAGTTCTTCCTAGATACAAGGATCTTCTCCTATAATATATATTATTTCCAAACTTTGCAGTATAGAAACCTAAAGATATGGACATGATATGTGAATTACTGTATTTAGAACTCCTCATAAGAAGTATATTAAGCCTTAAGGCTTGAAAGTCTAGATTTCCTTAACTGTAGGCCTAACGAGAGGTATTAACAAAAAATGAAGAGGTATACAGACTCCACACCAGGAGAAATATTCAGCTAAGGGATGAAGAACAAGTATTTTGTGTGGAATTTCAAAATTAATACGAATGATCAAATCCATGGCCAAACACTCTGAGGAATAAAATGCACAACACGTACATATCCTTCAATTCTGCCACATACATTGAAGAAAAAAATTCAGAAGTGACAAAACAAGAAGAGTAACCATTTTTATCTTTCTGATGTTTTATTTCCAAGTAAGCCTGTCTGTTCATTCCTGTATCTGAGACATCTTTGATGAAAGGAAATATTGTACATGATACACAGAGGCTAAGGTTATTTGTATCACACATCACTGCTCTTACCTATAGAAACTGCAGCTAGTCTGGGACACAGTGGAAAAGGACAGTCTTCTCAGATTAACAGCTGTTCCAAAGAAAGGCAAAAGAAATGTAGCTACAAAAATTGCACAAAATCTATTTTATAGAAGCCAAGGAGACTAAATCATTCTAGCAGCAAAAAAGAATGTTTTGTAATGATAATACAGAATTCGTTAGAAAAAAATATTTTATGAAGTGCATTTTCTTAACTACATTTCAGTTTGTATTTAAGATCCAGAAGTTAAACAGTTAACATCTTATTACAAACTGCTTAATTTTTTAAAACTGAGGCTTCCTGTGATCTTATTCTCCAACAATGTTCTTTTTTTCACAGGATCAGGTATGTTCTGAAGACTGTAACTATTAACATTCAAAGAGCGTTAATGTAATTAAGTTCAGTTCTAAACCTCCTCTTGCTTCATGAGTCTTCAGAGAGATACTTTCTTCTGCATCTTTGAAGACATGCAAAAAGGTGCTTTTGTATTAAAGTGAAATTCTCCAGCTAAGCTTTTAGGCTCTACTTCCAAAAGTTATAGAAGACATCACAGACCATGATCAGAGCTCATGTCTGTCATCCTTTAAACTCATCATAGCTAATATCAATTCATCCAGTGAAAAAAGAATTCTGATAAGAAAGCTGAATAACAACACATTTAATAATGGAGACTAAAGAAACTGCTGCACAGAAATTCTATTACTCAAAATACTTGATTGCAAGAGGTCAATAAATATATGTGAAGTGTACTGAGTAGCTACTCCACCACTTTGCATACCAAAATGCAGACTATTTCTTGCCATTCCTATCCTACCACACTTTAAGTAGCTATCTTCAGGCACATGGTAGGGTAGAACCTCTGCCATTATCTTCTTTTTAAGACATCACAGCCAGACTGTTGTAATAGGAGACTCTAAATATTAAGCCTTCAAAACATTATTGCAAGAAAAAATTATCTATGTGGTTAACTGAAATTAAGCAAACTTCCCCATTTTAACCTACTGTGCACCTCTCCCAATGATCATCCGTAACCAGAAAAAGATGCTTTTCCATACATCTGTCTTTCTTGACTTTGAGACAAAGCTTTGAACGTTTTATTTTTAATCCCTCCTATGAGGAAAAGCTAGGCAGTAGAACAAGCTTTCACTTTTTCCTAACTTCAAGGACAGTCACCATAGGACTCCCAAATATATTTCACTAAAATATCTTTTATTATTAGTTTAAATATTCTCTCATGAGTACTCATCTGTGAAGTTTTTTCCATCACAGATAAAATTTGTACTTATAAATAGCCTTTAAGAACATCACATCATTAAAAGCAGAAGGTCTACTTTCATTAAGTTTTTGTCATGAGAATAGCTATCACTTTTTTTTCCTCCAGTGCCACAGTTACCATTCACGTTTACATAAATGATGCAAAGACATCTTAAATAACCAATGACAGTTCAACAATAGAGTTCATTTAAAATTAAGATACCTAATTTACCTCTGCTGCAACTACCTACCTACCTCTACTGTAACTCTCTTATCAAGGTGCCCATCTATCTACAGCGTGACTGGGAAAGCAGTTATGAAGAAAATTTTACCAAGTCAGTCCATTAAAAACATGGATCTCAATATACACTAGCAGGTAAGCATTTAGCAGAAGAGCTTTATAGAACAGGAGCACATTTCTATGATATTCAAGAATACCATCTCTGAGAAATCTTCTCAGGCACTTTTTATGTTTGGTGTTTTTCTGGCTAATTTTTATTTAACGTTCAGTTCTTCATGATTTCATTCTAAATGTTATTCCCAGTTCCACTTAATGAGGCAAAGACATAAAATGATGACAAAATTGAGAATGTAGATTAGAGTGCTAAGATTGTTTACACTATGCTTCATGAATATTTTGTCTACAAGCAGACAAAAATCACAGGTTTTGTTTCTTCTTCTCTAGCTAGTAAGTCTCAGTTCCACAATGTGGCATCACCAACACCCAAAATATTTAAGTGTTCTGCAAACTGCGTAATAAAACCAACTTCGGATTGATACTGATATTTAGTCCAAAATCAGATTGGGACTAAATAACATTAGGAATCCAATATGAAGAAGAGTGAGGAAGTATTTGTTATTACTATTAGCTCTTTTCTTTAGATGTCTAAGCTAGGGTACTGAATTCAGTGTATAGGAAATGGAATAAAAGTGAGTTTATGCAGAAGGTAATTCAGGACATCTAATTTAGGAGCCACATGTCAATAGAGGAAAAACTATCACTACAGTCTAGATACCTAATTTAGCTGACGCAACTTTTAATAAAAGAACATTCTTTGTAACATTGTGCAGTCTGTTTTCAACACCTAATAAATTGCAGAGACTGTTGTTAACTCTTATTGTTTCACTTCTTTCCCCTCAATGTTAGACTCCCCCATCCTTATATTTTACCGTAACTGTTTATCCCCATAATCATTGATAGAGCACAAAGTTACTGAGCAGTGGAGGTTGTTGTCACCTTGAAAAGCACGGTTCTTCGATGGTGCGAGCATCTGGATATTTGCAGTTGTTTCTCTCTGACAGCTTGTTAAAATGCTGAAGCAGAATATTGCTTGAAAATTCTCCCTCACTAGCTCCTGTAAGCTACTGATAGATCTACATTTTATTGACTTTGCAGCACTTGCAGGAGCAGCAGAGCGCCTAATGTCCTTTTGGAATGAACGTGGAAGCCTTTTGCTAAGGTTTAAGTCTATCATATGCTTTATTCTCCCGGTTATGTCTCACGGGCAGCAAGCATGTACCATTTGTGGCAGAGATGATTAAAGCAAGCAAGAAGTTACCTGAAACATTTACTGGTGAGCAAAGCTATGAATCTTTCACGTACACTGCTAAGCAGTTTAGACACATGGATGGTTTCATCAAGTATAAACCGCAACAAGTCTTTTGCCTAAGGTGATCATAACTCCTTATATAATTCAGCTGGGCTCTGTGTTATCTAAAAAGAGGAAGCCACCTTGCAGTGCACTTACAGATACCCGATTAACCAGGATGGCTAAACAAACTAATAAGGGTGTCTTAAAGGGTACAAAACACTGTCAGCCTCTCTAGGACAATGTCTTCCTGATCAGGGGCCAGTGACTGCTCTGCTTTCCTGTACTCCACACTCTCCGTGTGCCACATACATATATTCTTATCAGCAATGAAGAGCAAAGCCATGGATCGTTTTCAGGAGAGGCAGATCCAGCCTTGACCTCTGAGGTCCGTGACAAGCACGCCAAGAAACAGGAATGGCAGATTAACAGAACAGTTTGGAAAACAGCCTGATTTGTCAGCACTCTGAACACACGCAAGAAACATCACAAAGCAAGTTTCCTGAGGTTGGAGCCCGACTTGCCACCAATGCCCTGCAGTAGTTATAAGTTAGTTATAATTGTTCAACTGAGGCTTATACTGCCAGTTTGGTCAAGAAGCAATACTGTAACTGAGCATACTGGAGAGCTTTATATCACCAAGTACAAAGAGTTAGGAACGTAACTCTTCAGACGGACTGCAAATTTTTGGATTCTTATTGTCTATTTTGTGTTGGCAGTTGAAAGCAAATAAATAAATCTAAATAATTAAAAAAAAAGCCAAGAGAACTCACAGTTCTTACCCTCTGGCTATCCAGCTATTAAAGAGGAACATTTCACTCAGTGGTCCTCAGACACCCAGGACACAGAGACCAAAAGAGTAGCACAAGGAGTACCCTTCATTTAGAAGGCTTCTTCCCATCGACTAACGTTAAGACCTCTTGTGCTACCTCAGAAATATTAAGGAACACACTGCCGATTCATCACCCAGGAAGGGAGTACGACAACATGGCTTAACAGACATGTCAGCAAGCAGAGAATGGATCTGAACTTCTATTCCCAGATGGACAAAGGAGCACACAACAGCCCCAGAAAAATGGTAATAAATGAAGCTTCCACTAAACATGGGAAGAAAATGGGAAGGAGAATTTTTTAATATGTATTTAAATGTATGCAAGTATAAATGTGTATAGATGTATACCCCCCCAGATGTTATCTTTGCTTACAGACACACACATACGCATACACACTGCACCACACCAGGTCTGGCTGGGTCAGAGCTAACTGTCCCCGCGCTGTGCTCTGCACTGGAGCACACCAGTGTTTGGTCTATCACTGAGCAGTGCTGGCACTGCTTCAAGGCTCCCTCCAGCCCCGCATAGCCAGCAGGCTGCGGTGGGCAAGAGGTGGGGAGGGGATACCCCCAGGACAGCTGACCTAAACCGAGCACAGGGCCAGCCCACACCATATGGTGTCACCCAGCAATAAAAGCTGGGAAAAGGGGAAGGAGAAGGGGGGCTCCTGTTATGAAAGCCTCTGACCTCCCGCAGAACCACTGCGCCTGTTGAGGTCCTGCGTCCCAAGACACAGCTGAACATTGCTCGTTGATGAGAAATAGAGAATAAACATTCTCTTTTTGCTTCCTTGTATGCCCTTCCTTGTTTTCTTTTCCTTCTTTTCATTTTAATTAAATTATCCTTATCTCAACCCGGGAGCCTCTCTCTTTCCCAGCATACTTTCTTCCCCCCACTCCCTTTGGGAAGGGGGAGTGAGAACAGGGTTGGGGAGGAGTTCAGCTGTCCATCAGGGTGAAACCACCACATACACACATGCTAAAAATAAAGCCAGGCATTCGTTCTTTGCATCCTCTTTTCCTGAAGCTCAGAAAAATGGTTGCTATTGCGGACTAAGATTCTTTTTTTTTTTTTTTTTTTTTTTTTTACTGACCACAGATCATTGTAATCTTTGTGAAAGAGATTTACCTTGCCCTTGGGTAATCACAGGAAATTGAAATTCAAGCACGCTGCTAGAATTCTCTATTTGCTCAGCAATATTTTTTGTTTCTCCATTTTGACAGCCCACACTAACGTGAACCTCAAGAAATGTTGCTTTGAATTATAAATGCCATTTCTGTAGCTCTAACAGCACCGAATGGCTGTCCTTCCAATCAACGTGCAGATTAGTCTGAGATCAGACAAACTTAATTAGAATGTATGAATTTTGCTCGCTCCAACTTTCACCTTAAGTAGTCATATTAAATATACTAAAATGGTATTTTGTTAAATAAAAATGCACACACAAGAGACTAAATAAAAACAAATGCAAGGCTCTCCTACAGTCTTTGCTAGCATTTCTTTATCTGCTTGTTCCATGACCTTCACAGTGCCAGTGAGGAGAAGGGGAGGGTATTACAGGTTGCAAGGTCCACAGAACTGTTCCTTACATGGCCCTTCGTGATGTCAAATACGCTGTTTGCTAAGGGTTGTTAATGTAGATCACTCCTGTTAAAATTACATCATGTATACAACCCTTTAGTGCTACTGCAGATTGGTGCTAAAATAGTCCAACTTCAAAATCATTCCGAGTCACAGGACTATACTGTCTTCTAGTCAGTTTGAAGAACAGCTCTTCCTACTTTATGGAAGAAAAGTTTAAAAAGTTACTTCTAATTTTTGCAGCATCACCTGAAGTTGTCAGCTAGCCAGGCATCTCAGGTATCCTACCCCTCCTTGTATATGACACCACAGTTAAAAGCTCTGTCTAGTCAAAATACTGTAGCCCAGATTATCTAAAAGAAAAAATAACCTTATTTTAATAATCTTTTTACTGGAAATCCATCTAACATTAGAAAGCCGGGATTCATCTAGCACTGAGAAACACACTGCCCTTCACATTTTTACAGTTCTGAAAGTTAAAACTTCATGAAACAGAAGGCTACACCTGAACCAAACAGATAAAACTCAAGCTTCACTGAAATATCATGAAGTTTGCAGAATGGTCAACATTTCCACAGTCAAATAATGCATAATTCTGAAACCAAGGATGACGATGGAAGCAGTCCAGGTGAAATATCAGTATCCACGTTCTTCCCAAAGGAAACAGAGTCCTATTGTATTTGTCAACAGGTTTAATTTTCCTTTTTCTTCTTTTAAAAGGTATCTTTGAGTTCACATTAAAAACAAACAAACAAAACACTGATATAATATATAGTTTTATATATATATAAAATTCTACATATCCACAGTCAAAAGTCCTATCTATGGAATTTGAAAAGTAATGTTTATATATACAGCTAAGATTTGAGAAAATATGAAAAAATCATCAGCCAGCAACTGAACTGCTGTCGTTGATTGCCCCAGAACTCCTTGGTACAGCATACTAATTCCAAAGACACATTCTATGCAGTACACTAGAAATTGTTTATGCGGATCACATTTATGATGAAGAAAAAAGACGCTATGAATTTTTATAACTTGGATACTGTTTAATTAAATCTTTTCACCACAGTAATGGGTGCAGGACTAGGGAACTCAAATTTGGTTTCCTTAGTAGAACTCTCAATCATTTTTATTTGTTTGTATCATTGGGGATTCTCTGGCAAGTAAGCAAACACCTCCAGCAACTGGTTGAGAATTCCAGGGTTACTGTCTTTCACAGAAGGCTTGGCTGAAAGATGCAATTAAATTCACACTTCCCCTCATATCTTCTGTGATTAGTTTGCATGGAGATAAGATAGAGATATGGCAAATACTTATGTGTGTCACCACAAATGAAAAATACTTTCAGAGTTGAAAACCAGTTCTGAATTACTGTCTGTACATCAATCTCCAGATTAAATCTCAGCAACTTTCATTTGTTATTTATGCATCTCAGTAACTGCCTTTACCTTAGAATTTCATCACAGGATGTTTATGTTCACACGGTAACAAGTCACAGCAGTAGTATACATATATAACAAAAAGATCAAGGACAAGAGAATGAGCACGTGAACACTTCTCTTCCTTTCAAGCCAGGCTGTGTTCACAGCAACATAATGAACACACAACTAGACAAAATTGGTAAATTGCAGGTCTTGCATTCATGCTCCATTCTTCAGTCAGACACGTGGTCCACCTGGAGAACTGCTAAGGTCCTTAACCTTGCAGCCTCGAAGTTCTACTACAACTTCTTTTGTAGGCTGTTAAAGTAACAAACTACAGTTACATATAGATTTGGCTGTTACATCCAAACACAATCTCTCTCCCCCTCCATTCATGAATGGCCCACTCCAAAATGTGACTCTTCTTCAACCCTGGCCACAGCTCCACCTAAATTACCTCAACCAGATGTAATTACAACCAGACCAAGCTGTATCACACCCGATTACAAGCTGTGTTTGCAGTAATTAATAAACATGAAGACTGACAAAAAATTGCCAACAGCAAATTGATCAGCTGAAGCTTTTCCCTTGTGCCTTTCCCTGAACCGGTTACCTGACCAGTTTGCAAAGATATATAATATACAGTTATGGCTGCTGCCTCTGTCCCCCTTGTAAAATTCTTTTCAAATTAGGTTACAGAAATTATCGTTAAACTAGAATTGTGTCCCCATAACCTTTCCAATGTTTGATACTGGTACAATATGGAAACTTGTCACTGTACAATCTTCTAATTAAGGAAAGACACTTCACAGTGGGTTTCATGCATACCAACAACAGAAAAGACAACAAAAACTTAAGATTATTTAGTTTCTGGATAAAATAATCGAATTCCCTTTCATTTATCCTGATGCATAGTCAGAGGTATTCTTGAGATCTAAACAGTTATACTAACAAGCACTGAAGTCAGCACTTCCTTGACAAGATCCTTATTTCCACAGCTCAGGTATACTGCCCCACCACAGCACTGCAGAATTTCATTCCAAGAGCTAGAGAGCTCTCTGTGCACAGTCCAGAATGGGCGCTGTGCAACTTCACTGGAGACATAAAGTAAGCACGACCGTTTGTATACGCAGAACCTACACTCTTCGTTGCTCCGTACAACCTGATTGTTTTTATACATATGTTTACTAAAATGAAACACTTATCTCTTTTCATTTATAAAAACAAGTTCTGCTGGAAACAAAATTCTTCGCTGCATTCTGTTGAGAAAGGGACAGATCAGGCCTAAGTTCAGACAATATCGACACTTGTGTATTTTGATTAAAAAAAAACACATACAAAACACACTTTCATTGAGAAACCAATAAAGCTACCATTTATTTTTCACTGCTAGAGTATATATTTTTTTCTATTTTATCATTTTATTGAAAGTGTTTTGAGCTGGAACCTGCACTGAAACCAACTGAAACTTCCATGCAAGACTGGGCTTTGCTGTGTCTTCACAACACTATTCACACCCATTGCATTTTGGCTATTTCAAGAAATTTGGTTTAGCCATACTAATTAAAAATTGTGTCTGGTTCAACAAATAAGACTCATATTTGAAGACAGTTCATTTAAAACAAACAAACCAGCCCTGATATGAGAGTATTTTCACAGATGAAGCAATTTTTTATTGGTAATGTTTTCAGGTTACCTTTCTTCTCACTGCTATATTTCCTGTTCCCTATCCTTTCTGTATCTTACGACATGTGCCATCATTCACAAAAGTTGTTTTTCCTCTTGTCTTTGTCTCCTGTATTATCACCTAAAATTATGCAACCTTGTATGACAAAATAAAGACCACTCATGAATGAGACACCATCCAGTTCTCATCTCTTACATGCTACCTACAGGCAAAGCAAAACATCTTTGCAAGCTTAGAGTCATTTTGACAGAGCGCAATTGTATATATTGCCATTATACTCACTATATGACTGCAAGGAATAGAGTATTTGCTATAAATCTTTGTCACAAGCCAAAAATACCAATTACTTTTGGCCTAGTGTCCCTCTCGGATTTTAAACTCTTTTATATTTTGCAAGCATACAACGTACATGCTGGGTAGAGTTGAGCCAGGAAAAAAACAAAAAGCAAAAAAACAACACCACACCATTAAACAGCCTGAAAGAGAAGAACAAAACACAGCATTCAAAGAGACCAAGCTACAGTACAGAGCAGGGAACAACAGAATGTCTGCTCAAGCAAAGCATCAAGAACAGCTCTTGCACATCTAATAACGCAGAACAATCTTGCTAGACTAATTTTAGTGATCAACTCTTTTAAAATTGCCAAAAATTATAAACCAAGCCCAACCTCTGTATCTCATAAATATAAATTCACTAATTTGAGCAGGCTACGAACAGAGACCTATGTATGTATGTATCACTCAATCCCAAACATTTTGAATACCATGTATGAAGTTACAAATATCCATAGCAAACACCTATTAGGAGAGGTTAATGTACTGCAAGCACAGAATGACAAAGTTAAATACATCTACAGGAGGAAAAAAATATAATAAAAAATCTCCTGTTTTTAAGCTGTTACTATGGTAAGACAAGCTATTTAAAAATATGTATATACATACATACACACAGCTTGCATCTGATTGATGTGTACCTGTTCTAAAGCCTTGAAACCATTTACCTGTACCAATGTCTGCATGTACATAACATCCATGACACACACCACAAATTTTATTTATTCATTGATCATAGAGAAAAGCTGTAGCTAAAAGAACCTTAACCTTCAGGTTGCTGTTGCAGAACGCTTAAAAGATAGCTGTTCAGAAATCTCATCATCCTCCCATAGTGCAGGCACAAACAAACAGTAAAGTGCCTGGTTTCAAAACATGTTTTTCCAGACTATGGTCTGCATTATCTGTGCTAGACTCATTGTATATAAAGCACTTGCAGGTGCAAGAGAAGCAGACATTTATGAAGAGACTTTTGATTGGTTCAATAATATGATTAAGGAGCAGTAGCACTGTTAAATACCATTTTATACAAATAGTAACTGCAGACATCTATGAATAGTACTGCTTAAATCAGGTTCTACAAGTATGCCAACAACATCCACTGTAATCCCTTGGGACCAGCATCCCCAACGTGAAACGTAACCAGTTTCTGGATAAGCATATAAAAAAATATCACTGCCATCATCAACATCTAAACCCAACCCAACCCATCTTTTTCCTATTCCTTCCAAGTGCCAAGATATGATGCTTCATAGAAGGGTAAAACCCCTTTTTTACCCTGATGTAATACACATTCAGCAAGAACACGTCAATTTACACAGAAGAAAACCACAATCATTTCTTTTGACTTCTGGAAATTATGAGTTTATATCTGTAGCATGATGTCTGTCCCTAATTACTTCCGTGTTACTGTTAAACTCATCTAAATTTCTAGAATTATATTTATTCAGTAACAAAATATGGCAACTGTGCCCTACATCCGACAAACTTCCTGCTGACATGAAGTGCCACAGCAGGTGAGTCAGACAAGAGGTGCGTACTTCAAAGTTGTATCCTACTTAACATTCTGCTGTTGTTTCTTTTTCATGTCATACGCTATCTTATTCTCAAGCTGGAGGAAAGCTCAGCTCCTTGCTCATGCCTGCTCTTAGTTCTGACAACTCCCTCTAGTTTTCCCTATGAGGCACGAAACGTGCGCACATGTACATCCTCTCATGTCCTTCAGAAGAAATATCCTATTCCCATCTCTGCTATCTTCCTTTAGCTTCACGCACTCACCCCTTCTTTTTGTCTTCTCAATCTCTGATCACAAATGCATGGCTGCCAGCCACCCTTCTTTCAGTACTGCATCTGGGGAGAGCCAACATGTCAGGCCCACAAAATGAACTAATTCCCCTTTCTCTCTGATTACAAACAACTCCCATTCTCTTGAGCTGACAAATTAGGATCTTTTCTTCCCATGGTTACAGTCTGTAAACTGCTGACAACTCAATGAGAGGCCAACTAAATAAATCATTTAAAAAGAAAGCTGCGTAAGCTGTAAGTGACCTGAAACAGCTGGTAAATTTTTAAATACCCATACCCTCTCCTCAAAACAATGAAATATTCTGTAGAGGTGAGCAGTGCCTCTGCAAACCTGCTGGGCTATCAGAAAACAGGGTTAAGAAGGAAGCATGGGAAGTGGGAATCAGTAGGGAGAATACAGTTTTCTTGAAGGACTGCAACAGTGCCATTAATTTCCTTCAAGTGTAAATGCCAGCTCTGCTTGTCTTTTAATTACATGCTTTGTGTATTGATTTTGATATAAACATATATTATGGAGCGTGGTATTATGAAAATCCTTTTAAAGGAAAAAAATTCTTTAGGGGGTAGAATTTCATCATTATTCTGTGGATGTTAACAAACATTTACAAACTGTTTTTCTACCAGTCTTCTCAACTTAGTAATTGTGGTTTCAAGGCAAGCAGACATTTGTTTTCCAAAATAGACGAACATTTAGAGGTATTTTGTAACAAACAGCAGAGTGCTATATAGGTTACTATTGCAAAGTTTCAGTTTAGAAAGGAACGTACGTAAAAGAGAGCACAGAGCTCCCAAAAGCTTGCTGCTAACTTCTTTATGTAGCTATTTTATACAGCCTAGATAACATTGAAGAAAATAACCTTTTGAGAAAGTTTCCTGAAGGAAAATATGACAGGATTGTGTTATCAACTGCATTTTTGTAAATATTCTGGGGACCACTTGGAATGTCTAATACCATAGAGAAAAATACAGTATTCTCTGTAATAAGCTGTCAGTGAAAGTCAGCTACTTTCAAAACTAAGAACAAAAACAGAGAACACAGGGAAAAAAAAAGTAGAATGGCAGAAATTAATTACTTAAGCTTCAGAGAACCTAATACAAGGCAGAACAGATCATTTACAGCTCTTCCACTGTTTCCACTATTTTTCCCCATTTTATTTAAGAAATAACTGAGCTATGACCTAGGCCAATAGATCAGAACCAGTAAGAACAATCTATAAAGCAGAGCACAAACTTCCCTTCCCGCACAAAGCTTCAGGCTAATCATCACATCCCTTCTATATGGATACTGAAAAAGACATTACTTGTCTTCAATCTCTTATCCTTACCACCAATATTCTCATATCACTCTTCTTTTAGCCACCAGGATTAAATATGTTCAATGGATAATTGAGCTAAGTACAAAATAAAGTTCCTTTAAGAACAGGCTTTGCTCACTGAACCCCACAAAAGCTGAAGATACACTAATGGAGGAGAATGGGAGCTATCAAAGAAATAGCACATAAGTTCAAGCCAGGACAAAGTGGATAAAATAATCAGCAGCCTTTGGGTAACCCTAGTCTAATCTTTACCAATGAAACTTAGCCAGCCAGCATCACCTTAAGCACCTTCCTTCCAGCTCCAGATGACAGACAAGATGACTCAGTTTGATCCCCTCAACTAGTGAAGAACTACCCTCCAGCCACGACAAATCAAAGAGCTCACAGTACGTACCCTTGTTCTGCACCCTGCCCTGTATTTCATTCAACTTCCTCTATCCTTTCAGGCTTGCTGATAACTTACTGAAACTGCCTGCACTACGTGGGCTTACACAGGCCACCCCTGCTCAAAGAGCAGCACAATAGTCCAGTAAAAATAACTTAGCCGTGGCAGCACAGATCTCCACATAAGCCACACTGAATCCTGACTGTCTCTGGCACATGCACTGACGAGTAGATTTCATTTGCAGCATGTTCTAGAATTGCCATGTAGAGAACTTTGTTGCACAATATGTCAAAACAAGCTCCAGATTTTCTCTGGTAAATTCTTCAACTTGTTTAAAATCTGTTGCAGTCAGGTATCTTCATGGCACTCTGCACGAGCTGAGATACCAGGACATCAGGGACGTCCATCTTCATAACAGAGGCTGACTGGATGGAATTAATAGGTCAGACATAATATTACTTCAGTGCACCTCATTTGGAAGGAGACAGTCGATACTTAAGGAAAAGACTGGGAGCAATAAATTACAATTTAATTTTGGAGTCATCCCTGCTTGGAAGGAATTCAACTAAATGACCTCCACAGGCCCGTTCTAGTCTAAATTATTCTGTAATAGAGAAGCAGAGCCAAAATGTACCATATAAGATTTTAGTTTGATTTTTGTGCTAGGCTGATGCTAAAGTGATTAGTAGTATGTACGTTTTATTAGTATGTACGGCCCAATACAATAAGCACCAAATATTTTGTGCATTTATAGCTCTACAAATCTGAGTTTTATGCACCTTCATTTGAAACAGAACTATCCATTGCCACTGATTTTAAAGCAACTTCTATAACATTACAAGAATGCTCAGAAGGAAGTCTGAAGAGATCTGGTCTCCAAGAGTTCTTCTCCCTTCTCTTACTTTTTTATGCAGCTAATTAAACATCTTACATTCGAATTATAGTTGATTGTGACTCTCATAACTTGCCATCTATGCCATACCTTAGGCACGGTGTGCAGAAAAAGCACGAAAAGAACAGAGGCTGCGTGCAGCACAGACTTTTCACTGCAGCTTCTTTTACAAACAGGTGGCATCACAAATTTACAGCTGGAATTTGCTTCAGGTTTTTCCCTAAGATGACCACTGTTTATTTCTTAAGTATTTGGTTGAGGATGGAAACCAGTATGTCATTGTTTCCTATGAGAGCTGAAACTCTCTGTATTGCTTTGTAGCCAGAGCTCAACACAAGCAAACGGAGGAATGGAAAGTGACACACAATCCGATTCCAGGAAACAACTGAAAAAAGAATCTCTGGTTAAAAGAGAGGTGTTAAAACTGAAACATTCTTGCTTGCTAGCTGGGTGCTGTATTGGCAGCACAAAACTGAACCATGGCTACAGCTGAAGACAACATTTGAGCTGTTCCTCAACCAAGTGCAACACCCAAGCTTCGTGCTCAGCACAAACTCGCACACGAGCGAGTCACTGCCACTGCCACCAACTGGTCACCATTACGGTAACTTTGCAAGACAACTTCCCATCAAGCAAAAAGAAAGCAACATCACTGCACATTATGTAGGTTAAACTGGCACACATGTAGATTAAACAACTGAAACACATTTCTAAATTTACCAAAGTATCTCTATTTAAAATCCAAGTTAATAAATGAAGGTAGATTGAGAAGGATTTGTTTCTTATACAAGTTACAGATGTTAACTGCCAGGCGTTCCTACATCTAGTTCCCCGCAAGATCCTTCCTCATCTAACTCCTGCTAACAGAAGCAACATTAAAATTTATCACTTATGCACCACATCAGAAAAGAGATCATGGTCCTGCAACCCACAAAAGTAAAACTTGAAGTGTATTGACTTTTCACTTGATTTAGCGACGTGAATTTTCCTAAAATACATATAAAGCACAAAAGCAGTGGGTAAGAACAACAAAACCAAACCAAATCGGAACAAAAAAAAAGCACCATAAATTAAGGGTTAAACTTCATTTTGTTCAGAAATGGTAAATACAGACAGACCAGATTATTCAGTTCCACTATGCCAAATTTTCAACTCCTCAGCCTGAGACCTGCAGCATTACAACCTCAGGCTCTCCTAGAGGCTACCCAGCGCCAGAAGCTGAAGAACTACTTCTCACAACTACACCTCCAGCCCAAGCAGCAGGAGGTAAGCGACAGAGATCCCAATCCAGTAAAAAGCCACGCCACCAGTCCAGAAGGCAACGCACACCATCCACAATAAATCCCAACTTCTGCATCCTCCTATTTGCTCACTTTGGTACGAGTGCAGCAAGAAGCTGGGTTCTTAGAACAGGATTTTTTGTTGACAGAACTCAAGGTCAATACTGGATGTTTGACAGAAAAAAAAATTACTGCTCTTACAAAGAACATAATGTTATGTTTCTACAATGGATGAATGAAATTTATTACTTCCATTCACTAAAAACAAACACAAACCAGTTTTCCATGAACATTTTTTTTTTTTTTTTTTTTTTTTTTTTTTTTTACTTTTCCCAAATACATTTGCAGATTTACACTTTTTAAATCAGAAGAATACTGTGGTCCTCCCTCCACTGCCCCCAAAGATCTGAACTTATAAAAACCTATAGATTGTGCAACAAATCTGATTTGAACCACATCTGACAAATACAGGGGCACTTTCAAATACAACTGCAAATATGTGTTAGACAATATTCTTTGCAAAGTAACCCAAACAGAGCTCCTCAGGCTTCACACAGTAACATTTTCAGGGCTTCCCAGGAAGCCCTTTTCCTATCCCTTGACACTGTACCACACTGACTTCCCAACTTCACTGCCCTCCTCAAATCAATCGCATCAAAATAAGACTGAGACCTTCTACGTAAGGAAACAGGAGGAGGACAAGAGCTATTGGGTGAAAAGGGCTGTGAGGTACCAAATATATGCCCAAATGCCCAATATATGTGGCAACTCTTGGGGAAGAGTTTCAAGTCTGTTGCACCACTCTCTGAGGTAATGAGTCTACTTCCACCCCTTCCCTCTCCCAGCGTGGCTGCTGGCTGGGCTAGAGCAGCACTTACACATTTTCTGGGCTTTAACCTACCACAGAGAATCCCCTTTTCAAGAAAAATGATACAGAAAAGTTGTGTGACAAATACCAATTTTTGATGGGCAATGTTTTAATACAGAAGTTTTCACAAACTGCTTTACTCACTTTAAGTTCTCTTCCTGTTGCATATAAAATGCCACTGCAAAAAATAAAATTTTATTTTCCAATATAAAGCAGATGTTAATAAGCTACTTTATTATTCCTGCTCATAACAGCCAGAGAAAGAGAGTTTGTACTGTTAAAATAATGTGTTTTGGGACTCACTCTCCCAACATTCTCTGAATTATCATGGATGCTACAATTATAAAATAAAATATCTAACAACCTATACTATATACTACAAATATAAACTATTTTCTTATCAAACCACCAACAACAATTCCTTAAAAAAATACTACAGCTCAAGGAAGCTGTTATTAAAACAAGATTTATATGCTATAAAGTGTTCACAATTCCATCCCCAGAGTGTGAAATTAGTGGCTGAGGAAAGATTTCACAGGAACTTAATCTGAGAGCAGTGCTGTTGCAAAGGATTTGCAATTTTGGTCTCTGCCAAATCCTTTGTATCTGCAAGCTGCTGTAGTTATTCATGCAAAGAGACAGATAATCAGCAGCGTCTAAGGCTTTTTTACATTTATATTGAACACGGTGCTCTTTTCTCTCTATCGGTGTGTATCTAATACCTTAGGCATGGCCACGTCATATCTGAAGCAAGCCTTAGGAAAGTTCCTAGTGCCACAAGTCTAAAAATGTTTTTGATTTCATGTTTTAATACTCTTTTGAAAGCCTCTTTGAGCTCTATTTTCAGCCACCATCAGAAAAAGACACAGAGTAAGGAGGGTAGAGTTAAAACTTGAAGTTTAAAAAATGTGCCAAGTGAATGATCAGCATTTGCTTTTTACTTGTTTATAGGCCACATACATTCCTGTAATAACACTACACAGGAATTTCAAAATAACAGATTCCAAATTTCTGTAACACACCTATCATCACAGTTAAACATACAGATCTCTTGGACAAATGACCATAGCTACAGAAAGGCCAATGAAGGTATTTCCTCTGCTGCAAAATGCCAACAACACATGCACGCATTCGCTCGGGGCTCAGTCAAGCATCCTGACCCTGTGGCTACAGAGCTTCCCATTTGTAGTTTGTCAGAGCCTCTCCTTTCCTCTGCTGTTCAGAGAATTCATCAGTTGCATCTGAAACATATCACCTGAGAACAAGGAAAGCCACAGCACTCACCATTCAGCAGCAAGGGAGCAGCACACCTCCTGGATCGTAAGGTGTCCCTGCAGGGGCCGAGCAGCTGAGCAGTAGAGGCTTTTCATGGCAGCTCCTATGCAGTCCTGAATGGCTGGATGCATGGCACACCCGCCCTCAGCAGGGCATTCGAGACTCATGATACACGTAAAAAGAAATCAGTTTTTGTTCTCTACATTATAACCTCGAGTTCTCATAAACGTGAAAGTGAACAAAAAAGAAAATCCCAAAAGATCTCACCATGTACACACAGAAGAGGTTTACTTGTGATACAAGCATCAACAACAAATACAAGACAGCGTATCTGCCTAAAGGCCAACTTTTTCTGATTAGTAAATAAGATGTCTTTAAAGAGAAATAGTCTAAAGAGGTAAAAGTGCACTTTCTCTCTACATTGAAGGATACTAATGCAACCGTACTGAAGCCAACTGACTCTGAATTAATACCCAGGCAAAAAAGGCAAAAACCAAACATGACATAAAGGAGAGATGAAACTTGGCATTAAATTCATGGACTTAGCAGTTCTCTCCCCCCACTTTCCACACCAAAAATATTTTTCCATATATCTTCCACTTGCTGAGTTTTACTCTGACAGTCAGGTGTTATAGAAAAGTGACATTTGCAGGCTTTGAGTTAGCTGGATGGGAATAAAAAAAATCAAATGATTCTATTCACATTAAAGGACTGAAACCAACGAAACTAACTCAACAAAATTTGATATAGTCATGCTTTGTTCCTTCTGAAAATATTCTGAGTAAGGTATTACTTTTGCACCACTGTGGTTTAGAAGAAACACTAAAGTTTAAGAGAAGTTATCTTAATCAGTGCTATCTTGGGCATCTGGGCTACCTGGAGAGGGCATGATGTCGTTACATTCTACCTTGAAGAAAGGTGGCTCAGTGGAAATGGCATTCTGCACTCTGCGTTGAAAACTACTTGGCAATCAGCTGTTGTCAGGCTCAGAATACTTGCAGAGCACCAAGAGAAGAAAGAAAAAAATGCAGAGGTTAAAAGCTCAGTATTTTGTTTCAGAGTTTTTAGTTAGAGTATTAGAAAATAAAAGCAAACTAATATGATAGATCCCAATACCCAAAACATATATTTAAATCATGCAGAAAGTACTGGAGTCGGTATCCATAAACAGTCACATCCTGCAACTCCTTTCCCCTAGAATTATATGGCAGTTTCACATTTTAACCTTTAGAAACAATGGTTTTGAAATCATATCCATCAGACTAAACAGGCAGATTCATGAATGTCCTTAACAGACCATTCCCAGTCACGCTTGCAAGATCAAAACCCAATTTGGTTTTTACACATTGGTCTCTAAATAAAAATTTAGTCTCAAAATAATATACTGTTTGTTTTTCCTACTGCAGTGCTTTATACTTCGAAAGAATGATTTTCGTGGCACAAATACTTAAGATAAGCTTCTTCATAACAACTTATGCTACAGAACACTTACGCAAAGTATTTTGAATCTTTTGAGACACAGAGGTAGTATCTAAATTCTCCTTAAGTGGCCACACTGTACACAGCCTCAAGATTATCCTCTGTGTCAGCGGAGAAGCACAGTGAAGAAGGTAATCAAACACAAAAAGTATAAGCCCTGAGAAGTTTAGTTAAGTGTTGAAGTAATGAACTGTAAGGAAGATAACAGCAATTCAAGGGAATCATTAATTACAGTGATAATTATTATATGAACTATCTTGAGATCATTTGTTTTTTAAAACTGTTTAGCTTTTTGCTAATAGTACGCAACAAAAATAGTATTTCAGAGAAATTTCAGAAATGCTGTTCACTGAATATAACTATTTCAGAAACGTTTCAGCTTTTTCCTTCATCTTTCTTATTTTTCTATTCTTTAATCTTAGAAAGTTGATACTACTGTAAGTTGCACTGCATTGTAAGGTATTCACAACCTACTCATAAGAGATGAATGCATGATGCCAGATTTCCCCTTCCACAGGGAGGCAAAACTGTACGTTTTATTGCAAAACCAAACATGAAGACATACCGCATGACAGCATTATCTAGAGCACAATACAATATACTCAGTTTATTTTCTTAGCAGCTTTTGAAGGAACTCAGGTTAGGCCTTTAATCTAAATAAATTCTCCTCCTTACACTGGCTCAATAGCACTGATTGCAGATTTGTACAAATTAACTGAAACATAAATACCTACATAAGAATAACTTATTTTTATTGTCTTTTTTTGTGTTTAAAAATAAATCAATATCACCGAGCTTAGGATTTTAAATGTCCAAAGAGTATATTCCCGCTCTTAACAAAAGTTTGCAATTTGTCTCCTCAGCCACTAACCAAGAGAAGCAACTCCCTTATAAATTTATGAAAAAGGGAATTACATTGTGTGTAATTCCAATCTTCTCAGTCACAGTTGCTTTTTTCCTCTAGCAGTAGGAATACTCAGAGGTGAAATAGGGAAAGGACCCATGGAGACCACCAACAAGTCTGAAATCCTGTTAAAACTCTAACAATACCAAAACTAACAGACCCTGACAGAATAAGCTCATAAACAGAAAAGACGAGGGACTAAGCGGTGGGGCATTGCAGCTCCCTTTGCACACAGGATGCCCTGTGCTCTCTGATGACTGACAGAAGAAGTATGCATTTTCAAGATGCTTCAGCTGGTAAAGCAGGAAGGATTTAATATCTTGCAACTTAAAATTCCTTACGTTTAGACTTAATTCTCAAGAAATGCAAAACAAGACAGAGGTTGATACTTTGCTTTTTCCTCTGCCATAAAAAAAAAAAGAAAGAAAAAAGGCAACAACACAAAGAGAAAACACCACCAAAACCAAAAAACACCCACCCAGAGGAAAATAACGGGCTTTTTTTCCCCATCATTTAAGTTCACTCACGCTGTACCAATATAACACACAGCTTCAGTGTTGTTTCTTTATAGTAAGTTTCTCCCCCTTACATTAAGGTGCAGAATTGTAGCGCCCAGTCAGATATGATGTGGTGGATCCTTTATAGACAGGCTCTTAGAAGGGAGGGAGAAAAAAATTGATAAAGTCCTCTCTCAGGAATGTAGATTTTATTGTTTTTTTTTTTTTTTCCTACAGGTAACAAGGAAAGGAGGACAGATGAAAGTGAGTGCCAGCTTTGCCCAGCTGGTGGAGGTAGCTTGTCTCTACCAAAATTGGCAAAGGATACCCAAAGTACACAAACAACACAGATGCAGTTTATTTTGTGTGGTGCCTTAGACACCTGGCTGAGCAGAGCCCATTCCCAACAATCTGTTTGGGGGACTAACTTCTCCCCGTCTCTGCATTGTGCATTTTAAGCAACAATTCTTAGCTCACAAAAAACTCTCCAAATAAAACAAGTCTCTGAACAAGTGTCCTGTATCTCAGCAAACCAGCCCAAGCCCCCCTGTCCCCCTAAAGCCATCTGTTTAAGTGGCCAGCAGTGGACTCAGGACCGCTGCAGAACTGTTCCCACCTGTCCTCTGCACAGCAGCTGTACTGCGGCCTAACAGGGGCACTCCGTGAGCTCTTCCTTCTTGTTGCTGCCACAGGCAAAAGTGAAATAAAAAAGGATTCCATTCCCAAAGGAAATTTGTACAAACTTCAGGGAACAAGCAGAGCAGAAAGGATTGGCTCTAGAGCAGCTGTCTCTCAAGGCCCCAGTCTGTAACCACTACATGTTCTACACAGCACAACAGGTTCAGGTTGTCCTGGACAATGCCTCACTTAACAGATCCCTGACACAGAAGGGATGGAAAGTTACCTGGAGGGAAAAAGTAGTCTGCTGAGACAATGGCAACATGGGGAGTTTCCTACAGAAGTCATTCTGGGCAAGGATCAAAGGTTCACCTAGCCCAGTATTCTTGGAGTACTGCTGAGACACAGCAAAAAAATATATAATAAAAAATTAGAGGAATGGAGTATGTGAATCTTCCCTTGGCATATCTTCCTATCTTCTGGCAGCCTATAACTGGAAATCTCCTCATCTACAGTTACATCATATCACGATTAACAGCTATCAACAGTTTTTCTGTCCACGAAATGATCTGAACTCTGTTTCAACTTGCCTGTACTTTTGCCTCCTAAAAGGCACTACACTAATGTTACTTTTCAGCTATTGCTTAAAAAAGGTAACTAAACCTGCATGAATGGACTGTTTGACAGTATAATTCTTAATGGAAAGAGTTCAGACCTGGAAAATAGTCTTCCAGTTAGAACTAGTAGAACAATTCTGTATTGAAAAATATATTTTTGGGGGGTTGGACTAGATGATCTTCAGAGGTCCCTTCCAACCTTGGCCACTCTGTGATACTTACAATTTCTATTTTACATATAATTTCTATGTAAATTTCGTATTTACAGGTCTCTATTTAAAGGGATAGCACTTTCATCTGGTGCTTTGTGAATCAGTAGTATTCAGGGCTGGGCTAAATTAATTTTTGGTTTGCTATTAAAATAAAACAAAAACAAAACAACAACAAGCCCAGAAACAAATATAACAAAACCAAACCAATAAAAAGACTTGCAAGTTTGAATTTAGATTGAGACCATTCTTCTGCTAACAATTGAATCTACCCAGTCTCTAGAAATTGAGTTTAAGATCAAGCCTACAAATCTTTCCACATCTGGAGAAAAATGTTTGTAGGCAGGCTGAGCAACCATTAGTCGAGGGAGAGGTATCAGTGAAACGCTTTTCCATCTGTGTTCACCATTATGCAAACTTCCCTAAGCAAACTTCATCAGTTGCTTACATGGCAGTGAAACATTTAACGAGCATTTACGTCATGCTGAATGCAGCTCAGTGATTGAGGAGACACCAAGCACCGCTGCAACTAACTAGTGCTTCAGGGACCACCCAGAAACACACTCTGATCAACCTGTGATACCCAGGTTACAGTGGAGAAATGGCTTGCAAGCAGAGAAAAGCAAAACAGCGGGAGTTTACACAGGAAAAGGCAAGAATTGTCAACAGGAGCAGATGAACTGGTCTTGGGACAAAACCTGGGACAATTATCCTTTTAGATCTTCTGTATTCACGTGCAGCTGTGGTACTGCTGTGATATCATACTCTCATGTATAAATAATATAATGAGGCAGTCACCCAATACCTTTGAGTTTTTTTTCCCCCATCCATGATACAAAACCATAAATCATTTTATTTTGCTGACACATATCTCATAGAATCATTTCTGGATCAGAGAAGGGCCATGCTGCTGGGAGGGAGTAAACATCACCAGCCACCTGGCTCTTCACCTACTCCTGGCTGCTGGCAGTTCCAAGAGACCTATTACCTCGCTACATAACTAACGCTGCTTCAGATTTCACCTGCTAGGTTCTGGCTTGTTTCTCACCCATCGTAGGGTCTTTGAAGCCAACACAGCTGTCCTCCCTTGCAAGAGGCAGGGAAAGTAAAGCAACAACAACAAAAAAACTATGCCTAAATTCAGGTGTTTCTGACAAGAGCTCTGGACGCGAGCATAAGGACTGTTGCTATGAATGGGTGTGGATAATCACTCTTCCTTGCTGCCAGTTTTTGTATCCGTGCACGTTAATTTCCTGAAAAAGGTGGCAGATTTCATAGAGGAGCCCACCCAGTTGCAACAGAATCCTACTTCTGCTAGAGTAAGGGGTTATTCATATTCACCCTTAAACAAGACCACTGTAATTATTTTATGGTTGATCATATTCATATTTATTTGCACAACACAGCCATGCAATAATAAAATGGCATTAGTTACAAGCCTCCCTGCCAATATCTGTGCTGGTCCTAGTGCCGTTTTCAGCAGGCAGAAGAGGGGAGCCTCTGGGAAGCTGCCAGCCATAATGTCGGCCTGCACATTAAGCAAACAGTTTGTTTCCTCCACAGGAGACAGATCAATACTCAAGAAACAAAAACAAAACCAAGAAAAGCTAAAAGCTTAGTCATGTAAATCAGGGTGGAGGAAAAACGAAAGGAAACTCCTCATTGGCATTCTACAACTTCTGCAGACCCCCATGGCCCATTAGCTAATTTCTATTAAAACACACAGCTCTAGAATAATAAATGCCAGTGGCACATTTCTAAAGGTTTGTGGCAACTGAAGTAAACATGTCCCTGTTCCCAGGACACCAAGAGACACAAAATTAACCAGAGGTTAACTGGGTCATTAGCTGGAGCACAATATAGGTCACTGCAGATTTAATTTAGTTTGTGTTCAGCTAAAGGATCAAATACAGCAACCAGTTCTCACAGCGGGAAAACAAGTAACTTATCAGCACATTAACGTATCTTGGATACCAAAGCACAAAGTCTGTCCTTATGATTCATACCACTTTTAATGAATTTCACATTATTTTGATGAAACAAAGTACAGTGTATACACACAATTTAAATAGTTCTAGATGCAAGTGTGAAACACACACAATTACAGAATATTTATCATTGTATGCAGTCTTTTTTTTTTTTTTTAGCATTGGAAAATACTTAAGCAAGCTTTCCCTCCCAGAAGAGGGCTGGCAAGGAAGTAATTAATACACAAGTCTAATAAAAAAATATATAATATGGGTTAAGGAAAAAAAAAACAAAGAACAAAACATTAGGTTTTACTAAGAGTTTGATCAGGACCTAAATAACATGCATGCAAGTATTTTGTTTCAATACAGTCTTCTAGGGACAAACTACCTCAATAGCTGTAACAGGGAACCCGATACAGGGCCCAAACTTTGCAACAATGAACCATGTTAAATAGATTAAACATTTATGACTGGTTTTTATCCCATAGCCTTGGTTTGCATCATTTTAGGCAAGTATGAACTAAAGGAGAGGGTTCAGAAAGCTTGTCTGCATGAATTTTCAAGCTAACTGTAGCTACATCGGGTCTAATTAAGAGATTTCTAACTTCAGCTGCTCCAAGCACTAGAAGTGGCAGAATTTCCATGACTGCTGTCATGTTTGCAGCTAGCCTCCTGTTATTAATAACACTTGTGCCTCTTCTGTTGCTATGTAAGAAAAACACCAACAAAAAAGTAGCTGCGAATAAGACGTGCTATTCAGTACACAAACAGAACTAGCTCAATGACGGGATGTGTGGATCAAAATTTTAAGTCTAACATGTGGCACTAGTGAACTTGGAGGTAGAAATGAAATAATTACCGTCCTTCAAAAAGGCCTTGTTAATCTGAAGTACAACCTTTTCAATGAAGGTAACAAGCAGTATAAGGATCCAACACATACAAACACATACTGGGTCTAAAATACAGAGTGAAAAAATAAGACAAAGTCAAGTAAGTTCCAGATTTGAGAACAAGTGCAGTATTTTGATGCAGGCCAGTGACTGCAGCAGCCAGCAAATAATTTAAAGTACAATCAGGAAATCACAAGGCAAGCATTTCTTTCCCAAGAATCATTCTGAGAATTAAACAACTCTGCTTAAATACTGTAGCTTCATCTAAATTGGATTTTTATATCTGCATATGATTAATCAATACTTGAATTACAGAACAAGAAAGCACAGTTCTGTTTTTTTTTTTTTTTTTTGTACATAAACACAAGATCATCTCTTGCTCAGGATGCAATTCTGAGGAAAAAACATTGAAATGGGGAAGGGAGAATCCTCTGTCACCTTTAGCATTGAGGTTTCAATCATCTTCTATTCAGCAGCCATAGGAATGATTTCTGCACACCCCAAGCAAGCACTGGAACAAATTTACTAGGTGGTCTGGTCCTTCCATCTCCTTGTAGCTCTCTGAGCAGCCACTTCCACTTACTCCAGCTACATTTTCTGCTTTAGCTGAAGATATTCTCCCAGCTCCCTTTCAGCTGAATATCCCAGGCAGCACCTTTTCTACACCAACAAGATTTTATTTCCTGGAAATTCACTACTGGTTCCCCCTATGTAAGAATCCCACAAATCAAACACTTAACCTACTCAAAACACATTGATCTCTAGTGTTAGAAAACCTTGAGGTCAGAGCAGAGTCTCAGAGGTAAGCAAGCACTGCAAGTCAGAATCTGGAATGGGAACACTGAGAACAGTGCAGGCAGCAAAGACCAAAAGCTTCAAACTTTGCTCTTTGTTCAAAAAAAAAAAGTTCTCCCTTTAACACCCTTATAAAGGGATTTTAAAACACCTCTAGTTTTACCTCCAAATGTAATTCTGTTTTGCAATAGCTCTGTGGCCCCGACTACACCACCGGGGTTTATGACATCCTCTCTACTCCACATTCACCACAACACCAGTGGTATTACCATTCTCTAACATTCACATTCTGCAGTGAGCAAGTCTCAACTTGATTCTTTGTATTTCTCAGTTAATTCCTTCTATTAGTCCACAAAATGCAAGCCTCTGCCTGAAAATTAACAAAGCATCTCAACAAATTCTTAGTACAATTAGTCGCAACAACTCACTAACGCAGCTTAGCACCATGCAAAATTTGGCCATATTACTGTTTTTGAATTTGAACATGTTTTCTTTCTAATTAGTTCCAACAGGCCATAAGTAGAGCTCCTTAGACCACATGACAGGTTTTTTTTTTTTTTGAATAGACAAACAGAAAAACACAGCAACAAACTTGTAAATATTGACAGAAAGGCTGAAACAGGAAAAAAGTTGAACCAGAATCTAACTGAACCTAGAGCCAGCTTACTAAATGAAGTCCAACTGGCCATGCATAACTTAATGAAACAAAATAGTTCGTATTTCTCTTGAACTCATTATCAAACCAGAAGATCAGAATTAGAGGAAAGCATCTGAACCATTTCTTGGGAGCTTTGTAGGCATTTTGCAGACTTTGGCATTGCTTTTCCTATACATTTGTTCTTTACAATCACCTTGCTAAATTCCGGGAACATTATTGCTATAATGCACTGAACTGTAAGATGTTCTACTAAAGCTTCCTAAAATCTGAGCATTTTTTTTTTCCTCCTTCTAA
Source organism: Cygnus olor (assembly GCF_009769625.2). Lineage (NCBI taxonomy): Eukaryota > Metazoa > Chordata > Aves > Anseriformes > Anatidae > Cygnus > Cygnus olor. The sequence goes on from NC_049184.1 coordinate 6,736,602, forward strand.
GGTTGGTATTACTTATGATAAACCTAGATAAATACTTCATGGTCTGAGTGCATGAGCATTAGCTGATGTAAAGTGGCTCTTACAGGTAGGATAATGCTAAAATCAACTACTCTGTAACTCACCTCTATCTTTAAATGTTATTTGTCCATCTGTGTCCCAGTATTTAAGCTTTCATAAATAAAAACAGAATGATTTGATCTTTATCTAAACCATGCCTAAGAAACACAAGTGTAATTAATGATTTTGTTATTTCTTTCTGCCATGGTAATATTAAAATAGGCTTAGATGCATATTTTCAGTGACAACACTTAAATCCTCAGATTAAAGATTAATAATGTATCACACATGCATGATTCATGAGACACACAAATGGCAGGTTCTATTTAAAGCCTTGTATGGCCATGAATAGAACACCACTATGTATACAATGGAACGCAAAAAGCAAAGTGCAACTTGCTAGAGGAAAAAAACAGTCCTGCCTACTAAGAGTCAAAGAATCCTTACCATATGTCAACTTGAACAAGATTATCTTCATAACATACAAAACACATTTGTAGGTCATTAGAAGACAAGCAATTTTAATTGCTGCTTCTTCTGAAGTATGAAATTTACATGGGACTCAAAATACAGTTTTAAATTAACAAATTTATTATTTTTATTTTAACTACTAGAGAAATAAGATTCTTCCCTCATTGGAAATATTATCTTTGAAGAATTTCCTCTCCTTCTCAGGTACTTTGTTTTAAAAAATCTTATTCTAGTCACAGTGACGCAACTATCTTGAAGCTAGTTCCCTGCTCTTCATCTCTCAGTGCCCCAGACTCAATGGAGGGCTAAGAACTAGGAACTACTACCCAGAAAAAACCTTTGGGAGTCACTGTGAAAATCACAGTCCAAACAAATGCTTACAAAGAAGAGACAATATAGAACTTTTTATTATTATTATTTTTTAATTTCAGCAAGAGATAATATAATGGAACAAGTACACTTAGGCTATTTCCTTTGCAAGATGATACAACACTGAAGATACATTTAACCGAGAGAAGCCTGAAAGTCACTTTTCCCAAGGCTACTGTAAGAGAACATGAAATAACTCCTGCCAAGATGCAGCACTAGCAACAGAATTGGTTATCAAATGTTCAAAGGAAGTTACTTCCTCAGCCACTGCTCTTTCCCTCTGTATCAGCCAAACACAGAAGGTGACAACAACAACCAACTTGAACACTGATTTGCAATGTCACAGGCTATTCTAGGTTATAACCTTTCTAGAGGTAGCCACAGTTCACTCCACAATAAAGTAAATTAAGTCTAATTTGTAGAGGACAATATTTTTGCCTTTTTTTCTTTTCCCTCTACACACAGATGATGATTCATTTCCTCTGATTGATTCCTCTACTGGAAACATTTCTTCAGCTTGTCAGAATAGTGAAGTGCTGTGTTACACAATACAATTTTCTGGGAAGCTGACATATGCTCAAACATTTCATTATGATTGACTAGGACTTAACAAGCTTAGCTTGTGTTGTGCAAAAATAAACCCAAACTAACCAGACCTTTTTCTCCTCATGTACAAGGAAGGGATAGGGAGTAAGAGTAATAAAGTGTTTTAATATCGGCATATTGTGGCTGATTAAGTGTTTTTAAATCCTCTTTAAGTTCCACAAACTGTGGTAGATAATTCTATGTCATCAGCAAAATAAACAAAAATAAAGTGATTAATAAGCAAATGAACTAAGAGTCACCAAACCAAACACAGAGCCCATATTACAATAGGCTTGTAATCAACTTCTGGAGTATATTTGAAGAGAAACCAGACAATTTCTCCTCCCCCCCCCCTTCTTCAAAAGCATTAATAGGAAAGTCACTTAAGAGCACACCACAGAACTTCTTCATTCCTTAAGATTTGTGATGTGTCTGCTAGAGACCAGTGTCAACAGGAAACTTTAATTTACGTGGCTGACAAAAACACATCTCTAAAGACAATCAGCAAGGCAGGAAATTCAGACCTTGGTTTAGATTTGTTTTAACTCAACCTCACTTTCCAATAGTTTCAAATCTGTCAGATACAGAAAACAAATCACCTTCGCAGTTTGCTAGACTGAACCTCAGCCGTAGCTTGTTGTTCTTGAAGGTTTCAGTCAGTTTCTATTGCACACCACGTATCAAGAATAAAAAGCACGCATCTCTTTTTACAGAAGACAAAGACCAATGTGTTACTGCCCATCACTGACCAGACCTGGAGGGATTTCCTCAAGAAACTGTCCCATCCACCCAGCTCTGCCAGGCACTCCCAGCTATGCCGAGCCATTCCAACCCCTGTCTGGGTTACCTAGGCCTTAAGTCTCCAACACAGACTTCAAACTTCCCCCCAAAAATCTCTTCCAGATTTACAAATAAGAATTTCTTCTAACTATCTCCCCTTAATCCCTATTGAAATTTAAAGCCATTATTTCTTGTCCTGTTTCCAATGATTGAGGAAAACCGATTATCCCCTTCCTCTTTACAGTAAGATTTGATTTATTTGAAAACTCACGTCTACCCTCAGTCTTGTCCTTCCTAGACTAAAAAACAGATTTTAGCCTTTCCTCATGGGCCACATTTTCCAAAGTGTTTGACCATTCTTGTTACTTAAACCACGTATGCAGAAAGGGCCCCTCGTGGCAAGAAAAGGGAGGAAAGATATTCTGCTATCTCTGCTTTCAGCATTTCAGCAGCTATTGTTATCTCAAAGCTCCTAAAGAAATTAGAACAGATGATCTTCATATTGGCAGCATAACTAATTTTAATGCAACACTTCTGAAACTGTTTTACTCACATCATTGATGACATCATCTCGACTTAATTCACTTAAAAGTCACATTCTTCTGGCAATCAGTATTTCTGGTTTGATTTCATTGCTCCTTTACAAAACAAAGCCTAATCTGAAATACTTTCGGTGTGAAATAATGTACTTAAAGTCATTTATTTCAGTAGAAAAATCTTAAGTATCAGTTAAATATATGTCATGCACTATAAACATCCAACTGCACCCCCTTACTGTGCTTTTGCTCATACTGCAGAATAGTCTGAAAGCACACAAACTGAACACTTTTTGGAAAAATAAACTGAACATGCAGCTTACAGACCCATTAAAAACCTCTACAAATGTTAATTCGAATTCAGCTGAAGGGAAACACATAGCATGGGTGTCAGGAGCTCTGCGCCAACAAGCTTGCTCTACAGGGTTGCTTACACAGTCCTATTTATTAGCCTCTAACTACATGCTAGCTGATGAAGGATAAAAAAAGGCTTAGCATATGCTAATATGTAAATCAAGAGCTCAAAATTAGTGTTAATAATTTGATACAAAGTTCCCTTGACACTTAGGCACAGTCTCCATTAAATTTCTTTACACATGGAATTAAAGCAAGGGAGTAACCTAACTTATCTACCCTACCGTAACAGTCACAGAAAATACTGGAAGCTTTGCAAGTTTCAGCTTTGCTATCTTTTCTCTCTGGATTCTCTAAATAGCTTTAAATCTTTAACGTGCACATGCTCTCACACACACCTCTTTCAGAAATTAACGTTATGAATTGACTGCAAAACCTTGGTTTTCACTTTCTGCAAGCAATACTTTAAATAAAGCTTACTTTCTGCTTTGAGAAGTCATTCAAGAGTTTTTGCCTCAGCTTTGCTTCTGCTTGACTGCTCATTCATAGTTCCAAAAGTTACTACAGTGTAAAGGCAATTATACACACACAAAAAAAATCGTATTCTGTTTTGTTACAGCAGTAGAACATACAGCGTTATTAAAAAATAAAAGTGTCTGTGAAGTTTTGAAGATAACCAATAAACTTAGAAAATAAAATTAAAAAAATATTACTTTGGTAAACCAATAGGTTGGAGAGGAAAAAAATAAGAGAGATACTAATCTAATAGTAACTTAATTCTGAAATTCTATTTGGACACCTAATTTGTTCAATTTGTAGAGCGCTCCACTGCCTGTGAAATCAATACAACTTCACTGATATTTCAACCGCTGCATTAGATCTACGCTGGAGACTTTCGTATGCAAGGGAACTCTCATTTCTTGCCTTAGAGCAAAACAGGAATGGCAGGGGCCTAGAAATAGCCAAGTATCTGGCCTAGAGGTAATTATTTTAGAAATATGTGAATAATAGAAAATCCAAGAATCCAACAACTGTCATTCTTAATTCAGTCAACTTCTGCTGCTGGCCCTGAACCCACCCAAACAAATCCAAGTAAAAGTATCAGTGACAGGAAGGGGAAGAAAAAGCCCCACTGTTCATCTCGAGGCTTGAAACAGTCAGTGCTCAGAAATGAGTGTGCCTTACAGCACAGTCGAAACAAAGACTTTAGACAACGAAAACCTACTCTACAACTCTAGAAGTTTCACATCCTAGTTCCTAACTGTATTTATATTGATACCTAATGGGCAGAAATCAGCCCGTCAGTGAATCAGACAGCTGGCTGTCCAGGTGTATTACCATCTGCTCACGCATGAAACTGAGAAAACTGGCAGCAGGTCAGATTCTTGCGAAGGAATACACTTCACCAAATATGATCCAGAGGTATTCACTTTCTTTGCCTTTGTTAGAGTTGGTTTCAGCTGCAAAAACACGGGGTTTACCAAGCGAACAATTCTAAACCACCTGATATTTGACTGTAACAAGAACCAAGAACATCTTGCAAAGAGGGTGCTCACGCTTGTCCTTCAGGTGCTTGTGTATTTAATCTCCATTTCATCATACGTACATCATACAGTCTTCTCTGCTGTAAGATTTGTACCTGGCTGAACTGGAATCTTCCTAGCAACAATTCTGTACTCATAAAAGCAAAAGGCTGAAAGTCACCAGAGCCTTTAGGCACATATTTAGTTTTCTTGTTAACTAAGGGCTTTAGGATTTTCTGCATTGAAGCATTTATTTTATTAGTGTTAAGAACCAGATATTTTAGTCCCTGAAAGATTATACCACACTGAAAGATGACTGATTTTACGGCAGTCTCCACAGAGACAATCTTTCTGGGATATATGATGCACATACACATAGGTTTTGGGTGGTCCTGTGTGGAGCCAGGTGTTGGACTCAGTGATTCTTGTGGGTCCCTTCCAACTCAGGATATTCTATGCTTCTGCTCTTGCAGAAACCATTTTTGGCATGACCTTAACAACTTTATACTGATGAAGTCCAGTTTGAAAACCTGAGCAACAATGTCAGTGTAGTGGCAGGTGCTGCTCTCACACACATCAGTCACAGGCACACAATCCATCCCCCTCCCGCCACGGAATTAGAACACAACAGGGGAAGAAACTTGTGAACAAGTGCAGCACTAAAACAGAACTTCTGAGAATGCCCTATGTATAGATAGGAAAGGAGGTATAATTTCACATGCAAAACTGGTGTGCTCTCTTACATTTCTTGCTTTTTAAACCCTTACATTTTTTCTGTAACTCAGGATCTCTAGCATCCCCTATCAGAATTCAACCAAGGGCAGGGGAAGAAAGAAGACTTACAATTCCTCTACCTAGAAAGATATTTAATATTATTTCATTTCCACGATATCCTGTAAGTTCCCCCCCCCCCCCCCCCCCCTCAAAGCCACAACTCAGTTTGGTGTGAACAGACACTACGTATAGCAAGCCACACACATTCAAAACCTAGTTCTAAGCAGGATGAGAAGCAAAAAGTACTTCCAGAAGTATTTTGTTAAATTAGCAGAAATGCCTTGTATTTCAACATTATTTTATTAGCTAGCGACGAACACCTTCTTTTCAGTCCTGAACCAGTTTGCAAAGGTGCTTTCAAAACCTACATAAACATGCTTCTCAGAGTGGGACTCAACCCAGACTTTTCACTCAGCCTCTCAGAGAAATCTGCATAGGGCATTCCCATTTGGTACCATCTGACAGGATGAATGCAAGCCTATCCAGCAACACTGACTGTTCAATAGAGCTCAGAATAGCAGGCATTATAATTTTTGCCATCTCTTAAGGAAGACAGAAAAGATGAACTATAAAATAATACCTACAGGCTACAAAGGGCAGAAAATGGAAACAAAAATGCTCAGATGGGCTCCTATCATAAGTCGAGCCTCTACAATACACTTTTAGAATTCCTTCTTGTGTTAGTAGCAATGCTAATTAAGCATCAAAAAAGTATGCCTATAAAATAACTTGTGTCTTTATTCTTCAAAACTATTTCAAATAAAAGGAGGTCAAAGTATTTGCAGAAGGCGCACAGATGTCCCACAATGGCTTGATACTCAGTATTCATAACCTGCAGGATGGCACAAAATCCTCATTTCAGAGATAAAGGAAGTATTGCCATCACAGAGGAGAGAGAAAGCCATAGTCTCTCAAACCCAAACATCTCACCAGTGATCTGTGTATTTAGTCTGGACCATCTTAAGTTCATGACTGCTACCTTTCATTACATACACAATCTCCCACCACAATATATGAAGCTAAAAAGCGATGAAAAAGAGCTCTCTGTCACAGAAACCTTTTTAAAATCATAAACCAGAACTGCAAGTGAAAATACATTCAAACCATATCAGAAATGCAAGTTTTAATGCCTTTAAAGGAACCAGAAGGTCTTCCTACAAGTAAACTCATGAGGCAAAAGGTTTTCAGCATTGTTATTTAGTAGATGTGTCTACAATAATTCTCAGTTTATACACACCATGCATCTGAAGAGTGAAAACATACCAAAGAAAGCAGTATTTAACAGGTTTACTGCAGTGTCCTCCACATCATGCAATTCTCAGCCTGGGTACATCTGCCAAGTAAGCAATAACCTGATAGGAAAAGACAAAGAATATCCAGATGAGAGAATAATTTTCATGGTCCTTTAGCAAGTCACCTGAGACTTAAGGTCTGAGTACAGACCCTCCAGTTTCCTTTTATATACCATCTGAAAGCATGCTCTCAGAACTCTTCTGGAAGCAGCTGATTGCCCACGCTGCAAAGTCCTTGTTTTCTGTAGGGCAACTTTTTTTTTGTCCTGTCTGTTTAATCCTATGCCATCTATTGCTCCTAGAAGTATTCTACAGAAAAGTGATTCAGTCGCTATATAAATGAGAATTATGACACCCCGCTAATATTTTCTATTCTACAAACTAAACTCAAGTACTTCATCTCCGAAGTGACTTTACTGAAGAACTATGCTTGGAAAAGCCAGATCATAGTTTATACAATACCACAGCTACCATCTCTGTACATTTTATTTCAGAGCAGTTGAGAAATGGGAAGATACATGGTTCAGCCATAGGAGGAAACCAAATTCATCCCTGAGGATATAGGGACAGTATGGAAGAGTAGAGGAGGAAAAGCAAAATGTCACAGAACAAACAGAAAACATCACAGATCAAACGGAAGACAAGTTTCACAAAAAAGCTGGGGGGGGGGGGGATCTAATTATCTTTATTAATTCAGTGTTTCCAAAGGAGTCTGATAGGCCAGGTTAAAAGACCTGCTGTTGCATTAGCTTCTAGGCAAAATCTACATATATAAACACACACACACACACACACACGTTGGAGGTAGTCAAACTCAGTTCAATGACTATCAACAGAATTGAAAATACCCTTAAGTTTGTCACGGAAGCACAGGATGGTTGAACTGCCACTTCTGCTGCTAGCTCAACTACAGGTTGCTCCTTTTTGCTTTGAGAAACACAGTGATCCACAGCTTCTAGATCCCTAAATTTCATCTGCTTTTCAGAGAAAGTAGACAAAGATTGACACTAACACCCAAGGACAACCAAAACATTTGTTTTCCCTTTAGCCAAGAACTAAAAGCACCCTACCTAACCCCAACAACCAGATGATCCAAACCAACGTGTAGGTGGCTGAGGTTCCATTCCTGAAGCATCTCATATACATTCATGCCTACTCTGAAAACAGAAGGATTCAGTGTCCTAAATTTACAGCCTGTCACAAAAGACACAGTAATTCTACCCACAAACACAAACGACAAACAGAAAACAGATGTCAAAGCCAGAAGAGGACACTGCCATTGCTAAAGAAGCCAGGGTATACAGCTAAAAGAAACAAGTAACCCCAGCATGATAGTTGCAAAGTGGTGGAAAATCCCAGCTAGCTACTGAAGATTTTTGTTCTAAAAAAATTAGAGACCCCCTTTGGCCTTTCCACAACTCCCTCACCAGTGCTGTCACAGGAAGATTGCCTAAGACTCCACCTGCAGACAAAACTGCTGGGTTTTAAGACTGGGCCCTATGAGACAGGCAGCAGGTTTCTAAGCATCAGCAACTCCCAGTAAGCATCTCAAACCTTTCAAATGCTTTCTTATCGCTGGAGGTGATATGGGTGCACATGTGGAAGGCTAATGAAAGCAAAGATACCAACAGTATGATGTTGGTACCTAGGCCTGTGCCCCGAGAACAAGAACAGCAAAATTCAGCACATGGATAATGAAAGAAACAATTCTGCCATAATGAAAAGTTATCAGGCATTAAAACTTTACTGCCTCACAGGCTGACAATGTTAAATAAGACAAGAATAAAGAGACATTTCTGCCTTTTAGTGCAATTGATAGTAGGAAGTTTTCCCCTTACAGATTTAAGAATGACTTTGAAGTGAGTAATTCATCTATGAGATAAATGTTTGAAGAACACTTCGGAAGCCGTGGGCAGAAAACTGTTCTTCCTTAGCACTTCCATTCTTATTTTACATACATATGCAGGGGAAAACAAACAAAAAAAAAACCACACACACAAGTAGAAGCAAAGTATGTGCTGCAAAAAAAAAAGTATCTAGGATAAAAAAAATCTAGGATAGGAAAGCTGTCTTTCAATTATTGTTTCTGCAGGTTTTAGTGAATTTCATCTATACACATGCAGTTTCTCTTCCCCTAATATCATACAAGGATAATTTTAGAGGGAAAAAAAACTTAAAATTCTGCATAAAAATGAATATTTATATAAGCTCAGAAGTAGAAATGGTACTTGTGTCTCATTTGTAAGACATCTTTACAATTAAGATTTAAGACACCACAATGCTTCTGCTCACCAACTTACCCACAAATATCACTTGCAGGCTCTTACTACTACTATTACTGCTCCAATTTTGGCCTCAGCTAGTTTTAAACTAGCTTGCCTTGATGTTATTAGCAGACTGAAAATGAGCAAGTGCTATAAAACTGAGAAGCAGAACCTATTCTCATGTGGTTCTTCCACACCAACCTCTTTGCTACCATAGTTGCATTGTCTCCAGTCTGTCTTAGAAACACGCAGTAAGAGATACAGACAAACATATTCACCCTGATAACAACACTCTTAAGATTGAGAAATCAACACTAAGTGAATTTGCTAATAAACACAAAGCTAACATAAGTCTTCCATAACTGAAGGAGTTTTGTTAACGTGTAGAGTAGAAAAACTTAAAATACATCAAAAAAGGAATTTCTTTTCAAACTTAATACTCACTACTACAACTGTGCTTTAATACTACTGTTGTTCTAACATACACTGTTCTAACAACTAGCTATACTTTCTAAGTAACAATGTGGGAAGCATTATATACTTACATCTCAGCAATCCAATCAAGTACAAATGGATAATAGAGAGCTAATTCAAAAAAAAAAAAAAAAGTAAAGGATCACTGTAGTTCATCAAGCCCAGACCTTTACTCCATGGGAGAAAGGAGATGCAGAGCTCCTCTTTGTCTGTAGGTGGACAGCTGGACTAGATGATCTTAGAGATCTTTTCCACCTTGAACGATTCTGTGTATCTGTGATGACTGTCCAACCTGTTAACCTTCTCAAGAGGAGGTTTTGCAGCTTTCCTGGATATTTAACTCCAGGTCTTTGAAATGCAGTGTGGTAGGAAAACAACTTCACCCTGCAGATACAGGCAAACACACAGTGTATGTCCATACTGCAAGCATATCATAAGGAGCCCCTGCTGAAGATCACTAAAAGCAAGTCACACAACACACTATCTCCAGAGGACAGAAGAGAAATCACAGACTTTCTCAAACTCTTAGGATCTGAAGAAAGAAGAAATTCAGTTCGGGTCATCATCTAATTCTAAGAATATGGATACTTCTATTGCTTAACAGTCCTTTTGGCCCCAGTCTGACATGGAAGCAGTATTTTCTCAGTTTCAGATCTGGCAGTCAACTGATAAAAGAGCATGAGCATGACCTACCTTTAAAACAAATATCTAAGTGCTCTGCCTGCCTTCCAGTGCTCTAGAGACTGGTGGAGAGTCCAACAGACAAAGGGAACAACTAGTCTCAGCAAACAACTAGTAAAAGCCCTGAGACATAAATTCGTAAAATAAGAAGTCCGTACAAAACACTGTCTGCCAGCTGAGATCAAGTTTTAACTTCTGTCAACCAACTGAATGTCCAAAGTTTCATGTCACAAGGGCTCAAGTTTGTAACTTCAAATGAGACTGGAGTTTCCCCTTAATTTAAATGTAATGCCTACCCCAAATCTCACCTGCTGCAATTTTGCTCTACCTTGTCTTATCCACAGTAGACACAAAGCTGACCTGTTTGTGTCAAAATCTTATACAACCTAGGGAATTTTAAATCCAATAAACTCAGTATTCCCTAATTGGGTTAATACATATTTTAGATCATAACTCAATTTATTCCTTTTCCTCCAGATTCCTCCTAGGTAGTTCCAGCCTTGAGCTTTCATGAGAATTCCTGAAGAGATAAAAAACACTGATATTTGACAGCACCCAACAAGCTGGGATGCAAATCATATCCTCAGTCTCCAGAAATGCAGCCAAAGTCTTAAGTGAGGAAAGGATTTCATTCCAGGTTCAGCTTTTAAGCATTACTGGTGCTAATGTGCTCTGTTCATCTCCTAGTACCAAAACATCATGGGGCATACAGGATACCATCCTGCACAAAACTTGGCAGATTCAGGCTCTATTCCCACTCCCTCAACTCTTCTCCCACAGTTCAGTGCTCGTTTAAAAATTGAAGTCTTTACTTTTTAGAAGATTCTGCTATACTGAAGTTGTTTTTTTTTTTTTCTTAAAATGCTTTTCTGAATCAGAGTTATGGAGTCTGGTATAGGGTGGTACAGCCCACATGCATCTAGAAAAGCATGAATGCATCAGATTGTGCTTGGCTATTAGTTGATCTTATCATACATCGAAGTACATGCCTTACTAGCTTGGGAATGATATCCTAGAAAAACTATCAAGCATCCACAACCAAGACCAGAAATATCAGACATTCCAGGCAATGGAATTGATTGGGCCAATTTTGGAAAAAAAAAAAATTAAATAAGCCTCTCACAATTTTATAGGGTTGCTATGGGCAAGTCTAGCTACCAGTGGAAGGGAAAAAAGATACTGTTGTTAGCTAATCTAAAGTCAACTCTTTCAGCCATTTTAAAGTTTTTAATATTTAATGTAACAGCTATTTTAATAGCTTGTAACAACTCCATTCTTGGAAAGATTGACAAAAAGTTCTCAAGTCTCAGAAGATTATTTTTGTCATTTTGAAGATGACAAAAACTATCAAGTCTGTGGGGCTCTTTTTGAACTGCACTGATAACACAAGATAAAAGCAGGATGAATTCACAGTAGAGTTTTATTGTGGGACAGCACAGGAACTTGAGCCACTGCTTTAATGAGGCAAACAGCAGTGGCTGAAATACAGTACTCAGTCATGCCTTAGAACATCGCTGCAGCAGCTAGAAACTTTACCCATGAATCGGACTAGGTAATAAGCTACTGCAAACACACCATATTTGAAGCTTTTCTGTTCTGAAGCTAGTGATGCTAGTTCTCTAACCTGACACTAGAAATCCTATACAGCTGGAGACAGCAAGTGTAAAAGAATCACTCAAGATTGTCAGAAACTAGACTAAGCCTTTCCCTGAAGCCATGATAAATACATTCATCAGTTAACATGCAAGTTTGTATTACATCTGTAGTAATTATGGAGTCATCTGACGAAAAGGCAATCAATATGTGAGCCCCTGCTTTAATCCCTTGCATTACAGCTGATTAAAATAATAACCTAAAGCTGTTAATAACAAAAATATAAGATGGACTCAAAATTATTCAGAAGATTATAGGAGGAGTTAATTGAGGCTATAGCACTTCTTTCTGCAGCACACTGCTGGAGTACTTGCTTAACAAAACCGGGACAAATCCCAATTCAACAGCAGTGCCGAAAGAAAAGGAGAGACATCAAGATATGCGTTAAGTATGTAAAATATTCTCTAGCTTTCTTTACAGATGTGAAAAGAATATAATGAATCCTTCATGGCTTAGAGGGGAACATTTTTTTCTTGCCAGAGGACAGATTTCCAAAGAATATTTACATTTTCCTACAACTGGTAATTTTCTCATTTATCATTTGTCAGGGCCCAAAGACCTTTTACTGCACATAGGATGTTTGCATATGTTTAATGATCCTTTTACCAAACAAATGTCACGGTCTGAATGAGGAAATTAGTTAATATTGCTGATGTTGCTAATCTAACACCATTAATGTCACACTGTGAACAGCTACAGAACCTACAGGGTCTTGTATCATAGTTAACTACTGGTTGCAAGTCTGTTCTCCAGCAGACAGCACTGAGGAGAAAAGGAACCATGCAAATATTGCATTCAAGGAAATTTTAAAAAAATGTTTAAAATTGCCTTGATTCTGTAGTTAGACTACCAGACAAGTGTGACTAAAGACAGATCATTTGACAGTGACTTAAAGGCACTAATTGGAACTCACTTATCTCAGTCTTACAGCTGCCTCCACTTTCATCAGCATACGAGGATTTGGAGTAATCAGAAAAGAATCCAAGTGGGTCACAGAAACCATTGCATCACAGTATTTCTAGATATACAGGAAGATCCAAAGACGTGTCAAATGAAATAGATGGCAGAAGTCACACCGCCTTTTCACCCTTCTCTGTGTACAGATGAGGTACGTTCTGTACAGTAATTTGCTTCCTCACACAAAAACTATGACAAAAAAGTTTTCTAAGTGCATATAATTTTTCTGTAAGTCACTGATGTCTTCTACACATTTCCCCCAACAAAGTAAGAATGATTTAAAGGAGCCAGATTCTTTTGAAAGCCCTTCAAATCTTGCTGGTACTGAAACATAGGGGAAAGTGAAGATGGATGAAAACTGAAAGTTAAATTATTTTTAAGTTATTTACTCTGTATGTGTGGAATATACCTCAAAATAATCGTGGACAAAGGAAGTACAGTAGCTAAAACACCTAATGTTCATCTTGAAGTTATTAATAACAGATATTTGCCTTACCCTGATTAGTAACAAAGTTAATTTCTTTTTTTACTAAAAAACAAGTCAATAATTCTAAACATTATAGTCAGTGGCACAGCTAGTTTTTTGCTCTTTCCAAAGGCACAAGCTGTATGTTGGCTACAAAACCACAAAGGTGGTAAAAACTGGTGATGAATATGACTCGTAGTCTAGTAAAATTAGGGAAAAGGAACCCCAAAGACATTAAAATCACAGAAGTGACCTGGATTAAGGATACCTTAGGATATGAACTGGAACAATACCAGACATATTTATCTTAGTATATGAATAATTTACACACTATTATTAGATATCTGAGGTTATATCCAAAATTCAAAAGTTATAGCAGTAAGTCATGTAGACTTCTTTTTTTTCCCTTTTTTTTTTTTTTGAAGCAATTCAAATTATTCATTGCTGTGGGGAGGGAGGGAAATCCATCCAACAATGGAACTATACACAAACATTTGTTCAAAAGACAATAGACAATAACTATTTAATTGCACTGGAGAGGATACAGCAGTACAGAGACAGTTAAGAACTAGTGAGCCAAACAATACAAATTAATACCTGGAGTTTGCTGCAAACCTTGTTCACTACACATACTTAAATTCACATGAAACAACCTTGTAATTATACCCCCCCCCCCCAAAAAAAAAAAAAATCCACGCATTTTATTATTACTTTTATCCTATCTGCACACTCCAATAGAAAATTTACACAATTTTAACAATGCAGCATAAACATGTTACTACTGTTAACAAAGACAAAAAGGGAACAGCAGAAAACGAGGAAGGGAAACTGAACTAGAAAGCCTTGTGAAGACCTGCCAATATTAAGATCCTTTCATTTCTGAAGAGTTCTACCAGATATTTTGCATGAGAGAAGGATCAGAAATGTTGTTCTTAAATGTGCACGGAGCTTCATGAAGTATTCCTTATTTGGTTTCCAGATGCAAATGACATCACCTTCTGACATACTTCAGCATCTTGATGATCCCTGATCTTCTTTTCTCAAGTATTTCTAGAAAATGCCAAATTCCTAAATACACTGACCCCATCTATTAAACCTGGTAGTCATATTCACTGACCCAGTCAGAGTTGGCCAGAACTATCAGATCACCCCAGACCCACTCGTTATAGTACTTCCTACCTCCTGGATCAATAGTTTCAGGCCTCTGCAATGGTTGCTGCCTCTCGAAGACCTTCAGATAAGATAGGCAATTCAATTGCTTTCTTTTTAGAAGCTTCAAATAAGAAGCTGCCTATTTTTAAATGGGACATGTCTTTCTGGAGCAATGAAACTTTAACCAGTATTTTTGTTACTCCTTGTGAAGTATCGATATTTATAGTGGTTTCCTCAAAGATACTACCTTTATTTTTGAATACCATATGCAGATTACAGACAACTCTGGAGAAGCCTAACAGACACCTCTTTATTTTGACGCTCTCTTCCAACAATCCATTAACCATGCTAATTAGTACTAGCGATCACACATCAAAACTTGTATTTTACCACAAACTGCTCAAACTCACTGAACTATGAATTACTCTCATGATTTTACTGGGGAAAAAAGTAAGACAGTTAGAACACTAGAAATATAGTGACAAATACAAAATAATGAAACTAAGATTTGTAATAAGCTCCTTACAGATACTAACTGCATAAAAAGCCTCTACATTGTTCACATGGGAAAAAAAACGTCACTGCTACAAGACCAGATTAGAAATGTCAACATGTCACTGTATATATTTCATCTGCTTAGTTACTTCAGTTTATTCTGTACAGATTTAGAGTAGGAACTGTATCTGCGTTACAAAGGCTGTAAGCATAAAATAAGGTGTTGTAAAACTAAATAAAGTAATAGCTGCTTAACAATGACTCTTATTCAGCTTTACAGAAAGTTGCACTTGAATAAGATCTCCTATTGTTATGTTTTTTGATCTTTCACATTAATTACTTCACTTTAGTGTCATTCTGAGCACCGAAACAGATTTCCTACCACAGCCAAACTGCAGAAATAAGACATCATCTCAAACACTTTCAGGGGAAATCTCGCTCACCAGGATTTGGAGAAATAAGAACACAAGTACATAACCCCCTCTTTCTTGTGTACATGTAAATATATATATATATATATAAATAAAATATGCCTACACACACACATCCACAGACACAGAGGTGGGTCTAGGTTAAACTGTTGAACTATTGTACTCACAAAAAAAGAAAAAAAAGAAAAGAAGTGTTACCCAATTGTATATATAAACTGCGTTGATACAGAAAATGGAATTTTGCACTGTGGGAAGATAAGACCACAGTAGATATTAGCATGCACAGATCTGCACACGACAGATCCTGTGGCAGCCACAGGAGATTGGCATACATTTCCCGTGTTATGGGAACACTGGAACTCAAGTACAACTCCTTACAAGAGGGAAGATTGAATTATCTGTTTACTAAGACGTTCTTACTGCCTCAGAAGCAACGCTTCTTTGGATGCTGCTTCTTGCTAAAGACCTTTGGACTTTCAGCATTTGTATTTGTAGAAAGGCATGGTTATATCTAGCAATTAGACAAAGCTGAGGTAATATTTCAGACTTGTCCGAATGTTCTCTGAATATGTGCAATATTCACAAGTATTACAAATCTTTTCTCCTCCTACAGAGGTCAACCACTAATTAGTTGAAAACCTCCTTTAACAAACTTGCATTTTCACTCCATATGTACCATTTGGGGTGTGTATGCATGAGAGGGATAGGGTAGAGGCAGGTAACTAGCAACAAGCAATAGTGAGAAATACAGACAGTTTCTGAAAGATTAACTAGAAATCCAAGTGTATTAGATACTACTAATGGGAAGGAAAAAAAAAAAAACAAATGACAAAAGACACTCGTGACACCTCTTCAGGTTTCAGATCAAATCATAGCTTACACTGGAATAAATCCAGGTACTCTCAAAACCCATAAGCATTCTGGAACATCTGATTTCATATTGAAAATGTAGGCCTGTATCTCATTCTCCAGAATGCCCACTCCAGCCTGAGAAATTAGCCCAATCTATTGACAAAAATGAGAATCTGTTCTATCAATGGTATTGCAAGGGAAGATTAGAAAGGCAGGTCTTATCTACACTTCATGGAAACTGGCAAAAGCACGGAGCGTTCTTCACAGAAGTAGGATCTCACAAACAACTTTAATCAAAATGCTCTGATGGGTTGGTAGCAGCTCTTGAGCTCACTTTTGCTCTATTCTGAAATTCATAGGTGGCTGAGGAAGGGATGTTGAGAGGAAAAAAGAGAAAAATGTGTTTTCAGGGAGCACAGTCATTTAGAAAAGACTTCAATCATTCTATGCTATCTACTAAGCAAGAAGCCCGAAATTCAAATTAATTATTTCTAAAAACAATTTTGAAGGGAAGATTAAATAAATCCACACCTTTTCCAAGTTGTAGAGTTCTTTAAGATATTAGGTATTTATTTTTCCATTTCCACTTTCCACTGTAATAACAGAAGACGACAGTACATACTGATTACTGGCTTGTGAATCTTTTTTTGCAATAGCTCCATAGTAAAAAGGAAGCTATTTACAGTTATCTTTATTCCTAGTATTAATTCTAGCATCTCAAAAATATTTCTGCAGCTATACTGCACAAGTTTTTGCTTTACTCCACCACTTTTTTCTTCATTTGCAACAGAAAACAGTCCTATTCTTTCAGTTACGTTACCAACTTATCGTAAGCAAATCAATTTTATTTCCAAGTTTGACATCACTGAGCCATTTTGAGTTTTGTTTATGTAGATGAGCACCCATGATTCTTCTTGCCTGAAGTCCTTGTAACAGATGCTTGAAAGAAAGTGCCAACAATGCAACACAGGCTATTTTTAAAAACAAAACATAGAAGGCCATAGCAAAGCATCACCTATTTTAACTTAATAATTTGATTAATGAAATAATGCAAGTTACTTTGGTGAACTGACTTCAGACTTTTTCCTATCCATTTAAAAGAAATGATAAAGTATCGGTACTGAAACATATGACTAATCAATAGGGTTTTATACAGCAAGGTCAAACTCTTCTAGCTAGAAGTTACCTGAAATAAGACTCCTTGCAAGGAATCCTTGCTCCAAAAGAAGTGTTACATAGCCCAAATAGGTTTCTTCTTTTTTGCAAATATCTACGTCCACAGAAAAAAAAAGTCCACTAATTACTTTGAGAATAATGCATTGTTTTCTGAATGAGGTTAAAACAAAGACACATACACACACAAAAACCCTCCACACGCAAAGTACAAAATCTATAGTAAGAAGACCCCATCACGCAGGAACCTTGCCTTGAATTCCAAGATTTGTTTTGAAGAGAGTCCAGAGTTCACCTGAACTGTCTAATGCAAATTAAAAATAAATCTGTCCTATTTATACTACTATTCTGAGTGCTTTCCTAAACCTCTCATATTCCATTTCCTTACCCCCCATAACCAAGCAGAACGGGTAAGGTAAAATTGAGAAAGATGGGGGGGGTCAGTTTTTGAAAAAGCACATTTAACTGTTTAAGTTTCATCGCTGCATGACATGGTGTGAAATGCAAAGCCCTGCAAAATTACATGAAGAGGATTTACTTAGAGGACTCTAATATGTTTAGTCAAAGCATCATCCTTAGAACCATAACGTATATTTCCATGCAATAAGAAACTTCAGAGAAACACTGAATGTTAGTGGGGGCAAAAGACAGTAGAATACCTTTATCTGAACTCATAAAAATTACATTTAGAGATAAGGAGAGAAAGAAGAAAAGATCATTTTGCAAATAGCTAATATTAAGACAATTACTGAAATTGCATATTTTGGAGAACTCTTAAACCCATTATACATTAGTTTTAGGACATGGCCCACCAAACCTCTCACATGCATTATGCATAAAACGCATTGCACTGCAGGTTAGTTTTGGCATACAGTTAACACCCAAGCAATTAAGGTTTTTTTGATAATTCCTGTCTGACGGCATGTGAAGACATTCACTATTAATATCAGACATTACTTATTAACACCACAAACCTGAAAACAAAATGTAGTCTAATTAACAAAATGTAGTCTAACTAATAACTTCTGTTTTTATCTACTGAACTTAATATTAGCAAAGAAAAGTAAGACTATATACGTACTCATTTACATGCTCGCAGGCTAGAGAAGATGAGGGAGACAGCACGGACACTGCACCTCTGTGTGGCTTCACATCAGTAGGCAACCCTTTGAAGGAGAACAAAAAGACGAGCTGATCAGAGACCTACCTACAGCTGGACCCCGTCCCTGCCCGGAGCCCTGCAGCCTCGTTGAGCCGAGTCCAGGACCGGGCACCAGAAGTTTTTTAAGCTATTCTCCAGTTCTGCCACCGCCTCGCTGCGTGACCTTGGGCCGGCCGCTCCCCGCACCTCAGGAAAGCCCGGTAATTAGCCGCCGCCAGCGTCGAAGCCGGGATGGAAAGGGAAGAGGGACCGAATGGCAGGGTGTTTTCCTCACAGGTGATAAAAATCTGCCCGACGTCCACACAGCCGCCCGTCCCGGGGAGGATCGGCTCCCGCACCTTCCCTGCGTACGGGTTAAACCGGAGGAAAAGGCGGCTCCGGCTGGCAAAGCCGGCGGCTCCGGCTCGCCCGCCCTCCTCAAGCGCAGGCGGCGGTAGCCTGAGGAGCCGAGCCCTCAGGGCCTCCCGCAGCCAGAGCCCTCCCGGCGGCCTCAGCCCGGCCCAGCGTTACTCACAGCGCCCGGCGGGCTGTTAAAACTCGCAGGTGGCCCGGAGCCGCCGAGGGCTGGAGGCGCAGGGGTGGCGGGATGGCGGCGGTCTCTCCTCAGCGCCCGCCCCGGGAGCGAGCGAAGCCGGGCTTGGGGGCGCTGCGCGCCGCTCCGCGGAGCTCCGGCCGCTGCCTCCCTCCCTCCAATACGGGCCGCGGCGAGGAGCCGGCTTTAACCATCTGTTGCGAGGCGCCTCCTCCAAGCGCTGCCACCTCCCCGCCCGGGGGGCTCCCTGCGGAGGAGGTGGCGAGCGTGAGGGGAGCTTTAGGGCCCCGCCGGCCGCTCTCCGTCGCCCGGCGCGCTGAGGGAGCGCGGCGGTGCCCGCTTCTCCTGACCCCCTCACCTCAGGCTCGCCGCTGCTTTTCCCCGTCCCCTCGGTGCCCTTCCCTCCCCACAGCCGCCGTCCCTTCCCCTCATCTCCCTCCCTGCCGGGTAGGCGCCTCCCAGCAGGGCCCCGCCATGGCCGTAGGGTGAGGGGAGAGGAAGATCTCGAAGATCTCTGGGGATGGCCCCCGCTACGGGCGCCAGGTGCGATAGGGAGGTTTTGGGGGGAGATCAGGGAAAAACTTGAGGGCGGGGGGAAGGGGGAGCCTGATCCTCTTGGGGTTGGGAGGAATAAAATCCTGGCCTATTAAAACTTCTTCACGTCCCACTTAACGCTAAAGCAGGGCTCTCCACATGCGGTGTGGGGAGGCCGGCCGTGGTACTGCACGGAGCAGTGTGCCTCAGCCTGCTGTAAGGGGCATGGAGCAGACTCCTTCTACATCTCCTGTGGAGAAGCTGTTCCAGGAGAGTCAAGACTCTGACCATTTAAATGGCTTTGAGTTTTAGCCTTCCACGTTCCTAATTTGAAGAATTTTCCACAGATACGTGGACAATCTATGGACAGGATCCCATATTCTGGGTCCCTATCTCCACTCCAAGTGGAAGTAGCACAGATGTTTGCCATGTACTTGTAAACCACCCAAAACAGCCCCATCGTTCCAGGTTTACCTCTCACTTTTCCATACCTCCCTACCGATTTGAAATGCACTCACACTTTACAGAGATACAAAGGAAGAGAAAGAGATTTTTAAAATATCTTCCTTGCTACGGACCTCCCAGATGATGCTCTTTAATCCAGTCCCTACATCTTCAGTTGATTCTCTACCGAAAATCCAGGGACTGAGAAGCTTATTTTATTCCAGACAGGTTCCAGGGTAATGTTTTTATGATGACATGGCAAGAAAATCATGCAAATTCTTTTCAGCATCCAACAATTTAAAGTTAACAAAACAGTCTTGAGATGCGTGCTGGAGAAGAAAAAATACATATTTATTACATATGGTAAACCACATTCTGAATGAAATTTTGTCATTTTTTGAAAGTGTCACATTCTTATTTCTCACTAGAGCAGTTTCAGAGCAGAGTTTTGGGTTTAAAACTAGTGTGTGGACTGATTATGATTCCTGGAAATAGTCAACCATTTGTATTCTACCCCAACACTGTCATTAAATGTAAATGACACAGAATTACAAAATGGTTGATACTGGAAGGGACCTCTGGAGATCTAGGCCAACCCAGCTCCTCAAGCAGGGTCACCAAGAGCACATTGCACAGGAACACATCCAGCTGGGTTTTGAGGATCTTGCAGACTCCTCAACCTCTCTGGGCAACCTGTTCCAATGCTCTGTCATATGGTACATGCTATTCCTAATAGACACTTTTCAAAGATGGGATACGTTTCTAACCCACTAGGAAGGCTTTTTCTTTGCATTAGAGGATCTCAATACAGTTGAGGTTTATCTTATTATTGCAACAATACTCAAAAATACAATTACTTTTAATACTCAAAAATACTTTAAATGGTTTACCTTTTTCCTCAGGAGCCTCCAGATGCATGAAATTTTACCCTCATGTAAGCATGCAGAATGTCTATAAGTCTGAAGGGAGAATTTGTCATTACAAGATATTTTTAAGGAACGGTTTATATATAGTTTTAATTATTAGAATGAAAAATTAGCTGGTAAATCTTCCATTAATTTTGTAAGACTGTTCTCAAACCTAAGTTATTCCCATATATATTCTAATCAAGCCTCATTGTCATAATTTTGAGATAGTGTTTTTACCATTACTACAAGGTTTTCTCCTGCTATTCTAAGAATGTTGTTGTTATTGATTTTACTAATACATAGCAATTCCATTTAACATCTTAAACCAATTGTCCTGTCGTAGGTACCAAAGATAATCATAAAGAGACGCTCATCACTTTGCATGCTGTAACATGTAGACCTCGAAGAAATAATGGCTAGGAATGGAACAGTCCATAGACAAACAACTGGCCCCAGAAACTGAAAATACAAATAATTTGTTCAGCTCTTCAAGAAGTTGTGACAGAATCCAAAAGCATGTACAGGTAAGTGGTGTCTCAGTCCACAGATGTAATAAATCACTTGTTAAGTTTAGAAATTATGCCTTAAGTCCAAAAATAATGCTTCCGTCTTTTATTTTACAAGCAAAATGCATTGACAGTAGTTGATTCCAAAGTCAGTTGCTTGTTTTTTATTTTTTTAAACATCCTCTCGCTTGGCTCATCACAGTTCTTATTACTTAGTTGTATACATTAAAAATATTTCCAATTGTATATGCATGTTACATATAGTTAACCTGTAGCTTTTTTCCCACATGGTTTCTTTATGCAAAGGTGAGAGAAATGCAACCCGTTAGGCTGATGCTTCTGTAGAGTTAAAAAATATTGGTATCCATTATTTGCAATAATCAATTTTTTTAAATCCCTAATGTCTTAGAAGATCCATTAGCACAATCATTCCAACACTTCCGATTAGTGCTTGCCATCTGCCTTTTTCCAAATGAAGATATATCAAATTCCATTAATAACATCGGTAATTAAATACTAGCAGGAACTTGAAAACAAACCCTAAGACTCAAATAATCCACTGGTTCAGGTTTGGATCTTGCAGCAGGCTAATCTCTGAAGTGAACCAGCCAAAAACATGAGAGTGAAACTCAGCATGTGAATGTAAAGATTAAGTTTGAATTTTAAAGCCCTATTTTTTTCATGTGATATACGTTAAGTTCCCAGTGGGAAAAAAAAAATATCTCAGGATTGAGTAAACTAATCAGAAACATACCTTACAGCCTTAGTCAGAAAGAAGCTGCTTTGTTATAAAGACAAAGCAGATTTGTGGGAATGTTGCCACTTTTTATATACTGTCGAAAGCTGTATTATTTTTTTTTAATTTTGGTTATGTGCCAGTCATGACTCAGGAACTGTTAGGAAAATGAATGTACTGTTTTAAATGTTGCAAGGCATAACCTAGACTTAGATAGCGTAGCAAATTTACCTAAGCAAGCAAATTCATCTCAGAAGCTGCAGAAATGAAAACATTTGGAACGTCATTTCTGTGCTGACACCACTGAGAAAACAAAAACATTGATGGACGGTGCTAACCACTGAAAATGCCAGCGGATGGTAAGTGAAATGTTATGTTCCTACCCCACAGGGCCATCTCTTCTGCTGGCAATCAACAACTCTATCTGTTATAGGAAAGGAAAAAAGAAAAACTACAATATCAATAGACAGTACTACAAGTACATAAAGTACTGTCTGAACTTAAGAAGATAAGACAATTTTCTATTTGACTTAAAGATGAGTCTTCCTGTGTAAAGACAGCTATCAAAACTTCGAGTTTTTGCATGGCTTTTGATAATTGTGGTAATCGGTATCTGCAATGCCATGTTTCCTATCCTCTTACTTATAACACATTAAGGGAAATGGATTATAACTTCAGTGCTAACAGGGAAGTTTTGAGTAATAGAAATCTGTAGCTTTCAGAGCACTTTTCCATTTCAAAGGGCTTTGCAAACATTGATTAATTAATCTGTTCTGTGTTGAATTCTGGCAAAGCATGCAGTCCTTCTACTGAACAGTTGGGCTTTGTTGTGGATTTTAAAGCCTGAGCTGTGCTGTTTGGTTGAGTGAGTGCACACGTGCAAAGGGTCAATACTGGAGCAATATCTGCTTAAGGCACACCATTTGGGTAGCTACAAGGAACATGTTTAACAGTGGCTGTAAATCTTTTCCTTTTTTGAGGTGCCAAATGATACACAAAAAGACAACACCGAACCTCTGTGTGTGTGTGTGTGTTTGTTTTGTTTTTAAAAAAGCCTCTACCTCTTTCCACAAGTTCGGCTTTCTCTTTGATGTGTTACACGTAAAGGCAGGTTGCTGTGCTGACACAAGGATCACAGTCATCAAGTTCATTCTGCTACCCAAACGTGCTTAGACATTACTTTCTCTTCTGACTTTCTAACTTTCCAAAACTTAGTGTATTGGTTTCTACATTGCATAAAATTGATTGAATTTTCATCGCACTCCCTTTGTAATGTGGAATTTCCCTTTTCAGTCCAATTTATCAGGATACACCTGTCTAGATGTGTTCACCCTTACTCTTTGGCTTTGTATTTTCTACAGCTTCTGTCCTTCTGTCTAAGGACACTAAACATGCCTTTGCCAGCGAGTAGCCTGAATGATCTGTATCCAAAAGTTACCCTTTCAGAGCCTATTTACAACATCAACTACTGGCAACTAAACCAAATTTCTTAATTTGAAATTCACAGAACACTCGTTATGTACTACAAGTATGCATAAGTCATAATGGAGCCCTGCCAATGATGCTGTCTGAGCAATTGCATATATTGCATGTCTGCTTTGATACAGCTGTGCATCTAGCACCAGAAGTTACAGAGCAGAATTTTTCAGGTTTTGGGTGAAAGACAGTCTGAGACACCTTACGTAGTCTATAGAAGAATTTTTTTTTTCTCTCTCGTATATTGAGGAGAAGTACCTTAAGGAGGAGGAGTAAAAGAAGTCATTTCAGTGGGATAAAAAGAGACAGAGTAAGAAAGAACTCTATCTAGTGGAGAAGCCTAGGCCGAGTTGCGTGTTATAGAAGTTTCTGCAGACACTTTGTAAGCAAAGATTCTTTGGACTTTAGCAGGGGACTGAACATTTTTTGAAAAGATGTACAGCTTTATGCTGCAGGACAGGATTCACATTATTTACTGAGAAATGACTGGCTGCCTGCCAACCTGAAAAACACTCCCTTGCTAGTGTTTCAGCTGAAGAAAAAATGAGGTAAAATAAATACCTCAATATTGCTCTATTACAGTGTTTAGACTCTACCCTTCAGATAGAAAAATGAAATTTATTACAACAATAAATGACCCCCTAAGATCTCAGAACTGCCAGGGCTCTCTGTCTCTTCCTTTCTAATGAACCTTTGCAATTTCACTGAAGTCAGAAAGTTGTGATTGTATCAATAGATCATGCCTGTACATACATATGCAATGTGCATAGAGGAGTGACATGCTTTAATTGTATTTTTAATGAGAAAGATCAAGTAATTCCATGAAATATGCTCCAAGTCTCATGATTGATGATTTCGTTTTGAACCAGGCAAATTAAAAATGAAACTAACAGTACAGTTTCTTGCAATAACTGTGAAATTACTCACTCTTGCATATACAGATTTATGCATAGATCTAATACTTTTGTTTGGTGTGGGTTGAATGTGCATGTGGCATCTTTCCTGGTTACAAGCGTGTGGATCTTTCAACTATTTGTATGTTTCAAAAGTATCACAAATCAACAAAAATGCAATCTCTGCAGAATTCTATTGGAATTCTTTGCTTAAAAAATTCTTGAGGGATTGAACAGTTATGACAGATTTTTTTCTTACAGTATCTGGAAAGTTGTGTTTCACATGTACAGTGCTACTACAGGTACCCTTGTAGGTTAATCAGTACATCTGTACTTTGTAGATGGAGAACAGAAAAGTACGTACTCTTCACGACTTTAAATCAGCTCTGAGTTTAACTCCTCACCAGAAGCAAGCATTGGTCTGCTACTGCCTTCAATCACACAGGTTAATTCACGAGCTGGATTTAAATCTTTTCATCATGCTTCCTGCTATAGATCTAAGACGTAATAATGTAAACAGTGCAGCTATAGGCTAGGCCACACAAGCATAGGTTCATAGTTATTAAGAAAAGCAGGAACAGTTGTGACAGCTTAACTAGATCTTCTGGCATCTAGGATTTCTGGTTATACAGCAAATCTTTCAAGCTTCACTGGTTACCACAGGCTCTACCATGATAACTGTTCAATATCTCACATATAGGTAGGCAGTATCCAACTTATATATGCTATGTGTGTTTTTATATATTGAGCCTTAAAATAAAACAAACACTCCCTGACCTTTGGGGCATACTATCTGAATAACAGTCACATCTGAATTTAGTTGCTAGTCTTTTACCACTTAAAAATCACTAACAGAAATGCCATTTTCCTTTTTTTGACTTAATAACTGGACTCAAACCAGACCTGCAAGAGTGAGATATATCTCAATATGTATGAAACAACATTTGGAATCTCCGGGCTCTCAAAGGTGCTTGACTTGAAGGGATTTGCTTGTGCTAGGGACCAGAGGTCATGTGCAAAAGCAGAACTTCTTTTGCATTTTAATCTTCTCAAATATATGCACTGAATATGTATCTATTTATGCTGTCTTTAAGTTGTAAATCTGTATATAGGTAACAGTTTTCCTGGGACTACATGCATCTGTTTAATCATGTCTGTCTTTGAAGGATGGACAAGTGTTGGGCTAAAGTCAAACAGCCTTACATGTAAGTTGGATTTCCAAGTGTAAATTGGGTATCTGGCATAAAGGAGATGTCCCAATAACACATCCTTTTTCCACATACCTTTCTTTATGTAGAAAACAAGTGTACTTTGTGAACACTGTACTCTTCTTGCTTCTTGTAACATTGCTATAAAGCATCAGAAATAATAATAAAAAAAAAGATTTCTTCTTATATAGAGAAATTACAAAGAAAGAAATTTCTGGTCCCAGTACAGTGCCATCACATGCTACAGACCTTACTTTTATGTTTTACTTTTAATTTTGTATTGGCAGAGTAGAGAAATCTGAATGTATTTATGGAGGGGGAAGGGACTGAGCTGTGCAGCTTCTAGGAAGCAGGAGCAGCAAATGAGAAACCCACCCAGAAGTTTCTATTATATGGTTGTTATGAAAGAAACTACATTGTGGGATAAATGCCCAGGCCATTGTTTGTTTTTTAACCCGTTCGTCACTGAAATGAAAACCTACCAAAGTAAGTTGAAGTTTCCCAGACTGTAAAAAACATGATTTGCATTTTCTTTGGTTTTTGTAAAGGATCAAAGTTTTGTTTGGAAAATTCATTAGAACAGAAGGCTTTTTTATTAATCAATTTAACCCAGACAGGGTCCTTTTTCAATATATGATGTCATACAGTACAGCAAATGCTGTTCTTATATCCCAAAGTGTTACACAGTAAAAGCTAGTTTGATACACAGCACCTGCAAGGATCATGATTTGCCTAAAACCTGTCTTTTTTTCTTTGTCAGGCAGAATGTAAACTTAAGCACGTATAATCATTTCTAATGTTTATTGCTATGCTGTCAGAGTAGAACTAACTGCAGAAAAAAAAAATTGTCACCTGTTGTTTACAAGTGAGTACCCTAAATGTGCATGGGAACTGTACCCTTGCAAGACAAGAGCTTTTACTGAAGTCTACACATTTGAGTTTGGCCCTAAAATAGATAAATCATCATGTTCTGGCTACTGAAACATAGAAAACAATAAGCACATGGTGTGCAAAGGGATAGGAGTTAGTAACTCTATCTAAATCAGTAAGGATTTAGAAAGGGAATTCAAATCTACTGCCATTGGCTGGGTGGATTTATTTGTGACTTTGAGATTTCTGAGTTGTGATGTATTTATGATGATTTCCTGATATTTTTAGCATCAATAATAAATCATTATACTCCCTAAATGAAACATTTTCATTTGTGACAGGTACTTTTGTAGGAAAATTGCATGTAGGTAATATCATTAAAAATGAAATTCCCTATCAATTTTGTATTTTATTCCTGCTGAGATGTAGTTATCATTTGAACTTTCATCTCCAATGCTTGAGCGAACTGGTTATATGTTTGTTTAACCTATTTCTTAGCACAAGGCATCAGAGAACTGAGTATGAAGGAGAAGTGCATATAAACTGTATTACATTCTTAAATTACATTTAGTTGCATCTGTTGTGTTTCTCACTTTGTGATTGCAACAGGAGAAGGTTACTGTGGTCAAAAAAGAATAGGCACATATAAAGAAATCACCCATGTTTCTTTCTGTTTGACCATAAAACTCAAAAGTCAACCCTCCATTTGTATCAACCACTATTGAAGTGAGGTCACAGTGAGGGTTTCTAAGAACTATGGTCAGCTGACCGAGCTGTAAAACCTGAAAACATGGATTGTGTCTGGTTGCATATGCATTTTTAGATGAATGGCTTTTATTGTTTGAAGATTGAACGTAAAAGTTAGTCCCTCTGTTTTCTGTGCAACCCATGTTATGTCCTTTTGATGCTGAATAATACAGAGTAATACATCTGGAGCATAATCTAAAAGTTTTGATAGATGACATTTCAGATTTTCTAGAAAAGAGCAGCAAAGATAAATGTACTGACTGTTGGTTTTAAGTCCATTTCAGTCTAAAGTTCATATGTCTTATCTCCCAGTTACTCTGTTATGTGCTGCTTTATGATTATTTTTCTGAACATAGACTTTTGATAGTAACAAAAGTCTGACTATAAGTAACTGTGAAATATCTCTTAGGCACTTTTCTTCAATTTTGACATGACATTTACGACTTGGTCAGTCCAATGCAAGTTTTTTTTAATAATTAGTTATTTCCATCTTGTTTATTCCATAAAAGAAAGTCATGTTCTTTATACCACAGATAAATTTGAAGGAGAAATCACAATTGTACTAAGGAAAATAGACTTTCTTACTCCTTACCCACCATGTAATGTCTTTATCTACATTTATGCAAAGCCACTGCAAACTGTAAGGACAGAGCTAATGGAAATGGCAACATTTATACTTACTTTGAATTGGTAGTGGAAAATTAAGCTCCAGATACATTGCTGTATATGGACCTCCATCTTCCTTTTTTTTGGCAAGGGTCTTCTAGATGTACTAACTGCCATAAAATTCACTGTAGTAGGGAAAGAAATATTAAGCCATATCCTGGACTGTGTGCAGTCTCCTTTGCAGTAAAACGATCTGTAAAGCTTTCCAGAGTTGGCAGCTGAGATTTCCCCTGCAAGAGGGAATCCCTGGCTGAGGTAAAGCTGGCTTACAGCCACCTTGGCTTCTGTCTGTTCCAACTGGTATAAAGAAAGAGAAGATCTGAAATACTGGCTTTTAAAATTGAACCTTCTGTAGACACACAGAGACTTTCAGTATTATTTTTTTAAATATAGGTCTGAATCCGTGTGACTCATCTTCTCCATGTGTGCGTGTCCTGTGCATATATCTAGATGCTACAGATATGACTCTTTCAGATGAGTAGTCAATTTACAGCATTTAAGAGGTTAAGTTTCTTTAACTTTTTATCTTCTCTTCTTGGGAATAGTTGTTTCTCCCTTAACACGAATATTTGACTATTACTGTGAAGAAACTGGGTGCATTTCCTTTGGGAAAACTCATGCTGATTCCAGATAGAATTTTGTTTACAGTTCCTTTTCTAAGCACCGTCTGTCTTAGTATTTTACCATGATAACTGTAGATACAAAGTGTGGATTCAGCCACAATGAAGAGTAAGTAGGTTTTTTTTGTTTGAAGTAGGGATTTAATAATAAATTATTATTATTTTTTTTTTATTTTCAACCTATGATACTACATTTCAGCCATCAAAGATGCAAAATACCAATCTTAACATCCTTAGGTTAGGTGCATGTCCTAGAAGCACATAAAACAGACAGAAAACAAAGGGCTTTGTTTGAAAAATATAAACATCAAAGCTTTTACCTGTATTAAGAACATAAGAAGCTAAAAGCACATTAGAGTTTGTGAGTTAATAAACTCACAAACTTATTACTGTATGTAAAAAGGGAGTCATCCATACAACAGAAAATGTGTAAAACATTGCAACAACCATTTACATAATTAATGTAATTTCTCTTTTATAATTGTTTCCTGTTTTGACATAAAGAACTTAATCATTTGTTCTCTTGCAATACATACGGTTTTGTTTTGAAGCTTCTTTGATATTTTGAATTTGACAAACATTGAGCACTTTTATTTTTCCAAAGGCAGTGGACCTGAGTAGGTAGAGGCAAACTGTTGCGTGACTACTGGTAACAAGTTTGAGAATTTCAAGTGTTTGCATGCAAGGCATTGCGATTCAGAAGATATTGGCATTTTCAAGTACCAGATCTTGGAAAGATGTCTCCTTTGTAAATGTAACCCAGTGTTCTTCCAGCAAGGAGATAGCACCAGAGAGAATTCACAATTTTAGACAACCCCCCAATGAGAGTTCACCAAGGTGCTTTCCTAAACCCCACTTGTTTACCAGGCTAATAAATTCGTTGAAACAAAGAAACAAGCAAAAACATTTTAAATAGTCTCCAGGTTTCACTCACCATTCTGGTTCCCTCACCTCCATGAGGCTGTTCTGCATCAGTGTCTTAGAACCACACTAAGATGTTTCCTGACAGTGCAGTATTGGCACTTGTAGTAGCACTAGAGCTAAATTTGGTCTCTACTGTAATGTTAGAGGTAGATATCAGTTCAAATAATTTAACTGGGGATTATCAGCTTTTTCCTTCAGGGTTGAGCCTGTGGCATTACTGTGCTCCATCCTAGCTTGTTGGTTAGTGGTTTACCACTAATCTTTCACTATCCCCAGCTGAGCCATTTAATTACACCTCTTTGTGCTCCCTGATGGCTAATCTGGTCAGGCTGTTGAGAATGGACTCACATACTTTAGTGTTATGCTCTATAAATACCTTATGAGTGTAACTACACTGTAACATGGATAAATTAATTGTTCTGTAGGTGTATTTACTGTGAAAGTGAAAAAGGTTGTGGCATATTATGAGATGTTTGGGCCAGATTCTTCGCTCTTGAATGGCGATGCAATTCAACTTACACAACATACCTTTTCCTGATCTGCATTGTATTTTTTTCTCTTCCATCTTAAATCTTGAGGGATTAATAATTCCATCATGAGTCTTGTTGCAATAATGTTTTGTTAGGTGGCTCTATTACAAAGCTTTTAAAGTTCTCTTTAAAAGATGCAGTCTTAGCAAGTTTGTTGATTTAACCAGAATAAGTATAGACACAGCGTTCCAGAAATCTTCACTGAAACTGAAGTTTTCATTGAAGAAAGGGTATTTGTCAACAGGTACCTTAACTTATTTTTTTTAAGTTTAAAAATTTGCGAGCATTTTTGTATAAAAGTTTTTTTAAAACTTTTTTGTTTTTAATTTAATAAAAGTTAAGTAAACTTTCCAGCAGAAGTTAAAAAGTAACTTTAATCCATCACAATTTGCACAGGCTATATATTTGTGAAATTTTTCAATACTGTTATAATTCTGATTTACCACAGTGCAACATTTCAAAGTGGAGAAGGAGTTTCTTGTCCCGCGGTGATTTTTGCTTATCTCCAAGTAGCTATTTTTGTTGACGTTGCTTCGTTCCTATTATAACTTATTAAGCTTCCCAACCTTCAGACACTGGTGACATTATTTCTTATGTTTTGGGCTTTGATGTACTCTGGTAACAGGTGACATATTAAGTAAGACCCAAAGTGCCAAAGACCAAATCTGGATGTTGTGGAGGATAAAAATCATTTAGAGATACCAGTCTAGAATAATTCCTTAGCAGAACTGTAGGCCAGGAGGAGGGAGTGCTCCTGTGTAGAAAAGTTCATTTAAAAAATCCGTAATGAAAGTATGTATTTGGTATGCTTGGTAAGGAAGAGTGCAAAAATATTTATTTGCAGATCAAATATCAATTTTACTTGGGAAAATATGTATTTACATGCGCAATTAGTTTGATATAAGTGTCCCAGATAGATCCAAGGTGGATTTGCAGTTCCTTCAAATAATTTTTTTTTTTATAAATTATCCACCAAATTCTTAATAGTAATGATAAAAAACATTTTATCTTGTATGTACTGCATATGTGTATATACTTTTGTCAACAATTCTTTATAAGTTTAAAAAAAACAGCTAATACAGTGCAAGTAAGAGCTACAAGAGGAGTAGATGACATCATTGTGCTGGAAAAGACTTTGAGAAATGAGACTTCTATACCTCTCTGTGAAAACATCAAAGGATAGAGATGATAAATGCTGAACAGGTTTCAGGTTTATTTGATTATATTTGTGACTTTTTCAAATTCCTTTTAAAAATATGCTGAGTTTTGCTGTTTTTGCTAGCAGTTCAAGACCGTGGTTTAATTGTAGGCTTTGTTGTTGCCATTCTACTGACTTAGTGCAAAAGCATTTATCTATCTAAGGTTTGAAATTAACTTTGAAATCCAAAAAAGAGAGTTTAACCAAGGGAAAAAGAGCCTGTAAGCATATTTTCTAACATAAAAGGAATGTTAGGATCTGAATCACATTGGGAAGATGGTTAAATTTCTAGAAAGAAATTGCCAGATATAATGTTATGCAGCTTGAAACTCTTCTGGAATTTATTTCAAAGTATCCATTTTCTGAAAGATTATTTTTGGAGGGATTTTTGGTGCCAGCTGGTCTACTTCAGCTGATAACATTAAATTACAATTTAACACTTGACTGGCATGAACAGAAATACTGTGACTAAAATTTTAGTTTATAAAGCAGTGTTGCAAAGAAGCATGAATTGTTATCCTGATCACATTTTTTGAACTTCTCGGTTGTTTACTCCTTATTCCTTTCAGTAACGTTTAAACCAAATCTCTCAAAACTGACCTCCTGATCTCACATTCTCCCCAAAGTCACAATAATGTGTTCGAGTAATCATCCCAAATGTGTGCAGTATTCAAAACGTAAGCTATAAGATTTTGGATTGTTGCCACAGAAGAAGAGCAGACCTCAGGAAGTTGATTTTTCATAATTTTGAAAATGAAGCAAACACGAGAACTGCATGATTGGATCTTCCAGTTTGGCCCCAACACCTGAGT
Organism: Cygnus olor; assembly: GCF_009769625.2. Lineage (NCBI taxonomy): Eukaryota > Metazoa > Chordata > Aves > Anseriformes > Anatidae > Cygnus > Cygnus olor. Next base: position 6,768,707 of record NC_049184.1, read on the forward strand.
ATGTTACTACCTATTCAAACCATCCTGTTAATCTTTTGACTTGATTGTTATCATCTTGGGTGAAGAATCCTGTCTTGCTATATGCCTGTATAATAACCAGTATAATACCAGCTACATACCATTCTGCTCAGATAATGTTTTAATTAATCTGATTAATTTGATTTATTTTATCTGTTCATCTTTTTCTGTGTGAAAAGTGGAAACATGGATCATAACCTGTATCTCCCAGCAAAAGAAACAAAACCCTCAACAGAGGTATATTGTTTACAACTTTAAATGGCCCAAAGCATAGAAGTCAAAATTGCGATAGTCTAGTTTAAGGCAAGAAGAAACAGGATCTTGGCTGAAGACTAGAACAAAAGACATGACATTCCAAAATGTAGCTTTGCTAAGAATCTGAGTAATATTGTTTCTTGCACTTTAATCAATGGGTAGCCTCTCTTTACCTCAGCCTCCCACCCAATGTGACTTTGCTGATGTTTCTGCTGCCTTTCAAAAAATCTATGAGTGACTGCAAGGTGCTATCTTTGTTTGTAGGATACGTGCCCAGTAGGGACGTTACAGTTCAACTCCTCCCTAATTGCTTTACTTATTTTTTTTTATTTCAAAGGAAGTGAAACTTTCACCTGTTTACCTGTTTCAGTTTCTCTGTTGCCTACAGGCAGGTGCCCCCTGAAAATTAAGAGCCATCCGGGGCAGTTTTTGTTGATTGATGTCTCTTACTTCACTGGAATGATCCTTGTTAGTGCTGAGATATGTCTTACCGTATTGTATGCTGTTGAATCACATTGAAACCTATAATAAAGAAAAAGAAGTAATGAAAATGTATGTCTATTCCATCTACAGCTGGGGTTGTAGTGTGTTTAGCATTTACATTTATCGTAAAGTTCACAGACAGTGCTCTGTGTGTGTGTGTATATATATATATATATTTATATATATATATATAGTATGCTGGACAGATTCATTCCCTAAATCCATAGGTAAGCTGAAAAATTCAGGGTAAGGTTAACAAGGTATACCTCATACTGAAGCTTTATTTGTTCTGGCATATGATCAGAAGAGTAAGCTTTGAAGAACTGCTTGTTTTTTGCGGTTGTTAACTGATAAATACAAGCCAATGCAGTTAAATATTCTGTCCTATGTGGAGAATCAAATGCTGGTATTTCTGCCCGTTTGTTTCTGTGGCCGAGATGTGGCTGTCTCACCTGAATTCCTTGCCTTTGCTTTCTGCTAACAAATTGGGAAAGAATAGAAGTTCTATCCTTCATATATTATTTCCTCTTATACATTTAAGTTTTAAAAATAGTAGTAACTCTTTCCTTATTAGGTTAATGTATTTTCACTCTATTAGTGACATTATATAGTGATATGAAAATGTGTGACATCTGAAAGTCTCGCATAAATTTTATTTGGGTAGAGCTTCTGCTGGTACAGTCAGCAGTGCTGTCAAAAGGGTTATGTTTTTTTTTTTTTTTTTTTTTTTTTCCCTTAAAGATTTTTCTTCTGGTTTATAGTCTTAAGGGGTTTCAAAATGTATTCTGAAATAGCAGGCTCTTTTATGATCTCCTCCTTAAGCTGCCGTATACTAGGTTTGCTCTATATACAGCACAGCTTAAACTTTGGAGAAATTTATGGTACTACTAAAATATAATTTAGTTCACATTTTGCATACATCATTGGCCTCTTCGTTGTAATAAAGTGATGTAATCTCTATAACTTATGGTATTCTTACTCAGTGCCTAGATTTTTCACTTGTTATGTCTGGAAATAGTTAAAATAATAGAGACTGCTGTTATATTTGGCTGATATTGGACAGATCAGAGATTTTTCCAGATTTTCAATAGAGGTAATTAATCAGAATGTAGTGAAATGTTGCTAGCTTAAGCACCTGAGCTCAATCAAGCGTTTTTGGAGGGAAGTGCTTTGTACTACAATGACGTACATTCAGGAAGGCACTTTATTGTAACTGAAAACAATTTCCCTGGCAGAATCCAAGCTGAGTTCTCAGTCATGATTTAAGGAAGGTGAGGGAATTGATGTACAGTGTTGTAAAAATTCTGACACGTGCTATTTTTTGCCCTTTATATTGTGTAATATGATGAGGTCACAACTTTCATCATAATATTAACAAATCTAAGATCTTACAGAAATAAGTATAACATATGCAAGTATAACAAAATATGCATTTCTGGCCATAATTTTTCAAGTTGATTTCCAAGTTAGAAAAGTGGGCGACTGGTGCAATGTTGTCATACATGTCAGTAACTGTGAAGCTTATACTGTTTATGGTGGATTTGTATGAAATCCAGAGGGCAAATTAAAAAAAAAAAATTATAAACAAGTTAAAATTACAGCCCCACACTGTGTTTTTTGTGACCAAACATGTTTAGTTTTATTTGAAAGAGTTGCTAAAAATTTCCTTAATTGATGCCTCTGTTTCAAGGTCCATTGAGTTACTTCATTGGAAGAAAACTGCAGGCATGAACCTCATAACCTTTAGTACAAATGAAGGCAGGATGCCGTCATCTTTTCCAAATAATAAAATGTGTGTGCCTGGGTATGTTGCTTCACCATGTCTGTCAGAGTAAAGGAACACTTGATTCTAAAATTGAGTGCACCTTAAAGAAGCCTTCAGGCCATCACAAAGAAATTGAGAAATACCTAGGAATGATCACTTGGTTCATTTATACACATACATACACATATATATTACAGATTTGTATATTATAACACATTCAGTTAGTGGGAAGTGTCCCTCCCCATGGCAGGGTTTTGAACTAGATGATTTTTGAAAGCCCCTTCCAACCCAAACCATTCTATTATATATATACTTTTTTCTATATACGTGTATGTATATACGTGTGTATATATATTTTAAAAAAACATCAGGTTATTAGATAGATTCTGAGTTATGTCTTGGCTGTCTGGCTGGATTAAAGGTCCCCATCTCTGCTTCAATATCCCAAAGGATCGTGTTGATCCAGCTTGAGCAATTGTTTGAGCTGGGGCTGAATTTAAGAATCTTTTTGTCCCTTTTCCACACCCACACTTGAGAAGCTTTTTGTCCCTTTTCCACACCCACACTTGAGAAGCTTTTTGTCCCTTTTCCACACCCACACTTGCGTACAGAAAGCAGACATCTCCTTCCTCCAGATGCTTCAGTATCAGCAGCAGGTGAGCTTGCCCTCGTGTTGGGACAGATCTTAGTGAGGCTGGCTGCTCTTGCCCTGTTCAGAGGGGTAGAAGCTGCTTCCAGCACCCCGTCTTGCCAGATATGTAATGAATAAGAGCAGGGAATTGGGATGACAATTCCTAGGGAAAGGCAAGTGAGAAGAGTATCTAAGGGAATTACGGTGTGACATTTTGAACTGAACATTATGCATTGGAGAATACTTGTTCCCTTCTTCATTGGGAAAAGCTGAAGTGTTAGTCCGAAGTATCATATAGGCAGTGAACACATTTTGTAGGATACTCACTGGGCAGTATATAATTACATCTTTATTTCTTCTTGATAACTCATTCGATAATGTTTCTCTGAGGATTACTTTCTTTGTTACATCTCTTTGGATGTTGAAAAGAAGATATAACTGGAGACTGGTAACTCAAAGGTAATTAGGTCCAGATTTGGGTCAGCCTGGAGTCTCAAAATATCTCCAAGTCGAAGCTAGAACAGCCAGCAGCTAGTAGATTTATAGCAATTTGATCTGTTTTGCAAATAATGCCAAGATTCTTGCATTATCCTATTGCTCCCAAGTACCCTTTTCTCTGTGAAGTATGAGTGAGCAGCATCTATTTGCTGCATCACTCTGTGTGATTATCAAGGAGAGTTAATGCATTATTTTCTTTTCCCTATAGGGTGTGATCTGTGTTTCACACAAGTACCCTTTAGGGAATGATGCTGTTTAAACCACAGCCTCAGAGTCTTGGTTGGAAAAGTGACAAGGATATGTGTAGGAGCTCTGGTTTTGATTCCCAACGGGTGTAGTTGTCATCATCAGGGCTACTTATTATATGCCTTTTTCTTTCAGATTTCTATTCATAACCCTAGCATTCACTCTCCATTTGTCTGACATTTTTAGTGTTTGTGAGGAACAGAGAAACTATAGAAAGTCTTGCAATTATTGTGTGTCAAAGCCAGTTTCAGATACGCAGTCTGAATTTTAAAATGAATTGTGTCATTGAGCCACATATCCTTAATTAACGGCTGAGCAAATCTATCTGTTGGCTCTAAGGGCTTGCTCTAGCTGTGGTATCTAGAAAGCCACCCCATTTACTTGGGGTGGTGCTTTGGTCTATGCTTTAGAGAGTAAGAAAAGGTGATTGCTACTGTAGTTTAGGAAGATTTGCATTTTTCACCAAAACACACTTTTCTACAGGGGAAGTGATCAGATATACTTGCTATATCCAGCTGAGCCTATAAGTTCTGCCTAATCATAACAAGAAAAAAAGAGAAAGGAAATTAAAAAGGTACCTGCAGGGTATTGAAGTGACTAGAAAATATAGTAGTCACGGTGCATAAAAGCCTGAATGGCTTGTTGAGTTGCACATATTAGCTTTAAACTAGTCTGTGTAGTAGCATTTATGGTCTTCCACAGAGGAAAAGCATTATGAGGTAACTTTTAATACAAAAACCAAACAGAATAATAGTAGGTGGAACCTTAGAATGCTGTGGCTTTGTTGTGCTTGACTCTGTGCAGACAGATGGTTGGGGAAGGTCCTACCCAAATTATTGTGTTATCTCAGTAAATGAAGCCAATGAAAATGAGGATACATGAAATAATATATCATGTAATTCAAGTGAGTTGGCCAGCAACAGATCACATCTTTGTCAGAGACTAGAACTGAATACTGGCTTTGTTGTTCCATGTTTCAATTTTCTAAAGTTTCAACATATCACATGTTGACAGGAGAAACAAAGCCTGCCTCTTATTAGGGAGACGTTTTGATTTGTTTGGGTATAAGTGAGTATATGTTTGAGTATAAGGCATTATGAAATGGCCGTGGCCAGGGACTTTAAAGGTAAATGGTGCAGTTCGTTGTAGCTGCATGGCGTGTCTGGTCTCAGGTTCTTGATCAGCATTTACTTAGAGAGGTGTGTGTCACAGGTATTTACAGGCATCTCTAGAGACTGCTGAGCTGGGGGAATTCAAGTGAGCAAGGTTGAAAGATAGGAAAATGATGTTCAGTGCTGCACGCTTTTGTTTTCCGGAGGTCCATCTTAAATGATGTAAAGGAGTCACACACAGGCAGACCTTTTCCCCCCTAATTTGTTGAAGGTCTTCTGTTGCCAGTGAGAAGTGATTTGTTCCAAGGCAACAACACCAATGCAGTGAGATAAGGAGGATGCCAAGAGATTCTGATGGGTACCAGCAGCTGTTTCATACTGAAGGTTTATGTGATCACTGGAAATTACTCACTTTGGATGAAACCCACCTCTGCAGAGAACACTGGTGCAAGGAACTGTGCTTTGCCAAGGTTCTCTAACCACGCTGTGTGATAAAGCCATGGGAAGCAGTATGTGTGTGCATGCTGCAGGACCTGGATGCTTCCTTTATGCTTTCCTAGAGAATGCTTTGCTTTATTTTAGTTTTTCCTTGTTCGTGGTCGGTGGAACGTTTTCTGAGCACAGATAGCAAGTCCTGTCCTGCTGTATTTGGAGCGACTACAAAATCCTCCACCTAAAGTTGTTGTTGTCTCCTGCTTTTCTTGTTGTTGGTTTGTGGGGTTTTGTTGTTGTTGCTTGTTTTTGTTTTTTGTTTTTGTCTGTTGTGTTGTTAAGAAGGGTCTTTAGATGTCAGGTGTGCTGCTTAGGAGAGGTTTGAAAGAGCTGTAAATACTTCATTTGGTGCCAAAAGCTTTGTCATTCCTTCTGTTTTTTCACTTGCCTCTGATTACACAGAAGCTTAATTCCTTTCTTGTTCATGTTTCGTCTCTGAGTAGTGCTTTTCAGGTAGTATGGTCAGATCTTTACATTGATATATAATGGCAATGTTCTTCCCAGTTCCTGTGCTGCAGTACTCCTGATACTCATGTGGTGGGTCTGTGCTGTACGAGGGATACCCAAAGGGCAAGATGAACAGATGAAATTGCATTGCTTGGAAAAACTCCCGCCGGCAAATTTCACTTGAATGAAGCCTGTTAAGACGATCCTATTTGGATCTCAGTAAATATCTTCTGGTGTTTCCAGACTTGCATTTCATCACTGAGCACACACTACTAGGTAGGAGCCTTGCCTTTCACATCCTGAGGTTAAACACTTAATTGTGCTTTTTGTTAGTTTGAGAATGGATTATTGAACTCCTCTCCATTTAAGGGGCTCCCAGACAGGAGCTGTGCAGAGATCACAGTGAAGTCAAAATGACGTTGCCCGAGGGTTTGTAGAAATGAAATCTACTCAGAATGGACACAGCTTTGGCATGTCAAAAAATAGGAAAAAATAATAATAATAAAAAAATAACAACCACAAACCCAAGACACTGATCCGTGTCTACAAAAAGAAGGGAAAAATGAGCAACTTCTCCAGCATGTTTCTGTTTAGAGATATTACTGTTAAAACTGCAGTGTTAGTTGCTCCTGGGTTTTGAGTGAAACAGCCCTTTTAGTAAACAAAGGGTTGGTTTTTTGGTTGAGATTTTTGTTATAGTTGTAGACAGCCTTGAAGGTAAAACTACTCATAATCAGGAACTGTGACAGGCCAAGAGCTATGACAGGCACAGAAGTGTGGAAACATTCTTAGGAAAGTCTTAAGTGTGGGACTGATCTAACGGATGGAACTGATTTCATTCTATTTGTAAATTCTCTTTTTGCAGGAAAAAAAACCCACAGATGTTGTATTTTAAAATTGGAGGGCTAACATTTGTATGTTCTGTGTCCTGTTAGTGTCTACACTAAATTGTGAACTCCTGCAGGTGCTATCAGTCACGTTCCTACTGTGTCATCATTACCCCATGGACCTATTTCGGTTGAGGTTCTACATCTTAAACACTGTTTTAGTAAGATGAGCCTGTTGGCTCTACAGACATGGATTGTGTCACTCTGCGTATTTCCTTCAGACTGCTGCAACTGAAAATGCATGTTGTATGCACTTCCAGAGGCTGTGGTCTGGGCTGCCATCTGGAATTTGTCTTGTTGACGTTGTTAGTATTTTGAAATTGAATTTCAATAGTTACTTTTAGGATGGCTGTTCTTGCTTTTTCACTTGATTTCTTGCTGATCCAAGACATTTATTTCTGTCTTCTGGACAGATCAAATGAGCCTGGCTTTCCTATAGAAACTGGACATATTTCTTGTTTCTAGGATCCTTCAAGCTAATTCCCAAAACACTTCAGACCTAATGTTAAGGATCAGCTGTCCTATAGACATTGAACCTCTTATTTTATGGAGTAAAAGATAAGTCAGAAATGCTTTTGAAAATGTGAAAAAAAACAAACCTGGTAGCTAGCCCAAATGTTGAAGACTTATGGGTCTTTTTACGAAATAAACTTAAAATTTGTATGACCTTGCATCTACTTCTTTTTTATTGGTAGGATTAAATAAATACTGTAGAAATGGGAAGTCAATGGTGTCTGTGACAATACAGAAGCAATAGTGTTGTGTTAGGGCTGAAACTACATGATCAGAGCCCATCATCAGTATCTAGTAATTCAGCTGTACCAGTAGAGGGAGCTTACGGTTTTGGATAACTGAAGAAATACACCTAGCTAGACTTTCTACAGTTAGTTTGCTCTTTGTCCTTTGCTTACACCTCCTCTCTACTAAAGCATTGTAGGTGATTAATACAGACAGAGGCAGAACTTCCTGATGCTGTTAGTTGTCTTTGCAGTGACTTTAATAAATATGCTTGCAAGTCTCCTGGCTAAGAATGGCTACTGTCTAAGCAACCTTTTCAAGACTGCCTCATTCACAGTATAATTGTAATTTTATACAGGGTATTCCACAACCAGCACATTCCTTGCTAAAATATTCAGCTATAGGTTGTGGTCCTTCCAAACCTCTTGTTCTGTGATTGTTCAAAATCTCTACAAATAATAAATGAAAGAATATGCACTTGCATATCAGAGAACCCTCAAAAGCATGCACGTAAAATTCCAGAAAATCATTGAAGAATATACTATTAATGTTAGAACTATATGAACTCTCTTTGACAATCAACAGAAGAAACCTCTGTTCTAAGAAATGCAGTCTGAAATGTTCAGAAGTGGTCAGTTAGCTTTATTTCATCTGAACTGAACTGATACTTTATAAAATCAATGGTAGGCCAGTCCTGAACAATTTTGAAAGTCTTCCTTTCAAAGTATTGCTTTTTAAAAGAAGTGCCCTTGCAACATTCTCTCATTAGTAATTAATTCTTTGAAATTATTTGAAGGAACTGGATTTCTGATGCCATGCAGTGTTTACCAATTCCATGATAGATAGACTTCACCCTATGTCGCTTCTTATTTAAGCAAAATTCCCAGCAAACTGAACTCTCTAACAAGCCCTTTTCTGCTGTCGAAACCTGTGTGCTGGAAGCAAACCACTATCTACAACTGTCTTGATTTTGCAAACTGATTTGGACTTACAGTTTTCAAATAGGATAGCTGCACTTTGGCTAGAAAGTGTGAGTTTGACATGTGTGAAAGTATGTAATGCCTGTAGGTATGTATGTGTACTAAGACAAATCCTTTGATATTGATGGAATTTACAAGATTATTGCAAACATTTGGAGTCAAGACTTTTACAGAAGATGTTACTGTGATTTCTGATGGTCATGGTTTTAGTAAAGTTGCAGTAAATTTTCTTGAAATACTGTTGCGTAGATCTCTATGGCTAGAACTGATGGGGATGGAGTGGTAGGTTATAGCAAACTCTGATCTGATGGCTGTAGATGTCTTTGTAAGGAGGATCTTCCAATATCCTTTGCATGTACTGCAAGGTCAGCTACCATTCATAGTCTAACCTTTATATTCTACTTACATATTAAGACAATGAATAAGTCAAACTCAATAAATTAGATGCTCTGGGTGACTACCTACAGTCTTCTGGCAACTTAGTACACAGAAGAGCTATTCCAGTTTCCTGCTTTATGATGAACAGCACACAGTATATGGTGTTAGACGAAAGGTCTGGTCTTCAAAAACACTGCAGAGTGTTTACATTAGCTTAGTCATGGCATGCTCACCATGACTACATTGGTGAGGGTATTTCTTAAAGAACCTCGTGAGCATAGGATTTAGCCAACATGTTGTGTAATGTCACCAAAATGATGCAAAGAAAATCTCTTCAGTAAAAATCTTAAAATATTCCATTCGTTCCTCTGCGACAGCTGTCAGGCGGAAAATGAGACTAAGTAGATATTATCAAAGGGTTGGTATTCTAGATAGAAAAATCTTAATGAGGCTAGCAAGATAACCGGATTGGGATGCTCTGAAAGAACCACTTCATAATTCATTAAATGTCAGTGACCCTACTGAAGGTTTCTTTTATTTTTTTTTTAATGCAGAGATAGCTATTGAAATGGTTCTAAAATTTTAATGTATGATTATAAAATTCTACTGCTTTTTTGTTACCAAATACAAGGAGAAATGTTGGGAGGGAGAATTTTCTCCTGGAAGAAGGCACACTTGAATACAGACTTATTTATGTTTCAGGCATTTTATTCTTCCAGACAACTGTCAGGTAGCAATATGAAGATGGCAAGATCAATCACCACGACAGCAAAGATTTTGCCATCTCTTTTTTTTTTTTTTTTTTAATCAAAGGACAACACAATGAACAACTAGTTTAGAAAGACTTTTCTTTTTTTCTTTTTTGCATATTTAATAAATGCTGCATACTCTGGCTGAAGTGCAGCTTGTTTTTCCTATATTGAAGCACAACATTTCCATAAATGCAGTAGTTGATGTCTCTCAGCTTGTCCCTGCTGCCAGCTTCTGTGACTTATTTGGATCTCCCTCCTTATGCTTTTTGTATGTGTGTGTATATATATATATATATTTGAACTCTATAGGGAGCAAAAATTTTAAAAGCATGAGACTTTCAGTAATTACATGAATCTAAGAATGGAGAAACTCAGAAGCATGCTGCTATGTTGTAATGAGCAGACAGCACTGTGGAAGAAGATACAGGACCTGGGCTCAGGAATCTAACCTGTGTTGGTAATGTCATTTAAAGGAATGAGGAGAAGGAAACGGGAGCTGTTCATACAACTTCTCCTTCCAGGCTTTCAATGCAATAGCCATTAGCTAAGCAATAGCGTGCAGACTTTTAGTTGCTTACAGAGCTTAAGGACTGACTTGAAAATATGAGAGCAATAACTGGTAGGCTCCATTTTACCAGAGTCTATGGTGGCTCTTGAACTATTATGGTGTTTAAATCTGGTCAAATTAATTGATGTTTTGTTAGTATGAGCTACAAAAATCAGACTCGAGGACAGTTATGTCTTGCTAGGTCCTGTACAGTTAAAATGTTTATAATTTAGGCAACTGACCAATATTTTCACTGCAGTCTTAAAAAAAAAAAAAAAAACCTGTGGGCAGATTGATCTGTTTACCTTTCCTCCCCACAGTCGTATCTGCCAAATTTCCTTCTTTTTAGCAATAGAAACTCAACTGCATTCAGCATGGAAAACAAGCCTTAGCTCTTCCTCTCCTTTGCTGTCAGTCCCTGGGTAGTTTTTGTTTTTACATTTAGACAAATGCAGGTGGTTGATTGTGTGCTTCATAACAGGAAGGGAATCACATAGTATTCGTGCATTGCAATATTATTTTCAAGATCCAGTTGGTCTTGCATAGGTCTTAAAGATTCCTGTTGTCAGGAACCTTTTCTGTTTTGTAAAACAGATTATTAAAACAATTGGCTTAAAGGGATATGCAGTGACATGTTGATCTTTAAAGGAAATGTGGTAGTATGCCTGTCAAGTCCTAATTCATTATTGCTGTTAATAGATGGTTCTGGCCACAATTTTTTTGTATTTCTTTTTGTCAAAGATACATTTTTCCTATTGATATTTCCTATTGAAACCTGTCAAGACTTTCTGAAAGTTATGCCTCTGTCTGCTTCTTAACCGTAAAACTGGTTCTGTCTTAACCATATGCCCAACCCTTTGTAGTCAATACGTTATTTATTATTTACTAGCTCTTCATAGGCATTTCAACATTTTATAATGAAAAAAATATAAATATTATGAAATAAATATCATTACCATGGATGCTTAAATTTTAAGCTATTAATATTCAGAATATTTTTATTAGATGATATTTAAAATATGAGTATAGCATTTGAAAATACTTACTAGGCGGATTTGTTTTAGTCCAGGCTTTAGTGGCAAGAAATACAGGAATAGACTTTGTAAGCTGAGTAATGTGTTGTTAAAGATGAAGAGCTATTACTTTTTTTCAAAATGAAAGTCTGGGTTGGAAGTGGGAGATTAATTTTCATTCAGTGACATGTAAAAGCTTCAGACAGTTTAAGAAACCAATCCTAGAACTGGTAATGTATTTTTAAAATGTGCTTTACAGACAGGCATGGATATTAGGAAAATATCAACATTTTAGATGTCCAATCTTGTAAAAAAGATAGAAGTTAAAAATGTGCATAGTGATAGTTAACCTTTGTCTGCCTCTACCATTTCTTCGGGTATGACTAACCTCAGCAGCTGATAGGACAGCCTGGACAAACTATTTTTTGTTTCTGAACAGCCCAGCAGCTGATGGCAATGTTACCATGTCATTCAGGTGGACTACCGCAGACAGCACCTGAGGCAGAAATGAGTCTCATGTAATAAAATTATGGCCTCTAAAAATGAAAGGTCTTTAATTTTGTTTATGCAGCTACCCTATTGTCACCCCCTTTAGGGTATATTTTAATGACAAGCTTTTTGTACCAGTATAGAGTGTTGTGCCCCATCTCTTGTAATCATTTAGCCGCGGGTAGCACTTTACTGAATTATTAATGTTACTTCTTGCTTCACACGACATTTAGTCCACAAATCCAACCACATGAGTTGTAGTTGCTGCTTGGTTGATTTTGATGACAAAAACAACAAATTGAAACCATAAAATTTGTTTACTCAAAGCACTTTAGGCTGGTAGTTATCAAATAAGAACTGTATTCCCACCTTAAATTACCTTGAAAATAAAATCAATAGCTTATTTAAACACAAATGAAACAAGAAAAAAAAATTAATTGCTCACAGGAAGATGAGTAGCAAGTTTCATTTAGGAAGAAACAGTGCTGATAAACTAGCAGAAGGGATTTCAAGGCAAAAATGGGATACGGTGATCGCCAGAGGGTATAGGAAGAAAAACAAATTTAATGCAGTTTCTTTATTTCTATCCAAGTAAAAATAGTTCAACAAGCATTTTTCAAATTTAAGATTCATTATGACAGAAATAATAAGAATAAACACATTCATGAATCAGCTGTGCATTCAAAGTGGGTTTTAAGTGTTTCCATTTGAGAAGCTAATTTAGGAAATAAAATCTCCATCAGTTAGAATGACAGTTCATCTGTACTTATGCACAGATGGTAAAACCAGTCTGATTTAGTTCAGATCCCTTGTTAGTCTGGGATCAGCCTCTTTTCGTAATTCTGAAATGGCCAGTCCCTAGTTACTGTCTTCGCTTCCCCCTTTTGCTCCTGCCTTGTTTCTTGCTTAAGTGAACATTTACACTGAAATAAAAAGCAATGACCAGCCCTTAATGCTTTTTGGGTAAGTTGTAACTAGCACTTTAAAGCAAAATTGCTTTCAGCACGTTTCAACTGTTTGAAAAATCAGAGCACGCATTAACTTATAATGAATAACTCAAGCAAATGGCAGAAGATATGACTCCTTAGTAAAATCCTATGGTGTTTGAGAAAGTTAGTGGGAAAGTTTGCCATCGACAGTGCATTTACGCTGTTGTCATGGTCAGTTGGTCGGTGTTCGGTGGTGAAACCGCTGGAGGTGTGAGGGCACTAGAGGAGAACTTCAGCTTGGGCTCACTGCTTTAGCAGTTACATTGAAGCTTTGTTCTGCCACAGCTATTGCCCATGCAGAGGAGAGCAAAAAGGGTTAGCTTAAGTTAGTGAGGATTCGTGCTATTTTCATTAATGACATTTGGCTTAGGAATTCATCCAGGTTCCAGATTCTCAGAAGATATTCTTGGAGAGGGATCTACACTCTCTTTGGGTAGTATGCCAAGAGCCTTCAGAAGCAGAGGACTGGGATTCCCTGCTGTTTTATTATGTCCACGATGAATTCCACATTTGCTTTTTATTGTGCCCAAGGCTGAACACTGTATTCTGGAATAGCAGGTTGTGGGCTGACCACCTCAAGCCGGAGGCTGGGAATGTAAGTTAGCAGCACTAAAACTCATCAGCCTTAGAGAGAACAAATGTTTCCTATCTTTTAAGTTTCTGCTGCCAACATAGATTTAGAAATGCCTGTTGTTTGTTTGTTTGTTTATCTTTGTTTTCATTTTTTATTATGGCAGCTTGCGTAAATGGCTGGATATAACTCGCACAAAAAGTGGTCCCCATGAAAAACAGTAACAGAAAATATTTAAAGTTGGAAGGGACTTTGAAAGACTCCTTGATGCTTTCTATGTTACAAAGGAGCTCCTGCCTCTGCTGCTTCTTTTTCCTTTATGCAAATTGTATATATTAGTAGTACAGATCTCAACAACGCTGATCTGTTAACTTCAAAAGCACTGACCAATGCTGTTTGTTAGTGACATATGCAACCATAGTGTTTACTGTGTTTGCAGGAAAAGCTTGCCAATGAAGTCCTAAATTCTTGACTAGGTTACAGGTGTGTTCTCTACTCCCAATTAAGTGTGATCATCAAAGCTTTCCAACTGCAAATTGTCAATGTCTTAAAAAAAAAAAAAAAAAAAAAAAAAGTTTCATTATGAGAACCTTTGCCTATCATCAAAAGAATAATAATTTCAAGGCATAGCAGCTAGTCTAATCCACTGCTTCTTTTATTCCAACTGTATACTCCATTTTGAAAGGGCTAATTTAAAATGTACAAAAGTTATTGGAAAAATTCTCGTAATATAAAACTGGGAAACTGATTTACTCAGTCAAACCTTGAGTGGTGTATAACCCCCAAAACTGGCACCAGCTGAAGGGTAAGATGTATTGTTCGTACTTAAAATAATTGCAAGGAGCACTGTATAAGGCAAATGTACTGATTTGAAAATTTCTTGTGCTGTTTTGTTTGAGGCTTTCTTATCCTGGTAGGTACTGCTTTCATGAGCATGCACTTCACACAGCCTTTGCATAGTGTCAAGTGTAATGGTTCTGGAGATGATCTCCAAAACTACCTCACAATTGAAGTGAAAAAAACATGATGGGAATGCCATTTCCCTCATTTTCCAGAATGCAAAGGTTGTAAGATTCATTTATTTACCAGATAGCTCACAAATCATTGGCTGTGGTATCTCTTTAGAAGGTGACTTGAAGTTTTCAAGTTACCTTATTTTTAGCTTTTCAGATTGCGCCAGCCCGCTCTGTGGTGCACTGAGTACTCCTGACAGATACTGAGAGCATTCATTTCACATTGATTTGGAGATTTGGACCTTTGGTTCTGTTTCAGAATTCATCTGCCACATCTCATTAGCTGCAGGGCCTTACCCCAAATCAGATCCCCTGTACTGTCCTTTCAGTACTAATGGGTTTGCTTCATTTCAACTATAGATCCAGAATATCTAGGCTTACTCTTCCTGTACATAAGCCCATGTGTTAGGGGATCAAGCAGTTCTTTTTGCTCAATGGGCAGAGTTCTGCTGCTGTTTTGTCTCACTGGCAAAATAAATCTTAAGACTGCTGAATATGTGAGCCATTGCAAAGAGAACAATTGACAACAAAGGATGATTTGACAATAAAACAGTCAAACACATTTTAAGAGTTCTGGCAAATCACATTGAAAGGAACATCATAGAGGGAAATAAGTACAATGCCATGACAGTTGTATTGTTTACAGGGGTAATGTGCTGAATAAGCTTTTACTTAAGAAAAAATGAATTTGAAGACTTTTTTTTTTTTTCCCCAAAGGCATTTTGTAGTGTTTTTTCCACTCTTTATATGGTTGGTATTGTTTTCTATACCCTCTTTAAAGCCTGACAGGCATTTTTCCTTTTTTGATTTTGTTCTTCATAGATGGATAACTATTGTCTCTTTTTTTCATTCATTTTGGGAAAGAATTGAAATTAATTCAGATATCTCATTTAACAGCAAACATGTGGTGCGTAAAACAATAGAAGTGAAACATGGATGAGTTAAATCTTTACAAGAATTCTGTCAGTTGGAATATTATCATTTGCTTTTTGACCTGTGGGGTTTTATTTCCTGAGTGTTTGATTAAGTACTGCTGTGGTAAGTGTGGAAAGTGTGCTGCATAAATATATGTGTGCCTTCTAATGTAATTCAGCAAGATTATAAAGGTATCTGCAGTAAAAAAAAAAAAAAAAAGTGTATGAGTCAAAGGGAGATTATATTCAGTGTTGGAATCAACAATACATATTTCATAGATTGGGGGTGATAGGATTTCTCTTCGCCAGAGGGTCACGTTACATTGTTCTTCAACTTTGTCTTGATTATTAGCTTTCTTCTCTGCCTCTTGCCAGAAAATGTGATAGCAATGCACCAAAAGCATTGAGCCTTTTTTCTGCTGGATAAAGAAATAAACTCCTTTGTTTAGTAGCCATAGTAGGTGGCAACGAGGCTACTAGAGCTGACTGTCAAAGAGGGAGAGATGCTAAGATCAACTGAAAGGAAGTACACCTTGCACTTAAATTCAGTATGGTTCTCTTCCCAGAGAGCTTCTCTCCTGCAATTCCTGTCATTAGGAACAGTCTCTCATTTTCTCTCAGTTTTATCTCAAGTTTCAAAAGAAAAAAAATTTCTCTTATGTCAACCCCCTAAGTGATTTATATCACTATTTGTTATTGAAAAGTATAATTGAAGGAAATATAAGAAATTTTAGGATAAAAGTGATGAGAGTGATGTGGAAGAATCTTAACACGTTGGAAAAAAGATTCATTTGGGGCTTTCAGAGATTGTTTATTGTTCTGTCAATTTGTTTTGAACGTTTTCTTCATTTCCCTCTGACAAGTACGCCTGGTATAAGTTCTGTTTCTCTTAAATCCAAAGCAAAATTACCACTAGCTTCAGCAGATGCAGCAGTTTTGCCCTGGTAGTTGGTCCAGAGTTGTTATCACCTCAGTTTGCTATTTTTCTGTTACATAGAAGAAAAGAAAACTAGACTGTATAAGAAGTGTGTTCTGGAAATTGATCTCTGACTTCTCAGTTGCAGTGATTTTTCCATCTGGGACCAACACTTGTATCTTGATATTACATTTATTTTAAATGTAATGATACTGCAGTGTTAAAAGTGACACCATTTGACAGCAACACTTGGTAACAGCACACATTATATGTGACAGGTTTGCTCTCTGCTGTTTGGGACAATGCCAGTTCTGTATTGTTCTATTGTTCCATGTTCTATATGTTTGCTGGTAAACATAAGGAGAGAAAAAATATATCGACTTACCTGTAATATTAATGTGGTCAAATTTTAGGCTCTCTGCAAAGAAGAAAGAGGAGAATACACCCTTTGTGTTCTTCTCTTGATGCCAACTCTACCCAATGTCTACTTTCCGTACCTGTTTCACATAAGTACAGGAACACATGCTTAACTCCAGTGAAATCATTGGAATCAATACACACATTTTGCTGAGTGGGCTTGTAAGATGTTCCTCAGCTACCTTTCATGAACTCTTGGCTCATGAAGCAGGTAGCTTTAAGAAATCACCTAGAAGGTGTCCAGCACTACATAAAGAATGAAACCTACAGTGCTGATAATTATCTGGGACTTTGTAAGCTGGTAAAAGTCACCTTTGCCTAGAGGGCTGGTATCATTCAAGTCTTCTAGAGTGAGTTTCATCTGATATGACTGAAATAGTATAATTTTTATGTAGTCCTTCTAACTAACTGTGCTAAACAGACAGCCTAGTGTTAATACATATAAAATTATTTGAGCACGGACTGTAGTTTTGATCCTGTTCTTGGTTAAACCATGGCAAAGCTTTCAAATAAAAAGAAGTTATTGCAGTTCTGTTTAAAGCTCAAATATTAATTTGGAAGCAAAAAAAACAAACAAAAAAGCTATTTTTAACTTTAAATCACAAAATGCTCATATTTGTTAAGATTTGGAGCTCCTCTAAATCAGAGTATCTAGTAACATTATAATGAAAATTATTATAAAGAAAATATTCTTCATATTGTTTATAAGTGCAGAGATGTTTTTTAAAAGTGAAAACGTCTGTGAAAGCACAAAAGTTCTGTTTTCTCAGGACTTTTGGCATGGAAATCCAGAATCAGTGTACAAATAAAAATAATTCTGGAGGTATTAAAATACATTGTAAATTCAAGTTGTCACTACTTGCTCAGTTTAAGGTACGTTTTTCATAAGGTTTATTCTGTGCTATCCTTAGAAAGTGGTTGAAGCTCAGATTAAGGTGTTAAACACCTGGTCAAATATTGCACTTCTTTTGTAATCTTTTTTTTAAAAAAACAAAACAACAACAAAAAAAAACTTATCCTTACAATAATTTCATGTTTTTCCTCCATGACTTTATGTTTTGATAGCAGTTGTTTGATAAAGCAATCACTTTCAAAGAAGAACTTATTTTCTGGAGATGCTTGAAACATTTTTTGATTTGCTTTAATCTTTGTGTCCCAGCTATAAATTGTTATTGGTTTTGGTATGAAGGATAAATGTTAAAGGTCTTACTGTTAAGCCTGTGTTGAGAAAACTTGCTCTCACTTATCTGCAGGCTGAAGGGAAATATATGTCATTTAGGTCTTGACCTTTTGTGGATTCCTGCTCTTTAAAGGCTTCAGCGATGCGCGCAGCACTTTTGTTACAGAGAGGCAAATTGAAGAGGTTACATAAAGGATTGTACCCTTCTCAGGGACACCATAGCTTAAAGTTAACTTTTTACCCTTTGAGGAATCATTTACTACTGGGAAGGGAATGAGGACTAATGGCTTGTCGCAGCCCTTAGGTCATCGAGAAGTCACTTAGGAGTCCTCCATCGACTTACTTTGATTTAATATTAACTGCTTCTTGGTGCCTTAGTTAATCTAAGAGTAAAATAGCTGTTCTTGAAATTTCTCAAGTGTCAAGCTACAAATGACAGTAATAATGATCCTTATTGATTCTTTTGAAGATTTTGAGGGGGATTATGTTGTGAAACATTTTTCCATAAGGTTTAATTTTTAGAAAAAAAGTGGAGTTCTATATTTGGTTGTAGTTAGCAAGCAGCATTTTCAACAGTTTGCATGCCAAGTATTAGTTACGTCAATAAATAAGGCAGTTGCACCTGAAGTGGCTGGACAGGAGCAACTGTGAGTGTGCTTGCAGAATGTGCTGACCATGAGCCATGAGTTGGCGTGCTACTGCTCATTCTCATCTATGCTTGTCTCTATTGTAAATTTTATTCAGAACGTGCTGTGATACGTTCAGATACTGCACGCCATTATTATCTGACTCTTCAGTATCTCCAGGAACAGACATTCCATGCACTCTCTTGGTCCCTTTTCCAGTGTTCAGCTACCCTCATTGTGATTTTTTTTTTTTTCCAGTATCTAACTGAAATTTCCTTTGTTGCAACTTGTGTTTGCATGTTACACCTGTATAGTGGCATCTGAACTTAATGCTGCCTGAGCTAGTTGGCTCTTGGTCCACATGCTAAATTCTCTGCTGAGCACAGTAAGATTGATGCGTTTGTTTAGTGCTTCAGGTGACTGGGACTGCTCTGTTTCCACTTAATTTTTTTTAAAGTTGGAGAGAAGAAATGAGTAGAGAGCTTGAAAGAGCATGTGGTTTGAGCGTGTTGTAAAAAGAAAAAAAAAAATGTAGTCCAGCTGTTAATACATGGCTGTAATGCAAACTGAAACGCCTTCAGAAAAAAAACATTTTAAAGGTACAGGTTAATTCAGGAGAAGAGACCTGGGGCATATTTATGTTTCAGGGGAAGTTTCTATGCCCTTGACATATTCAGAAGAACAAACCACGGCAAAAGCGAACAAACCCCTCTTCTACATTTAAGGATTTTCTAGAAAAAAATCACAAGCTTCTTTGATTTACAGAATTAATTTGGGTAACATACCTTTTGATAATATGCAATTTAAACAGCATCTGGCAGTGAGTGGGCTGTGCAGTCACTGCATGGCTGGTGGAATTAACACTACCAGCCTCATCCAGCAAAAGGTCAAAGACTATCTATCCTCTAAGACCTAACTGGAGCGGACAGCATGCCTCCTACAGGAATCTGGCAAAGAGGGAGCATGTCTCCTGCCTGCAGGCTGGACTGTTCACAGCTGTCAGGAGGCCTGTCCTGAGAGCGTCTTGAATTTGTGAAGTTTGTTGCAAGAAACACCTTCTGTGCTCTTCTGCACATGCTCTCTTTGTCTATGTTTGACATAGAAGCTGTTGATGGAGTTTGAGTTGAAAGATTTTATTGATCTGTACAAGTGTGATGTCCATTTTCAGGATTTTGTTCTCAGTGTCTCCTAACACACTGCTCATACTTCTTTGCTAGAAAATCCAGTAGCTATTAGAATGAGCTGGTTTGTCTTAACAAACTGTTTCGCAGAAACAGGTACTTGATGATAGTTGAAACCTGGCTGGGACTCAGCAAAAGCTGGTGGGTCACGCTGGCACACTGCACAGCTATCAGCAGGAGCTTTTTTCACTTGCTCTTTTCTTCTGTGCTTTTTTCCCTCTCTTTAAACACGTGCACACACAGACACCCCTTCTCTGTCAAGTTTACATTATAATTTGTGTCTTTGATAATTTGACAGCAATTTGAGAGCTTCAGAAGGATGATTTGGCTGGGCTAGAAATAGCATATAGTGCTATGATTGTGCGGTATTGAAGATAGAAGTGGTTTGGCTGAGGCTTAAAACACAGGAGCAAGATGCAGCTCTATAGCATCAGCTGAGTTGCTGTGACTGTCCACTTGCATTCTCTCAGCCTGTCGACAGCATCCTCAAGGTCACACAGGTTACCTTAATTCTCTTTCATTTCATGCTAAACCAAGTCTAAATTGCCCTGCATTTGTTCTGGGTTAAAAGCGTGTATAGGATTATTACTGCAGCTCTGCAAATGCATGGCAACGTGTACCACCATAGTATTATTTTGTGTCTGAGTCACTATAGGTGAGGTTATTGACATAGACGATTGCTCTGTAGTGTTGAAATTACAAACACAAAAAGCTTGGCCTAGTACGATTGAAATGAAGCAAAGTGAAATGTGTGTGAAATATGGGAGGGGCTCTGTCCATATCACAGTGAGTGTTTTAATGGGTGCACCCAAACAAAAATGAGCTATGTGAGACAGAATAGATAACATCATTTGGCTAGTGAATAAAGATGCCTGATAATGACTGTGGAGTATTAAACTGGGGATAGGAATCAATGGGTCACACGCTGCATTGTAACTTTGATTGCCATTTTGGATTTTTGTAGGTAAATCATAAAGAAATATCGTCTGCTCTTACTCAAGCATCTGCAGTATTCGTGCCCAATTAGTAGAGATCATATTTTTGCTCTCCAGATGGGTATGTCAGAGGAAAAGAATGGTGCTCTTTTCCCACAAAATTTAAATTTGTATCTGTCCAGTGATAGTATTGCTTATTCCTATTGATAGAAACATCAGTCAAATATTTATAATCCAGTTCATCTGCTGTGAATGCTTCCCACTTCTTATGGAGAGTACTTGCTAATGCTTTCTTAGCTCCTAATTTTTCTTTTTTTTTTTTTTGTCTTTTTAAAATAAATTTACACAAAATGATCTACCTCTTCTTCTTGCTTCCAAATGGAACATTGCCACAGCAAAATCCAGCTCCTGGGGTGGTTTTCAGAACTCTGAAATTTGGAGCACTTCCACTTTTTTTGCCTTTGATTCTTACAATTTTAAGTTTTATTTTCTGCTTTGAATATCCATTTTGCAGAATGAAATTCTAGGTAAGCCACTGAGCTTTAATTTACTCTGCAGTAAAATGAAATTTGTAATTTAGATCATTTTGATAGATGTAAACAAAACTGGATTTATTTCATGTAGAAGCAGGCTTATTAGATAGATTTACAAACCAGAAACTGATTTCTGTCAAATTTGGCTTGAATTGTTGGTTTGTTTTGAAATTGAAAGCTATCTGCATCAAATATCCAGAGCCTGCTTAATAGTATCCTCTGATTTTTTTACTTTGTACTGTCTTTGACCCTGAAAGTAAGGATTTTTTTATGATAAATAAACAAACAAACAGCCATACACACACAAAGACAAAACCTATGATAAAATCTTTCACTGAAACAAATTCAGTTGAATATCTCCCTTTTCCTTTTTGTCTTCACCAGTTCCTGTTTTGTTTTGTTTTCTGAGTACATGCACACAGTTGTAGATGTATGGGAAGCATACACACATGATTTGACTGGAATAGTTAGCACACTTACTGGTAAAAAGGATTTTGCAATCACTGTTGGTAGTGTTTTAATTTCATACTACGTGCCTTGACTTTAAAGATAGCTTATTACTGTGGAGTGTTAGAATTCCAAATAATGGATGAACGTCTCACAGGTAGTTTTTGAAAACTAAAATCCAGCTTTGATTTCTCTATTCAGGTCTGGAAAATCAACGTTTGTTTAGGAATATCTCCAATGAAGTTCATTAGTTACATTTTCTGGATTTTTCATCACTTATCTCTCTGTGTTTCAATGCAGCTGTGTTGGCTTCACTTGTAATGTCGTAGAGATTTTGGAATATTCTAAAACTAAAGCCAGGCTGTTTCTTGATAATTGTTTAGTTTATCTAATAGTTCCACGAATTGTTCCTGCACCTTCGCCTGATCCCTTTGATGGAAGGATTCCCATGTGGATTACTGTGTTTTGAAGTCTGCTATAATAACTGATTATGATGAAAACTGATATGGTCCAAAACTGAATATTGCACAAATTAAAAAGTTAATGTTATCAGAACTTTTTGAGTTTGCCATATCCAGCTGGTAATAATCCTCAGTCTGTCCTTAAATTCCTTCTTGGTGAGCAGTGATTCAGTCTGGGGTCAAGGCCCAGAGCTTTCAATAAAGTCAGATTCTAGATTTCAAAGATATAAAAGGTCTGATGTATTTTAATATAGCCATTTTTTCCTGCTGGCGGCAAAGAGGTTGTCTGTGTTTCTGTACATCCAGCTGTTCTTTCTCCACAGTTGTGGTTTTCAAATCCATAAGTCCTGTGTGTTGTCCTTAACTGGCAGCTGCTGTTGCTAATGGGCTTTAATAATGCCTTTTGTTCTCTAGACTGGCAAGGGCCAGGTGCTACCACTTCCTCTAGCTGCTTTCTTCATAAGGATCTGAAATGGCTGCATCAATGCAATGAAAGCGGCTTATGAACTTGTTCTAGATACAACAAAAACTCCAGGGCAAGCTGGTTTTCTTTTCCAAGTTTTCCAAGCTTTCTAAGCTTCTCATCCATTTTGTTGGTGGACATTTGTTTTCTTCAGTGCTTAATAGTTTTCAGCCCATGGTGGTTCCAGGTTCCCCAACAGGTGCCCTAGATTACTTACACACCAGTGATTCCATCTCCTTTCTATTCCCTGTGGATGGTTTTCCCCTCCCTCTCTCATGTTTGCTTTTAACAGGCAACTGCCTGCCTGTCCAACTGTCTTTTCCCTTGAAATCTGGCCTGCAGTTGCCTCTGAGCAATTATGCAAACAGGTAGGAAGCAGAACTGACACAGATGTTCATTCACTTCCCTTTCTTTCTCTTTCTTGCTTCTTAGGGTAAAGGTCTGTAAATTGTGCTTGGAATATTTGTGCCACATTTGCTTCTTATTAAAAAATCAAGGGTACATATCATAACACAAAACATTGGTGACTGTGACAGGGATGATGACACATGTTGGTAGTAAAAAAAAAAAAAAGAAAGAAATCTGTGTTCAGTTCGTTTGCAACATCAACACCACTCACCAGTTTTGGATGGAAGCAAAGCTAAATAGAAAGTCCTCCATTATACAAGGAGCAGCAAATTTGCCAGTGTTTCAGACAGATGTTCTAACCAACTAAATGACTTTTTTATTGCAGCATTTTACCAATGTGTAGTCCACAGAAAAACAGGGTCCACTATTTTACTATTGAGGTATATCTACCTAATGAACCCTCTGTTCCAGGCATGGTTTACAAATCTGTCTGAAATCTAGGGTGTTTTTTTCAAACATCTGAGAGATTTGTGTGTTCAGTGCCTATTAACATTGTAGAGAGACAGCCAATCAGTTTGTAAATTACCATACTACTTTGTGTTTAGATCTTTTTTTACTTATGTCAGGTTCCATTCCCTTAGGGTGCAACAGTATTTTCATGTTTAATTCAAATGTCCCTTCAGTTACTGTATCTTTTGTAAGACTCGCTAAATGACAGAGCTTTCATTTATATGAAGGGTAAGGTGCCTTCATAAATACCCAAGTTAATTCTTAAGCAATTACTTTTACTGGCAGCAAGATTAATGTATTGTGAATTATGTGAATGTGTAACAGTATCTCTGGGGTTACTCACCCAATCCAGCTGCTGCTGGCTCTAGATAGATTATTGCATGTAATTATTTTTCTAATTTATTTTTGTGGGAGATGGGAGAGTCAGGGTGATGGCTTGTGCGAGCTCCAGGGGGACAAGAGCTTGCAACCAGTGCTGGAGCCTAGGCTGTGCCTCTCGAGGTATGTAACGGACACTGGCAGAGAACTTCATTCCTTTGCTGATATACATTTACAGAAGGAACAAGTTTCTCATACCTGTACCCCAGTCCCAGCTCCAGTTCTCAGCCAGCACCTCACAGGTTTAAAACACTTGAGAAACATCAGCCTACTGATGATAGTAACCTTGGTCTGATGCTGTATATAACCATTCAGCTGGTGCTGTTATAGCTGATATACCACTCAGTCAGTCTTCCTGGACTTTTTGACCGTCTTGTTACTATACTTCTGTCAGTTACATTTCATTATGTCTTACAGTAAGAATGAGTGCATGTAAACTGATGTTCCACTGGAACAGCAAGGCTGCAAGGATTGTCAGGGGGCTGGAGCAGCTCTGCTGTGAAGACAGGCTGAGAGAGCTGGGGGTGTTCAGCCTGGAGAAGAGAAGGCTCCAGGGAGACCTTATGGTGGCCTTTCAGTGCCTGAAGGGGGCTACAAGAAGGATGAGGAGGGACTCTATCAGGGGCTGTGGTGATAGGACAACACAAAACAGTTTCATCCTTGAAACAAACAACACAAAACAGTTTTAAACTAAAAGGGTGTAAATTTAGGTTGGATATAAGGAAGAAATTCTTCACTCAGAGGGCGGTGAGGCAGTGGAACAGGTAGTCCAGAGAGGCCGTGGCTGCCCCATCCCTGGAAGTGTTCAAGGATGGGGCTTTGAGCAACCTGGACTAGTGGGAGGTGTCCCTGCCCATGGCAGGGCGTTGGAATTAATTGGTTTTTAATGTCCCTTCCAACCCAAACCATTCTATGATTCTTTCATTGAAATACTTTGCTATATAACATACCTTCGAAAAATAACCGAAGTTCCAAAGTTCACATTTAGTCTTCCTCTTTTTTGACAAAACAAATTCTGATTATGATCCAACATAATCATATGTTGGAGAAAGTGTTTGGAAAAAGGTAAATTGTGGTATTTTATATAAAACTGTTTTAAAGTAGTTAGTTAATCAGTTGTCTTGGTTTTTAGCTTTATTTTTTTCATTTATTTTATTTATCATTACTATTTTTAACTTCAGGATACTTTGATGTGTTGCTTTTACTTCTCTGGGGTTTCTGTGCCTCTTTTCTTTCCTTAGCTGTTTTCTTAACTGTTAAGTGCCAACTTTGTACATGGTAATGTGTTTAGTGTTAAAAATACTTAGCACCAGCATACCACCTCCTAGGAATTTTAGAGAGATTTATAACTGTTAGTCAATGGAGGTTGTAAAAACTGCTGTGATTCTCAGTTTAAATTGAAACCGAGGCACGAAAGGGTGAAATGAACTGGCTAAAGTCACTCAACAAATCTCTTGCGGTATTAAGAACAAGATCTTGGGTTCCCAGACTTACATACAAACTTAATTTGGGAGCCCATCGCAGTAGTCATTGAACTCAGTGGAGGGGCTCCTCTGGCTTCACAGGGTTTTAGATCAGAGCCTGTGAAGGGGTAATTCATCAGTGGTATAGTACTGCAACTGCCTGTTATGTTGTAAACCTTAGCGCTTTACACCTCCATTAAGTCGTGAAAAAAAGTCTTTCCTACTGGTCTTGTGTTGTAAACCTCCCATGTTTCTGCCAATCTAATTGCATTAGCTGCTTTATAATTGTTATGTTGCTGGTATGCAGTGCACTGAGATGATATACAATGCAGCTGTATGTCTTGGTCTCTCAGTTTTATAGCTAATTTGGCTATAAAGGATTATGGGAGAGATTTGGATGCAGTTGATGTTGCATTATATGCCATAGCAAAGAGTTAATATTTCTGCTGAAATATTGCATTGTGGGATCAGGCTATTTCCAGTCATCTCATATTATGAAAGAAAGGAGAAAAAAAAAAAAGAGGCCAAGGTATTCTGAATTTTTGTGCATTTCAGGGGGCAGTCCCACTGTTCAGTTGTGCTGAAAATCCTACAGGTGTGTACTACCATTTTGTACAGATTCCATGCAGGTTTCAGTCATCAGTCTGCTGCCTTACTGATGAGCAGACATATCTGTACCCGTTTGGCCCTTTGCGTTTAATTCTAGTGTCATTAAGAGCCTTGGACATGCACTGGTGTTCTCCTCCACCTACTTAGTTGCAGAGAATGTCCTGGAGCTGCAGGAATCTTCTTTACCGTGATGGGAAAGCAAGAGACTTTCTGCAGACAGCAGGTAGAAATATGCTCATTCACATCTTCTACATCTAAACAGCTGAGTCAGGTACTTGTTCTTGCATACATTTAACCTGAATGTCCACGTTGCTGTTCTCATTTGGGCTTTACATCTGGCTCTCTGTGGTGGGAATTTGTGTTGGGATTTGTGTTCTTATTCTGGAATACCTCGTTCCTCGAGGACTTGGTCACACAAACTGCTCACACTGTGAGTAACAGCCTTGGAACCCCGTTTTACTTGGTGGCACTGAACATTTCCTTAGTGCAAGTGGGAAACATTTGCAGGTGTTTACCTTTTTTTTACTGTGCCATAGCAACTTGTCTGGCCTAGTTCTTTTATGAAAGAAAGGAGAGAAAAATCATGTGGGAAGTGAACTGCTACAATGCTATTAAAAATAAAGCTGAATATATTTACTAGATGCATTCACAAAACAGAAATCAATTTACTGCTTTACATTCTGCCTGGAAGGGCAAAGCTTTTTTGTTTTCTTTTTGATAAGAAAGAAAGACTCTGTTTTTGATCTGTTTGTTGCTAGCCTCTGCTAGGTACAATCAAATTAGGTCATACATGGAGCTGTGTCTCAGTCTTTTGTTTGTGTGAGTTGTTATTAAACACATCCTTCTATTTAAGATAAAATAAATCAACAACATAAAGATAAAAATAACCAGCTTGTAGCTTGTGTGAACCCTGATGTCCTGAGTGCAACAAGAGCCAAATGCTGTTTGCAGAAAACCAATGAAGCACAAAATATGGCAGCATGTGTCACTCCCTGTGTGCATTATTATCTCTCACACATTATCTGAGGCACCCCATCTTGCGCAGTGTGTGTCTGAATAACCCCCTGCTGTTGAGTGGATTCACGCCTGCTGTTCATTTTTGAAAAGTCATTTCATACAATTATCCTGCTAAATATTGATAGCTTTCACCACTCCAGCCATGGCTAATTAAAAGACACACTGTGTAAAATTTTAATTAGGATTCGTGTCAGGGTGAGTAATGATTAAAAAAAAAAGAGAGAGAGAAAGAAAAAGAAAAACAAAAACGTTTGGCGTTTGTGGGGGGATTTTATTTATAACCTGCTGGTTTGTTGCTGAAGCTCTTTGTATCCTTAGATTTATTTCCCCTCCCAGGTTGTTCTCAGCCCCTGCTCTGAGGGTATGGAAGAAAGGAGTTCCTCAATGTGAGCCTGTAGTTTGTACATTCCCAGTAGAAGGCTGTATGTTTTTTACTGTGTTGGTTGCTATCCTTTCAATTAGGCAATAAAGATTTCAGGAACCAGGCATTTCCTAGGGATTGATGACCAGTGAGCAGACTTAATGGCCCCAAAAAAGAGATAGCAGTCATTAACTTCAATGGGTCTTTAACTCACGGGGAAACACCCTGTACGTTGCCTTCTGTTGTACATGAGTCACGATAGTCATAAAAGTCGTAACATACGAGCATAACAGCATATTTTTACTTGTATGCCCTACTTTATTTCATTTACACAGAAGTGGAAAAACGATGTAAAATTTTTATGCAGATACTTCTCAGAAATGCCTAAAATTTTAGGCGTTTCAGTGTTAGCTGTCAGCTGTATGGAAGCTTTGGAAGTGTTTTCAGGCATTTGTGATAATGTTGAAATTGAAAGCATGTAAGTTTTAATCGCAAATTTATAGAAATGGAATGAATGATAATCCATCAAAAGTCATTTGAAGTCAAAGGGCCATGCACACCAGGAAGATAGTGTAGGGAAATATTCTTCTTGGTTGCTTACTTTGCCTCCTTAACTGCTCCATATTAGAGAGGTTTACTTTGAAATGTTAGACAGATACAAGTACATCCCTCATACAAGTCATTTTCTTTGGTGCACTGAAATAACTTTACTCTGTCTGTGTTAACAGCCTGAGTCTGTTATTCACTAAAGGCACTGTTAATTTCTCACACACATTGATTAACAGATTAAAATTGTGTGCTTTCTTCAGTGAGAAATCTTAAAACCTAGGAAGAATCTGGTGCATAGTTAGACATTCTGGATCTTAGAACATTAATGAAAACAACATTTGGTTATAGCTGAACCTTTCTGCAGAGCTTCTTTATAATATGTGCTGCATACAGAAGGGTCAAAGCCAGGCAGATAGCTCAAAGGGCTCTTTGTTACACTCATGCTACCAATATATATATGACAGATGTTATAGTTTTCCAAAATTGTGAGGAAAGAATGTAAATCATAAGTATTACTGGCTCTATTGCTGGAGTATTTATATACTCTCTATATAAGAGTATATAAATGATCCAGAGCATAAGTGATGTGAATCAGTGAAGAGGCTTTGTTGTTTAAGAGAGAAAAATAACTGAGTATGGAGGAAAAGCAATTCACATTCATAAAACACTAAGTGATTAGCTTAATAAGTATTGGAAGAGGACATATAGGAAGGAAAGATCCAATGTTAAATATTTGTCAGTTAAGCCTTCATTATTTGTCATTATATAATTTATTTATGGGTAAGTAACTTTCATTGCTGATTTCTCAGGTTTTTGTATTCAGCACCTCCCAAAGTTGCTGGCCTCTTTGAGCTGAACATCTAAAACTGGCCCATTTGATCTGTGCTTTACCTAATGGAATTTGTTAATGGAATGTCATCACAATTTAATTTTCAACTCTTGTATTTATTTGTTAGACCAAAATATGACCAGCAGAAAAAAAATTGTAGCTCACGTCATGTTTCGTGAAGGCTCTAATGTGAGTGCACCAAGTTATGTATTTATAAAATGGTAATTGTAGACTAAATCTTAGCTTAATTTCTTATTCTGCTCCGATTTGGATTTTCCTTTAGACAATATAAACATGATGACAGGTTCCTAATTAACTGATTTCCAGCTCTTCTGGAACAAATGATAATTAATATTCATAAATGTTCGCAATATTTAAACAGATGTAGAGCCCTGACATAACAATGTGTACTAATTTGAGGATCTGAAAAAGCGCAATGCTGCTGTGGTTCTCAGTCTTCCAGCATGAAGTATGCTTCTTTCTAAGTGAGTAGTTGTCTTCCCTGGCAAAACAGTAACCTTTGCTAATGAGCAGACGTTTGTCACTGTGGTACGTCTGGTAATTTGCTTTTAACATATTGTTATGGAGCAGCAGGGGCCTAGGCCATCAAACTCATAGCATATGTTACAGTTACCAAGCTGTTTTTGCCCTATCTATGTTGGAGGTAATTTTGAAAGTGTCACCTACATTTTGTCCAAGAAACATTGGATGCTACTAATGTGAAGTAAGAAGAGAGGCTCAGAAGCCTTTGGATCAGTCTATAACTGAATGCATTTAGGTTTGACACTTAGATCCTCTCTATTCTGTACGCATAACTTCTTACCTGCTGAGTATGAACATGATTCCTCCAGTTATGGGCAAGTCTGGGTAGTGCAGCTGATACAGGACATCTGGGGGAATGCAATGTAAACGTACCTCACGGCACGGAACCACTTTGTGTCCTTCATCTTAGCTCTGTGCTGACATGTAAAGGTATGTGGGCATCTGTTTCCACAGGGTCTGGATCCTGCAAAGATATTCCAGCTCAGGCACAGCATCAGACTGAGCTGTCTGTACATTCACACCATGCTGTTGCTGAGTTAACCAACTTTCAGAACTCTAATGTGGGACATTACCTACCTTCAAGCCCCATACGTTAATTAGTGAAACAAGACAGTATCCATTTCACGTGTAAATCGCCTTTCTCATCAAAGTTATAGTTAAATATGCTTCTGCCTAATAAACCGAAAGCCCATCCTTATTTCACAAAAATCCTTTAGAGTCAAGAGTCCCTTCCTTGAGAGAAAAACAATAGATAACTATCCTTGCCTCTAATCTCAGAGGACTGGAATAATCTTGCCACTGTAAATCTATTTTAAAATATTAAAAAAAAAAAAAAAAAAATCACGTTTTCTTTTGTTATATACAGCATTAACTACAGCAGTCGCTTTGTCTGTTACCCATTTTTATATGTGCTTCCAGGTATGTAAATATTGCTAGTTCTCGTCTTTCATAAAAATGGGGTTAATGCATGTTTTTTTGGAGTCAATCAATCTCTATCAGTTTGGATTCTGTTGTTTCATAAGTTCAGTAATGGACTGTGTGTCTTAAATGTAACCTTTTCAGCTAAATTCTCTGAACTTCATTAATTCATAAAAGCTATCTAACTCTTAAAAAAAAAAAAAAAAAGGAAAAATGTTGTTTGACGAAGACTTAGTGGAAATAAAATAGGGATTTGGAATGGTGCGTGGGCAGTTAGGTCAACTGTGGTGAAGCTGTAAATCTTTAGTAACCATGCAATACTGCTTGTTTGCACTGTATATTCTTCTCTGTTAGCCTTGTTGCATTCAGTAAACTTCACTGGACATGCAGCAGAAATCTATGCCCAGAGGTTTTCTGATCGGTTTCTCTGGTTACTACCTTCCTTGAAACAACAGGTAACTTTGATGTGCCAAATACATTGCACCCCCACGCGTTGTTGTGTTCTTAAAACCAATTGTTTCTGCAAAGTGCTTCCTAACTTTGAACTTCTCTTTGGGGAAGCACCTTCCATGTTAGTTCTAGATGTCACCCTCCAGAAAACTGGCAAAATCTGTGGCAGATGTCTGTGTAAAAACATCTGTATCTGGATCAAACAGTGCTAGGAATACAGTGAGCAAAAGACATTCAGGATGCTAACCTAGAACAAATTATATTAAGAAAACAAAATTGTGGCTTGGATGAGGTTTTATAGTTCGTACTCATCTAACTGTTTCTTAAGGAATTTTAAGACATGATAGAAAATATTTACCTTTTAGTTTCCGTCCGTTAGAGAAACAGCCAGAGCAATACAAATAAGTACACTTCGCATCTTTATTCAGTCTTGGAATCTTAATGCCTTTACACAGTATTCATCATGTGTTCACCATAGGCTAAACAAATTACTTCTTTTTCTACACATTTATGTGTTGCCTGCTCATTATTGAGTAACTGGTGTACTTAATCCATTTATCTTAGTCTGAATTTCATTAAACAAGTGGGCTTTTTCATGCATGTCCTAAATAACATTTTTTCCTTCTAGCTAGCCCTTAAATTTTCTGAATAATTGGAAAAATCATTTCATTGGACTCCTCCTTCATTCCCTTTATAATATGATTGATGTCTTTCAGTCCTATTTGTAAGCATATAATAAAGGATGGCTTCCTTCATGGAAGCAGCTAGAGGCCCAAAGAGCTGCTAAAATAGAGGGAGCTAATAAATCCATTAGCATTCACTAGCTCCCGTAGCATTAAAATGCTAGTTTTAATTGTCCAATTAACAAGCGCTGGTGTGTCCAAAGACTAGAACTGATAGAGTATATGGTATTTTTCTGAACTCTCCAGTGTTTTAGAGTATTCTTGCAATACTTTTCAAAATGTCTGATGGGATCTTAGCCAATTTAACTAAGACCAACTTGTTCCACCATTAGCATGGCTGTATCCAGTATTTCATCCATTTTCAAAGAAAATGTTTCTACCAATTTAAAGAAAGTACATGCAATTAAAAGAAGGTAATCTTTCTTTCTTTTTAATGGCAACCTATGTGTTTGTTATTTGGATCTTTTTGTTCCTCACCATAAAGGGTAACAAATTGTTTTTGATTACACCTTGATCTTAACAAGAATAAGTAAATCATTTTCCCTTATGTGAGAATGGGAATTGTTAATAATTATTAAACTGATGTAGTAGGGATTGAACAGAATACCAAAAATGTAACTGCTAATGCATTGACCGCTAAATCTCCTGTCAAACTTTAGGACAGACTCATTTTCTTTAGTGCATGCTAGTAAAGAGAGTAACATCTGATTGGCCAGATTGATCTAACCCTTTCTTTTTGTCTGTAACGCTTACGTTTCTTGGCATGGTCACCTTATCTTGTTGGATGTAAATCTGCCCCTCTGAACGTTCATAGTCATTACTGGAAGATTCAGTTAGTTATAGCAAAACTTGAGTTCTTCTACTCTCACCTCATCCTCTTTGAAACAATGAGCAGCAGGCATTGTAAGGTGATGATAGAAAATGTCTCTGAAAGTTTAGCACCCATTCATTAATTGTATGATTAATGTAATTCATGGGTACTACTTTTTTTACATGTGATATACATAAACTCAGAGTAATTCTTTTGATTACCAGAGCTTCATTAGCATGTAGCACTGCAATATCAAACTATTACTAATTTATTTATTTAACCTCACACTGATATTCCCTATAGGAAAATGAAACTGTTTTGGCTAGTCAAAACACAGTGCAATTTTATCAAACTGACCCACCATTAAGAAAAAAGAATCAGCGACATTTCAGCTGTCTGACTTCACAGGTTTTCTTCTGCTGTTCCTCATTTATGAAAGAGTCACTGGCCAAGTTAGGTGTAAGTCATCTTTCACACACATTTCCCATCACAGGTGTAGTTTAGTAGGGTTGCAAATGATGACCCAGCTTTTGTACCATCGCTGTAAAATAGCTAAGTAGCAACTTCACTGTATGGATGGTGTAAAGACAGTATCAAAAGCATGATTTGTTTGTTGAGTATTCCTAGCTCTCAAACCAGTGTAGTGGGCTGGTAGCAATTTAGTGTACTGGAATGCTAATTACATGTTTTACGTAGCAATTGTGAGAAAATTAATTTGCTTATCAGGCAGTAACAGGATCAGTAATATGGGAAAAAAAGGAAAGAGCTGCCTCTGGGCACTGAAAAATTACCTTCAGTTCAGTCATGTCTTTCAGCTCATAGCTTGATGTATGTTTCGTAAGAGGCATTTACAAAGAGACTGCCAAGGCTTATGAGGGCTCCATTTCAATTCAGTTAGAGATGAGTTTGAGATGTATCCCCTTATTGATGGGATTGAGTCCATAGTTTCTGATTTCTAACTGGCTCTGGAAACATTTCTGTGTTTTCTTTCCTTTCTTTCTGTGATGCAGTCAAGTGTTTGTTTCTTATAGGCAGGAATACTTGAAAGGCTTTAGAGGGCAACCTTGTTAAACTCGAGGGCTTAGGAACAAATGCCAGCAGAGTTGAGCTTTTTTAAATTTGAAAATATGCAAATCAAATAGGACATCCACAGAGGCCATTTGTATTGAATATCTTAACTTTGATCATTGTTTGTGATGTCTGATCTGAGGCACAACTGTTCATAATTAGGTAAGCTCCTAAACCTAATCAAGAGAGAGAACTTGCAGTTGTTCCTTGTTGCTTCAAATCGTTACTGGCAGAAGCAGAGAATATCAGATGGATCATTCTGCTCTCTTCATAACTCTCCAATGACTTCTCTCTACTCTCATTCCTACTAATAATTTAAACTCTTCTTGTAAATCTGCAGTCATAATATGCTAAAACCTTTTGCTGGGGAGAGTATTTTTTAGTCCTTCTTCAGTGTTCCCTACATTTTGTCCTTGTCTTCTGTGCTGAAGGATTCTCTTTATATTTGCTCCAGGCTGTCACTGAAATACGTCTTAAAGTCAAGCATATTATGCTTGGATTTTCAAAGGATTTGGCTGTATATACCTCAAACCCAGCAGTCATCCTTGAAACCCATTTTATCAGTTACAGTAAAAACCTATAGGATTTTACATTTCTTCAGTGTATAATCACCTCCTTGCATGTCTGTTGTGTTGAAGCTGAAAAGTCCACTTCTGGGCATGTACCTGTAAAGAATCATTTCAGTCCTTGAAAATCAGAGCAGAGAGTCGTGTTTCTTGCATGCAGTTAAAATATTTTGTTGTTCTAACTTCACCATCAAGACATTTTTTTTAAGGTATTGTAATAACAGTCCAAGACTCCCACTTGGTAGTTTTTGTCAATGGTTCTCATTCCTGTTGCTTTGAGTCCTTTCTCCCAGACTGTGCTTTGCCTGTGTACCAGCACAGATTTATCAGGGCAGGAATATCACTGTGCTCCACAGATCACTACTTTCTATAGACAGAAGGGCTGTCAAATGGAACACTTTGTCTGTTATTGTTTGGGTGCCATTTAAAACAGCTGCGAATTAATGGTTGCTTTGATGCTATTTCCACTCTTGCTAGTCAGTAAAGGTACATTCTCTGCTTATCCTTATGAAAATAAACTCAAAACGTCCCAAAAGACAATGCAGGAAAATTACCTATTTACTACTGGAAATGTGCACTGAATGAAAGGACAGGTCTCTCATCAGATGACAGAACTCTACCTACTGCAGGTAGATTTGCATTTGAAAGAAAATATTCCTTATTCCTCTGAGTTGTTGCTATGCTTGCAATGAATGCTGTGGAGTTATTTCTTGATGCTTAAGATTTGATGTCTTTGGGATCCAAATATCTCTCGGGCACAATTTCAGTAGGGCAGACGTTTTAGCCAAGATTAAGTTAGCTTTGCTATGTAAAAAAAAATCTCTTTCCCTTCCCAAAAAAGTTATCCAGAAAGAAGTTATCCAACTTCCCATGAGTTATTGAGAAAGAGGTTGAAAAAGGAATTTGGGGTGATCAAGTAGGAGAATGGAAACTGAGTCAAGAGATTTGGCTTGAAACAAAGTGTAAGGTAGTGACAATCATGTTCTTGTTTGTCGGAAGGGAACTGGAAAAAAGAACATTGAAAAACTGGATTGGACCCTATGTGAACCCTTCAGGAAGAAAATTCTGCAGCATATCTACACCAAATAATAAACTTTAAT
This sequence comes from Cygnus olor, assembly GCF_009769625.2. NCBI lineage: Eukaryota > Metazoa > Chordata > Aves > Anseriformes > Anatidae > Cygnus > Cygnus olor. The sequence continues at coordinate 6,803,287 of NC_049184.1, forward strand.
TATATGATAATATTATGTGCTTATTAATGAATTATTAGGCATGGATATTTTTCAGATGAGTTATTCGGTTTAATCCAGGGTGTAAAATAATATATTCTACAAAATACCACTGTCTAACTCTGAAGTTCCTTATTGAACACCTTTTTTTTTTTTTTTTTTGAAAGAAAGATGGATATTTTATTTAGTACTGTTTAAGAAACATATGCATGTACAGATGGCCCCAGCATATCCTTCTCAGGATCTGGCACCCTTAGCTAAAAATTCTGTGCCAAATGAGAACTTTTTTTTTCAAATGAGAGGTAGAGTCAGATAATTCATTGCATTAAGAGTGGAAATGGGAACTGCAGAAACTGCTAGAGCCAATCTATGCATACGTGTACTAGTTTAAACAGTACGGCTGTTTTTATAGCTACTCTTATTTCAGGTTTCATTGATTAATATGCTTACATTAACTCTTTTTCTAAAAAACTGCATTAGATATACACGGCTGATGTGGATAGCTGTGTGATAGCTCTGTTCACACTCCAACCTCATTTGTTGTTTGTGCAGATTAACATTGGACTGTGGTCAAACTAACAAGTCCTGCCCCCTTGTTTGAAAAACACCAGTGCTAAACTGAATCTTCAATTAAGCTTGTATAACTGTATGTAAACAAACAAATTCTTTTCTGCTTGTGCCAAATCTGGAGTTATTCTGCTGGTGTCTAAATACTGGAATGGTTCTGCAGAATTTAGGAGTTGCACTTTAGAACAGGGTAGAATTAGCGTGATTGTAGTTGCTTGAATTCTACAAAATAAAATCTGAGCCATGGTGGGGTCGATCAATTTTTTGGTTTATGTCTTTTTATTTGCTGTTTTTTAAACTCTTATCACCCTATTAAGTATGGTTTGGTGCACAGTCTATTAAGATCAAAGAAAAAGGTCTTTAAAAGATTATATGATGGAATAAAAAATATTTAAGATTGCTTCAGTGAAAGAAATTGAGCATGTTCTATTAAGTTCATACTTACTGTGTGGAGAATCTTAAGGGAGCTCACAGGCTTCTGAGAAGATATTGTAAGAAATAATGTTCTCAAGAGTGTTTTCCCTCTGCATTTTCTCTCAGGAGTATTCGTCATGCAAGATTATTCCATCAAATTGTAAGAAGTGTTTCGTTTGGTTACGCTTCACCTATTCAATGGGAGGCTTAGTTGTGATTGGTTGTGTTGGTTTGTTTCTGCTCCTTTCCAGCACACGTGTACCATCAAGTTTCTGCCAGGGAATGGTCAGTATCTGTGTGTGCTACAGAGCTAAGTGTAGGTATATGTCTTTATGTTAGTGAAATTCCTTTGCATCTAATCAAGAGAGGTGGAACCAATATTTAAAACAACGGTCAATTCATATGAACTTAGCTCTTTTCCTTCTTAGCATATGTAATTCTATGGACTTTATGGAAAACAATAATTGCTTCTGCAACTGTCTCTACATTTGAGTTTCCATATTTTCATGGGTTATTACAACAGTCTGTATCAGGAGTTACTCCTATATTTATTCTGGAATTATAACTGCAGCAAAGCATGGGTTTAACCCAGAACTGTTAGACATAAAAGTACATCTTTATGCATGTGTTAAGAGAGAAAGAATGTGCAAAAGGATGTTTCCTGTCTTTTGAAAGTAGATTTCTGAGCAGACTTCCAGAAATCAAACATCAAAGTGAAATGGACATTATTGTTCTGTCTTGGCTACGCTGCATCTTCTCGATGCACAGCCAGGTACCTCACCTGAATCTGCAAAGGCCATCGTCTTTAAGGAGCCAGTGACTCTAATTCATTTATTATTATTATTACTACTATGGAGGCAGTCATTCCTTGCTAAACAGTACTGAGTGAAGTGTGGTGATTTTATGATCTTATCCAGGGATTAGGGAGTTGCAGCTAAACTCATTTTCCTTAGAGTCACATCTTGGCATCAAACCATGGTTCATGGACCATGCTGATAAAAAGCAAATGATTTTATTCAGTTCACATTAAATTCAAACTTCAGGCCCTAGAGACCTACAGAAATAATGTATTAACACTTTATCTTACACAGCTGAGTTCTTCTAGAAATAGCAATCCTTCAGCAGCAGAGCAGAGGGGATGCTAAAGCTTTTTGGAGTCAGGCATTTTGTCCTGAGGTAGGCAGTGTGCTTTGAATTAAATTTTGAAATTTGGGAGTGTGGTTTTCAGGGATGTTGTATGTGCTCCTCCTGGGAGAATCACACCAATAATATTTGTAAATACTGAAGTTAATTTCAAACTTCTCTGTCATTGTTGAAGCAGTCTAGAGAAGCTAATATGAAATCCATCCCTATTGCCTGAGAGCATCCCTTCAGCTTTTAGTAGTTTTTCTTTGTTTGTTTTTGTTTTTTAATTTATTATTGTTATTTCCAGTGGGCAGAATGAGAAGCAAGTGGCTGGAAGGTGAAAAGGGTCCAGTGAGGTTTTGACTGATCTTTAATCATTGTGTTTTCCCATTATAGTATACGTAGTAGCAGCACAGTCAATCACTGGTGGTGTGAGAGGAGAGAGATTTTTGCCTCATACACATGATGAGTACTATATTTCTGCTGTATCATCAGTGTTACAAATGCACTAGAAGACATTGGAAAATTAAAATCCAAATTTGGGAAAGGGTGCATGTGTAAAAGGAAGATATAGGAACTGCTTTCTAATACTAAATCATTGTGAAGGAGTGAATTCTGGGTCCAAGCAATGAAATAGGGCACATTTTTCCCTGGAGTTATTTGCTCTTAAATATCTACAGGTGGTCATTGTTTGAGTATTGTAAATTCACAGGAAGATTAATAATCCACTTGCAGTAGAACCGAAATAATTTATTCTTCTGCTATCAAAAAATGCTTATCAGCATATACAATTCCCTTTTATCCCCAGGTCTCCCCTGCTAGCCGGAAGGAGCTTTGATTTCAGTGCTGGACATCATTATAAATTGAGGAAAAGTTTCAGTGCAATATTATGCTCTGTTTCTCGAGTGGGTCAATGGATGCTATTTGCCTAAGATGATCAAAGCAGGAATGAAATGAAAAGACAGATTAATGCGTAATACCAGTTAATATAACTGTTTTTTTTGTTTGTTTGGTTGGTTGTTTTGTTTTGTTTTTTTTTTTTTTTTTTTTTGTGGAAAGAGACTGGTTTATCTACATTTCCAAAAAATGATTAGACTGACCAATTGATGATAGTATAACTGGCCAGAATACTTGCATATGGCTTGCAATGTTATCTTTGTGTTTAAATGTTATCTTTGTGTTTAAGAAGCTTTCTAGCATAACAGTAAGTGTATGGATCTAAGTCTCTCATTTTGTGTTTATTTAGCAAAAAGGTTTAGATGGATCCTGCTGTGTCTTTGCTATTTCTTCATAATTAGGCACAAACTTAACCAGGAGGTATAGGGACCTTATAGCTCTTTCATTAGCATTCTCTAATAGAGCAGGCACTTTGCCTGTGAAGTGAATTGCAGCACTCTGTCCAATATTCGCAGTGCCTCCATTTGTTTGCTTACCTTTCCTGTTTGAAAGCCAAAGAGTTTAAGTTACGGAGTGATTTGACTGAGACTGAAGGAAAATTAACCACAGCAAGGGCAAAGCCATTCTCGAAGTCTGAAAAAGGAAAGAACACGTCTGATAGTGTTGGGTAGTGGTAACCTTGGATTCACCGCAAACAACAGTCCTGTTCTTTTTGAGCGCTGGGACTTTAGGGGTGCCTCATTCTCTTCTGTTAAATAGCCTGCCCTCTAAAAATACTGCAGTGCATACCAAAGGCTTTGCAAAGTGTAGGGATTGTTCCTTCTTTAAGGACAGTTTTAATTTTATACTTTTTACCAGGTGGAACACTGGCTGCGCTGTCTTGAAGTTCAGTTAAGTTTTGTGTTGAGTTGAATTTGCTAACCTTTTATATCTATAGCTATCTTTTCCTCTGCCAGTTTGGATAAAGATCTCGTGACTATCCTTAAATAAAATTAATTTCTGTTGTGAAATCTTTTCTTTTGCAGGGACATCTTTTTATGTACCTCTTGACTCTCTGTGTTACAGGATATTCAGACAGTCCCATATTTATTTTCTCTGCCAGTTGTGTCCATGCCTCTTTCTGTCCCTGCTCTTCCAGAGTTTCTCCAATTCTTCTACTTTTTTCTTATCTGATTCCCAAAAAGTGGAAATGCTGTCTTCATTTCTCAAATGGAGTGGAGTAGATTGCCTGTGTGTCTTATATATGACTCTTGTAACAATGCTTCCCAGAATGAGATTAGCCTTTTTAATATCAGCATCATGTTGATTCACCATAGGCTTTAGATGTTTTTTCTGCTGAACTGCTGCCTCGCCAGATGGTTTCCATTTTACTTTTGTGCAGTTCGTTTGCCCTTCTGAAGTATAGAGCATTTTGCCCTTACCTGTACTCAATTCAACTTTGTTGAATTTAGATTCTCTCCAGCCTGTCAAGATCATTTTTAATTCTCAGCTTGTCATCTGAAATCCTTGAAGTGACCCCAAAGTAGGTGTCATAGACAGATTTTTTAACTGTCCTCTATTCCTATTATTCAAATTGATATAGAAAATATTAAAAAAAAAAAAAAAAAGTTTACAACAATGCTACCCAGAGGATCTCATTTCAAATATTTCTACTGTTTGACAGAGGAGCATTTCTCAACAGGTTATATATATCCTGCTTTTTTGATTTTTGTCGAAGACTTTAACGCTTGTCTCCTAATAAAACAGCACTTCAGAGTCAAGCAAGGTTTAGTCCATAGGTGGTTTTGGATCGCCTCACTCTGTGCCACAGATGTGCCATGCAGTACCAGGCACATCCCTCAAACTCCCCCAGACAATAAAGGCTTTATTAATCTCATCCATTTATTTCCTGGTTTTGCTTTTCACTGTGCTCGTAAAGCAGAATGTTGTACCATAAGTAGTCATTCTGAGACTGTGGAAAATTATCCATTTCAGCAAAAATACTGATTAACTAGAAACTCTCGGGTTACGCAGCAGACACACTCTTCACGTGAATTGGTAGAACGTCTTTTCCTCACTGCTTATGCTATTTATGCTAATTTTCTTAAGGTGTGCGCTATAACTGTATGCTCTTTCAAGTGATGAAGATAATCCAAGGTATTGGTAGTAGAGGTGAGAACACATCACCCAGTCAGTTCCTGTGGTTGCAGTTTCAGCAGTCTGTTCCTGCATTAGGAAAGCAGCCAGGTTCCTGGCTCTTATCCTTGGCTCTTCATAGCAAATGTGTAGAGGGTAATAATATATAAACGTGCATTGTGGAGGAATTGTAGGTGCACAACAGTGTTCAATACCGAGATTTACTAAACACAAGCAACATGTAAGGCTTAGAAAACAGCCCCAAGGAAAGTTATGGACTCCAATTTCACAGGATGAAACAAAATTAAAAATTAGGGAATTCTTGCTTTATTTCTAGCCTTTGGCCTTTACAGATAAAGAGTTTCTTTCTTGTTACAGTTCCCAGCTACTTATTTTTTCTCTCAACTTGAAGAAAGACTTTGAATCCAATTTGTCGTTGATTAAAGTGCAGGAGGCGTAAAGCCCAGTGGGTGGGGTTCTTCCTACTCATTCTCCAGGGTGTGAGAGGCCTAGGTTCAGTTTCTGGCTCTGCTGGGTTGGCATCTTGCTTATCCATAAACTGAATTAAACTGATGATCTTCCTGAGGGTGGACTACAGTTTCTGACTGAGGACCAGCTACCAAGTTTACGTGTAGCGCAGAGCCACAGAACTTTGGATCTCATCACTTGTAAGCTTTAACAGAAGGGGAGTTTATAGGAAGAAGATCACAAAGGTTTCTCATTTTTTGTTTTAGCATTGCAGCTCGTTTCCTGGTGAGCCTGCTGATGTTGGTTTCAGTAACCTACTTGGCTTACTTACCCAGCAATGTGAATTTCTCAACAGTTCACGTGTCAGAATGGCTTTACTGCTGATCACTTGACTTAGCTCTGCATGGATGTCTCCAAACTGTCTGTGGCTCAAGAGCTGGCAGGGGGCCAGTCTTAAACTTTGGGCTCTTTGGTGTTTGTCTGCTTTTCTTTTTTCCCTTTTGAAGTTAAAAAGAAAATTAAATCCCAGATTTCCACACGATGGCTTTGTCCTACACTAGTCCTACACTATTCTGTACTGAAGGCAAGGGATTAATTCCTTGTCAATGATTAATCACTCTGTTGCAGAACCATTTTGAGGATCAAATTCTTGTATTCGAGTGTGTGGCTTTTTCACTAGCGCTGTATTCGTCCAATCCCCTGAGCTACTTCTGTCATCTACAGCAAGGTTATCGCTTCTCAGTCTAGTTCACAGTGCATCAGGTTACTGGGGTAGAAGAAATTTGTCCTTAGCACGGTGCAGTCTCTACTGAGCAGGAGCATGTTTTGGTCAGTGTTAATATGGATAGAGAGAAATCTGTTTGGTATGTCGGAATCAGTATCCTTTGTTTCCCACCTCCACTTTGGTTCTCTCAGTAGGACGAAACACAGACATGGGATCATGGCTCACATTATGTGTGTTGCAGCTGGTCTCCCTTTGGAAAGCTTACTCTATTAGTGAGTAGACCCATCTGTTTCTTTAGTTTATTTTCCATACTGGCACTTCTGCCAGAGTTTAGCAGTTCTGATATCATTCACTTAAGGTTGAAGCCTGAATTCTGAGATATTTGTATAGCTTGATTGTCATTTATCCCCTCACTCTCTACTGCTTCTGTGACTACATTAAAAACTTCCTTAAAGAGCAAGACAATTTGGGCATGTTGAATGCAGACTCTGAGAAGGGGGGCTCTTTTCTCTATAAATTGCTTGTTGTTCAGGTTACATCAGCAGTTAATTCTGGCTGTAGATATTAATCAGGTTTGTATTTCAGCATTTAACTAGTTGCATTTGCACATACCTGATTTGTATATATGCTTGAGACAAAAGATCCTAAATTAGATGAACAGGATCTAACTGAGTCTGTGGGACAGTTTTGATGTACCTCAAAATCATTAGGGCTTCCCAATTTCCTTTAAGAAATTCAATAGTCATTTAAAAAGAGGGGTGGAGGAGGTTAACAGCTGCAAAAACAATGTTGCACAGGGATATGGCAGAGGAGATGAAATGCAGTATGCTATCCACTTCTCTTCCCCTTCTGAAAAAAAAAAAAAAAAGAATAAACCACCCAAAACCAAACCACCATGATTTGTGAAAATCTGAAAAATTAGATAGCCTAAAATTTTACATCGTGATCATGATGCATATTGAGGAGGTAGGGCTCCTTATAGAGTATACAGAACTCCAAATATTATGATGAGACTTAACAACCAAGAAAATGATCTAAAAAAAAATGCAGCAGTAATTGATTTTATGCGTACACTCTCACGTCAGTAATGATATCCTGCTTTTTATAAAGTTTCTTTTGGAAATAAGTTCAGCAGGGCTTTATAGTAACTACTAGTTCTGTTACATTCTGTGTTGTTATTATTTCACTTAGAGGCTAATAATGTAAAGAGTAAACAGCGGCCTGCAGAGTTGATAACAGTAACTATATATTGATATCCCCTTTGCCTGTTGTAGCTGACATTTCCTAGTGGTAAGCTCTCCTTTTTATGTGATTACATATATCCTTTCCTGGCTTGCTCTTGGGACACATGGAGTTTCACTTTTGCTCTTAGCTGTTGGAAACAGTTGTTTACACAGAATCGTGAGCCTCCCTAGAAAAATGTTTTAAATATTATGACTGTTGGTTAGGGTGTGGGGGGGTAAAAAATGATGAATGTGAATCCTAAAGGCTCTAAACTTCAAGAATAAAGAATCTAAAATTGATCAACAGATTTAAAAAGCCATTCTAAAGTTTGTTGTTTTTTTTTTTTTCTCCTAAAAGGCAGCTGTTCATGATTTCTGAAAGCTGGAGGTTCAGACAAGTGCTGTGTAAGAGCTGTATATCATTCTTACTCTTCTGAAGTGCTTAGTTAATTGTATGATGGATAGGCTTTTATTGCATAGTAAGCTAAATTGATGTAAAATATGTTTGCATATGCAACTAAATATCTGAATTAACATTGGTTATTTGTTCACAGAAATTGTGTATTGCATTTGAGTGCTTAAACTCAAATGTCTTAGGTTATGTTCATCCTGATTTTATGCAGGAGTTATTTGGAAGAAAGAGCAAGTCTTTCTTTTAAAACACAACAGTCGTGCTCTACAACAGATTCCTGTATGATGTTTAATTAGAGCCTGTGGACTTGGGGGGCAGAGGCAAGGCCTCTTTGGAGAGGACGGGGCATTTTAAGTATCACTATACTCTAAGTAACAAAAGGTATGATATATTTCTGTCAGCATTACAAGGTGACAGAAACAATCTTAAATAAGGTAGCTCTTTGTTTTCTGAAAATCCGTAATACATATCCACTTACCATATAGGAAAAACTTTGGTATTTCACTTGACTTACTGGCCTTAGGATTTGATGCACAACCTTTTACTGCAGTGACAAGATATTTTGAAATAGACAAAAATGCTGTGACATGGATCTGATAAAAATCATCCATGGCAGGACCCCACCAGTTCTGTCTAAAACTTACGTTTTTTTCACTCTTGAATCTCAGCAGTGTCTTGTGAATTACTCTGATCCCACCCTCTCCAGCATACCTCTTCAACTGAGAACATCTGATCTTGCTTCAAGGAAACCAGCTTCATGGGTTGAAAAGTCCTATGTACAATTGAATCTCCAGCGCCGAGTGTTGAATTTATGGCATGCATTTTCAGAGCCACAAGCAGCCCTTGGCTGCACTCTCTCTGCTTTGGCCCTCAGCCCAGGCAGCCAAACCTGCAGGCGCGGGGAGGATGTGCTTGGGGCTCTGTCACTGAGCTTCCTTTTCCAGATTGTCTCAGAGCACTTCTGTTCTGTGGCTTTGGATACCTAGCATTAATACTTAGCTAGTTTTATCTCCAACAAAATGTTTTTTGTGTTCTGCTCCTGTTGTCTGTGGTGAGTCAAGAGAAATCAAGCTTCCCAAGAAAGTCCATCCTATTGTTTTAGAGAGCTCCCATTTGCAGGAGGGAGATGAAAAATATGTGGCTATTCTGTATTTCTGACTGGGAGAACAGCAGTTGTGACAAATCTGCTAGGAAATCATGGATTTCACATGTCACATACGTGTTTCATCATTTTTCACTGATTAAAAAAAAGAAAAACAGTTCATGACACCAGTCAGAATTATTACATAGTACACAAACAGACTCTTCAGCTTGGTAACAATGTCATAAGTAATTGCATGGGGCTGCCCAACAAAAGAACTCTTCTTATAAAGAAGATGAACTTCCATTGCCCAATGTGAATTTTTCCATTCTTTGTGCCTGAAAATAATGAGCAGCCATCTTATAAATAAGATGAACTTTCATTGCCCAATCTAAAATTTTCCATTCTTTGTGTCTGGAAATAATGATCAGTGATCCCACTTAGTCTACCAGTTTTGAGCTACAATGGTTAAGAATTCTGAGTTTCTTTTCTAGACTTACTCTATTTCCATTTTCTGTCTCTATTTCCCTATTTATAAATGAAAAGGTACTTCTAGTTGGAATATTAAAGTTGTCTGGATAGGGAGAAGGAGAGGAAAGTCTTTCTGTGTTTCGGCTTGCTTGTTCAGCATTTTAAAAATCTGTAAATAGAAAATATCTTATTAGTTTTGTTTCCATTTGAAAACCAGGGAGTGAAGGTAAGAGGGAAGAAATTAAACTGTCCCAAAGTTTTCCTGATCATTTTATCTATTTTTTAAATTCTAGGATTTCCTCCAAATTAATATTATTTTGACCTTTTGAAAGAATGAAATATAGAAATAGAGAAATATTGAAATATGTTTTAAATATTTCAAGAAAAAATACATTCAGTGTTTTTATTGATATTAGGAAGTCATTTCTATGAAACTTCCTTCTGCAAAAGATATGGAATAAATTCAGATAAATGTCTTAAAATGTAACAAAATACCACTTCCAGTGTCAATGAAACGTTCAATTAGACTGGCAGTTCTCTGTGAACTTGGATCCTTTTCCCAAGGGAAGATTCCACAGTATATATTTATACAGTAGATTAATTCATCCCTAGGATCTGTGCTGACGCTTCGCCAGCAAAGTTGAAAAAGGGACAAGAGTTCCTGCAATCGAAGAATGCCAGCTGGGTGTGTGCCCAGAGCCGGGCTTTGTCACACCCCGGCTGGTCAGCCAGAGCTGAGGAAAAAAATCACAATCAGTAAATACTGACTGATGACTCCTGCCCTGGGATAAGAACCCAAGGCCTTATCTTTGAGAATGAAAAACATTTGTTTTATTAAAAGTAGCTCATTCTGACTTCTGTCTTACTCTGCAAAAAGTTAGGAGAAACTCCATACTATCTCCAAGGATAATTTTGAGTTTTTGCCAATCTAAAAGTTACAGGCTCTTTTTAATATGCGTTATGCATTCAAAAAGTCTACATTATAAAATCAAATTCCTTTCATGCCTTGAACTAATTACTGTGCCCTTTTCACTTTAAGTATTGCCATGTCATGCAATTCCTTAGCTAAGTATTCTGAAAGGCATAAAAACCCAAGGCCAACCCAAACAAGCTGTGAAATGACTAATGGCTTCAGCTTTCATCATCTGCCCTGTCCTTTAAGAGAACATGGCTCTCTGTGTGTCTCTCTGTGACATGTCTCTGGCAGTTTAGGGGACATCATGCATATCTAGTTAGCAGTTTAACAGTTCCAATTACAGCATTTGAATACTAATGTCCCTTCCTGCCTCAGAGGTTCTTATTGTAGAATCTGGAGGTTCCTATTCCTTTCTAAAATAAATATTGAGTTGAGATGTTCAACTAGCATAAAAATGGCAGCAGCAAAGTTATTAAAAGTGAAACATTTGAATGGATAAGCCCCACGCTGAAACAGAAATATGAACTCTTCACCACATGCCTTTCATTGTCCTGTCTTTTATATGGTAAGGTTGGACTAGCAAAATCTCACTTTCCAGTCTTTTTCCTGAGCTAATTAGAAAGAAGCTGGATGCTCTGAACAGCTGCTCACATAAGCTCATTTCCAAACCTTGGGAATATGCTTTAGATTTTCTCTTAAGGTAATTGAAAGCAAATCGAAGCAACAGCTTCTTCTTAGGAACCTGTCTGAATATCAGCAAAATAGCAAACAATGAATCTGGTTCTGCTTTCTTACCTGAACAGAAGGGTAATCCTCATTAGCCTCAGTGTTGTCTAATTCTAGACATTTGATTTTCTGGTTGCCTGCCTCTGATTTTAAGGTCTTTATTCTGCTGCCACATCACTTCCATGCTGGGCTTAGAGGCTGAAGGCTGATTCAAAGTCCAGTGATGCCAAAGAACTTTTCCTGTTAGTTGCAATGAATTTTGCATAAAACTGAAAAATAAAGTTCTGTTCATTAGAAACCTAAATTCGCATGATATGAGTAGTTTCACCTTCAATGTGTTCTACCTGTGACTCATGAAAGAAAATGAGACTTAGGTGCATCTGGTTTGTGGCTAGGGCAGAAGTAATGAGGGATTTTTGCTACAACCAGAAAACTATAAAAAGATGTTTGTCTACATGTAAGGACACCGCACTTCAGTTTCCTGCCTCATGTCTTCACAGGCCTTTGTGCTTTGGTGTTTTGCACACAGACTTGGTGTTTTGCAGACAGCTGTAAGTATTACTATTTTTATTATTACTGTAAAGTAAGTTTAGGCTTAAGCTTCTTTTCTTGCATATAATTACTTTAACTCTCCCAAACAAAGTCGGCAGTTGTGCAAGGAAGGCATAATCCTTCCCCAAAATGCACACCTCCTCAGTACTAGCTGTGCATGAAGGTCAGGGAAATGTCTGTTGTACCTGGAGTTTGGACAATCTGAGTGAGTTTCTGGTCGATTTGAAGCATGGAGATTGAAAGGGACAAAACCTAAGTTTGGGCTCGTATCTATAATTCTCTTTTTTCTTCTTTATCAGATAAATTTAAATCCATAAAGGTGACATCTCAAAAGTAAAGATATGTTTTGTTTTGTTTTGTTTTGTTTTTAGGGAACTGGCTATCCAGTTCATTGAATGAAGCATGTAACAAGCTTAGTAGTAAATAGAAAAAGATATGAAAAGTCCTATCTTCACTGCGTGTTTTGTAGAAGCCCCAGGTGCTCTGTAGCTGTCAGAACCTGAAGCTCTTGAGTACTGGATCATGAGTGTTAGAAGAATAACATTAGACTGGTTATTGCATAGACCTTTAAAGGGCTGTTAAAATGATAAGCTTTTAAATATACAAAGTAGTTGCTTTCCATATTGTAAATGTTCTCAGTACTTTCCCCTTACAAAGCATATACAGTGGATGTTTTTTAAAGCAAACAACTAGTACTTAACTAGTCCATACCAGACAGGTTTGCTATTTGTGGTTTCCAGTATATCTTTAAAACAGCATTTCTGTTTCTTTGCTATTGTGAGGACTTTGTGTGGCAAAGAGTAATCAATTCTGCTTGAGAGAAGGCACTTTACAGAGTAAAGACCTTCTCCTTATTTCTAGGTTTGCAGTCCCCGCCAAAAACTCACTAGTGGATCATTGTCATATTGAAGGCCAAAGATTTCACAAGCAGGAATGATAAATAAAAATGCTGGAATACCAGGAATGCATATTAAATGTACTGTGGTTGTGGTAAATGTTCTGAAATCAGTGGTTTAGTTTTCTAAAATCAGTGGTTTAGTTTTGTTAAAAATACTAAAATTCTGGTAGGATATCTCAATTTTGTATTTCCTTTTGCAGACAGTGAAGCTTGAGAGTGACCTACTCCTATTAATAAGTTAATGAATAGGAACATGGGACATTCTTATGACTGGTAAAACCCAGTTTAACACGCTCCAGGCACTGAATGAATGTGCAGCTACTGAAACAATGCTGGTTTCAACTTTTGCTTTCCTTTGCCAGTTCTGGAGCTGAAATATATTTAGTGAGATAAACAAATAACTTGGACACAGTTGCATTGCAATGCATTTTCCTCTTCCATTAGCCGGAAATGAATAAATGTTGGGGGAAATGGGAGATAAAGTTACAAATAATGTATATACAATGGAGCTCTGCAGTGAGGTCTTGGGAGGTATTCATTTGTAGTGCCTATACAAAGGGGCAAAAAAGTCTAACAGCTGTGGGCACATTATAATATCATGTTAACATTGCAGAAGTCTAGAAAGTTGTAATTCACCTGACGGCCTCGAATATCTTGGATCTATATTTCTTTTTCTTCCCTTGCAAAGGCTTAATATTTATTATTCTTACTCTAATTAAAGAGTAAAGTATCAAGAGATACAAGTTCTGAGTTTTAGGCTATGACTTTACACTCACCGGTCTTTTCTTCTGGTGGCACATATCACTGGTGGAAATGAACTGAACCAGGACAGCTTTGGTCATTGTGGTAAAGAAATCTCCCTGGTTCTGCCCTGAGATACTGTTGTTGTTCTCCACAACGATGAGTTCTGTGTAGAGTGCTTCCATCACAAGTGCAAAAAGAAAACAGATGTGTTGACATTGTCTCCATGGAGACACAAAGACACAGGCTAAATTCACACTAGCATCAGCGAGAAGATTCCCCCTCCTTTGTCCTCCAGAGATGGAGAATTAGGGGGAGAATATTTGAAGCAAACAAGACAGAATTCTCTAGAGACTTTTTCCCCCTTGTCTTTTCAGCAAAGGATTCTTTGTGGGATCATTCATCGAAGATTCCTGAAAGCTGTGACAGATGTTGGTTGTTTTAATACAAACTCAGTAAGAGTTTAAAACATTCTGATTTTTACTAACATTTTAAGCAACGACAAACAGGTAATTCTCTACAAATATTTCATTTGTTGTCTCCAACATAGCAGTCATTTCAGTTCTTTCAGTGAGCACATGTGTTGTTGGGAACATTCAGGAGGTGGAATGGATCCATATGACATTCCTTCTGTTCTTCATTGGAGGATCACTGACTAGCTTTCCTTAGACATTAATTGGAAAATATTTTTCTGACATTTTTTATCTATTTGCACTTGCCTGTTTTTATGAATCCACAATCTACCACTCTGTTTCTCAGAGCAACTGCAGTTTGGCCATCCCATGCATATGACAGAGTTCAGCATGAATGTTTTGAGGCTGATAGCAACTAGGAAAGGGAGAAACTTCCCTTTTCTGCTCTTTCTCTGGAGACCGTGATTTGTTTACAAGTGACTCAGAACTGAATATATATGTCCTTATAAAATGATGCAGTTTTAAAAATAAATAATGAGAAACAAAGAGCAAAGTGTGAGCTTGCACAGATATTCAGGATCAGCTTATTCAGTTGCCAGAGAAGTATTTACAGCTCCTATGTGTCCATCCAAGCTATCAGTTAGGAAAATATTCCCTAAACTAAAGCTAGTTTCAAAAACTGTCACCTAATAGACAAAGAGCTTTGTTTACATTTAAACCACATTTACATGTAATTGCATTTAAAAGTAAATTAAAATTAAACCATAAGAGAGAAACAGTTCTATGATATCTTCAAATTCATTTTTCTGGGGAAAAAAATCATTTAATAAAGCTTTTTTAAAAAATATTTTTTCTTGTTTTTAAGCACCAATCATTCAATTAAACAGCAAAAACACTGACTTGGATGAGCAATCTCATAGTGAAAGGGAATGACAGCAAATGGAGCAGATGGTGGGGTAGGAATCCAGAAGCAGGTGTGAGTTCAACAAAAAGTGTATTTCAGAGAATTCTACATAGAGCATGATGTAAATGAATAATTTTTTAAAGAAAAAAGGATAACATGCTCAAGGTGTTAAATACACATAGTTCTTCCAGATCTCATTGTAGGTTTAGGTTAGCTTCAGTTACGATATGTAAGCGCTAAATAAGTAACTTCATGCAAGTGAATATCCCATTTAACAAGAGGCTGCTGTTTGTATGCAGAACATTTATCTTGTGCATAATTATTTACAGAATCAAGGCCTTAAACAGCATATACATTAAGTCTTCTCTTTGAGGAATACTCAGAAAAAATATTCATAAGCAGTCTCTAAACCCAGAATTAAGAAGGCTTCTTTACTGAAGAATTTGCCATCAGCTGTTTGCTAGGAAATTGTTTTTCTGACTGATCAGAGCATCGACCTTTTCCTTATATTTGTGGCTTTTTTGTCAAAGATCACCAGCTATTTCCATAAATATGGTTTTCATTTTCACTGGGTTTCTTCCACAAATTCTAATTTTGATTTTAAATGTTTGGGTCACCTCAGTGAACGAGAGAACTACAACTGGACTTAGTTTCCTATGGGATGTGATTTCTTGGGCTTCCCGTGATACACACACAAGCTCAGTCAGAGGGATGACAGATGCAATATAGTACACAGAGTCTGGAACAAGGTCAGGCCCATCGAGGATAGTGAGGCCATATGGAGATTGTTTTTATTGTGTAAGTCTTGAAGTATAGCATTTTGAAGAACAGTTTTATAGAACATTTTTTCATTTTTACCTTGTTGGTGGTGACAGGAAATGTTCCTTATCTGTTCTATACTACAGTATCTTGCATTTAAAATAGCAAGATTTTTTTATATTGAAAATCAAACTGAAGTTTAGTAGTGGAAGAGTTATTTTTAATCTCACTGCTAGACTAAAGAATATCTTACTGGAATTGATGTTAAAATCCTGAAAGGCATCTTTGCACTTCTGCATCTGGTAAAAATGGAAATGCTGTGTGGGTGGTATGATTTCTTCTGCCAATTCCTGTGATGTTTCCACAGACACAAAAAAGGTGAAACTCAAAGCCACCTCTTGAAGAAAGTAAGACCTACCCATGGCCTCATTACTGACAATGCTTGGGTTTGTGTCCCTGTCTGTCTTCACTGTCACTTCTCCCCCATCCTACCCCGTACTTTGAAAGTCTTCTAAAGCTATCGCAAGCTTACTTTGCTGCATTTTGGGTTTTACAGTTGTGCCTCGAGGGTAGAAGCCAGAGTGGATCTGTTGCCTAAACGTAAATGTTTCACAGGCTGGTTTCTGCTCATACTAGCTTCGTTTTCAAAGCAATTCTGCAGACTTCAGGGCTAACGTGAGTCTAGCATGTGCAGGGACGACACGTGCCTATTGGAGTTTAGTTTTGCTGTGTAGAGCTTCAGGATGGCTACATTTATGTTGTGCAGAGGAAAGTGCAAAGCCCTGTTCTTTATACTCTGGTGTAAAATGAAGTTTGTGATCTCGTGCTATCATATACGCTGAATCTCTGCAAACATTTTGTGTGTTGCATCACAATATCTAAACTAAGGCTTTAGATGTTTTTATTCACCGGGTCTGCACTGAGCTGACAGGAAAACTGCAAAAGAAAAAAACTATCCTTGTCATTTTTCATTCTTTTAGATCTACCACTTGAAACTTGTTTATATGAAAACTCATGGCAGATTTAATAAATAACAAATTCATGATACCTTACATCCTATTTCTGTCATTCCAGTCACAATTTACCCACTTCTTCCTGTACGATAGCCCAGTTATCTTATTAATGAGGCATCTCAAATTTTTCTCATCAGCAGGTTCCATAGTTTCATTCCTCATTCTTGTGCTGTGAATGTTAATGAAAATATTAAATGGCCAGTCCAAAACTGGAGCTTCTGAGAACACAAATCAAGCTTTTTAAGAAGCTCCTCACCAGTTTAATTAATCCCTATCTTCACTGTCCTTAGTAATAGTAATTTCTGATATGGCATTTTACAAAGTGGTCTCTTAAAGTTTTGCTAAATGAAGGCTGTTGTATTTTTCTGCTGTATTGCCTTAGAACATATGCTACATTAGGAAAAAGGTTCTGCATCAGTCTGGCGTGATCTGCTGTTGGTAAATCCATGTTGTATTTTCTCATTCCTGTAATCCCTGTAATTTTACTTATCTCTTTTCTTCAACCTTTGTTCTAAAGCTCAGTCCAGTGATTTCTGGGGGAGCCATTCTTATATGCCATGTGGACACCACCTTACCTTTCATTGGGAACGTGCCTCCAGCTATTGTGGAGGGTCATAATTTTGTTTCTCTACAGTCAAACCTCTGAAGTGAGGAAATAAATTGTGTGAGTTTGTTTGTCCTCCATTTATTTCACTTTATTCTCTCTGCCCTGGTGATTGGCCAGTTGGCTGTCGAGTTTGTTTCTTCATTTGATGGTTGTTGCTTCGTATTTATGGCTGGCAGCTTCAGGCCTCAAGTAGATGCTTATTGGATTTACTTTCATTTCTTGCTTAATCTCTAGGGGAAGCTTCCAGCTGCTTCATTTCATCTTGTTATGTTGTAAGAGAGAAGCTGGTGCATCTTCTTTCTTTCCTGTGTCTTCTGAGGAAATGAGGAAGAGAGCAATGCAGTTTCCTGTAGAGTACCACTTGGGAAGTGCTGTTGCAGAAGTTTCTCAGGCTTGCATAGAGCAAGGAGACAATGACAGCGAGAGAGAATCCTGAGCCAGGGCCATTCTGAGGATCCACAGACCAAGTGTTTAGAACACGATATCCTGTGTTGTCCTAATGGGCAGAGACTGTGCCAGCAAAGAGAACAATACAGCCCATGCTGGTGGGTCACTTCAGAACAGGTATCCTGAATCGTGAGGATTTTTGCTGTGCTAAGCTCACACATTCTGTCTTTGCATTGAGTGAATGATAGAGATTTCAGATAATTAAGATACCATTGGCATCTGGAGAGCTATTCTGCTATATCTGACGCTGATTTCGGTGACAGTGATTCTGGCGAGAGAGATGAAAACCAGGGTTCAAAACCAAGGGTCAGACCAAATCTAGAACCCTGTATA
Organism: Cygnus olor; assembly: GCF_009769625.2. Taxonomy (NCBI): domain Eukaryota; kingdom Metazoa; phylum Chordata; class Aves; order Anseriformes; family Anatidae; genus Cygnus; species Cygnus olor. The sequence goes on from NC_049184.1 coordinate 6,821,090, forward strand.
ATTTATTCCCTGATGAAAAGAGTTTGTTTTATGTTTTTTTAAATTTATTTTGTCTTTGCTCACGATAACTAACATATGTAAAGACTGTTGTTTAGTCCAGTGGTCCGAGGTTGAAGTGCAGTCCAAATATTCTTTCTGTTATGAAAGGCATACCTCAACTTTTGTGATTTCCCGTTGTTTTGAGGGAACAACTAGGTGTATGCACTGGGACTCACTGCAGCTTTAAGAACATGTGAAGCAGTAAAAAAATCAGTTGCCAAACAAACAGAGAGATGGTGACAGAGTATTAATGGAGCTGTGTCCTGAAGCAATGCAGAAATACTTGGAATTCACTGTTGTGCCAAGGCAGCCATGTCATTGCTACGTTTTGACTTGTGCTTGCATTTGTAGGTCTCTATTGGATGGAAGGCTTCTGCATGTTTGTCTGAATCCTCACTGCTGACCGAGCTTAATGGGATTTCATTGAACCAAAAGGTTATTTATGTGTCACATCATCTGTCCTGTGCTGTAATTTACTGCAGGACATGTTGTGTGCATCTATGCTGTGGCAGGGTGTTTCCCATTGGAGATGAAGTGATTGAGCGACATCCAGCTGAAGGATGAAAATCACGGTCTGTCTGAAGGTTTGCTGTGGTCGTGTTCGGACTCGTTAGAAAAGCAAGAGACTGAGCACTGACTGTGGCTGTTCCAGTTTGTACAGGTGCACTTGTTTTGGAGGGAGTTTGCAAATGTTTGCTTTTGCATTGGAAACCAAGACAAGTCACCTTAAGACTTTAAGCTAAATTACATCAGACAAAATAGACCAAATTTGGAGTGGTGTTGGGGTTAGAAGGCCATTATATGTAGAAAGGAGTTGATGTGAGAACAGGACATTTTATTATGGGACTCCAGGAACATAGAACAAAGACTATAGAAACCCATAAAATCACTGAGTTCTGTAATCATGCCAAATGTCGTTCGTTCAGTGGCAACCTGTGTGTGTTCACCACATCGAGAGGGGCCTGGCCAGTCTATTCATTCCAGCCAGAGGGACACCTTTCTTTCCTCCACTAGCAGTTACCGAGCGGGGTGAAATGCAAGTAGGAATATTTCTTCTTTCACTGTCTGCTGCTGATAATGTGCTTGCATTGAAGGCCGGCCTTATTAGAATGAATCCAATCTTCCTCAGAAGGGCTGAGCCTTCTTGCAGTACCCCTGGTTTTTATGAGAATACAGTGGCATTGATTTTGAAGAATTTATGGCTGGTCTGCATGCTTGTACACGAGACTGCAGAGGTACGGGTTTGCAGCCTGGTGACAGGCATGTGCTGCTCACCTGGATGTCCCAGCTTAGTGCTTTCAGTCTCTTACAGGCTGTGCGTGACTTGGCACTGGGAGCACAAAGGTGCTGGGTTTGGCTCTGCTTCTTTGGCTCTTCTCCTGTATAGCCAGCCAGCTAGCATCCCTCAAGTGGGATGATTTTCAGCCTCTGCCTTTCCCTCGTGTCAAAGTGAAGCAGACTGTGGGATGGTGGTATAAATCTCCTCCCTCGAGTCCTAATTACAGTTCCTTAACATCAGACCTGCAGCAAGCCAGCAGCTATCGGCTCTGAGGTATGCCAGCCAGCACCTTGGCTCTGCTCTGGATTCTGACTCACAGCTGCCTGCTGTGCCTGGCTTAGCTGTTGGGCCCCCTCCATATACTGGGCCGCAATCCCAAAGATCTATTAATCCTTAAATTAGTCAGGATACTGGAAAATTTGAGTATCCTGAAAGGAGAGTGGGAATCTATTTGGATTTCAGTTGGGCGCTCCTGTGGCATGGTAATTCCAATTTCACAGCAGTGCAGACAAGCAAAGAAAACTAGGTTTGGATTGCAGCAAGTATTTGCAGACCTAGTTTTTGCTAGCTTGGAAATTCATTCCATGTTTTAAAAGTAAATAATAATAAAAAGGCTATATTAATATGACGCATTTTCCATAGAGATGACGGAGGCAAAGCTTTGTCTCTCAGAGGAAGGCAACAAAAGCAGATGTGGGGAATGGAAAAAAGTGAAAGAGGTAGGAAATATCTTTTATTTTTTTTAATGGTGTCATTGCTTTCAGAACCACACAGATGATTCTGGCCCAGGTTGTAAAAGAGTTGTTAAAGCAAGGGACAGGCAAGTGGTGGCTGAAGCAAGGAATGGAAGGGAATGAAAGCTGTTATGAGTCTGCTGCAGACCTCCCGTGAGAGTTAATGCAAGTAACTTTAGACCTAGATGTTCGGTGCCCCTGATTCACATGCCTCTGTTTTCAGCTGGAGTCAGGCACATGAGCAGTTTTGTCTGGGCCGAGCACAAAGCTCTGTGTTCTGCTTCCTTTCTGTAACAGCGGGGTGGAAGCACCGTCCTGCCATGCAGAGGCATTGGGGAGAAACATACTGAAGGCTGTTACGATTTTGTGTGCTGCCGTAAAAGGGATCATGCTCATCTAAAGCCCACAGTGATGACTATGACTTTTTCAGTATCAAAAATTTTAGCACTGTAATCTGACAATTTTGCCAACAGTACTATGCTCAGGTGTCAAGTCTGTTTTAGACAAAATTAAGTTCTCTTCTGCCTCCTTTGCTGTGAGCCAGTGTGGAAAGAAGGAATCGAAGCGCTAAGTGGCAGTGCTGCTGAAGGTGGAGCAGGGGAAGCTTCTGCAGGGTTCCTGATCTGAACCAGACCCTCGCATGCTGTGAAATTCTCCTGGCCCTTATTCTCAAGAGCTTGATATGACTGTAATCTGAGGGGAAGGTAGACTGAAACTTTTTTGTATTTTCCTTACTTTTCAAATGGGCACTTCTTCCTTCTGTAGCTTTCTTAAAGGAGGGAACAATGTGGTCCCAGTGTAGAGTCAGGAAGGGGGAAAACTGTTTAGACTGACATCATCTGTATGTGCTGAAGAGTTTCTTGAGCTGCAAAATTTGCTCTGTGTGTATGTGTGTGCATTGTGTCAAGGCTAGGTGGTAAAAGGCTGGATAGCATGAGGTAAGTGTTTAGAGAGCTAGCTGACATTCTGAAAAGTACCAGAGACCCTCTCTTGAAACCACTTACACCCTTGTGCAGGGCTGATTTTCATGTCAGTTACCCGAAAGCCCCTTTCAGAGCTGGGGAACACGACTCTCATACAGCTCATGTGAGCTCTGTCAGCTCCATTGTGGGTTACATAGCCAGGGCCCACGTTCCTCACCTCTGAGCTGGTGCTTTGCAGCCTGTGGGACAGGGCAGGCGGGAGCTGGCTGAAGGTGGGGGTGGATAAATGAGGAAATGGAAGGGACTTGTTCTTCAGCAGGAATGGTTTTATTTGAAACACTTACTTAGATGATGAAAGAACTGAAAGAAAGTTACACGAGTTTTGGTGCCCTTTTAGGAAATGGTGTAGAATTGAATTAAACCATACTACTATTTTGGAGAGTTCAATATAGTAAAGTTTTCTTCTTTTAAAAAAAAAAATATGTTGATGCGGAATGCTTTCATTCCAAATTAAATTTCTGCAGATTCTTGGAGTTACATCTATATAGCTGTAAACTTTCAGTAAAGCCTGCTTTTATAATGGAAGTCTTGCCTGAAATTCACAGGGTGGAAAATATACATGTCTCAGAAGTGAAATGATTTCTAGATCAAAAAACACACCAGATTAGCAAGGATTATTATGTTGATGTTTGAAATGCCTTATTTTGTGCATTTCCTTTAAGAAGATAAATTTAACATGGGTGAAATTTACCCATGAGTAGCAGACCGAGCAGGGCTGTGAGGTACCCCTTTTCTGAGGAATTTGTTGGTGCCTGTGCTGGCCCTTTGCACGAGAGCCGGTCACCTTGTCAGAGATGCCAGTGATGACTGCTCTCACTATCGTGCTGTTCATACAACTGAATGCAAACTTAAGGAGTGGGCACTATATTCTCTTACAGGTCAGGGCTTTCTCAAGTTTGTTGACACTTCTGGTTGATTTCATAAGGTAACATTGTAAATAATGCTGCAAAGCGAGAGTGGTCTAGTTAGCTGCAGCTGTGGCTGGAGTAAGTTACAAATCCTCTTTTCAACCTGCTCCAGAAGGGTTTCAATTAAATCTGCACCACCAGAGGTGACAATAGGTTTGGGAAGGAGAAATAAGCTGCCAACATTTGACTGTAATTGGCAGCTTCAGCAGAAAGGCAAAGGGCTAAATGGGCTAGCCAGAGCGCATTCCCTTTTCACCTGAAAAAGCCATTCTTCCAGTGAGCAACTGAGGCCCACTGTCAAGGGACTCAGTGTGGGTTAAGATCACATGCTCCTGCCTGTACTGGGCTTGTTATGTGGATAAACAGAACTTAGGTCTCCAGGGCTGTCAATCCAGCATCTTTCAAAACATGTAAGGGCCTGATCTAAATCCCAGGGAAACTGATAGGAATTGTTCCTTTGACTTTGGATCAGATTCAGCTTCCACAGGCTGCACATTTCACACCTCGCCCAGACATTCCCTGTGTTCATTCATTGATTTGAAAAGCAAGTGTTTGTGTTTATAAATGCAATGCAATAGCGCATGCTTGTTCTGCAAGGTGCTGAAAGCCCTCAAAAGTCCTGCACTTTCTGAGAGCTGAGGTTGCTCAGTGTTCTGGAGCACTGAGCCCTGACAAAATACAGGAAATAAACAAAGCTTTTTTATATTTTTTTTATTCTTGGAAAGAATAAGATACAATATGAAGATACTTCTACTCTCCTCCCACCTCACCCACACCCCACCTTGTAAAATACTGATATTAATTGCTACATGCTGGAATGTGTTTCTTTCAATCATTTCATTTTGCATTGCTTTATTGTAAGTTGGCTCTGATGCAAGATTTTGCTTATTGTCAGTATGTAAACATTTATGAGGTTTGCTGTAGCTATAGTCTGGTGCTGTGTTCTGTTTTTCCACTACATTCTCCTCTGCTTAGACTCTATGTGCTTTCTTTATGAAAATGTGAAGCCAATGAAAGCCATGTGTTGCTCTCTCAAAAGGATTCCCTAACAACAGGATTTGATTTTTTTCTGCTCTCCAAAGTTTGGCTCTGCCTTTAAAAAACAAACCATACAATCCACATGAAAGCCTATGTCCTTAAGTAGAAACATGTCAGAGGAAAGTTTACAAGAGGTAAATCCTTGCTGTGCCCATCTCGACAGCCTGCCCAGGCCACCCATTTCATGTATAAATAGTCATTTTAACTGAAACATGTAAAATATTTCCAGCTTTTGAATGCCATTAGTTTACCTGGGCTTGGTCAAGAGAAACGACAGAAATAAACTGTCTAAACTGTTCACCAAAGAAGGCAGTCTGTGTGGCCGGAGTTTTCTCGTTCCAGAAGGCTATTCGTTATGCCTGTAAGTCTCAAATGGCTGAGTGGTTAGTGACCTCCCTAATTCTTTTTCCTTCATTTATTTTCTCAGTTTCTTCATAATGAGCAATTGCTAGAGGCGTCAGTGAGCACATTTTGCCTAATTATCAACCATTCCAAAAACTGTGGATTGGAAAGTTCTGCTTCTGACTTCAGTGTTTTTGGAAAAAACTGAGTAGAGAGAAAAGCAGAGCAAACATAGTGGGAAGTTTTACAAAGAAAGGCACAGTGTTAATTGAATAGAGAGAGGGGAAATGGAGAGAAATGCAAACAAAACTTCTGAAATGCTTTGCAAATTTGAATGCGGTGCGCCTAAAAGCCGTGTCTATAGGAGGTAAATATTATCTTCATATTTGAACAGAGGGACACACAGGAGAGAAGGAAACCAAGGATAAATCACAAAAGGACATTGGGTGCTAAAACTCCAAGCTTTGCAGCAACATTTGGATGTCCATTTGCCTGGCTATGTCTGTGATGTAAGCTGTCCAGGCTGGAATTAGCTCTAACCGTGAGCTGCACAGTCTTGCAACATGGTGCTTTAATTAATAAGCTTGGCCCCTTTCAGTTATGTCTGCATAGCTTCTTTTTCAGAGCCAGTTCATGTTTAGTTGGTCTCTAGTACGAGTAGGATTTGCTCACTTGTGTCTGCAGAAGGCTTTACAGACATATATTTAGCTAAGCTACCTTAAGCATCTGCCTAGCATCACAATTAATAAAAAAATTCTAGTTAATAAGAGATGCCTGAAAGAAGGTTCTATGTGCTCCTGATTCAGGACTTTGATGCTCTTTCTGAACATGAGGGAAATCTCTCATTGTGAATGAGGTTCTGAAAACCATCCTGAGTCTATCCAAAGGAGATGGTGTGGTTGGCAATTCCATCTTATCACCAAGATGGCTCTGTGGGTTATTGGGGTTACCTAGGCACTAGACAGTGTAAGATACGGAAGCCTTAGGCAACCCTATTGCATGCCATACCCAGCCCACACTCAGGCCAGAAGGCTGTATTGGGTTCCTTTTTAGCTTCCTTTTAATATAAGTTACTTAGAGCTGAAATCAGATGTTACTGAGAATAGTGTTTTCCAAAGTGCCAGCACCCGTTGCATAGCTGAGGACACAGTTCATGTAATCTGTACCTGTTCCCAAGAAGATCACTCTGGATGTTGTGCTGTTAGGGCTGGAACTCCAGGGGCTGACATACATTGCTTTCATGCTGCTATGGAAGATCAGTTGTTCAAGTCAAACCAGCAGTTGCTTAATAAATGTCATTTTTTGTTGCCAGCCATAACAATTTAACTTAAATTGATATGGGTGATTTCCTTTGTTCTATATTCATAGCTAAGTTAGGCTGCTGTGTCTCTGTTTACTACACTGCTGTTTGCAGACAGATGGGTGAAATCATGCTGAATTGATAGAGTGAAGGAGGCTGCTGACGGGTATAGTTTTATGGCTAAGACTGGAAGGTAAGAATAGATGGGTTTATGTTAATACATATCTCATAGGGACACCCAGTAAGTGGAAAACTTGGCAGAAGGGACTTAAATGGTTTTCTTACATGTTAATCCCTAAAAAGTGTTGCATCCTGTATGATATTTTTACTTAAGTAGGAACCATCTCTTTCTCTATAACCTGTTAACAAGTTATCACAAGTGTGATTCCAGCCATCTAACTTCCTTCTCCTTTACCATCCCAAATGAATCACTATTTGGAATTTATAACTCCTCTCTAATGGACTCAGGTTTTGCAACTTGCCAACAAGAATTTTAAGTCTAAGTGGTTATTAAAATGCTGCAAAACTTTTGGGACTCTTTAACAATACAACCTGTGTTGTTACGGTTTATGCAGTCCTCCTTTCCCCAGATTATTTTTAATTCCATTGTGGCAAGATACCAGGTGACTATTCAATCCACTAGAAACTGTTCAATCAATGAGGATGAACTGAAAGAATTATTGACGATAGACTTGAAGTCAGGTGCAATTCTTGCAGTGGTTAGGAACTCCCCTCTTTCAGACTGGAGGTTGGTTTTGGTTTGGTTTGTTTGTTTGTTGTTTTTTCAGTTGGGGAATCTCAACTAATAGGTTGTGTGAAAGTACGGTGTTCTACTTAAAAAAAAAAAAAAAAAAAAGAAAAGGCATTTTAATCTAGCTGTACTTTAATTATTGAAGGAGACGGAGATCTTACCTTACCTTGGGAGAGGAAAATAGGCCATTACCTGTATGACGTCTAATGAAACTTTGTGCAGCTCCATTCGCCACCCGCCTCACAGCACTTAGTTTTCTAGTAGAACTCTGAGATTATAAATCCAAGACCTGTGGCTTATTACTTCCACAATGACAGAAATGGGCATAACTGCAGTTAATGGCAGGCTTCTTAGTACATTAGCTGCTCCTTTTGGTTTTCCTTCTGACCATTTACTAATGAGGTTACCACTGTCTGCTGTCAGAAGTTGACTTTTGCAGGGTACTAGGGCATAGCTGAAATAGAGTACTTAGCAAGCTTCCAAGGGTTTTGTTATTTAATATGGAACAGGTTATCTGGAAATAGAGAAGGACAGAATCAGCTGCAATTTAAACACAAAGAGAAAGTAATTCTTCTAGCCAGTTCAGTCAACTAAACAATGGCCTTTGAAATTCACCAGCCACTGTTTGGTTTATTTTCGCTCTTCCCAGGAAGCAAATGATAAACACGTATTTTGAACAACTGACCTACAGAGAGGCCATTACTTCTGCAGACACTCTCAGCTTGTCTTATTTTCATGGCTACAAAGACCCAAAGAAAACACAGATCACGCTTTATTGGTTCTAGCAATCTATGGCATCTCAGTTCCAAGACAACCGTGGGACCAGGTCTCAAGGTTAAACAAGAGTAAACAGAAGCCATATATATTATTTCTGCTGATTTCAGGAGAGTAGTTCTTTTAGAAATGAATACATAAATCCAAACTGACCTATGGTGAAACTCGCCTTGTCGCCATTAACTTCTCTTGCCACCTACTGTTCCCTTGAATTTGGCTATTTCTCCTGCTAACACAGTATGATATTTGTTTGTTGTTACACAATGGTCTATGATTCTTTTCAAGCTTTAGCCAATTGTTTAACAAAATTAACATTCTGGAATTCACACTTCACTTGTCTCCATCAAAACATTTAAATCAAGTTTAAATAGATTTTTAAATGCCTAACTGATTTGCTCATTACACTCAAAGGATGAAGCTGGATGCAGCTGGTACTCTAATTAACAGTATGTTCTCAGAGATACAGTTTATTAAATATACTATGTTGATATCTTTTGTTCTGATGTTTGCACAGTAAAAACAGAAAATGTACTTCTAAAAGAGAAATAACAAAAACTCTTCAGAATCTCAGTGTAATCTAATTTAACAGTAATGAGGAAGCTTTTAACCAAGAACATAATTCACTGTGTTTGGAGCAAACCGTGTGTAGGCAGTAAGGTTCCATGCTATTTATGAAGATGAGCAGCTACAGATTTTTATCCAGAACATTGAAACCTAAGAAGTTATCCATATTCTGTTTTATTCTAGAGATCGCTTAATCTGCTGTTAGTTGAAGCTTGCCTTTCAACCTACAATGTTTAAAATTTACTACTTTAAAAATATTGTTTATGGGAGGGAGGGAAAAGGAGGATTGCTTTTATGTCTAATTCCAAATTTGCTGCTTTGCTTTTCCTTTCTCAATAGGTTTTCTTCATGTCATTCCATAGACACATCTGTAGTTCCCTTTTACACTTCCTATCAGCTGTACTTTTTTATTCTATACTTTCATACATTTTGTGTAAGGAGCTTCTTTGGGATTCCTGTAAGCTTTCATGGTTCGTTGGTTTTCCAGATCTCCCAAAATTTAATTTTAAAGCATGTATTTTCTACTACTATTACACTAGTTCTTGTTATTCTCCTGTAATTAAGTGCCACTATGCATGCCACATTTTACTCCACAAATGGTCTCATTCTTTTACTTAGGACTACTTCCAGGGTAAGATACTGTTAGTATGGGTAAAGCTATGCCTATGCAGCAACCAAAACTTAAACACAGCTTTCAGGGGCCTCATTAATCCAATTTTAAAGCGAGTAGGTAAGAGTATTGATTATGTACAATGATTGTTAAGAATTTACTCATCATCTCATAAGACTTTTGCTGGCTGTGCAGCAATTGCTACAACATTTGTAGCAGCTGAGCTGCTTGCATTACCTAAATGTAGGTGCAGCATGTGTAATGAAACCTGCAGGGTGTAGATGTGCCCTGTCTGCACCAGAATCTGGTTTTAAGTCTGTAGAGACAAATCTGTGCTGAGATAACATTTGCCTGAGTTAAAAAAGAAGTGCAGTACTCCATATTGATCTTTAATACAATGGTTCTCTTTATTTAGTTAATTAACCAAATTTCTGAGTACGTGTCAGTGTGTTCATCACAGAGACAAATATAAGGATACCTAAGTGGGAATATTTTCTAGGCAATAATTATTCTGCTTTCTCTAGTGATAATTCTCCAAAGAATTTTCCCCACTGTGTGAAAAAGGAGCCAGAGCTATACTGAATAAGATTGATCTCAGATTTTTCTCTCACTAGTTTAGCTAGCGAGCTGTGTCAGCTAGTGTGAACTTTTTAATGTCTGTAAAAAACACTCTGTTAAGTATGAAAACAGAGACCCTAATCAATGAGATTAGAGGAAGCATGTGATTCTGATTAATATCTACTAATGTCAAGAAATGCTCTCATCACATTGAAATTAAAATAAAAGTAATTTAAGATCCAAGCTACAATTAATTCCCTTTGTCTCCTGACCTTTGTTATTTTCCGGTAACCTGTTGTCTTTTGATGAATGTGCTGGAGACTTTGAGTAAAAAAAATAAATAAATCTATTAATTGTTAATATTCTGTCAAACTGCACAAATACTTCAGTCCTTTCGTGATGCTTAGTTCTTATCATTTAGAATGTCTTTTGTTTTTTTCAGTTGTCAAAATTGTTGCAGTTAGAATTGAAACACCAAACAAGTAGCTTTGCTCTACTTTTATGGTGTAATTCAAGCTTAGGCTGCAATATAACTTTTTTTTTTTCTTTCTGCTGTTTTTCTTTTCCCCCTGTAGAAGCAATGAAATTAAATTCAGTGTTCAGTGGTAAGCATAGCCCAAGACAGACAGACTGTCACAAGGATTTTCTTGTCAGCAGGTTGCATAAATCAGGAATATCCAGAATGTTTTCACTGCTTATTTACCAGAGACATCTGATCACTCTTGATCAGCGCACACAGACATGCACATACATATATATATATATATGTATATACACACAGACACATATATGCACAAAATATGAGTCTGCACTGCAAAATCAGAACTATTTGAAATCCAAAAGCCAAATCCACGCACAAAGACATATTCTGCAATTCTTTTTCAAAATACATCAAGGAAATCTCTTCTATACCCCAATTCAAAACTGAATCTGGCAATGTTGAAATCCTTGGATTTGCAGTAAAAGTCATTATTAAAATAGACTTCAGGTTTTATTTTTAACCGTCATACATTATTCCATTCACTAACACATTGCTTTGCTGATAATGAAACAAACAGAAGAGAGCCTGTGCACGTGAATGTAATTCTCCACCACAGAGGACCCACACGTTGGTCTCGATCTACTTTAAATCCCTGTTTCAGGGCTTAACGATGCCTAAGGCATTCTTTGGGCTCTCTCTGATGGGATAATTTCCACTTGGCATCATTATAAGAAATGGAAAGCTTGGCCTGATAGTCTCATATTCAAGATGTCACAAACCTGGACACTGTCCATAAGGCAGAATTTAGAGCGATGCAGCCGTACATTGGCATTCAGCTGCACATGGCAGATTCGTGGGGTGAGAGAGACATTATGGACTGTGCACCATTCATAGAAATAATTCTGTTCCTTTCAACTTCCAAGGAATTATTTAGGAGGATGTACAAGCTCTAAATATGATTATTCCTGCCCTTTATACAGTCTACTGCAAACTCTCCGTAGGCTTTTAGGGTACTTGTGAATATTTTTACAAACTTGTAAAATGATATATGGCTACAAGATGTTTTTTTATAGAAAATAATTTAACAGTAGAATACAGAAGAATAAAATTATTATGAATTCAATACTGAAGGCAGGCCTTTTGAAATAAACTGTAAGTACTTATACTGCCCTATAAATGTCACTTTCAAAATTTCTAACTATAGTATGGTTACAGAAATAAGAAACAGTCACCAAATAAATAAGTTTTTGCTGGTGGTGGGTTTTGGAGTTGGCAGATAGGATAGGATAGCAAGTCTTCAGACTGTGCTGGGGCCTTAGCACAGCAATGCTGAACTCAGGTGTTACCCCTTTCTGACTCCCACTAGCATAAAAACTTTCTTACTTGTGTTGCATACTGCTTTAGACTCAAACTGTGCTGTTACGGAGCATGACCTGGAGCTGGATTGTTTCCAGCAGTGCGGCTAGCTGTACAGTCGGATAACAGCTGCAAGCTGATTCCCAGCACACTATAACATATCAGTTCCTTATTCAATCACTCTGTGGTGGTTTTCAGATCCTTCTGCTGGACTCAAGTGGTGTTTCACAGTGCCGTGACCCTCTCATCCCCCCGTTCAGCTGGTCTTCTCGTTAAACTGGGAAGATGAACTGAACAGCTCAAACCCAGTAGCGAAGGCAGAAGGGTTTTATAGATGTGAATTGGCCAGGGTTCCTGGTGGCTGTGTGAGTGCTGAGCTCTGCTGCTAACCTATCTCTTGTCTGTGAAAGCACTCAGGTTATGGATAGATACGAGGCGTGTTCTGCAGTGCTCTGGGCAGCTGGACGCGTAAAAGAAAGCACTTGCTAATGGAAGTGATTCTCCTGGATGAAGAATTTCTTGGCTTTAGCTGTCAGTTCAGCATCTTGCATGGGAATTACTATCCCTGCAGGACAAACAAGCCCCTTTGACTTCTGCATGTGATAAAAGCAGGCCTGCAGTTCCCCCGTCATTGAAAACCTTTCATGTACTGTGACTGCAAGCAATCAAGGGAATCCTTGTGCAACTTGTAGCATTTGGGGTGAAGTCAACCTTAACATTTATATGTATGGTGTTGTGTGCTATAATACTATTACCAACTTTACTGTGTATTTTTAGTCATAAATCTTGTATTTTTAACAATTGCAGGAAACTAGCGAGTACTTATTGCTCCTACAGAGCTATAATCCGTATTCAGTTAAGACCCGATAGCCTGGTTACTGATCTGGAAGGCTGCAGCCCTCAGGACCTTTCAGAATGCCTTTGCTTTGCTGAGCATGATACAATATGAATACGGATGGGCTGTGAGCCAGTCAGCAGTGGTGCCGATTGCCAAGGCAAGAGGCCAGTCTAAAGCTATTCACTGTTAACAGCCTTTGTGCAAGAATAACCTAGGCTGGGGTTGAACCTTTACCAGAAGAGGGAGTTTCCTGACTTCCTCAGAGTCCTCAGAGCATTCCAGGCCTTTATAAGGCGCTTCTGCGTGTATCAGTAATGTGGATATGATCACTGCAAAATGCAAAAGATGATTTATTAGACAAAAGTATGTGTAGGTATTTTCAGCTCTGCCTGTTTCCCATATAGTCTCTTAGAGGAAAAGTATGGCCTCACAGAATAGAGGTAGTGGACCTCATGGAAAATAATTGATCACCACTGAGGCAAGGCTGCCATCTGGGCTTTTATGACCGAACACCTCTAAGTCTGAACCTCCCCTAAATGCAGCAACAGTTGCTGCAATTGTAATCTTAAAATCATTAATGGCTTCAAGTCATCATATGAGTCCAGAGCTCAGGGTCGAGTTGGTGTGAGGCCCGCGTTGAATATTTCTGAGAATAACTCTTTAAAAGTCTCTCCAAAAGTCGGGTGATATCTTTTTCGATAGGGCTGAAGTTAAGGGTTTTTAGATCTGTAGAGAAATGAACAGGTCAGTGGCGTGGTGAAGAACCATTGCTTTGCTGCACAAACACAGGCCAGTTAAGATAATTAAATCTCCCCAGTCTGAGCAGCAGTAGTTGGGAGTGAGGGAAAAAAAAGGAGGAGGTTTGTGCAGGAAGCAGTAATGGGAAGTGGAGCCCTTCTAGCCCAGGTGAGACCCCCAGCATGACTGCTTCGCTGCTAATTGGCACCTGCGCTGGTAGTCTCAGCGTAGAGGTCAAGGACTGAAGGGAACCTGCAGGCTGAACTACCCACCTCTAGGTCAGGCATGGGGCAAGCTGGTAAAAGTCAGGGAATGTTTAAGCCTCAGGCTGCCTGTATTATGTCTCTTACAGTAAAGGGAAAGTGTTGGCTTTGCATGTTTTGTGAGTGCCAAATATTTGCTTTCGCATGCTCGCTCACATTTGGGATAACAGGCTAGAAACAGTCATTGTTCCAGTAACGTTCAGTTCTGTGTAATAGAATACTATTGCAGGGTATGCTATATAATAGCTAATTTTATTACATCTCAGCAAGTAGTACAAACTCTAAATTTTGCTTGAAAATGAAGTGTAAAGCTAAAGTAGCGCATCAAAATTATTATCAAAACAAGAAAAGCAAAGAAGCAGTGGCGTAATCAGCCTTTCTATGTACTCTGACCATCAGCTGCTCTATGATAGTTACATAGTTTGTATTCAGAAACAATTGACAAAATCAGATCAGTGGAAGGTCACAACACATAATGAACCAAATGAGTCCCTGATGGGTAACTGCTGCTGGTGAGGATGAATATAGTCTGCATATTTAATGCACTTGGTTCAAAAGTTAGCTAGCAGACCATCTTCCAGTTCATGCCATTGGCCACTAGGATCCCCACTTCAGAGTAGCTTTTCAGAGAAGGAAATGTGTGAGTGCGAGCATATGTCCTGCAGAACTTAAGGTTGCTTTGGAATTTTTGTATACAAGTACAAGCCAGTCTATGTTGCAATAAATGAGTAGGATTATTTATTTTCTAAGTCACTACTGTGATTTTTTAAAATTTCTGATTCACAAAGACAAGCGGCTTTATTAACAGTTGGCCTGCTTATTGATACTCCTATGATAATCAGAAAATGCCAGGAAGCTGTGCAATGCTCAGTGCTTAACAGTGTCAGATGTCTGCATTTGTATGCACTGTTCACTGATGAATATGCAGGAGACATGCAAAGGTGGTGGATGGAGAAGTAGGGAAGGCAGCAGAAAAAAAAATCGTAGCAGTTAGCTATATGCTTTGCTGTTTGGACAACAGTCTTGGGTCTCTTTCCAGCATTCAGCGTGAAGCGTTTGATAGGCATTGAATAGTGATTGCCTGATGTATAAACTACTGAAGGTAGTTCTCTTTTACACAGTGTTTACCTTCAGGGAAATCTAAGGGTCACGGTACACAAGACTGTTGTGTGTATGTTTTTGCATAGAAATTCAGGCTTCTATCTGACCAAATGCATGAGAACATGACTACTGCAGCTATCCATGCACACAATTTTTAAAAAGTGCCTTGATCCTTTTCCATGGGTAGCATCGATCCCGCTTGCTGTTTCAAAAGTTAAAGTCAATGGTTGCCAGCAGACACAGCATAGTAAACATTTCTTAAAAAACAGAAATAATCTGGCAGCTCACTTCTCTGACAGACCTGACGGGAGATTCTTGCTCTCCAGTGGTGACTGTTGTGCACCCTATGCTTCTTAAACAGGAAGAGCTAGTAAGGTTTATTAGTTCAGCTCTGCAATTCCAGGGAATTATCTGGACTTGTGTTATATAAATTCTTTCCTTCCTTGTATGGAAAAGGCAATCATGTAGTAGTTGTTGATAGCTGCTGCACAGCTTACAGGGGCATTGCCATGTTAGTGTTATTTGAGACAGAATCATAGAACAGGATGTCTTTAAAACAAATACACACAATAAAGTTAATTTGTCTTCTTCAAAAGCAGTAGTGTTTCCTTGCCTTGCCAGTGGAGGGGTCTCTAACAACATGGTTTTGAGCAACCTGCAGTGATCACTGAAGTACAGTGAATGGCATGTACACAAACCTAGCATCAATTCTCACTGTCCCCATGTTGAACTAAGAAAAATGAACTTGGAACCTCCAAGTGAGTTTTGTGTGTCTAATTTGTTAAGTTTTGTATGGTTTTTGATGTGGACACAGTTGTGCAGGTTACATCCAAGTCATATTTGTCTAGTTGAAATTTCAGACTAGTTAAATCTTACTCTTGACTCAGAATAGTGTTTTTCTTTTGTTGAATTGTAGTAGACATCTATGCGACTTTATGGGTTGAATTCCCAGTGGAGGAGAAGTCAGAGTCACAGAGTGAATGTATTCTAAATGCGACTTGTTATGTGCATCGGTGCTGGAACAGAAGCAGTCACAGATAGCAGATTGGTGACCCCTTCTACAGAACACCACTGCCAGGGAGTAAGTTCTTGTGAAAGGACTGATATCCATCAAAGAGCAAAGCAGAGAGCAAACTTTCCTGCCTTTAACACGACAGAACTTTATCTAACAAAAATATAATCAGCACTTGTACTGTCAACATGTCTTCCAGAGAGGGAACATTTGCTCACACACTGGGAAAAATGCTTGGAAGACTGGGCAATGGTGCCACCTGGTGAGGGCTGACACTGAGAGTGCTTCTCAGGGACAAGAGAGGTCCAAACCAGCACATCAGAGGTAAATGCAGTTTGAAGTGTTACTGTGCCTTGTGCAAATAAAGAAGCCTGTAGTTTTGTGTGATAGTTGAGTCAATACATGACAAGAACGTTGGTTATTGGCATGCTGGATGTGCAAAAAGACCTGTAAGTCTGTACTATTTTTTTAAGTGTAGGGTGGCACAATGGTGCACACTTGCACTATACCTTTTACACTTACCACTTAAGGAAGGTGGAACTAATTTATTGCTGTTTACACACCCTTAGTGGTTTTCCGACCTTCCCAGCAGCACATAATCATAACAGTGTGAGAACACTGTGGTGCTGCACACAATCGCTCGCTTGTTAGGAGCTGACATAAAGAGATGCTCAGTCAAAGCAATAGTCAAAACTATCAGCGAAAGGAGATAAAAGCAAGATGGCAACTCGAACCAGATGGAGTCATGCTTCTTTTGTGTATATAAGATTTCTTGTGCTGATTGTAGCTTTACCCTGCCATATGTAGGTCACTTGGCTGGCAAACTATTAATGTCTCCTAGATCTGCTATAGTTCGTGCAATGATAAATTACTCTCTTTCCTGGGAAAATGTGTGTTAAGGTTAGCCGTGCATTTACCTTCCTGACAGACTCAATGTGGGCAGAGGAAAACAATTAACCCGTTTAAGGGCAAATATTCTGAGGAAGAAATTGCATATAGGAAGACCCAAGCAACGCTTCCCTTGTATAAAGACATAATGGTTCAATTATGTCCAAACAGATCAGTTTAGAATGATGAATGGAAAAGCTTTTATGATAGTGGCTTTTCAAATGATTTGAATAATTTGTTTATAGCCCAGCCAAAGCAAGTTAAAGTCAGTGAAAAAATTTCATGGTTGACGGAGAAGGGGAGGGGTTGTATCAAAAAACTAAGCTGAGTTCACCACGTTCAACTGAAGTCAGCACTGCAGTTAGGAGGGGGGAGATGAACTCAGCACAGAGCTTAGCAGAAATGAAGTTAAGTCTTTCTGAGGAATGGGAACTTACTGCCTACCTTTCAGTTATGCAGACAAAATAAGGCCAGTTGAGGGAATACGGTGATGAGGCTATAGAATAAGAATCAAATAAAATGACCCAAGTGCAAAAGGTTTTGAAGGAGGGCAGATTTCATCTCCTTTCTTCTTGGTGGTTTGCCGTGTTTGGCGCTGGCACAGAATGCTGAACTGAATTGGAGCTTTTATTAGCAGCTTGAGACAGAGACATTTTGAATTCCTTTTGATTTATGTTATGCAGTGCTTTTATTTTATGGGCTTGACAAAGAGCAGAAAGACCTTTCTGCTGGACTTCGTATGTGCGGTATCTTTGTACATCTTTGCCAGCCGAAGTGGAACTCACTTGCTTTGACATTGGCTGAGCAGCCACTCAGTGTTGAGTACGTACTTAATCTTCACTCTGACACATCCTCTGGTTATTAAAAGATGCCAGCATTTGCCCAGATTTCTTGTCATTGATGTGTGCTGGGGACTCAGATATCTGTCTGGGCATTTTTCAGAAAGCAAGGAAGGTCATTGGGAGCTCAGAGTCTACACTTCAGATAGGCTGTGATTCTGTCACGAAAAACTGAGCAGAGAGTTACAGCAACATATTCGCAGAGCTGTGATTCCTGTTCTGAGGTTAGGGAGACCATGGGAGCATCTGAGCTAGTGAGATGCCGGGGGTGTGGGAGAGCATTTCCACTGTGCAGGTGAATCCAATTTTTCGAAAGCTGAAAGGTAGCAGTGATTGAAGGACTGAGAGAGGGAGTAAATGAGGGCAGGGGTCCTAATGGAATCTCCTGCCTTGTGCTGGTCTATATAGAAATGCACAGATCCCATAACTTCCTCCTCCTGCTGACGCTTCTTTTACAGCTGACCACCAGAGCAGCTTACTTTTGAAGGCTTTTAGGATGGTATCAAGGCTGGCAAATAAACAATAGGATCACTGGTTGAAAGGAAAGAAAAAATAGGAGGAATAACAATAAAAATTAAGAGTGCATGAAAAAGAGAAAACATCTAGAAGGGAAGGAAAGAAAAAGATGGAGGATGCTGTGATATCTATGGGATTAACAGAGAGTGAACAGGAAAACTTGAGAATCAGTGTTTTCCCTTGATGGTACAGGAAAGGAGAACAACCTATTCCTAAGAGAGGAAATCTATCCAAACTGGAGCTGTGCAAGTTAGTTGGTCAAAATCTCCCCTAGTAAAATGTAGATTGAGATAGACCAAATAATTCTGTGACTTCTTACTGAATTGTTTATGTGATCCTTCTGAAAACAAAGCGTTTCAATTTTTTAAAATAATAGTAATAAAAAAATGTAAGTGCCCCAATCATCAGTCATGTTTTCTTTCATCAAATTGAAAATTTTAATGTCTGAAGTCACCAAAAAACATTATCGTACTGGATTTAAAAGAAAAAAAAAAAAAAAAAAAAAAGGAAAGACTTTAAGGACTTAGTGTACATCTAATTTCTTTAATAATTGTTTTCCAGATCAGTGATGAAATAAAAAATCAGCTGCTCGCATATATGTATTCCAACCACTTCCCATTATTTAGTAATGTTGTAACAAACACGATCCTGGGATTTCTGAACTTGCTGTAGCACATTGGATCACTGATCCATCTGGAGCAACATTCTGTCTCTAGTTTTGCCCAATTCCTGACATTTTAATAGAAGACAAACAAAGTGGGGGAAAAAAAAAATAATAGTTACTGTTCTCCTCTCCTAGGTTGAGGTACTGAGTTGGGTAAGGAAGTCTGTCAGTACGCCCTGAACCAGAATGCTGGTTTCCTGATCGTCATCTCCCATGACTGTGCAGGGATCTGTTGGTCGTGACATTGTCCAGCACTTGTCTCAAACTCACCTGAAGTGTTTGAATGAATGGCATCCTGATGGCAGCGAGTGTCATTATATCCATCATCCGGCTAAATAATGAAGTGCACAGGTGCTCAGCAAACAGACTAGTGGGTAGTATATGACAGCAGGTCTGAGTCTTGCTATTGATTTGTGAAAGTGACAGGACATCCTAAGCAGAATTCTTAGCCAGTTAATTTAGTAAGGGTGAAAATGGACATGTAAGATGGTTGTTCTCACACTGTTTAGCTGTAGGCATCTGATTTACAAACCTAGTCTCCCATGGATTCCTATATAGTCAGCAGAAACTGAGAGTTCCTCCGGTATTTTGTCCAGCAAAGACACAAAACGAGAGCCTAACCTAACTCAGATTCATGATTCTAACATGGTTGAGGTTATTCTTTGTGTAATGTGGATGAGCATGAGCCTATTGGTGGTAAATGAGATACCTGTATTTACTGTAGCATAGAGCATAGTGGTCATCTGTAAATGTACTCACAACAAAGCTGTATGAGAATGTGGATGGAAATTTGTTACAAAGGGTTCAAAAATAGAAGCTTTATAGGACAGTAGGACAGTCTTGTCCTGTGGTTGGTATTCCAAGTGTTAGAAACTACTTTCTGTTAGAGAAGTGTAAACCACTACATGTATATAGCACCAAAGAAATGTCCTCAAAGATAAAATTCCTATGTAGTGGAGTTTTACAAGTGCTGATCTTTTGAAGGAACCTATTTTGGGACTCCCTCTTGGCTTCTTTCCCAGGTTTTGGAGAGACTCCAGGTTTGGCAGGAGCCTGGCTTTTCTGGCAGAAGTGAAATACATTTTCCAGTCGTCCTTTCATGAGATGCATGGCAACAGAAGGTGGTGAACTGGTGGTGGTCTTTGAAGGTGATGCTGGTATGGGAATGCCTCTGGATTTAAGACTTCAATGGCAGCTGACTTAGCTCACCAAAAACTTTATTCAGTCTTTTAGTATTTGAATTTTAAAATGGTTTTGAAGCATGCGCAGGTTAAGAATGCAGTTTCAGATGATTAATCTAAAAATACTGAAAGAGTCTTTTAAAACAGAATAAGTTTGACTTCTTCGATTTCAGCATGTGTTCCACCAGATGAAGGAAGTTTGTAGAAGCTAAAGAAACCAAAATAACTTTCAGAAGCATTTATAGTGCATTTATATACTTCTGCTGCTTGCCCATCAAAGGAGATTATCTTAATCAGCAGAGGATAAATGGAACCTGACTTGCAATTTGCGAAAATAAACACGGTACATTAAGAAGTAAAGTTACTAAATCAAAAAGGAGGGTATGAATATCAATGGGAACAATGTACTCCTTAGATTAAAGCCATTGCTGGTGGATATTTAAGTCTAGACCAGAGGCACATTCAGAGGCACATTTTCTCCAGCTGTGAGTAGGATTTTCACCATGCTTCATACCCTCCCTACCCCACTCATATGAATGCACCTACTGAATACAGCATACAATTGGTTTCTTGTTTTCTGGAACAACCTGATAGGCACTGTGCAGCACAGTTGCACAAGGTGCAAATAATATGCACAGTAGAGAGCTGCCAGATGCAGGTGTCTGCAGCCGAAAGATTTCTTGAGCCTGCAGCTGAGGAGTAATCCTGGAAAAAGCAGCCCCAAGGGAGAGTCAGGTGAAATTGATTGTCTCAATGGACTGTATTTGATACCCTGACTGTACATTAACCATGTCTGATTCAAAACGGGAAATAGATCTATGGATATTCCAGCATGGTATTTACTCCATTCTTATTGCTTTCTTATTAAGAATCAATGTTACATACTGCAAGATAAACTGATTTACCAGTATGACATTTACCAGGAAAGCCACGTCACTGAAGAAGACAAACAGGAAGCCTGTGTTTCATCTATTCCTTGTCTGAGGACCCAGGACCATTACTACACTTAGGTGGGAGTTTTGCTTTCAACAGAAGTTGGAGGAGGACATTTAGTATTGTTTCAGCAGAATACCTGGCCTGGAAAGGTGGTGAACCTTGACTGAACAAAAGACTAGCTTCCCCGAAATTTCCAAGAAGTTTGATCTCTTTTTTGAAGTACTGACACCCTCAGATTTAGGAGGTTAACCTCACAGGGAGGCATTCAGATAAAATCCAAGTTGTTTTTTACTTCCAAGCCCCACTGATTGGAAAACTGAGATTATTCAGTATTAGCAGAGGGTCCTTGATGCCTCTAAAAGCCTAGTTACTTCTAAAAATAATATTTATGTATCTAGGATGCAAAAATGTAAGTGTTTAAAGTCAGGTATTTAGATTTTAACATTTTGGTTTAAGACAACTTGCTTTATTTTCCTTAACTTCTCCTACTCACTCTGTTTTATATTTGAGAATGAACATTGTTCTAAGGTTGTGCCATACAGGAGAGCTTCTGTGCATATAAAACCAGAGCTGATGATGTACTGTATGAATCTGAAGGCAAGCTGCAATTATATAGTAAAAGGTCGTGGAAATTTTCCCAGAATATTTTACATAAACAAGTTATTTGTTCATTCAATAAACCTGGAATACTTCAAAGCAACTGTTTGTGTTAAGGGCGAAACAGAAAATTTTGGTTGGCAGAATGCCAGCCTCATACCTCGAGAGTTGTCAAGCACATGCATAAACATTAGGAAGCTAATATGTTTGTACTGAAGGGACAGCTCCAGCCAAAAGCATATTTTTGGGTGGAACATCCTGATGTGTTCGTGCATATGGCCTATTGGTGGAAACAAAATGACTGGTGTTGGCTGGCTAGTCTGGTTTGGGAGGCCTGGCACAAGCAGCGTTCTTGCACAGGTTGCACTTCAATTTATTGCAGGTAGAAGGCTTTGTGCTTCTTACTTTTGTTCTGCTTTTAGAGCTATAGGGAGAAGTCTGGGGTCATAGTATCTCAAATTGTTATTTGTTAGGTTCGTAGCAGGAAAATATAGTTTCTAACTGAGAGCAGAACTGGTGTCTCTTGTGTTATACTGCAGGAACATGGGCCTCTCATTAGTCTGCGGGGAAAAAAAAAACTAGCAAAAATATGAAGCTGGGTAGATACTGTAAAGCTGTATTCATGGATATTTATTCAAATGCACTCAGTTCAACTGTGCTCAGATTTTACTTTTTTTTTTGATTGTGCCTTCAAGCATACGTGTGGTTGTTTATCCCAGTTCCTTGCCAAGCTGCATATAGAGAGAGAGTTAAGAAAAAGAATGCTAGAGACTTTTTTACAGCTTGCAATAACTGACCATATAACTCACTGGCAGTTTCACAAAGAGCCAAATAGACAAAATCAATTAAAAAGCAATAGTTTTTCAAACCCTGCCAGGCTGTAATATATTTATGAATAAAATAAATTATTAAAATATGTTTATAAACATTTATAAAAAAAAATGTTGTATTACCAACAACTTCATAAATACCGAAGTCTGCTTGCAGGAAATTACAAACAAATGTTTTAGTCATGCCATCCATAGCTTATTACAGATAACGAAAAGCGTATCTAATTGTGAGATTTACTCTGTGTTCTTTGCTTGTGTGTGTAAGAGAGTGAGGAGGTTTACTGTAGCGGACCATATTTGCCAGCAAAAAATAAACCCTCTGAAGGAGAGCAGGCTGATTGTAGGGAAGCCTTTCCCAGCTGTAGAACTGTTTCTGTGGAGCTATTTAGCAGAGGTTTTTCCAAGAACCCCTCTCTGAGGAGGTAGGTTCTTCTTTATAGAGAAATATCTGTGAGAAGCAAACTGCACTGAAATTTTGGATTGTGCTCAGCTTATTTTGGCAGGTCCTCAAAGCATGCAGAAATTTGTCCTCTGAATTTTAATAAGCCATTTTTTTCTTCACTGATTGTGAAGAGTGATCCCAGAAAGACCAGCTTCTACTCATACTTGAGTATCTAAACGGGGTACCTAATTTGAACCAGTTGTGGATGCTGTTAAATGGTGGGGAAACCTAAGAAATGCAGAACTCTGGTCTCATCTCTTTTACTGGCTCCGCCTGAAAATCTCAAATTTATTATCAGTGCAGTATCCATTACTTGCCTTTCCTCTTCTAGAGGATTTGAGGTGCTTGAGATGAATTGTGTTGTTCCTGCCATGTTAGGGTGACTAATGAATCACGCCTAACTTCAGCTTTAACAGAAGCAGCTTTTAGGTACTGTAGCTGCTTCTTGAGGTAGGCTGAAGGAAGAAGAAAAAGAAAAAAAAATTGATTTCTGACCAAGTGATAAATACATCATAATGCCTCGGTAATATTCATTACAGTGTAGCTTATATACAAACGTTTTCAAACTCGTTTTCATCTGGGTCCTAAGTACTTCACCTAAGCAGTAAAAGGATGCTATAGGGGAGGTTCTGCCGAGCTTGTCACCAGTGTTACTGTTATTGATAGCTGACATTGTGACCAAATAAGAGCATCTGTGCATAGACTAGGCCGTGGAGAAGTTGAGTTCCTTATCAAAAACCTTGTTGAGAACAGTCTGTTGAAATAGTATAGTTTTCAGCCTTATCCTGTGTTTCCCAGATCCGTTTGTACAGCTGGAGCTATGCAACCATGCATTAAAACGGCAAAACTACAGCAAACCAAAACAACCTACCAACACTTCTGAGAACTGACGTGTTTCTCAGCTGTTACAAAGTGAGCTAAGCTGAGCTCTCACTAGTCCTTTTTCTCTTCCCACTTCAGGAGATACTTCAGGGGCCTGAAGGGTAGACTGAACCTCCAGCTGCCAGAAATTAGAACAGCTGGTAAAATTTATTAGGTTATTTTGAAGGCCAGCACATTGCCTGCCGACCCAGGGGAGCAGGAGAGTGGTGTAGAGGTCAGCCCAAGTTAGCATCTGACTTTTGTGTTGCTGTGGTCCGTCTTAGGTCTAGCTTATTTAAGCAATGGAAGAAAACAATCTAGTTCCTGTTCAATACAGATAATTACAGGGTAGTGAACTAGTAATCTCTTGACATATCTTCTAGCTCTGTATTCTAGAGGACAATCTGCCAGTGACTACTTTTTTTTTCATATGTGGGCCAGAACTTTCAAATTGGATATTTTTAACTTTGCATTCATGATGCTCCCCTGTGTTGAAATGGAAGGGCACAAGTTGAATTGGATCAGCAAATAAAGCTCCACTAATTTGGGTTTCTCATAATCCAAATCCCTACAAACACCTAAAGGAAAGAGAAATCAAACTTTAATTTATTAAAAAGAACAGAGGAAGAAAGAAAATATAATAAGGCGATGTGAGGCTATTTCTCTGTTTTTTAACCCCAAGGGCAAACTTGCTGGCTGCTGCCTCACCGTGGACTGGGTCAATCAAAGAATTACATCCAAGGGAATCTGAACATCATTCTTTCCACTTTTTTACATTCTGTTATGATGCCAGGTTTTTGAAAGGATATGAAGAAAAAGTTGGCAATGGGAGGCAGGAGGGGAAAGAGCAAGATCATAATTCAAGCTTTCAGCCTGGCTGTTTTTCCTGTAGTGGTTGTGCAATGCCAAAAATGCTTGCGTGCAGACTTCACATGTAGTTCTGATCATTCTCACCTCTGATAAATTTCAGGCCTAGAGATGGAGATGGTACAACAGCCATGCTGTCAAGAATGCTGGCATTCTCCCCAGCTCTGTGCGCAGGATCCACCTGGCAGGTGCTTATTGATTGAACCATCTGGCTCTGAACCATCTGGCTCTGCATTATAACTGCAAGAATGCAAAACTTGCATGAAACGGGATAGGCATCATCTGTGCAAGGCACTCACTGGATTCAAAGTCACTGCATTAACATTGACAATGGCATGGCAAAAACGACTGATTTGTTATGCCTCGCTGCATCCAAACGATTGTCTTTAGTGAAACGTAGTTAGAGAGAAAATGCACGTCTGATTAGAAAATAAACCACAGTCATTAGACATTAGGGAGAGAAAAGCTCTATCCCATCAGCGATAAACAAACCCTGTATTGATCTGGAATTGCTGGTGCATATCATCCTTTCCCTTATGTGACAGGATATTAGAGAAGAGATGTAAGTAGTTTTACAGTTGCGTAGCCTACCTGATAAGGAGGTCAAAAAAAAGACTGGATTTGTTCAGTTTGTTTTTCTCTGTGCTTGTTGAGGCATGTTGGCATCCAGGCAAGTTCAAAGATTGCTGTGACACCAGCAGTGTTTGTCTCCAAACAGGGGGCTCTGTACCCTTCCTGTTCTTTGCCCAGCAACATGCATAACGCCTCATGTTTTGTTAGATAAAATTAACATTAATATCTTTTTAGACTTCAAAAGTTGGAGGAACTATGAAATAGCCAGTTCTGGCTCTTTGTGCCTCATTCTGCAAAAATTTCCCAGTAAGACTTCTTCCTTTATGAGCAGCGTGTAATGCCTTAGCATCATACAGCTTCCCCAGGCTGTGCAAGGTGCAGTGGCTGATGAAGAGTGTGAGGCTTTGAACCCTCACGGCCCCTCCTCAAGTGGTGCAGCACTCCTTTCATTGTGTCAGTGTTTTCAGGAGTCAAAAGCACAGCAGAAACTGGGCAGAAATACTTTGCAGTGAAAATAGTGGATTCCTCAGCGATTATTTGTAGGGCTCTAGCACAGAAATATAATGCATGTTGCGAACTTTTTTAGGGATTTTTTTTATCTGTTGCATATCATACAGCTAATATTATCTAGTAACATGATCTCAATTAAGTTACCTGGAAATATTTGTTTCTCTGTTCCTGAAGAAGACCTCCAGAAGTTGTCTTAAGGCTGCAATTTAAAGTTCTCCATATATGTAAGGAAAATCCAATGTGGATGGAGATACGCGAGTTTACTCCTGATCTGTGTAGTCTCAGTAAAGTCCCTGGGCTCTGCTGCTTGTTCCCTAAATTGCAGGGGTCACGAGGAATGAATATCGGTTGTGTCGTGCCTAAAGACTCTTTCATAACACAGAAACTTGAAGGTGCAGAATTCAGGTCTCAATAGAATCAATCTTTGGAAATAGTCTCCATGTACCTTTGTGTGTGTGTGTGTGTGTATGTTCCTAAGATTCAAAGGGAGATGTGCATGGTATTCATCCCATCCTATACCACCAGCGGGGTTATGTCTGGAAAACCCCTGAGCAGGGCTGCCATCTGAGTGGCAGAGCTAACATTAGCTGGCTGCAGAAGAGCACTGGTTTTGCAGAGCAGAGGGCTTAGTCGCGGCTCTCAAGTTGTAGCATGAGCAGCTCAGCCTCCTGTTCTCTTTCTCTCTATCCAGTTTCTGAGGACAGAAGAATCTCAGCCCAATGGACAGACACAAGCTTCTGGTACCATGCGTTGTACCAGGGAATGGAGCTGGAACTTGGTAGGAGAGGCAAGGAGAAAATCAAATTTTGCTGGTAAGGGGGACAGGAAAGACAAAACAGAGCAGCAGCAGGTGTGGGGGGTGGGATAGTTGCAGGCTGTGGTTTTCTGCCCACATCTGGTTTTCCTCTCTTCTTTGTCATGGTATTTGTTACGCTGATGCATACCATTACAGAGTGAGCTCTGAACCTAGTGTGTCCGCGCAGGCCTTAATTCCCTCAGGCAGGCTTGTGCTACAGTGATTCTTTAATCACTGTGGTTATCCCAGCAGTGTCCATATCCAAAATGAAAGTAATTTAAAAGTAGCTTGTGAATACTGAAAAAAATAGTTGAAAGTTTTTTATTTTAATAACAGCATAATACCAATTGTTTACATCTATTGGACCGATTATATTGTAAATGTTACTTGCCCTAGTAAACCATAGTAAAAATCTATTAAAACCCTAGTAAACGTACAAAATTATTTTATTATACCAAGTTTAATTCTCTGGGTACAGACTCTCTCACCAAAATTCACCTCTTCATCTACACGTCTGATTTTGAATCCGGTATTATTCTCTCTCATGGGAGAAAAATTATAAGCAAGATTCACTAGGAAGTTACAGGCGGATTACATTTTTAATTATTAGTATCTTATTTATTACTTGCTGAACACTGATGAGGCATTTGGCATTGCACTGATGCATTTGAGGGTGCTTTGTTCTGCATCTGGCTGTTGAAAGCGAGTTACGTGCCTGTGTGTGGGGATATGAAGAAGCAAAAGATCCTAAACTGAAAAGGGAGCAAGTATCTTTATCCTGTGTATTTCTAGATGAAAGTAGTTGAGGAATACTAGAAACTTAACTCTACTAATTCAGTAGTGTAGTATCTGTAATATGTGAAAATAAGCTTCTGATCCAGGCTTTTGCTGCAATATTAAATTTCTCCTTTTGCAAGTAAGTGATAGTCACTGAGCAGGCCTTTTGGTATCTGTCAAAATGTACATTTAGTTGACTAATATGAAGAGGTGGGAGGCTGTATGCCTTTTATCTACCCTCGAGCAGACATGTTTAAGACTCTGTTTAACTTTCACTGATGTTGCCAGCAATATCTGTTAAAGATTATATTTTCTCAGTTTCAAAATCCATTCAGATGAGACAACATGTAGAGTTACAGTCAATGTTTTGAAGTTAATCTGTCTTTTTTTTTTTTTTTTTTTTTGCTAAGGGTAGTGTCTTTTTTTTTTGCTGGAGTGGAAGCCTGCCCAAAGTGACATCATCTGAAGTTAGGTTCAGAGAAAGAGGAGGTGGTGGGAAGTATCCTTGGAAAGAGAGAGAGATCTTAACATTCTCCAGCCTCCCTTCTTAGCCCAGCATCAGATTAGAGTATCAGCTATACACAGAACATGGGCTTTTGAGGGGACAGCATCATTTGAACAGGTAAAGCAGGGATCTTGCTAAGTTACAGACTCATATGAAGGCGGGCAGCAAACTGCAGTGCTTTTACAGACCCGTGGTCTGTGCATCTCCTCTCGGCGTCACTAGAAAATTAGATTCATATTGCTCAGGATAAATGAGGAGTGTAATCAAGAAATAAAGAGTTTGGGCTATCAGGCTGTCAAATAAATAAATAAAAAAGGAGAAGAACAGAAGGGAATAGTATTGAACTAAAAAGAAACTTTTGCTGGCATTTCCTACTTTTTGAATACAGTCTTAACCTGGTGTATGTGTGTGCGTTATACCCATGAAATATACGTGAACAATGTTAAGGAAAGGAGGGGAGTTTTTCAGCTGGTGATTATTTTGTTATAGCCAGCCTTTGTAATTTGTATCCTTTTGAGTTAAGATTATCCAGAGGCTTTGCTTACTGATTAAAATTTGAATCAAACACACTGAAACCTAACAGAAGGTAATGTTAATGAGGTTCATGCCTGAACCTTATGTTTTACAGTCTTTTGAAGCCTTGTTAAAGTTCGTTGTGACTTCTACACTTGATACATTCTTGAAAGGCAGCTGGATGCCCAGCAGTATTGACCAGAATTCCGTAGCACAGTTGTTGATAGCACTAGCAAACACGATATTTAAAGAAAAGGGAATTAATGAGAAACCAGAACTGCATTCTCAAGTGCTGTCAGCTTGTTCTCCAGAAAAAATATTGATTCAGATTGCTAGAACACCTACCTGTTTGACCTTTTTCACTTCCATTCACGGGAAGATTTACACAATCTTGAGAATACAGAATCCACACTTCAGAATGTATATAAGAAAACTTGTCTGTGTGTTTCTGAAGACACAGAATACTTGTTTTCAAACTGTTGATGAACGTGGTGGTATTTCATGTAGTGGGCTATATGAAGCTGTACCAGAAAAGTTAGAGTACCAAGTCATGGCACCAATGCCCACATACTATCTACAGTTATGTCGGTGGGCTCTGGCTTTCTGACGTGTTGTAGCTGCACTTGTCTAGTCACACCACTGGAACTCCAGTAGATAACCACAGAGGCCGGTCAGCCCGTGAGAGCAGCGAGTGCTGTAGAGCTCAGAACGATTCAAGCAAGTTGTTAGCAAATCGGAGCTGTATGAACTCTTCCAGTGAACCATCTTCCTGACAAAATTACCCCTTTTCTGCTTTTGAAAGCAGATCATGAATTTGTGACTCATTCCTGTGTAGTTTACTTAAAAGGATTTTATCTTTTGGTTACAGAGTTTGTCTACACAATTTGTAATCGGTCATCTAAGATGCAAATTAGTCTGTTTGAGCTTTGAAGTTTATTAAACAGCTTTTGCTGTTTTCAGAGTATTTGTAAACATTCATAACTGTTGCGTGATCTTATACATGAATAATAAAATCTTTTCAGTGTGCAGCTTTTATTCTTTAAAGCAACAATGTTCACAAATGCATTTTCGTTTCATTTTCCCAAAGCTAGACTGAACTGCATTTACATGAAAGGTTCATTTATTATTTACAAGGATTTTTGAAAAAAATATGAAAGGGAAAACATAGGATTTGGTAGATAAGCTATTAAAAATATTTAGGCAGTTCATACGAGAGGGATTAAACTGTAGTGATAACATCACCTTGGAATTAGTGGTTTCATACAGCAGCTTCTGTCATGTAGAAAATTACTTTTTTTCTACTATAGTTTGCCTATTGAGCTTTATAAAATCAGTTGCCTCTGTGATCTGCATTACAACAGCTAAATGAGTAGTTTAAGGGGCTTTTAAAATATTTTTATTTTTGTTACAAAGTTAGTAAACTAATGCGAATAAAGTATTCATGAAGAAGTCATTAAAGCTCTTAACTTCATATTAAACTCATACATTTCATCTCTGAAGAAAATGGTGGATGGTGGACTCTTAATCATTAGGACAACTTGTTATTAATCCTTTTATAAGCCATTTAGTTTTATCAGGGCCAGTTTTTAGTAATGTCAGATGAACATGCCATTCTTGAGAAAATCCCAAAACGCTGCCGGCTGCTGCTTGCCTTGAAATGGTACAGAGTGCTAGCTCCCCCTTCTACGTTTAGATCCTCTGACATAATTTTTATCAGTGTATCACAGAAAAGAGATGTTACATTTAAGAGAAAGGGAATTTACCACCACTCAAAACTTCTTCTGCTTTAACTGTGAGTATTACATATTCTTGGCCCATTTGAGACAATATTGGCCTTGGTCTAAAAGCTCTTCTGTCATTTCTCATCAGCACTGATACTCAGGCAGTTCCTCCCTCTTCTGAGTATGCCAATTTCTGCCTTTCTGTGCCATAATGCTGTGGGATGGGGAATATGTGCTCTGTCATACTGATCCATAAGACCACAAAGCACTTCCATTATAGTGAGGCACAGTGCAGCCTTACTGAAGAGTTGTTGAAAATAGTCATAAACTAGAGGCAAGAACAGACATCACAGATTTGGTTTAGGAGGGTAGCATCCCCTTTTTTTCATACTCCTGGTTTACTGTGAAAAGAGGTACACGGAAAACAGGGCCTCCTCCCCAGCCAGAGTTCTGGAGGCAGAATGGAATGCATATAAAATACTTCCATGAATTAGCTTATCAGATTCAGTGTCCAATATTTGCAACTTTTTTTTTCCTTTGGCTTTTAAGGCAGATGAGATAACTGAAGTTTATATGGTGTTTTCTCATTGGTTTGTAAGGGGTTATTACAGCTGTTATATTGCATTTCAGAAGGCATGGACTTGTTCCTGTTCCACAGAGGACCATCTGCAAAGCATTCCAACCAGTAGGCCTCCATGGGTGGAATATTCCACATGCAGAAGTCTTCCGAAATACATTTAGCCAATACGGAAGCAAAAGCAATGTGGTTTACTCGAAATGGGAAACATATTATGAAGGAAGTCAGTACAAAGTAAAACAGAGATATTTATAAGAGCAGAGAACACTGCCCCTATTAGATATTTCACCTGCAAAGCTAGACGCTGTGGAGAACGGCAACAAGTATAAATACTGAAAAAATAGGAGAATGAGTACACCTCTTTTCAGCTTCATTAGCTCAGTTCAGATCTGAATTTATTCCTAAGCTTTTAAAAGCACTTCAGTATTGATCTTTTCTTATTGTGTAGTTTCTTGTGCTCTTTCTTCCTTATCTTGTACTTTAGAGAACAGGCTGAGAAGCTGATGACCTAGATTCTGCTCTTGGGTTTGCCACAGACTACCTGTGTCATTTGACTTATTGAGGTAAATAGTCTCCTTGTGCTGTAATATAGAAGTAAGATAGCATTTTCTACGTACCCAAGATATTTCAAAGTAAATTCATTAGTGCTTGTAGTGTTCTCCATTTTGGTGAGTGCCACAGAAACTAATGACATTTGCAATGGCAATAAATAATGGATGCTACATTTTTAAACCTTTGTGAAAGAAGTTTGTGTATTTACACAGAAGAAAATCTCATTTGTATATGCAAATTTAAGTAATCTGTCCTCCTTGCCACAAGATGCTTGGAGGCAAAATTACTGTAGGTTGAAAAAGGAGTGGAGAAAATGTTGAAAGGAAAATCCACTGAAAGCTATTAAATACCAAGACAGCAGCTCTCAGGAAGTCTAAAAACAGTAAACTGGTGTTTTGAGAAGGTTTCCCAGTAACCTTCAGTCAGCCTTTGCTGCTGAGCACAGCCAGAGGCATGGTGCTGGGATAGCTGGGCCTTTGTCTGACCTTTGCTGCCATTCTTAGGTTCTTTTGGCTTTGTAACCTTAGCATCAATAGTCCTCTTGTTGTGCCTGAGCACAGACCAGTTTTACTGCTTTGTCTTCAGTGTAGGCAGATACCCAAAGCACTAGATTCTCCTTAATATTCTAGTCTCTCACATTTGAAGCAGAGTATGACCAGACAGACACGTGTCAATCCAAAGGTCTTCACAAGGAGCTGCAATCGGACTTTACAAATGATGTGCCTTGTTTCTGGTGTGACAAAGTTTCGTCTCAAAAGTCTCAATCACTGGCACTTGTCTTGAAGTAAAGTCTGTGGAATAATAATGCTCCAACCCTGTGAGTCATTCCAGTGAGCAGGGACCCTTACAAAGAATTAAAATGGGAAAGAATTCATAGTATGAAAACATTGTCTCTAATGCACTCTCTCAATCTGTTCTGTTGTAGAAATTTGTGAAGAGTGCTGTACACAATGATGGAGCTAATAGAGTAGGAGGTGGAACACTTAATTACGGTACAAAGCAGTACTTAAAAACCCGTGGCAATAGGTAACTACAATAAAGTACGCTGTAGACCTTTTCTAAGCTTCAGTATGAAGAGAGAGTTGGGCTTAATTAAGAGCAGCAGTTTCTGGCTCCTGAATTGTAAGTCTCGGTGTATCATAGTTTTCCTGCTAGTTGGGACAGACATTTATATACCTCTTAAGGAAGATTTTCATTTTTCAAGCTTGCAGTGGGACAATGAAAACTGACTGACTTTACCCATAAACTTAATGGAGCCCTGGGGGCATGGAGGAGGGATAGCTGTAAGAGCTCTCGCTGCTTTCCAGTTGAATGTTACGTTATTTCTCGAATTCAACTGGACTCAAGTAAGAAATTGCCTCTTTGCTTTCATAATTACCAGAGAGACATAAATTCAGCAACATGTGCTTGGTCAGCTGTTGTGCTTTTCTCCTAAGCAGTGAATTTACAGCATGCACATGCTCTGAAGTGGTTATTTTCTTATCATTTGTGGTATCTAAGCTTTTTTCCTGATAAATCTAATTCATATGGTTTGACAGTTCAAACAATGTGTTTTCTGCGTCTCGGGAGGGAACGTATGGCTTACTTTTGGTTTAGTAACTTAAGAGATTAGGTTTTGCATAATGTAAATCTGAGGTGGGTGGTATTTTGTCTGTAATGCTATGAATGCAATTAGTGAGATAAATACAGAGCTAAATTCATTTTCTCTGAAAAGAGGCAATCTGATTGCTATGCAAAAGCACCTTTATTAGCAATACTGGTGCTTCATAATGTGGTTAGCAGTGCATAGACTGGCATTTTGATTTGCAGCTTTAAAGAATTCTGGGATGAATAAAACATGGAATTAATTGCCAAAGAAGAACCTTTGCCAGACTAGATGAGATCTACTGTGCTGAATAAAAGCTATAACCTGTGACAGGCTCTGTTTCACTCCCAAAGGAAATGATGTCAATACCAGAAAAGGTTAAATAGCACTTCAAGTAATTTGCAGCTGCCAGAGTTCTTTCCCCTTTAGATGTAAGGTTGAGGGTAAACATGTATTTGTGTGTCCTATCATCCTGCGGCAGGTACAATTAGAACGGAGCCGTGAAGAGTGTCAGACTTCATGCTCTGGATCAATAAATTTGGATCAGTGTCTCAGTTGATTTTGAAGCAGGAAAAGCTGTTAAGTTGGCAGGGAGAACAGGCGGATTTGGGTGCCTAGGAGAACAAACAGAAAATGCATATATAATTTTAGGAAAAATATAGTAGTGAATATTATTCCGTTCTATCATTTTTAACGGAGCTATTAAATTTACCTGAGGTTTGCTGTGGATCTGCCTAGAATTGATGCATCTAGTTGAATATAGACTGTTCAATAGCTCAGTTTTTAAACCCTGTAAAAGTGAAATCCAGGAAAGAAAAGATGTATAGAACAAAGTTGGAAAACAAACAACAACAAAGCCCCGTGTTCAACTGTTTTTTAAACAATAGACATCAAGTTTAAACAAAAAGCCATCAACTGGGAAACTGGTCAGTAGAGACATATGAGAATACTTAGCCTGTTTTCTGGACCAGTTGTACTTTTTACAAGAGGAAAAAAAAAAAGTTGCATGAAGCTCTAACAGGCAAGTTTTGGTCTAAAAGCAATTTGTGTGTGCAGAGACTGCATTTGGTGGTTATGATGTTGCCATCCAAAAGCCCTCACAGGAGGCACCTTGTAAATAAATTGGGCTTCTGTAGGAGTGTACAGATTTTCTGTGCAGGTTTTTATCATTGTGGCAGCCTGTGAGACAACCAGCAGTGCGCATTCCTAACATTGCCCAAGTTGTTGTTGGAAACCTAGGCAGTGCTTCAGAAAGGTGGGAAGGACCCTGAAGCTGAGCACTGTTGTCTGCTGGTAGCTCTGCATTAGTGGTTATTTCTTGACAAATGCAACCATGCTGAGGAAGATCTATTAAACAGTCTAACAAAATGCCAATTCCCCTTGATTTTTCTGATGTTACATTTCTGTTGACTGGTGATGTATCTTTCAGGTTCGTTAGGGGAAGGAAGAGAACAGAAAATTTTGTGGGTTCTCACAGACTTCATTGACTGCAGCCAGGTAGCTCCTATAACAAGCCCAAAGGAGATCCAGTGCCAGCCTCACACATTTGTTGGGTTTGTGAAGGATGGCAGCTGGACCAGCACAGCAGCAGACCCATCATGTGTTGATGGGACCTTTGCTATGAGGGGAGTTACTAGTCAACCAAGAGCAGCAACATCTTCCCTTTTTTTCCAGATTTGTGTACATTAGACACACTCACGCACTCCCACAAATCTAGATTTGTAAAGTTTGATTTCCCAATATGGTCTTTAAAAGCCCATAAAACCACTGTGTGTATGTGTCTAGTGTAACATAATATAGAGGAGGAGAAAGACAAGCAGAAAGATTGTTTTAAACTGCTTGCTTTAGTGAACAGTTCCAGAATAATACCACTGAGAAACACAAACTGTTCTGGAGGCTGTGACAGAGGGAATCTTGCTGATATGGCGTATGAGAATATGAGCTCAGTTACAGCTTCATTCCTTTGTTCGTACTGAATGATACGGAGATGGGAGAGAAGGAGATCGGAAGAATTTTAAAGAAAGGAGTGCATGACCAAGGATTTTTTTTCCAAATGTGTAGATTTCTTAAATTCATATTCATTTCTATGTAAATTATGAATTAAAAGGTTCTTTTATTAACAGCTAGTAGGCTTAGGGGAATCATGGGAGCATCTAGCAGAAGAAGAAATAAGCAGAGTATTCATCTATGTAGACTTGGAATGAATAAAACACCCATACCAAAGCAATTTTGATATCAATATTTGTCATACTTTCATTGGTATATTTTAATGGGCTGTTTTTCTGTAGATCTATGCACAATGGTGAGGTGAATAATTTAAAAAAAAAATAATAGAGAAAGAGAGTGAGAAAAGCAGGAGCTTTCTAATGAGAAATGAATATCCATACCCTGGATTTTCAGGGTTGAGTCTGCAGTATAATTAACTAGAAGTTGAGCTCTTTCACATGTAAATTAAGTCATTGAGAGCACTGCCAGCTGTAATCCTTTTTGCTTATGGGACTTTGCAGGTTTGCAGGCTACTTTTTTAATTGAAAATTCTTAAAATTGATTTTTTGTGTGTCTTTTATGTCATATTGGGGTTTTCACTACTGTCACATTATGTTATATGATGCAAATCATACCATGGTCAATTTAATTTGAGGCTAATGAATATGCCTTAGACTTCTCTGAGGAAAGTAGTTAATAGAAGGGCATTTCAAAGAACTATCTTATTTTAGAATTTCAGCATCAAGAGGTTTTTTCCCAGCTAAGGCTATTGATTCTCTTTTTCTGACCTATTTCAGTGTGTAACAAATAAATCTCATTTATGGGGCTTATGAAAAAACTTCAGCAAACAAAGAAGATTGAAAGTTTTACATATTAAAATCTCACTGTAATCATGAAGCCTAAGTAGGAGTCTACGTTATATTTTATCTCAAATTGTTGTGGATCAAACTTCCAGCCATGGCCACCAAATGCATGATTATTTGTCCATGGCAGTTTTCAGTTATATCCGTTAGGTCTAGAGATGAGTTAGTGGCTGTTGAATATTTTTCTCACTGTATGCAATTCTCATGTTTTCCATGCACCTTATTAATCTCTGTGCAGGTACAATCTCAAAATGCTAAAAGAAGCATTTATGTATGAGGTAGCTGTGAAATAGAGACAGCTGATGGATTGGTTGAGTCAAGAAATGATGGTTTTGGGAAGCTGGACAATGCCATGTGGTTCTGGATGGACCCATAAATGCATCTCACTATCAGTCGTCAGATGTACCTTGCTGAAAGACTTGTGCTTGCCAAAGACTGTGAGTTGTTTACACACACAGATTATGCATTTTATTTGAGTCTGCGTTAATACAGCACAACCTTTCTTGCTGCAGCACTATTGCTATCATGTTATTTGGCACTATCTATAGCTATTCTCCTGTGGGGTAGAGGTTTTGACAATACTGGTATAAAGGATCTTTGTGTATGTTTATGGTGCCCATGGTAGGGATTGTGTGAGTATCATATTTTAATTAAAGAAACAAAAATAAGAAGCCCAACTCAAGAAACAAAAGTAAGAAGCCCAACTCTTTAAGCCAAATGTTAGATTATTTTGTCTGTCTTGCAACTAGGTATTAGCCTTCAAGCAACCAATACTATGATTACTTTTTCTTCCTAAGGTGTGACTTTGTTCATGTATGTGGCTAGTAATTCACTTTAAAGCCCACATCCTTTGTAAACAGATCTGTCTTCCCCTTTCTTACCTCTGTGCAGTTGATTTGGCCTACATGTCCTGTATGACTATGGTCTATTTCATTGTTCATTGTGTCTCTTGGTTATTTCTCCAGTTCACCGAGGTGAGTTGGAATTAATGATCCTCTTCTCTGGTCTGTGCTGCCTGTGATCAATACAGGAACATACTTGGTGGTGGTTAATCATATACAGTTCAGTGCTTTTTGCCTGAAATACCCACCTTGCTATAACTGGTGATTGGCACGGAGGTAGGCACATCGATTTTCTGTGTACTCTTTTGTCAGGACTCATCTACAGGAAATGTGTGCATGTTTCTGATGTATATGATAGAGGATATCAGTTTGTCTCCTGAAAACTGAGGATTTCACAGAGGGTGCTATCAATGTTACATAGTTATGTACCACCTAAGAAGTATGTGTATTGGTGAACTCTTCTACAGAGTGACTGTACCTGTGCTGATCTGATCTCACAATGAGCGTGGTACACTTGTTAGCTGACTTCCTATCTGCTTTAGCTGGTAGACCTTGTGATCCAGTAGCCATTTTTCCTCCTTTAAGTTTGTATTGACTGTTTTGTCCAAGCTTAATTCCTGAGAAGCTAAGAGTGAAAATTTCTTAGTCTTTGGAATTTGTAGAGTGTATCAATACAAGCTTAATGCTATCATCTGAAGAATGCCAGAGTGAATAACGAAAAATTGATGTTTCTATAAACTGAGAATGTGATATTGCTAGTGCTACGTATATTAAACTGCCAGAGGGAATTTTTCTTTAGTTCCGATAATTGAACAAGACTATTAGGAACAAGTCAAAAGCTATTTTGTTTTCAGTTGTTCAAAACTGCACAGTTTAGACACATTCCTTGTTTGCTTTGTGCCTGTTTGAAACCATTTTGTTCTACATCTGTGTGGTCATCTCCATTAAATTTTATTGTGAAAGCTTGCTGCATACGACCTGGTGAACTGACATTCAGGGATAAGGTGACCATCTGCTCATATACCCAAAGCTTTGTGCTTAGAATTACATTTTACTTTGACAATGGCAGGCCCTGAATGGCTCCTCTAAAGGGTCAAATGAAAACAGAAGCCAACGGAAGGCAGCTTTCATTAGTACAGAAACCTGTTGCATAACTTCTTAGGGTGTAGGTCAGACAAGCCAATTACTGGTTAAGGTAGAACCTTTAAACCATCTATACGTTGATTCCAAGTCTCAAATTTATCCTTGCTGTCAATCCATTAACTTCCCTGAAATAACACCAAGGATGCTTTTGGGTTTTAGTTCACTTTCAACATTTTCTGAGCTCACTTGTTTACATCTCACTCATCTTCTGTATTATTTCTTCGCTTCACTCAACAATGTTTTCCTGTACTGAAGAAGTTGGGACTTAGCTGATTCTCTTGGTAACCCAGACATTCCTAATGTGGGAGCTGGGAATGTATAAAACTAGCACTAATCTCTTTCAGTGCAACTTAAAACTTGTTACCCCATTCTCATTAGTTTTATACTGGTTGGTTGGTTGTTGTTTTTAAATTAAAATAAAAAAAAAACAACATAGTATCCAAAATTCCAATTTTTACGGGTTTTCTGGGGGAAGAAGGTCTGAAGAGTTCATTCTTAAAATTATGTGACATTGAGAATGGAATAACTGGATACAGAAAGTGAAGATAGGACTTATGATCAAAGTCATACTAGAGCCTCAATCTTCATCTGTAAGAGAAAGTTCTCCTACAGTCATAATAGCTTTTCAGTAATAAAGATGAGTTAGGTCAATTGTAATTTATGTCGGAGTATGAAGCAGCAGAATCCCAGCTGGAGCCAGAACTGCATGGATCCTTTCCATCTCTCTTACACTGATAGCACAGAAAATTTATCTTTTTTCATTACTTTTTTTTTTTTTTACTCGAAATCAGCATTGCAATGTGGTTAATGCGGGCTTGAAGCCCGAGTCTCTTTACAATGGATTTCATGTTCTGTATTGATTTGGCAGAAGGCAGGGATTGACCTGGAAACCATGTTCTAATGGAGGCTGTATTTCTTTGCCTTCAGCTTTTCATTTTGGACATATCTTTTTCTTTTACAGAGATCACCATATTTGAAGGACTACATGTGCAAATTGCATGTACTATGCCTATGTGGCCACTGACTGTCTTCTCTCTGTTTTTTAGAGTGGTCCTGTTTGTCTGATATTATTCCAGAACCACAGAAAGGTGGAGGTTGGAGGGACCTCTGGGTCCACCTGGTCCAAGCCCTGCTGAAGCAGGGACACCCAGAGCAGGGTGCCCAGCACCAAGTCCAGGCACCTTGGAAGATCTCCAAGAGGAGACTCCCAACTTCTCTGAGCAGCCTGTGCCAGTGCTCTGTCATCCGCACAGCACAGAAGTGCTTCCTATATTTGGAGGGAGCCTCCTATGTTCCACTTTGTGCCCACTGCCTCTTGTCCTGGCACTGGGCACCAAAAAAGAGCCGGCTCTGGCTTCCTTGCACCCTCCCTTCAGGTATTGATTTGATACGTTTGATAAGATTCCACTGCGTCTCTCCTAGCCTCTCCTCACAGGAAAATATCAGAGCTAGAAATAGAGGAGTTACTACATAGCTATATAATTTGAGAAACAAATTAAAAATAGGAAAAATTATTTCCTAAAACAAATAATAAAATGGATGTTAGATTCTAGTCCGTTCTAGAAATGTTGTAGAGACAATTGCAAAAATTGGTCTTTCTTCATGGCAACGTAAGGAGGAAATCACATGATGACCATTTTGTGAAAACAATATTTTCTTACAGCTGTTTGCCATTGCTGTGTGCTCTGAGCCTCCCTGGAATTAGGTGTGATAGTATGTGCATATACAGAATTATTACAGGACACAAAGTGATGCATGTAGAACTGTTTCTTCCTCTGCACTGTGAAAGCAAATTCCTTTGGAATTTCTTTAAAACTTGTGGTTTCTAAATTATGTGTTAGCTTCCAGTGTAACAGAATTTAATGTGTACAGGTGTGGGTTGCATTTAGGAGTGTAGATCTGATTGTGGGACATACACACATAAGTTTGTCTGTATCTGATTGCATTTCTCAGTGCACGGGATTCTATATTTTGGTGCTGGGTATTAATACAAATCTAAGTAAATGGATCTGGATTTACATACTTTGGACATCTTAGAATGTGGCCCAATGAAGGGACTGAAAGTAAAAACACCTTTAGGGGATTTTCTATTCAGGAATCTGTTTTTTGATTTTTTTTCACAATAAATTGCATTTGAACAGTTTAATGCATTTATTGTATTCACATGCTCCAAGACTGTGAGTATTTTATTAGAGCTGTGGTTTTTTTTGGCCTATTATAGGCAGTAAAGTTGAAGCTGAGCAGATGGATAGCACTGTGGAGCCAAGTCAAAAAAAAAAAACAAAAAACAAACACTGAAGTCAATGAAATAAAAGCAGTGATAAACAAGCTGAGAGAGGAACGTGAGCTAGAAAGAGCATCTGACGTAACCAACGGGGGGGAACACCACCTCTGCTCACCTCAGGAGCCCAGAGAAATGACGGGTAAGTGACACCACGCTCCTGGAGCAGCTGCGTGCTCTCAACTCCTTCTGACATGCTGGAAAGTCAGTGACCCTCGGGGTTTCTGGAGGTGGTTGGCACTGCGCTCTCACACTGCTTTTGCAATTCCTCCCTTCCCCCTCTTTGTAAAATCCTCTTAGCAAAGCGGTCCTAATCTCATCTGTTCTCACACATGAATCTCATTATGCCTTTAGGCAGCACTTCACCCTTCTCAAAACCAGTTTTGCTTATTGTATCTGTTCAATCGTGAGACCATACCTGA
This sequence comes from Cygnus olor, assembly GCF_009769625.2. Classification (NCBI taxonomy): domain Eukaryota; kingdom Metazoa; phylum Chordata; class Aves; order Anseriformes; family Anatidae; genus Cygnus; species Cygnus olor. The sequence goes on from NC_049184.1 coordinate 6,861,026, forward strand.
ACACAGCACTTCGGATGAGAATACACCACTCACTGATACAGAGGCATTATAAGGTTTGGGATTATTGCTCAGTATATTCCTAATGCTTTTCTAAACACTTCTGATCTTTCTGATGGATTATCTGTGCTAAACAGAAGTTTTTCATTGAATTGTCCACAGTGACATATGGGACTTTCTCCTGAGTAGTAAAAGTTAATTTACTGTTCCTCGGTGTGCATCAGTTGTGTTTAAATGTAATTGCTTTCTGAGAAGAAATTGGTTTGGAATGCAGGAATAAATGGTTTGTTGAGCGTTGTTACTCTATGAACTACCTAGAAATGTATTTGAATAATTTAAATCATTCATTGCTGTATACAAGTCTTATAATACAATATATTACCCTTTCCAACAATAGACAGTGTCCCAAAAAATTAACCTGAAAATACTTCATAATACAGTCTTCCAGTCAGTGATTACATCCATCTCAGGAAAAACATGGAAAAAAAGGAGGCTTGTTGATGTTACTTTATCACAGAATGACAGAATGGCTTGGGTTGGAAGGGACCTCAAGGATCACCCAGTTCCAACCCCCTGCCATGGGCTGGGGTGCCACCCTGATTGGGTTGCCCAGGGTCTCATGGCCTTTATGTGATGTTAAAATTCAAAACCTTAGGATGAGATTTCACCTTAGAGAAAAGTTTTTGTTGTCTATACAGAAATGTAAATATGCATATAAAAAAGGTTCCAGCAGAAGACTGAGCTCAAGCCCAGTTTCTAATTACTGTAGAGTGTTAGATGGTTTGAAAGCAGCCAGCTAGTTCACCATTGCTGATGCTCACTGTCCGTGCTTATGAAAAGTGACCGTTGGCAGCACCGCTGGGGCAGAGCTAACCAGTTATGGCGATACTATCCCTTATAGCCTGTCTCCACCAGTGAATGATTCTGGTGCTTCTTTAAAGGCTTCTTTATTAAATACCAAATGTATTCCTCTTCTAATGGACTTAGAGTCTTCTGAAAATTATGTATGTCAGAAGCACTGAGTTCTGAAATTGAAGCCAAAAAAGATCAAGTTTATAGTCTGGGAACTGAAGCCCACATCTGTTTAGGCAACCTGTATTGCTATTTTGTTAACATATCCTCAACCTCATTTTTTTTTGTCTTTACTTTTTCATTTCTTGCTTGGCAGCCTAGCCACATAACTACATTTCAGTTTAGATAAGTGCCTTCCACAAAATTAACTTTTGGTAGTCTTCTGATACATGGCTTAACCTGTGTATCTCTGAGTCCCTTGAACATTATTTTCAGGCTGACATTAACATCAGTAGTCTATTGCACCTAGACACAGAGCTTCTTCTAATGAATGATCTAGGAAGCCTGAGTCACTAGGAGTTTAGGCTTAATTGTTTAAGATGGAGGTTATTCAGCAGCTTTCCAATGACATTTTTAATTAAATTCCAATGAGTATGTATGCATGTGTCCCCTGGAGGCAGCTTTAAAATTTCTCTCTCAGAAGGTTCTTCCCACCCTCCTACCCCGCAGACCATGACAATGTTAACGCTGCTGGTTAATAAGTCTTCATTTTAGTATATTTCATCTTCTCGTACATTAGCTGCTAATTAAAGAAGAATTCAAAATAATAAGATGAGGGAAAAAAATAGGTTGTTTTTCTCCTATTTAAAAATACTTCCAAAAGAGAGAAACTCAGCCAATTCCATCTGGATAACTCAGAGGAAATATGCCAAGAAAAAATATCTTTGAAGGGAGCTCAATTATAAACACCATAAAAGTATGAAATGTATAGTGCTAAAATGAATGTGGATGGGAGGAAGGAAAGCTAGCAAAACATAAAGCAGCGCTGGATCCAGAATGACAAATGCCATGCAAATTGGGAGCATAGACAAACACTGAGAAAGGAGAAGGCAAGTAAACTGCCAGAGATGGGTACTGCTACAACCATCTGATTACAGTGCAAATAATGTGACTGCTAGACACATTCTCTATCCCAGTAAGGATTCTCAAGCATTACTCAAGAGGAGACCCAAGTGGTTATATAGTAAAGTGTCCCTTGAGAAAGGAAAAAATAAAAAGAGACAACCAAGGCTCTTGGAGCCAACCAAGGAACCAGCCAAGTCTAAAATCCATCATCTACAGATATTGAACCTCTCTGGAAAAGTGGAATTTGTTACAAGAAAACCAACTCAACAAAGATAAACTCAAAATGACAAACACAAAAATTACCAAATTAGAATTGTTATCACTGTATATATATAATAGTTCTACCTGTTTGCAATGAAGAAACATTAGTAAATATTGTCCATTAATTAAAACACTATTTAGGATTAACCAACAGAGAACCTGGCATTTTGTGGGTAGTCAGCATTAGCTGATGTTTGTGTACGTGTGTGCATGTAGAACTAAATTCCAAGTAGTTAATGATTTGCTACAGCCACTCATAAAAACATAGATGTACACAGGCATAGCACATGTAATGCAGTGTTTTGTCCTACCGTGTTTATGCTGGAATTGAGCTGTATCATGCATCTGATTCTCTTGCAGACACAACATGAAACTCACCTGCACGATGTGCACAGGCTTGTGCAGAGAGCTCTAGGTTTTAAGATAACTGTTTTTATTCAGATACTGTATTAAGCAATCATAAAGGCAGTGCTAGAATCTTTGCAGTGTGCTCAATCCTCTAGTAAAATATCTAAAGATAAAACAGGGCAAAGAGGAATCAGAAGCCTTTTGTGTTCTCTGTGCAGGTAGTTAAGTTGCTTTTACCTGCACTGTAGGACACAGCAGGAACCGTCTCCTTCCACAGATTTGTGCTTCTTGGCCTGGCGTGTTAGTGTGGTAGATGTGTAATGTGTGGAGTAAAATGTCTCCGAGCGACTGACACGAGAGAACATATTCTACTGCAGTTATATAGACAAGCCCTTGCTTGCACACTTGGTCAGTCTAAAAATCTGTTAACCTGCATTGGTGCTAGCCTATTTCAGTCTTTTCATATTCTCCTTATTTTCAAAAGTACCAAATTATATACCAGAGCAGGAGTTTACTGCTGTTGTTTTATGATGTACAAGGATTTTCTGTGCCAGGAAGGTAATTGAATACCATGTCAGTACAACTTGTAGTAATGAGAAAAACTGAAGATGGACCTGCTGGAGTTTGTATTAGTGGTGCACATTATATGTGGAATGTGGTGGATGAGGAATTTATCACTTGGCATAATCACAGAAAGCACCTCAGTTTATCTCCTAGTAAATAGCCAGTGCAGTTTTGCAATACAATTAAGCTAGTGCTATACTAATCAATCACCTTGAAAGTATAATATGATCTGACATCACTTCATAACTACCATGAATTCCCTGGGGGCTCCAGATGTGGAAATATGTTGTGTGGTTTTCTGCTTTTAGATTTATTTGGTTAAGTCAGTAAATGACACTGAAAGGACTGTCTAAGAAAGCATCATCAAGCAGTTTGCTTTACAGTTTAGGTGTGAAAGTTTTGAATAATTTATGTTGTTTTTTTGTTCCTTTAGATATTTATCAGAATATTTTCATATTTTCAATTAAGGTGTTTAAATACCATCAACAAAAAATAGCTACAAGCCAATATTAAAAGTATGCCACTGCGTCTTACTGATGATAGTATGTTTTAAACGTTCTTATTCTGGGAAATATTTAGCATGCTCCAGTTGTAGACAGGATTATTGATCTGAGTATCAGTCTGTGTGTCTTTGAATTACTGGTTTATGCTTACAAGACGCTTCCTTCCTTTCCACCCATGTAAAACACTTCAAAAAGTAGGAGACTAATCGTTATTCCTGTATCTCCTGTGAGACTATCCTTCTTATCCAGCTCATTCTGTTCCATCTTGAAAACAATTGTGTTGGTAGAGACTTGGTGACACCTCCCATTTTCTTTATACGTGAGCTCCACAGAAGATTAAGGCATACATTTTTGGAAACACTTCGTACAAGTGTGTAACGCAGCAGGTAAGTGTATCCCAACACATGAACAAAGAAAGATAAAAACATGCATAGCTGCAAACCTGAGCTAAACTCTAACAGATCATTTCCCTATGCTAGTATTAGTGAGGAAGCTGCTAGCTGCATTTAGTTACCCAACACTTTCCAAACAGGCAGAGGTTTTTGAGAAGCTCTCACTTTGCAATGCATGTAAGCAGATGTTTGCTGTTTCTCAGCAGTCAAGAAACTCCTTGAACTACAGAAATGTGTTTTCAGTGTTCCAGATGATTATTTTTGGAGCAGAAGCAACCATTTCAGGAATAGATAAAAAAAAATACTAGTCATAAATATAAATCTACAAAACCTAGAAAATGCAAGACTTGATATTGACAGTTGATTAGCTCAATGGTTTTACAGAGAAGTTACATTTTATGATAAATACCTTCAGAAGTACCAAGGAGTATGATGGCATACTGTGTATAATGATATATTTTTAACTTTGACAGTTGTCACTTTTCATTATGTTTACTTTTTCTATCACTGCCTCTGCTACCTATTTTTCAGCGGTGTATCTTCTCCACTCCAGCTGATGAAAATGACTGACAGGCTTTGAGGTTCTGAATTCCCAGTAAGGGATGCCCACTAAAGTGAATCATGCCCATTTTCAGGATAAATGAAATAACCTGGCCTTAACGTAAAAAGGGCAACATCTCAAGTAGTTTCTAGTGGCAGTATTTGTAACTTTTGCTTGCTTACCAGGGTAAAAGGTTGTGCACTTGTTCTGTGCATAGCTATAGGCTACTGTGTTTTAAAAAGTTGGTTTCCAAAGCTCATCCCTGAATTTTCAGAGGCTGAGTTGGAGGATGGATCTTGACTGTGGATCCATTATCTAAGATACCCCCTGGATTTATGCTGTGATCTATGGAACTGCAGACCATTTTAAAATATAATTTTTATTTTTCAGAGTCAGCATTTCAGAAGGTTGCATGTATGAGTGTGCATAAATGTTTTGTATGCTTGCTTTTGAAAATCTGGTCGATGTTGATTTTTTTTCTGATGCGATTTTTAATTCTATTGTGTTGTTTTATGTTATTCATCATATAGTTTTACTAAAACTCTTTGTTGACAGTTATCATGAAATCAGGATATTTCTATTTTGACAATGACATGAAATACTAAAAAACTGTGAGTTTCAGTGTGCATTTGTGAGATTTTAGTCATTGGCAAGGAATTTCCAAATCACACTGCACTTAGGGTGCTTTTCCTTGCCTCCTTTAAGAATGCCACCTTTTAGTGCTGTAGTGGTGAATCTGGATATGAACTTACAGTGATTTAATATAAATAAAGAAGATTTAAAAAAAAAGAATTTATGTCATGAAAATACTTAGCTGAAAAGTTATGTGGTCAATGGATGCATAGGCATACACAGTATTAATTTAACGTTGGATTTAGGATCCTGTTTCATGTCCTATAAATAAATATAGTAAATAATTCCCAGAAGCAAAACCATTTGCAAAATAGACTTTCACATTTTTTCTGAAAAAAAAAAAAAAAAAAAGATGGATTTTTTTCCCCCGTTGGTCAGGATTGCTGTCTACAGGACAGCTAGTTCTGATCTTGTCAATCATATGTCAGGTTTTTAAAAACCATGACTTCATCCTCTCATTTACAGGAATTGCAATGAAATCACAACAGGTAAGTAAGAATCTTATTTATCAGATGATACTTCCCTCTTTTCACCATCAATTGAATATGAAAGTAATTTGTTATGCAGAAATTATCCTGGTGGCAGCATCAGTATAAAGCAGTATTTTAAATTATTTATTGAGAATTATATGGCAGCATGCCAGACTCATCGTGTAACTCCTCCATTCCTCCTGATGTATTTTTTAAGTTAAAGAAATACGTAAGCTCCAAGTCAGTTTTTCCAGTAACTCTTTCCCTTCTTATACATTACTTTCATGTTCCCTCAGTTCAGTGTTAATTTGAGAGTTCTCTTTCCAGAAGTTTTGTCATATTGCTACTCCAGTAAGGCATATTATAGTAGCAATAACAAAACAAAACAAAACAGGCTTTGAATGTACAAACCCTGGGAGGTATTTGCAATGCAAGGTTGTGGTGGTGGAGGTGAAGACTGTGGCAATAAAACATTGAAAATCTTTCTTTTCAAAAAGCAAAAGTGTTCATGTTTTTTTTTCATGATAAAGATGAGATTTTACAGTCTTCCCTCTTCTATGTGATAATTAGAAAGCAGATTTATTTTTCCAGTATAGTTTTCCTTTAAAATGCAAGCTATTTTCATTGAATGTTATCCAGAGCATGCCTGATTTCTTTCTTTCTACTTTAAGTGATAAAAGAAGTGTGTTATGATACTCATGCCTCACAGGTCCCTTCTTTTCTCATCTCAGTAAGCATTCATCTGGGTGAAGATAAGGGACAAGGTATAGGTAAGAAATTCCATATTTGTTGAATATGTTTACATTGACTTGACCTTTTATAGCATCACACGTTCTTTCTGTGTATCACATTTAAAACTTATAGCTCATGTGTCTTTATAAAAATATGGCAGAAACTTCATCACAGTGAAATACTTTGTGAAGTTGCACAGATGCTATCCATGTGTGTCGTGTAAGACATTTACATATGCAGAGATTCAGCAGAGATTCAACATGTGCTTGACTCTCATCACACAGCTTCCATTGATTTTGGAGACCTCTAGTTGATATGCTACATACGACTGAGTCTGATAAAGCAAAATTACAGCATTTCAAAGTACTTCATCTCGTGTTGAAAGCTGTATTGTATTTTCTTTAGAGCAAATGGTGTTCTTGCTGTGGTAAAACAAAGCCCCCTCAAACATGCATATATTGAGAAATGTCCAGTAAAACACCTAATGTATAAACAGAATTTCAACTCAGGAAACAAAATACAGTGAAATAAAAGCTCTGGAGGTATTGTTCTGAAGTCAAATCCAGAACAGGTGTGTATCATCTGTAGGTGCTGAGTAGCAGAACATCAGAAATTGGCATCGCAGTATGTTTTGTGGTAAAGCAATATTGGAAAAACATCACAGGTATCTGTAATACTGAAAATAAGGACAAGATGTCCATCACCTATCTGTTCTCCTTTAATTATTTTTTTCTTTATAATGATTGTTAAAGTCCTCTGGTCTTTGGAATATGTGACACTTTTTTTTTTTAAGTCAGTAGTAGAAATGTTACAGAGAATGATTAACTTCCAAGTCCAACATGTAATTTAAGGTGGCCAGTTGAGCATGTGGGGGGAGGAATTCCACCAGATATATTATATAAAGTTTTGATAGTGTACTATGAAAAGTTGTATCAAACGAAGTTGCTTTGGTGTGTTCTGACCTGTGCAAAAACACTGACGGAGGAATATCACCTTGTGAACTGCTGTTTTCCTCTCGCTTATTTTTCTTCTATTTTACAGAGCTGTTTCATTATAACATTCTGCCACCACAGTGCATAGCATAGCAGAGGAAGGACAAAAATTAGTTTTCATCTCTAGGTAAAACAATCTGCCAGTATGCTTCTTAGGCTGCTTTAATAGCAATGGATGTGGTATGAATCTGGGGAAAAGCTTATGTCTGAATATTTAAATATTTATCTTTTAGCACACTTGTCTGGCAATTTGTTGCTTGAGTTGATTTTACAAAAGAGCAAACAACCCATAAATGGGTTACCATTGTGTCAATGTAGACTTGAATCTCCTGTGTAGTTACTGCTAGAAGAATACGCACACAGAATCTGCATGTGTTGGTGCATGTGCATCTCAGAGGAGAAAATACTAGCATGAGGCTGCTTCTCCTAGGTTAACCAAATTCTTTCAACCTTCTGTATTTACTCTAAGGTAGAGTTATAGGACAAAAGCCTTCTTCTTTAAAAACACTTTCCATCCGCTCTTCAGAAAGGATAGCAGGTTGCTATGAATAAGATGAGTGACATGACATGTTTGCATTGATAGCGATCCACTTTGAATACTCTATTAATATGCTGTTCCATATTCATGTTTTCTGCAGCAATGCCTATGTTGCGTTGTTTCAAAACAACAGCAAAATGTTTTTTTTACATCAGCACTGGAGTTAATTGAAGCCTAGTTCCTAATGAATGTTCTGTGACAGCCCCTGTCTCCCCACAGTGCCCCCACGTCCATCCCACATTTCCCTGCTCCTCAGCATGTAGCCAGTGGTCCCGCAGCATGAGAGGCAGCATGTGCTGAACAATACTGAATGATGTGTGCTGGTATACACGAGGTAACTCGGTAAGTACAAGCCAAAATGCAGGGATTAAGGAGGAGAGAAAAAAGCAGAGATGTTCTCACCCCTTAGGGCTTATTTTATCGCCTTTACTGAGCTCTTGAATTTCATGAAATTTGTAGGAATTTACTTAGTTTTGGGTTATATCTGTCTGAATGTCAAATATGACTCAGTGAAATTGCTGAAAATTTATGAAAAAAAAATAGTGAAAATTGGATAGAACCAGGTTTAAATACCATGAGATCTCAAATCTGTTAGATCTGCATAAAAACATGGTCTCCTGTATCTCATTTCCAGGTGAAAAAACCCGCTTCGCAGTGTATTTGAACAGTTTTTCACTGAGCGTGCACTTGCATTCTTATATTAAAGGCATGTTAAAGGTGCAATTCTGCCTTTCAACTGTTGCTCCCAATCTGGTGTCAAAATAGATTCTGAGGGTAGTTTTTGCTCCTTATGTTGGGTGAAGAAGGAAAGTTAGAGTTTGCCATTTCCTCCGACCCAGGATGGGGCTCCGTGTGACTCTGCCCTAAAGGGGAGGGCTGTAAACAGGGTGAAATCAAAACTAGTTTCAAAGTACAGCTGACTCATGGGAATGCTCTTTCACTTTTCATCTTAGTTCCTTTATGCATTCTTCTGAGACTCTCAGTGTGGGTTAAATGTTTACAAGTAGGACCAGAACTGCAAAAGAATGACTCCGAAAATAACATGGTCTGTGCAACGATCTTGTTGCGCTGCACCACTGAATGTTTAACTGATTGCTCAGCCATAACATTTAGATAGGAAGACAAGTTCAAATTTACTATTCCACAGCAAGAAGGAAACCAAATTAAACATGAGGCCAATTCTGAGATCAAAGCTGCTCAAGAAGTACAGACTGAAATCAGCAAGCTCATACATTTAAAACAGGTTGAAAAGTTCCACCATTACAAGCCTGATGATACCTGCTGATGATACAAGCCTGATATGTCTTACATATCCTTGCATTCCTCTGAGGTTTTGTTCTGTATGGCAGCAGTAGGGCAAGGGAACAGGGAAAGGACAGACACAAGTCCATTTGGATGGCTGCCAGCACTGGGAACCGAGGCACAGGGGTGTGCGGTCCTTCCCATTCCGTCCAGTTCCACTGCACCTCCCAGTGCGGCTCTCACCTTGGAAGATGGGATGGAGCTGAAGGCCCGAGGTGAAGGATTCATTCAGTAAGTTTACAAGGACTCATCGCATACAAGAAATGGTAGTCTGTTTCAAATGGATATTTTAGTATATATTTTTAAATAATTTACCAGTCCTTTGTTCAGTTCTTCTAGATAGTTATTCTTTCAGTATTGCTGTGTTGGTGGCCTTTTTTTACAAGGAATTGTACTATCTAATTATGCCAGGCAGTTTTATTTAACTTTCTGTAAAACATGTGTTATTTATATTAGCAGATCTGTTTGTACAAGTCATTTTTGATCCATCTTTTTGTAAGCAGTAACATTTCTTCATAGCATAAACTTACTCATGTTGGTACACACAATTTTTTTTAACCATCTGAATGTGGGCTTATCATAATCTTTGTCACCTATACAAAAGTGCTAGAATCAGATGACAGGACTTCAGAGCAGGTAAACATATACTATTACCATTTGTGCAGGCAGGGAAACCAAGCATCATGCTGTAATAGTCATATCTTGATGGAGTAACAGCTGCCCTCACTAGACAGGAGTTGCTTTGGATCCCTCCTTTGCAGTCAGCTTATCAGGCAGCACGCTGTCATCAGCCATCCACCTTGAAACAGTCTGTATTCTGGTTTAAATCCAATAAGTGTAGAATTATTTTGAACAGTTCCCTAAAAAGGACAACAGTTTATATCAATTAGTAGAAGCAAACATATGCTCCATAGCTTTCTGAAGATCCTATTTATCATTCCTAAGTAAAGTTAGGGCATGTGCATATTTTGAAGTAAAACATAGTATGTCACATAAGATTGAGACAGAAGGGGAGCTAAATGTAATAATGGTACAAACGACACAGATGATGCTGTGTAAAAATCTAGAAATATTGATATGTCACCTAGCTATTGAGGAAGACTCAGTGACAGACTTGCATGGCATGTACTTTGCAGGATGATTTGTGTGGCACAGCGACAGTTAAGAGGCAGCCTGCATTCCTCCTGCGCCTGAGAACTGACGCCCAGTCCCACAAGCCAGCGGCTGATGAGGCAGGATGTAAATTCATGCTGTTTGGCCGGGTGGACTGACTTACAGCTGCTCTAACAGCCCGGCTGCCTGATGTAAATGACAGGCTCCGAACGAGCCAAACAGCACGCACTGCCTCTTGAGGTGAGCTGTGCTTGTCAAAGTGCGATCAGTCATCCTGTGTGTGTTTAGTCTTTTGCTGTGTTTCGGAACACCGAGCAGCAAAAGACAATTGAAAAGACGAGGCAGGTGGTAAGGGTTTGACAGGGAGGTCTTGCAAAAGAGGGAGAGAACAGAAAAGCTCGGTCTTTGCTATTTTCAAGGGTGACAGGAGGAGCAGGAGAAGGTGGTAGGACATTTCGGGATCCATTGGGACTGTCTGGAGACAAGAGAAGAGGGAGGCCTTGTGCGAGAGGAGGGAAGGGAACGTGGGAGAGAATTGAGAAATGGCAGAGGTGGAAAGTTTCCTGAAAGTGAAGGGGAAGTAGGGAGCATGAGGTGCTTGACAGCAGCCACAGGAGAAGTATGGAGCCAGGCCTGTGCTGGAAATTCATGAGTGGAATATCCCTGCTTTAAAACTTACATGGCATTCATGCAGAAGAAAACCTGGGAGATAAAAAATGCCTTGTCAGACGTGGCAGTCACGTACGTGTGTGCTTTTTGAGGACTTTTTTTTGCCAGGAGACAAGAAGTTCTGAGGATGCGCTAAATAATTAAAGTCTTCTTAAGAAGAAATACAGTTGTCAAACATGAGGTGTCATGAGCATCACCTGCAGGGGGCACTTCTGGAGGACAGCCTGTGGAAGTTGCAGAGGGAGGTGATTATCCCAGTATGTCGGTACAGGGGAGAATAAGGGGAAAGCTCAGGCTGTCCAAAGTTTCACTATGAGATATGTTTGCTTTCTACTAAGTAATAGTTTGGTGTGTGAAAGAAGGGATCTTTTACTATAAAAATTGTTGTGGAGGAAATTCCAGATGTTTATGAGATGAAGTGATATAGTTGATACACCGTAATCCTCAGCCTGATCTGAGACTAGGGAGATTTAATGACTGACTATCCTCTCCAAAAAGAGAGTAGGTCAGTCAAAGCCTAACATGTGGCTTTAGAAACTTCGAGTTTCCTGAATAATGATCTTTAGCTGAGATCTGAATTAAATCATGAAAGTCATCATGAAAGCGGAGTTTTCAACATCCCACACTTCTCAACAGATGGAGATTTAGCTTTGTACATCTGAATGATACAAAGCAAAAACACAGATTAATAAAAAGAAACTAGAACCGAAAGTGCATTTGCTTTTTCTCTTTAAAACTGAAATGCAACTTGACAACTGCTGAGCATCTTGTCCTCTTTGAAGCATTTTTTTTCACTTCCAGAAAGCTAGCTTGGTTATGTTTCAAAAGATGCTACTTTGTCGTGATCACAGTTCTTGTTTAATGCATAAATCTCACCCACAGGGTCTCTGAGTAGAGAAATCAGAATGATGAACTATAAAAGTGTTGCAATTTTGCAACAGTGCATCCATTGAAGAGGTTTATTATTTGTATACTGTAGGCAAGAGAGGATCATATTGTTTTCTTTGGCACCAAGGAATGATGATCTGGGGATGGACACGCGAATGTTAACTAACTTTCATAAGCCTACAGGAATTGAATGCATCACATGTTACTCTTGACAGCCTTGAAATATTCAAATGGTTTTCACCATTTCTTCCAGCCTTCAGGAAAACAAATTCTAAGGAGTGTGATAAATTAGAGTACGTGTTTTTTTTTTCACACTGAGCTCTCTCTAAGATAATTTCAAAATATATTGCTTGTACACCACTATTATGTGCAAAACATGGATACACATGTATAGACATGATTTTCACTTGCAGCAACTAAAGCCTATAAAGAGACTTAATTACTTTGTAAAGCACTTTAAGGTCTACTAGTGAAAGTACCGTGTAAGAGCTAGGTATTTTTATTATCTTTTATTACTTTCTTCAAAAGACTGCCAAGGGCATCTGGGGTGTTGAATGGTGTTCCTTCTATTAGAGACTAGTAAAAATGCAAGTAAATAACTAAAGGAGTTTTTATGGATTTAATTACTTTTAGATATTTGAACAATTTAATTCCTAATGGAAATGTTGATGAACCTCTGTTTTATCACCATTAGTTACCCTATAGAGAGGCTTAAATAATTGGGGTGGGTTTTTTGATTTTTTTTATTAGATTTAGATAATTCATCTTGGAGGAAATCTGAAACCTGAAAGAGCATAGCTAATCAGATGCTCCAGCTTCAGTTACATGTGCAGCATGCAGTCCACAAACGTGTAACTGCAGTAATTGCTGTTCAGAAGTGACTGTGTAGTTTTAAAGTCTCTTGATGGCTGTGTGTATGGTTACCCAAGTTTTTAGGTTATGCTGGGCTGAATGATTTGAGGCACTGAAGTAAGTGTAAGAAGTGCCGTGTCTTAAAAATGGCATCGATTTAAGCTGAAGCATTGAAACCACACTAAGCTGAATCCTGCCACCTGCCAAACCGGTGGTGTAGGGGTGCCCTCAGCGAGCAGCTGCAGTGGCAGTGTTCCCTTTGTGTCTGTGTCCTACAGCCCCTTACCATGGTCAAAGGAGCATTAGGAAACGGGAATTCCCCGGGAATTCCTTTTCTTCTCCGAAGGATGACTTCAGTGTAGTGGCTTAGATCATCATATGGATGTAAACTTGCCTAAAGAAGTAAGGAGATCTGTGTGGTCTGGCAGCAACAGAGAGAGACTGGCTATGAGCAGGGCTCCCGTCCGCAGGAGCTGCGTAGGAGCTCGGAGCTCTGCCCTGCAAACATTCAGAGACCCTTCCAGGAGGAGCTGCTGAGGAGCAAGGGGCTTATGTGCAGTTGGACTTCTCTGACACTGGAGCTGCTCTTCTCTGACCATGTGGCATTGCTGGTGGGGCTTCTGCGTCAGCAGGACAGTGCTGCTCTTGGGAAATTCTGGTGTGGTTTTTCTTCTGTTGCCTAAAGGAATTTCTATGTATTAAATTATGACATACTGTAATTATAATTTGTTATAAGCTAATTGCACCATTTTGTAACAAGCACTGTACTCTGGCTCCTAAACACAGGGAGAAGAAAAAGAACTGGAGTGTGGCAGCAGTCTCAGGCGGACAGCAGTGCTGCTAGCTGCCAGCTCCCAGCTGAGCCCCAGGTCTCGCTCCAGCCATGAGGGGGGATCCCCAGCCTACAGCCCAGGGCTCAAATCCCCCTTTAATGTACAATGTAAGTGGATACAATGTCAGAGATTTGGTTCTTTCCAGAAGCCAAGAAACTTTGTACTTTCCTCTGCGTGGACTTCATAAAGAGAACAGAGTGAATTCTGGCTGATATTCATCAGCAATCCAGACACAAATTATCAAGAATTTGAATTTAAATTAAACATGTAAAAGAATCAGCCTTACTGAATGCCATTGAGCTGGACACCAATTAGAGCATATTATGTATTAGAAAATATTTAACCTGTGACATGAGTAACATGGAAGAGCAAACAGTTTTGGGTTTTTTTGATGTCTATCTAGAAATTTAAGATTAAAAGTCAAACTTCCTCGGGTACTTGCTTTAGTGTAGGGTTCAGAAATACCTTAGCATTAACATCTAAAAATGTATGCACAAAACAGAGATGTGTTCACAAGAAATACCAAGAGGCATATATTTTTAAGATATGTTTTTAACAAGATATTACATAAAGGGTATTTGTAGTGTTTATGTTCTGTTTGAAGTACTTAGGTATTAAAGATTGTTATTGATATGTTTGCATAGCTTACATCAGGGCTGAGTTTGAGCATAAATCCTTGCATTCAGACCTAAGAAATGGGATTAAATTTGCAATAAATCTGCAGAAGTCATGTTTGCATTTAAGGTCAAGGCCAGCATATTTCACTGGAGAAGGTAGGTTTACTGGGTACAGTCAGATCAAGGCTAGGTGGCATTTATGCTGAAGGAAGACATCTGTACACCAGATAACTTAGCTTAGATGGCATACGCCTTTGTTTTTAAATTCCTAGGATATCTGTACTGTGTGGTATGTGTCCTTATCTCCTGCATCTGCACAGAGAAGGAAACTGCATTGTATAAAAGCTCGTCTGATCTATTTGTCATTTGCTGGTACAGAAGAATGTAGTATGTTGGATGACAGTGCTATTAATAGTATTAAGTTGTTTAAGCTTTAATGGAGTGTGTGCTCAGGTGTCGTAGTATGGAAGAATATCTCCATAAGCATCAAAAATTAGATGTGCATTAAAACTGTTAATACCACTGTTACTAAGCAACACATTAAATCTTACTATAGATTCTGTAAATGTGGAGTTACATGACTTCTTGCCAAAGTACGAATGAGGGTGTAACTCATTTAAATAGCAATTTGAGTACAAATGGTATTCTCTATGACTGGGTGGTTGTAGTGCTTCAGAATTCTTCTAAAATCACTACTTTTTTCTTTTTATCTTCTTCATAAGGAAACCGTCTATTTAGAGCAGAACTCCTATTGGATTACAGAAATTTAGGGAAAATCAAAAGGGGACAGTGGCTTAAGGTCATTGTTGAAGTACAGTTGAAATGGCTGCCCGGGGAAACTGACTATGCATACTTAGACCTTGCAATACATTTGCCTTAAATTTTTTCTTAGTACAACTTCACTCATGGGTTGCTTAAAGCATTTGCAAATCTTTATTGTTACTATTGTTATTGTTGTTGTTGTTATTATTATTATTATTATTTTAAATATCCTACAAATAATCTTGAATGTGCCAAGGTTTGGGCTACATTTTTTTAAAAATTGGCAAATACATGCAGAGAAGTATGCTTTTAAGGTGTATGTATATTTCCCATGACTGCGGTGCAGCTAAATATGGGAATGCAAACGTACCTGATTAGTGGATTGCAACTGAATGTATGCTGTGTCTGAAAATATTTGCATAACAAACATGTACTTACAGTAGTGAAATATAGTTACTAAAATCAAAACTCTCACCAGCTTATCAACACACACAGGTTAGGAATACAAGAGAGAGTAATTCTGGGATTGTAGCCTTCTAAACAACATTTCTTAAAAGCGCAATTTATCATTTAGAAGGGCCTTCCATCACAAGGCTGTTTTGCCACAGAAGTAATGATCTTGTGTATTCTGAAAGGATACAAATGAATTGTTCCATAGTTGTTGTGGAAATAGCTCTTTACTTAGCTTGAAAGCAGGGACAATGAAGGCTAGAATGGTGTCAAATTGGAACGAATCCTATCTATCTAATATCAATCTATCTTCATGACAACAGATGCAAACTTTGCAATACGTCAGCTGGCATACAATGAATATGTTATATTGCTATGCTAACAAGCTTCCTCTGTGTTTTGGTGAATTGCAAGACACTACTGAGGGCATGGGAGCTGCTTGTTCCTTTATATCTAACTAGGAATGTGTATAAAACTGGTTACGATTAAAAACCTGTGCAATAGTAAGTTCAGCTTAGATTTGTATGAAGATGGATTGCTTTTTTTGAAAACTTTTTCCATTTTTAAATGGGTGATACTTAATGAGATAACTGAAAACATTAGTCAAATCAAGCTTTTAATTTTAACATGAATGGCACAACATTAACTATGTTAGAATTTATCAACTATGAAATGTGTTCTTCACTCCAAATTATGACAGTTGTTTCAGAGTAAGCAATCCATTTACTGCTAATGCAACAGGACCAGTTTTATCCCTCACGTAACACCCAACAGCAGCCTGTTGGATTTATGTCAAACCCTAATTTTAAATTGAGTTTTTTTTTTTCTTTGAAAAACAGTTTCATATTGCATTCTCCTTCCTGGAGACGGCTGTATAGTTTTGGAGCACTATACAATTTCACAAAAGCCTGGACAGCCAATGTCTGATCCCATTCCAGAGATTCATGCTTGCCAGCCTAATAAGAACATGGACAATTATTTTTCTTTTAATCACACTGGATTTCCCCAAGGAGCAAGGAGAAGAGTTACTTCATTGCCTGGCATGTCAGGATTTTGTAATCCTCTACTGCTGCTATTTCTGTTCTGGTGTTCAAACTGAGTGGAAGAGCAAGACTTTAAAGCCTCGTCTGCAGTGCTGTGTAGGGTGTATATGTCAGTGCATAAAAACCATATTCTAACATTCAACTGGGTCTAGTAAATTACTCTTATTACAGTGCAAAGAAGAATCTAGCCAAAAAGAGATTTTTTTTTCATTTTGCTTCATTAATTTATTGCATGCTTTTCCTGAACTCTGATCTCTAGGCTCAAAATATGTTACCACAAGGGCAAATCTGTAGAAGGTACTTATAACATACCATGTGTATTTATATGAACTCAACAGCTAACAAAACAAAACAAAACTTTACAGTGTATTTATTAACTAATATTTGGTATGATTCAGTTATGTAGGAGAAGTTTTAAAAGCTTTCTGGAAAAAATAAATTCTGTGTCAGTGAAAGGTTGCTTCGTGGTCTTTTTAGTTTGAGCTTTTGAACAAAACCCTCACTACTGTTCTTACGCACCATTGTAAGCATAGTTTTCTCTCAAGAAGAAACTAATTAACCACTTCATGGTAGAACAGTGTCAGCTTCAATGCATAGTTACACCTACGAGAGTGGTCTAACTGTTCAGTACTAATCCTAGCAACTACTTTCATGTTTATTTTCTATAGTGCAAGTCCTCTCTTGCTTCCATAAGCAATGAATATTTTGAACTAAAACTCAGACAAGCTTGTGAAATAGTATTGGTTTTGCCCCTGATCTTCCTGCATCATTTTAACTAAAATGACCATCTAGATTTTGTAGGGCTTGAAAAAAGCTGTGCTTCACTTTAGAGAGAAACAGATCTATGCCTGCAGCTATTGACGCAAGGCAACTCACATTAATATACTACTATGTTGCATTGCAATCTTTGAATTATATTAATACCTTTCACTTAGGAATTTTGGCATGCTTTAAAATACTGGCTGCTGGCACTTCACAAGTACTGAGTGAGTAAATAAGCATTATCCTTGTGTTACAGGTGGAGAAACTGAAACAGAAAGGGAAGAAATGCTGTCCATGGTTATACGGCATGCTGATGACAGAGGTAGGTCTACAACTCAGAAATACTAACTACAGAATTCAAAGTAAAAGAGTGTGTTGGTGAAAGTGACAGGTATTCACAGTATTTTAGTACTTATGCCTATGCTTCTAACAACAGAGGAAAAGATGCTCTGAGAATAAGCCCCCATAACCATACTGCTTATGGGTGTGCGGGTAAGTCTTGCTGCTGCCTCAGTTTCAGCAGAGTAGTGGCTCACTGAGACTGATGGCTGTAGTTTAGAATTTACGGGAGCAGCTCTGTTTTGCTTGGAAAAAGTGCCGAGAAGAAAACCTTAGATCTCAAGTTTTGGCATGACATGCCTCTGCGAAAGGAAATAAAGGTAAGATATGGGTGCAACCACATCATTTTCCGTTTTTCTGCCATGCTTAAGCCCTCTTTGAGATGTTAAAAAGTCCAAAATCCAAATATGATTATTGGAATTTGTGAAACTAGAAGAATAAAACATACTATTTACCTATAGACTAGAGAAGTTTTCCTGCTGACACAAATTAAGCTTGAGGAGCTTCAAGGGTCCTAGGGGCTTTCTTGCTTTTGAGAGATGAGGTTTGATTAGAAGATCCAAAGTCCATTTGTTCACCCAGTAGTAATGATGATACACTGCCCAGTACACTAGTTTGTTTAGCTGCCATGGGGAAGAATTTTACTTGAGGTCTTTCCCACACTACAGTATAGAAAAGAAAGCTCCTAATCTATTTGACAAATACCAGATGGAACCCTGGCCTGAATCTGTTGGTATAGCTCCATAAAATTAAATCAAGTTACTCCAACATACACATGCCAAATATCTTGAGCAGCAATAATAAAGTGGCTAGGTGGTAAAGAAATGTAGGAGTCATAGCACATTAAATATAACTAGTTGTGCATCTATTAATGACAAACAGCAGAGAGGATACACCTTCATTGTATCTACTCCGTATCAAATACTGTGTTCAAAATAATGTGCATTTCTTCATTGTGTATTTCTCAGTCTAATTCTTCACTAGGAAGTCTTAACAAGGCTTTTTGATTATGTTCTGTTTCTCAGTCTCTTCTCAAATTGATTATAGTTAGCATGCCTAAATACCAGCTAATGAACAGCAGTTACAGGTAGATATAAAACTGTGTATACTTGAAAGATTTTGCATAGGAAACATTGCAGCCAGAAGGCTTTTTTTCATTTAGAATTATTTCAGAAATTCAATGTTTTCTGTCCAAAACAGTCGATCCTTCTATAAAGCCAATGCTGTTTTATTAAATGAAGCCCTACCTCTTAATATTCATAAAATATCATAACGTCAAATAATGATCAGACCCCAAGACAGGTTTTAAACTATTAATGATCTGCCACCTGGTGGCCTGACTTGTTTGAGTTGATGCGCTTCTAATTTACAGTGATGGTAATTCTGCTGAAATCAGTGTCTTTAGTATGCTCCTTGTGGTTAATGATCTTGGTGTGGGAATACACTCTGGTCCACTTCTATCCCAGTCCTTAACGCTGTGATTGAGGCTAGACTTGTGTGATCTGTATGTTGTTGGGTCTGGAAAAACCCATAGGAAACTTCCTCTTGCTGAAGGAGGAGAAAGTGTTCTAACCTTGCTGTGGGTGACATCTTCCTCTACCCACATTCAGTTTAAATAAATGATGGTCCATGTTGCCTCCTGGGGGTTTTTAAGATGACCAATAATCTCCTTCTTGCCAAAGTTGTTATGTATTATTCTTCTTTATAACTAAAAAGCATTTCAGTAAGTGTTAAATAATTGAGATTTGTTTATATTGCTACCCTGTCTTTTTCAGTTCCTCCTTATAGCCTGAAGACATGGCAGATTTACAGACTGGTTCAGTTCTTCATTTCTGGAAGGGGTTAAGGTACATTGCACCTGATCTAAAGCTATAATCATGTATTTTTCCAGGGTTATGTCTTATCCAAGACTGGAGTCATTTAAACTGGAAGGAAGGAGATCATTATGATCAAACGACTATACTTTTAATTAAATATTTAGGGGGCATGGCTTGTATACTAGTGGCATAAATAAAATGGTAGGTTGGGTGTAAGAACTGTAGCAGAACTGATGCACAGATCTTGATACTTTCCTTGCACATACATATTTTAGGCAATTAAAAGAATGTAATTTGTAATTTATCACTGCTCACACTTAAAAGATAAAAAAATTCCCCAATCATGAATCTTGTTTGTGTCATAAGATTCAAATACAGCAATAACAGCAGAACTCAGCGTTCATGGTGGGTATTACATTCTCTTTACAAAAATGCCTTGCAAATGTAGGTAAAAGTCTTCTGGCCCACAGTAAATAAAAAAGTCACTACCATTAGAAATACGGGTATACAGTGTAGTAACTGGATATTGTTCTGCATGTTGTGGAAATCAAAAAGCGCCTGTATTTTCCTTTGACTCTGCTCCAAATTATTGTTATTCAGTCTTTTAGTACAAAGGTGTCTGGTGCTGTCTCTAAGTATAACTGCGTATTGTTGGTATGTAATTGTGTTTGTAAAAACCAGATAGGTGACGGAAATTGTATGTATATGACACAAATAAA
The DNA here is from genome assembly GCF_009769625.2 of Cygnus olor. Classification (NCBI taxonomy): domain Eukaryota; kingdom Metazoa; phylum Chordata; class Aves; order Anseriformes; family Anatidae; genus Cygnus; species Cygnus olor. The sequence goes on from NC_049184.1 coordinate 6,881,080, forward strand.
AATTAACAAGCAAATGTCAATGCTTAAAATTTGGATATTTCACACAGAGAAGCAAGCACCAAGGTTAGTTGTTTGGAAAGGTAGGGAAGGAAGACAGGAAAACTGCAGAGAAATCCATGAAATAATTACCAATTAAATACACAGTTAAAATGGATAACCAAGTACACTTTGTGAATGGAAAAAAAATGTAGAAAATGATGTCATCATTTCTGCCTATAACAGTTTACTTGGCTATATGACATATTTAGACCAAAATGGGAAGATACTTTGTGATATGCATGTGATTATGTCATTACAGATACCTGGAAATTTGCATTATCTTGGTGGGATGGCTCTCAAAATGGGTATGCAACCAGTATGCTATCACTAAAGAAGTGCTTTTCATTCCCCACACTGTTACTTTCTCTCCTTCAAAGAAGAAAGATCGATATATGAAACTGTGAAAATCAATACTACCTCCCCATGTAACTTCCTTCAGAATTAGGACTTGGACCCACAATTTTCATAATTTCACAAACTGGCAACTTGAATCTGATGAAGCTGCCTGAAGTTTCTTCTTCTGGCCTCTGGGAATTCCGTTGGCATGGAGAAACAGCAAATGAGATAAGAAGGAATGATAGGAATCAACTGCACCAATTTTATCTGTCAAGAAAGTAGCAAGAGGGAAGAGATGCAGATAGAGCATACTATACTCTGACACTCTGTTGTCACAATGACTTCTCAACTTCTCCTGTAGGGTGTTGTAAACACTGTTGCCCAGATGCCATGCTATTTTACATGGAGGGGACTACCATCAATTCCCACAGCAGTGTATTACAGTCAAATGTGAGTATTGGGATATGTCTTTCTTGACAATCTCCTTTATAATTCAATTTTGTTTCTTTGGGAGAGATATCTATGTGGCAGTTTTCAACAAATCATTTTTGCAAATGTAGATAAAAATGATAAAGTAATTTTTTTAGCAGAATCATCATGTAGTCTCAGTAAATTACTCAGACTGCCTCTTAAGAGTCGGTCTTCTCTTCTACTGACATGTCATTCTTTATACGCCAGAAGAATTTTGTACTAGTTTTCTCAACAGTGTCTAGTTATCCTTTATTTTCTGCCTTAGCCTTTGCTATCATGGGTATGTCTCCTCTTCATTTTATTGTCACTTCAGACTTCTCACTGTTGGATATTTTATTCCTCCCCAAATCTTTTTTCATAAGCTTGGCTAGTCTTTGCAAATTATTGTTCATAAATGTTGACCCTTTTTTGTATTTATTTTTGGTTGCGAAATGCAAGCCTAGAGAAGTCATTAATTTCCCTTCATTTTTCCCCCCACTTTTTCTGCTTTGTTTCATTTAATTATTTCCCATGTCATAGTAAAAATGACTTTTGGGAGGAAAATTGCTTTCTGACACTTGCGGCACTTTTCCTATAGTCCTGACTTTTCTCTAACTGAGTATTAATATTCAAAAAGAAGTCTGCAGTTAATGTGCTCAGATACATTTCACTGAGAGGTGGTCAAAGTTATTTTGCTTGGTGAGTTGTTCATTTGATTTAATGATTCTTGTTTACACTAACTCGTCTTTACAGGGGTCTGGCAATATAAAGGAAATTTGCGTTAATATTTCATCTGGTGTCTTAATCGGCTGCTGATAAATATTAATATTTGACCCTGGAAATCTTGGGTTGCATCATGTCAAAGTCTTCCTGTTTCTAGGATTTTGTTGTTCAGCTTCATGAGATTTTTAGTTAATCATCCCAGTGTAGAAATTCTTCTTCTTCTGCAGTGTGTATGAAATAAATGGTATGGCTCATTTGGTCTCTGCATCCCTGAGATTTTAAACTATTCGTACGAGTTGTGTTATTCATTAAGGACTTTTAATGTCAGCAGTATCCTGAAACTTCTGTAGTGTTTTAATTTTTTGATTATAGTTTAATACTACTTCTCAGTCTAGCCATTTTTTTCCTCCAAACTTTTGCTTTTGAAATCAAGCTGAAACTTCTTTGCATAATGGCCACATTTTGTATTCTGGCAGGTATCTATTTATAATGACTAAATTAAAAAAATATATAGGTATGACAATGACTATGAAACCATAAAGAATCATTCTTTTATGTACATATTTTAGAAGTTCCACATATATTATCTTGAGATGTTTTCCACAGTAAGTTTTACACTGAAATAAAATCTCATTTGCATTTAAAATACATCTAGAGGAACAATCAATAAGAGTAAAATTCCAGCTGTGCAACGACTTACATTATTTCCTCAGTGAAGCTAATGCTTTATAGTGGCAGTAACATACAACTGTATTTTGTGGTGATCAGAGACTGCGGTTTGTGCCACTTTTTTATTTTTCATTTTTAACAAAATCGTTTGTTAACACTGAAAATCTTAACTCAGATTCAGGATAGCTATATGCCTGCTATTTTTATGGATTGAGCAAATTCAAATCAAAAAAAGTCACATATTTATGAATGGGAAAACAATAATTTTGAGGATTACTAACGTACTGTAAATTCATGTGGAACGATGAAAAAGTCTGTCCCCTTTCTTTTATTGGGAATCCGTTAGGGTATGGGGCACAATACCCTCACCCCCCTTAGGAGATCAGAATTTAATACTGCATTGTCCGTGATGTCCATGAGTTGCTGGCATTTGAACACGTGTTGTGTGCATTCATTTCAGATTTTTTTCATTTCTTTTCTACCAGACCCATGGAAGTTAGAAACCCAGTCTAAAGAAGCTTTGTGGGTGTTATATTTTCTCTCTTCCACTTAAAAGAACACTTGTGATCATATCCTGAGGGATATGCCAATTGATTAAAATCTATACTCTCCTCAGAAATCTCAGAAATTCCAGAAAATTTACTCTGCCACTGGGTGTGTATTTAATATCTGGCAAATTAGGCTGTGACTGATCCTTTTTTAAATAAGGCGTAAAGACTGAAAGATACCTTCTGAATCAGGAGGAGATGCGGAGGAATTCATGATCTAAGTTGGCTTCTTTTGCCTAATTACATATTGTATAAAATATATGGATTTTGTTTAGCTGGTGGGTAACAATTCGACAGTTAATTATACAGAATGTAACAGAGAATAAACCTTAGAACGCATGGATTAATATACCCTTATTTCCTTTTAAATGTTTTTTGAAGGCATGAAACTAATTTGCTTATAAAAATATTTTTTAAAACCTTTCTCTAATTTTTGAGCACATAGCTTTAAATTCTGAAGTTAGTTCAAACCCAATTTCATTCAGTAAAGTTTCATTGTGAAACTCAGTGAAGATCTAAACTCTTCATAGCTGGTTAAATTTCTCCCACCGTTTTAGCAGGGAGAGTTCCTGAGATCCTGTACTATCACATTTGTACATCAAGTGCTAGAATCACTGAGTTTCTTTTTCCACTGATACTCTTACCTGAAAGTTGTACGCGTCTTTCTTTAGGGGTAGCAATGTAGTTATTTGCTATCACCCTTGGCTGTGGAAGTAATGTTGTTGAAGCACCACACATTGTGTGTGACCATTTGCAAGGATGTTACGGGCATGTGGTACATTTGAACAAAAACAAATGTGAAAAGAAATGTTGATTTCCCCTGACATTTTGTGACATCAAAAAGTCTGACTCTCTTTGGTTCCTTCTTCCCAAAATTCAGCATGTTCTGAATGCAGCAAGGCAAGCTGGAGTTAGTGTCTCACAAGCAAGCAGATAGGATTTATTTAGCTGTGGTGCTACCTTGTCCTCAACAGATACAAACCCAAGACTGTCAGGGACCCACAGCTGTATGCCGTGCTGTCACACCATCTTGTTCATTCAGCAGGACGCTTTAGCACACACTTAACTTCAAGTCTCTAATAAAACTGTATTTAAGGGTATGTATAAGAATGTGATTTTCAAAAACAGCCCAAACTAACCTAATTTTGGAAACCTATGGAAATTTGGCCACCAATTTTAATACAAACTTTAAGGCCTCAGTACTATTTGTACAGTTTCTCAGTAAAAAGGGATTTGAGTGTACAGTTAAATTGTTTGTTGAAGTGGATATATTTTGTTATGATTATTGCTACTATTTATAATGCTGTAGCAGATTAACTGAGAGGAGGCCCCGGTGCAGATGATTCATGCAGTCTATATGTCCGTGACCAGTTATTTGAATCTTATGAATCTTTTACTCTTACAGAATCATTCTGATGAAAATACATAAATGTTAATGACAGTCATAAAGAAAATATCCCAAAGTGCCGTGCCAATAACAATAGTTGCCAGTGTATTTGGACAGCTGAGGGTCAATAGGCCAACCCTATATTTGACCATGTGTGTTACAACATCTGATGACACTTAAGTGTTCTTTTGCTGGGTCAGGAAACCTGTTCAAAGTTTTATTTCCTTCAAGAGTTGAGTGTCATATATTGGAATGCTGGAGGATTTTTCCCTGTATGATTCCGTGTTCCTTATATGCATATGTAGCAACAATATGGTAAGCAATCCTTTAAGCAATAGTATAAGAAATAATGGTCATAAACCATGCTATAGTTTAAACAAAGTAGAAAATTCTTTGGCTAAGTCGTCTGTGCAATGAAATCAAATGTTAAGGGCTGTTACATTGTGATCTTTGCATGTTTTTGCAATGTAAATAACATGTGAGGAAAAACGAGGATATATTTCTATATTCTAGGAATCTAGTGCTGGGTTTTGCGTACCTCTGGCTGTACTCAGAATAGCCAGAGGAAGGTGGCTAACTTGACAGGCTAGGGAGAACAATTAACGTTTAAGGACAGCCTAAGGTGAATCAAGGTGAATCACCTCGTGGAGTTCATCTACCCAGGGTGATGACCAAGAGGGTACTACTCCTCTTATCTGAAGGAGAAAGGGGAAAATACAGAAAGTTTATAATGGGTAGGCGGGGGTGGGGTGGGGGTAGGGGGGTGGGACAGCAAGGAAAGTTCCTTTGAACTGAAAACATCAAATGCATTGTTCCGACATCAAATGATTCTGAACCAGCAGCCTGGTGAAATTGGTGTATTCCCCTGAGACTCAGCTTTGACCAGTGCTGTAATGATGCTGACCTCCGCTGTAAAGCAATTTGAGATTTACTGATGAAAAGTTGTGTACAACTGCTATGTATTGTTAAGAAGTCTGAGAAAGAAAGGACCATAAGACTTAGATTATACAAAAGATTTCTTACATGAAAGAAAGGTGTATCCCCCCGCTTTTCATTTTGCTATATGCATGAAAATGTTGTGTTTCATTATGAGTCTCTGTCACTTTGCGTGTCTCATTTGAGCCTTGGCAAGAAAATGCGGCGTTGATGAGTAATAGCACAGACCATTAGCGAGTTACTAAATGAGTCTGCTGAGGGAGGTATGGTTGTTTACAGAATACTGCATCTGACAATACAGGAAATTAGAGGTTTACTTGTGAAGAATAAGGCTGGCAGCTGGAAACTCCTTATGTACTGCCTACAAAACTGTCTCAGGTGGATGCAGCATAGCTGGAGAAGGCAGAAAACCAGAAAGGCTTTATAGCCTTCTGCCACCTACCAGTACAAAGCAGTGAGTTTGTCTTCAGTTGGATGAGTAAGTTTTAGAATAGGTCCATAGCTTGTGTGAATCAGTCTAACTTCATTGACTTCAGCATTTTACTTCTGATAATCAAGTCCCCAAATAATCTGATTTCCAGTTTTCTTGTAGCAGAACTGTTGCCAACTTTGGCGGAGTTTCTCTTGGCTTGCCATGGTGTGAATCAGAGCTCTCATGTTTGGGAAGGAGACAAGTTCTGTCAATTTTGCTTCCTAAGTCTATGGACAAAATAATGTTCAGTCACTACTTGTTTTGTCATCTTGGTTAAAATTCAACCCAACATAGTAGTACTGTGTGGATTTACTGTTCCACTGCAGTTTGCTACAGTCTTTCACTTGTCACAATGCCTGTTTTTAATTGCAGATGTCAGGAATATACACAGTCAATATACCCATTTTAAAGTTTAACTTAAAACTGAAATAAAAACTTTGGGGTTTTGGTAGTAATTTATATTGTTTTGAAGGATTGTAGTGATAGAAAAATCATGCTTTCATTCCTAAACATAATCATTTTTCATTCCAGCAGTGGAAATATAGATAGTGTGAATAAACTTAATGATTTGCAGGATATCAATAGTCAGTGTGATCAACTCCAAAGCACCAGGTTTATCTGCCACACATAAATCATTTTTTCCTTTTTCAAGCACCAAACTTTCATACCCATGCATCTCCTCTACATTAACACAGACCCAAGAGTAAGAGTATGATATCTCTTTAATGGACAGTTCTCTGAGCCAAATGACTGTGGGACCTGGGGATATAGCTGAACCAGCTGCTTTGCAGAATTCTGTGAAGATTTGGTTTTGCTGACAACATTAGTAAGGAAAGTGTGTCTACCTTCATCTACACTGGCAAGACCCATATTTCTTTCACTGCTGAAATAATGGGCATCTCTGACCTTAGCTTGAAGCCTCATTCCAGTCTTACCTCTTCACATAGTTAAATTGTAACTGGCACCATCCTCTGATTCAATTTTGGGGAACCCCATCTGCCTCCAGTCTTCCTAATTTAGTGAGAATTGAGTGCTATTTAACACAAATGTCCAGGATTTCCAGAATACTCTGATTTTCTACCTGGGTAAATTCACTTACTCTTGTACAGTTATAACCAATCATATGCATAAGGGCATATTTTTCGGTACGAATTATTCTGGCTAAAGGCCCAGATTTTCAGAACCATCCATGTCCTTCTGCTTGTGAAAAATGTGCGTGCTAATGAGTATCAATATAGCTTGGAGATACTATGAGTACACCTACCATTGTGCTAATTTCAGACACTGACACCCCTTTTAAAAATGAACAATTCTGAGAAAGTGGAACAAGAATGTTTTTCCTAATTCTTTGGTTGGGTTCAGTCAGTCTATATCTTGTCTTTTTAGAACCTTTTATACTTACAGCTATTTAACTGATGTTTTTTGTCTTCCCATTCCATTCAAATGTGACTGTTGGGAGGAAGTGGAATCTCAGAGCTCTTGTAGTTTCATTTTATTTACATTTCCACCTCTTATTGGATCTACCTCCACCATGCAATTATCACCAGCTGTTTCTGCAGTTGTCTATGCATCAAAATTGAGCGTTCTTTCTCTGTAATAACTCTACACTACCTGACAGTCCAATTTGGGCTTTGTTTATACCATAATTCATCAAACCTAGGAGATTCTTAAAGCTCTTAAAGAATTGCTTGGGATTTATGTAGTTTCATGGTACACACTGTGAGACACATCTTCCATTTTGTAGTGATTGGACATGTTGCTAATGTGCATAGAAAGCTGAGAGTAAATTATGTCCAGGCGCCGCTCACTCAACACGATGTCACATATTAAATTATATAAACCTTCTGAAAGAAAGTTGAGTTATTTCGGTCAGTTTGTTCATCCTATAATCTAGGTTGGCCATTATGAGATGAAATGAAAAGTGACAAATTTATTGGCAACTTTACAGCTTTCTAGGAACTGGACTGAGACCACCAACTCATTTCCAGGAGGCCTCCAAAGGGCTATCAAACGAAAATGAGTTTTGGTCATTGTTGACCTGAGGCTAAGTTCTACTAGTGCTCTATAGCTGAACTGAAAAATTCCCTGTCCCGTTCCCAACCATCTCACCCAACCAGCCTGTATAAGTAATTGTTGATATGTGTTATTTTCCCTCCCTGCACTAAGATGAAAAAGTAACCACAGTCATATATCTGGGTACTGTGACAGGAAGGCTATAGCCTACTTTTATGTATTTCTTTTTTAAGTCCAATACTCCAAAAGTAATCAGACAAATGAGACTCTTTAATGGCTGATGATTGGATGAAAGCTTCACTGATTAAAGACCAAAACTGACGGAGTATCAATCACTGCTGTCTTTGATTAAGTACCTCACTAATCTCTGTCACTGTATAATGACTATCCTGGCAAACAGTCTGATTGCTGCAGGCAAATCATTTACATTAATCAAATAAAGTAAGAAAGATAGTGATGTGCTTCCCTGTTCAAGAAAAGATGCTGGATGTCTCTTGCTAAAAAAGCTAAATGGACAACAAACCTTTAGAAACACAACACTCACTGAACTAGGTTTAATGCTCCATCTTCTAAAAGCTTCTATAAAGAGCACCAACTTTTGCTCTCACTGACCCAGTTCCACATTTCTTAGCTTGTCATAAGCAGTTCATCAACCAGTCAAATTTAGTAGGTAATGAATTCCAAATATAAGTAGCAATTAACCTGAAATCACTACAAAATGACAGGTGTTAGACTTAAAGAAAAGGAAAGGACCTTCACTCTTCTGACCAGATCAAAGAAGCAGCAACATTGCCTCCTAGATATCTTTGTTATTTAAGATTTGCTTGTCACTTGAGGATGGGAAACTAAGAGCTTTTGTAGTAAGTTGTCAAAATAAAACCACGACTCCAATCTCCAAACACTATCCTTTCATACTTCAGTGAAGTCTCTGGATTTCTGTGAAAGCATCTAACTATCACTTTCAGGTCTGGGAAGAACACCGAAGCACTGCTGGGATCCCTAAACGCATACTTCTCGGCAGTAAAAAACTCTTGGAGCTTAGATGCTTGAAAGGAAACACGGATCTTGTAACTGCTGAAACTGCCAACCTTCCTAAAGAAATAATTCCCATCGAAGTCCCCACAGGATTTTCAAAGCAGTCTTTCTCTTCTGTCTGTTAGTCAATCTGATAGCTGTTTGCAGGGCTGTGTCTTGGAGCTTAGCAGAGAAAGCAGCTGGGTATAACACTTGGCAGAGCTGACTGATGTGCATTTGTCCCTCATCATCCCAAGCCCCTGCTGTAGAGCATTCACTCTTCTATAATGTGAGAGACCCTTCCTAATTTGCAGGGCCTTGAATCCACATCTGTCAGGCAGAAGGCCCAGTTAGCAGGTTTTTGGGTACTCAGGGAGTAAGGGCATCCTTTTAAGGCTGTTCCATCTGATGGAAATAACCAAAATATGCAGTGAATGCAGAGTTGAAGTGCTTTTTAGCTTACTGGTAATGAGGCTGATGTCTAAGAAACTTAGCTGAGTTAATTTAGTACAAAGTGAAAAGAGCTGAATTCTTCCACTCCTTAAATAAGGCACCCTAAAAATTGGACTGTCCATCTTCAGGACATAGAAGAGATAAGCTGCAGTGGCTAACTCTGAAAGGACAGATAAATAAATGGGATGTGAGCACATAATTCGTTGCTGCTGTAGTGCCATTGGAATCAATGACATTACCTAGGAATGAATTTAGCCCAATGCTAATAAAACTATCAGCAGAGGTGGGACAATAACATTTTTCTTCTTGGCCATGATTGACTGAAATCTTTCTCCTGTCATATAACCAGTAATTGTAAGAAGCTATGTACACAGTGGTGCAATAGAAATAAAAAATAACCTCTGTACTAAGGATATATGGTCGAAGACTCAGAGAACACAGCAGCTTATTTGGTATAGCAATACATTACTAGTCTTTAAATTAACAACATGAGAAAAATGAACTCCATTTATCATGTAACTTGCCTACCTCAAGTATAATATGTATCAGGCCTTTGTATTACTCAGTGAACATTATAAACAAAGCAAAGATGGTTTGTCAATGGTAATAAACCAAGGCAGAAAAGATTTCAGAGAAACTTAAATTTTAAATCCAAGGCCTTGGTTTCATCACTTCAGAAGCCTGGCTGAATGAAATTGAGTGCCCAATATTCAAGCGTAGTCGCTGTAATTTTCTGTGCCTGTTAAGACATATATTCATGTAAATGGATGGGCTGTGTCTAATTACTCTGTGCAAATCAATATTCTATTTCTGTATGCAATTACAGTAAATGAATATAGCTCTATGTTTTCAAAAAATCCAAAATCCTTTTTAAAGGCAGAGAAGGTTTGCAAGAATGGGAAGCCAGGAAGGAAGCAGTCTAGCAAACATTCTTCCGTTCTGTTTAGAGAATAAGGGCAAGTCTCCTGCTACCGCCAGTGCTCCTTCCATAATATAAATAAGCTTCAAAGCAGTTCGATTTTTTAAAAACTACTTTTTCAATGAATGTGGAGGAGACCTAGTAGTGACAGTAAGCATTCGGGCAGCGGTCATGAGATGTTGAGACCCATCCTTTTGGAGTATTTTGGTAATTCTTTCTTACCTTAGCTTGCCTTTCTTGAAATATATTGTTCCTATGAAGGAATATGATGGGGAGACCTGAAAATTAATAAGTGCAGCCTAAAGGTTGTGCAACACACAGATAGTAAATTTTTTGTTCTGCTTTGAAAAAAAATGTTTATCCAGCTAGCCATGACAGGTGGAACATATGGCAGGAGAGACGTCTGTGTAGTCACTAGAGGATGATGAAAACCCACTGGTATGATAGCCAGTTCTCAGTAGTCTGTGTTCATTTTGTTCAATTTCTGTTCTGTATTTTTCAGTGTGCCAAGGAGTTAGAATGTTGTTGATGCTATTTTTTCTGCACTTGTCAAAATAATATGCCACGGGAGCAAGGAAATATCAGTGATTATATAGTCACAAGATAGCATATTGTTATACAACTGATTCTAACAGGAACAGAAAGTACAGCAGACATCCATTGTTCTGACAGTCACTCTATTTTGATGAAAAAAGATTCAGTAAATATAGCAAAATATATTACAAGAACTTTGATGTCAGATTTTAATGTCATTTCTGTCACTAAAGGTTGTTGATAGAATGAAAGAAAAGTCATTGGACATGTAGGTACTCCACCCCCGCCCCCCCCAAAAAAAAAAGATCCCAACAACAAAACTCACAAAAACAAAACAGAAACAATCCAGTCCTTCAAAGTCAAAACAGGCCGTTACTAGCGATTTAAGATTGTGCCTTTCTTCTGCAGTGTACAGCAGAGAGAGAATGTTTAAAAAGTCATAAAATATTAATGTGAAATAATGAATTTAACAAAAGCTGCAGCTGTAAAACTCCACCTCTTCCAGCAAGTTTCTTAACACTCTGTGCGTCCCAGTTTTCCCTTTGTTGTTTTCTCTTTGACCTGCTGAAGTAGCTCTTACTGCAATATCAGGCATAGGAATCACAGAAGTTTTCAGGCTGAATGAAATTGGAAATTAATCTAATCCAGAATATAATCTCCAACAGTACCCAGATTCAATTAGCAAGAAAAGATGTAAGATACAAACATTCCGAATTTCTCAAGAAGGTTTTATGACCTTATATGATTGCAGCAGAACTGATGTCCAACATGTACAACCTCTCTCTCTCTCTCGCTCTTTGAGTTTTGCATTCTTAACTTAGAAGAATACAAAACCAATAGCAAATGTCTAGAAGTGCTGCTCTTGAAAATAGTGTAGTTTTACATATAGGTCACAGCTGTGTTGGAAAGGTTCACTGCTTAGATTCTGCAACATTTGTCCAGTATATCGCCAACATTTTCCTAACTTAGTAGCACACATATAGCACATGCTGTTGATAAAAAACATTCATATCATGTACGTTCCAAATTGTCTTGATTGCCTGTAAAGGAATTTCCAAATATGTAATTCAAATGAGCAACAGCTGTCACCTGCTTTCACAGTAAAACATATTCAGGCTATGGCTAATGACCAACAACTTCTGATGCCCAAGTTGGGTGACAAAAAGTATATTTCATTGTAGGTCAAATAGCCACATTTGTAATGAGGCTGTTCATCATGCAATTTAAAAATATAATGTACTTTCTTACTAAGCAAGGCCAGATGAAATAAGACTGTAGTGACTGAATGACTGGGATCTACTTTCTTTAAATCACTTTGCATGCAAAGATCTCTAATGCTATATATGCTTTTCATCTGTCTTGAGTTTTCTGTACTAGGATTATTTTACTAAACAGTTGCCTTTGATAGCTCTTACCCATTTTATTATATAATCATATGCTCTTTTCTCACTGTTATTATTTACAAAATCTGGAGTCAGAGACAACCTCTTTATTCAAAGGCACATGCGTGGAAAATAAACTGAAACAGCTGTATGCAAAAAAGAATGCTCTTCTGTAGCCTTCTGTCATTTAACTTTTTATGGGAAAGAAGACCTCTTGGATCTCACTAGTAGGTGTAAGAGGAAGTGATTTGGAAAGGTTCTACAGGAAAACTAATCTAAAAACTGTAGAGAAAGGTTCAATTTTGTAAAGGACTTAAATGAAACCCCAGATACGGGTAGAATGAGACAGACTGGGGGTGAGAATTCTTATTTCTCCCTGAAGTTCTGAACCTAAATTAGAAAAGCCCTCTTAGAAGTGTAAAGGGCTTATATTTTTCCTGTGCCCTTTGATTCACTACAAGTTCATAATATAGCCTTTATGTATTGTTACTGAGTGAAATGCATTTTATTCTGAAATTCAGTGAATGAATACATTGATAGTCATATGTCTATGTGATGTGATGATAGTCACATCCCTGGCATTACTCGCACACTCCCTCCCTCCATTACAGTAGTTTTTAAACCTGCTAGCTCCGACTTGTTAAGCACATATCCAGCAGGGTATAAATAGGAATGGTGGTCAGTAATGGGACCATCCCTGTTCTTCACACACTCAAGACACGTTCTGGCTTTCTGCTTTTGTACAAAGATAAAAGGCTATGAAACAGTGTCTTATATGCATATCCTTCACTTTTACACCAGAGATATTTCTCACTGGTCAAAAGTTCAAAAGAGCTAGAAACCCCATGAAGCTACTCATTGCTGCGAACCTTTTGCCATTTACTGTCTCCAGTTAGATCCATGCGCTGCTTGATAAATTAAAATTGCTTTTCAGAAGTTGTTCTGTGTTACCAATGAATATTCATGCACAGTCAAAATCTTGTTCTCAATTATAAAGAGGAAGGAAATAACGTGAAATTCATCCAAACCCTCCAACCACGAGAAAAATTTCAGGGGATCTGCACGTAAGAGAGCAATGTCAATGTGGTCCAAGGAAACACTTCTTTCAAGACATAGCAGCTGACAGTCCAGCCAACTGCAGGAGTCCCAGGGCAGCACTCTGCAGAGCAACTGGCAAGTGATACACGACACTGGTATATCTGCTTGGTGTAAAACAACTGAGTACTTGGCTTTGTACAAGCTTATGTTTGTTGTTGTGTCTTGTTTTGTTTTTCTTAGTGAAAAACTGAGCTACTGAAAGTACAAAGGATAAAAAGTTTTCTTTCCTGAAGGCTTTCAAGCCCCACATTCCTGACATGCAATGAACATGACTACTGTACTTTTAAAATCTCCGCTTAGGAGAAACCTGAGGGAAAGCAGGATACAGTCACTGACAAGTGCACTTTTCTTCTGAGAACACAAGAAAAACCCTATTCATCACAGCATTAAGAGGGCACAGATCTCCCTGATATTCAGTCCTTCTATGGTGTCCAGAAGAGTAGCACAGCTCACAGACATCTCATATACATTATCTTGCTGCTGGAAGAAGGTGGAGAACCATCTGCTAGTCAATGTAGTAGTCACTGTAGGCCTTATGGGAACCAAGTTAATTAGCAAAATTAGGTTAGCTGCAGGCTACACTCTGTAGATTCAGAAGCAAAATTTTTCTGAGCTATGCAGAAGGTCATCATGGCAATAACATTTCATTTAGGTTTTGGAGACAGGTTAACACTGGTTCTTTTTTTTTTTTTTTGGAAGTACTTCAAGGAGACAGATCTTGAAAGATTCTTTACAGGAGATTCCGGTAGAAGATCGTGCCATTACTACAGATTTTGGAGAAGCTCTTGAGGCTCCAAAAGGATTTTAGAGAAAATTTTCCAGAAAACTCTAATATGCTATCTGTATTTGCCCATCTTCTTCATAAGGTTAAGCAGTCCATTTCTCACCTGTTTATGGTTTAGCAATAGGTAAGCAAAAGGAAAGACAAGTAAGAAAAAGCTGCAGGGCATTAGCCAACCTCCGGTAGTTTTCCCTATGCATGTGCTTATTTATCACCATTCCGTAGTGAATTCACTGTAGTTTAATCTTCAAAGTACTTTGCAATGAACATGGTGTGAAAACTTCCATATGGACAAATACTACAGAGTAATTCAAACACTGTCAGTTCCTGCCCAGTCAGTTCACAGTAATGTCATGCTAGGTCACTGTTCTGTTGTGTCTCCTCTCTGCTCAGGACTGACATTTTGTACAGGCTGTTTTATTGGCCATCTTGAATCAGGTCAAGAGATCTGAATTTCATTTTTACAGACCTTGAGATTTGTAGTGAAAACTTCTGCAATTATGTAAGTGGAGTCAGAGATTTTTAAATGTGTATTAGCACTTGGAAAAATGAAATGTTTTGGGGATTTCTTAATGGAGACAAAATTCCATTACAACACAAAACACAAAAGCTTGAGGTCTTGTTTCTGAAAATGCGTATGTTTTTGTGCTTGGCTGTACTAGTGAGTGGCTGACATCAGCTCTCATGTTTCAGTGTAGTGACCTTCTTAGTGAAGACAGAGGTGGATCCAGCTGTTAAAGTTCTCAGAATTCATTTATTTTGCTCTGATCGCTTGAACTTTCAGGACCTGACGATAAAGTTCACAGGCAGATCCAGTTATGAGGATCTGAAATCACTCTAAATGTGCAGGGTTCACTCAGGTTGGCATGGATTCATTTTTTGTTCCTAGGTTTGGACTGATGGAAGTTATTGTAATGCATTCTTGTTGCAGTGCTAAGTTTCATGAGGATGACCCAGTTCAGGAAATTTCTCTCTTAATTTATTTGCATAGGATAAACTAAGGTGTATGTTAAGTGCCTGTGGTGATTATCTGACTTTTAATGTTTTTGTAAATTTCAAAGGTATAAACTTCAATGACTTGGTTAAATCTCTACTAATTAGTTGAAGTTCAGTTATTATATGTATTCCTCTGTCAATTAGCAGATGTACATTGGTGCCAGTGTCAAAAACTGGATAGAAGCCAGTCCAGGGCTCATTATCTCACCAGAAATCCTTGGTTGCTAATCAGCATTCGATAAAGATTAGACGGTTCCCTGCTGGCACTTGGCTATTAAATTCCATTTATACTGTTGCCCCATAAATACTATAAATTCTATTTCATTAGCACCCTGTTCACAAAATCCTTTGAAAATAGGAGTTTCATTTGAGGATGACTGAACAAAATGGATTCTAATCAGGCCAGAAGACCCCAAACCACCTTCATTTCTCACAGTGTAATAACGCCAAAGTAATGCTTTTGAAGCTTTTCTGCTACAGTATTTCCAAATAAATATTTGGCATTAAATTAAAAGGGCTTAGCAAGCTGGGATGCATGATAGTTCTGGTCTAAAGGGCAAAGATTTACAGATGCCCGTGAAGAGAGTTGGGATTTTGGAAGTTAAATTGCACCCATGGTGCATTTCTGCATTTGGAACAACCATTTCACTTTGCAGCAGTTTTAGAAGAAAATCATTTTTCCAGCAGAAGAAGCTACTAGCTAGATTTCACACAGGGAAACTGGATGGACACAGTCCCTTTATGTTGGATCTATAGGGTTACTTACTGTGAATGTATTGTATACAGAGTGATAAGAACAACTACTACTTCTTTTTTTCTAGTTATCATGCAAGCGTGGGAAGGATGAAAGTTTTAACTTGTTTTTCATCTACATAAGAACAAGCTTGAAGAAAGATCTTGTAAAAAAGGTGTTCATGTGTCTGAAGTGGTTAGGCTGGGCTTACACCAGACTCCATGCCACTGTGTCAGTCTGTCTCTGAGTCTATGATTTTAGCCATAGTTTCCTAGAGTATTTGAAAGAAGTTTTGACAATCCCACATGACTAAGCATATTTCTTTGGTATTCACAACAGTGGCAGTGCTGAACATCACTGGCGCTTATTTAGATAAGTACACAAGCCGAGTTGATACCTTACAATCTTTTGCGGAACAAATGGATTTCTGCTAATGCCAGTAACCTCTTATTTATTTTCTCCATTTGCCTCTTTGTTGTCTTGTCTGCTTACTCTCCCATCCATCTGTGGGTCCCTTTTCCACAGCTTGACCCTCGGGAGACTTAGAATTGTTGAAAAAATATCTGCTCCTTGCTCTCGGTACAAACTAATGTGAGTGCAGCTGAACATTTGGCAGCCATGCCACTGACATTTAATTTTAATTTTACTAGGGGAAATATTTGTTTGTTCTTCATCAAGTCATTTGTTAATGTGCTAATAAATCTTTCTGTTTACACTTGCTGCATGATGTGTGTAATGGCAGATCTGTCCTGAGAAATTATATACACTGCAGGCTGTACAAAATAGATAGCCTGGTAGGCGTAAATATTACTAGCTACACCCTGCATCCAGGTGCTGCATTCCTCTACTAGTTCCTGGGTCGACCTACACCATTGATCTTGTTCCTTCTTAATGGCAGCCTTGAAACAAACAGTCACTGTGCTTGCATCCATCTTCAGGAAAGCTGTGCAGTATTGCTCAAAGCAGCAAGTAACCTGGGTACAGTTTGTACCCAAGTTGTACCTTGTGGATACAAGGGTATTTAGGGACAGGCTTGGTTTTTTGTTTTGTTTTGTTTTTACTTAGTTGTATAATTCTCATTTAAATAATTTTATTTTGACACGAAAAGTATGAGAAAAATTCTGGTATAATCCAGCTTCTCACATAAATGTGCTGTAATTTTTCTATCATTTGGATATTTAGAAAGTTATGGGGGCTGTTAATTTAAAAGGTAAGCGTGCAGTTGCAATATGCAAGAAGTGATAATTATGCATTTAGCCATGTTTACATAATTAGATGAGCCGCTAAAGATCTGATACACAATTGAGTTACTGTGGCTTAGTGAATGACCACAACTTAATAACAGTAAAATTCTATGCGTTCTTTCAGCCTGTTCCGAATACGGACTCAAAAGAATTAAATTAAATATTGCCAAGGTTTACTCTAACTGGTTTACATCACCTTTGCTATTGGCTAAGAGTATGCATTTGATAACTTAGTGTACAACTATTTGATGCATAGTGCACACTTAAATCACAGAAAATTGATCCTGTAACTGAGTCCCGAGGGGTGTTTTATCTCCTACAATCCTGGAGAGGCTTGATTCAATCAGAATGACTTTGTCTTTATGACAAGGCTTGCAAAATCTGTGGGGATGCCATTGAATTTCCTCAGTAACAAAAACTATGTTCTTGAAACATTCTGAATATTTAGCTTTATTTTTCTGTATTTAGTTTAGTTCTGTAGGAAATAGTTTTCCAATCCCTGCGCCCCCCTCCATCCACCAGGGTTACATTGATTCCTGTGCTGGAGTTCGAGGGAGAGTTTCCAGATTCAGAAGACCAGTAACTATAGGAACAGGGCTGAGAACGTGATATGCATCCATCACTCCCCATTTCACTAAGTTCTTACAAAGAACCTCGTTTGTTGGGATCTCTACGTCAGCAAACTCTCGCTGCCATTTTCATTTGCAAGGAGCAGGGAGGCAATGAGGAAATGAAATGTCATGGTGCTTATTTTCTCGGCACATGATGACTTTCCACCCATCTGCAATAAGCTCTAGGCAAGCAGTTCAGCTGGAGGAGCTGTTTTGTTGGTGACACCTCTAATGTTTTTCATACAATAAATTTTTAGCAAAACCTGTCGCAGGAAGAAACTGTTCATTCCCGATAACTCAAACAAATTAGATTCATTTGACTCTAAACGCTCTCTTTAGAACTAAACTTTGGGCAGTGTCAGATCCCCAGCAGTGCAGCTGACTCATTCAGGATGTTCTGTAAATGCAGAAGGATGCTTGTCCTATGTAATTTATCTAAGTCACAGATTGCCTATAAGGCTTAGAAGTATAAAATACTGCCATAAGAATGGTCAAGGCAATCATAAGCAGCTACTGAGCATTTCATATACATTTTCCCTTTTGGGCTGGGTTACCCAATGAGCTGTACTGTTGGAATAAGTTTTGAGAGGTGTCTTGAATCCTTACTGCTAGAGAAGGAGAGCCAGCAGAGGCTGCTGAGGCTGCTGATGCCTGGTCACCCAGGGACCCAGCTGCAGCTACCCCAAATCCTTTCTGCCATTTCATTTTGTGCCTATGTACTCTTGTGACTTTTCAAAGTGAAGACCTTTTTATGCAGCATGTTGCGTATAGAAGACTGATCCACTGTTCTTTTGGATTGCCCTTTCTTGTTTCCCACAGATAGTTCTGGCTTGATCCCAGCAGCATCCTTCTAGGGTGTGGTATACTCCAGGGCATGTAAGAGCAGGGAACCAGACTGAGATATTTTACCAATTCTTTTGTAGTAAATCTGTAATTACCAGAAATGTTGCTGCCTCTGAAGCAGACCAAACTTCTGTGATCAAAGGGACAGAAGAAGCTCTATTAGTGGAGGATTTCAGGCATCCCCTTGAACAGTGATGGACACATATATTACTTCATTTCTTTATGTTAAAGTTCTCATGAGGATGGCCACAAATTCTGCCAAATTCTACCAAAACAGCACAATCCCTTCTTGCATAGGTGTTAGATAACACCTGTTCAGTTTTTTAGCCATGCAGCAGTTCTTCATAGTGAAATGAAGGAGTTTTTAGTATTATTTTGTAGTCTTGACAGCAACCACATGTATAACCAGGAGTGCATTTCTTAATATGTGGTAAGAGGATGTGGAACCAGCCAGGCTGGGGAAAGAAATGGCGCAAGTCAAGCTGAGGGTGATCCAGATCTTATGCAAAGGAAACCAAAGTGGTGCCTGCACAGCATAGTGCAGATAGCTGAATTACCACCAGGGAGATGCTAAACTTGCCTTGGGAAGTCCTGCTCAGCACAGCCCTTCTCAACAAGGCTATTTAGCCTGTGTGGAGAGCTACACTAATACGATTGTGTGACTTCTGCTGTGCAGGATTTAGTGCTCAAAGGTACCTAACATCTTTACACAGGATTAAATCACACAGCATAGAAATGCTGTTAAGGAATTGCCTGACTGTATCTGAGGACATGAAAAGCAGGTCAGTGTCCTTGAGTACTTAGGAGAGCTCAGAGGAGAGCAAAGAAGCAGCAGAGCAGTGTATGCAGCGTAAGCATTCTGCTTTAGTTTGGACTCATCCCATGAAATAAATAGGAATTTTGACATTGAATTTGATACCAAACACTACGAAACAAAGACTCTCTTTCTCTATACTTTACAGCACAACCTATAAAAACTATACTTATTTTTATTATTGGAGCTGGCCGTGGTAACAGATTAACTGCTTTCAGAGTCTTCTGTGCTGTTTTATTTTGCAGGCTTGCTCCCACCTGGGCTTGGGATTTTTAAGCCAAAGTGCCTTCTGCCTTTCATTTATCAACTTGCGCGGTTTCACAAAAATGATTAACCATTCTGTCCTACACAAAAAACGTCACCTGTAATGATAGTGTCAGAAATAAGAGTGGCAGCCTGTGAAAAGTAGGCCACGCTGAAGGAATTTCTTTATTCCTTGTTTACAATGAAATATATGGTGGGAGGTGAAACTGTATCACCATGTTCTTGTGTGTAGTAAATGATAATTGACATATATAACGATCAACTGCCGGGCCTAGAAATAAGCCCAAGTCTTCTCCATAATCAAAGGCTGTGATATCACTGTTTTCAAACTCTGTTGACAGTCTATTTCTCATTCTGTAGGGAGAGAGACCACGCCGTTTGCATGGAATCTTTGAAAATCAGAAGTGACTTCTGTCACTGGGAACACCAGAATCGTGCTGAGTTCCCTGCATTTCAGTGCAGGATGATGTTCTGTGTTGAGTGATGACCAGTATTCTGGTAAAGACAAGCAGTGACTTGTATCCTGTGCAAATGCAATAATCGTGTCCATGTTTGAAATTTCCTTTCCATATATGTACAGCTGACAGATTAGCATAGGGTGTAATGTTAATAAGTTTCCTTTCCAATGGAATGGGAATCATTTGTATTGCTATCTTTATAGCTGATTTTAACATCAGTGTGGTGTATCTGTCATGGATAGATACATGGATCTATGCAAATTTAATGTAGAACTGTAACTGTAAAAGTATTTATCCAACCAAAAAAAAAATTAAATCTGGAATAGGTCCATACACTGACAAGGATACAGAATATGTTGGATGGACGTACATGCATGGATATTGACTTTGTGAGTATGTACGTGTTCAGGCTATTCAGTGCATGTTGTTTCTACCAGTGCTCAGGTGCGTTGAGGTGTTGTGCTTATGGTCAGGATTGAGCATCTGAAGACAGCAGTTTGACACACAAAGACTCTACTGATCTTTTACAGCAGGTGGCTTTCTTTTTGCCCAGAAATGATCTACACACATATATTTTAAGTATAATCATATGATGATCATTTTAAGTATGATCATATATCAAAGCTATGATTGATGTAATAGGTTTTCCACAGGTTTCTTATGACTGATTTGACAAGGAAGATAAGGTACAGCCCTGGTACTGTCTCTGAGCTTTTTGTCTTCCCTTGTGATAATCTCAATCTGCTTCTAGTTCTGGTCACAGACTCGCATGCTAACTTTGCTTCCATTAAAATCAGGAGGAATGCTAATGGTAACAAAGCTAAAAAGATGTGTATGTCTTGACAGGATATTAGTCCATGTATACACAGGATGATGTGAACATAAGTCCAGGCTTTCGACATGTTAATTTTACTTGGTGTTTGTGAATACTAACAAATTCTGACTCCTGTTTCCACTTCCCAGGCTTGCAAGCAATTAAAATAGTGGCAGACATCACTTCACTACATGGGTAATGAGACCAATTCAGGTCATAAGTCATTTGAGACTACACTGATATATGATTAGTCACGTGTGAACTACTGCTTTACAAATTTATGAAGCAGTTTTGCAATACCTACAGGGCAGACATTTCCGGCTCAATGACTCTTGTACCGGGTCTCTAAGCAGTTACAAAACCACAGCATCTCCCATATCCAGAATTTAAAATTAGAATCCTCCAGAATTAGATTGGTACAATGATTTAAAATCTGCATTCTACCTACAGTTATAAGTGGTGTTCTTAGCTGGTTTGCTGACGACAGGATATAATTGTGAATTATTTTTTTCTAATTTAGCTGTTGCAGTTTTCACTTTGTGGAGTGATACGGAAACAGGCAGTGTTTTTTTTTCTGTGTTTTTTATTCAAATTTTGAATCTTGGCAGATTTTAGAGATTCTGTACAAGTAGTATGTTCCCTTCCCCTGCTTCCAAATGTTCCAAAAAATAGCATTAGTGAAAATAATTTATTGTATCTCTGGAAAAATATCTTTGCCTTGTTTAAATCATAATCTGTTCAGACACTGCCTTTCTCACAGCCTGGGAGATGTTGATCACTTTTGCATTGCACCATTACAATGTCATCCAAAGAGACAGCAAATATTGCAGATTAATGCTGCCAAAATTGAAGTAATTACTCTCTGAAAGTGACAGGCATGTTATTAAGGCCATATGGCATTATACATAGTTGGTGTAATAACTAATCGGAAACAGCAGTATTTCTAGGACGTGAATGTTTGGCAACATATACTTGACTAAGAGTCTTAGTATTATAAATTTATGCATTTCTTGCCAGGAAGCCAAGGAAACCTATTCTCAGGGGGGAAATCACATCTTTCTAGCAACAGAAAATATTTGTGAGCTTGAGGTAAAAGTGACACTTGCCATTCCTTTACTGGTCAGTTAGGACTGAGAATATTCATTATAATCCATAACGGCAGGCTCACTTTTTCTTTCAAGAATTTTTGCTGTGGTTGCTATCTGAGAGTGCACAGCGGATGTAAGTGATGCAAAATGATCTCGTATTGTGCATGACCTTCAGGGAAGCTGCTGAGACCTCCACTGCCCTGCACAGGTTGGTGAGCTAGGAGGACAGGGCAAGTTTCTTGTGGACTCAGGGTGGTGCTGGATGCAGTCCAGTGGTCTTCCTCATATGGCTCTTAGCACCTGTGGAGTAAATAAAAATAACAGCAGTGACCTTCACTTGTTTCAGATGGGCCTTTTACTGTTCTACATAGAGTACTGTTTCCGAGAGATTTTCCTAACACGGGGATGATATAAATCAGATGGTTTGCTTTGCTTTTATTAAAGCTGCAGGCAACGAGTTATAATTTTATTCCTCTATGCATATTCTGAGAAACAAATTTGTCCTTTATCTGGGTTGGCATATCCTGACTACATCCCCTTTGAATCCAACCTAGGGATGTGTTGCTCAGAACTGAGGCAGAGAGAACAGCAATTCCTCTGCTCTGGGTAAGTCAGAGTGAGGAAAGAAAGCTTCCGCTGGAAGGCTGTGCTGGGTAGGACTTTTAGCCCAATGTGTAGTGAGTAACACTGCTGTTCCACTTGAGCAGGCTGTCGAGTTAAATATGTTTCTGGAGTGATGCTTCTGGCATAGCCTGCGTAATGCATATGCAGTACATGTATTCAAGCAAAATAAAAATGAAATAAAATGTGCAATGACTGTGAGCTGGAAAACCTTATGCCATTTTTATGACCAAAGTTGATGAGCTTGGGTGTAAAACTGTATTTCCCTAGAGCAGGAGGAGAGGCCTCTGGTGTTCAGAGCTGTGGCACTAGCACAGCCAGGGTACCTGGAGACATAAACCAGAAATTAGAAGTCTACATCTCTATCCCCTTGGTTATAAAAGGCAGAGTGACAGATGGACTGCAATTGTTCCAGTCTAAGGATGAAGGAAGAACGTAATACGGTCTTTTTACTAATGCAGACGTATCTGTGGAAATAAATGACAAAGCCTACCGTGTTAGCTGTATGTCAGACAGCCTGGCTTTGAGACCCAGAAACCACTCAGGTGAAGCAAAAATCTCCCCAGATAAGCTACGAGTTTTGGAGCTCTCTTTTCACAGGTACGCTGAGGCTCATTTCAGCTTCTAGCAGCTGATGTCCAGAGACTGCTACAGATGCTCTTGTACAACCGTTGTGTTGCCCTCCCTGTAGTCAGGAAAAGTTACAGTTGACTGTCCAGGAGTTTATGTGAGCAACAAAAATGAGAAAGCTCTTCTCACGTAATGCCGTTTTGCCTTGTCTCCCTAAGAAGGTTGTACTGAGCACCTCCTAGTGCAGAAATCTCCCATTTGATGTAAGACACAGAGATAATAACTGCACAACAACCCCCATTTAGACAGGTCTGAAAAATGCTTAAATAAGGCAGAGCAGCTTCTGTTTACTGTTTAGCAGGTGAATACTCTGTGTGCTGGAGGACATGAAGAGGCAGGGAAGGAAACCGCAAACAAGATTGGAGGAGCAAGGACATCTGCTGCTTAAAGACAAATCTGGTGTAATTGGAGTAACTGAAATGTGGCCAGTTCAGGAAATGGGCTGTAATATTACATTACCCAGATACAGAGTGTAAGGACAGGCAATCCTCAATGAGAAAGGAGAAGGAGATATGACAGAATAAATGAGGAGGGACATTATGCTGAAAACAGAATAACATTCACATGGATGACAACTTAGAGACACCTTGAACTTGAGGCTAAAGACCCAAATGGTAAAACAATTATAATAGAAAACAATTACTGATCTCCTAGGGCTAGGTGAGAAGACAGATCGGGAAATATTTATGCAGATGGGAGGGCTGTACTTGGGCTAGGACACTGATCATATAAAACTGCAATTACTCTGACATTAACTGGAATGAGAATTATGGAGGGACTTAGGAAGCTGAATCTATGTTTATTGACAGATTTATTTATTTATTTATTTATTTAAATCCTGCATCTTGACAACCAACAAGGTTAGAAGCCATCTGGAAAAAGTTGCAGTAGTTAAGTGAAGGGACACGTTTGCTGATGCCAGTGCTCAGGTTGGAATAATATTAGCTGAAAGATAGAAGGGAAGGAAATTGATGTTGAGATTGAGCATGATTCTGATTTCGAGATGTGGGAAACTCTGTGTTCTACTGTGCTATTGGAGCTGTTAGTCTGTGAGGAATTGGATGACATATCCAGTAAAAAAAAGTTAGGGTGTACTGTCTATGGGGCTTCAACCGTAGATGCTATAACCTTGAAGGGACTGAAATGTAGATGTCTGGGGGATATGGAAGTAGGTAATGCCAGTCTGAAAAAAGACAACACGAGGAGCTGGTTTGTCTGGGGTGGTGTCAGTAGGAGTTTAGACTGACAAGGCAGGGATAGATACTCTTTCTACAAGAATCAGATGACAGCAGAATCATGCTGAGAGCTCAGCCAGACCACTGAAATAATTGCACATACCAATAGAAATTAAAGTGGCAAAGATGCAAAGAAGGTCCTATTCTGACAGTCCCGACTTACGTAATCTATCCTGCAGAAGTCTTAAAATCCGCAAGAAGTAATTTACAGAAAGACCTTTGCCTTTTCTTTCATTGACACACCATTGTTGACTAACTTGTGGTGTATTATTTGTAATGATGTAATGAATATTTGATGTAAAAAATATTTCTCATGAGAGCTTCTGTGAGCTGTTTGCCAGGAATGTTCATCAGTACTTTTGAAACGTTAACTCTTTCGACAGGACAAGGGGGGAATGTGATGTTCGTCCACTCATTCTGCCAGATTCTCTGTTGGAAAAAATCAGCATATATCTTTTGGATTGAGATTAATGGGGCAGCATTAATTATACCACACAGGGATCTGTCATGGTAGTTTAACTAATTTATAACTCTTACATTTCCAGAATAAATACGGTTTTGGAATGTCGTTATCAGTAATACCTTCTAATAACTACACCAGATTCACTATATCTTTCAGCAGTCCTGCGTGGATATTCCCTCTGTAGAATATTTATAGATCCTGAGCAAAATGAGGGAAATTAACACATTTTCCAAAGATCTCTTTTGTGTGCATATGCATTTTTCAGGCCAGAGAATAGGAGTTTGCAGCAAATGGCAGCTCCAGGAAAGATGTGAGGAGGGTGAAGCATTGGCCAAAACTGAGGCAGAAGAGGACTTACAGAAGACACCCAGGACATACTGTAAGGACAACACAATAATTGATGGGATCTATCTGTAAAATTGCAATGGGAGAGGAAGAATACGACACAAAGGGGCAGAGAGGAGTGTCACTAAGCTACATGTCTAGAGTCAAAGCTCTGGTACAAGAATATTGCACATTTTGTTGTGGAGGTGCCTGGGGAAAGGTGGTTGCTTCTGCGTGCTTCAGTTCTTTCTTGCGTACAAGCTTGAGCCTGTTTCCACAAATAACATTGGCATACAGCTGCTGAATGCCAGCTAGAAATGTGCGGTGTTCTTTTTGTAATATGCAGATGTGATTAGTGCTAAAAATAATACCTAGCTGAAAGCTCTGCGAGCTGTATATTTTTTCAATAATTTGCCTTTCTTTTAGACACCAAAGAAATAGTGAAAATAGCCACAGAAACAAGAAAAAGAGCTTATCTATATTTCTTCCATGATCTGCGGTGTAATTTTTCCTTAGCTCTCACAGTCATTTTCTGTATTTCTTCCCCCGCCCCTAACTGCCTCGTGTGCATTTCTGAGTCTCAAAGTGAGTTACTGCCATCTTCTGGTCCAGTGAGACAGAAGTCCCAAAACACCTCCCCGGGGCTGGGCGTTCCCCTGGCCCCTGCCAGCAGGGAGTTCCCATAGGGTCCCCGTGTGTTCCCTGCAGGCCATTTATCTGACTATTCAGAGAAAAAAGGGATGCTTAACTCATCGTACGTTGGAAGCCTGGTCCTAGGGGTCCAGACTAGTCTGAGATTTGTACATGGTTCCATCATTGGCTTCATATGTGAGAGGAGACAAGTCAATTATCTGTTCTATAAAAGGAGGACAATTTATGCATTCTTTCATTAGACAATATCTGAGACTTCTTCAACAATACCCCTTGTGTTACAGGTCAACAATACTATCTTTGTGTTACAGATAAACATAAATTGTGTTATCCCTTTCTGTAAAATCTGTACATTTGTTTTTGCTTCCCACAGTCACCTTTTCAGAATATGTTATTCATGAGCTTAAAAATCAGTTCGGGTGAACAGCTAAAGACAAAGCTGAAGGTCGTCGGCTCCTCTCAACTAGTCATATATTGCCAGTAAATGCCTTATGCTTTTGTACTGCTTAAATAATATTCCTGCTACTTCATGTGAGAGGGGATAAAGTGATTGCCTTTGATTTATCGGGATTTATCAGGATCATTTCTATAAGGCATTCTGGTTTTCCTCAGAATCTAATCTTTGGTGTGATAGCATCTACAGTCTTCACCAGAAAAATTCTGGCGTCTATGTAAACCAGCTTAAATATTTGTTTGGAATTATCATCTCTTATTTTTTGTCCTCCAATACATTGCTTTCATTGTGACCTCAGAGTTCACAGACAGAAATTGAAAGAAGCATGGAAGTACAGCCACCTTTGGAGTGAATCTGCCAGCTCATAAAATATAGAGATTGCTCTCCTAAATGCTTGTATGCATTATATATTGTAGTGTCTGGAACAGACTAACAGGTAAGGAGGCAAATGTAGAAAGTATGACTTAAGCATTTTGAGAGTTTGGCTTACATTTTCTAAGAGAATCCTTAAAGAATGAGACCAGAGGCCTGCAGCCATGCACAGCATTTGATGTAACATTTAAATCCATTGTGCTTGCTCACATTCTTTCTGCACTCTAATTCCACATCTGCATGCAAGAGTATGTTTTCCCATAAGTTGACACCTTCTCAAGAAAAAGATTAGGAGCAACATTTAATCTTATTTATATTTATTCATAATTTCCATTTATATTTACAATGAAGTGCAATAGTCTTTTCCTCTTCATCATGTAATCTGTGGGACTTCCAGGATAAAGGGCTTTGTGTTTAATGGTTTTCATGTTCTTACTTCTTAAAAAGCACAGAGTAATTTATGGACATTCTTTTACATACTCAGCAGGCCTCTGCTCATCCCATTAACTATATCTAGTAAATAAATGATCTCCGAGCATTTTGTTATGCCCTGAAGAAGCACATGTTTATATCATACGTATTAGCCAAATGTTCCATAATGCAGGAAAAAAATAAGAATATGTGAAAACAAATGCAGCAGAACAGATGATTGTAAAGAGCCTATCACCAGGAAATTCATTTAGAAGAAATCAAACCTGACCCTGGTAAGTTTGATGTTTTTTTCATTATTACCTTCAATGGACATGCAAGATGAATGCAGATTAAGGTTTTGACCTGTCTTTAATATAAAGCCTGACAACAGCAGACAGCAAAGCAGGAATGGTAGCAGATTTAATCATGGATTTCACCCACATTCATCAGACCAGCAGGGCACTCATTTCAGAGACTCATAAGATTATTCTTTTCCCCCTGTGAAATCTTCTTGCTGCTTTCTGGTTCACTGACAGCATCTAAAGATATGTTCTGATCTGATGTGATGCAGCTAACAAAGGAACTCTCTCTGGAAGTCATCAATTATAGACTTTGCAAAAGATTTCACTTCTAACCTAGTAATTGATCTTTAAACTCACTTCAAAAACAAACCCTAGCCAACCTTGCTGAGCTGGGAGTCAGTGAAAGATTGTACTTGTTTTCGTGTTCTGTTCCACAGCACCCTGCTTTTCTGTTGGTCAAAGGTTGAAACCAGTGAAGACAGCAAAGGTTTTCATCCTAATCGTTTTCATCCTTTAAGTTTACTGTCAAGTTTACTTTTCTAAGACTCCAAACAGTATGGGGCCATCACATACAGTATACTCCACAGTGTTCCTTTCTACCGGAGAGTCATTATTATAATCTTTTTACAGGGTTCTTCACCTAGCTGAACTTCTTTCCCCTCATCTCCTCTCATCTCCTTCTCCCTCCTCACCCCTTCTCTCCCTTCAACTTTCCCCTCCCATCCCTGAGCTATAAAATTGAAGGCCATATCTCTGTCCAAAAGACGGTGGGTATTACCAGAGAGTTTTCACCCTGCCTTTGGTGACGGCTCCTCTCTCCATGAGCTGAGCTGGCGGGGTAGGTTAGCTGTGTGCTCATTGTGCTTCTTGTCACAAAGTCAGCCCACAGTTACCCAACAGCACATATTCCACCCTTCAGCGGTGGGATGAAGTGGGCCCTCCAGCTTCACTCTGGTGCAGATGAGAAATGCCTTCTGGAACTGTTTGTTCAGATGTGGGCCCTGAGCTGCAGCAGAGGGGCAGTAGTAAGCCCCTGGCAACAGCGAAGTCTTTCACTGCCAGCAGCCTTCTTCACAGTAACTAAAGTGCCTCTGACTGCATCCATCAGCTGGCCACCAGCAAACTCTTCTCTTTGGTACAGCATCTGGGTCCAGAGTGCCAGAAAGCTGACTACCAGATTTTACTGAAGTGCCTCTGAGTGAAGTTGCACAAGATGGAGAAGCCAGTACAGCAGCTCATTGCTGCTGAAAGGACAGCCTGCTTCCCCCGCTCCTCACTCCCTGCTTTCCTCTTTCTCCTTGTACTGATGCACTGAACCTTGCTGTGAGCTGATTCAGCGCGCTAACTGAGCAGGAAACACACCACTGAAAGAATAAATGTCTTTCTGCTGAGTTAGCAAGTTGAATAAGCTCACAGAAAAGTCTGATGAGTGCCAAAACTGGCACAGGACAGGGCAAGAGCTGTGCAGCTGGACCTCTCCTTGTTGGCTGCAGCAGCCTCTCTCCCTGTACACCATGTACCCGTGCTCTTAGTCAGGCAACCAACCCATTTGACCTTACATTTCAGCATACATTAAATGCAGCATCTAGAATCAAATTAAAGGGTTTTCAGGGAACTGAGTGAAATGAACAGAATCTGTTGGTTTCTGTAGAAGTTTTGTTTAGGGAAATACTAAACAAGAGCTAAGGCTTTCAGTGGTACAGCCTGTTGCAGGATATGCCAATCATGTGGGTGGATGCCAAACTCTATCTTCTCTCATATGTAGAAAGTGATGATATTTTCCCTTGTACTGACTATACTTTCCCTGCTTTCAGTGGAGATGCATTTTAAAAAGAGTTAGTCAAAAGATTTTTAGTCTAAAATACTGTTGATTGGACTCATCTGTAGGATTAAGTATTGATTCTTCACCAGCAATTTTAATTTTTATATCAAATGATCATTCTCCCTGGAAGAAGGCTGAGTTAAACAGGAAAAAATGTATCCTGGGAGGGTTTTTGAAGCAATCATCTCTTACGGTATTTTTCAATCAGGAAATGAAAGAATGTTTCTGTCTGCTCTTTGACAGTCCCATGCCCTTCACTGTTTTGTAGAAAGGGGAAAAAAAAAAACAACAGGTGATTAAAACATAACATACCCGTTTAACCCTGCTTTTTCTGAGACTTTTAACATTCTCATTTTTTGTTACAAGAGCTGATGAACTGTAAGTGATTGGTACGAGAGAGAATAGATTGTGCACTTAGCCCTACCGTCTGACTTAGTTAATCTTCCAAAATGCAATTTATTCTGACTGGTAACTGTAGCGAGTTTAATGGAACACAGGGTTAAAGGGGGAAACTGGAAACAAATGCTCTCTATCTAAAGGCCAATCAATAACTGAATAGTTTGACAATCTCAAACCTTTGTCACTTTAATGTAATTGGAGTGTATGGAGAAGACATTACATTTCAGCACCTACTAGCATCAGCCTCCACTATTGGTGATAGCACTCTGAATGCGTTCAAGTCGTCCTGCTGTAATAATGTGAAAGGAGTGGGAGTAGAGGCTTGTGTTGTCTTTTAAATCTATTTTGAGGGATTTTGTAGTTCTACACAGATTGCAGTTTGCTGTGTATATTGGTTTTGGGACACACGTGGAACCTCTCAGTATGTTTTAAGATTTTTATGGGCTGGTATGTCTAAAACTAATGAGGCTGAACATGTTTGAAGCTAGTTATGGGGGCTCTCTCTAGCAGTTCATCATCTGTGGTTTCTCCAGATGAGCAAGTGGGGAAAAAAAAGTAATATTACTGGAGGGATATTATGCAACAAATCATGTGAATGGCATCATGTGCAAAAAGATATGAACGTTGAAATTCATTTTTAATAATCGCCCTTAATAGTGATCGTTCAGTTGTATCGATCAGAAATAGCTTTCTAAAAACAATTTCCTGTGACTGCTGGCATGTTTGCTTCTTTCTCATATTAATAAGTGGGAAAATTCATTTGGGGGAGGAGACTGGGAGAGAGTCCCTTCATTTCCTCTGGCTTTCAGAGGTAAGAAACAATTTCACATCTGTTTGAGTGTCTCTCAAGTGCAGTAAATAATGTGGCTGGGAGGACCAGTTTAAGGCAGTTACAACTACCTTACCTGTTTTGTCATTACAGGGTCTGGTGAACCTCCTTCCACCCTCACTACACAGAAAAGCCATGTTCCTTTTGTATATTTGTTTTGGAAAGTTCATTATTTTGTGTGTTTGTGTCAATGGCTATATGGATTATTCCTGTGAATATGATGGACTAGATTCAATGTCCTACTGACAAAATCAGCCAATTTTCCCCAGAGGAGGAAACTGAATATTTACTCTTTTCTCTCTTTAGGGGATCCAACTACCCCAGGCAGCTCTGAAAACATAACCTAGAATTCTTAATGTGTGTTCCTTTCAGCTTTATATATAGACAGCATAATTGTAAAGAGATATTTGATATTTCTTTGCTTAATAGCTTTTTTTAGTTTTAATTCCTCACCCCCTGCCTTCTTGCAAACTCTGATGATGCAAATTTCAGATTCATATCTAATACAGAATTAATT
Source organism: Cygnus olor (assembly GCF_009769625.2). Lineage (NCBI taxonomy): Eukaryota > Metazoa > Chordata > Aves > Anseriformes > Anatidae > Cygnus > Cygnus olor. The sequence goes on from NC_049184.1 coordinate 6,911,729, forward strand.
TGGAAGAATGCATGTGCCCTTTTATGACTTTCCTTGAACGTGAATCCAGAAGTACATTTTCAACTGCAATAAAAACTTGCACAGTTTTAACTGCCAGCTAGTATTTGGCTGTTCTGGGAGGAGAAAAAGCGTACATGGCCTGTGTGCTGACCACCAGGGACTTCCTGCATGCCTTGAGCAAGGTCGCTTGGCCCAGCAGAAAAGGTTTCAGTCTGGGGAGGACATGAATCTTGCTCCCTCCTTTCCTATATTGACATGGACATGTCATTACTTTCTCTGTATTTCATTTCTCCACATGCAGAGATAGATAAAGCTATTTACCAGGCAGTAAATGTACAGCCTCTGTACTTGCTGACACAGAGCTATGTTGAAATTCTAGCTTTAATTCCACTACTACTTGGAAATTTGGGAGGTTTCTTGGAACCTTTGTCAAAGAGACATACTAAGTGGTATTGTGGCTACTTGTCATAAATTCTTTCCACCTGCATACTTCTATGTCTGAAAAAGCCTGTTATTTCACTTAAAACCAGTAGGATTTTTACTTACTGCTGCTAAATACTGATATTTCCATGAGATTTAATGTATTTTACAATTTTATGAGTAGCTATGAATAAAAGCTACCTAGTAATGAGGAATGAAGCTAAAGGTATGTAGTCTCCTATGGCTTTTTCTTCATCGCTCTGAGACCAGATTTTGATAGCTGAGGCAGTTTCTGAACAGTGATTCTGACTTTTTTTAGTGGGGGAAAAATAATTAAAGGAAACTCACCTGACAGAAGAAGCCCAGAGCTTCATAACAAGAAGCTTTCTGTGGAGAGAGGAAGGGCAGGAGGAACAGTCAGTAGAATTTGAAAGGGAGGCTGGTTTGGTGGTCAGGGGGAGGCTGGCTCCTGTGACGGGGATTTCCTTTGGTGCTGCGCAGAAACTTTGCACACGGCACTGGGCCTGTCACTTGCGAGCAGCCTCAAGGTTCTTCAGAAGCATTTGGCGGCCTAAACCAGAAGAATAATTCTTGTAGTATTCTCAGGTGTGTCATGGAATTAATAAGGTTTCCTGCTATATTTTCTCATCCTTTCCTAACAATTCTGTTGTTCTGGTTTCCTTATGATTGCCTCAGAGCACAGAACTAATGATTCCATGGAGTGGGGCACAAAAACTCAAGAGATTTTCCAGAGCTTGGATATCAAATTTAAAGCCTGACAGTACATCCAATATCTAATTCTTTTTTTCAGTGACCAATACATGACACTTACTGATGTTGAATTTTAGTTCCCATTTAATCACTTCAGCCACTCACTCCTATAAACATTTTCTGCAGCTCTTTTCAACTACCTTTGGATTTTGTTACCCTAAATAACATTTTGTCGTTTGCATTTTTCTCACGAGACTCTTTACCCCTTTATTTTTAAAATCATTGGTGAACAAGTCCTGGCAGATACCAACACAGATCCAAGCATGTTGATGGTCATCCTCATCCTGTGTGAAAACTGCCATTTGGTTCTTGTCTTTCAACAGATTTTCATGCAGTTGGAATTACATCTCAGAGATCTTGTTCTCATTTTCTGTCTGTACAGTGGGTAAATAGTACTAATACTTCATAGGGATGCTGTGGAGATAAATGTATTTGAAGATTATTGCAAACTAGTCAGAAACTTCTGTCAGAGGGGGGCCAGATGTGATGAGTGCTCACTGGCAACCCAGAGCCAACAGCCCATCAGATGAGGAGCTGGACCCCTCTAGGCCTGGGGCTAGAGGTGCAGCCGTAGTAGACAAGGAAGGAAAATGTTTATTCCACTGTGAGTTTGAGCCAAGGCACACACTGACTGCTAATGCTAGAGATCTGTTGGTGAATAAGGATTGGTTGGTACAAGAAGCAGGTGTGAAAACCCCAAAGATACTGAATGAACAGTTGGGAAACTTCTGTTCTGAACTTTGTAATTAGCTCCGCTTTATAAAAGCAGGTTAATCACAGCCGTGGTCTAGGCTGCATCTCAGAACCCAAGTGTAATTCTCTAATGAGAAATTTTAATAAATGCGATCCATAAAGCACTTCTGGCTAATAACATTATCCTGGCTCCTCCTATTTATCTCCATCTGTTAAACTGCTTTAAAAGGCAATTAAATCATCCTTTAAAGTTAGAATGCGTTAAAAGGTAAAAAATACTTCAGATAGTTTCCTATCTCTCCTTCCCATGTAAACAAGTCTTTTAGATAGCTGAATTGATGTTGTGCTATTAGTAAGAGAGTGCGTGATCATTTGTGAGGTTCTGTTCTGTATAGATAGGCAAAAAGTAGACTATCTGTTGGGGATCGTTTGGTCCACACTGTTAAAAAAAATTGAAAACTATTACTTTAGTAAATGCAAATCTATGCTGCTGTGCTTGGGTTATATGTGCTGTTTAGCATTGTGATTCTGCTGAATTTATGGAAACTACGCTTGATTTGCACCAAATAGGCAACAGAAATAAGGCCCAAGGTTTGTTGTTCCTTTCAGCAGGACACCTTAGCTGTTGTACCGGCTATAAAACTGCTTATTATTTCACACAACTTTAATAAAAAAAACCCTGAAAAATAAAGTAGAGCTGAGTTCATAGGGGATCACAGATAAATGATGCATCCTTTCCAAATCACTCTTTCCAAGCAATGTATTCATATGATAGCTTCATTAACTTTGGTGCAATAATTTGCAGATAAATTCCATCCAAAAAAGAAGCAAGTATTCAAGCACTGCTAATAATGTGAATTAGATTTTTGCACATTAAAAATGTGATAAAGCCATACTAATTATTTTTAATTATCTCGAGATAAAAATACGTCACTCATGTAAGTAATTATGTAAGTAATTTAAACCTGATTAAATAATAATGATTCCTTGCTCATTGCCTTCAAAGTGCTTATAACCAAATTTAATTTTAAGCAGGATCAAGAAAATAATCACTTGATTCAAGCATTAATTACTAATTTTAATTCTAATTCATTAAAAACAGGCCTATTTTTTGCAGACTCTGGAGGGCATTAATTGACATTTTGCAAAATGAGTCATTATTTTGGCATGGCGAAGTATTTTTCAAATGGTGGATCATGACTACCAGAAGGGATTGTGAAAGAGCTCCAAGGGAGCTTCGACTTCTTAGAAAAAACAGCCCTATTTAGCAGCAGTGCTCTTCCTCCAGGTTGTGACTGGAGAAGGAGTTGTAACTCAGCTGGTCACGTTAGTCAGGGAGCTCCTAACTACCTTTAATTACTGGCAGCAGGGGAGCAAGCAGGAGATAAACTGGCCTAAAGCAAACAGCTTTATCAAGACCAACTGGTACAAAGTAGGAGACAGAATAAGTCAGTTTAGAAGTGTAAAAATCAGGAGTTTAATAAAACTTCACTTCCAGTCAAGTTGGAAATGGATATATAATGTGAGCAGTTCATTCAGGACTTGGTTCTAGAAAGTGTAGCCTTGCTTATGTAGGACTTCTTTTTTTGTTAGTCGTGGTGGGGTTTTCTGTTTGTCTACCTAACCTCCTCTGTTAGGAAGTGCCTACAACACCCTTCAAAAGAATTGCTGATTAAACTTTTGGATTACAAATTCCTTTGGGAAAGGATTACCTTTTTGATATGTAACTGTAAATAGTTTAGCCTAATGGCTATGTGATCCTATGTGATCAATTAAGAAAAATTACATTAACATGGCAGTAATTTATCTTATAGTAGATTTTAAGCCCCATTGGGATTAGTGTAACTGTTGTGTAATGCACTGAACAGTACAACCTATAGGTTTCACTGCTCATTTCTACAGCTAATTCAGGAGCTCATTTTTGCTCACTCAAATTATATGCTGTGTAAGTCCCAAATGATCAGAACTCCTCATAAGGGATTTGACCAACATTTCATCGACCTTACTTTTGAGAATGTTTCCTGATGTTCAGCTTACATTTTTTACACTTAGCAATTTCATCCTTCTCATGCTTTTTCTTCTCAGAGAACTCATCTTAATCAAAGATCTGGACACAGCTTCTGCTATTGAAAATCAACAGGACTACAGTTTGACAAGTAATCATTTCAACTCTGAATGAAAACCAGCAAAAAGGTAATTTCTTGCTCTTTTTGTTCTATATAAAAGGTATTATTTTGTACTGACTTAAAATGCTGTCAGCCATTCACCAGACCTCAGGATAAGGAGAACATAACTGCAAATAGAACCTGAGATACTCAATGCAGCAAACCCATTGTCCACACATCATCTTTCTCTGCATATGTGTAATGACCTGAATAGAGAAAAAAAACAATTTTATTGAGTGTGTAGTGATCGGTGGATGAGCCTATACAAGACAGACAGGCATTTATTTTAATGGAAAACTATTTGTAAGATGAAAACGATTAAGTCACTGAAGAAAACTCCCAGCCTATTAATGAGCACAGGACAACAATTAAAAAAAAAAAAAAGAAAAACACTGAAGATTGAGGCCATATGTCATCTGTAGCAAAAAATTGCCTAGCATAATATAGTGCATAGGTGGAGACTGGGCACAGGCAAGTATTGTGTCTTCCTTCCAAAATTTCCTCCTGTATACTTGTGCCCCCAGGAGGTGGGCAGCCCCTGGCAGATGTAATATCTGGTTCTGCCTACTGTGGAAGTTTGGAAGCAAATGGTCTCGGGGGTGCCCTGCTCCTGATCTGGGTGGGCTGCAGCTGCCTCCCTGCTGCTGTCACAGCAGCTGCGGAGCTGGGGGCAGACAGCAAGCACAGCACAGCTTCTCAGCAGGCCTTCAGCACTGTTCCTTTGGCACACTCAACAGCAGCAGCAGCATGCCCCTGCATAAACTGCTGTTACCAGTAGCTGTACAAGGAAAAAGGGTTGTCAGAAACCTTCTAGAAATTGTTCTGATTGCTCTGAACTGGGGTTATTTACTCTTTTGTCGGGTTGATCTAATAAGACAGACTTCTTTACATCACTTCTGTGCAAGTCATAGGTGTGGCTAGTACTGGTACTACTAATAAAAGGTACTACTAGTACAAGCTCTCATTTTTAAGCTTCCCTGGTGGTATTTGTTCTTTGTTCAAGACATCTTATGAATTCAGGCTAGTGAAATGCTATTAGGATTCCAAGGCAAAGAACTGGCACAGTCACAGTCTCTGCCCCTCGCTTCTGAACTGTAACATGAAAAAACTCAGACATTTTTAGTTCATCTCTAGCAAGCAAGCAGATAATTCCTTTGCCAGTGACCAGCTGATTGCCCAGGTGACTGGGATCAAATGAGAAAGCAAGCTGGTCAAATTCACCAGGGAAAAGAAAAGGAACTTCATAAAAACTGATGCTGATTAAGTAGGAAATGTAGTTGAAGAGGGAGAGGGCTCTTAGATTGATGAACATCGGACTAGGAATCTTAATGCAGATCTGTAAGATTACTTCAGTGTACCTTTCATGATCTGTATTACTCTCAGAAGGAAAGTTTACTAGTTGAGTTCTCTGTTCCTTAATTTCAATTCCTAATGCCCATTTACCTTAATTTTCCTTTTCTTACTATGTAGGCTCTTTCTATAAAAATAGCCTCTGAAACAGAATAAGATCTCTCAAAACTTGAGTGACCACACTGCATAACTTGTTAGTGACAGAGGACAGACGTGCACCAACTTCCTCATTCTTTGACAGCTGTCATTTTCTGTAGTATAAAATACTGCTTGGACAACTCATTATTTATTGCTTCTATCTATGGCATGTTGACTTAGTTCGTTTTTCTTTGGTTTCTGTCCCAGCGTCATATATTCAACCGTTGTAAGGCTGAAATGTGTCTCTAGGTCAGGAGTTGCTGAACCAGCAGCACACCTTTAATTTTCTTGCAAGTGCAATGGAAGTCAAACCATTGTAAAAACTAGAAGCTTGTGCTTGCTTTGTAATATTCAGGCTTCTAGACTTGGAGGACGTAGAGAATTCGCCAGTGTAATTTTGTATAAGAACCAAAAACCTAACCTAGCTCACCATGCAATAATGGGATGAAACAGATATTCTTTTTTAGGGCAAAGGAAGCCCCAAACAAAACTGTTCTTGAATCTGGCTTTGACAATGTTTCTTTTTATTACTACAAAGAGAAGGAAGCCCAAGTCACTGTATCTTGATCAGAGGCACCACTGAAAGGATTAACTCTTATGTTACTCTCTTCTTTCTTGGAAACCTATTGAATGCTTTCAGGTGTGCAGATTTTTTTGTCTGCAGTAAGTTCTTTCAGAGAACAGAATCTCTGCCTAAATGCAAGCCCCTAGATAGACAGGAAAATGGCAAGAGTTCCCATGTCAGAGATAGCTGAGACACTCAGCTTGCCAGTGCTATCAGAGGCATTTAGGAGTAGAATAAGGTGATGTGGTGAGGCTGGCTGGCTGTCCAGAACTTCCTCGTGCAAACTGCTGGATTGCCAGGCATTTGATGCAGTACATACACCATGGAAAATAATAAATGTCACCCATTTTGATATTCTGAGTAAGTGTCAGAACATGTAATTCTGAGTTTAGTGCTCTGAGGGAAGACTCAGGATCGTTCTTGGTTTCAGGGTCAAAGAAAGTTTTAGATGCTCAGTTGTGGGAATAAAAGGCAGCAATGCATTGTCCTGGTTCCAGTTTTTGTCTTTCTTTTTGCAGAGGAAGGGAAAGAGATCTAGTTCCTTAGTCTATGACCTATGAAGACAGAATACAGTTTGCAGACAGCAGGAAAGAGCTCTTTTAATTGTCCCACGTCCCACAAAACAAAATGGACTTGACCTCAAATACAGTTTTCCATTTACTTTCTCACTCTTCATGAAGTCCAAATGTCTCTGCTTAAACAAGCAATAGCCCAAGTAATTTTAAAAACCCAACAGAAATGTTCCTCATTCAGGTATCTTTCAACCATCCAAACCCAAGAGGAGTGCTCTGAATCCTGTCTGATAGAAGACCCATCATTATGACCATCTGGGCAGTGTTTTCTGAGTGACTTTTGATTTCAACTCTGACAGACACAGAGCATACAGTATACCAAACACACACACACAGGAGTAATACCAAAATGACAACATGGATTAGACAATACAACACAAAAAGTTGAACAAATTATATTAAGACTTTTATCTTAATGCAGGATACACATGCTTAGTTAAAAATACAGAACATGAAGAAAAATATAACACTCTATTAGTATACTAGAATCCCTCGAACATAACTGGAAAAAAACTCTCAAATATTCTGTACATTTTTTTCTTTTTACAAAACATTTGAAAATGCCAGTCCAATGAACTGATATAAAAATATCATCTCAGAACATTTTCCTAAAACCACGTAAAGGTCTGTTTTATGCAAAAACATACTGTACAACTTGTGTCACTTCAGCATTTCCCCTCTGCCCAGATGAGGTAATTGATCTTAGGTGCAAAATGAGCTGTAAATGCAATAACATTGTATCAGTCTTGTTCCTGTAGTTGATCATCAGTTATCTTTCAAAAGCCTTTTAAATTTGGTCTAACCTATTGTCAGATTAGTGTGGCCATTGCTACCCTTAGTAACAAGACTAAAAATAAAGCCTTTCAAAAGTCCTCTGTCCTCTGCAATGTGTTACGTATTCTATACTTGCTGTACTAGTGCAGTGACTTTCATCTTGCGGGCTTATCTCATCTAGACACAGCCGCGAAAGGTTAACTATGAAAACCAAACCTGTTATTCTAAGATAATTGGGTCCTTTGTCTTTAAATCAGCACTGAAGCCAGGGTAGCCTTGAGAATAAAAACGAGTAACCTAGTCAACTGATAGGGGTACAGGTAGTAACTAATTTTTCTTCTGGTACACTTGATTGATTGCAACAGTGAATCAGAGCCTGATTCTCACAGTATATAGAAACACTGAGAATTAGTAGGACCTGAAATAAACCATATTATATGCATGCCAAACTGTGCAAGAGAAGAAACAGGCTTAACAGGGACTATTTGGAAATCCAAAATGAATAGCCTATTGCCAAGACCATTTTTTAAAAAGATTATTGATTTAACATTCACTTATGTTCTGAATTCTGATATTCATCAAATCAAAAATAGTGGCAGCTGCTGATAAGGAGCCTGAAAAAACTTCATACATAAATGTGTTTTTTTGTCCTAAAGGAAAACAGGTATGTTAAAGTAGGTTCCCTGATGGTGTGCATAAATATATGGTACTTGATTCCTGAAATAGAGCAGAATGACTGCATGAAAAATATACTCAGTTGTCTTTCCTCTAACCAAGTGCTGTCAAATAATATACCTATGGGAATTAAATGCAGAGGTTTCTTTGTGTCTTTGTGATGCTTATCCCATTTTTCTATCCATCTTCCTGTTTTTAAAGTCACTAGAACTATATTATATTATATATGTAAAGCACTCCCTGTTTTCAAAACAGCTTACAACTCCCAGTTTTGAAAACAGGTTACAGTTTTTCTCCTTGTACTCTTCACAGTACAGTGGTAAGAAAATAGTTCCCCAGTTCCCTCCCCAAACTGAAGCAGGAAGGAAAAGTGAATTGGTCATTACAGCAAAGGAGGTTAGTTGGGAACAGTGAGACAGAGACCTCAGAAAGCCATGGTTTAAGGGCACTAGAAGGTCTTCCGTTTATACTAAGTAGAAAGACCCCCCTTTAGTGATGAAGTGTAGTGATGCTGTGACAGTACCATCAAACCTGCTGTTACACCATGGTATTAAATAGAAAACAGAAAGGATTTCTGCGTACAGAGATGGCTCAGAGCCCAGTGGCACGACAATGGTTTCTCAGTGCTAATCAAAGCCAGGGCTCTCACACTACATACAGAGCAGAAAAAGAGTGCTGTTTCTTCCTCATTAAGATAAATAACTACTGCAGGTTTGTCTTACTTTGAACCTTGTATTCTAACACTGTAGGTCTACACTATACTTACTAGTTTTATATACAAATTGTACTGGATAATTTGATTAATCTCTGATACCTTATCAGCAAGCCTATGCGCTATGCTTTTGTGAATAAGATAGCTTCATGAGCTGTTTAAGTTTGTATTGTTCTTTTTTCCCCTTTTGCCATTGACCAATGACCAGGTGTTTAGTAGCTGTGCTAGACACTTGTAATGCCAAGCAGTATGACAGATTGCACTATGTGCACTGTTAGGGAGCCAGGAGTGTTTCAAATTATTTTTACATTGAAATTCTTGTTGTTTTTCACTTAGTGTTTTATATCCTAAATCACTTCAGACCCATGAAATAATTAACACTGAAAATATTCCCAAATAGCAGAGCAGTGAGCTTTTAGCACCACATACTAATAAGAAAATGTGATGGAAGCAAAAAGATCTGCCAGAGCCCAGGTGAATCTTTCTTTTCAATATTTTCTATTCTGAAAGGACCTGTTGAGACATCTGTCTGAATCTGTGGCTTCTCATCTAAAAGTTCTACTAGTTCAGTCTGCAAATAAGTACTGGCATTTGAAAACGTCTAATGCTAAAAGACTGCTAGGCCTGGACTTCAAGCTTTCTGCTTTGCAAATGCCATGGACAAAACAGGGCAGAGCGGGGCCTGTTTCCGGCTTCTGTCACAGACACATACAGAGCACACAGCCTTTACTGACCCACCCAGAGAGGCTCTCCTGTTACTCTAAGCACCGCTGCTTACAGGTTTTTATAAGCTTTGTAAGCATCTTTGTAAAAGTGCTGGGGTTTTGTTTTGTTGTTGTTAGCTTTTTGTTTGCCTTTTTTTTTTTTTTTCAGATTCTGATTGGAAAAGTTTTCTAAGGTTCAAAACAGTTCTCAGCTAGTATTTATCCTCAACTGTTTGTATTCCTTCTTCTCTGTGTGGCTATATTTAGGTTTAGACTGAACTGCCTTTACTTTTCTTACAATTACCTTCTTATAAAGACATCAGATATACTGTACCTCAGGCTAAAGAACTCAAGCTCTTCTACTCTTAATTGCAGACTTGTACCCACTTTACTGATACCATTTTAGTGTCTTTTCTCAACATTTAGCCACTGTAATCTCACTTAATTATTTGGTCACTATAACTGTACGTGGCTGTCCAGCTAGGAGCCCACCAGGCCTTTGCACAGTGGCTTGAATACTTCTCAAATGGAAATCTGTCTCCTGGTGCACGCTGAGCTTTTATGATAATTGTATTGAATCTAAGTCATCTTCTGACAATCTCTATAACCAAGGTCCTTTTATTTTCAGTTAACATGAAATATAGCAAAATACTTTGTTTAATCTTCGACTGCATGTGCTAGCATCTGTACTATATAATTTCATCTCAGTCAATTACTTGTCTTCCAGGGCTATCTTTGTGTGTGTCCTAAACCTTCTCTAAATTAGTGCCAAATCAACCCCAGTCTGGTAGCACGTGTGCTTCCGTGACTAATGAAAACGTTAAATCTGTTCAGTTACAAAACTGAAATGTAAGAAATTCCACTTGCAACCCCCACCCAACCCCCACTTTCTTTTCAGTGTTTCCTTCTCTCCTTTAGCCAGCTGCTCACACACCTCATAATCATGCTGCTAGTTTCCATTTTCTCCATCTCAACTAAGTTTTCCACATGGCAATGTATCAGACGCTTCAGCTCTATGAAATCCCCACTTGCTCAGTTGTGGCAGGCCTGATTCTTATTTTGCTTTTAGCTGTGGAAATTCTGCAGACCTAATCCGCTCTTTTAACTTGCAGGTTCATTTGTGCATTGCCTGTTTTTTGTCTTTTTCCTATTTCAATCTGTTTTTTCCAGCCCTGGATTCCAACATTGCAATTTTACAGCATCAAAACAGTTTTTCTTTTCTCCTTTAATATGAAGTCTGCAGTAAAACCACATCTGTAGCCGCACTGCACAAACAGGAAGTGTTTAGCACTGTGCTGCCAGCTTGAGCTGGTATCAAAAACTACTTTTCCCTTACAGCTTGAACTTCTCACCGCTCCATACAAATATCAGATAGAACTTAAAATGTTAAATAGAACTTAAACAGTAAGGAAATAAAGGGTATAACAGAAAAATAAGATCATATCTTCTTTCCTTATAATATAAATCAACTTTTAATAATAAAAATACTTCTATCATGTTTTCAGTGAGAATAACATGTACATTTCAATGTAAAACAGTGCACAGTGTAAATGCCCTTAGATGCTCTTCTATGCATCTTTAACGTCTACAATGACTGCATAAATGTGGGCAAGGATCCTCACCAGGCTGTACAGATTGCTGCAGTTCCACTGAACGGAGCTGATGTAGACAAAGTGAGGATCTTGGCATATGTGTTCTTTTTGCTTTTAGGTGTTCCTACAGTCCTTATTTTGATAATATTAAGTAGATTTTAAGTTGAGAATTCAGTAGAGAAACATCCATTTTTTCTTCAAACAGCAAAGGCCGAGAATAACTCTTGCAAAGTTGACCAAAAAAATGAGAAAGTGCATTGAAATTATGCTTTGCTCATCTTACTGCAGTACAAAATGGTTACTCTAGTAACAAACCCCTGTATCTGACAGCTGGCTAATGATGGGTTGCCCTAGTTCCCTGCAACAGGTTACTCTAAGTCAGAGGAAATAATTGAGAGATCAAACAAAAGACATTCCTTCCCCAAAATGATTTCAGTCTGTGAGTCATGAAGAAAATACTTTAAAGAATCAGAAACAAGGTTCAGAACAAGCTGCATCCCCAAACTTGTCATAAGCTGTTTTGTGATGATGTGTAAATTAAAAAATTAAAAGACCTTCATATTCAAAGTGAAAGGGTCTGATTTTAATTTAAGATTTGAATTGGTTGGGATGTTAATAAAATAAAACTAACCCAGCTAAAACACAAACAACCTCAGAAATAATAATAATAAAATTCCAAAAAAAAAAAAACACCTTTCATCTTCTAGAATACACATCACTGCAAAGCGCTTCTGGATCTCCTAACAATGAACTGTTTTAAATGAGACTGTGGAGGAACAGAGGAATGGTAAATATCCTATACACCTGCCCACTGACACCTGCCTACAATTGAAATTTGTTAGGGATGGGTGATCATATTAAGGCACTCACTCCAAGAGAACGCTATTTCTGTCCTGAGACTGCTGACATGTTTCAATTAGTTTCAGCCAGTAATTTGGAAAAAAATTACTGTGCTTAGGATAATACTGACAGAATGGAGAACAATTTTTCAAACAAGAAAAAATAAAGTACATTATATACATGATTCCTTTTTTTCTTTTAACTTAAAGCATCCCTAATACATCTTAATAACTGTATTAAAGATTACTTAAATATTGAAAGATTTTAAATAATGTAGATTTCTTTTCAGTAAACTGGGAGTAGCTGTGTAATTGCCAGCATATTGGTCCCATTTTAAACAATATAATTTTTATTTAAATCTTGTATATATAATAACATGATCCAAAACACATATTCCACTCCACATAAATAAGTATAGTTCTTCTGACTGGTTTTAAAAACTACATCTGTTCAAATAATCAGATTATAAGACTGTACTTTTCCTTTGTAAAGTTTCCTTTAAAATCTTTCACTCCAATCTCTCCCCTTATATACCACTGTATTTCCAGAGCACATAATAGGGCATTAGTAAAAAGAGTTAATCCAAAACCTGAAAGCTACAGTAAGTAAATGAAGTAAGTGTGAGAAGTATTATGGAATGTATACTCTGCAGCATAGATTGGTTCTCACTGGGCTGAAGTGGAAAATGACTCCAGAAGAAATTCTTTCTGTTCGTATCTCAATAAACCATAGATTGTGCTATTTTATTGTTCCAAAGTGCAGGTCAGTACATTAAAAAGTGGTGTTTGTGAAGCTACTGCTCAAGGCCACTGACCAAAATGATGCTGGCAATTAAATGGATGCCAGATACAGTACAGGGTGAGAGAGAGGCGTCTTTCTGGATTTTCTTAACCAATCCATACCTTTAAGTCCACAACTTTTAGGTGGCAGCACAAACAAGTCATCAGTAAAACTGCGCTTTCTTGATGCGTAATTGTCATTTTTCCAGGCATCTAGCAAATGGCAATAACATCCCTTTTAGTTCTGTGATCTTTGTTTTAAGAATTTCTTCGAGAAGTCAAAGCGATACAAGAATCCCTGTATGTACTGCAGGAGTTCAAAGGCAGATTCTTGGTGCCTGGATTCAGCACGTTCACCTCCGACTACATCAGAGCACCATCTCTTCCTCTCGTTTCAGCGCTGTCAGCGTTAGTTAGCGTGGGTCCTCAGACAGGGCTGCTTGTTGTTGAATGTTTGAATGATGCCACAACGCAGGTGCCTCTCTCACTTTTATAAATCCCCATCTGTAGGTGGCTGGCACAACCTGTAGAGTCTTTAAGGCAGATTAAGAGTATGTTATTAAATGTCATAGGAACGATAACACACAGTTACTGGCATAGTATACTAGAGTTAGCTTTTTCCTTACCATTCTGCAAGCTTTATAAGTAATCCAATACCAAGGATTCCACTAGTCTTATTTTTCATAATTGCAAATATAAAAGTGTTACTAGTGATTTATTAACTACATTATTTACCATCATTGTTTAAATACTACTTGAGACATTCCATCACTCCTTTTTAACTTTGGCCCAATTCAGGTCTTCAGCAATCCCTTTCTTTTTCTATTTCTTTTCTTTTAAACCAGCTGGGGTTTAATGGTGATTGTTTGTGGTAGTCTTTTCTACATTATATTTGAATAAAATCAAGGTAACCTTTCTAGACTGCTACTCTAGAATTTGACAAATCTTGAAAGATGATACTGAGAACTGAAGTTAATTCACCAGATCTTCCTTTAACTTTGCTCAGTTTTATTTCAAATTATGATGATAGAACCCAGTAGGAACATATATTTGAGCTTTATTACCCTGAAATAATCCAAGCAAATAGTCCTGGAATTTGTCATTGTAATCTAGCATGTATGCCAAAACAGAGAAATGGCTCATTTTTGTTTGTAAAGCTGTTCATTTTTAAACATAGCATGTTGTTATAGTCATAAAAATGGAACCTAAGTAATGTAGGTCATTAACAAGGCAAAATAAGCATGCTGACAGAATGCTGATGTGTGACACTGGGAACATGGTAGAGAAGCCAACCCAGACTATTGTTTTATTCCTTTTTGAAATAACAATTACAACCTAACAGAAGGATAAGGTTGTAAATGCCCAATATTTTTCCCTTTAAGGTCTCTGAAAAAAATAAACCAAAGGCAGACTGCTACAGTAAGCACCATGACAGTCTCTAAAATTTAAAGTAATTTCCTATAAACATTTTGAGGGGCAGATAGCTCTGTCTGAAGGGATGGCAAAGACTTTACTAGATCTTTTCTGATGCCAATTCCTGCATGCTGGAACTGTTTTGCTTGCTTCATGTAAACGATGCCATTAACAAGAATAGAGGCAGAAATTACTCTGATATTTGTACAAACTGATTCTGTGCAAATATTCATCTAAATCATGGGGATTTGTTATGACCATTGTGTGAAAATGCTGTGGTATACTTTATTAAAGATTATTCTCTTCTCTCCGACATAATGCATTTGGAGTAAATAGGCCAAAAAGATACTTCTCTTAAAAATAAAGACGCTCTTAGAAAGTATCCTGTAAAGAGAGGTGCTGAACATCTCTAGCTCCCATTAGGTGCAGTAGGATTACAAACGTACAGTGCTTTCCGAAATCGTGTTCTAGACAAAAACAACATACATAACCCTGGGCAACCAGGGTATTTCTTAGAGCTGCATTACTGTATGGTTGGCTACCCAGGGAAGTGCTGGAGTCCCCATCCCTGGAAGTCTTTAAGAGACATCTGGACATGGCACTAAGGGATGTGGTTTTAGTGATGGGACTCAGTAGGTCAGGTTGGACTTCTGATGATCTTGAAGGTCTTTTCCAACCTAGATGATTCTCTGCCATAAATACAGTCAAGATATTCTAAGCACACAAAAGGACTGCAGCCAAAGTACTAGCTTATGAATTATCTTTGCATATCTACAGTCAGATGTGCCATTCAGGATTTTTTTCTCAGCATTCCACAGATGGCTGTCAATCGCTACCTTTTCCAACTCATAGCAACGGTCCAATAAAGACTTTTCTCTGTTCAGTGATACTTTATTTAGAAAATGCAGAAACCTTTGAAGTTAATGATTTGCCAGTTATAACAGGCAAAGCTTATTAAGCTACAGAGCAGTTTAGTACAGTGAGAAAGAAGAACTTTTTTTTTCTTTTTTCTGCTATTACTACTAAGGAGATATTTGGTTAGAATAGGAACTCCACAACTGATACAGGAACATAAAACAAGCACTCAGATAACATGCATAATACATAATAACTTACCGGGGCGCACATGGTGGCATTTGGTCCATCACTTTCAGATTCTTGGCAGAGATTTCAACCCTTGGTCCCTAAAGAAACAGAATTTATGGTACTGACAATATTGATAAAGCATCTCATCCTTAGGGGAAAATATTATAATGGGACTATGTTTTCTATTTGAGAATCCATTAACTACCTCTAGAAGATTTGGAATCCACTGGGTACATACATTAGTCATCTGCGTTTACTTAAAAGATGAAATTAATCCCAAAGCACTTTACAAGCACTGCTGTCTACCACTAGGGAGTTTCTACAGTTTAACACTGATTGAGACTTTTGCTTTTTGTATTTACAGAAATTGTCTTAAATATACTTGATAGTCTCTACTTTCTAACCATGAAGGCACACACTTTAACTAATGTGCACTAAGGCATATATTTTAATTGCTGTAATGGCTGTACATGCAAAAGTTAGTTTGTTGTGTCAGAGATGTAAAGCTGTTCAGACATTAATAGAAGTTTGGCTATATGAGTTTGTACTGCACAAAATACAGTGCCATAGGGAAATAAATTCGCGTTTGTACTGTGATAGTACAGGAATTAAACTGGTGGTTTGCCACAGACACACACATCCAAATACTTACTTGCTTTCGCATGATGTCTGTAGCTTGCATGATACACTTGGGCAGAAGTCCATGACTTCGAGCCAGTATGGCTGCTTGCTCCAGGGACACACTCAGTGTACTTCTGAACATGGGAACAGGAGAGAGAAAATCAAAGATTATATTTTAAAATGTACATATAGGTATGTATAGGACACTTACCAGTTACGTATGTATTCTATTAGCTATTTTTTTATATTTAAAACTTAACTTTTTTAGTTACTAAACTATAATGTAAGCTTAGTCCTGCATTTGCAGTCTCTTTACACTTAGATTCTGCAATTGTTTTAGTCTGCAGCATCATTACCACAAGCCAATGTTTCATTGCTCTTCTGCATGACGTCATGTAAGCATATTCACAAACAAATCTTTTCTTTACTCACTTGAAGAACAGTGGTGTGTTTAGAACCAATGCTTGCACACACCAAGATTATACAGCTATTTCTGAGCAACTTCCCACATTTTCAGTGTGTATTGAAGGTGATATTGACTGAAAGTTATATGCAATGAGCTCACTTAGTGAATTGCATCGGTTGATGCACTGAAACAAAGTTTACGTGTCAAAACTAGCTATTAACACAAGTATTAAAACTCATAACCTACCCTAAAATAAAGATGGCAGTAGGTTTAGATCCTTATTATATTCACTTAGCATCTACCTTTGTATTGATTTGAACAGAATCATATATATTGCTCAAATCTCTAGAAAAGACAAAAATTTTAATCACAGCAGTAACATTTCGGCTTTTTTAATCTCACCTCTGCATTCCAGTGCCACACATAGTAATCTGACAGGCTCCAAGTCGGTAGCAGAGCTCGGAGGATATAGGTAGCAGGCCAGCTCCTGATATGTTACTGCTTGAGTATCCTGACTGGGTGGGTTTTGTATTAATGAAAGACTTCATCAACCTGCAAAGCTCATCCATTGCATTAATGGGACGAATAAGCTAAACAAAGCAATAAAACAACAACACATCAGTGACACGTTTACTCCTTCAGTTATAAAGATATTTACAATTATTTATCCTGTGTCTCAGCACAGGACCTTAAATCTACACAAGAGTAACTGCTGTGCAGTAGTAACTATTTAGAACGTACATGAACTTTAGAAGTAGAAAAATACAAATGATGACTTAGGTTTGGGGCAATTTTTTGCCATTACCACGAATCACATAGCTTGTTTACAACGCATATTACAATTACAAATTTTCTGATTTGTCTTCACTGCAGTATTACTTACTGCCTTACAGGCAAATATTCACGTCATCTGCCCCAGTTAGCCTGCCTTTGGATGAGATGCTGGGAAGAACTATTGTCCTGTTGTTTTCTTCTATAATTGTGAACAAAACCTAACTTGTAAACTGAATGTTTGTTCATTTTTATACATCTGTGGGAGAGAAGAATTAATTCATTCTGTCTAACATCTAACCTTATTTAGCAGAGGCAATCAGCATGATATGGAGTCTTACTAGTGCCTAAGCTAAGGATTATGTTTCCTCTAGGTAACCGCATTTTCTTCAAACAAAAAAAACTGTAGCTAAGCTCCAGAGAAATTCACATCACTTCTTTAGAGCAGGGAACTTTTTTAAAATTATGTTTGGGTTTGTACAGGTGTACCATATGGGTATCCCATGACTGGGGTTTTAGAGACTGGCTCATGAAGAAATAAAACAAATAACAATACCTGATCAATCTTCACTGCGGTAGTATTGGAATCGGTGGGCAAGTTTGATCTCTCTAGATAAAATGTCCTGCAAAAAGGCCAGCAAGGACTACGTTAGTGATTCTCATTTCAAGCATATATGTGTACTGTCTTGTACAAAACGTCTGAGAAGACTATGATAGAAGTCTTGTACTTCAAGATCTGCCTCCTTATTGAAACATTTTGATTGCAGAAATTTATATAGTCTGTACTGAAATACTCCAAAAATCCTTTCTTATATAATGTTAGCCCTGTGCAAAATTCTGAAGTCAAATTAGATGGGAATTTCATTCTGTACAGTGCACTACTTCAGAACAAGCTTAGCTGTGGGAAGAAAATTAACAGGTTTCTCACAAAATGAGGATCTCCTCATTTGTACAAGAATCCTATTTGTACAGGAAATCATCAAGGGTGGGATCTCTTTTTCATGAGTTTTAATGTCGTTAGCAAGGAGCACTCTTTTCAATGTCTTTTAAAGGAAAAGAGAAGTGTGAAATACCTGAGTTTACGGTAGTATTGCTGCACTTTTTCAAGAGAGAGACCATTAATTTGCTGGGGAAGTTCTTCCAGCGGTGAACCAGCTGGTTGTAATTGCCCCTCCATACTCTCCAGAGCTGAAAAAGAAAACATTTAGCTAAGACATTATTAAGTTAAATGCAAATGTAGAATGTTATTAGTTTTCCTGTTATTTATTTATTTATCTCTACATCATCTCACTGCTCTGCACATGACTGTTAGATCATGTCAAGGTTAATTCTGTTACTGCATAAATTTAATGAATTTCCCAGTATGAGAATGCAGTGGTATAAAGGTGAGCTTCACAGAAAGCAGTTCTGTCTAACAATAATTACTGCCCATTCATAGACCCTTGATGGATATTTTGGTGTGAATGTTTCTTATCTAGTCAATATTCCTTTGTTTCCAACTCAGATAATTCTGTCATGGTGTATGCTCTTAAAAATACTTGTTTGTACCCAGGAACATCTCTTGATACCATACTAGATAAGACTGTCCATATAGCCCAATATGTCTTTGTGACCTGAAGCTTTGCAGGAGGGCATAAAAAAGCCCCAAGCAGGCATATCTTGTTCTCATGACTGTGTTCTATTCTAATCTCCACCAATCCCCAGATCTTCCCAGAATACAACTATCTGCTTCTTAAATATGTCTATTTTTCAGCTGCATTATGTTAAGAGTTTCATGGTCATTCTTTATTTTGAATCTTTTAATCTCGTCTATTAGCTTATTTTTCTCAAGAAAGCTTTTTATAGATACCTTTTGTAAATAGCACCGTGTGTAGTTTCAAGCTTCCCCCATTCTGAAACCGAGAAGGCAGTTTGGAGAAGTAGTAGCTGTCAAGATAAAAGATAACCTTCAAGGACTGACGACTTCCTTCGATGTGGTAGAAGACATGAGTATCTGCAGAAATAAAGATAAAACAGTTGCTGTATTACCACAGCAGGCCAAATCTGAAACCATTGCTGCCTGAGTTTGTTAGATAATCTAATGACATTTCACATCTCTGCCATTAGATGAATATGGGAGAACCTTTACTGAGAGAAAACAGGTTCTGAAAGATTATCCTTAAAAGATGCAGCTAGCATGATGTTTGATGCTAATACAGTAAATGTGGTTAACAATTAAAATCCCATCTTATTTCATGGCATCTCATAGAAAACATGGGGAGAGATGTGGCAAGGTGGGACAGAGGACACAGAAGAGCTGTAGAGGGACAGTCCTTCTTCCTTTGGTAGAGTGGTTAATTACAAATATCTGTCAGGAACTGTTCATCATCTGTCTTATCTTCCTACATGTGAAATCACACAAGTCAGGTACACTGGCACAGACCTAAATCACAGAACATGCCACTGGCATCCCAGGATATCAAAATCCTTGCTTTTATGTTGTGTGCTTGCAGAGGAAGCTGAGGGAATGCAACAGTGCTTCAGAGAGGTTGCTGGGTACTCTCCAGGTTTGATGTGGTCTGTTAGATTTATAATCATGGAAAATGTAACCTATAAAACAAACACGAAAAAAGACATCCAAAGAAACTAAGAATACTCACTTGCTACAAGACTTTCATCCATCTGCTTGAAATAGAAGGCAACTTTGTCCAGTTCAGTCAGCGTGACCTGGATGTCTTCCAGCATGGTACGCTCCTCCTTCTGTGGGGCAAAGAACCAGATACAAATAGGTCATCATCTGCCAGAAGGAAATCAATAGCAGGACAGGATAGTTGTTACTGGTGTGCTTTGCTTCAGGAGACCTAAAGCAGAATACAAAGCTTTCCACTAACTCCACACCCCCAAGGTAACTACTGATGGCTCGTTAACTTTGTGATACAAGCTTAGCTACCCTTTGCTTGGATGTCGCTTGATGCGATTCACAGAGAGTAGAGAGGTTGAAGCACTGAATAATTTTGAAGGTGTCTCTTTTTCCAAACTTTACCCCATATCTACAAATGTGAAGAGCCTATCAGTTACTGTGAAATAAATGTCCTTACATTCCGTGCAAAGTGAAGGAATAATCGTTGCACACATTCAATATATGATGTTTAAAAAGTCCAAAAAAGTCACTTCTCTATACTGTCAGAGCTATTTGCCCTTTTTATGCTTTTCTCTTAACATTTTTACTGTAGCTTATCTACTGTAGCTGTGGATTATCTACTCATTAGGTGCAGGTGAACTATGCAAGACTTTCTCCTCCTTCGACATGGTGCCTTTAGCTTAGGCTCAAATCACTGCACCACGGCATTATGTGAGAGATACACTTCAGTCAATCTATTCTATAAAAACAGTCGCTGTATGAACAAAAGTCTAGATTTTCTTGTTTGGAACTCTGAATACTCAGAACTTTTATCCACTCGTTGAAATGTGTGATTTCACCAGAAGAGGGCAGGCCACACATGCTTCACCAACAGCTGAGCAACTAAACGCAGCAACATTACTCCAAATATAAAAGCAGTTTGATTCTGACAGTGCTCTAGTGTGACAGCCATCCAGTATTTGTGAGGAGATGGAAGTAATGGGATATGGAATACTGGGGCATGGCTTTCAGCAGTGGAAGTCTCCTGAGGTTGCTGCAGTGAGAGCCTCAACATGCTGCTAGAACAAAGGGCTCTGGCTGGGTTGTGAGTGGCAGAGCAGCACACATACAAATGTGAACAGACCCAAGGGTGTCGCAACTCTTCATCTTACCACAGTGGGGGAGAGCAGTGACTGGTAATTTAGTAAAACACCAGTGGCTGCTATCTGTTCCAGCCATTTTCTGCTGGCATCTCTGCTGCTCTCTTCATATTCTCCATTGTTGTTGTATCGATAGTTGAGAGCAGCCAGTAACTGCTCCGAGAAGGTGCAAATAGCAGCCACAAGAGATTGGCAGAAGATGGAATCACGCCTCAGCTGTAGCTCAGTATCTGCAAGAGAAGAGGAGAGAGGCACAAAGTAGTCATGAGAATACTCACTGCTATTGTAGTATCTGTGTGCATGACATTTGACTTCTGCTGTATCTTTGCACAGACATAACAGATAACCTCTTCTTGCTGCGTGCCCTGGCTGTAGAGATAAAGATAGCATCAATGGGAAAATTTTGCTGAAAATTTTCCAGGCCACTTGACTCTTTATTTTACCTCTGCCATCTGCATGCTCATTCTTCTGACTGGGAAGAGCTGTAACTCCTTAGTGCCGTATCTGGACTGATTCCCTTCTTTTTATGTTTACAGAAGCAAGAGAATTCATGAAAGAGGATCTCTGCCATTACTTCTCTCCTGGGCTATTAGAGATTCATTTGCCCCTCATCCATCTGTATTTCATGGGCTTCCCATATGCTTAATGCATTAACTGGGCCTGCCAGTAGGGTACCAACTGGTTTATGTTTCCTGGGAGAATTTCCCGTGTTAACTTTGCTTCCAGTCAGGCTGCCAGGCAGCCACATGCTGGTCTAAGCAACCTCGTCATACTTAAGGGGATTGTAGGCCAAAGAGGAACATGAATAACTGAAGAGCTACTTCCCAGGCTCCTCCAACAGGCACTGCAGTGTTCCCAAGAGAAAGAAGCTGAAGACATCATTCAGAGGCTTTGAAGATCTGGATTATTTTTATGGAGCACTGACCACAATAGACTGACCAATAAAGTCTAGGCCCTGGGCCCTATCTTCAACTGAAGGGCAACCAGTCCTTCCAGCAGTACGAACTGAACTGCTAAAGTAAGGTAAAGGGAGCTTAGAACTACCCTCAAAGCTAGCGAATCCCTGCTGCCATAAAGCTGCCATAGCCTGTTCAGTGCCATCTGCTCCTCCATTCTTTCCAGAGGATACTGGTGAAATTGCTGAGGGGATGGGGCATAGGTAAACACTTATGGACTCAGTATAGCTGTTATCATTAAAAGCACCCTTTATGGACACTAGACTGACACTGCGGGCTGGTTTTGACAGACCCACGGACCAGGCCTGGCAGGAGCACAGAGGTGATTCAGAGCCATGCTAATCCAACATCTTCATTCTATGAAAACATGAGAATCAAGCCGGCACAGTGAAATAATGACAGCCTATTGCAGTTATTTATTACCTCATTTTCAAACAAAAATACACCACGCAGATATTTCAATTATAAAAAGACAAACCATTCACTCCTGGGAAGAGCCTGTCACTTGATCTGTGAGTACAACGTTTTGTGCATGGTAACAGATTAATGGCGTCTATCCACAGTGGTTTTAGGAGCTGCCTGCACATTTAGGTTCTTAGTATCCTCCTGGCTGTAATTTCAGTATACACAGTCCCAAATCCCTACCGTGCCTGCTCTGTTTAGAAAGATGTCAGTGTCCATGGTCTCACGGACAGTTGTGCAATAGGTCTCATTTTTGCTGCATGTTCTCACCACAGCAGGAAACAGTAAAAGCCATCTGGGAATGCGGGTTGTACAAAAGAAAAAAGGAAGACAGAAAAACAGTGCTTGTGCGAAATCAATGGCCAGCCAGGTGACACAGCAGCCTACACTGTAATTGAAGCAATGTAAATTGAAGAACAGATGTCAGATGCATGAAAAGGCCACCATAGATGCAGAACACAAGAAATGTTAGCATAAAATGCCAGGACTAAAGCTAAATGCAAAGGAAATACCGCTTAGATGTATGCACATGCATTCACAAAAAGTTCTGGTGGGACCATGTATATACAGTGTATTGCAACAAAATGATACCCCTTACCTGTGCATTTTAACAAGGCCAAAAGCAGCTGATTCTTCCCATCTAAAACAGTGAAGGAAAGGAAGGCACAAGTCAACACGATGCCAAAGTAGATTTGATTTTATTTGATTAACAGTGTCCTCATCCCCTGCATGGTTATATCTATGTACTATAGCAGTCCTTACACCGACGTTTTAATGACAGAAAAACAAGTAAGGTGTAAATCAAACAATTTTACAAGCTAAATGCTCCATTAACTACCAGGAATTATTGGAAACAAATTGCATGTGTGGATGAATCCCAAAGGAGGTGACTGCTGCCCAGTGCTTTGCACTGAGTGTAAACATTGGATTCAGCTATCCTCTTCCAGTTCAACCAGGTTTAGGACTCTTTTCCCTGTTCTTCTTTAGAGCCTAGTACAGCGTTGTTACAAATTGATCTAAAATGATAAATTGAACTGCTAGACTCGATAAGATCAGGGCTATCTGATAACAAACTTTTCCCCATTTACTGACCTTCCACATGTTTTTGTATGATTTCAACAAGGTTCTTGATGCGCAATGGAAGGTTCCATGGATCTTCTTGAATGCTGGCTTGAATGTTATTCCTGCACCTCACTGTGGTTTCTTCCTTCTGTTTAAATTCTAGAAAAAAAAATGCAGTTTGTTGGGCATTGAGGAAATGCTATATGGCTGAGAGTGGCTTTTGATTTATAATGTGTATACAGATGCAAGCAGAGATACAGACAGTATCAATAGCAATAACCGTGAATGAAAGAGGTTCTTAAATAGATTTAATGCAGAAAGGGGCAAAATAAAGACTATTCCTATAATCTAATCATCAGCAGTCTCCCAGCATTGTTTTCAGGACTGTGAACTAAAAGGTATGTACCTGAGCAATGTGCACGCTGAAGGGAGCTCTGTACTACTCGCACAGCACAGAATTACCTTCTGTTTCTGTGACTCATATTTGATATACTGGCCTGCATATCATATCTAAAGTTTGGGGCTGTGCAGAATCAGATCAGCTTTTTGGCTGCAGCATTCACATCCCATAATACTAATGAGAAGTTATGAAATATTCTGCTTCCTTTCACCTGATGTCAGCTAATTATTTAATTACAGAACAGAGGATCTATTTTTCATGACTTCGCTACGTAGCTAAGCCAAAAAGCCCATTGTTGGCAATAAAATGTGTAAGCAGACAGAAAAACAGTGCCAAATAACTGCTCATGAACAGAACTGGAACAGCATTCAAATCTACATTTGTCACTGAAAGGCATCTATGGTAGCTATTGAAGAGACACTTTGGTCTGGGGATTCCAGACGTAAGCAGGGTTTGTCTGTTCCTTAGTGTGATGAACGCGCAATCATCAGTTAACTTGAGTTAACTTAAAGACTCTCCCAGTGCAATTAATCTAGTTGTAATAAATGAAACTCCACTTAAGCAAAACAAAATGAAGGAAGTGAACACAGGGTGTCTGTTATTTCCTCACTTTATTCCAACAGTGCATGGAAAGACTAACAGATAATCAATGTAAGTGTGAATGTGTTTGTAAAGATGAGTTCATGTAAAACAACTTCATAGAAACTAAGAAGAAAAAGAAGAAGAAAGAAACTCTGCTTGAGTTTGCCGCTGTAACTTAAAAACAGAGTTTGTGAAAGGTTGGGAAGCCTATGACTACAGCACCTGAAGTATATTAGAATAGTAGGAAGCAGTTCACATTTCAAGTGGGAAAGGAAATGCAGCAAATGTTCAGAAAATAAAGCCTTGTGTATTTCGGTGAGAGAAGAAACCACATTGTGGGCCTCAAAACCATTACGACAAAAGTCTCCTCATACTCCCTGAGGGAAAGAAAACAGGGTATCGTTTGTTTGCTCTCTATGGGAATCAGTTTTCAAAATAAGTGTCATGCGAGGATGAATTTACTCTACTACCACCTCTGAAGAAAAGCAGAATTAAGCAAACTCCGGCAGAAACTTTTGGTGCCTCAGATGTACAGAGGACAGCCCCTCATCAGCTTCTCAGTGTTAGTTTACCTTGTGTTTGACTATCTCTACCTTGTACCTTCTGAGATACATCTCTGTGTTCACATCAAAGGATCAATCTGGAGACTTGTGAAAGAGCTGTAAGGATTCGGTAGCATATAACAGAAAAGCATTTTGTCTGTTTTAGCTGGAATTCATGTAAAAATGACCTTTTAAAGATGCAAAATTTCTGTGGCCAGACATGGCACTTGCCATTAGAGTCATAGAATATCCCAAGTTGGAAGGGACCCACAAGGATCACTGAGTCCTTCTCATAATATAAAACTGGATAGATTCACAGTTAATAACTCTGTGTGGCCATATGGCGTGTACATTCATGCTAATCTCTTAAGTCTTAGAAAAGTGCATTACTAAATATATTCAACCTTTTTCTTTACCTTGCAAACTGTGGTCCATTGGAAAGTGCTTGGTTTCTTCAAAGGCCTTAGTTATTGCTGGTCCTTTTAGAAGTGCATTGATTGCATCAACCTACAGTAGGAATATTTTCAGTCAGTGTTAGAATGGCTTGTGGAAGAAAATCTGAACAGAACTCTTCTGGAAAAATGCTAAAGTCATTACACTATTTGTATTTTGGAGTAATTTCCCCTTCATTAACAAATAGCATTAAGGCTCTATAACCATGAACCTCAAGAGCCCCACACTGAACGTAACATTCTGCACAGCATGATCTACATGCTGATGAGACAAAAACAATACAAAAAGTTCCTCTGGTGCTATACATCTATAAAGACATCTGTTGGCTAAACTTTGAGGGCTCTCCTGAGATCTGTAAACATGATTCATCAAGATAATGCAAAGTATTAGAATTTGGCTCATCTTTTCCCTTTTTCATCAAAGATTTCTTCTCTTTAATCTAATGCTTCATACAAGTCAGTTCAACCTTGCTTACATAATTCACGCCAACGTGAATGCTGACTAAACTTCTTCATCAAACTGTCATACAATGTGCTTTCTTACACTGTACTTGAAAATCTTCATAGTTTTCTTTCCCTCAGAATATGATTTCATTAAACAATCAGATACTTCCAATTTCTTGTGTTGACATTGATAAACAGAAAACAATGCTGTGTAATACTTTATGTACCTGGTTAAAAAGGTGTTCCAGGCAGCCGTGAAGTTTATCTTGTTTGTCTAAAGGAATCCTCATATCACTGGGAAGCTCATCTCCTAAGAAAGAAAGATGAAAAACTTTTAACTGTCTTATGAACATAATCTGGGATGAGACCACAGGTGACACAAGCACAACTTCATACTAGAGTGGGTAAAAAATGATTGCTGCTTTATTTCTTATTCTTAGATCAAAATACTCAGGATTTTTCACATAACAAAAATGTTTAATAGCTCTTCCATATTCCAAATTTACTTTGGTTCTTTAGAAAAAGAACAAATCTCTATCTTTTCATATTTTTGTGATTTGTTTTGAAGAAACCACATTTGCTATTTAAACATGCAAGTGCTTATAATCAGCAAAACTTGTCACCTCTGCTAAGGAGTCTGGCATGTTACCTGTGCATATACTCACCTGATCCCATCTCATCACTGCCCAGGTAAGAGCTATTACTCCGTACACTGGTGTATGACAACACTGAATCACGGTTACTGTTACATTCACTGGAAAGAAAAGCAAAGGTGATTGAAAAAAAAAACTGTCCTTACACCCAGTCTATGATATACCATCATTCTGTTTTTATTAACACTGTAATAATCCCCATGACAAATTCTCTTCTTATGTGCACACAAAAGAAAGCCTAAGTACTTGCAAAACAACCATTAAGCAAGGCCTCACAGGCTGGCATTGTAATAGAATATCTTTCTCCATTTGTGGTGACCACTCAATGCTTAATATTGTCTGGATCCTATAAATAATGAAAATACATTTCCCACCATGACCTCATTTGGGCTGCATCATTAAACTTTTTCTAGGAGCATGGAGTAGGGGAGAAATAATTAAACTATGAGTTCACTGAACTCAACAGTCGTTACCAGTTCTTAGGATACCAGATCCAGCATAAACTGAAGCTGTAGTAGCACAGATACTGAAGTTGGGACAAAAATTTAAGGGATCTATACCATTGGAAAATCAGGCATGGCAGATCCTAAAACTGCTTTAGGAAGCCAAAGAGTCACTTCAGCTGTCTTCATGCCAATGTTGGCTGATGCATACATAGAAAATTGTAGCATGAATCTCTCTGTTTAATGTTCAGTTTACACTAACCACAACTTCCTAAAAGTGATCAAAAAGGCAATGGATATCAGTCTGTGCCACCTCCACTTAAATTACACACTATTAAAATACATTTTATTCCCCCTTGAATAACAATTACTTGCAATATATGCTTAATTGCCTGTCTAATAAAGATAAGACAGAATAATCTTTCTCATCTTACATTTATGTGTAAAATTCTGGAGCAAGTGACAGATCCACAGACGCTGTTTTTGATACCACTGTGTTACTCAGAATAGATCAGCTGCAATTATAGAAACCATTTAAACTAAAGTGTTCACAATTGGGATTCCTATTAAAAATGAAAGAAATACTTCACGTTTCAATAAAGCAGCTTCAGAGCACATGTGTGGATTTAAATCTAGCACAACGAATAGATAGCGCAGATCTCAGCATTTTAACTGCTGGTTCTGGTCCTGTACTGACTGGATGTTTGCTGTCCTTGGAGATGTTCAATATCCAACTGCACAAGGCTCTGTGCAACCGATCTTTGTCCTTTTCTGAGAGAGAGACTGGACCATGTGGGCTCCAGATGTCCCTTCCAGTGTAAACTATTCTGATTCTGTCCTTTCTGCAGTCCTGATAACTGTAACATATTAACATTTGCAGCAGTATAAAAAAACACCACCAGGTGAAGAGTCACGCCTGTAGCAGCATGAAAGTTTCAAAGGTGCATCGTTCATTCAGGTTATTCTAATCCTCCTAACTCACTATAAAGTCTCTTTACTCCTTTGTATAGGAAAGGCTTTGGCCTTACTATGAATGTCAAAACGGCCTATTAGGGATATAAAATTGCAATGGTCAGACATGATTGCAACTTGTTCCATTTCTTGAGAAGTTAAGTTTTGAAATGTTTCCTCCCACGAAACACAGACTTGGAGTGTGTGAGATTTTCGTCAGCAGCAAATATTCCAGGAGAAGCAGCAGTCAATAATGTCTCAAAAACAAGATTTAGAGACACCTGAATAAACATTTGCCTTTGTGGTTTCAAAGGCACATTAAAAATAAAAATAAAAAATGAATGCCCATTTCTGTTTCTCAGTGGCGTAATCTTCTGGGAAAATTGTTTGCAGAATTGAATGGAAAAAAAAACACACCTTACAATAGCAGCTATTATAAGACCGAACAGTCTGCAAACCCTGCTGAGCTTCTGTAGTTCACAGCTATATGGTATAGAAGGGAAAGTCATATTAGACCTATTTATTTTATTTTATTTAATATTCTAAAAGTGTTGGTATTTTGGCAGTTTGGCATGATATTTGGCATTTTGGCATGAGAAAAGTTTTTTTGTTGTATTATGTCCTCTTGGTAGTAAATGTAGTGAAATAACTATAGCAAGCGTGAATACTTTGCTAAGTAAATAAATTTTACTACAGGATTACTGACTGACTGGAAACTAACATTATTTCATATATTCAAACTCCGGAAGACTAGTCCTAATCTTTAAGTGGGTTAGGGTGGTATTTTCAAGGGACTAATGTAGCTGGATGTCTGATTATCTGGTGAACATATGGTGGTCACTCAGGAGGAGTGTGGATGGCACCAGGGATGACAATGGATGTCTATCTGGAAAACCTCAACCAAGAGTTCCAAGATCTGTGAAAAGCCAATCAGGATATATTAAAGCTCGTTCTGAGGGTCATCAGATCAGTGAAAATCTAGCATCTGCTGAAGATGTCAGGTCTTCTGGGTTTTGGTGCTTTCTCTCTGCTGCTCACTGTGATTTCAAGCCTTACGTGAGCAGCACGTTTCAGCACCAGGTAAAACTCAGCTCAGAGAGAGAATGTTGATGTTGTAGTTAAAGAAATCAAGTGCAGCAGCCTCTTACTTGATGTGCATCTCTGTTTACATAACTCCAAGAATATAAAATTCCTAGAAAGCTCTGAGAAAACATTTGTAACAAGAATGAAGATACAGCTTGCTGAAGTCTGGACCTCCTCTCTGCTAGGAGGAATCACATGGCAATTCATCAATCCTCATCACGGAGCCCCATGAAGAGAGGTTTAACCTCATGGCAGAACAAGGGATGCATACTTGAGACAAGACTTAGATTCCTGTACTCTTCAGTTGCTTCCCTTCCACAGATGTAACCTGCACGCACTGTTCAGATTAAGATCACACGATGTCTTGCTAGAGAACCATTGAGAAAGGCACCACACTCGTGCACGTGTACCACACTTTGGAAACTTCAGATTGATACCTGCCTGTTTTATTCATGCAGGATGTACCTGCTGGTGTAAACAGTGGATAATATGCTCTAGGAAAATAATCCTGATCTATCAATTTGTCATTTACTACTACAACATTGAGAGAAAATAAGACAAACAGAGATGAGGAAAAGAACCGCAAGTAGTACAACATAACTTTAGCAAGAGTTCATGTTACAAGTGTGTTGGTTTGGGTAGAAAACCACAGACAGCCTACTGCTTGTTGAATCCAGACGTGGATTAGAACTTCAAAACATTATTTTAACATGATAAAAGCGACACATCTTTCTTCAGACTAACCTGTAGGAGTCTCTAAAACTCATTGTGTCATGTCCTGAGTCTTCCTGGTCCTCCTCCGAAACTTTGAAACAGACCTTCTTGATGCCACCATGTTCAGCTTTATCAGGATCACTCTCTTCTGTTCCCAGGGAAGGTGGAGATGTCTCCTCAGTGGATGGTGGCTCACAGGCACCACCTTCTGTAGGTTCCGTTATGGTGGACAAAAGTCTGCAGAAGGAAAACATTTGGTTCTCAGGGACCGGTAAACAGCCTCACAAAAGACTAATCCTGCAATTCAGCTATGTGAAATCAGAGGCAACCTTGCCAGTATTTGTACCTGGACTACAGCTATGTAAAAGTGTGAGATCTGAGAGGGGTTTGTTGAAATCTGTTAATCTCAGTTCACAAAAGCTCCAGTTTCTGCAGATAACTGTACCTCCATAAGGTACAATTTAATTATTCTAACAATGGCAAGGGCTCTATTTCATATTCAACAGCCTACACTTTTCCCATCCCAGGCACTGGGTTTCTCCTCTGGGGTGCTGCCTCAGCTCACAGACTCCCCAGCAGCTATTGTTCTTTTGAAGTATGTTTGAGCCAAGGCACCACCACATGCTTTCCGGTCAGTTGAAGTTTTGGTGAACAATGGGCTTTTTTCTCTTTTGTCAGTGAGAAGGCTGGAAACAGCTGTGGCCTCATCCCACATTGATCACCCCTGCAGCACCTGCTAGCAAAACCCTTCCAGTTATGCCCAATACACAGACTCAAATCCTTCATTACTACTTCCAGAAGATCCATGAGGAGGAAAATAAAAAGGTGAAAAGGGGAAAGAAGAACATAGGTGCCAAAGAGAAAGCTGCTAGAAATCATGAGTTTTGTTTAGTCTACCTTAGGACAGACAAAACCTCCAGGCTAGACACTGTCCATTCAGAGTTCCAAAACCACTGTTGGAACCTAAGACACTCTTATCTGAGAATATAACATGTATTAAGCAAAACAGTGGCTGTTTAGGAGCAATAATATGTATACTATATATATACACATTGGTGGATCTCCATGGGGTAGGTTTGACACTTCATAACTAGCAGCGAGCTGTAATGCAAGTGGCACGTGAATAAGCAAGTATAATAAGAGTAGAACAGTCAGGGCCAATAGGCATAATGAGGTTTCTGGGGTTAATGCCTCCGTTTTGATAGTAGTGATCTCTGCAGAGCATACTGGATTCTTTACTCACTTATTTATCTGAATGACATATTGCTTCATTTCCTTCACTGCAATGTCAAGTTTGTTAAAAAGGTGCAAGTATGAGTCCTGTATCTCCCGATCTTCCTGTCTGAGTAGAAAACTGAGTCCCCTTTCTTCCTGACTTGTTCCTCCATTCTGCTGGCCAAAGCTACCATCAAGATCTCCATCTTCTGGGGTCAGACATCTCCAGGATGGTGCAGCCATAGTGGTGATGCAATGTTGAGTATATGAGACTGGATTTATGGTACCTACTAAACATTAAAGAGTCTAGTTAGTATGGCTCTCATGAATTTCTGCAATCCATCATAGTAATGCTAGTTTAGGGTACATGGAATTTTAATAGGAAAAAAAAAAATCACATAATTATTTTATATAATTATATTTCATGACAAAAACATTTATTTTTATTTTTTATTATTTTTTACTTTTTTGTTTTTCCTGGCATGCCAACTAGATATTTTGAATTCACTGGAGTCCAGAAACAAGTTAAATTCTGGGAGTAATGACAGCAAGTGTGCACCCCTATCCTATCCCCATTGTCTATTTGAATATCCAAAAGCATTTGTTGAAATGTTAATGAATTCAAGCTCTCAGGAGTTGGTCTGTATTATATTCCAGCATTACAGACGTTTACATACACACACACACACTTATAAAGAAATAGGATGATGTCATTACAGAAGATAAATAAAATACTTTTTCATTTTAAAATGCTGACAGTTGTGGTATGGTCATATTTAAAATACTATAGAATTTTAATATCCTCAAGCAAGCAGGGCTTCTTTATTGACTCATTTTGAATAGAGTCAATGCCATTTCTTCAGTAGATTGGTTAGTTTGCACTTCCCTGTGTCTCTTCCAAACGTTCCTGCTTTCTGACCTTGTCAGACAATGAATCAGAAGCACATTATGAGAGACCATGATGAGGAAATGTTGGAACGCTAATATTCAGGTTGCAGGATAAGTGCTATGCAGCAGCTGTTTATCAGAAGTAGATCCCCTTGACAGAGTAGACTTCCAGCTCCAATATATGGAATTTATTTAGTAATGACAAAAGGAAATGGTATTACAATCTGATTGACCTGATATTTTCCACCTGAATGTAGCCTCTCTTCACAGTATGGAACTACCTTTTCTAGCACTATTAGCCCTCATTTACTTTTTCAGTCAGTTCTGCTAAGTCCCCAGACAATTAATTTATCATGATATGATCACACTGCTTAGCTAGTAGAACATTTGACCTGAAGCCTTTGTGTGCATAAAGACATTACTATTTTACTACACAAGCAGGCTGTCATTTTACTATAATATTTTAGGCAAGAAAAAAGCATACTGGTGAGACTGTTCCTTTGGAACTAATTTTGACTTTTCTGAGCAGTGGAAAGACAACTTTCTATGCAAGTAAAATCAGTGAGATTTGAAAATTAATTATCACCTTGTTCTGGATCAAGACCAATAATAGAGGGTTTCCGTCCAATGCGAATACTGAACGACCTCCCTGCTGAGGTAGTGTTTTTGGGGTATGATACCTCCATGAGGTTAATATGGCAGTTGGTGGGACAGAAATCCATGCTGTTGAGGGAATGTGGTTCCATGATGGCTTGTTTGAAGGCTGGGCTCACCTTTGTTTTCAATCCATCTGCAAACTGGGAGAGATAAAGCAAGCATGTGCTTACTCACTTGCAAAAAATTAGGTTGCAACACAGACAATCTCTTTCTCTTCCTGCCTCCTATTCAGATCATGTGATTTGTGCTGCAGCTGGAATATCACATTCCCCGTAAAATGCCTATTAAACAGCAAATGAAAATAATTAGCAGCACTTTCTAGGGCCCTCTTTTCAAACAGCACAGGTAGCTACTGCACAAAAGACCACACTTTGTTCACACTTTGACACACTGTACTTATGTTCATATTAATTCTACAAATCAGACACTGATCGTTCTGTTGTGGCCATATTTATACACTGATGTGGTGGAGATAAACCTGGAAGAATATTTTCCAGCTCACAGCTCTGACAAGCTGAAAGGAGTGGTTTACAGATTAAGTCCTTTTTCCTAGGAACTTGCAATTTGATTAACGTACAGAGCTGTTTTCATGCCACAAGGACACCTATCTGTAAAGCAATTTGGATTCACTAATAAAGAATACCATATCCAGTTATCAGAGTATTGTCTTGAGACTTCACCAATAACTAGTACGGTTGTACCTCTTGGTAGTTTGCAAGCCTTCTGCTAATGCTTTCCAGCTTAGTGTCACAGATCTGCCGGAATTCATACTGGGGCATGGTGGCCACCGCACTGCTTAGGGATATAAGCCTTTTGCAATTCCTTACGAAGTGATTGTCTTCTGCAGCAAAGGCCTCTAAAATCTAAAAAAGATAGGATGTCAATTATACGAGACTTGACAGCGAGGGGAAATTCCACTAAATAAATGGTAGATCCTGTATAGAGTAGGCAGCCTACTCATGGCTGAGTAAAGATGCCTTCAGAACAAGTTGCCTTTATCACCACCCAAGAACCATTTTCATGTCTAATCCTCAAACACATAAAACACCTCTGAAAATTTCAGAACAACTAATTGCTCAAAATATCCACTGGGCACTGTCAGAGTAACCTGACTCAGGCATACTTTCATTTTCATGGAGCATAACTATAATGTTACTGGCATGTGGCAGAAACATTTACTATTATCTTATTATTGTATATAAATGGATCAAGATACTAGACACTGCTGATTTCCAACAGCAGCACTTCTGTCTCCTTCCTTTAGCAATCCATCCGGTCCATCAGATAGGAAAAAGCTGCTTGATTTTTTTTTTCTGAAGCAAAGCAAATTCTTGCCTGAAAGGATTAAACTTCAGTATCAACAAAGAGTACATTACCAGACAGAAAATAGCAAGAGTTCCAAAGCCTTTAGTTCCACAGAGAGGCTTCCTTCCCTCTCTCTACCTCAACAGCTGAAACCCAGGAAACATTTGCTGACTTTCCCATACCAAACAAGAGCTAGTAGGAGCTGGAGCACTCTAATGAGGAAAGCTCCAGGCAGGTTTGAGGAGACTACGTGCTGTCTCATCCAAAGTGCCAACCCAAGTACCAGAGAAATGCCTGTATTATTAGCTTCCCTGTTCTGTTTAGGAGCGGAGATGACTATGTACATGGCTAGGTACCTTTGCGGTGAGACTGAAGCAACCTTTTGGTTCCACAATTTTCTCTAGGACAAAGGATTTGATTCCTGCGCTGCTGACGTACTCATATACCACCCCATGCTCCAGGTGGGTGTTATCCACAGTCAGGCTAATGAGAGGTGTTTCTTCACCAGTGATCAGTGGAGAGCTGATGGTCTGTTGTATCTGGGCTGGAAACAAAATTAAGTCATAAGAGGCATTTGGCAGCACACATGAATACAGACATGCGTGGGGAAGAGAAGTCTGGTGAGAGCTATTAAATGCAAAGGCTCAAAGACACAACCGTTGGCTCAAGGAGTCTCTGAACCACAGACTGCTAGAGGCTGGGAGGGTATTCTGAGGAAGACATTTGCTGTTGGCCACTACTGGGGACTGTAGTAGAGGTTTAGACAATAACATGCTCCAGTCCGTGTTCGGATGTTCTTCTACGTGTGCACGCACACATCCATGCACAGGACACCCCCCTTTTAGTTCTGCTCAGCATTCGGACACACAGTCCCCAGCCGAAGCTTTCAAAGGGAAGTGAAGTATGTTAATCTCGGAGTCTTGTTGTCTGTAACAACCCTCTGGAAGAACGCCACTTTTCTGTCCGAGTTTTGGGAAGTGCTCCAGATGCATTTTCTGTGCAATTGTAAGACTGAGATGGCAGGGCAGGGCAGGGGTGAGGAGATAGCATTTTTAAACACAGGCAATGCTGTTGTCACCAGAGAACAGGCTTAAATTCTAGTCAGACTGAGATTTGCCAGACGACTGCTGACATGCTTTTACCAGGGCACTGCTCCAGCTTTTCCACTGCAGAGCTGCACTGTGATGGCCATCAGACTCGCAGGCTCACCAGGCCGTACCTGGTATTTGCACAGGTGTGCAGCTGTTCTTAGGGAAGTTGCCAATGGCATACAGAGAGTCCAGGCTCAGTCCTTCAGAGTGAATCTGGCTTCAGTGTTCTCCCCTAACAGCTACATTTCCAAATAAGCTCACAGCGTGAAGGTAGAATAGTATTTTGTATGAATTACACTTTTCCAAGTTGGAAGACATATACTCCCACCTTTTGCTGACGCAGCGGTTAATGTGCTCTGAAAACTTCCTCCAGATCAGAATCATTTAAATGGAGTTAAATGGAGTTAATTCCAGACTTTCTCTCTTTAGCTCCCAATGTCCATAAATTCCTGGTTTGCCAGGGCTAGTAAATGGTTCTGAAACTGCTGTGCCTGAGCAAATGGTTGTAAAACTGCTCTGCCTTTCCATCCCAGAAACTGTCTCTCTTGTAAAGACCAGAAGGGACAGGAGCTGTTCCTTTTGTATGGGGCGCAACAAACTGAAAAACATCAACAGTGCTTCCTAGGATCCTCGTTTTGCCAGTGTGTAAACACTTCTGCTTCAGGCAAATAAAGTCACTACAGCAAGTGAAGATTAGAGCATTAGTATATGTTACATAGGTTATCTACATCTGCCTCTCACAAGCTAAATTGTGCAAGCCCTGAGATGTGCTCACAGCTTTGTCTGCTTTGTTTTTAGGTTCTGGTAAGAATAAGCATTACGCTTGTTTGGGATAGCCTATAGCAGAAACCACGCAGCTACCACGTCAAATTGAGGAACCTGCTTTACCATCATGTTAACCTGGTTTTGTACCCTACCTAGCTCTGTGAAGGCCAGTTAACGATACGCAGCTCTAGGTAAGAGTCTCCTGCAGGCCTTATTGAGTAGCTTAACATGTAGTGGCATATCAATTACTACATGTGGCAAAGAGAGGGCCTTGCTCCATGAAATTGTTTTTCCAGTGGAGTATATGCTGACCCAGCTCTACGACACTCTGTAATTATACTGGTCCATGGCTTGATATCAAAGTTATCAGCTAAGTAACTCCAGTTCGTTCCTACCTAAGCATGCAAGACCTTAGTAATTTACAATGGGACCAGGGCTGTAACAGCAAATAAAAAGCAGATAGAGCAGTAGATTTTTTCCTCTATCTAAATAATAAATTAGATTGATACTTATAAGGGTTCTCTAGGACACGGGCAGGAAACAGAAATCTAGGAATCCACTTAGTAATTCTAAAATCCTGTTTTCTGTTCAGGACAGAGTATATGCCTTTAGCAGGGGTATAATTTCTACGCGTATCTCAATTTTTTTCTTCTCCCAAATAAACTGCAGCATAGGAATACTTCTTTTGGCAGACCTCATTTTATTACAAAGCTTTACCAACACAAGAAATATTCTATAATAACCGTTACACTTTATATTTCTACTGAAGTTTTTCTTCCTGAAGCCCCCAAATCTTCCCTAGGTTTCCTTCCCCCATAAGAATCTTTACCTGATTCCTGCTGGCTATTTTGAAGGGGATCCACTTCTTCACCTCCTTCCAGTGAAGAGTCTTCTTTGCTGGACCCAGGATGGCTGCCATTCAGATACGCACTGGATGCTGCTTGCTGAACTCTGTCCTCCTCAGCATCTTCATGTGTTCTGTACACCCACTGGTACAATCCCTTTCAAGAGATACAGGCTTCAGCTCTGACCTCAAAAAAATGCTTGATCTGTATAAGCTTGGACTACAAAAGTGAATCTAGCTTACAGTTTTATATCTTCTACGTTGGCTGCAATATCAACATTGTCCCAGTGTTCCTCTGAACTTCAGAGAGTATAAATTCTGGATCATTATTTGGATGCATTTCTAGTCTTAGCAAATAGTTAATAATATTTAGTAGAGTATGAACTGACACACATACTATTTGCAGACGTTTTTGCAACTGGGGTTGACTGTAATCAGCTCCCTTGGTTACACTAGGACCTTGGCATGGGAGCAAGTTGAAAGAGACTTGTGGAAGTTGCTTTATGAATATTTAGAGAGAATAAAAACATAGAAGGGGAAGAATTAATGTACTTCCTTTGAGGTTTTGTATTCATACCAGTACTTCCTGTTGCCTCGTCCTGTATGCTGTGAAGTGCTCCAGAACTTCCATATAATTTCCATGGGATGCATTATTTCCATTGACTTTTAAAATACACTGCCCTGGATGAAGGCCTACAGCTGCAGCCTCAGACCCTGAAAAAGCAACAGCAGGAAGTTAGACAGTAAAGCCATCTGTCTATGGAACAGAAAGCTGAGAAGGTTGAAAAGGGTTTCTGGTTAAGAAGAGTAGGAATAAAAGCCAGGTGAGTGCAATCATGCTTTTGCTAGGTACTTATTGCAGGAAAGCTTTGTCATATGAGAAAAACATTGTGTGTCTATCCTTCACATTTTCTGTAGTGCTGGGAAACATAGACTCCCCCAACCTAAATGCATTCATGCTAGAAATTGAAAACCCTGTGGGAAATCATCTGGGGTTCTTGGATGGCCCTGCTAGCTTTATGCTTACAGTAGGTGAGTTCTTAAATGCGAACAGTTACATATGTTTCAGCTTGTTGCACTTGAAAGATACAGAATATTTACATGTTATGGAGTTCGTCAGGGTCTAAGAAAAAGACTGCGATGTATTTAAAGCTAGATTAAGTCTAGAGTGCAGTAACAATTTCAGTGGATTTATTACAGGTTCATGTGAACAAGACTCAGATAACAAATCCAGCTTCTAGAAATCTACAGTTAAGGTGACTAACTTTTTTTAAGGCACCATAGGTTAAAATTCCTGCAGTTTTATTCCAAATGTGATTTGTCTTTTGTTAGCAAAATCCTAAAAAAGGAGAATCTTTCTAGCTACCTCAGTTATGGAAGTAGTAAATACCTCTGTCAAAGTGTGTTTTCTCCTTTTAAAAGGACCGTAAGACAGTTTGCCTCTGTCATATATTGATAATTTATAGCAGTATAAACCAATGTAAAGGGAGATTTAGCCTTCAAGCCTTATAACTTAATCGACATCAGAAAATTTGTCTTTGTCTGTCTGTCAAAGAGCTGATCCCATAGCACATTCACAACTACAGTGATCCAAACCAGTAGAGAAAGCAGTAGCTGACCAGACAAAAATATTGAGAAAGCAACAGGCAGTATCACACCTTGACTTTTTCTCAGCCACTTCAGTTCTAAACGTTTACTCCCTGTGACTGTAAAGACATTTCTTAGTGGTCTTACAAGAAAGCAGGTTAGGGTCACTATGCAAATGCATTGTGGAATTAAGTTATTCCTTGTTTTGCGTTTATAGGATTAGTGACCCAATAAATTGTCAGGACCTGTTCAGAATTAGTTTCACAGAGAAACCTGTATTTTGCTTAGTGTATCTACACCTACCCTTACATAGATATGTGTATGCACTCCAGCTTAATTGTACCAGTCTTCCTACTTACCTCTTCCTACTGCATGAACATATGGTGGTGCTGCTCCCCGTATCTGAAAGCAAAGAGCTTCAGGACTATCTGGGATTTTAATAATCCTGCAGGTAAATCAAGAGGAGGAGAAAGAAGCATTTTAAGTTAGGCTGGTAGAGCTCTAGGCAATTCTATCATCTTTCTCTGGCATTCACAACCATGTTTTGAACAAAACGTATAAAGAAAAGCACCCAAATAGTTTAGAAATAAATAAGAAATAACGGGATATGAAGATATCATCCACTCCCTCTCCATTCTTCAAGGCAGATGAGAGATTTTCTTTGTTAAATTTTATTATTTTTATTTAACTGACTTAACACCAGTTGAGGATCTTTTCTACTGAAACTACTAGAAAAACATCTTGGACTAGAATTCAGCATCAGGTGATAATTGAAAGGTTCAATTCTATGGGAAATTTTGGGATTACATAATCTAATAATGCACAAGGCATTAGCAGGGTCAAGCCTCATTATAAGATATCATAATGGATTGAAAAAAATGTATGGGCTGATATAGTTACAGACATCCAAAATAAACCAAGTTTTAACAGGGTGGAAATCGCTCTTGCTTGGACATATACTAGAGTCCGAGAAGCTCCACACTTGAGTCAAAATGACAATCCTTATGGCTCAGTTTTGTTTGTGAACAAGGAGGCCAGAGGTTAACCTGCACTTACTCTTTTGATTTGGTGGCTACCAGAAGCCGAAGTGGCCTTCGTGAGCAGAAGGACTGGTTTAAGATGGTTTCCACTTCCAAAAATGGGCGTAGGAAGACTAAGTCCTCATTGATGGAATAGATTTTCCTTCCTGTCTGCAGGCCAGCCATCTGCAAATGAAACCAACACCACAGAAAACTTTGAATCATTCGCATCATCTCTGAAAGTTAAGGCTCCAGGGTGTGCTTTGAGAGGCTCAACTACTCTCTCCTATGGCAGTTCCTAGGATTACAAATACTGTATACATACAGTGTAGGCTCATCAAATTCTTTGTCAATCACCCTTAATGGTTGGCTGCATTTACCAAAAAAAAAAAAAAAAAAAAGAGAGATTTCACTTGCATAAACATTCCATGCCACCGACATATCTTCCTTTGTACCTTTCTGCCTTTTTTTTTTTTTTTTTTTTTTAAACAGGGGACTTGAGACTAGGCTGTGTTACTCAGTGAGATACAGAAGTGACTCCCTACAACCTACAGGTCAGGGACAAGGAACCAAGAGCATAGTTTTTGACCTCTAGCCATGCAAAAAACTATCTACTACTAGTCACATAAGTAAACGTAACCTCATTTTAAGTGCTGGTAAAACCCTGCCTATGCTTTAAGTGAAGCACTGGCTGTTTACCAACCTAAAAAGCCACAACATTTTAATTTTAATTCCTAACTTTTCCATCTAACTTTAGACAGAGACAAATCCCCTGTTCTGCACACTGGACAATAACCTTCAACTTACTTCTCAATGATCTGTATCAGTTAAAATGTGACATAGCAGCACTTAGACTGGGTACTAGGTTATTGAGAAAATATCAAACTCAGTTTAATGGAGTAAAAATTAATAAATAAAGATGAATCTGTGGACCCAATTATTAATCCTTTCTGGGTTAGTATTATTTCCCATTACATCAAGGTCCAGTAGTTGGGCTTTCTTCTAAATGTGACAAGCCCTTCTCCTGTTCTGCCTGGAATCCATTGACAAATTTCTTGACTGGGAAAAAGGAAGTTTAAAGAGTACTACATAAATCTCCCAGATATGAAACTTTATCCTGTAGCGAAACAAATCTGGAAGCATACAACTGGAAAAAAACCTTGACTATGCCTATTCATGGCTTGGCTTTTCTTATAAATATTTTGCAGTCTTAATGTCAGAAATAAGCTTACCTACAAAAACCTATACTTTTTTTGCTCAAAATCAAAGCTATTAAAAGGAGAAACTACGAAGTTCTCTCCTGGGTTTAATTCTCAAGCTTTCTGCAGTTCACAACATCCTCTTGTGTACCTGTATATAACATTTTTCCCCTTTCTTCTTTTGTAAATAATAATCTATAAATTGATAATATGTATAAATAGCAGTAGAGATGCATTTTAACTTAGAGTAGAATTTTACAAACTTTGATTTATAATTACTGGATACGTTCATGCTATTTGCAATTAGAATCACGGAATCATTTAGGTTGGAAACAACCTTGAGGATCATCAAATCCAACCATTTACTTACACTGGTGGGTTTATTATAAAGTAATAATTATTATATATATTTCTAAAGTCATTATGTTTTAGGCCTGACTTTCTCAAAGTAGCTCATGCATTTAATGTATGTGCAGTTAGCTAAAATCTTTGCATATCTGCAATCATTCTACCTGTGGATTGTGCATATGGGAAACATACCTGCATGCATAATCATAGTAAGTCCATGAATATATGAGGTACACAGTCCCACATGAAACCCTACAAACTAGTAACTGTCAAAACCTGTTACTCTCCTGGGATATAACTAACCAGGCTAATAAACAACTGACAACATATCTCTTAATGGGTAAAGACCTGCAGCGTCACGGCATTTGAATTCTCTGACTAATGGATGCTCCTTATGACAACTCAATGCAGTTGTCTGGATCCAGGCCACTGTTTCTCCCCAACGCCAGCAGCATGCTATTTGCTGTTCATCTGCGTGGCCATTGGCCAACTGGCTGCTTGTTGAACACACTCTGCTCAAGCACCAGACATCTGCTCTTCAGTTGGCTGTTCAGAGCAAGACGGCAACCACACCTCCCAGAAGGATAATCTTTTTTACTGTTGTTTCCTCCTGATAGAGTAAGACCATCATTCATAAACCATCTTCAGGCTTAAAACTGGTGGGGTAAACCCAGCTCTAATTAACCTTCAATGTTAGGGCCAAAACTGAGAAGCTGAACCTCAGGTGAAGAGTTCCCAAACTGCAGTTCAAGTGTCCTGTCCGGACGGGAATTTGATGTTCCCGCAATTGTTCAGTTAACAACTTTTAAACACAGTTTGGTAACTGCTTCTGCCATAGGCTCATAAAACAGTTTCTAAAAACTCTTGAGAAGAAAAAAAAACACTAATACTAAAAAGAATAATGTTTGGCAGTTCTGATTTTAAATAAAACCCTAAAAGCCATGTGTTGCACATGAAAGACGTTCAGTGCTGTGTGCCACCACAACCTGTGCATGACAATTTTGATCCTGGTATAGTAGGAACAAGAAATCACAATCCTAAAGTCAAAACCAATGTGTTAATCTTGAATAAATCCATGCAAGCAATGGAATTGTTCCCATTTCAGTTGGTGAATCTGGAATCTTCCTGTGCCCTGAAGTCTGACAGTCCTAATGAATGCAATGTGCTGTGATGGGCACTGTGAAGCAAAGCTGTATGTCTTCATTTTTGTCCCTGAGGAGTGAGACAGCAGGCGTAGGGTCTCTAAATGGCCTACAGCTGCTAAGCCACACAGAATTACATGCTGGATATCCTTCTAGTATCACAAAGCAATTAAAAAGCCCAAGAATGTAATGAAATACATTTCTGTTGGACTTCAGGTCTTTCCAGAATGAGCTGAGAGCCCTCCGATTCAGACATGCAGATTTAGTTCTTTCCTTGAGCAATATTTTATGATGGAGTTGAAAAGATGGGCTTATGGTCACAAACAGTTTGTCTTGGAAGATCAAGAAAATAATTCCTCAGAAAATTGTGTGCTTCTGTTGTTTTAAAATGCAAACAGATTTGCAGGATATTCCACAGGCAGCTAGCCAAAGCAAGGACAGAAGGATTATCTATCAGGCAATGGTTTACAGCAGAGGTTTAGATTAATACAATTTTTGGCCAACCTGTGTTGATTTTGAGCATGGGAATGGTTTCTCTGCTGACTGTAAAACAAATGAGAATCAAGAATACTCAGATCACTTAATTATTAAACTCTTTAAAAAAGTATTAAACCCCAGTTCAAAAGTCCTTTCTGTTTGACATTCTCAACTTACTAAAATCAGTATGGGAATTGTAGAAGACTCCCAATTTTCTATTAGCTGCCTTTGGAAAGAAACAGACTTTAAGAAGATAGTTTTATACATTTTCAAAACATTGAAACATTCTTAGCTATCAAACCCAAAATATTTACAAATATAAGTCCTTACCTCTGCAGAAGACCCTCTTCGAACTGACTTCACCACAATTGCTTTGTTCTTTTCTTCTATGTCAAATCCATAGTCATCCTCTTCTGGTAAAATCTTAAAAACAAAAAGAGCACTAGGCAATTATTCATGAATACGGAGTTAGCTGAAAGGCTGAAGGATGGAGTTGAGAAACTGGACTTTTCATTGCAAGTCATGACTGACATAGACTTGTAGATCTTTAGGCCAAAGGGGTTATTAGATCATTTGGTCTGATCTCCTACAGAACGTGAGCCATAAAATTTAATCTAGTTATTTCTGCATTGAGCCCTTACTATACTAAAGCAGAATTTCCAGACAGTTATCCAATTATGATCTGCGGTCTTTTAACAAGTGAAGAATTTATTCCCTCCCTTGAGAGTTTGTTTGAATGGTTAATCAACTCCTCTATTAAAAATGGGTGTTTCATTTCTCATTTCCGTTTGGTCTTAACTTCTAGCCCTTCATTCTTCGTAAGATCTTTCACTTGTAGATTAAAGAATTGATTAATATTCAGTATTTCCCATTGGTAGGTGAACTTACAGATCAAAATGAAGTTATTTATTTATTTATTTATGAATGCTTCCTATATACCCAATAATGAACGTAATAGGACTCCTTTTTAGCTATCAATTTCAGAAAAATTGGGGATCTCACACTTATTTTGTATAGACAACAACACATACTACATAAATCTACATTACAACAGTTGGTCTGCTGGATAAAACCCTAGATGGGATTGGTGAGAGAGAACAAAGAGGGAAGATAACAAGACCATGTAATATGCTCAGTTTGTAGTTTTAATGGTTGGTAGAAGATGGCTGTTCTTGCTTCTGGGAATCTGCTTACTTCTATTTGCACTGAGGTCACACAGACCAGCCTTATAAATATTTTTTAAAATCACATCAATCACGGTAAATATATGTTTCACTCCTACTTTTCTAGTGGTTTATTAACAACAACAAAAAAAAGCTTAACAACTCACTAACCATTTTAAAAAATAAAAGTAAGCCTGGCTTCTGATAAGTGGACAAATAGAAATTGTAGTAGATAAACATCTTGTTTTTGAGCTAACACTACACATTTAAGAACCATCTGATAAATCAGAATCAAGTTGAAAGGAAAAATAAAGCTATCTATAATCTAGCATGCTACTGGGAAAAACATTACTGAGAATTATCTCCTTGATTCTAATTATTCCTGCTATTTTAAAATACTGCCCTTTTTCTATTGTAGCCAATGCCACCAGCTTAAAAACTTTCTCCTTTTACAGGAATTCATCTTAGAAAAAAATTAAAGAAATTGAATCCTGCAAGAGCCATACAGCTATGTTAAAGTAACGCATGACAAAATACACCTGCAGAGAAAAAGTCCTCCTCAGATGATGTTCTGATTAAATGACAGATAGGAGAGTAAAAAATACATCTGCCATTCTTGGATATTCCTAACGAAACATTTGCAGAAACAATGCTATTTAAGCATGTTTAATACAAGGACAGCTTACGAAATTGGGTATACCACCAGTTAGATTTTTAGTATTGCAAGTGTAATGGGTTTCAACCCAACCAAACATGTACTTCTACCACTTCACAATTTGGATTAAATAGAAAATTTCTAGGATAGCTTTCCCATCCAATTCTCATTTTACATTTGAAGAAATGTTCAGTTTCATTTCTTGGACTTTGAAAGCACATGCAAAAAAAGATATTTAAAAATGTGAAGGCTTTGATTTGCAAAACTTAAGAAGCCATCAGCTACACAAATTTACATGATTGTTTGGGTGCAGCTACCATTACCAGGCATGAAAATCTGTTATATACTGTCATTTTTAATAACCTCTCTTGCTCTGTTCATTAGTACTGCAAAATGTAGTGTTTGAAATCAAAGAACCAAAATACATTTAAGAATCCCCAAGTGCATCATCACTAGGAACTTCATCACCATGTTGTAAAGGAAGAAATCTCACATTCTGTATAGCGATGTTTCTGTAGTGGGAACACTCTCTTATGAAAAGGTAAACTATGGAAAATATTCAATATGCAATACTTGGAGAGGGCTATGATTCATTCTCTATTATAAAATAGTAATACCTCGCAATTCCCCATCTGAACACCATTTATCCCTGAGGAGCCCAAACCAATTAGCTAACTTGCCATCTACAAGAATTATTTCCATGCCCCCGAAA
The DNA here is from genome assembly GCF_009769625.2 of Cygnus olor. NCBI lineage: Eukaryota > Metazoa > Chordata > Aves > Anseriformes > Anatidae > Cygnus > Cygnus olor. The sequence goes on from NC_049184.1 coordinate 6,956,346, forward strand.
TCCAATCAGTTCTTTTGAACATAAGGAAGCAGCTGTTTAATCTTGAAGAACAACCATATTAAAAAATGAAACCATATGAGACATAAGCATGTTTAATCAAAACCAGAGGACAAATGTAGTCAGAACCTATTCAAAGAGAATTTTGGCAGAGATGGGGAGGAAGAGTGGGGAGAAGAAAAGGTGTGAAAAGAATGGTCTATTACACCTGTATCTGTTACATACACAAAGCATTTTGGGTATGTGGGTCATGGTGCCAATGTGGTACCTCTTCACTGCTCCCCTTTCCTGTACTCCTGTACAAGGAGGATCATGGAGTCAGAAAATGCCTGGGGCGTGACACTTTAATGTACAAGGTATAGTGTCTGGTTTATCCACTACACTTGCTGAACCCTCCCACTGCATACACACAAAGGGCCTTGGGCCAGGCACCAAGATTCTTCCTTCAGTGAAGGAGGTGAAGGATCAAATTCTCTCTTGGCAGCCTCCCCAAGCTGCTCTTACTGTTCAGGAAGAGGCTAAATAGAGAGAAGCAGGAACTCTCAGCCTAAAGAACCTCTTGAGGACATCAGCAGCAGAAGAGGCAGCATAGCAGATGGCCCATCATTTCCCAAACCGGGGTCCAGGACATACATCCTTCTCTCCTGGCTTTCACAGCTCTCCAGCATAAACCCCTCTGTTGGACACTCTTCAACAGTTTGATTTGATTAAGAATTTCATAAGGAGCAGTGATTTATGAGGTGATGTCAAGTCTGAATGCTTCACAAAACTGCTGAAGTCCCTGTGGCCCTCAGCAGCCTTGGTTTGAACAGACTTACTTTCCTACCTCCTCACCTCCCAGGTTGCTCCAGTCTACCCAGACTTTCAAAAGTCCAGTGCTCTGGGGCACTAGAACAAAATTTATTTTCAATGAGAAGCTCCAGAACCTAGGCCAGCCCTACTGCTAGTATCTTTAAAAGTATCTTTTGTCACATATAGATGTTATATAGACAACATATAGATGTTATATGTACAAAACATCTCCAAGTTCCTTCTGGTTTATGATCTTTGAAATTGAACGGTGAAACTGAACTGAAATTGGACTGTTCATTCTGAACAGTGAAAGATTTACAGCCTAAAGGATACTTTTCAGAGTTCACTGGAATATTTAGTACCCAAATCCACTAAAAGCCCTTATCTGGCCACATTCATCTAGTTGATGGATGCCTCTTGTCACTGACTTGCCAGCCTGCCTCCTTGGGAGATCAGAAATCCCCAGAGGATGGGCTGTCATTAGTGGCCCTGTTCCCAGGGGTGTTTTAAATCAATAATTTGAATACACCTTCGTACGCTAGTGTAATGAAGAGCAAAGGAGGAGTGCAATTCTTGCTGTCCTTGCTGAAATATTGCAGAATTAGGTCACTTTATATTAGCACAAGCACAAAGATAGTTCTCCCAAAATCATTAAACATGAGAGAGATTTTTATTATGGAGCAAGTATGGCTTTGAGTAATACCAATTACTATTATTTATTTGTGATTGGAATGAGAACTGTGTTCTATAGTTGTATAAGAATTTTAAGGTGAATGCTATGTTTCTTGGATTGGCTGATTTAAAACTGAAAAGACATGAATTCATATGATAATTCTACTTAGTATCTAAAACTTGAGGTCTGAAGTACTGAATTAGAAAGATGTTTTCATCTTCAAAGCTGGTTCTAGACGTAAGGGTAGCAGGGAAGCCCTGCAGATAGATGAGATTTAGCATCCTCATTTTCAGATGGTAAACTGAGGCAAGGAGAGACTTGAGGTCTTGCTCAGGTCACACAGTGAGTTCAAGCGTGAAGTTAAACTAAAACCCAGGTAGCTCTGACTTCTGTGCTCAACGCATTGGCTTTGACTGAATACACCACAGTACTCAGGCACCTGCATGAGCTGAATTGCAGGACATGCCCCAGCCTGGGCTGAGAACTGCAGTGAGACTGCAACTACTCCTGCAGCTACTGTGACACACTGCTGGCAAGTAAGTAAAACATACTGGGTGCCCTGGAAGAATGTATGAGGTATTACGGGTCTGGAAAGTTGAGGTTTAGGCTTAAAGTCCAGATCTCCAATCCAGCGTGACAGGTTTCAGAATGCTATAGAAAACGTACACAGGCATCATCATCAGGAATCGGTTGACATGCTTTTCTTGTGAGATCGGATAAATAATACACTAGGGTCTTCTGGAGATTCTAGCAATGTCTGTGTAATAATCTTCTTAGGCAACTTCAAGGACAGCCCACCTATACAGGCAACTATCCTTGCCTGATATTAAGCTCCAAGTTAGCAGCTTTAATTTGTGCTTGGGCTAAGAAGTTACTAGCATACTGCAGTTACCAAGTCACAATGTTTGGAATCAATCCAAAATCTCTTCAACTATGCAAAGAATGTTGTATATTTTTTCAGTGTATCAAGATTTATTGCCTTCAATAGGAAAAATTGCACAAACGAATATTAAACGTTGCTTGAAGTGCATTTTTTTCAAACTAAAAGCACTTTTTTTCTTTGGTATTTCCAACAATATATTGGTCAAAGCTTTTGTTTGTTGTCTTCTGTTTTCAAGGGCAAGCTCGACTGTGATAGAGCAAACTTAGATGAATGGGTGGGATTTGTCACACTAACCAACAAGGATTTCATGGAAGAGAAGCATGTGTCAAAAGCCAGTGCTGAGGAAATTCCATTAAACTTTCTATGGTGGGCTTGGGGGAAGGGAAAAATCAATGCCCTGTCATGTGAAGAGGCAGCAGTGATGTTCCACAGGCAGCAAAACCTCAAGATTCCAGCTGCTCATAATTGCTAAACACGCAATGAAATACAAGTCAGGCACAAATGTTTCTGTGTATAAATGTAATGCGTTTCCTGTGCCACTATTTGTGGGATGTGCTTCTTAAGCATTCAGGGGGCTGCTAATTTATTTGTGCAAATGAATGCAGTTCAGACCTTTAGCATGGCTACTACTTATTTCAAAAAAAAGCTGTTCCCTCTGAGTGGTAGATTTCTTACTCAGCGCGTGCAGTTCATTTCAGATTGGTTACTTTTTGAGACAGGACTGTATTTGGACAGGTTGACTGATGCACTTCAGAACTACAATAATAGTAATGTTAAAAATATTCCTGCTGTAAATATTTAAGTTTTTTAAAAAAAGGAGTGACTTAAAGGACCAATTAGGGATTACAGTTAATCACTAGTAAATAGTTTGTGTGTGGAAGATTTGCAGTTTGCTGAAGAGGCTTCAGTTTGTTCTGCCCCTTTAGTGAATACTAATAAACAATTACGTTACATTAAAACAGAATCAACTTTAAATCCCTCTTTTCAGGGCTACCATACTATTGCTGGGTTTTGGCATTTTCTTTTTAACAGAAAACCTTGAACTGCTAGAAAAAAGTGGAATAAGCATTCTATTCTTATAGAATGCTTCATGCTATCTTATCCTGATGAAGAAGAAAATTAAAAATACCTAAACAATGACAGTTCCCATCAATTTGAACGAAACTGATCTCTGAGTGCTTTGCAAATCATGGAAAGAAAAAAAAAAGCACAAGTGTAGCACCTTTTAACCGCTTCCCTTTATCCAACGGTTCTCCAGGAGGGTAATCATATTACCACGACACTCCTGTCTCTGGCACTGGATTCATAGAGGAACAATTCTGAGGTCCCATGGTGCTTTAAGTATTACTTCTGGCCATTGAGACAAACACAGATTGGTCTCCTGGGAGACAAGGCAATAGTGAGACAGTGAAGTTTGTGTGAACCACAGGGAAAATTTTCCCATGTTATGGACCTCTGGATCTTTTCCAGCAATTCCGCTTTTGTAGTTTCTGACCCAAGCTTTTATCCTGCTCCTGCATTCTGTTGGTGCTCATAGGGAGAAAAAGATGGGCCTGGAGTCACTGGCAGGAAACAAGGATCTCAAAACAAAGAGTACATGCAATCCAGCTACCAAGTCCAAAGCAGCATTAGAATAATCCCAGTGCAGTAAGGACTGTGGTGGCGTTTGGTGAGGTGGGAATCTGGAGATAACAGTAGTGTTGCAAAAAAATGAACAGATTTTTTTAAAAACTGGTTTCTGTAAACAAAATAAGGCTGCTACTTGATCCAGTAATGCAGGGCATATTCACATCACTCAATGATGTCTTGAAATCTCTGTATTTTGATCAGTCACTTCACTCTCATCTGAATCTACTGTCTATATAAAGGTATTTAAACTGTGTTTGACCTTGATGGCAGACATCTCCCAAGATTGTAGTGCCCACTACTTCCTCTTCCACCACACCAACCCTGTGGTACATACTCAGCGAACTCAGAGACATTTGCTGCCTGTTAAGACAACATCCAGCTGCCAGCTCAATTCCAGACTGCCTTTCTCAAGGGCTTCATGGGAAAAGAAAGGGATTGGGCTGTAAACTGGATGAAATAGTCTTATCTCTGAGCCTTCTCTTTTCATAAGACCTGTCAGAAGTAGGCAGAAACTTACTTGCATTTGCACACGTGTTTGTAAGCTGTACACCAAATCTTCCAAGTAGTGCAGTATGCCTGGTCACATGCTTGAGAAGGGGGCCTGCACCTTACACATCCCTTGCTTCTAAAATAAGCTGTGTAGTCTGCCCAGCTAGAAAAGTTGGAGCTCCAAAAACTGGGGCTCTTGAGCTATTTTGCTGTAGAATTAGTATTTTTACCGTTAAGGCAAGTCTAGCTACACGTGTAATTCTAATTTTTATTCTACTCTATCATAATTTTCCTTCACATTCTCTAGCCTGAAACAATACCAGTTTCATAGAAAGGTAAAGGTTTGCATTAACACATTTCTTACCAGAAGACGCTTTCCCAGGATGTTTTCCACAAGCTTGAAGTCATTACGTAACTGTTTGCTCTTGGAACTGGTTCCTTCCATCTCTTCATCAGCATAAAAGCGGAAATATAAGGATTCATCCTTAAATTCACTTTTCTCCAGGACTGGAAACAATATGCATGAAACACATACATGCATTTGCACAGAGAAAGAAAGAGAAAAACAAAAAATAAAGTTAAAGGAAATCTTAAATATTTCACTTGACTTTACAGAGCAAAGACCAGATGCATCCCCGTCAGTCAGCTATTAAGCTCTATATTTTTTAAGCTACTACTGTATTTTAGGGCCATGCTTTTCTTTACAGTACATAGTAGCTCATGATATGTTGTTTGACCTCCTTGTCAAGTAGACTGCATATAAAACGCACAAGATACCCTTGGAAGAAAGATGCTACACAATATCTTGTGCTCCTCTCCCATATCAAAAAGAATATAGTAAAAATACAAAAGGAAGAAAGAGAGGTAAAATGGCAGTTTAAAGGTAAGGCATATGGCTGAACAGGCTAAGACTTTTCAACCTAAAAAGGATTGGAGAGGGAAATAAGATCTACAAAATTCTGGAAGGCGTGATAAAGTTCTTTAATGCATTTTCAAATACCAGACTTGGGGCTGCAAAATAAAAGCAGCAAGTGACAATTTTGAAACTTGAAAACTACTTCTTTGTTTACCATGTACTTATGCTGAGGAACTCCTTGCCACAGGGTGCTGTGAATACCAATGTTTACATGGGCTCAAAAGAGATCAAATTCTTTAAAGCAAATCAATTTTTTTTACATTCTTATCAAACACTAAGCAAATTTTCTACTAGTTACTTAAAATAATCTGCTCTCAAAAACACTGTTTTTGCAAGTGTTATTTATGATGTGAACTGGATGATTCATTGCACAAATGCTGTTACACTCTGGGTACTTTGTATGTGCTACTTGATACTGATACAGATGTAGTTTGTTTACTTCCCCAGTTCAGAAGCAGCGTCACTGACGATGGATGATGTCTCACTTGGCAATTTGGCACTTCAGATTTAGAAGCTTCAGAGGTTCAGCTTCAAGGACTGTACTTGCTGACTTGCTGTCCAAGCAGCAGGAACTAGGCAATTTTACTTTGCACCTGACGTTTCTTGGGTGACATTTCAGTACAGTACTTTGTGCATTGGTCTGATGGCTTTGAAAGAGATGCAGTGAAAAAATATTCCCCTTCTAGCTTGTCTAATCACCGCAGGGCCCATCATAACCACTAGCAAGGGGATTCACTTAGGAAGGTACTGGGTTCAGACATTTTGTGTAAGCTCAAAGGCTGCTTTTTGGATGGATCTGCTGGGATGCCTGCAGCTGTTTGTATGTCAGCATATATGGCACAGTATATAGAAAAGGGATTTTCAGACACTGTCAGCTAATATGACTGCAGAGCTGCTTTAATTGGCTGTGGGAAGGGGTGCTGATGCATTACCATGATGCATGAAGCCGTTATTGCAGAGTCCGACACCCAGCGCGACAGCTTCCTCGCGAGTCTGACAGTCTCCCTAGAAACAGAATAAATGTTACACCTCAGACAACTTCCTAAACTAAATTAATTCCCCTCCCCACCACATGGCTCGTGGCTTTGCAATTAGCAGGGTGCTCTTTGTAGGGAGGGAACAATAGAACGCAATTAATATAGCTACCCCCACCTTGCCCAAATCCCATTCATTCTTATATATAGCATCTTTCCCCTCTGACAGGAACTAGGAGGACAAAGACCAGAACTCTGGAAAGCAGTTGTTTAACCTACAAAGGAGTATAATATTATCTTAATGTAAAGACTTTTTACTTGCAATCACAGTGTCAGACTTCGGGGCCCATTAGCCACAGATGACAAAACTCAGACAGAGAGGTTAAGAGATCTTATCTATACTCAAAACCCAAGGAAAACAAACAAACGAACAAACCAAACCAAACCAAACCAACAAAACAAAACTGTGTAAACCCAGTGCATTGTATATGAACTCCAAAGGTCATACTGGTTAAACCTGCAGTAGCACTCTCCTTCCTCACCCAGCAGACTGACAAAGGATTCAGTTGCTCACTAACTGGCAGCCTTCAGCATAGTATTTCAAAATAGGTACCAAAGGTGACTTACAAATTTACAAATATATCTGAAAAAACAGCATTAAATTTTGCGTCTACAGTTCAGCTAAATAGCTAAATACAAAACATACTCAGTTTTCTCTATGCATCTACTAACTTGCAGCCACAAGTGAATACTGCAAAAATGCTGATTGTATTTTTAGAGAAACAATTTCTGAATAGTGCAGATAAAAATCAGGAGGAACTATTGGCCTTACCCAGATAAAAAACATTTTTAACATTGGTCATGGGCTGTAATGCAAGACTGTCTGCTTCCCAGTTCCCTAAGGGACACAAAAGAACCCAGGATCTCCCGTCTTGCTAAGAGCAGCTGCTCAGCTCATTCCAGCAGGTAGGGGGGATCTGCTGCTTTGCAAAGGGACTATTTTTGCATCATACTTCCAGTTATAGTAAACTGGAAGCTGTATCCAAGAGAAATATTACAGCTTCTTTTTTCCCCTCCCATCTGGAGAACAAGCTACCCTGAAGCTCTAGCAGCAATGGCAGAGCAGTACACTGACTTTGTTTGAAACAAACCAACTTGCAGATTGAGAGCCAGTGGAACATCAATGTATGCTTCACATCCAACTAAATAGAGCGGTAGCTATGTGCCAGGCAAATGCTGGCAAAGAACACCACTATGGTGTAAAGATAGTACTTAAACACAGGATCAGTTCTTGTGACTCAGATGCATTACTAGCTTTTGATGAACAGACCTTCTGAGAGCACGAAAAAGCCATGACATTTACAAATCAAGAAGTAAATAATGTTGTCTTGGTAGGAAGAAGACTGAGGCCATTCTGAAGGAGCTGCGTGATTATGTAATCACACAAGGAGAGCCAAGCAAAGGGCTTTAATAAACCTGAAGTTTAACTTTCACTATAAACTAATTTCAATCTCTGTAGGTCTTTTCTCATTTTCAACATCCTGCCATGCGACAATCCTCAGTACTCATTTTGTGTTAATTTATGGGATAAATGGGTAGTTTATTTTACAGAGGCTGGGACTTAAAAATCTAATTTAGTCCTTCAACTGTAAATAAACTGAAGAAAAATGCCTTCTACTATTATTTTTTTAACCTTTAGGAATCCGCTTTTGTTTTAGGCAACAAGATCTGTATAGGAAGGCTCTAGAACTTCTACTACTTCTACTACATCAGGCTACTCCTGATGATGATAGCTTGGCCTCAAATCACTCCCCTAGCAAAACAGCCTTCTCTAATTAGAAAAGGTAACTAAAAATAGATTATGTCAGCTCATCTGTAAGTCCTTCTAAATGTTATGTAGTGATTTGTCCAAATACAATGAAAGCAGTAACAAAAACCTTAAGGAAAAAGAACCACCTAAAAGTAGCAATCTTGACAGAATGAGTCTCAGAAATTTTTTTCATACGGAAATTGCACGTGAAACTAAATGCACTAGTTTTGACATAGTAATTAAGGTTTATTCAAATGCAATCACTGAATTCACATCAGCAGAATTACAGAAACAGTTTACAGACAGAGAAGAATCACGCGCAGTAGACGTTATTATTACTACTATTGCTACTGCCACCATTAGTTTATTACTTCATGTTGTCTAGTTCTGGTGGCAATATGATGTCTAAAGTCCTAATCATGGATGATGGCTGGTTGTTTTGAGATGTATAAGATCAGCGATGAAGATGGTCTGTGTCCCAAATTGTTTACAGCTACATGTAGGAGAAAGGAAAGCAGATAAACACAGATGTGTCAAAAGAAAAAACAAACCACTTTTAAATATTTCGTTAATATCATGGAAAAGGAGAGTTTTAAGATTATGAGTGTATCAGGTTTGCAGACAATTATCAAATGTTTCTTCTCAATCAGAAGAGGTGCTCGCTCCTTTCAAGTGGCAAAATGCAGAGGTGCAGTATGTGCTGCAATGGTAAGAAGGAGTGGAAGGATGGGAAGACGAGAGAATGACAGGAGCAAGAGGCCTAAAGGATCTATCTTACCAGTAGGTTTCTACTTCACATTTTTCCCTTTACATTCATTCTATCTTTCATAAATTGCCATTTGAAGTTTCTGAGACTCAGGACTGGGGATCAACTAGCAATGTTTTGTCACAGACTATTTCTGGAGGTCTGGATGTAAATCTTTGGGCAGATGAGAAAAGCACTGTTTTAGTGATAGTGCCTTTTAGTGAACCCTCAGTTGCACATGAGATTCTGTGATCTACAAGTGCTCTCATGTTTATGTGAGGTCTGTGTTCATCTTTGTTCTCAGTCTACTGGCAGTGGGAGAAAGATTAGGTTGCAAAATAAAGCCAAGAGGCTGCAGAATCAATGAAACAATGAGATCCTTCCCTTCAAGAATTGCTTCTAAGCACCTGAAATACAGTTGACTCAATTTCGATTAAAAAAAAGTTCCTACTATTTTACAGTGTTCAGTCTTATGAATATTTGCAAAGGTCAAGGAAATGAAAAACAGCTTTCTTATTAGGAAAGGCTCCTCCTGGCATTTACAGTCTAAATTGCAAACAGAAATGAGAGGGGACTATCTTTGAAGACAATCATCTCTATCCCACCTAATCTAACACAACAACAAGCCACACTGTTTTTGTGCACCATTTCTAAACTTAAATCATGATGCAAATTGATTGTCAGAAGAAGAAATAAATGTCCCAGCATTTTTGTGTAACAGGTAGTTATCAAATCAGACAATATCAACAATATTTTCAAGAACAGATTCCTAATGTTAAACTGACAAGCAGATATTTGAGCAGTTAAGTAAATGCACTGCTTTGAAAAATGCTGAACATTCAATAGCTCCTACTAAAACCTATTGTTAGCTGGTATGGCCAAAGTATGAATGGTTGCTAGAAAACGATTCAACCTGGTATGAAAACTTCAAGCAAATTGCCTTGAAAGTTACTGTTTTTAAGGATCTACCAGCAAAGATTGATTTAGCTACAAAGACTGAAATTCATCTAAGTTGCAGGCAGTGATTTAAATATTTAACAGTGTTCCCCTTTAACGGAGCACAGAAGAATTTTCCTTCATCAATGCATCTGTGTACATGTATGCATGCACATGTACACTATATAAATTACATCATCTTCTGTATCTCCATTTCTGGTTTTAGTACAATCTGGTTCAATCTTAATGTAAAGTTCAACAAACAGGAGAACAGCCAGATTAACCTACCAGAAGGAAGAATAATGGGGAAGGTAATGAGCTACATTTTTCCAGACCAAGAGCTGCTCTTATACATCACTCTTTGAGTCTTTCTACTGCCTATGGCACTACGATTAGCTATTATAATGGTGAGATTAGCCTGATTACATCTCTCTTCTTTGGCCAAAGCAGACTTTTTTTCCTCAGCTTTCCATGAAAAGACCCTGTTAAATTACAAGTAACTGATACAACAATTTCAGTAATAATATGCTTGCTCTCTTCCAGGCTCTTAATAGGAAAGCAATCAACTACTCCTTTCTCACTCAGTTATTTGGCACAGAATAACCTTAAATCATAGCAATCTTATTAATGTAGAAGGATGTCAAGTGCAATTGCAGGAAACATCTCTGAAGGACAACATACCTGATAGTTAAGAGGTCTGATTCTAACTCAAACTATCTTTCTTTTATGTCATTTTGTCAGTACTGGACTTGATGTGACTGTGAATCTGACCATCATTTAAGACAAAGCCAGAATGTGCAGTAGACTCTATGGTGGTGAGCAACAGGATACCCTCTCCTTTTAGACTGCTTTAGACTAACAAAGCTAAATTTTTAACTCCCCAGTCTACAGGCTCTTCTCTGTAATTACACGGTAAATATTGGGCAACTCCAACTTCTAAAGACAGTGATTCAGATTTTATTCATTCTTCAGTTGTATCACACCAACACTAGATTGTACCAGATGAACATTGCTTTGAACATCTTCAGAAAAAATCGCAAGAAATTGAAAAGATCTCCAAGAACATCCAGTTCACCACTCCTTGGGCTAACATAATACTTCCCTTCTCTTTATGCTGCCAAGTAACAAGTTTCTCCAAATAAAAAATAACAGAAAGCAAATGATTGAAAGTTCAAAGACATTGAATATGTTAAATTATGTTGTAATGTTCTTTAGATAAATGCATTTTATTTACTTTTAAATGAAACTGAAAAAATAAGCTACTTGTCAAAGACAGCAATATCTTAAAAATTTCTTACCTGTGCAATAAGCCAATCCACTAGTTTACTTGCAGGGATTACTGATTTGTAGGTCTTCAGGTGATAGTCACGATCCCTAATTAAGAAAGAGAATTTGGGGAAAATCAGGACAAAAGGTAAATATTTCTTTACCCTCTAAACCTAAATATACTATTACAATCCACTGTTGAGAAGTTGAGGAAAGAATTATAGATGGAAAAAACTATGAGACTCCCAGCCACAAATAAATAAGACATGCAATAGGAAGCAGATACCTTCCTTTCTTTAGAAGCATGGAGTTTTTAAACTTTTCTAAAAACTTGAGTTAAGAAGATATTTGAAATCAATACAGAGCAGTAATATTTTAAATTTCTCTTGATGTTTTTTCAAGCCATCTTCAATGAGTTCATATTCCTGCCAGGACATTCTTTCCACAAACACACTGAGCTTCTTCTTTAACTCAGGTTAGTATATTGCCACTATCGCGCCTGTTGAAAATCGCATTCTTCTAGCAGGAAGTCATATTGTTTCCATCCTAACTGCATCTGTACCCAGTTTACATTTACTGGGTCTGTGCCAGGCCCGTCTGTTAGGTTAAAGAGTTCTGCTTTTTCAGTGTTTACCCACCAACATATTCATAGGCAGTCGCCCTGCATATTCCGTCTGTGACCCCTTTTGCTAGGCTCCCTGAATTAAGGACCTTTTAGCCGACTCTGTCAAGAGAGATTCTCATGATTCTCTGCACCTGTTTGGATTTTACTTCCTTGAGCAAAATGCCCGAGCAGCCAGATACAAATAGAGTAGAGTGTTCCTCTGTGGCATTACCTAATTTCAACCACTGCAAATAAAACAGAAGTGTTGCGTTTAGATCTTGTAACAAAAGTTTTACCATCTCACACTCAGCCCTTGTAGAGAGCAGCACTAGTCCTGAAATCAGGCAATGAAACCTTATTGTAAGTTGCTGCATTTTGCAGTTTCCTTCCATTCATCTCCTCAGAGCCATGGAAATAGCTGATGTTTTTAGTCTTTCATAAAATACTTCTGAAGAATTTTGATACAAATATAAGAGTAGTGTGTGGCTCAGAACATTGGGCTCTAACACCTTTCTCCTCCAGGTCACTGAACTGAATCCAGCTCGTGAGGGAGTGAAAAGATCTTTCCATTTTAAGGCTGTTTATTGGCTGACGTGAAAAAGGTTTGGTGGTCTTGATCCAGTTCCTAGTTCCACATCACAAAAGCCTCTACCACAATTAATTTGCATTAATTGGCTCTCTCTTTTTAAGATCCTCAGTAGAGAGGCCAAATCCTGAATGGGCCATGGAGAATTAACTCCTCTCTCACCCTCAGAGGTGGTCCTTCCATTTCAAGCCTGAGGTCCACTGGCATGACTGTGCAAGGAAACTTTCACAGCCACTGTGACTGTTTTACAGTCTGGATATATCTGTAACGGCATCTTGAGAGAAGACCTTAGTCTTTTGTTCTGTCAGATTGACCTCCTTCATCAGCACCACACCATCTAATACTTCCTTCTTTTCTAAAAATCTAAAATCAAAGCACCATCTAAACTTCGTACTACCTATGTTTCCCTTTCACTAATCATCTACAGATAAAAATATGCTGTGACTTTCTTTTGTAATTAAATGCAGCAGAAAAGCAGAATGCAGGGTGTGAGAAATTAGAAAGGGAAACAGAACTTTCAAAACTTGGAAAAAAAAATGACAGCATTTCCAGAAATATATCCTCAGAACAAAAGCTTTCCTCATAGTGCTTAGACATATTTTTCACCTTGTCTTCCAGTAATGTGCTAAGCCCAGCACAAAACTGTGGGAGTTTTCTGGGCAGTCTTCCCCTCTTACACTCTTATCTTGAGAAAATGTGCTTTTGAAATGTCAGAACAATAAAGGAAAGCATTAAAATATTGAGTACTAATGAGTAGGGGTTTCCAGATTGTGAGAAGCAACTCCCTATGTTTTAATAGAGATGCTGGCATAGAGCTTTGAATAAACTGGCATTAGGATCTTGGTCCGAGGCCAGTTTTTCACTGCTTGTTCTTAAATGCTTATCCAGGATGAATATTTCAACGTTAGTTCACTGACTTTTCCCTCATTTCAATTTAGCCTGAACAAGAGAGGAATACGTATCACAGAATGTCATCCAGAACCAGGATCTGCAGGTGAACAGTCAAATATAGAAGTGGGAACCATTGAAATTTTGGCAGAACATTGCTGCCTCACAGAAACTAGAGAAATATAATGTTCCCCACAGGCTGTATGTCATCTACACACTGAAATATTGTCCATCAAACATGTAAACAGGGAGCAAGTTTTCCTGCCCTCACAAATTGCCCTAAAGTAGATCAGAGACATATTCAGAACCTCTTCTATATCTAACATTCTTTATGTATCATCCCTCAAAGTAGCATGCTTTTTTGCAAGTGGGGTACAATACCTTGTCCGCAAAGTACATTAATGTCAGACTCTGCTTAAAAAAACATAAAGACAAAAGTTGCATACATTCTCTCAAGCCACAAGGGAGGACAACTAAGCAAAAACATATTCCATGGCTGTCCACAAAATAATTGAATGGTGAACTTTGATTCCTCCAGATTCTCTTGGCACTTGCATCAGCCACTACAAGCAGTTTTCCTGATTTTCTAGAAGGAACGTTGCACTATGAAAAGATCTTTCCCACCCTGTTAGCGTGATTGCAGGCATCAGCAGTCTGAAGATTCCAAATATAGCAGTGGTCCAAAGGCAGAGCACAAAGTCAAAGGGTTTGCACAAATAACTTTTGGCAAAAAGCTACCTCCTGAAACGTTAGGCTTGTCAGAGGCAAAAAGATATGAACAGAAGACATGAAAAGATGTCTAACAAGGAAATAAAGGAAGGGTGAGTAGGAAAGCAAATGGCTGGAAGAAGAGCCCAAACATACTGAAAATGTTCAGTCTGTCCTGAAGGATCCTAAAAATTCTGAGTGTGTGCAATTTTTCACTGGTCACACACAGTTTAGTTACATGCTGCTACATGTACAATACAGATTACTCCTGATATAAGAAGATTCTCCAGCTGAGATTTATTACAAAAGCAGCACATTGATAAAACACCACAAGACAGGCCTATGGTAGTAATTTTCTCTTTGCTGATTCCCTAAAGCTTAAGACTACATCCCTCTCACTTTGCGGGTAACCTGAGGCCAGAGACATTTCTTCAGGTTTGCTTACCGTTATTCCTAATTTGCATGTGAATTACCATCTTAAGGAGTGAAATGTGTGTGTGTGTGCAAATACACATACATCCATATACATCACTACTTTGTCTACCAGGGCTGCATCACACTTTCCTGCTCTCGTTACCCTTCAGGCTGACTGAAATCTATACTATTGTAGAATGGCTATTCTGGCAAAAACAAAAACAAACAACAACAACAACAAAAAACAATTTATGATTGATATGGCTTATGAACTGTAACTATCTTTTCAGCTGCTCAACTCAGGGACAAGAGGGAAGCTGTGCTGAATTTGGGAATTCTTCCTCATCCATTTTTTCCATGTAAAAATGAAATTCTCTTCAGTAAAAATGCCCAATTCTCAGTCATAGGCGCCTAAACAGAACACCTGAATGGTTCAAGGTGGGTTCCATTACAGGCCAGAACTGTTCATCTGATGTCATAGTAAGGCAACGATGATTGCAAATCATCTCCTGTGGGCTGGGAGGGTTAACTACCTGCAAGTAACTGTAATAAATAACAAAATAAAATAATGTAATAAAAGAATAGAGGTAAGTTCCCTCTATTCTTTAGAATTCATTTATATAAAGCCAAGTTCTGAAGACTCCATTCAAGATTTTCATTTTTTTTTCATATTACAATTTCATGTTTTATTTCACTTTTGATTGGTTGTTGTTTGTTTAGGGCACTTTGAATGAAAGCATCCTAGCATCACGTTGGCATCTGCTCACATCACTTCAGCATCTGTTTACATTTTCTATAACCAAATAATACATCATCTACACTACACAATCTGCCCTGAATCAATAGTCACTCATTAATCACACCTACTTTATCTCACAGAAAATGCCAGAGTAAACAAATAAACTTGTGGCATGCTAATAGCTCTCGTGAACTGAAAGAGGAAGCACATGCCAGGAAGAATGCAACGCCAGCCTTTCACTCTCCCAAAATCCAGTTCAAACATCCTCCAACACAAGTCCAACTACAGTGCTGAATTGTGGAGATAGGAGGAAAGTAAAAGAGCCACAAAAGTGTTTATTACAGTTCATAATGAGAAAGAAGCAAGATTTAAATAGCAGCATGTTGTCCCTTTAACAAAGCCAGATACTGTATGTGAGGGGATCACGAAGGTGAACTTACTTTACCACTGGAGTATACAGGCAGTGTAGTCTGCAGTAGAGCCTCACGCCCTGAAGAAGGAAAAATAGACAATATTATCAGTTTTTTCTTTGTCCAAAAAATGCTGTTTAGCTACAGCTAGCAAAACCTGGACACTGATGTCTCTACCCAGCCAGAATTATCTATTGATTAACTGTTTTCCAAAACAAATCCTTTATCCTCTGTTAAACAATTCTTATTTCCCTTCCTCCAGAAACTGAAAAATACACTTTTATCTCTAATCAAATCCATTCCAACATTTTCTCCATTAATCCTTCCTAGCAATTAACCCATGAACTGATGTCCATAAGAAGAAATCCAATTTATTAAATAATATATGGGCATATATGGGTCAGCAGAACTCATTTGACATACACTTATCGGGAGCAGCAGTTAAATATTGATGTCTTCTATCTCCCTGAACCATAATGCCTACATTTTCAACAGACATTCTGCATTATGGCCTACCATTTTTTTCAGACCCTCTTTTTTTTTTTTTTTTTTTACTATATTAGGATTTTAAAAAGCAGTCTTGGGTGCAGTCACAAGTGTACTGTTATTTATGGCTAAGCTCTGCTTCCTCTCTCTAGACTGAATGTCTCTTATGGCATTAGTATGGAGAGCTGAATACAACAAAGGTAAACAGCATTAGGGATCTCCTATCCAACAGTTCACCAGCATTTAGAGGCAGACGAAACTCATTTGAGGGTTCTTATACAAATCACAAGAATGGTAACAAACCTTGGACATGATGTCTTCCAATTCACTTCTTGGCTTATACGTTCCATCATCATAGCGAAATCTGTACATCACCTGCTCATTCTTAAACTGGTGCTTATCTGAAACTAAAACATCAGCATGATAATTAAAATCAGTCTTTTCTCCCCTGCTATGTTGTTCATAGGCCAGCTGGTACTTTTGTACCTAGAGATTAACTGGTATCAGTCCCTTTCTGAAGAGAAGACTCAACTTTTCATATCTCTCCTTGTGGATTTATATGCTTCTGTGCACTTCTGAATAGTTTCACTAACAAAAGCAGTTTCCTATAATACCATGGCTCCAGTAAAGTTGAAATTTCTTCCCTTTGCATCAGATTCAATTTATGTAAAGCTTTGGAAATGACCCTAGTGAAGGCAATTGAGGTTGTCTGATTTTTTTTGTTGAGTTTTGAATAAAGTGCCTGCAAATTCCCACAACAGTTATCACAGCAGTAAAGCCATTTCTGCAGCTGCCTGAAGTTCTGCACTTCCAAAAGCAGGGAGTATTCTGGTGGGAGAAATTACAGCTGTTAGAAGTATTCTTCTACCAATGTCCTTGTATTTAGTACCGAGTTCCTTCTAAAAATTAAATAGCACTTTGAAAGACTGCTTTTTCAACCAGAATAGCTATTCTACAGTAGACTAGCTTAAAATTCATTGGGTCATGCTATGTACTAACAGGCTATAAAGACAAGCACACAGAAGACATTGCAGTGTGATAAGCAACCATTTCAAAAGGAGCATTGGCTGAAATCAGAAGGGTTAAAAAAACATAGCCAGTTTCAAACAGTTTTATCCAATGGACCAAATCAGAAGAGGGTTGAAGTCCATATCCAATTGGACATAGGTTTATCCTGGCTCCATTCTAAGGTAAACTATTTCTAAAGTGAAAACCTCATAGTGGAGATAGTAATTTGTGGTAGAAACTATTTGTTTCACTGATTAATAAATAAGTGAAAACTGTAAGGTTCCAAAGAATATTCGAATTCAAAATAAGCAATAAAGTATCTTCCAGATTTTACAATACCCTGTGTAGAAATGCCATTGTTCACAACTTAACTTAATGGAGACCAGTTACAACTACGTAAAGAAGGGGGAGATCTAGAGAACAGTAACCCAAGCAGAGAGCAGATGAAGGTAGGGTACCTTAGTCACAATTATCTTTTCTGCCTATGCCAATGGAACAAAACCGTGGCTACACCTTTGTGCTGGAGCACCCTTTACCATTTTGGATGCAGTATTTCACAGCATAGGCATAGTGTTTGATGAACTGAGAGACAATATGGATTTATACTATTTAAGGTGCACCTTAGACTGAGTTCGATTAACCTGAGTCAAGGGATTGCACTGGGTTAGACCAACTCAGAAGTACCAGGATTCAGTTTGAGACTTAGTCTGCCCCTTGCAGAGTGGGTAGAGCGATTGCTTAGAAGGCAAAAACCAGAAATTCCGAAGACACACCGGTCTGTGAATATGTCATGAAGATTCCTACTTGTGATATTTTTCAGAGTAAAACAAGATTTGCTGGATCAGGTGCATATACTTTTCTATATGTTGAATCTCTAGCCTGTGTTAGCTATTGACTTCTTAGAGAGTCTGTCTGCTCTGGATTTTGTGTTCTGAAACCCATTGAGAACCAGGTCTGCAGAAAGTGTCTTTTGGTCTTTTGTGGCCAGCACACAGTAGATGAGGCTCTGATCACTTGTACTGTCTGTGGCAGGTACCAGAACTTGCACATCAGCAGTCCCAGATAAAAAAGACAGAATAAAAGGAGATAGAGGAAATGGAGTGATAAAATGCACAGAGCTCAGCACTCTGCCACTCAGCAATCTTCTATGGCCCTGCTTCTCAGGCAGGCTGAAAGATCAGCAGTTTTCACCTGACAGTAATGTTATGCCAAGTGAAATCAAAAGATAAAAGATATTGCTTAATATAGAGGAGGGGTAAGGGCTTCATGATGGTGCTTAAGTTTTAAGTTCTTGATACATGAGGAGACACAGAATGGGAAACTTTCTCTTATAATGATTTATCGAGATTTCAAGGGGTATTTC
This sequence comes from Cygnus olor, assembly GCF_009769625.2. NCBI lineage: Eukaryota > Metazoa > Chordata > Aves > Anseriformes > Anatidae > Cygnus > Cygnus olor. The sequence goes on from NC_049184.1 coordinate 6,974,662, forward strand.
CTTAACTAAATGCAGCATTGCAAATACTTTCTAATGTCTAGCAATAACTCTCATTATGGACAGTAACATCAGGACCTCCAAGTAAAGGTAACATTAAAACCAATCAGATGTGCCTTGCTCAGTGTGTTTGAATGAGGGAAGCAGTGGATATAACAGCACAACTTCCTCTGAGCTGTAAATTTGTGTTTAGATAAAGAGGACACTGCCGAAAGGGTCAGAGTATGAAGTTGCAGCAGGGTAAACACTCATGAAATAGCAAGTCTCAGGAGAGCTTTTTGCACTGACGGTGCAACTGTACACATTCAGAATTTAGGCAAGTAAGGGTGTGAGTGCAAAAGAGTAGCATTCATTCAAAGGGGGATTCCTACGCATTGAAGCCAGAGCGTTCCAGTTCTCCAGAGCCAGAGTTAGGGCCAAGTACTTAAAAGCATTCAATGCTTGTGACCTCGTGCATATAAAATCTCAGTTGAATGTGACATGATAGGCTTCTCCCTACATATTTTTGCAAAAAAATTATTTTGTTACCTAAGTAAGCATCAAATTCCTTCCAGTCTTTGGCCTTTCAAAGTCTGAATGTGCCAGAAAGTATGTCTAGGTAACTGGGAGTAAAAGTGTACGCGTATGAAGGATTATCATGCTGCTAATATTAGATTTCTCTGTGTTAATTAAAAGAAGATAATAGACATTATTTCTTAACAGTGTTGTTGTCACCTGAAAGATGAGTTTATGGAGATGTGATACCAAGAGATTAAAGCAATACCAGCCTAATTAAATGGTTCCCCTATTTAAATTGGTTTCCAAGAGATTGTATGGAAATACAGACCATTGGTGATTTGAGACCTATATGCCTTATCCCTTTGAAGTACATTTTGCAGCTAAACTCATCTGAAAATTGAAATTGGGACATTTGCTGCTTAAATAAAATATGAACGTGTTGCTCTGTCTGCATACTGAAACGTGAAAATAGCAGGAAAGAGCAGGAGATACCTGAAGTTAAAGGACATAATCTGGAGAAAGTCCTTGTTTAGTAGAAAGGCAGATGGCACAGAAAAGTTTCAAACAAGTGTCCTGTGCTACCCACCGCTACATGACTTCAAGGTCATCTGCTGGGTACGATGAAGAAATATAATGCATTGCTATGTTAAAGAGAGAGACTTTTGCAAAATGAGCTGAAAATAACAAATCCCACAGAAACCTTCCATCATCTCTTCTCTCTCAGACAAGCAGTCTCATTAGAAAGAACGACCCAGCATCTGGAGCCCCTCACTCCTTTTTACCTGTGCTCCATTCTAAGAGAGTACTGCTGAACTTCTATTTGTATTGTTGATGTCCCACATGGAAAGCTGTATTAATGATCACTAAAGATTTTCAACCACACAAAACATAAATGAATGTATACCTGATATAGTCTGTGTACACGACAACAAAGATATTGCAGAGAAATCAAGCAACTGCAGGCATAAATGCTTTTAGGATACCCAGTGAGTCTTGTTTTCATGACATAAATTTGCCCACTGCCATTAATCCCAAAAGTCACTAACAACTGAGCATTTGATGGGTATAGTACAGAAAAGCATTCGAACATCATATGAACAGCTGCAGTCAGTTTTCCACCCTCATTTCCAAGGCATTATTGAAATCTGGCATCTCTTTATGGCATGGAGCACTCACCATGATGAATAATTCCATTTTCCAACAGTGCCTGTCCCAGGTTGACCCCTTCCTCAGGTTTGCTTATCTCCCCAATCTCTGTGAGCCACGATACAAACTCACTGCAAAGGAAAGCAGAACAGAAACAATTGTCTTTTTCTCTATGAATATAAGCAGACAAATATCTGCAAGCCCCCAGCCAACCACAGGTGACACCGTCCTTGAAGCATGTGTGAAAACTGTTGTGAGGAGTGATTACTCTTCTGTGCGGCTCAATTTCGTACATTTCTGGCAGAAATGTTCTGCAGAATATCCAGATCTCCTGTTCATGACTTTTCCCAACACTCCCCTTAGGTCATCATAATTAACAGACGCACAAAAGGAAAGAAGACCTTGATGAATCTATAAAGCTGCTGCTGATCCTTACTTTATGCAGACATCTGAAGGGGAGCAGGAAAGCAAGATTAACTAATGACCTTAAAAACCTTATGCACAGAAGAGAAAACAGCTACTTCAATCCAAGCTATCTATCCAAGCAGAGTTCATGGTCTGACTTCATTACATACGCTCACCTTTCTTCACTGGCCCTGATTCTTTTCCCCCTCAGTGTTGTAAGTGTGTTGGCTTTAAATGGAATCACAATAAGCCTTAGGACAGAAGATTCAAACTCACTGAATTCAAGCACAGAACAGCACAAGTCCCCCTAACAGGTTAATTTAAGGCCATTTCCTGGAGCTGCTGCTGGTGAGATACATAAATGATGCTTCTAATTTACAGACAAAAGGTGCTAGGTCTGTCTGCATAAGCAGCATGAAATAAAACCTCTCTCTGGTGAGGGGCAGAGTTGCACACATGGGCAGAATAGAAGCCAGAAATGGATAAATATGTAGGATGTTACTCAATTAGAAACAGTAAGTACAGAAAAATGGACATTGCAATTACTGTCAAAGCCCTAGGGGGATCAGAGTTGTTTGCCAGGTTAATTATTAATTACACTAGAAATGTGTTAAATTCATAAAAAAAGAACAAAAGCAATATAAAAAGTAGCACAACATATGGGAAATCTGAGTTTAATAAACCACTTGGGTGCTTGCCAATCTGCAGAGGATTGCTGCTTATCAAAACCAGCATCCATGCCTCCAACTGTGGGCTCTAAATGAAGTATTTTTAGTCTCTTCATGTTTATCAGAACTGACTCATCTAAGCTGTAGGTAGTATTTACATCTTGCCTTTAGAATAACAGCAACAACAACTTCAATAACAAAAACTTCGGTTTGCTGAGGGGCTACTCTGTAACTGTCATAATGTAGAAAAAGCAGCAGAATCTATTCAGCTGTGTGAGGGGAATCCCATGGAAACCAGCAGATTTTAGTAAAACTCCTAAAGCCAGACTACTGTAGTGATGAGTCAGGCCCTGTATCTCAGAAGGAAAGCTCATTCTCAATTTCTCAGTGATTCTGAACTGTTTCTCAAAGCTTTTAGAAGCTGAAACACAGAGTATAAACTGCAGAAGGAGAAGAATAGTCCTCCACATCAATTACTGGGAATACAAGACATACACCCTGTGGAGTGCCCCATCCCAGACCTGCTGGCCACTGATCATAATCACGTTAGGTGCCCAGGCTGATGCCCAGTCGCTGTACATTTTCCATCAAGTGCAATAGGTCTATGACAGTTTATAGCACTTAAACAACTGCCCTAAACTGCAGCAGAACATTGCTGACCTTTTAGCTTTCCTGCGTCATTCATTTGGACCTGTGTCCCTGGAGCTTATTGGGATTCTAAATGTAAGGCAGTCATCTTAAAGTTTGAAATTGAGCGCTGGAAAAACAAAAGAACCGGATGTACTCTCACAGCTCTGACATTTCAGCACTATGGGATGGTTTTCTTAAAAGCTACTTTAAGACTTCCGTGGTATTTGATTCATAAGCAAAATCAATCATCATTTGCTCCAAAAGTTTTATAAACACTGTAAAGTGTGTGATCCAGAAATATTCAGGGGTGGGTTTTTTTTGGCATATGCTAGACTTGCTAAAAAAGCATCAACTCACAAAGTGAATGGCAAAACTTGATTTGTTTCCTCATCTTGTTCTAAGCAGTTCTCAGTATAACTGAGAGCATCCCCACTTCTCATACTGCCATGCTGAGTTCTCGGCTAGCGTGCCAGTCAAGACACTATTCCCAGCTCTTCCCCTGAAAGTAAGGGACTGAGAACAGCAAGGTTTCTACTCAGGAAATACAACGGAAAATCCAGCCGATCCAGGGTTGCGCAATATGATCAGATATGTCTGAAATCTCCTCCTGAGGTTAACAGATCCTCTCTATCACAAGCTCAGTACAGGTGAAGGCTTTGCAATCTATTTGGTGCAGTGCTGAAAAGAAGCATGGCAAGCAGATCATTTACATATATTGGCTTCAACTCCCAGACTGCAGACTGTATCACCGTTCACATGCCTCAACGCCAGTACACCCAAATAGTGGTTAGGAAAAAGGATTTGCAGACTAGTGCCATAAACAGCCTTATAAATAAACACGTGATATTTCTAAGGTTGTTAGAAGTAGTTCATGCCTTTTTTTTCCACTACAACCACATTTTATTTCTTGAATTATTAGATGCTATCTAATATCCAAAGGCCAAGAGAAAAATTACTTTTGCGGCCTTAGTGTTACTCTCAGCTGCATTTACCAGAAAACCACTAAGTACATCCCAGCACACTCCTTAGTTTCTCCCTTAGGCAGGAATATCTGAAAAAAATGAATAGGTCACAGCCAAAAAGCATTGTTCAGGGGAAGCCCCAGGAATGATATGAAAAGTCTGTGAGTCATGACTGCATTGCACTGACTGAGTTGCACTCAACTGAGTTGCCCAGGACTGCATTAACAAGCAACTTAAAAGACATCAGCAGAGGTGGGTTTTTTTTGTTTGTTTGTTTTGTTTTGTTTTTAATGGCGGAGGCTGGAAAATTAGCCAAAATAATGCTTTTGTCAGAGATCGGGATACCTGTAGGCACCTCAGCCTGGCCAAATCTCCACAAGAGGTTTTGATATAGCAATATTACCAGCCTATGCTATTAGACTATCTTCTGTCATGCTGAAAGCCAACACATCATTTCGGCACCCTGTAAACAAGGAGTGCTGCCTGCAAAATGCCATTACAGAGACCACAGGGAAGGAAGGGCAATTAATGGATAACCTTTTGTTTTTGTCTGCTGCACTGGCAAACAGGATATTCAGTCCTGAGAGCAGGACAGTTCTGCTGGATTTAAACATTATTTGGTCAGCATCTACTTGCATACAAGAGAGGATACAGGTTAGGCCACTAACAGCCCAGAGCTTGTGGGAGTTAAGGTATTTTTTCTTACCACTCCTTTGGCGGATTTGAAACAGCTGTTATGTGTTACTGTACAATAGAAGAAGCTGTCACTGTACAGCGTAAAATAGAAATTGGTGATTAATTTTAATAAAAATTGTAATGGGGGTTAGGCCTTTTCAATTAAGCTCCATCAAAGCACATCTAATCTGACCTCACAATGCCATTCGCAGAAAATTCAGAGTCCGCTCTTTTAATTGCTATCAAAAAGGGCTTTTCAATTCAAATGCCACTTACTTGCCAAGAAAGCACTTGGGAACAGTACTTAATTTTCTTCTCCTGTCTTTGATAAGGTTCACTTTCTTGCTCATCATCATTTGGTACAGCTTTTCTCCCTTCTCTGCAATCATGACGTATGCATCCCTCTCCATTCCCAGTTTCAAACCTGGAATACAAAGCAGGAATTCCTTCAGACCCTTAGCATTAGAAAAAAGTGGTTCCTCAAAGTCAAAAGCTGAGGCCAAGCAGACAGTGATAGAAACACAAAAATGAAGAGGTTTATTTTCCAAATAAAAGGGAAACTGGATCACGTATTGATCTGAGTGCAAAGCTGTCATTGGTGCGTGTAGCACCTCAGAGAGGTTCACAGCTTTTCTTCCCAATTTTTAAAAGTAGCTTTAAACTTACGGGCCCATCACAGCACAAAAGTAGAACGGTTTACAGAACATGGAGAAGTTCCAAATAAAGAGAGAGAAAACATATACCTTTTGAAACTGAATTCCTGTTGCAATTTCACTTTTGACCCTGAAATAACTGCCTTCATAAGGCTTGTTCAAGGCACCTCTATGCTTGACAGAGCAGATGACTTTTTGAGTGTTCTATTACTTGAAGCCAAAAATACAAAACTGCTGACATCAAATTCACATCCTCAAATAAATCAAAGGTAGATGGGAACATTATTTTCTCATCCTTTCTTAATTAGCCTATTTACTAATACCCCTAGGCTAAAATTCAGTTTGAAAATCCTATTATCCAGTCATTGAAAGAAATACTGAATGATTTAAGGAATGATAGATAGTTGGATACAGAGAAAATTTCACCTCCACTTTGTATGAGTTACCACATAGCACGTGTTAACTTTCAAAGTGGTACAGTCGGGAGGAAGATCTCTGAAAAGAATAGCTTTCTATGTTGCAATAACTGTCCTCATAACTCACATTTTCTGACATTCTTTAAATTTGTCAAAAAAGCCTGGAAATTGAGTTTTGCCTAGAAATAAAGTGCAAATTGCTGTAAGAGGACAGCACATCAAAAAAGTTGCTTTGCTGCAGAGAACACTTTGTCTCTTCTAGCCTGAACTAACTATTTTGCTTTCTGGCTCTGGTTTTCTACAACCTTTCCTAGGCATATATGTGCATGTATGTAAATTATGGATTAGATTTAGATAGTCTAGTGCAGGTCCAAAATTGAATCAGACTCAGCTGGGGACCTGAAACTGCACGTTTGAACTTTTCAGAGAGAAAAGCCTAGATCTAAGCCTCTTGAGTTTCAAACAAGTGCTCTGAATGCGTTTATGCTCGTGCTTTTTTTTTTTTTTTTTCACTCCTCTTTCCTGTATCTCACCAAAAAATTGCCTGACATGCAGAGTGTTGAAAATACAAATCTCTAAGTGCATTACAATAACTAACCGACAGAGCAGGAAGCAAGACTCGGCAGACATTTGTTCTCCTAATCATGTTTCTGAATCATGACCAGGACTCTTGTGAATACAGGCAGCACAAATTCACTTGCAGACCTAGGGAACTCTGGAGTCCGAAACAGAGCCCCAGAATTTGGGCATCTCTAAGATCAATTTGAAGTCTGAATTGGCCGTGGATTTACTTGCCTAACTTTTACAGAGATTGACATTAGGTAGAGTTTAAGTGATCGGTGTGAGGCTAGAAAATGAAAACTGTATATTCGTTGGGAATAGCAGGTCACCCTAACTGCATTTACATTCTGTTGCTTTGTGGTAAGATACTGAACGTGTCAAATTAACAAATGAACAGTCTTCTGTGTCACATCAGAGCTGCTTTCTAGCTTTCTCAAAGTGCTTAATGCATTTGTTTTAGAGGCTTGACATGAATGTTCCAGGAATTAGCCTTGTGCAACACTCTGTCTTTCAAATACAGCATTTCTTGCATGTGTCTGATATGTGGCTACAGGTTTTGGCTCTGCAAATCACCTGGTTTATTGCTGTTATTCTTCCATCATCTTCCCCTAATGATTTGATCCAATTCAGTGCAAATGCTGACACATGTAGCTGAGGCTAATTTGCAACATGAACTTGTGATAGAAAACAGCCTGTGTAACAGTACACTTCTCATGCTGGTCTTACATCACCAAATTCCCCAGGCTCTGATGTAAATGGCAGGCTGAAAAGCACATTCTACCCAACTCATCCTACAGAATTGGAAATCCCACCAAACCTTCTAATCCAAACACAGATAGCTCTATGACTTCTCAATTACTGGGATCCAAAGGAGATTTTCCAATAAAGTCTGGAATGTCTGCCAGAATATCCATGCTTATCCATGCTCCTGTCATCAGCTGCCACATCATAAAGCCACATGACAAAAAACGTCAGAAAAAAACACTTGGAGTAGCCAACACTGCATGGAAAACTTTGACAAACTTTCTGTTAAGGAACAATTCCTTTCCCTTCCTGATATTTCAGTCACCTAACTGTATTCTCAAGCTCCCTGCTAGTATTTGGTTTGTTTTCCTAGTTCAGTCTTTTTACTTCTTATCGAAATTCTCTCTCCTCACACATTTTACTTGAGGCATAGGAAATTCCACAGAGTGCTAGTGACCTCATAAAGAAAAAACTCACTCTGAAATGAAGACTCACTGGATCTTTTGGAGATATGATTTAGCACTCTGAGGGTAAAACTAAGAGCCAAGAAATGTATTTTATTTAAAACATGCAGAACTGCAGCATTGATCAATGAGTACGGATCAGCAGCTCAGAATGTTAAAACATTTCCTTTAAAAAAATCAAAACTGATTCTCTCTGTTGCATCAAGGTAGTTCTTTTGAATTCACACTATGCTTGATCTACATTTGTAGGGTAGTATCCTTGCTATTATCAAAAGGTGCATTGGGGTTCATACATGATAAGCTATGTTAGAAATATTTTACGTTCTGTGATAACGTAACACTGCAATGTGATTCGTGTTTAGCAGATTAGATGTTTTCCTGCTGCAAAATATTGTAACAAAAAATAAGGTTTGGATTGCAAAGGACATTAAAGGCTTTATATTCTCCGCTTTCATTGAACTTCAGTGACAGATCTGTAAGTGTCTTAAATAAACTTTTAAAAGTTCTTTAAAAATTTAAAGCATTATAGCATAGCAAGTACAAGTCCTGAAAACGTACTACTAATAACGGGTTTCAGACTGACCTCTTTCAATACTAGCATGGATGAACAATTAGATCTTTAATAGAGTGGTATCTGCAGAGAGGGGAACCCCTTCTAAAAGTCAGGCACGGAACATTTTAAAAGAAATGTCATTTCCTCTGGCAGTGAGCTACTATTGTTCCCATTGAGCAAACAGGGAAATAGGTTCACTTGTGAAAGATACTTCTGATTTAGAAAGGAACTCAGAACTTTTACCACCCACTGATTCACAGCTTTCCAACCCTGCTCCTATTTATTGTACAACATCATTTTAAGATAAGCTTAGTTTTTGTTTCATTCCACAAGAAAAGATAAAATTGACAAGCACCTGCACACATTTGTCACTGTTCAGTCTAAATTTAAGTATCTCTTTTTTTCTCCGTGAGCTGTTCTGCTTATTTCAAAATCATGTGTTTATTTTACTGATGTATTTATTTTACTTTTTCACACAAAATATTTTTGTCTTATTTACGAATTAAAGACAAAAAAACTGTTTAATTTTTTTCAGTAACTTAATGCATCAGAGAAACTGACCCTTTGGTAAGTGAAAACAATTTGATAAATATTATTAACGCAAGCCTGTAAAAAAATTTAAAAACATAAAAATTGCACATATTCAGAAACGTTTGTTTTCAATCACTTGAGTTTCCTTGTCATTAAGGATAGATTTTAAGTCTTTCTCAAAACATGGAGGAAAAACTGCTATCTTTTCTTTTTCCCTCAGACATATTTCTACATGTCAATTCATTTCCCCTTTTTACACCAATTCATTCAATGCATTAGGAAATAAATTATCCACTTACTCTCTCTCTGCTCTCTTTCCTTGATTATAGCATCCAGCCATTTCTGCTTGTCCTCTGCAGTCTTGGCCATACAGACAAACCATTTGTTTTTGGCTGTGTTGTGTATCTTCCAGCCATTTGTCACCGTGTAGCCGTTGCTGTGGTAATCTGCTGTAAAATCCCAAAGCACAACACACACTGTGAACAAAAGGCCTGCTTCTTGAATCAGATCAGTGTGCGACACCTTTATTAAAATATTCTTATTTGGAGAGCTTGATTTTTGAGGTGTTCCTTATGCATCAGTCTTACTGACTGTCCATGTGGCCAGCTGTTACTTACCACCCTGGAAGTACAAACATTAATAGGAGTATCCATGGCTACGCTGTTCAACTTGAAAAATCTATCCCCTGCACAAATTATGTAAAAAAGGTCTGTGATCAAGTGTGCCCTGTGACTCCAGGGCAGTGAAACCTCATATTTGGAAGAGCCCTGACAACTTTTCTCATGACTAGAGACAGGCCAGAGGTGAAAATCCACAGTGGGCACACTAATGACTGAAGTTCCATTCAAATAGATCAGCATATTCCTATTCCTAGCACAATACTTTGCCCACAAAGCTGTCTTCTCTACAGCTTCAGTCCTAAGAGTGATGTTTTGTAATTTCACCTCAGAAGAACGAAAATATTTTAAATACAATGGCATCATTGAAAAAGGCCATGATGCTTGTTTGGATTACTTGTGCTGAACTTTCTAGAGATACACTAGCTTATTGCATGTCAGGGTTTTTGTCCACAGGACATGGGAACTCTTTAAATGTTATCTGTGAAAGGAAATAATACTAATTCCTGACTTACTACAGTAGGAGCAGGGCCTGGTGCAACTTTTGTGGATGAAATCATAAACCCATCAATTCTTCCAGCTTGTGTCAGGACACGAGAACAATAGTGCAACAGCTATTCCCATATTTCATTCTCGGCCACATTCCATGCTACTGATTTGATGCTAAGACTAATATTTGGTAGTATTCTAAATTAGAAGAAGATCTAGAAGTTCTGTTATTTCAGCTGTAATAGCTTAAGATGTAAGAAAAGAAAGGATGGAAAGAAGTTAAAAAATCTTTTACTAAATTAACTTGGATTAGGAGAAAAAATAGACAAGCTTCTGGATACGTAAACTCTTCATAAGGTCATTTCAGAATGAAGGACTAATGCCTGAAAGTATGACCAGTCTTTCAACTGTGTGAGTTGGTCTAAGAATGAAGACATCGGATGTTACACAACTAGCTAAGACTTCATTAAAGGAGAAGGATGAATACGTTTGTGCCAACTTCCCACACAAGATTTGGACTTTCTGTGTGGTTAAAAGACAGTATAGTATTTCTTCTCTTACCTGTTCCATCCTCCACATTCTCTACCTCCATGACTTCTGTGTTTATTCGGCCTCTGAAGATATAAAGGGACCCATTGATTGACTTTGTCCGTTTAGATGCTTTTTTCCCAGCAACTCTGCAATTAGGATTTAGACTGTTAGATACACATAAGCAAATAGCATAACATATATACAACACAGCTTGTTTTGGATTCAATGGGCACAGGAAACAACAGCACAAATCAATCCAAGATATGACTATTAAAAAAGGATTTGAATATAGAGTGTCATGATATATGGCTACTCTCAGATTGGAAGTAACTTGAATACTCAGTTCACAAATATACGTGTGCAACAGTATCAGTACAGCAGGAAAGGGCTTATTTTGCAAGACTATGTGAAGACTGGGATGTATTTAAACTTTACATTCTTGAGGACTTAACTGACTGAAATGACAGTACAACTGAACTGCATGTGGGTTTGGGATAAGAACTGCAATATCACCTGAAAAAAGGTTACATTTGCCTCCTTTTTGCCTACAGCTTTGGGAAATTTCTGGTAGGTATATAAAGTTCCAAATATGAAATGAAACATGCAAAGAGGCTGGTATCACATGGTCTGTCATGTGTTCAACGTCTCTGCATGTGGCATCTGATTTTTGTGTCTACAATAGGTTTAAAACTATCCGACTGACACCTGCTGAGCTTTAATATCTAAGAACAACCCTGCAATGTGAACCAAAACATGACTGGTCAAATGATCACCATTTGAGATGGCAGGTGTCCAAACTCTGTACAGTGAGGGAATTGCCGTGGCAACTTGCCAGGTGCTCATAAGATCCAAAGAGCACTGCAATAAAAAACAGCTGGGAAGAAAATTTCTGTCAAAGTGAAATATTTGTGATAAACTGAGGTGCGATGAGAATCACCATGCTTTTTTCTGAACAATTTTTCCTTTTACAACTAGTTTAAGTGACAAATATACCTTTGGTGATGACCATATATTTACATCCAATCAGACTGACAGGGACTGAGAGCTTGGAGCTATTAGATCATTTCCTAAAGACGTCTGTTACAGTCAGGAAAAAAAAAAAAGAGCTGTACTGGCAGCCTTATAAAACTCTTTAAATACTCAGCCCACTTCCCCACATGAAACATATTGTTCCTAACATCAGGATTCAATTTAAACAGCAGTCTATGATACCACTAAAAACACAAAACAATACTCAGCTCTGAAAAAATCTATGTCATCAGTTTGTCAGGCTTCCCAAAGCTTCTGCAAAGGATGAGACTGCAGTCTTAGATCTAAAATCACAGTTCTAATTCTGATGTTAAACTCATTTTGAAACAGTCTCAACAAAGCTACCTCTAATTTATGCTGTTGTGAAGAGATGATGCCCAAATTCAAATGGCTGCATTGTTGACTATTTACTGAAGATCAAGGGCAGAATTTTGACTGCACTTTTTGATCATGGAAAACTCCAGTGATTTCTACAAGCATGGTATAAATGGGATAAGAACCAAGTCACTCAATTTCGAATTGCGAACTGACAAAGGAAGGTTGGTTTTTTTTTTTTTTGGTTTGTTTGTTTGTTTTTCTTCCAAAATCTGTGTTCCACTAACATGTTGGTTGTTTGTCAAGCAGCTGGTCAAATGATCATAGCAGCACAACTGGATAGACATTCATTTCCATCCTGGACTAATTATAAATAGCAGCTAGACAGGGGAAATATCCAAAACTAAAGTCACTCAGCAATCCCTAAATATGTATTTTTCATTTGGCAATTACAAGCAGACTTAACAAAATATTCCATTTTTTAATGGAAATCAGATTCTGGGCATTTCATCAGTCTAAGCTACGTTAGTAGACAAAGATAAACAATATCGATCCTTTGGGAAAATCAAAGTGCTACAGCAGCCTCCTCCAAAATCAAGCCAAACTACAGAGTAGCTCAGTAACATCACTGTACAAAAACAGAGGGTTGCTTAAAAGGCAGCAGAACATTTTGTTTTCTAAATCTTAGTATTCTGGGAAAAATGCCTGGACAGTGGGAGGGACTAGGCTAACCTGAACTACAAACAGGACTAGAAAGACAGTTTTTAAGAGCTCTGAAGAATTAAAGGATTAGATAGCAAGTTGATTTTTTAAAGGAATAGTTTTCTGTTAGACAACTCCAATTTCTGAACTCTGTTTCATATGAAAGAAGGAATTTTGACAAATTGGTAAAGTGTTAAAATAACGTTTTCTCTTTCGTGCTTCATTTCGGCAATGTCAGAATGCTTCAATTAGATAAGATTAGAAGCCATTTAAGATCAAATTGCCATTTTTTCTTTTAATTTAAATATTTATATTACATTGTAATAATTTCTAATGTAGACTTCACCTAAAAATTGTATTTTACATTATAGAGTTTCACCATTATTCACACAGAAAGTATGAACACTAGTGTCATGATTTTTTTCGCAGCTTAATGGTTCCAAAATTTCCATGAACAAAAAAATGGAAATTTAACCCACTTTTTGAAACAGAAGAATTTTCTTTGGACAAAACACTCTAGTTTTTGAGAAGTTCTAATTGGTTTGGCCATTCCGCTTGGTCATCGCCAGTAAAGAGGTATAAACTGAAGAAGAGGGAGGATATTACAGGAAGGAAAGGAAGAGGAGAATCTGAATAGTAGAGGATGTATGATAAATCCAGAAAAGACCAAGACATGGGAATGAGACCAGAAGTGTGGAGGTGAAAAGCTTTAGAACTGAAGTACATTATAATTGCTGCAGAAGAAAATTGCCTTCCTCACTGCCAACGCTATTTTAATAATAAGTAGTAGGTGTTAACAATGCTTATGTTTTATAAGGTAAAATGATACAAAAATTGCCACTAGCATAAGAAAGGAAGACAATGCACAAAGCACGTGGGCTGCAAATGCTGAACAGCAACTTGCTGATCATCTCTTCCTCTTTCCTCTGTGCCCTGCATCCACCTAATGTTCTCCTAGTCTTCCATTTTCCCCTTCCTTGGCTTTATATCATTTTTCATGTCACCCTTGTCTGCTTAGAACAACCTCACAAAGAAAGTTGGCAAGGCCTGCTTCTGCACATCACTCCTGGAGATCCATCTGCTCTGGGAAGCTTTCCAGCTGTAAGAACTCACTTAGTGATTTTTTTTTTGCACTGTATCAACTTCTTTCTTTGGATTGTGTGCTTCTCAGAGTGGGGACCCTATTAATCTCTGGCATATTTATCTTACCATGTAGTAATTTCCTTCTCACGTAGTCTAAGCAATAGCAGCAGTCAAAAACAGAGGAAAGTCACACCTGTGACTCAGCCTTACATAGCAACAGGGAATACAGTGAATGATTAGTAATTGACCATACTTCCCATTTGCAAAACCTCTGAACAGTCCCATTATAAAAGCAGAGGGACTCACCTGGATTTCCTCTTGCAATAGACTAGTAGATTATCAAATAGAAAGAACATTCTCTCTTGGATGTTCCCTGCTGAGATTTTTAACAAAGTCCCTTGGAGCAAGAGCTGTGTGCAGATATCTGTAAGATTCGACCCCTGAAACAGAAAAGAGATCTTTTATTTTTCACTTTTTTGTGTGCACACAACGAAGCACTTTTACTAAAGCTCTGTTATTTTATCTGCACATCATTAAACTGCCAAATGATTGATGCACTTAGGAGGAGGAAGTCCTCAATTTCTTATTGCAGCTAAACACATCATGCCTTTTCTGTGTTACAAATACTCTTTTACAAATCCTCATACTCTGTGATAAATATTCCTTAGATCCAAGAGATTTTTCCTTAGAAAAATCTTTCATTCTCAAAGCAGTTGTTTTGTGAGTCTCTCAAGACCATTAGTCTTCCCTTTGTATCCTAAGTATTCACTCAAAATATGACAAGCGATGGCTTTAGGAAAGCTTTATAATAATAATAAAAAAAAAAGTGGCATTTCTCTAACATTGTAGATCTGATTGTGGCATAAATTACTATTAACCATCCCAATGGAAAATCATCTCAGTGGTGATCTCTCTCTCCAGCTCTTCTGTTAGAAGTATATGCAGCTGCTCTCCTTTCTAGAGCTCTAATGAACGCATGCAAGTCAGAAACGTAGCCATGAAAACCACAGGTCGGGTCCTGGACACTGTGCTAGGTGCAAGCCATCATATGCACTGAACTGCAGATATGCAGATAACTGAGCTTGATGCTCATGCCATTCAATCACATGAGGATCCCTGGAAGCTGAAAACCAAAGTAGATTACTCTAAACCATTCAATCCCCAAATTGTTACTCAGATTATTCCTAGGAAAAGTAATCATAGTCTTTGAAATGGGAGTTTTAGGGCCAATGCAGTTGGGCACAAATGAAAATCAACCATGGGATTGTCCTGGGTCACTCTCAGAACAGGCAAATTCCAAGTGTCTGCTCATTCTGAATGAGCACAGTTGAGAATCTGCTCTTCAGTTGCACTACTGACCAAACAAGATAGGTTTGGCTAAACCCTAGGCACTAGTTCCTTGGTCTACTATTACTTCAAAGGTACAAGATCATCAACAAAAAGGTTTCTTTTCAGGAAAACACATGGAGACATAAGAAACATTTACCACCCAGTCCTGGAACACTTCATATTTTTTGCATTTCTTTTTGAGTTGGAAGGAAGAATAACTTAGGGTAACAGTGTGGGTTCCTCCCATGGTTGGCATGCAGATAAGGGAGTCAGTCAGATAATGTGACCCACTGTCTTGAGTCTTACTGGAAAAGAGAACTGACTTTGGATTGCATGACGTTCATTATCAACAAAACTGCTTGATTTGCAAAGGTCCATTAACTCTAATATTCACAAATACCACAAAAGACTTGTAAAACGTAATTCACCCCACTTACAGAAACTGAAGACACCTCTCTGAACAGGCATGAAATCCAGTTCTATCTAGAAAGTCACCCTGAAAGGATTTGTTTGAATGATTTTAGAGATTGTATGAGTGAATATTTTTCAGGAAGGCGCAGTCTGCTACCATTAAGCTATTCAGGGAAAATCACTGAATTGAAATCAGCCTTTCTAAATGCAATGCAGTCACCCTAAAGGTGTGAATAAAGTTTTAATGACATTGTTTTCTAAATCAAACCTTGCAAGCTGTGCTGTGTCTTGCTTTTAGTTAACAAGGAGTCTGCTGTTCTTTAAAGGCTGCCAAATACGGACATCAGTTTTGTGTATTGCACATATGTGTTTCTGTACTTTGGGGATTTAGTCATGCAGGAGCTAGCTCGATGCAATATTTCTGCTGCCCTGATATGTTTTTATTTTTTAAATCTACCTATAGAAATACATGTCCAGAAATGAACACTCGTTAATTTGAAAATGACCTGCTGACCATGACTATCTACATGGGAATTCACTATATATCAGAAATATAACCCCAAAGCCTAGTAATATACACACAAATAGGAACAGAAACCAACCAACTGTATAACATAGAAGCATGTTCCCCACACGGTTTGCCCATGTAGAAATCAAGGTTTTAGAGCACCTCAGCATCAAGTACTCAATTCCCTAAAAGACACACAGAGGAAGCAAAAGCAAGGAGCGCAGTGACATCAGTAATTGGACTTAATCTTTTACTGACACAAGAATTAGTAGGTAAAATTCTCTGGCCTATTTTGTACAGGAAGTCAAAGCATACAAGTTGGTCCTCACCTTAAAATCTAAGAATCTTTATTTTTCCATCAGACCAGTCATTATGGTATCTGAACATCATTGATGCATTTCTGTTTGCTGTTGGCCTAGCTACTTCCCATTTATACCAATCTGAGAGTTTTTTCAATAGTAAGAAACAGAGCAGTAAGATTTATTTGATGTTTTCAGAGACAAGACAGGATTTCTCACCTTTCTAAGTGGGACCAAGCTGCAGGCAAAAAAAGAAAACATCATAGCTGGTGGAATTGCAAATTACAGCCAATTACAAAACACTTGATCTGCCTGAGCGCTAACACATCTTACAACTCATGCTGTTCTGTGATGGGGTTTTTGCTTCCCTAAACATTTCAGACTGGGAGAATGTGTGGATTCTTCATTTAGCAATTCTTTAGTGAAAATAATTCACAAGGACTCGTGAGGAGGAGCTGACTCCATAGAATAATCAATATGTAATTAACTGGTTCTTCACTAACCAAACAAAAACTTTTTACACAAAAGCTGGACTTCTCATGCATCCTCTACTTTTTCCCCCCTTTTTAAAACTAATATTTGTTTCCCAGAAGGATTAACCAGAATCAAATTGGCCTGCCTGAGACTACTCCATAAAATACAACTACAAGGATTCTGTGCATTCCAGAAGGATGAATCTGAGCAGAGTTCATTTAGATGAATAAAACTCTGATCAAGCTGCGGATCTTCAAAGGCTCCCCAGGCTTGGCTTACTTTAACATGACCCATCATTATAATACGTTTCAGAAAAAGACTGATAGGATGATGCCAGCGCATGATAGTGAGAATGGTTGTATTAGAGGGAGAGACAGACTGGTAGGCAGAGATTTTGAAGAAAAAATGTGGAACTGAGACAAATGCTCAAGAAAATAACTACTGCTCTTAGTGAAGCTAGAGATGACCCTTGGGAGCAAGAAGAGACATGGCAGAAGTCGAATGATGTTATGTTGTTCCTCATGTTGGAAATGTTGAGGGTGGCACTGATGGCAATGAGATGAAGATAGGTCAGGGATGGTCCCACTGGGACAGTCGTAAGGAAGCACATGATCACAGAAACCAGTGAAACTGTGCTGGTTTGGTTAAACAGAAACTCTAGGTAAGGTGGAGCCTGTTCCAAATTAAGTGAAAAAATTACTGCCAAGCTTCATGTTGGGCTGCTTGCATATTCCACAGAGTCAGGATACCTCTCAGATAGTCATAAAGAACTTGGTCATAAGTAAGCTGATGTTTACTTCTTTTTGACAATTTCAATGGCTTGTACTAAAACTGCTGGAAGCTATGGGCCTTATCACATTAGTACATATGGTAAATAACCACACATACAGGACATAAACGTTTCAGAATCTAAAACCATGATAATAGAGAAAGAGATTTTCTATTTTCTAGGAGAGATTACCATCAGATGAACAGAAAATCTGAACGTGACATTTGCCTTACACACTTTCTCTTACAGACAGCTCTGTGGTTTGCATCCCAGCATGGTTAAGTTAAAAATGTTTTTAATTCATCAGTTGCAACATTCCACAGGATAGGAGTTAGGAACCCTTCTCATTAGGAACAAACTGTGAAATCCATCTGAAAGAACTGAAAACAGTTATTTACTAACATAGCACTTTGCACAAAAGTCCTAATTTGCAAGACTATGGCACTGTGGCAACCAAAAGATAAGAAACTGTCATTCAGTTTCAAATTTCTTTATGAGCACAGAAGAAAAAATGTGATCATGTTTAGTATTAGTCTGCATCTGTGAAGCTAGCTTTCCTCCTCTCAATATGCCACAAGGAGATTCAGTAACTTTCCACAGCTTACTGATAGTCAAAAACACTTCTCCCTTTTTGAACTTTTGGGGTGAGTGACATAAGTGACTTTGTTACATATAAACAAATCTAAAAGGATTTTTAGGCCCAGAACGTTGCTGTGGATTAGTACCCCATCTCCCACCCCCAACACTGCAATAAGTTTGATACCACTTCATTTATGACATCGTGGACACTTTCAGAGTCATGTTTCAAGCTCTAGAGTTCAAACCATGCCTCTTGCCTGGAGGACCCATGAGTTGCACTGAACCTGAAATGGTTTTAACTGCTTCTGGAAGTCCTGCTATATAGAATATTACATGACCTTTTTTGTTTGTTGAGCTTGCTATCCAAAAAATAAATACACAGCTGGATATCTGGGTTGCTCTCGTGTCTTTAGCTGGATGCCAAGAACATCCTTGAGGGAAAAAATGCGCAAGGTTTAAAATATACACGAAAGACAGAAAAAAAAAAAACAAAAAAGATTTGTGGAGAGCACCCAAGACTCCAAACATGAGGAAGTTTATATGACCTCTAAAAAGATGTCCTCAGCTGGCAATGATCAGCATCAATATTTTAAAAGTCAGTCTTGCTAAATGCCGACGCCAATCTCTTTATGAGACCATTTAACACCGCTGACTCCCTGTGGTGCACCTCCCAGAGGCTTCCAACTGCACTGACTCAAGGGCCTCAACTAAAGTCATCACAAGATAAGCTGCCAACCCTTTTGTGCACCATCCCGACTTCCCAGTATTTCTCCTGGGTGGCTCTTTTTTCAGATTTCCTCTGTCCCCAAGCTTCACATCTCAGTTAACTTCCTCTCTTATTTTTCTCTCTTCCAGAGTACATGCTTCCACCTATACAGATACACCTACTGATAAACACATCGCTATGAACGCATCTATGGAAAACTTAACTGGAGTAAATACAAATATACTAGTTGCTTTCTAACTGAACCTTTATCTTTTATACAGGAAATCTGTAGGAAGCCAACTTTCAAAGCTCCCACAAAAACGAAAGGCTTGTAGGAACGAAAACAGAAGCTTGTGTTATTTAGACCACTCCTGATTTCATCTTCTAGTTTTGTCCTTCAAATGAAACCTGACCATTTGAAATTTCAGTCCTTTCCAGCTCTAGTACCTTTCTTTATTTCATGATCTGTTTCTTCTGCTACAATTTAGCAGTAGCCTGCACTCCCCAAAATAAACACTGAATTCTAAACCTGTCAAAGTGATGCCACCCACACCTTCTAGTACATTTACACATCAGAAATCCCTGTACACAGTATGAACCACCAAACTTCAGCCCGCTAAACCATGCAGTGAATCGTCTCCAGAGGGCTTGCTAATCCTGCATCATACCTCCCATCCTTCAATGTGGGACTGCAACTGTTCAAGGGCTTCCAGTTTCTCCATCTGTCTCTTGGTCTCGTTGATATTTGTGCAGACCGTCTTCATTGCCTGCAATGCATTCTGGACAGCTGGGTGATCAGGATGCTTGGAGGGAGTCCTCTTAGCCAATTCCTTCAGAAAGAAATAAAAAATTTAGAAGTTGCATGTGAAAAGCAAACAGCAGTGAAAGTGCAGTCCTGTAGGAAAATGACAATAATGTAGCAGAATTAAAGGAAATTTGTGGGTATGTTACTGTAGATACTGTTATCTGCTCTTCATGTGTACAGGGTTGCTGCTTTATATGAATGCTGCTAAATAAGTTAAGGAATTACTTATGTTAAATGTATCAAATTAAAAGAGTTCAAGCCACATGTTTTGCTGTATCACGTACATTTGCTTCTAGCATGACCCAAGGCCAAATAAATTAAAATAAATTATTACATAAAAACCACACTGTCCACGTCAAAGACATGCACTGGCCTGTTGACTTAGCCGTGGTCTTCATCCTATACCATTCCCAGTGATACACATCCAATGTTTCACTGAAGCTGCACTGGGCCCCATCACAATCTGATGAAGACTCTGCCCATGGCAGGTCTCGTTAAGAACAACCAGAGCTATGGAAGCTGGGTTTTGTGTGAGGAATGGCCTTACAGGAACAATGCTAAGGATGTATGTGCCATACACAGTAATTACACAGATGGTCAGGCGTAAGCTAATCCCAACGCACGTGAAGCTTCAGGACCTAGGTTGTTTAGATCTACAAACAGCAGAGAAATGCTACCAGTGTGCAAGGCAGATTCACCTAAAGCCGGAATGGCCCTCGTGACAAGCCTCTTTCCCCTGACTACGGTGGGATCCCAATGCGATGCCACCCCTAACCTAGATTCCTCAGAGTACAGGTGTCCTCCATGAGGGGAGGCGAGGGGCTGCCTCCGGCCCGGCACTGCCGGTCCCACTCACAGCTCTGCCCCATGAGGGTCAGCAGCAATCGAACCAGAGGCCTACCCTGGCAGCCAAGAGGGCAAACCGCGTTTTGGGGTGTGTTAAACACAGCACGGCCAGCCAGGGAGGTTTTCCCGCCATATTTCTTGTCAGCATGGCCTCACTTCAATATTGTGCGCAGTTCTGGGCTCCACAGTATAAAAAGGATGTTAAGATCCTTGAAAGCACCCAGAGCTGGGTAACAGACCTGGAAGGCATGTCCTGTGAGAGAGCCTGAGGGCACTTGGGTTGTCTAACCTGCAGAAAAGAAACTGAGAGGTGAGCTCGCTGCTCTCTGCAACTTCTTGAGGAGGGGAAGCCAAGAGGTGCTGGTCTCTGCTCCCTGGTCACCAATGATAGGACACATGGAAACGGCACAAAGCTGCACCTGGGGTGGCTCAGACTAGGTATTAGAAAGCATTTCTTTACTGTGAGGGTGGTCAAACACTGGAACAGGCTTCCTAGCGAGGTGGTTGTTGCCCCATGCCTGTCAGTGTTCAAGAGGTGTTTGTATAACGCCTTTAATAACATGCTTCAGTTTTTAGCTAGTCCTGAAGAGGTCAGGCAGTTGGACTAGAAGTTTTTTGAATACCCTTTCCAACTGAACTATTCTATTTTATTCTAAACATGCTTAAGAAAGGGCAAACCCCCTTCCCCCAGTCATGTTGAGGAGGGGAGTTAGGGAGATGCTAGATGGACAGCCAGAAGCCAGCCAAGATCAATCACCACACTCAGTTAAGTGCCTACAGCTCTGGGCAGTCAGTCTGCATGTCCAGAAATCACAGGGAAATTCACTAGCCACAGGTGTCCCATGTTTGTTTTTGTGTGTGTGTGTGTCAGGGATGTACAATGCTCATTTTATCAAGGAGAAAACGAACACAAGAGTAAATTGTCCAAGAGCAAGCCACTTACAGAACCAAGACTTTCTAGCACTCAGTGCTTTTACCTCCAAGACAGGCACGTGGCAAGTGGAGGGGGCTCCCCAAAATGCAAACATGATGGCATGAGAAAGAGAGGTGCCAAGAGAGCAGCAGGAGTTTAGCAAGGACTCCTCCTCACCTCTAGGAGGCTGGGGCATGTGTTTTGACTGGAGAGAGTAACAGAGATGAACAGCTTGCCTGCTCTGAAGGAGTTCATAAGAGACTGCTTCACTTGATTCAATACACAATATCCCATAAACACTGCCCACTGAAGAACAACAGGAGGAAAACTTGGGACCTGACAACATTTACCAGAGTTTGGCAAAAGGGGCAATCACTGTCAACTCAGTATTAATCATTTTTTTAGACCAATGCTATTTTATAGTCAGCCACAATTGGATAAAAATGCATTAACGAAACCTTAACTAAGGCTGGTAGTTCCCTCTTGATACATAATACCATGTTTAACACCCACATTTTTAGATTGCCTGGAATATTTCTCTTTCTCCCTATGTTATGTTTTGCCTCAACATGTTATTTGGTTGTTTTAAAGTCCCATGACTAAATGGCA
Organism: Cygnus olor; assembly: GCF_009769625.2. Taxonomy (NCBI): domain Eukaryota; kingdom Metazoa; phylum Chordata; class Aves; order Anseriformes; family Anatidae; genus Cygnus; species Cygnus olor. Next base: position 6,996,579 of record NC_049184.1, read on the forward strand.
AACTGCTGCTGAATTGCATCATTTTGCATGAGAGAGAAAAAGAGTGTGAAATGGTGCCTGCACAGAAGTGTGGTCTGAACAGAGCTGAACTGCCTCAGCCCAGAGCTCCCACAGCTAAGGGCAAAGACAGCCGAACTGTTCCAGGTGGTATTCGTCCAAGATTAGAGATTACAGTTCCCAAATGCTTGTCATGGGCTCCAACAAGGTTTATTCTATGGTCTGATTTGTCTTTGGCTTCTCCATGTTGTCATGTTAACCTAAGCAAGCGTCTCCTCACCCCACTGTTTTTTGCCATATTGGCACTAAAGATCTTTGTGCCATGCTGTCTTGCTTGACACTGACATACTCTGATTGCAGGTATGATCCTGAGCATGGCTGGGGCTCGCCTCCCCTAAGTTGGTAGCACAACTGCAATACAAACTCTGCTCCTAAACTGGCTTGTGTCCTCACACGCCCTCTAGATCAACTTAACTGGCTCTTCTAGGGTGAAGGTACATAGCCTGTGAGACAGTGGAGGGATGTGAGCTGAAGCTCAAGTCCTGCTGAAGCTTGCATTACCTTATGGTAACTCCAATAGCTGCTAATCCAACCACTTAGCCAATCCAGACACTGGGCTGCTAAATCAAGGAGCTTTCTCTGTCCTAGTGTTGATTTATACCTCAGCTCTACAAAGTTCTCCAGACAGAAGTCTCTTTTAGTGGGTGACAGGTTTGTGCATACCTCGCTGTACTTTTCTACTAGCATGAATGTCTGCAGAATAAATAATTGGGACTGTGAGGTGCAGAATATTGTCTATATTAACTTCTCAGTTTGCAGAACGTTCTAAACTCAAGTCTGCACCTTGAGATGAAACTACTCGGCTACTCAGACACCTTTAAATAACACAAAAGACAGGTCTCGTGAGAGTCCAGACAACACAATGGGAGGTACCCTCATTCCTACCCAGACAGATCCTGGACACAGAAAGGTCCAAATGAATCAGGGGGAATGTCCGTGTTTGTCCAGTAAAACGCGACTATTCAATTCTTTGGATAGACTTGGTATTTTGAGAATTTATTCACAGCTGCAATTTCTCCTTCCTCAAAATTACAGACAGTGATTGACAATTGCTGAATGACGATGGAGGAGATGGGTCATGTGCTGACAACTGGGAATCCCACTAAGAGAGGAGTTAATGATTGTAACTCTTGGATGATTTACAGAGCAACACATGCAGAAGAAAGGGAAGCTGCCTGCTACAACTGTCAGTCACTATCACAAATGTAATTCCCTGGGGAATTTCTCACCCCACTTTTGTTCAAAGCACAGCCAGGGCAAGTAAGGAGAAGAGAGGTGTTGCACCTTGGTGACACCAGCCTCTGTTTCCAAAACAGAGAACAATTTTTGCTACATGACTCTCATTAAAATCTTTGCTTGTAAGCAAAGGGAGACAGCCTGTGGCACACATCCATCTCCCTGGCTCCAGCAGCACAGTAGCCTGCTTTGATGCCCCAGACAACCCCCTCCTATTGTGTCCTCATACTCTGCAGAATACCCCCCAGCTGCTCTGTGCCTCCTCCTGCCTGAAAGCAGGGAAGATATGGGAGCAAGTGCCTACTTTCTGGCCCCCAGCATTTTCTGCAGTGGCTGCTATTGTGAGGAAAATGAAGCTCTTTGACACTCCTGAGTCTTTTCTCATTCTCCCTTTCCCCTATACCTCCCCCCCAAGTCTCCTGACTTTGGGTGATGCTCTGTCTTGCCAAAGAAGGAAGGGCAGAAAGTGGCACCACAGCACCTTCCCCCCCCGCTAGCTGCCTGCAGTGCTGACCAAGGAGCAGGAGAGGAGGCTGGAAGAGGCAGGGAGAGGAGTGCTGGCTGGGCACTCATCTGCCTCAACAGCAGCAGCAGCTGAAACAGTCGAAGCAGTGGCACTGCGTTGGGGCAGGTGTCTCGCTTGTCCCACCACTACTCAGTCGTAAGCCAGGCAAGGAAGAGCCCTGCTGCTCTGCCACTGACAGCCCCTGAAAAAGCAGAGCCCGGCACCTCTGAAACACGGCCAGGGAGCTCTGGGTGCTTATTTACTTTAATGACAGATTTATGATGTGTAAACTATGAGAGCATTTGCCAACATGTTGAAAGGCAGCTGAGAGAGAGACCAGATGACAAACCTTGGGTATGACGGCCCTGTCTTCCATACAGCTCGTCTATACTGCTGTCTGGAAGGACTTCATGTATTGCAACTTATGCACCACTAGGCCTAGGACATGAAGTTGCCACCACTTGCAGAAATCTATTCCTTGCGAAGACTGTCTTAAACTGATTCATAAAACATCTACTTTCTAGCTACAAAGTTGTTAATCCTTCAGAGTAACCAGCAGGTGAGAACAGAAAAGCTGGTATTTTTCACAGCCTTTCTAATCTTCAGCGTTATCCTCTGACTTCTCTCTTCCTCTTGAAAAAAAAAAAGTTGCAAACATATTCTGTATTATAAGCTTGAAAAAAAGAACTGTTCTTTAATGAACACAGATCAAAATGGGAACTGTCTCCTCTCAGCACAGCATTCTCCTTTTATTGCACAGCTTTTTCATAGCTGCCAAGTTTGAGGTTGTGCCACTCACAGCACCTATACACAGAGTCCAACTGATTTTATGAGGGGAGTAACAGCACTCAGACATCCACAGCCAGCTGTAGTGTCCCTCTAAACAGCATGCAGAAAGGAAGGATAGGTAATCTACCTATCTACCCAAATCTACCCTATTTTCATTTAAAACTTTAGTCCTGTCACCACAGCCCCTCATAGAGTCCCTCCTCATCTTTCCTGTAGGCCCCCTTTAAGTTCTGGAAAGCTTCTATAAGGTCTCCCTGAAGCCTTCTATTCTCCAGGCCCAACTTCCCCAGGTCTCTCAGCCTCTCTTCACAGCAGAGGTGCTCCAGCCCCCAGATCACCCTTGTGGCCCTCCTCTGGACCCACTCCAACAGCTCTACATGCCCTTATGCTGGTGGCTCCAAAGCTGAATGCAGCACTGCACATGGGATTTCATGAGAGCAGAGTAGAGGGGGAAAATCATCTCCCCTGACCTGATAGTTTCCAGGAGGATCTGCTCGAGGATCTTGGCAGGCACAGAGGTGAGAATGACTGGCCTGTAGTTCCCTGAGTCTTCTTTTCTTCCCTTTTTAAAAATTGGGGTGGTGTTTCCTCTTTTTCAGCAAGTGTGAGCTTCAGACTGCCATGACTTCCCAAATGTGATGGATAGTGTCTTAGAAAGTTCATCTACCAGTTCCCTCAGGACCTTTGGATGCATCTCATCAGGACCCATGAACTTATGTCCCTTCAGGTTCCTTAGATGCTCTTGCACCTGATCTCCTTCTTCATTCTCCCAGTCCCTGCCTTTGCCTTCTGCCTCCTGGGTGATACGGTTAGAGCACTTGCTGGTAAGGGCTGAAGGAAAAAAGTCACTGAGTGAAAAAAGTCAGCCTTCTCCATATCCTGGGTAACCAGGTCTCCTGTTTCCTTTAGGAGAGGGCTCACATTTTTCCTAGTCTTCCTTTTATCACTGACATCGTTGTAGAAACCCTTCTTGTTGCCCTTGATGTATCTGGGCTTTAGCTTTCCTAACTTGATCCTTGGCTGCTCAGACAGTGTCTTTGTATTCCTCTCAGGTTACCTGTCCCTGCTTCCATCCTGTGTTTCTTTTTTGTGTCTGAGTTTGGCCAGGAGCTCCTTGTTCATCCATGCAGGCACCCTTGCACTTTTGCATGATTTCCTCTTTGTAGGGATGCATCGCTCTTCAGCTTGGACAAGGTAATCCTTGAGTATTAACCAACTTACTTCAGCCCCTATGCGTAGATGAACCTCTGCAAGAATTTCACATGCTTCCACATGAGCAGGTTCGGATCCCTGGATAACAAATTGCACTTTGAAACTGATTCACAAAGGTGAATTTGGGAAATTCACAAAGGTGAAATTGGAAGCTACAATTTGTCAACTTATCCTTGGAAGAAACAGTGTAAAAGTAACAGATACATAGGTAAAGCTCTTGCATTTGGATTCTAAGAGATTACTTGGCTTTTTAGTTCCATCCAAATAGTCTAACAATCACAAAATATGAAGGAAAAGGCCCTGCTAGAGACTTAAATGTTGCCTTACTTCATTTATTAATTGTACCAAAAAGAGAGAGAGCACTCTACAAAGAAATGTCAATCTTCAATTATACAATGTAGTGAAAGGATTTCCAACTGAAGCATTTCAGTATCAGATACAGCTTTAAATAGCTGAAGGCTAAAAGAGTTCCAAACATGATAGAATCTAAATATAAAAACTAAATCACATAAGAAATAAGACACATCAGCTGTTCGTGCATTTGTCTATTTACTAATTGTGCTTGACGCCCCAAAAAAGAAACAAAAAAACTCTGAGTAGAGACCTCAGCAACAAGAACATTGCACAGGCAAATGCAAAAAGGTAGCAGGAGGGATACTGAGCGAACGATGCAGGCAGGCAGAGGAAACTAGAGGTTTTTCAAATGTAAACACACTTTTAATACTTCCTAGCAGAAAGGATGTTATTCTGCTTAACTGATTTTTTTTTTTAAAAAGAAGCCTGTGTCATCCTTTCACATGTCCTCCCTGCCACACAAAGATGATGGTGTGCTTAAAAATGACACCTGAACATGTTTAGCAGTTGAAATTTAATCTCTGTAAGTCTCTATATTTTAAAAAACTCTTTCTGTCTTCATACTTCTGAGGACACTCACACATGGCTTTAACACGAATTTTGTGCAATGACTGTTAACACTGCAAATCATTGCTCGCCAGGCTGTGTCACTCTGCACTACAAACCAGTGCATGCATAAAACATGGTTTCAGAGATACATCCGTTGGTAATTTAGTGAACATCTCAGGATTACAGAGATAAAGACACCATATTTCTTATTTCAAAAAGTCGTGGTAATAAACAGTTCAGTTCCAAACTGTGTTTTAAAGGGTAAAAAAAAACACCACCAATAACAACAACAAAAACCACAACATGCATAAAAAAACAACACCTTTCTGCAAAGATAAATGTAGCTAGAGGTTTTATATTTGTGTTTTTCAGTTTACATGCATTAAAATAAATTTTCTACTTTAACTAACCAGAGAATAGGCTCTGTGTACCCATCAATCACAGCAGTTTTTATCCTGTATGTTTAAATTTATAATTTATGTCACTGCCTCTGCAAGGTAAAGACTATACAGCAATAAATCACTAAAACTGATTACATTAGATGTGCCATCAAATCTTCAACATACGCTTAAAAATTAAAGTGAAACAAAAACGTGTTTTATATATATTAGCAGTTATTTGTCATTATATATAAGAAGCATTGAAGACAGAGTGTGATTTATAAATTGGTAGAATTCCTTACAACTCTGTAGGGTGTATATATATAATTTTTAATGCTGTAACATTATGCTACGAAGAGTTGGATTTTAACCAGGCAATATTATGAATCTAAGAGCAACAACACTCTTCTGAGGATTGAGGGGGTAGCAAAGCCCCGAAGATTAAATGTACTCAATTAGGGCTAATTAGAAGGTTTTGTTCCTTAAACATCACTGAGAGGAATGCAGAAGGAGAAGAGGGGAGTGAGGGAGTTTCCTTCATTCTGTTCTGCGTCCCCAGCACTGGCTTCCCATCCCTGCCTTTCACTGCATTTGTTCAGGCCTGTGTACACCTCACTGCTGGGCTCTCCCCTACAAGAGGGCTCTGAGCCTGGATGCTCTGCTTTCTCCTCCAGGTTTTTCTATTCCTCTTAGGGCCAATGAGTCTTCCGTCAAATGAAGCAATACATAATTACTGCCCTAAATCCTCCATAGAGTTGCATGTATTATGAGATATTTTTGAAGTATCAGAGGTGTAATGTGCATTTCTGGCTGGAGACTTAGCAATTCCTTAAGAGAACAGACATCAAGTAAGAAACAACCTCTGTGACATGCACTGGGCTATCAGGAGCCTGTAGGGGTGCGGCCATCATGTGCTTCACATTCCTCGCGTGTTGGGAGGAAGGAGACAGAAATGACTGTTCCTAATCCCTACCCCCAGTGGTGTGATTAACTCATGATCACTCTTGCCCTAGGGTTTTCTTCTTGCTGACATAAATGCTCTTTATTAGGGGGAAAAGGCTATTTTTGTTCAGAGATTGGTTTACACAACAGCTGCTTCTACTCCTAAGACGTATAGTTACCGCTAATTAATACAGAGTCATACAATTATTATCAGTGAGACAGAGCTGCCTTAATCCAAGACATTCTGCTAGAAATATTTACTCAGCAAGCTCTCCAGTGTACACATCCGAAACGAAGTTTTAAGTCGCTCGCACTGTATATGCTCTCAAGTTCTGTCCATCTGTTTGTCTTTGGCGCTTACCAACTCATAATGCCCATCACAGCAAGCACAGCTCCATTTTGTTCAAGCCTACTCAGACTCTTTTCTCGCTTTTAAGGAAAATTTATAATGCATCTCATCGCTAACAAACATACAGAGCTCCAACACACCCAAATGGACTTCAAATCCTCTGCTGAAGTGTGACAGCAAGGGAAAGAAGTGGGAGATAGATACATTAGGGAGGGTTTGGACTGGGGATAAAACTAATTTACTGACCAACAAGTTTGTGCTAATTCTTTTCTCATGCTGCCTGAAGCAGACAAAAACTGTGCTAGGGAAAAAATATTATCATTTCTGCTGTTTGCACAGAGATTGTGAAACACCATGGTGAGGTCTGAGTCCCACGCTTCAAACCAAACATAAGGCTTGCAAACTAGACTTCCAAGGAAAGCAACCAGAATTTAAAAACTGTTTAGTCAGACACTCCAAAGTTGCTATGTTTGGTGCACAGAAAAAGAAACTGCAAAAAAAATGAGCTTTATCAATCACCATCACCTGAATGATCATTCTGTCTCCTTAATTTTTTGGTTAAAAAAAAGTTTGGTCAGAGGATGAGAAAACGTAAGATCAATTACAGGATACCATACTTTACACTGGAAATTACTGATAAGATTTGTTTAAGGTGTATCTGCACTTAGAGATATTCCAGTATGCTATTCCTAATTAAGTAACCCAAATCAACTTAATGTGAGATGCTATTATTCTGGAATAACAACACTCACATATGGAATTAAGCAAAAATAGTTATCACATTTTAAAAGTGCCTTTCCCTATTATTTATGGCTGGCTTTCAAACATATAAGTCTGAGTTACTATGTTCATATTATCTTTATCAAACCTAACTACTTAGCTATCCTAAATGATTATACTATAACAAGGTCATTTAAAAGTTATCAGAAAATCTGCATGTTCACAAATTCCTATTAAAAACAAAAATAGAAAAGTAGGATAACACTATGATTTTTCTAATCAGCTAGAATACAGAGTATCTGTTTGCCCTGGGAATTAGATAAAATAAGATCCAATTCCCATGAATACAAAACTGCTATTTCAGGAGCAATAACTGCAGTTCAGTGGCAAGGGGAGAACAAATGCTTAATTTGAGGGTTGTGTTATTTTTAAATCTAATTTTTTTTTTTGATTGGTGAGTTGCATTTTCCTGGTCAGCACTAACAGAAATCAACCCTCCCCTTCTCTTAGCTTTCTTCATGTCTGAAACATTTGTGTCCACGGTGGTAATTTTGTGCCAGCAAGCATCAGACAAGTGTGGAATGGGACACAGTTCATTGACCATGAACTCACTAGTTTGAGAATCAGCATCAGTTAGATGTTCTAATGATCACACACATTGCCAGAGCTGAACACCCCCTAGTAATGGCATAGCCTCACTGACTGAGGCAGATTTGTTGCTTAACAGAAACTAAGTTCCCTTCAGCTTTTACTTGAAATTTTTATGTCCTGTCCAGGAAATTTCAAGTGGCAAACTGTGTGATTTATATCAGCCTGTATACACAAAGAAATCCCTAGAAAAATGGAATGCAGATTACAAGACCCATCATTGCAGCTCTCCCTGTTCACTCCCTTCGTGCCTCTTTGCTCTACACGTGTGTGGTTCTGAGAGAACAGCAACAGATCCAAACACCCGTGCCCCCATCCCACAATGCAGGCACAGTGTTGGCATCAAAGACAAATTTACCTTCGTTCTACCCTACTGTGGCTGGAAGTGAAGAAACACTGCTGAGTCTAAGCCTTCCTGGTGGTATTTTTGGCTTTCAAAGAAATGAGGTTTGTGCTCGCTGGCTTTTTGACATACACAACCGTGTACATGTGAGAAAGTAAAAACAACACACCTTATTTCCACAGGCCAACATTTGTTCCCTAGAGCACAATGCCTTCAGTTGCCATTGTACTTGGAAACACCACAGTTCAGAGAAACTTATTTTAGGCTTTTGATCACTCCCTCTTTGCAAAGCAAATTCTTAAAGAGCAAGAGAAACCGTTTCATTCGTAGCTCTTCCAATCACTGACACAGAACCTCACACTTTCTGAAAGATTTGTCCTATAATGGTACAGAGGAATAGGAAAGTTTAAGTTGAAGAATACTAAAAAGTCACTGCATCAATAATACTACCTTGCAATCAAAAGTGTGCATCTCCTCTGGCATTTGAGTGACAGAGCATCTCTCATTCATTTCTGAGTAAAATCCCTGAAATTTCAGGAATTTCTGTAATATTGGCAGTTTCTGACATTCTAATATTTTGATGGGCTTTTAAAACTGAATAGAGATTTTGATTTGCAAGTCAAGCTTCTGTCTGTAGATAAAAAGTCAGATTATCCAGACTGATAGAGATCTACGACTCAAACACATTTTCCAAAAAAGCTTAGAAATTAAGCAAGTCTAGTTAGCAACAGGTGATTCAGCAACCATTTCATATTAAAAAGAGAAAAAGAGGCACTCAGTTGGAGATGTAGGGAGTTCCCTAAACCAGCTACGTGCATGGCTCAGAGCTGAGATCCCCAAGCTGTGCTTCGGAGATGACTGGTGGTCAGAGCCAGTGCAGCAAACCGCATTGGCTTCAGCTTATCAAAAAGGTCACAGAGCAGAACATGAGAAACACAGCATGTTAACAGTGATATTCTGGTTCAAAAAGATGGATAAGTACTGAGATAAAACTGCTTAAAGATCACTAAAGATGAATGTAGCAAAGGTACAGCAGATTTTGACCATTCTGGCTCAATGAAGATGTCTCCACCATGGAATCAGTAACGAGATGAAGGAACCTGGCCCACAGGCTCTGTACCTAACGACTCCTTTCATACAAAGGGTAACTGTGACAGGAAATCTGCAGGAAGTTAACACTTCGTCTTTCAGTAGCAGCACAAACACAGAGATCAGTTCAAAAGTAAGAATACAGACGCTGTTTCCTCTGACTGAAGATTCTTAGAAAATAAGAAAGGGATCTCTGTAAGGAATCAAGACAATCTCATATTTTCACATCTTGAACACACCGGTAGATAACAATCACTGAACACACCTCATACTGAAAATGAGAAAACACACTACCAAAATACTAGGTCAGGAATGCACATCTCAAGGTCTGCACATCCCTCCTTCCAGTCACCGTATCAGATGCTGCCGGAGCGCTCTTTTTGTGCACAATGTTGCTCACAGTCATCGAACAGATCCACAGACTGAACAGCTACCAAATTCTCTCCATACTAACCCCAAATAAACAAATACACTGGTCTTAAGCTGAGGCATCATTACGTTTTCAATTATCCCTATATAACCAGTCTTCTCTGAAGATAAATCAGAGCTGGAGCCACTCATGTGCTTCCTTGATCTAGACACCTTTGCCCCGTCTTGATTATTATTAATACTCTGGCAGAAATGTCTGCAGCAGTCCCACACATTAGCTTCTTCTATGTGCCTAACAGCAGAGGAAAGGAAACAAAGAAAGCACATCCGGTTATTTAAAACCATAAGAGGAATCTGCACTCCAATGGATTGACTGGACTGATAAACTGGCCATATACATGTAAATCCCAGTAACAGGTCCACAAGACATGGTACATGAACACCTGCTGTAAGATGGGTTTGTGCTGTATAGACTAAAAAAATAATTCCACCTGTAGGAAGGACATATTTTGAAAATCTACCTCTTGAAAGCTCCAGTTGGATGGAGGGAAATAATTTAAATATTCAGAAGGTGAAACAGAACTCTAATAAAAGGAAATACATCAGTATTGAGCTAACCAACTTGTACCTATGAAAGCCCTTATTCAATCTGAATTTACAGACACGGCACTGCAATAATTTTACACAACATACACTTGATTCACATGGTCAGCCTGTGACAAAGAACACTACCTCATCACAGAATTATTGTCTTCCACAATTAAGGGACCTTTCTTCTGAGATAAAAGGTAGTTGCTTCTCATATTTTTATATTAATATAAAGTTTATCTTAGTAAATATAATGTCACTCTAAGAATGACACCCCTGAAAATTCATGGCTTTTAGCCACAGAGTAACTGTAAGGCCACTGGTGTTGCAAGCTCTCCCAGAAACCGCTTTCTCCTTTTCTTTTTCCCCACCAGGCGTGTGACCCAGCCCTGACCTGGAGGGTGAGAGGCAAATTAGTTCTCTGTAGGTCTCCCACTCTTCAGCTCCTACACTAAGACTGCTAGCAAGGGGGCCAATTAGTGCCAATTGCAGTAGTCATTTCTGCAACGACACCTGTCCATTGGGAACTTGTCTGAGACAACCAAACAGGTTTCAAACAAGCCGCCAAACAGCTGTCAGATGATAAAGAATTTTGATCATTACTGACCTGAACACACTCAAACTAGAGACCTAGCGATGAAAGATGTCTCCTGTTTCCAAGTCCCCAGAGCCATAGAGTTCCTCAGAATACTGATACAATTCTGTTTGAACACAGCTTTTCAGGAAGTGGCTAAAACAGCACTCAAGTCTTAACAAACATCAGAAGAGATCTGAAGTCAAAAGACATTAGCTAGACAGTAAGTCACCGTCTGCTCTACTCACACCATTACAACTTTAACAGCCTGGCAGTATCAGCCAGCTTTTTGACTGTACCCACAAAAAGCCATGTTTTGCAGAGAGGATTCAGCTTTTGGAAGTACATGCCAGGCAGATAGTAGTGACAGCAAAAGCCATGGCTAAAAAGTTGCAAAAATCACTCCAACAGTAAAACAACTAGCTAGAGAAATTCTTTTGTTGGTTTACCTTAAGCAGAAGTGGATATTTGCAAATTCGCTGAATTGGCGTCAGCAGATAACCCTCCAGTGGAATGTCTGTTGTCTTTCTGCCTCCCAAAAGCATACAACTCTATAATCAAAAAAGGAAACAAATGTTAACCCAGACACAACACTTTCACATGCTCTTGACACGATTTTCTGTTTCTATAATACATATTATGGTCACAAAGAACTTTGCCACTCCTAAGATAAAGGAAATGAGACTTCATTCACCACTGAAATATGGCCATCAAGTTAAGCCTGATTCTCTGCGAATCAGCAAAAGAAAAATCACTGTGGATAACAGTGGCTGTATAGAAAGGTCTCTTCTCAAAGGAATGTTATACAGCTGGTGACTCAAAAAAAATGTCATAATACCATGACAATCAGCAAAACCTAGATGCACCATTACCTAAAGGAATCCAACCTACCCCCACAATCAACATGGCCATTTGTCTTCATCCACTATGCAAAGTTTGCACTATTGCTCCAGAAAACTCAAAGGCTAAAATAAAACATACTAACTAGGAGTCATGTAATTAACTCTAGGCCAGTGTCTGTGTTTGAAGGAAATCAAATATAGCTCTGAAATAAGTGAGTCATCTGCATCACATCCACCAATTCTCTGGCAAAACATTATGTCTAAGCCCAGCTGGACAAACAGCATGGGTGCTCTGGCTGGCTAAACACTGCAAATGTAGCTCTGAACCAGTCACAGTGCATGATGCTGCTTGCCCAGCAAAGAAGTTACAGGACGTGCAGGCAAAGCCGCTACATGGAAAGGAGAACGCTGATGCAAGAGGCGATGACACTTAGGGAAACCAGATTTCAGTAATTCTAATGCTCAAAAAAAAAAAAAAATCCACTGTTTCAACATTAACTATTCTTGGAGCCCTGTGGTTTCCAGACAAAGGTGAAGGGCATTTCTGTACCCAGGACAGTGACTACTCTTCCAGTGTTGCTTGAACATAGTAAGAAAGGTGACAATATAAACCCTTGAGAAATATTGGACCAATACACCAAAGAAACAGAAGTCCAAACAGATTTTAGGTTAAGGAACAGATGCAGTGACTGATCAACCCTTGCAATACTCACATAAAAGTTCTCACACCTTTGGAGGGGCATTCTGGGAGAATCATTTCACAGATAAATTTGTGCACACTACAAGAAATGTTTAATTTCTTAGTACATTATGGAAATTCTCAGGGCTGACATGGAAGGGGAATTTAAGAACTGAGTATGGCATAGAAAAACCTACAGTCCCTGACCTGTCTTTATTTCTTCACAGTAATCTGTAATCTCTGTGTGATAAACAATCATTGACCTATTGTAAGCTTTTTACACACTTCCCTGAAGATGCTGGTTTTGCATGATGCCAGAGGTAGGCAGTTGACTCAGGTGGACTTCAAATCCATCTGAGATAACCTAGTCCTACATTTCTATGTTTGGCCATGAATCTGGACAACTTTGCTCCAAAAATCATCCCAGTTGCAAACCTGTCCTGTCAACAGAAGCTGAAGTTTAAATCAATTTCAGCCAAGATGCGCTTGCTTTGGGGCATCACTGATGACATTTTCCCCTGTGAAATGTGTGCTGTGGCTCAGACACACTCAAATATAGTGGGTTTTTGGCTGTAGTTCAATAATTCTCTTCTTCAAGAAGTGTTCATAGACATCCTACATAAATCTCATTATTCCTAAGTGGTATTTTTACAGACACTTGTCTGTAAAATAACCCTTCCCCAGGGCTATTCTAGATCTGTGGTGTTGGCTACCAGCTCACAATGCTCCCTGTCCAATTTTCCAAGTCTCGGGTGATTCAGTCCTTCCCGTCTCTCCTTTCAGCCCTCCCTCTAGCTCTGGGCTCAAAACTGCCCTTTAACACTTACTGATTTTTCAAACACATTCCCACATTCTGCATTTCAGCAGCTGCGAGGGGGCAATCGGGCCAAATCCATACTCACAAGCAAAGCTTTGTATTTTAATGCAGCTTTCTCTGCATGGTGGCATTATAGCATCGGCTTTAGGAGGGAGTGGATAGGAGACTGAAGGCCTGGAAGAAATTACAACAGCCACAACAAAGAAAAGACTTCAGCACAGTCTCTCCTCCCATAGTTACTGTTATTTTAAAATTCTCTTGGATTCAGGTGCTGCTGCAAGCCACAGCAGACAGTGTGATATCTTTAATGTGCTTCATAATTAGTTTGCCAGCTGCTGCCGGCAACAAAGACAGGAGGTTTTCGCCAATCCAGTGGAAATGCAGAGAACACTTTGGATGTTGGGAAGGATGGTGTTTATATTCACTTTCATTGCTCCTATTTCTCGTTATTTTCCCTCAACAGAAGCATCCAGGGGAGTCCATGAACAGGAATGGCTCATTTGGAGACTCAAACTAATGGTTTAATGGTGTTCATTAAACTCAGACACGATAAAGAGATTCCGAGTACCCAATAGCATACATGTTCCTGCCCCTCCCTCCAAGGCCTATATTTTGTGGCTAAAAGAATGCTCTGCTTGTGACAGGCATTTATGCAGAAGTTTCCTTCTGCTCTACTGTATTAGGAAAGAGCAAGCCTTTGGCAGAAAGGAAAAAACGAGCAGAAAGAAGAGCAGACGGTCCATTGCAAAGCCTTTATTTTTCTTCACAGCATTCACTAAGACAGTAAACTAGCGTGCTGAATTGGTCCCTCACCTACGCATCATCCCCATTCCAAATGCCTTCCCATCCATGGGTAGGAAAACGAGACACCTAAAATCAAGGAGAATTGGGGTGGATGCTGGGAGGAGAAATACGGAAGGAATTAAAAAAAAAAAGAAATAAGAAACCTCAGGCAAAAGGCTCTGTCTGCAGGTTGTTTCTCCTCCCAGCCCAGCCTCCAAAGAAGGCTGTAGGCCACACTCCCTTCCCAACATAGATACTAACACATCATGGGTTGGATGAGGAATTGGGCCATTTTTGAAACAAGCAGCAATGACACCACCAAAAGAATTCATCCAGCCTACGTTTCTTGCCCACAACTGGGCTCCCAGGGAAAATAGTGTCAGAAGCAGGCCACATGTTTCTGGTGGGTCTGCAGATGGCAAATTGGTCAGAGAATTGAGCATGGAACCAGATCCACTGGGAGCTAGTCACAGCCCCACTGATGACTTATTACATTAGTCCTTTCACAATCTTTACTCAACTTTTCTGTTGATTCTTTAAAAAGAAAATATTCCCTGTTTCTAATGGAATTACTCATACCATAGCTGTGCTTAGTTCTGTACTTGAACTCACCAGTGATTTCAATACCCATCCTTCTTGAGTGCTACATAGCTGGAATGAATAATGTCTGCAAAATGCTTCGCATTCCTGGGATACTAAGGGGGTATTATGAGTACAGTACAAAGACAGATCAGTAAGTCAAGAGTGCTAGAGAAGGTGCTTACCAGGAGGAATGCTCTCACTGTTGGGATCTTGTTCAATTCCATTAGCAGTCTGAGTGCTTTCTCGTGGTTGCTACAGTACTCCTCGTACACAAAGAATTTGTCTTTCTGCAAGGGAAAGCATATTAAGTTATAGACTTGGATAAAACTGAAGTGACAATATTGTCTCAGTCTGATACCAAATTCTTTACAAAGGAGTGTGCACACAAGTGGCATTAGGGTTGCATTTTACACGAAGTGAATGATACTCCCCAAATGTGAATAATGTATAAAGGTGTTCCACTAATTCCAAACTTACTCTTGTAAATTAGCATCAGCTTTTGAGCACAGATCTCTCCAGCGCTTTTCCTTTTAATGCATGGCTGAAATAATATATCCTTTGCTGAAATAATGGATTTTGCTATCTCAGGGACACTCACGTATGTGTTAAGATATTCCAGCAGAGTAGACAGGAGCAAAGTAAAGGCAGGAACAAGGGGGACATAAGCGGGACTGACATTTCGGAGCTGTGCTATTACTGCTGCAGGAAGAGGAAACAGAGATGGCTGGGAAGAACCAAGGACTGGAACATGTCAGAGGGGAACTATGGCACGTAGAGCAACCAGCTGGAAATCCCCTGCCTTGCAGGGCTGAGGGGGAAAACACCAGTGAATTGACAAATTCACTTCGTGTTCTGAAACACAAAGTGATGCATCAGCTGCCCACAACAGCTCTTCTGAATGGAAGCATTTCATTGAACATATACAAAATATCCAACAGACCATGGAAATGAAAGGAGGAGAAAGGTAGCTTTATGACTAGATTGAGTTAATTGGAGTGGATCATGTCATACCCACCACCACCTGTAGTGGAATGAAATCCCTGGTCAAGAACCAAGGGAAAACTGGCAGTACTCAGTTCTGCTTTACTGATCTTCAGAGCCAAAAACAGTGCATCTTCTTATAATGAACATTACCAGAGTCCACAGCAAACATCTGCAAACACTATGAAGTGATTCACAAAAGAAGCAATAACAACTATTTCCACGCCTTAGTGGACCAGGCAAGGAGGTGAGTCGATCCTTTCAAGGCTGCTGGGAAGGGCTGAACTTTTAGCAGCTATGCTACGAGATCTCAGCATTGTGTTCACTGGAATAAAAGGAGGTCAAGAGGCTGCATTAGGCTTCAGTCAGGTTAAATGGTTCAGAAGCTAAAAGCACCCAACATTTATCGGGTGCTTCTCATAATAGTAGCTTCTCTCCTGGTTCAGCTAAGCCACAGTGAAGTACCATGCAGAGGTACACAGAAAGCTACTTTGCATATTAAAAGCAATTTAGCTGGGTTAGGGATAATGCACAAGACCTTGCAGAGCTAGCATCTCGGGGCATCATGCCATGTAGACAATGCCCTGCGGAGTTTGTTGTGGTGTTCACATCAACTTTCTATTTAGGATCCTAGCATGAAAATATTCTCCCTGAACTAACTCATCTCTCCAGAACTTGGAAGTTAATTTTCTGAGTTTTGATAGGCCTCCCGGCACTCTTCAGGAGACATGGAGCGCCCTGTGCTAGCTCCTGATGAGATACCTGCAGTCTGGCTACCTCTAAGAGAGCTTAGAGTGATCGAACCAAAAACTACTGCCAACTGAAGGAGTTAAGTAACACAAAGCCCTGGGAACACAGCTGTACTCATCAGGCATTCCCGTCACTATTGTCACATGGAAAAGAAATTGTGTTTACATTAGTTTAGGAGAAGCATTTGACATTCTGGTCAGATGCTCAATGGTTAGACGTACATGCTCAGAGACTGAAAAGCACTTTTAGATTTATTTGTTTTAACTAACAATGTGGTGACTTTTATTTTCCCCTCCTCATGCCTCCAAAGGAAGAACTGACAATAAAAAGATGCATTTCCAAACACAGCAACAATGGTACAAAGCAAATAAAACAACGGCCACAAAGTGCGGTGCAAAGAGCTGGAACACAGTTGTTCAAGACATCCTTCATCTACAGCTGTTCATATTGCTCTAATACTGGGAAGCTAGAAAGAAACAAAGGCTTCTGACCACCAGATGCAGGAAAAGGCAGGATTGAATCCATAGCACAATAGAAAAGAGGCAGACAGACCCAGAATTGTTTTTATCCTTAACATGGAGAGTTGCAGAGAGAGGACAGATTTATGAGTTTCCCCTACATTTCCTCCCCTCCCCTCAGCTCCCTGGATGCACACAAGCAGCATGCGTGAAACTAAAAATAGCAACCATTAAGACAACAGCATCCAGTGCATCAATGCACACAAAATGTCATTGCTCAGGTTTCTGACTACAGCTCCAAATGTCTGGAGTTTTGGGAGGTTATATTTAGATCATGACAAAATCCCTTTGCTGAACTCAAAACAGTACAATAATTATACACACACCAGAGTGCTTTCATCAAGTCTTTCCCATCTGTCCCTCATGCATGAGACCCACAAATATGACAACTATGTTTTAAATTACTCAGTGTCTGAAGTGTTTAATTTCCTCTCTGGGTGACATTCAGTCCTGGACTCTCCCATCCCCTAGTGAGGAAATTATCAGTTACATAATTACAGATGTTAGCCCAGGAATTGGGAACCTACAGTTACTCTATATTAAAGTGCAATTATGGTCAGAGAAGTGACCACACAAAAATGGCACCTTCTTATTCAGCAAATCTGCTGGATACACAGATAGACCTTCTGGTTTTGGTGACAAAAATAAGTCTATAACATTCTTAGTTTGGTTAAATATTTAAATAAATAGTTTATTTTTCATATATGTTATTTGGGGTCTGGTAGAACAGCCCACAAATTAGTGCAAATTTGAAAATAGTTTTGGCTAGAAAATTTATGGAAGACATTTGGTAAACTGCAATCATGTTATTTGGATGTATTTTTAATGAGGCATGACATTTTCTTCTTTCAAAGCAAGCTAAAATCAGTTTTGTCAACATGAAAAGCCTAAACAAAAGAGATTTCATTCTGAACAAAACAAAATCCCTGATGACTTAAGCAGTAAAACTGATCACTCATGCAGCATTGCTCCTAAAAATGAGATGAAAACATTTCACTTGAACAAGCTTATTTTATAGCTACGAGGTTACCAAAGCTCTACCAGTATGACAGTAAAAGAAATCAAGCACCAGTCAATCCTCTGCCCTTCTGCTATGCAGTCTTATGTTTTCATCACCAGTAGAAGAAAGCCTATATTGACGAGGTGTGATTATTCAAAGTTCAGTGTATACGTTCTCTTTGATGTTAAAGATCTGTTCTACATGTCATGTTTTTTTTCAGTCAGCAGATTTAATTTTGAATTAACATTTACGTGAGTTCGGTATGACCATAACAGAAAGTAAAGAACAACAACTCTTTAAAAAATTCCAGTACCTAGCATCAGACAATGGACTTTTCATGATCTTCTGATCAAATAGAATACACCAGGGCAAACAAGGTCTGTCTCCCAGAACAAAATTGCTTTTCACAGCTGAATAACAGAGCAAGCATATTTCATCATTTGTTAAAATACTTCCAAAAGTCAATGTGCATTAGTTGCAGTGAAAAAGTATAGCTCTTTTGGAGCCACTGCAATATTGGCTTATTTCAGGTATTACCCAAGATCTGAATCCTTCCAAGCTGGAGATCGGGGAGGATGTCCTAGCATTAATCTAAATGGATCAATCATGATCCTAGAGGCTTAATTACGACTAAAAGTGGCATCCTGTTTTTGAGCATGGGTGGACTGCTGTTGAGCTAGGCTATTCTAGGCCAAGGTAAACCATGAAAATAGTCAAGTCTATAGATATTAGAAGAAATTTAGGATACACAGATCTCATCAACAGGACCCAAACACTATTCTGGTGGATCTCACCATGGGGAATCTGGAAACGTCTGTCAGAGGTGTGTAATACAAGGAAACTAGAGAAGAAATGCCCTCTGAGAAACTCTGTGTCTGAAAAAAAAAAAATGGTGCTTCAAACATTCTCAAACTCTTCTCTAAATTTATGAGCACTTTTAACATTGAGCTTCTGTACCTATGAATTTAGAACTATAATATATAATAGGTACCTATGTACCTATTATGTACTCTATGAGAGTACCTATGCTAACATCTGGCTGCTGACAAGGATGGGTTTTATAAGCTGAACTGGGAATGACCTTGCCAGGTGATCATGATAGAAGATACACTGATATGTTCAAGATTCACAGGCCTTATGTCATTTCCTCGCTGCAGACTCCCTGAGGATACACTGTGATTTGATGATAATGGGGAAAAAAAGCACTGAGGGCATTTTTTTCAGCACTTCTTTTTTTTTTTAAAGCACATTACAATACGAGAACCTTAGGCAAAATGAAAAAAAAAGAAAGTAAAGAAGTATCACCCACATTTTCCTTGGGTAAACAGGCTAATGACATGCTCTGTCTCTCTCAAAAACAAAACAACACAACACATTCTTCAGCCATGTTGCAGGAGTGCATCACTAGAAGAGAACAGCTAGCTTTTTCTCCAGGAAACCTCAAGTGTACTGCAAGGGCTTCTTGTGGTAGCAAAGTACTGTACACAATTTCAAAAAAAATGGTTTCAGCATCATGGAAATGCCTTCACGAACAACTGTTTCTGAGGCGCAGTTTTGAGGGTTTTGTTTGTTTGGTTGTTATTTTCTGTGAATGCTTCTGCTTCACCAGAACAACCCCAATAAGGGAAATGGAGCTTTGGAAACCTGATCAGAGAGGAACTCAAGACTCACTCTGAACCACAGTTGCTGCTAGCATCTCCTGCTGGAGACTCACTATGGAAGCCTGCACTGTGAGAGGGGACAAATCCCACATCCCTCACTCCCACATACCTACGGCAAGGCTATTCTAAAACCTAGGCATAGTCTGAACACAAGGACAGATCATTTCCTCTTTTCTTGATAACCTGCTGTTGACTCTCCCCTGCTCAGTCCTGAGGTGCCACAAAGCTTCTAATGTTATTCCTACACTTCCTTAGGGTCCTTATTGATGAGACCAGCTTCTTCCATATATTCTGAATTGAAAGATGTTTGACTTCCACCTGCATAAGCTACAGGTTTTCTTTCCTACGGGACTGTGAAATGGTTGATGTACACGTTATTTGCAATGCAGTCCACAGACTACAGTGTAAACTGATCTCAGTGAAATGGCCTCTGTTGGAAGACAAATTCTTACCAGCACTCATCTCTATGCATTATAGTTTCATAATTCCTGCTTTGTTGCGTGTTTGAGAAATAAGAAACATTCAATTACATAATTATTAAATTCTGCAGGAATAAAGTTACAAAATGCTATGTTCATGAACAAGAAGATATTGCCAATGACTACATGTACCAGGCTTGAATTCAGTCAAACTACAAGATATTAACATTTCTGGCTAGTCAGTGCCACCCCGAAACACAGTGGACAATCTGACAGCATCACTCAAGACACACTTGCTAATGAGTACTAATATGTTAGTACAGGACACCTTGTTGGTGGGCAATGATTCTAGCCGGTATTCAAGTCTTTAACTGAGTACATCAGTATGTTCTTCAGCAGCTGACAGTCAGTCCTTATAGATGACACAATTTTGGGGCACTGTTTCAATACACATTCCACTATTATTTTAATTGTCACAACATAAATAAAATTTATAATTGGTAAAGCTCTATAAGTCAAGAATGGCTGTATAACCGCTGTCCACTCAAGCCCAATGAACTGTGAAAGCATGAATTATAACTATGGAAGTGTAATACAACATATTTTGATGGGAAGTTGGCCTGTGGCTTAATGCAGTTAATAAGAATTTGAAGAAATGGCTATTACGTATATACTTTCTAATTTTTCAGACATCTCAGGAGGGCAGCTGCATGCAAAAAAATCCATAGCTTTGAATTATTATACTTGTAAATCAGTAAATCAGCATTTAAATGAGTCCAGCTTGTGACTGGGTGTATGCAATAATTGATCTTGCATACACAATCAGTGCATACTCTATGTTCATATTAGTTTGCAATAATAAGCAGCAAATTATAATGAGAGAAGCAGTGGTTCTCTGACTTCCATGATTCCCTCACTTCCAATTCCATAGTTCCATGGTCCCTATTTATAGGTTTGTGCTTTCCAGGTCACCTAGCAGTACCAATGTGACTGGCACGCATAATTGTATTATGAATGTATTAGGAGAACAAATAATAAAACAATCAGGCATAAAGTCAGATGACACAAAAGTAACCTGTCAAAATGTTTTGAATAACCTGGAACTGTCAGAGTGTACCACAACTACTTTGCATTTTGTGGCTGTGGCATTCTTAAGCTATCGTTGAGTCTAAAAGCCAAATTTTCTATATTTTTCAGCTACAGAAATCAGGAATTCATTTATTCCATAGTAAAAGGTAGTATATGGTAACTCGTACTGTATTTCAGCAAGTGCAAGATAAGCTATCTCATGTTACATTTCATTTACTGAATGATACATGTATGCACAGACACTAACTACTGTAGATGAGGTACAGTCTTTTGTTTTCAATTTTTGTCTTCATGGGTTTCCAATATTATTAAGTACAAAAATATTAATTTATTTGACATCATGCTGCTTTTCTGAAATATTTGGAACCAAAGTAGATGAATTCTCAGCAATAAGTGTGATCAGCTGTGTGAGGGGGAGAAAAAAGGAAAAAAAATATTCAATGGGAAAAGAAAGAGTTTCTAAAAATACCTCGTTGTTTAGCTGAGTTTGATGTGGCTTCCATTGTTCTAACCTCATTCACAAGTTTTTTCCCACCCTAACTTCAACTTTCATACAAGACACACATTGTCACAGTATTGCTACAAGCCATAGAGATTAGGGCTAGTTAAGGGGCATGGGAGCTTATGACAGGAAACTGCATTTTCAGATAGTGTTAAGTCATTGTACTTACAAATTTTAAGAAAACATTTCCCAGTTCATGCTGAGACTGAGGTTCTGGTTGTAAACAAAATTCCAGAGCAGCCAGGAACTCCTTGTGAACGCCAAGAATGTCTTCGATGTTAGAAAATAAGATCTGAAATACATAAAGAGAAATCCAACGCTAGCTGTTAATAAAACACTCTCAGGTATATTAGAGTAATAGCACCAAAATACTGTGGTTCTAGACCTACTGGTGAAAAGATCTAAAGCACAGATAGTAACTGGTAACGAAGGAATTACATTGTATTTGCCCCATTCCTGGCCTCCTATGGAAAATCTTTATTGCTACTGATGTACCTGCTGTAAATGAAGGTTATCTTTCCAGGCACCTGAGCATGATAAATGTGAACAATCCCTTTCAAGTCTACAGAAAGTCTCCTATGAGACCAAACAGGTGAATGGAATTGCAAGGACCAAAGTGACTTTGCAGGAGATAGAAGCAGGAAGTCATTTGCCTTTCCTTCCCACACATTATAAAGCATTTCCTAGAAGAAAGGGACATGAAGCTAGCACTCACAGAGATGTACCTGTACATCAGAAACCAAATCTCTGCAACACGTGAGCTAGCATTTCACTGACAGGAGCACAGAATAGTGTAAAATATTTCCAAACCACAAGAGCAGAGTTTTAGAGTTCCCTTTCACCACTCTCAGTGACTGTAAAAGACATTTGTAGTGGCAGAGAGGCCCTTAGCTTAGATGTGCACTAAAAAGAGATTGTGCAATCTCACAGCTAAATGATCCCTAGGAATTTGAATACGTGTATGCTAAGGGAAATAAACTGCCAGGACAAAAGCTGCTATAAACATATAGATATTTATTAGGCTATCATCTTCATAGGAAATACGAAAAGAAAGTGTGAATACATTTATAGAAGATGGGAGATTACCTGCACAGGAGGAGAAACCCTGATGCATGGTGACACTGCTGTCAGTACTGACAGCCACTGGAGGAAAGCCTGACTGGGCAGATCAAAACCTGGAGCCTGCAGTGACATACACATTGCCGACAGCATTTTCCATCACTCTGCTTTAACCATGCTGGTTGCAAAAAGAAGATTTGCTGTGCAGTCAAACCAGATTTCATATTGGAAGCTGCCTCCCATGTCTTGCATGGTCAGTGGGTGTCACTCCTACGAACCCCAAAGACAACAACCTGGCAGAACCAGCCTTCAGCTTCCTGGCAGTTAGTGGGGGAACTGAGTGAGCCTAAGATCTTCTAACAGTTCCTGAAGCACCTTACAGTAACATTAACCTTTTCAGCTTCATGAGCTTTATTATGCAGTGGAATTTATTCAGCAGATGTGACACTAATTCAGCCTGGTGGATGGTGATACAGTAGTAATTAAAAAAAAAAATCTCTAAATTAAGTATAATCATTAAGGACAGGAATGAAAACAGATTCTTGGTTTAAAACCAGTCTCCCTCTGGTTTTGCGGGGATAGACATGACAAGGAATTCAAGGAGCCTTCTGTGCATGTACTCAGATACAACTCTGTATCTTGTGTTATTCAAGGATAGGGAGAGCATTTTTCTCAAACTCCTGCAAGCTGGCTGCATGCACAGAGCACATAGTGTTGTGTTTTCCTTTTCTTTACTCACCTCTGACTTCAGGAATATCAAGGTATGGTAGTCTGCACTATCATGTATGTATACTTGTGTCACGTTGCTCCTTTCTGGCAAAAGGAGCCAGCTCTGGCATAAACTGAAGATTCCAGCACACTACTTGCACCGAGGGGCTCTGAACCCATCAGAAAAGAAAGGACAGGGAGCTAGGACTGTTTCATTGCTTCCAGAAAACTTCCAGTGCAAATTCAAGCAGAGCATATGATGATTATATTGCATGGCTGAAAGTGATGTGATGACACATTAGCCTGTCTGCATGGCTGTGCCAGAAGCTGCGCCAAAAGAGGATGAACAAGGAAGAGGAAAACATCTGTCAAGGATGATTTTCTCCTTCAGGAGCAGTCTTCAGGAGGGTATTTTGTGATCCAAGGAATATCTGTGTAATCTAATAAATTATGTGATGGTCAGGAGAGCTCTGCTTGCAGCAGATTTCACAGGTAATAGGAGTCACATGAAAAATCAAGGCAGCAGAGAGACTTTGGCTGCATTTGCTTTTATATCTGATACACAATTACCCTTGATAAATTTCATGTGAAGGATCTATGTCTGACAGCTTGCATACACCATCAAGTTGTGCTGCCTTCACTGTGCTGTATCAGTAATATGATATCATTGTCCTACTACAAATGCAGCGTGATGCTAACATATCAATAGTTATTCCCACATAAGGCAGCAAATAAACTGAAACAACAT
Source organism: Cygnus olor (assembly GCF_009769625.2). Classification (NCBI taxonomy): domain Eukaryota; kingdom Metazoa; phylum Chordata; class Aves; order Anseriformes; family Anatidae; genus Cygnus; species Cygnus olor. Next base: position 7,020,421 of record NC_049184.1, read on the forward strand.
TGATGATGTTGCTGCAGCTGTTAGTCACTGGAGTACTGGGCCTTGCGCAGGATTCAGTGTGGCCTCTCTGGAAGAAGATACAGTGGCCAAAGACTACTGAAAACTTCACTAATCAGTGCCAGCTGTAGGAGAAACCCATAAAAACAGTATTGGGAGCCATAACCCATGTTACCCTAAAAAGTACTTTTTCCTTTTGTTTAGAGGTAGGTGACTGCCAGAATACCCTGGATTTTCCTCTAGACATTTCTGCTGCATGAAGAAAGAGAGGAAAAGACAGGGTTCTCTTTACATAAGCTACCAAACCATTTATGTACTCTCTGCTACCACCTTTTCTGCTGCCACCCACCTCACGGCTCCCTGATGACCCAAGATATATAGTATGAGCAGGCAGAGCTATCAGAAGTCCCAACACAGCCTCGCTTGTCCTGCCTCTACCAGCAAGGATTGGCAGAAGGAAAGAACAACCATCCTTCAACTGCAGGAAAGACAACTGCATTGTTTAGGACGGGAGGAGGAAGGGGGAGAGATAACATTGACTCTGGTCAGAAAAACTGTGCCTTTGTGATTCTATTTCACCAGCAGCAGGCATAGGTCCTTTATTACCAAAGAGTAGCTCTGTTATTGAAAGCTGGGTATTGTAATAATAAGAATTAATGAGGCCTCACAGTGGCCTCACATAGGCACCCGCAGGCAGTTGAGGAATGACACAAAAATGAAGTAGTACTTCCCCAGAGGAATGTGATGGACCTTAGAATACAAATACATTTAATCAGCAGAGAAAATAAGGGCTTTTTTGCATGGGCTATGTGGGCACTGCATCTGAGTGTATAGCAGTCATAATGGTATCTGAAGAATGAGAAAATTAACAGCAACTTTCACCAACCTCTGCAGTTGTTTGTCAAATTGGCAAATGGTTGTGTACATTTACTTCTCCTGCAGAGGTTTCTTGCACACTTCTCTACTCACAGGATCTGTTATCACTAATCACTTGTCTACTTTTCTCTCAGCCGTCCCCAAACTTACTTCAGACTGTAGATGGTGAGCTTCCAGGGAACAGGGACTTCCAAATTTGAAGACAGCAAGAGGCTTAGCTCTACAAATCTGCCAAACCTTCTTACTACCACCCCATGCTGATGCCAGTCAATCAATAATAGCGTATTGCTAGCCCACAGAAAGAATTGCATGATGGAGGCTGGATCCCTGCTAGGATCTCAATACTTCCAGGTGATACTGCTACATAAAATGGAAACACATCAGCTGTAGTAGTGCTGGCCAGTATGATGTACCTATTGTTGCTGCACTCTGCTCCCATTAATGTATAAAGCAAAGACTCTGCTGATGTAGAAGCTACAGGATCAAACGCACGTCCAGTAAGCAAGACTCTGATGGCAGACGCTGAATCCTTTCCCACTGATGCTGAGGTTTCATTTGTGTATATGTACAAAGAAGGTTTTGGTTTCACAAGTATGTGTGTAACAAAGAGGGTTAAGCCAAATTGCTAAAAGAAAGTGTTACTTATTTTTATGAATATAAACCACAACAAAGTCTCCTGTGACAGTACGCAGTAGAGAAGCTAGTACCTCATAGCTCTGTGTCCCATATGCCTTTCCAGTGCAAAATTCATTCAGCAATGTCCTCATGCTAGGGTCTCCCATTCCTCAGTCCTCCCACAGGAGCCCAAATTCCTTCCTACTACAATCCAAAGGAATATTCCTGCCTCCTTCTTATAACACATTTCATTTATAGATTTGGAAGAGACAACAGATGTAAACTGGCTCACTGATTACTGTCAAGCAAAATAGATAGCCACAGCCACTTCATTCCATGCCTTTCCCCTTAAGGGGGCTAAAAAGGTCTCTCTGTCCTCTGTACACCATTTCACAAATCTTGCCAGAAGTTAGTGTTTCTGACAACAGTACACTGTTATCAAATTCTACTGAAATTAACTGGTGGGATGAAAAAATGTTGGAAGATGACAGCTAAACAAATGGGCAAACAGACTGAGAAACCGTCAGCGTGAGCCTCTTTTCCTTTGGAAACCAGTTTAATAATAAGCATCAATAAGACACGAGGATGTTTGTGATATCTATATCCCAGAATCTAGCCTTTCACTATGTATGAAATCCCTATCAAAGAGGAATATGGAAGAAATACCTTAACATTCTCCTCTGTTATGTATTTCTCGGCTTTGTCCACAGCATTCTGGCGGATCCGGTGAAGAAATGCCTGCAGAGAAGAAAAAACAATGTTCAAACATCTTGATATAGTTTTTTTTTTTCACTCCTTTATATTATCCTCTAGTTTCCCATCAGCACAGTGTGGCTGATTACCTTTAAGATTGAATGAATGTAACCATCTACCAAATCACCACCACAGTTCTTAGACTCAGACTTGCATTCAGGATAACACAAAAGACATTTCCTACAACGCTGGGTTTTGCCTGGTGATAAATGTCTTACCTCTGATGAGATTTTTAGACTTAGTTATCTGTTACTACCAACAAACCACAGCAAGGCTCTGTTTATTTTTCCTTTGAGGGTTTCCCCTCTCTCTAAGATGCAGCTGTTTTGACTCTGGGAGGCAGAGTGCCTGATGTACATTAAGACGCATGTCAGTGAAAAGGACCGGGGGGAAAAAAAAGAACTAACAGAAGTACATTCATGCTGCTAGAGCTGAGGTATGTCAGAGCTGTGGACTAGAGTTATGGACACTTTCAACAGACTCGATACTTGGGGAAGGGAAATGAAAATCACCAGACAATGCCTGGGACACATTACCCTCTTTGCCGTTTCATTTGGTTATAAACAGGCAGAACAATGCTAGAACTTTTCACCTAGGCCAGGTTACCCCTTTCCTCAGCTCTGCAAAAGCTTGATTTCAAGTGGCAATCAACAATAAGCCCCAGGCCAGACATAAATGGACAATGATTCCAATACCAGCCTTTAAAAGCTTAATTCTGGCCACTAGAAGTGAGGAGCTACTTGCATTTGCACTGAATATGCCCACAGCACATTTGATCCAGCAGGAAGGATTTAGCAAAGCCTGCTTTGGGGGATTTCTACTTCAAATCTCCCCCTTTTCAGGGACCATTGGCTAAAAGGCTCTTCTTAAGTGAGCGCAGGATCAGCAATGAGATGCAACTACCTGCAGGTGAGACTGAAGGGAAAGCAGTGCAGACAGAACCTGCTCTGATAAACTACAACAGCCATGCACGGGAGGGGAGAGGGCTTTCCTCCCTGTCTCTGTCCATGGCTTCTAACTTGCCTCCCACACAAAGGGTGAGCCCTGGGGAGTACTGTGAGCAAAGAAGGAAGGAACTTGTCTTACCCACCTGAGACAGAGGAGAAACGGGTCAATTCTTTGTATTTATGGTACAAAGCAGCTTTGTTACAGCTTGATAATAATAAAAGGCTTTTAAAAGTTGACTGCTCCTGAGCAATGGTCACATCAGCTGATGCACACTCAGCTTTTTCTTTTTTCCTTCTCCTCTTTTGCCTGTTGGGATTGCCAGCAGCTTACAACCTGATAAGAAGCAATGTCATCGAAACAAACTCAGAGCTTACAGAAGGCCTCTGCCTCTGTTAGTCTGGTTGGAAGACAGCAAGCATGTGCCTCCATCTCATTTTCAGCCCCCAAAAGGGCACATCCCTGTTTCTGATAAGCCATGGCTCTATAACATGTCACCCTACAGAACAGGCACCAATAATAATAATAAAAGATGAGTTAACGAGGCACACAGCCCCTACATTTGTTTGGGGCCCTGGGTTCTCAACCCGCTTTTTTGTGACCAAATTTCCAGGCCTACAAGCACATTCCTCCCCTTGTATTACTAAACAGGAAGGGGATCCTGGCTGGATTCCGGCTAGATATGGAGAATTTGGAGCAGATTGGGTGGACTGAAGTCTGAAAGCCAGATTCCTGCAGTAAAGGAACAGGACTTGTGCCAGTGGCAGAAAGGCCGTTTGATAACAGCCAGCCCAGACACCTTGCCACTAACCTGGCCAGGAACTGCTGCTATGCGAATGCGCTGCCCAGCATCTTGGAAAACTCAGGAAGCGTCTGAAATGAAGTGTTCAGCGGGATGACTAATGGCAGGAGGGTTGACAGGAATAGCTGTTGCCCTCCCACTTCACTGCTGGGTGCAATACCTGAGCATTAAGAGTCAGGCATCCGATTGATGTGAGGTAGCAAGTCATACTGAAGTCGCTTATTCGCAAAAGATAAGCCAATCAGTGACTCTTCCTTGCTTTAATCACATCTGTTTGGAGACAACAAATCCAATTGGAACGATTAATTAATCTAGACAATTAGCAGTTCCACTGGTGACTAATATTTACCTGCATATGAGTCTCAGTATGTTGGGTCTAATAATAGAAAGATGGTAAACAGAAGTGCAAATCACATTAACTGTTACAGGCCAGTCAATAAAAAAGCAGAGTCTGTGTTAATCTAAAAAACAGCTTTGCTGTGATGCTTGTCTGAAAAGATCATTTAACAGGAGCGTGAGAAATGGAGAAAGGGAGAGCAAGAAAAAAAAATGAGAAAGGCACAGAAGAGAGAATAGAAAGTACGAAATACTTAACAGGGAAAGAGGCAGTCAACTTACTAGTTAGTTTATCAGATCTTCTACAAGCCTCTGATTTGTCTTGACGTGCACAAGCAGCAATCTCTCCAGTAACATTAAAAACAAGAGAGCTACACGAGATTTTTGCCCTAGAAATTTAGCAGTATACTTTCCAAAATGCAGCCCCAAAAAATCTAAGCTTACTGGACGCAGCACTATTTGTTCCCCAGCTTTCAATACCTTTTCATCTGCAAACAGAGTCTTTTGCAGCACGGTCACTCAAATTAAAAGCATGATAAATGCAGCCTACTAAACAGCAGCTCGTGGAGCTAATGTTGTGTGCCCTGTTCACATGACAACACCACTTCCCTTCCAAACTGCTTCGAGCTTGGAAAAGCAGCCCTTTTCCCAGAGATGTTGTTCAGACATTTAGGTCAGCGTTTTCCAAACATCAAGCTATTTTGGTGCTACTGGTTTTATACTGGGCCCCAGACTCTTCTGTATCAAAACCATCCCTCCCTCCACCTGGTGACAGCCTCTAAGGCCCGCTACACAAGCAGAGCGCAGCTCTCTTTGGGGAACACAGCTACAGGGAGTGGTATAAACTTTTATTAGACCAAGTGATTTATCTGGAAAATCAGACAGGTATTTAGGGCAGGACGTGACAAAGGGGAGGACGAGGAACTTTAGCAACTTGCCATGCCCATATCTCGTTTATATTCCAAAACATACTGTTTAATTAAAGAGTAAATACGTGAAGGGATAGGAGCTTTTCTGGTTATTTTTAATGTTGTAGAGTCAAGTGCTGCCTGCTCCCTCCTAGGATACAGCAGAATGACCATGAGCATCTTTCCTCCACAACCAAAATCAAAACCCTCTACCACAACATGCTATCATTTTCCTACATTTACAGATTAGCATGAATTCAGGGAAGGATAGCAGCTTATGATACAAACTTCACTAAAACAGCTATGACGTATCGGATGGGTAATACGCTGTTGAAGAGCTAGAGAGATGAATAGGTAACAGAAGTTGGCCTTCTACCTGCCCGTACGCTGGTCATGACTGATATAAGGTTAAAAATTTCACCAAAAAACCCAGCAGATAGGATGGCAGAAAAAAATGACTTTTTTTTTTAATCCCCGCAGTTGTTGATTTTGCTCTCTTGCCATTTGTAGTGTTTTGCCGTGCTCACGCTGGGCAGACCCAGGACTCTGAGCTACCCAAGCTGTACAGAGGGCTACTGCTTCCGCATCAGAAGGGACCAGTACGGCCCATGGCTCCATAACAAAAACATGCAGGGAAAAAATGGGAAAGCAGGCCGGTAGATTTTCATTCTCCTGACAAAGCCCTGCGAAGGTCTCATCTTCCATGTGTGCATGCTAATCATTAGGAAAACAGCCCACAGAGGATTTGTTTTTGTTTAAAATTCTGCTGCTGCATCAACATAACATTTATTTGTGCACTGTGACTTGTTGCCCTAGAGATCTGCCGCTTCCAAACTCAGCAGGCCATGTCTGATGGCCCCTCATGTCATGCATAAACACAGCTCAGAGTTTGTCTTACAGCACAATGCTTTGCGGAATTCAAGGAAATCTATAACAAATTAGAAGGAGCAGGGTGAGGAGCTTCCTTTCTGCGCTATGGTGTATTGGGTGAGTTCATAATGACTGAAAAATAGCATTCTTCTTCCAACAAAGAGTAAGAGACACATTACAAGTCTAGAATGCGATTTAGGTACAAAACTTCATTTCACCAAATAAGCATTTCTAACGGCCCCTTCTTCTTAAAGAGGTTTCATTCTCCAGTTCTTTATCCTTAAAACCCACGGCTGCAATGAAACCTTGTTGCTTGGGGTGTCTTTGCTCCATATCTCTGAACCAAAAAACCATGAAGCACAATTCCAGGAAAAAGTCTGCTAACTGAGAGTTGTTCTCACATGGAAGCCTGAATCAGCTGGGATTTGTCTCAAATGCTTTTCAAGTGGCCCTTGTTAAACTTTGACTTGCAGTCTTAACTTCATTACAGAAAATGAGTGTTTAGCACCTTCCATCTAGCATAAGTAACGCATGGCAAATCCCGGGGACGAGGCTGCAAGAGTTTGCTCGGGCCTCTTCTCAAGGGGACACTTCCTCAAACGTTTGGACAGGCTGGGAGATTTCTCATCGAACAGCAAGGCAGGCACACCGTGCATAACCCAGAGGGAAACGAAAGGAGAACAGAAAAAGTGATGAGGCAATGGCGAGCATATCCAAAAGGATTTCAGCCAGAGCCGAAAGCACAATCCTGTGAAACCTGTGTTCTGAACAGGGGGCTGCAATTGCATCTTGTCCTTGATAGAAAAGTGACAGACAACTTCGTTAGACCCATTAGTGATCAGCACTGAAAACACCACAGGGATCCATATGTACCTAGTACGTTCGGTGTTAAAACAAATACATTGCTTTACACCTTTACACTTGTGCAAACAATTGTTGAAAGCTCCTTGCAAGTGCAGACATTTTGATTCCAAGAAAATGTGCCCCCAGTGAAAAACCACAGAGGTGACGTGAACAATGAATTTCACCATTGGACATCGCTAACCATGCAACCCCAGCATAGGGGATATACACTAATCCGTCTCTGACAACACATAGTAAAATCTGTCAGAGATTTGAACAAGAACTTGCAAGTGTAATTTCACCTTCTTTTTTTAATCACTTGAGTAAATATTGCGACTGAATGTGGCTGTCAGATACGCTTTTGACTCCACTGCAGTACTGATCATGTCCCAGAAAACTCCTTTGTCTTTAGCAAAGCAGCTTGGCAGTCCTGTGGAAACGTGGCTCTACTAAAATAGTCCAATGATTTAAAATGAATTTAAAATGAGTGTTTGCCGAAGCTTGTGTTTTAAGAGCAGGTGCATCCTTGCTCATGCTACTCAATTGTTAGCTTTGAACCTTGCCATCCTGGTCATGTTCTTTTGCTTTCTATCACATGTGCAGCTTCTAAGTTAAAGCTCTACCCAAACGACAGGAAACACAAATATCCTGCATCCTACATGTGAACTGGAGTTGTCACCTGCACTCAAGTCTGAGAGACAATGCAATAGATAACCTCAAAATAACGTAACAATGACTGCATAGGGCTACTTATACAAAATAAACCCCATCGCATCTTCATCATTGTTATCCAGAACAAGTAAGCCTGCATTTCTATAGAAAATTCAGTCTTTCAGCACTTCCTCTTAAGTATGTTGCAACTACCTGAACGCAGATCTTTCACTGCATGCTAGCACAGCTCCGGGTTATTAACCAACTGGGAATCAAGTCATTTCAGCTGGGGGTGGACCTTCTTCAGCTCCGTTGTTCCTGGAGCATCCCGCAGTCCTGCACACTATTAACCAAAATCTGACTTCCATCCTAGAGACAGTTGGATTTTAATGACCGATGAAAGTAATTTTTGTATAAATTCAGACAATTAGTTTTCAAAGATCTCTTGCATTCCTGGACAAAAGCCAGCACACATATGGAGAACTCTGGGTCTGATTCGAGTTTTTCAGTAGCTTCAGTTTCTGTTAGAATAACTTCAGTCAGAAGGAACTCCTTTGACATCACCAGTGTTACACATGTAAAGCGGAGCGAGACTGAAGCGATTCTCCTACTTTTAGGGAACGAATTACTGTACCTTACACTGTAAATTGGCAGTCTGGGATTCACTCATTGCTCTATTGAGATTTCTCTAAGAACACATTTTAAGTTACCAGTATCTGGTAAAGAAAGAAAGAACTTAAGCATCAGATGAGTGCATTATAATGAAATTCTTGCAAAGGATATTTCACTTATGGAGAACATTTTTCTTGAGATCCTTTTGAAACAATGAGGAGCCACAGCTGTGAGAAAGCACTCTGCGAAAAGGAGCTCAGATCTACAGCCAAATGAATTCATCAGCAAACAGCTGAACAGGGACTTGCCTACAAGGCAGAGGTGTTTAGCAAGAGGAAATAGCATCAGAAATATCCTTCATTGCCCTAATTTCAGGCTTCCTGTGTATCAAATTGGCTTTAAAACCTCAAAGCTCATTGGTACGTATTTATTTTTTGATCTATCCCCTGACGAGGAACTAAACTATTAACTAACCAGAAAGATTTCAAGAGAAAAGAAAGTTATGCGCATTATGGAATATTGAACATATTCTCTGCAAATGGTTCAGGCAGCCTGAGCCGTGAGCTTGCAGCATTGCCTATTGCTAAGTAGAAGATAAAACAGACTCTAGAGTACAGTTTTTCAAATGGCACTTCTTTTCCAAAAGTTACTGCCCTTGCATAATCTTGAGCTATGTTACACAAGAAATGAGGTGGACTACTTGTACTAATCACCTATGTTCTGTGAAACTCACGTCACTGCCTTTTGAAAGGAAATATGAAGATTTCTGTCGTCATAACTCTTACTCCCATATTCCTGAGGACACCTTCCTTGGGGAGGACGTGAGCTCCCCTGCCCCAGCTCCATGGCCCACATCCACACTTCCTTCAAGCATTGTCATTGACAATAACAATTAGTTCACACGCAAACACATGGATGTTACAGTGTGAATCATCTCTTTCTACAAAAGACTGCATGACCACTTGCAGAAGTAGACTCTATCCCAGAAGAAACTGCAAAGACCATCACAAAACAAACAGCTTAAGTTGCAAAATCCAGACGTAACATGGGGAGAGATGTTTTGTCTGAGGCATGTTTTCAACAGATTTTATTTTTAATGGTATAGATACATAAGCAATAAATACGTCTACATATATATTACAAAACCTCCACTAACAATGACAACTTAATAATTGTGAATTAAGCACTGATCCTGGCAATCTGAAACCTCGTCTTCCCCACTTCTTAGCCTGACATTCAGTGAATCCTGATAAACACCAAATGAAATACAGGGAAGCATTCAGAAACTCAGCTGTTTAAAATCATAGAAGTATATGTATAAATAAAATGCTCGAATAAACAATCTGGATTATTTCTTTATAGACTACATAAGAGAAGTTCCCCCTGCTTATGTAAACTATATTGCTTCAGATTTCCAAAACCCAAACTGATTTGTCCTTAACCAATCTTACATTTGAAGGCCCATGCAGTTATGTCCATGCCTGGCTGATTTATCTTGCATCCGTCTTGCCATCAAGTGATTTACTGTCTATAACATCGAAGTTAATGAAAAACAGTTGCAAAATGCTGGCATTGCATAGCACTGGGAGTTTCAGTGGTACTCGAGGCAGTCAGACATTCCTATCACTTGTTATTTACTTGGACTCTCTTGACAAGGGTCCACTACAAGAAGGTTTCTGTCAACAAGTTGCCGTGGCTAGGATTCATCTCATCCGCTTGCACCCCCTAGAAGCTGAATCCTACCCTAAGCTGGTGATACAGCTTCTCTCCACAACAGAAAACAACAGGCAGGCAACTTCAGACAATGAGTCACTGCACTCTAGGAGTGATGTCTAGGAAGAAAGGCTGAATTACCCTCCAGAAATGCCTTCTCTTTCCAACAAGAGAGCCCGGGTGACAAGTTGAGATCAGACCACCTTCCTCGCCTGTACCAGTCTCACAGCATCTGCAAATGCAAAGTTCCAGAGCAAAAAGTGCAAATGAATCACGTCTAAAAGCAAACCAGTGACTGCATGTCTCAGCACGGGTGCACAGGAACACTGTGGGTGCAATGCAAGTGAATACCTGCAAAATTCACGTGCACAGATACTCTCAGCATGGCAGTGTTCTGGGACTCAGCACAATAGAACTGATCTAACTGCACTTCCCAGGAAAAATAAAGTACAAAGAAAGCTCCAAAAATACACCAGGCTGTATCAGTACTGCTGGTGTACTGATGTTTACACCAGAATATTGCAGCAACAAAAAGATGTCAGCCCGAATTCATTCATGCATTGACTGATGAAGGAAGGTGAAACCAAAGGGAAGTGAGAGTGAAATATGTCGCAGTGTTTCTCTCTCCAAAGACAGATCCCTTTCTTAAGGAGGGCTCGCTCTCATTTGAATTACAAAAACCTTTTTTGCGAAGTGAAAGCCAGGCTGGTGCTGCAAAGGAGCCCATTGTCTGCCTTCTACCATTGCACTGACCTCTCCTATGCCCTCCTCCCCTGCCGTCACTAATATTTGCATCTGCAGGCAGGTCTGAAGATCCCAGTTCACTTCAGAGTCCAACAAAAGCTACCTTTTTCACCTTTGAAATCCTTCAGGACTCATTTCTTTGCATCACCTGCACTCTGGCTCTCTCGCCTCCTCTTCATGCTCTCCCTCCTCCCCAACGTGACCACAAATCCCTTCAATTACTGTAGATTAAAATAAAAATTGTCTTCTTTGCAAACCCAGAGCCTAAGGAAGCCCTTCTGTGAGGATCTAACCTTGGATGACTCCAATCCATTTTCAATGTCATCACAAATTATTTGTTTAGATTTTCAAAGGAGCTTAAGAAAGATATGTGCGTAAGTCCTGTAAGCCTTTGAAATACCTTCCCTTTTCTCAGCCTCTTCATGACTTTCTCTTTTTCTACAATCACGATTTTCATCATCTGACTGCACCATGGAACTCTTCAAAAAGCTTTTAGCATGTAGTTTGTCTGAATGGAGTGTTTTATTTCATTTCTCTTTTACGTAGAGGAACAAATCCTGACAAGTCTGTGTCTGCTTAGCCTTTACCTAACAGAAGTTTGCTTCAGGAGCACGTAAACACTGTAAAAAGGCTTCGGCGTCTGACCCATAGAACTTGTATTCATAATGCCCATGGCTGAAAAAAGCCTGCAGACTGCAACCAGTTTCTGACTACTGATAACTCCAACTGCAAAGATGTGAGCAGCACAGGGAACGTTTCATCATCTCGGGTTCTGCACAGCTATTCCTTTTTCAAGGAGGTAAAAGCATCAGAGTGACTGGAAATATCAAGTGGTCCCCAACAGAGATAGCTAAGTTCAGGCAATGAATGTAATTGTAGCAAAGACTGAAGCGTCTTCAGCGAGTAGTTCAAACTTCTGATCTAAGATAAAGAACTTAGATACCAGAAAGAGCGTCCTTTCCCTTTTCTGCTCTCTCTTTTCAGTCACGGTGTCATAACACGTTAAACACTTAATAGACAAAGTTGAAAGTTTTAAAATGAGACCTGGTATCATTAAAGTCCATAGAATTTATTACATTAATTGCAATATAGGCTACAACTTCCCCTGTGCTATCCCCTCAGAAGGTAAGGGTCATAGAGAGCAGATAAAAGCTTACAAAAAACGTTGAGTCTTTTCTTGCATACTTGTTTTCTGCGTAAGTGTAATGAGTTGATCATTGTTAATCTTGCGGCTCTGAAATTTTACTTCAAGTGGATGGATGGTCAAGCAAACAGAACTGCCAAAACCTGCAGGTGTGTGAATCCAGGCAACCTCGCTGACCGGCACGTCGTTGGACCCAGCTGACAGCCCGGCCCTCAATCTTGCAACCAGGTCCGTGGGGTGATACTGAGTAATATCAATTTTCAAGCTTCGATTGAACCTCTAAGCTAACCACCAGACCAGTTCAGCTTACTGCCACCAGGTTCACCGACCATTGTTCCAAATCACACTGTGCATCTACACAGGGCCCAAGTATCATGATCTCAGGTGACCCACAAACTCTGTCTACATTGCAAATGTAACAAGATCCCAGGATCCCATTTCATTAGGAACATTGTGTCCACATCTGGCTGACGTACTTGAATAGCCTCATACGTCAGTTCAGCATCAGGCTTTGGACCTAAATCTTGAGATGGTTTCTATGGGTATATTCTCAAGGAGATGTCTTTCTGATCTTAATTTATGTATACGCATGTGGCTGACAAGCAGGACTGGTGATCCTTGGTGCACTGCGACTTGCACATCCTCAGTTTGAATCAGGTTGTGTATCAAACTCCAAAATGCATGTATAATGTATTCATATTTGAGCATCTCCTTTACGTATGCAAACATTCCAGTGTTCTGAGTGGTGCATTTCCACCACAGCACAGAAGCATTAGGGCACCATTTCTCTAACTTGATTCCTAACTTTAAGAAAACCCAAGACTACAAACTGACTGACCAGTACCTTGCTAACTACCTTGCTAGTTCAGAGCTGAAAAACTATCAAGTAGAATTTCATAACTAGAGACATTTCACCTTATTGAGGTCCTCAGAAGTATTTGCCTGGGATCTGTTTATGCACTTAAAGGTTTCCTATTACTCTGTCTTTACAGCTGAAGTAAAACAGGAAGCACTGAGTCCTGTAGGTGCCTTGGCCAGAAATTCCAGTGAAACCATCCTGATTTCAGGTGTACTGGCCAACAGACTTCAGGCGAGCAGTAACGACTGTGTTTGACAGTCTCCATGCAGGCACACTAGACACAGGTGCAGCCGTGGGTGAGGGTTTCCAAGTTGTCATTTCTTGTTGAGGAGATATCCCAGTATCTGCTCGTGCAGCAGCTGCAGACAGTGCCGGCAGTCAGCTCCCAGCTGCAGCTGTGTCTGTGCTGGCTTGGCCAGGGCTGTAAATACTTTGGGAACTTGTGCTCCTTCATGACTAGCAACTGGGGCTCTGGTACAGCACACAGTGCCTGGATTCCTGGTCCTTAGTGATTGAAATTTCCTGCTGGGAGAAACGGGCTCAAGTGCCTGTGGTGTGAGGGTGAGGACGCAGCTTTCAGCGGAGGAGCAAACTGCACACAAGCCCCTGACGTTCTGGGACTTGCACCACTGGAGCAGAAGAGGAGTAGCTGTCTCTCTGTAGCCTGTGAAAGGTTTGCAAGAACTCCAAATGTACAGAAAAAATGGGGTTTGGTGAGAAGTAGAGGAATCCCAGAAGGAGAAAGGGGGGGAGCAGGGGTAAGAGGAGGGAACTCCCACTGCCTAGAGCCTTTTTTGCTAAAGGGCCACAGATAACACATGCCTCATGCACCTTGGGCAGCTTTTGAGAAGCTAACGGAACGTAAAGGTTATGAATTCCCCACCTCAAAGTTGTCAGTAAGGCTATGCTTATTTGTGAGCTAGAGGATTAACCTACAAGTAACTGGAAGGAAAATGATTCTCAAGGACACGGATTTTTGTCTTCCCCAAGCAAAAGCCACAAGATTGTGACATCATCCCTCTGAAATAAATGAGTTAAAAGTTAAGTCTCCAGTTTATTGTCTTCACTCAAACTGCTGGTTATGCTGTGCTCTACGTCTTCTGGGGAAAAAAATATCACTTGTACATCAGACATGTACGCTTCTATATTTTGACTACATGGTAAATATCTGTATTACAATTATTTCATAGTTCACTAAAGAATAACGCTGGTAAGAGTGAAAGGGTTACAAGTATAGTTCTGGGGAGTAATTCAGGCCAAGTCAAACAGCAGACTTTTTTTTTTTTTTTTAATGTTCAGTAAAAATATTTCTTGTTTATTTGCTTTTTAGTATTTATTTTGCAAACTGCTGGTCCCTCTGGCATGCTCCCTGGCTCCCCACCCTGATGCACAGTTGCTCTTATTTCCACAGCACGGACTACTGCTAGCCTTAGAGTATATTTGAGCTGCAATACTGATCCTGAAATTAGTTTACTTTAAGCTTACTTTGGTCCTGCGAGCAGTCCCTCAAGCGTCTCCACAGCAAAAGTTAGCCGAAACCGACCTCTCCGTACTGAAGGACTGTTTTTGGTATTCAAGCAATCTTGTTTAAGGCCAGCTCTAGTACTGTCTCATTTCACTGAAGATTGTAGCACTGAAGTACACTAAATCATTACCTAATGCCTCCTGCCCCTTCTCTGTTCATCTTGTCATATCTGCAGTTACAATTTATTTTTTTTAATCTTTATCATGTTTTAATATTTGACACCTCTCTTGTCCCAACATAGGACCATTACAAGGTATTTTACAATTAAGGAACCCAAACCATAAATCAGTCAGTGTATGTGATAAACAAGCCACTCAAATACTCAAAACCTGTACGGCCTGAGGACAAGTACACTAACTGGAAAGTTTCACAAATACTGACTTTAGTAAGACTACTTCATAAGGAAACTATTCCCAGCCTCACTTTGTGGTGGGACAACGAGGAGCAGAGAAGGTTACAGCTTATCCAAGGTAACCAACAGAGTCTGGGAAGGAAGCTTCTGATTCCATAGCCTCTGATCAGCTCCCTCCCATCTCTGTAAAGAGTACAGGGAATAAACTTGCAAAAACTACCTAGCACTTGATGTGCCTTTTTTCTCCAAGCACACAGGATTTTTCACTCAACTTTGACTTCCAAAAAAACAGGGAGCATTTCTGTTTCAGGGCAACATGTCAGTAAATATTTCAAAATTTGATTAAACCTAGCTCAATGCTTTTTTTTTTTTTCCCCAAGCTGCACAATGCTTCAAAAACCTTCCTACCCCAGCAAAGAGAAGAACACAGCTTTGGAGCTCTGCTTTGCATGCATTACCCCAGACGGCGCTCACATACACACAGCCGCCGGTTACGCTTACATGTTGAGAAAGCCAGGCTGCACACAGCTGCACCTTGCAAAGGCTGCCTGGCTGCATTTGCAATTATTTACACACAAAAAAAATAAAGAAGAGGAAAAGAGAGCAAGCATCTTTCACATGTTGGTTTAAAAGAGGAATTAGAAAAATTAACCTCACAAGCACATTTTTCGTCACTAGCCCTGACCAGGAACAAACAGTTTAGCTGATGAAGAGCTGCTTGCTAAAAGTACAGCAGCTGATCTGAGCTAGTTTTCCTAACCGAGCCCAATCCAACAGCCTCTGCACCGTTTTTAAAGTGCTCACCATTGGGGTCCTGCTGTTGGTGGGGATGTATGCGATATTTTCCAGCCATCTTTCCTCTACTGGAATAAGAGAGTCGAAGATTGAACTGGACAAGCATGCAGGACAGAATCCTCAATTAATTATGAAACATGACACCAAAATTTTAACCAAACCAAAAATCTTCCTAGGGATCGACAGCATAATTTATGGGGCTTGGATTATTATTAGTTTTTAAACAAACACCACTACATCCCTAAGCTCTACCAAGAAGCCCAAGCCCGCCACAGGGTGGTCTGGTGCTGCCCTCCATCCACACACCACCTCAGAAACACCCGAAGGAAGCTTATTCGTATGTTAGGGCTCCTGCCCAGTTTTACAGACTGGAAATATTTGGGCTGCTCTAAAAAGCACCAGTCTGTGGTGCCTAGCCAGACCTAAATTCTGCACCACATCCAGTACTGTGCAGTAACCTGTCCCATTCCTTCGCAGACAAGTGGAAAACTATGCCATTTTGCCAGGTCAAAGAGCTAGACAGAACACTGTCTAAAAATACCTCCTGTCCTACTGCCCCACGCCAGCCAAAGGGCTGGGTTTCGTAGTTCCCCTTAACTACATTTATTTTGTTGTGACAGCCTCTAGAAAAGCTCCCTCTCACTGTAGCATTTCTTCTCTGCACACATATTCTTGCAGAACACAATCATATCACACACGGTCTAAAACCCCAGCTTCCTCTGAATCAGAGCAAAGAATTAGACCATTATATTTGAAACATAAAGGGGAAGTTGAGAGAGACCGAGAGAAGCTTGCTGGCATGCCCTGAGCTGAATGGCTGCAGCAAGCAGGCTGCCCTCCCTACATCCCGCAGCCTCCAACTCGGTCTGAGCGCTGGGAAGGTCTGGGGAGGACGTACCGGCACTACCTCGGCGCCTCCGAGGATGGACGGTGCTCTGCGTGGCATACAGGCTGCTTCAGATATCATCTTCACTCAGAGCTACTTTGTTTTGTGCTGTGCTAGGAAGGCTGGGTTGAAAATGGGATGATAGTTATGCTTTTAGACTGTGTGCACCCCAGTGCAAAGCTAAAGACGTCGCTTTGGTACCCACTTGCTCTTTCTTTAGAGAGGTGCAAATAGGAACTCCTCCTGAGACTTTCCATCCAATATTTTAATTTTACCAAAAGCAGCTGTGATCAAAACAGTTTGTTCAAAGTACCCTGATGTTTTTAAATGAAAAACAGCTGAAATTTTGAGTTCCCTTCGTCTGAAGTTAACCAAGTTACCTTGCAGGAGTTGTGAAGCAGGCCCTGCTTGTTCAACAAGAGATCTCCCCTTGCACACCTTTCCAAATGCAACCCAGCTTAGCTTTCTGCAGCCTTCCCTTTTCTCAGTAATGCCACAGGTTTGTCCCTTGCACTACAATTCCTAGCAGCTCAGGGCTTACCGCCAGCACAGCCCTCTGAAAACTGTGTTCAGTGCAGGTAGTCAGTGCCTGTAGACCTGGAGCTAGAATTGTGCATGGTTTCGTACCCTCTGCCACATCCAGTCCCGAGTATTACCCCTGCAAGAAAAGGACACTGACGCACCGCCAACGTGCTAGCGCGCTGCCTGGGGCATTTAGCAGGCCATTCATTCAGGCTGCCATCTTCTCCTCGCAAATATTTTCCCCTCAGCTGCCTTTTCATTAAAGGCTGAATAGTAGCACCTACTGTCTAGCCAAGAAATTCACACAAGGAGTTCCCTTTGGAGCGATGCTCCTGCCATTCAGGCTCTGTCAGTGCCGGGGCTCCGCATCCAAGTCCATCATCAGTCACCTCAGATGCTGCTGGCACTGCCTTCCCCAATGACCCATCCCTACCAGCCCGAAGAACAAACCTCCAAATATTCAGCCAAAGACCAGCTCCCCCGCCACCATGCACCAGGCCAAAGCAAATAGCTTATTTAACACTTCATCCTCCCCCCGTTTACACACTGGATTGAATTTAGCCTTTGCAAGAGTCCCAACCGCATCTGTGAACTCAGCTGATTGCCAGTTACCGAGTGCTCGCACATAGCAGGGCTTTTATTTGTAATAAAATATTTAGAGTGGAAAAACACCCCAGAATTTAATAAAAGCAACAGTCTCAGATTGCCAGTGACTTGTGGTGTATCTATTCAGATGCTCGGAATTCCCTACATAAATAAAGTGAGGCTTTCAAGTTCTGCCAATTAAATAAATGCCTGTTTTAACTCAGTTTTGTATTAAAACAGTGATCAATTTTACTTGCACAAAATAAATGTGAGGTCCTGGATTGTAAATAGGCCCCATTTGTGGATGTATTTTCAGTTACTTTCCCTAAATAGCTGACTGTTCACAAGTGGAAGGGGGGGAAGCAACACCCAATTTGCATACCTAAGCACAACAACTCCATAAGGCAACTTAAAGGCAAAATATGCTTACAAAATTACACTTAGACGTGTGGCATTCAAGGTGTTGGCCATCCTCATAGAAAACACAACAGAGATAAAAACAAAAAAATATATTTTTGGGGAATAAGTGTTCCTAAAAGTTACCCTGAAAGCTTATAGAATTGGAAAAAAAAAAAAAAGGCAATAACTTCTGTAGAGTTTGTTTCATGCCTCTTGTGCAGTGAGAAGCCCAAGGACAGAATTCTGAACGCTCCACCAACTATCATCCCAACAAAATATCCTTTATTAAAACCTTTATTTGATCATCTAAACTGTCTTTAAGGGCACTACAGATGGCTGATAAAGCAGAGAGGGAAGTAAGAGCATTCCTCCTCCTCTGCTGCTGCCCAAGTGGATGTGCCTGCTCTGTACTCCAGGGAATCACTCTTCCTGTTTTCCTGTTTCTATCTATTTCAATCCCTGGAAGCTGTCTGTAGTTTTCTCCAGCCCAGGTATTTCAGAAGGAATACAAGCTGGCAGTGAGGTGTAATTCCACAGGCAATCACACCAACCAAACTCCCCCTCTGCATTGCTGCTTACGCAATTGCAGCCGGATTGCAGGCAACGGAGGTAACTCCAACAGCCAAACACTAACCACACAAAAATTAAGTCATTCCCTTACAGCCACCTTAGCTTCCTGAACTGAACATAACCCACTCACCTGAGCGCCATTGGTGGTACTCATAAGCAAGGTAGAAACAAATTAGTTTCAGCTACGATACTCACATTTCTCTTTGGTCTTTCTAAAACTTGCCCTGGATAGCCACACTCCCGCGCTAGAACCACACTGGTCAGGTTAAACCGGGGAGACAGCGAGGACAGGGCTGCAACGCTTGGTCTATTAGATTTGTGTCCTGACTTTAAAGCCTGGCATGGTTCAGTAGGGAAGAGCTGGCCGCTCTGCATACACTGGGCCCTACACCCCAGTCTCGTATTGTGTACACTTTTAGACTGTGAAGTACATAACAGCGACTGAAGGGGTTCGCTGTTACATCCTGTGGCTAACACCCAGCTGGCTGCACATGGGAGGCGTTAACCGAGCAGCAAGTACCTGGTACAAGTACATGGTTGACAGTCAGGGAGGGGGAGGGAACGGGGTTTGTCCCAAAAGTGTTCAAAAGCAAAGACTTGTGGCCTTAAATTCCAGCCTTCTCCATCCACTCAAGTGTACAGAGAGCTGCTTTCAATTCAATACTGTTTTTTTTCCCCATGTTAAAATGATGGCCTTCTTGTCCTGAGCCAAGTAACAGGCAGTTTACTAGTGATGAAGCTACAAAATAACCATGGTATCTGACTCTCAGCAATCTAAGGACCTTCCCTCTACTTACTAAGACATCCCCATCTCATTTGATACAGTGCCACCTGCTTCATTTCCCCCCCTTTACCTTCAAGACACTTAACCGAACCTGGGACAAGTGATACGTGGCTCTGTTGGTCAGAGCCTCGACACCAACATTCCCGATGACACAGGAACAGTCGTGCCGAAGAACAGAGGCTTGCTCTTCTTGTCAGCCACCCAGCAAAGCCAGAAAGTGGGCGATACAAAATACCTGTGCAAACACTGAGAAACCACAGCAGGAGGCAGCACACATACTACGGCGCAGGAAATCTTTGTGCTGCTGTCAGGTTGGGCTGGTTGCATGGGGAGATCTTCAGGTATCCATTCCACAAGCCTGGGTGAGCTACAGGTAAGAAAGCTAGGTGACAAGAGCACCACTTACTTCTGCTGAACTCCCTCAGAATGGGAGAACTTCCTGGAAGAAGGATGAGGAGATGTCACCCACCGTACGGATCAAAAGCAGGCACTCTCTTTCAAAGAGCCAGTCTGCAAAGCCCTCAGCGTGCCAGCACTGCAGCTCAGGCATGGTGCTTGTTTCCTTCAGCAGTACAGAGAAGGCAATGTATAACCTCCTGCATGGGGATTTCTCCCCAACAGCATAAAAATAAGGCTCAGTCTGTGAGGTACAGATGAGAGAGATCCTGACAAGTGTCTCTTAAAAGTCTTCCTGCTTGTTCCCTCCTCTCCTCCCCCCTGTGGATTACTTTCTCTCCCTGCCATGATAAAGGTGTTTTTCTGACTCCGGTGTGTCTGCATGCCAGCAGCATACAAACACAAGTCTGGCAGACCGTTTTGGCATGCGGAGGTGTCACCAAAATACACAGAAGGTGTTAGTTTGAAAAGCCACCTTGGTCAGATGGGAGGATACTAAGGGCCACCATCAGTGCAGCTGCACAGACACTTCATCCAACAGGAATTACACTGCTCTCGCTGTCTGCATTGACTGAGTCAATCTGTTGCTCTTCCTTCCTCGACTCCACGTAATAAAGGATCAATCTGTTTTAAATGCACGTCTTGATTAAATCGGACTCATTCTAAAGAATTAAAAAGTATTGACTCCAGCCTTAAAGGTGACAGCTCCTTTCCTAGTGATGGGATTTCTGGCTCATTATCATAGTGCTAATTTACATAGCTTTCATCACATCCTTCCTGATGCCTTGTCAATTACTGGCTGTAGAGGCAGGCTGATACCTCATCTTTATCTTATCCGTTGCCCCGAAGCTGCCAGCAGTGCTTCTAATTACAGAGGAACAGTCACAAAAGCGAACTTCATCTGCAGGGCACAACTCTTAAAAGAATGACCCGTGCATGCAGGGATGCCAGAAATCTTCTGAGACATAACCCACGGTCCTTGGTCCAAGGTCCTCCTGCACATTATAGCGCTCCTGGCACTTTATGCAGCAGGCAGGGAGATAATGGCAATGGCTGTTCAGAAGCTAGATGATTAATTAGTCCCATACTTATAAAGCCTTCCCATTATTCAGGCATTCCCTTCAAAATTCATTGTTTTTAATTAAATAACATTCAAAATTTTACTACTATAACCAATAACATTAAGCTTTATTCCCTAAATTAAATACAGCAATTTCTATGAGATGCATTTCTTCATCGTGGGTGATGCTGATTTTTTTTTTAGTGTTTTATTTAATAATAATTCCAATTTAATTCAAATAATTCACTTTTGAGATCTGAGTGCTGAAGCCACAAAATACCCACAGGTTATTAAAGAAAAATCTGTTTTAAGTGCTTCTTGGTTCTATCTTTCCTGCAAAAGCTTAATAAATCACCATTCATTTGCAAGGAAGGAGCAGTATGGTTCAAGAAAACCCTATGCAAAACCTTAGAATATTTCAAACCCTCTGGCAAAACAAATAGTCAGGCACGGAAAAAGACGCACTATAGATACTAAAGTCCACTGTTCTCATCAAAATAGCTTCCTGATATCTGTAATGTGTCTTTCACTTTGAAATCACTATCATCAAAAATGGTCTATTAAAGGAGGCACAGCACGGGTAACAATTTCCTTCCCAGAATTCAAACTTCTTTCCTTCAGCCTTTTCCAGACCCAGCAGAGGGAACAATAGAGAATATTGGTGGAGAAATGCAGAGCTGGAAAGAAACAAGGGAGGTGACGAGAAGGCCAGCTTGGCCTTACAAAGGTTCACGCACTGCTTGGTGTACAAACTAGCCCACATCTCAGTGGGATGATTTCAGTCAACCCTTGCTTAACATTTAGTCCATGGCTAAATACTTTCCCAGAAAGTAATTCTGGCTTAGGCCAGAACTAAATGCTGTGTTTGACATGATAAAGAAGAGTAATGAAGGCAATAAGAGCACTGCCCAGGAATGTAATCACACACCAAGCCAAGATTTCTACGCTCCATTGTTTCTTTTTCTCGCTCTTTCATAAACCCCGTTATAATGTCCTTGCATTGGGGTTACAATATGGGATATGATGTTTTACTCTAGCTTAATGGCAAGAGGAAAGCGTATGCATCACTGCTGTAGCAGAAGGAAGTTACCCTCCTGCTGTGACAGCCTCTTGCCAGACCCCACAAGGACAGGAATCACAACACAGGCTGGCTCCGTGGGGTCAGTCCAAGGAGGTCTCTAAAGACAGCAGAAACACTTCACTGCTCTGACTCTTGTAACTCGCTTTACTTCAAGATATGCTCTCAGTTTTAAGGTCTGGCAGGGTCCGTATGCTCTCTTGACTTTGGTGTCTCTTTGCTTTTGGATCTCTAAATTTCATGTCAAACACTCACCTCTTGCTTCTTTTCTGAAAGCCATTTACAACAGGACCTCACTGTCAGGAAGACACTGGAGCACGGCTTGCACGTTAGACCACCAACGCAACTTACAACTGGTTCAAAAGGATTTTGATTTTAGAGAAAACAAAATATCTACAAATTATACCATGGCTTGTATTTCTGTATGAACAACTATGTATGCATATATACAAACATGTATACATCTTCACTTCCTCTGAGCCTCTCTTCAGTTGTCCAAGACTTTTGTTTGGGTAAAGAATTTCACAGGAAGCAGAGAGATTTTTTTCTCATTTGTTTCTCTCCTGAGAGTCCTGCTTATTCTTACCCTTTGTGTTTCTTGTGTATTGTTTCTAGAGACTTGCGCTTCTTAAATCAACATGACTAGCCCACCAGAAAGGAATTACTCACTCCCTGCCAGAATACACAGGATTGTTTAGAGAAAAGTATTTTGGCATTGATTAGAAAGTCATTGTCTTTCAGTGTCAAGGGTTAATTTTTATTGTTCTCCAGTCACAATCTGTTTATAATGTTGTTAAATTTAAACACAGAACTACAAACTAGCAATACATTAATTTAAAACCCACCAATAAACTGTTGCTACCTATCACCGGGAATAAACTACAACCTGCAGTAAATCACTTAACTTCTCCATTTACATTTCCTCGTTTGTAAAAATGGAAGCATCATAATTTTTCTGTGCATCCTCCCTGTGAGAACGTAAACACTAGTTGGATTTAGACAGACCCTATCTGCCCTGTCTCCTACACCAACAAGGAGCAGTTGCTTAAGGAACAGGTAGAAAAAAGAGAACAAGCACACACTGCTTATTGGACCAGCACACTCTCCAAGTCTCCGATCATTTCCAGAGATGACACTCACATCATAACATTTAATAACCATCAGGGCACCTCTTCTCCATTTACTTGGCAGCCAGGTTTGGTGAGCAGGTCAGTTGCTTCCACATGTGAAGCATGGGTGAAATTCTGTCAAGCCAAAGAGACACTAGGTATGCCATGAGGGCGAAAATCTCACCTCTGAGAAAATCTAAATTCAGACTCTATTATTCTGTTTCCTTTACTCAGTGCATCTATGAGCTATTCCCCACTGGGGTTTTTACGTGCTTTCTCTTCTAGTGAAAATACCAGTTTTCCACGAACAGTTTTCCACTTACTGCATAACCATCTTGTTTTTCCACATTTGACCCATTTGGTATATGTAACAGTAAAAGAACACATCCTCAGATACATTTAGAAAACGCTTTTAAACTACATCAAAGCCGTATGAACCATCCTAGCTGGTGAGCAGAGGCTCATTAGAGAAATAGGATAGGAATAAGCTAAATCTTTTACAATCTAAACCCTTCAGAGAAACCATCACCCGACAAGAACTGTCCTGGTGCAGAGCTGCCTCTAACGTCTGACCAACAGAAACGTGAACAGTGCAGAAGAGACACCAGCCTTGTTACCCCTGTTCTGGCAGAATTCATGCTGACTGGAGCACAATGCAGGACAGCAACCACCTGGAGAACTGGGTTGTGGCTGTATAAGCTGGACAAGTGAAAACAGGAACAAATTTGTCACGAACTGTAGCCCCCCAAACTGCAAAGCAGCAGCAGAGCTAGAATTCGGCCCCAACCATTGTAATCATCGAGCTTTTCCAGACTCCAGGGAGTAGTTTCTGTTTTCACTTACTTATATTCTTAAGGGACTGGTTTAAGATACAGATTTTGGAGAAGGTACAAATAAAAGGCCCTCTGGTTTTCATTTCTTCTGGCAAGAGAAAAAGAAACCCAGTAAGGGAACATGAAAACAAGGATCTGAGAACAGAAAACACATCACAGCAATGGATAAAACCTCAGTGTCTAGCTGGGGCAAGGGGTGTCAATAAATGTGCCTCCAGGATAACAGAAGGGAACCAAACCAAGGAAAACACAGAGCTCCTTTTAGCTTCACCAATGAACACACAAGTCCGTCTCCTAGTAATGAGCCCGACTTAAACACGAAGAGCCTTCTATTCCTGACAGTCACCATGGATTTTTCACGGCTATTTAAGCAAATAGTCCTTAGGAAAGAGACGCCTCTCAGAAAGCTGCTTGATGACAATGTGGACGTCAAGCTCCTCAAAACTGTTCCATAATCAGCAAAAGATTAAATCAATCAGCATACATCCTACGATATACCAGAGAAGCATCTACAGCTACTAACAAATACACAAAGTCTTCCTTAAATACTTCCTCCTTGCTATCCCAATCACCAAGAATAATTCTAACTTACATTTTTATTTTTCCATTTTAGTAGCTTCAGGCTGGCAAGCAAAGCTCTCAGAGAGAAAAGACGGCTGAACTGCAAGGCAACAGAAGCTACCTGCCTGAGATGCACAGGGAAACACGGCTTTCCTCCAGGGGAGCTTTCAGTGCTGACTCTCACCTGCCACTGAAGAACTAGGAGCACACTTTAGGAAAAAGAACCTCCACTCTGTGCCACTTTGAGTCAACGCACCATTTGCTGGCAGTCTTCAAATTCAGCAATAACGCAGTGAGAGAGGATCAACACTTTCTAATGGTTTTCCTTTAAACAAACTGCATGTTAACAGATTAAAAAAAAATCATTCACACACTGATGTCAGCTAGCCTCCACTGCACAAGGCATGGAATAAATGGTTCAAAGACACACTCCTCTCCAAAAGCTCACCATGGTGACCAGTAACTCTGGGAATGCTTATGCCAGGTAACACCAGTGAGCCATGCAAGGATGTTTGAAATGCCCAGGCTCACCAGATGAAATTTCAATTGTTGTAGAATCTCTTGCCCTATCTAAATATGCTCCAGAGACAGTTCTGTGACTGGATGAATATCTCACAAGTTAGTCTTTCCATTTCCCGTGTTCTATCACGTTCTGGTTTTGATGGGGTTTGTACAACACGCACTTACAATCGGCTCTTGTAAATCATCTTACAGATCGCTTCTGAACTGGCTTGCATAGACAGGGAAGTGGCAATATTTTCTGCGAAAAACCTAAACTCCAGTATACAAGGCACACAAGAAATGACAGGCCTTGCTGAGATTTACAGCTTTCCTGTGTAAAGCAGATGCTCTTAAAATCACTGGTTCTGCATCACCCTGTGCTCTTCTTGATACCATCACCACGCTAGCTGCTAAAAGCATGAACCAACTGCATTATTTTCTCCAGGAAGGGTACCAGCAGGATAAAGCAGTACAGAACTCCATGAGCATCTTGTTCCACTGTAATGAAGAAATACCTTATCTATGATCTAGGCAGAGAAGAGATAAAAACACGTATCCTTACTCAGAGATAACATCAGCTACTGGAATGACTCCCTACTTTATACTGACACTTAGGGAATTACTTGATCTCCATTATAATGGAAAAAAATTCTGTACGCTTTGGGTATTTCATCAGTACTCAAGTCATTTTATAAAAGCAGTGATCGTGCTCTTACAGCTCCCAGCCCTCTGCAAAGGGGTTTTAAAATAGAAACATGATAACAAAAATAACAATAATAAGTACGTGCTGTTCTTGAAATATGGTATAGAAAGTTAAACCCGTTTGCCAAAATGAACAGTTAAGTCACTCGCATGGACCCTATCAGCCTGATAACTACAAAACAAGAAAGAGGAGTAAAAGCAATCTCTTCCTAGCACATGATACATAACATATCTGTCCCTGTGCAGAAAATCCGGGAAATTTTCTTTTTTTTTTTTTTTTTAATAACTGAGACCCTCTATTCTGAATAGCTGCAAAACATTTTATTCATTGACACAGGACAATCAGATCTGCTGGTCTACAACTTCTGGTTTTACACTTTCATGGCTCTCCACAAGGGTCGTGGTTTTTAACTTGCTGCAAGTTCACTTATCTCTAAGCTTCAGTGCTGCAGACGTAACTCCGGAAATATAGCAACATCACAACAAAGCCACTTAAGAGTTCAAGCAATTGCTAGTCAAATTTGGCAACTGAGAAAGTTCAAAGGCTTTAGCTGGAAGCCATTGGATCTTTGAGTGCTTATTAGGATCTTAAGTCTCTTCAGCTCATCCTGTAAATTTAAAGAATTATCTGTACTCAGGTCTACACTAGTTTAATAAGATGATTAAGTCTTTCACCAAGCCAAACTAGAGTTTCACTGCCTGGGTTATGGAAGAAACTATGGCTAACGCTTTGTAAATGTTTAAGTTGACTGATGTGCTGCTTGGACTTTGGCAAACACTGAGCAACACACGGGCAAGAACATCGTCAGCACTGAGGCCGTGACTCTGTTACAATAACCAAGGGGAAGCAATCACTTCTATCTAGACTTCAAGGCACAATGAAGAAGTATCACATTTTTCAAATGTAGGGGAAGAGGACGGTATTTCCACATTGCTGATTTACAGACGTTTAGTTAAGCAGGTGCAGACCTCTGTGGAGATGCTTTGATTTTTCTGGAAGTATCCTATGTCAGGTTCTAAACTGTTCCCAGTTGATCTAAACTAAACTGCAAACAGCCACTGCTACAAAGATGTTTGCATAAGAGCAGCGATTTGTTTTAAAATCACTTCTCAGGTTACACAAGCACATCTGTTGGCGTAAACAAGGACTAAAGTGAGGCTCTGCGCAGAGAGAGTGGCAGCCAGAGGCTGGGAGGAAGCAAGTCAAGGAAGACATTAGTACTGTTTCATACAGGGCTACATGAAATTAAGGAGAGTCACAGTTGAGCTCTACGCACCCTTTCAATTTCTGCTTCAAGCCACAATGAGAGCACCAAAAGGTGTGAGGCTTTGTCAGACTGACATTTATACAACATTGCCAGGTTCCTTAGATCCGAGATCCTGCTCCAGACCCAGCTTCAGAGCTTGAATCAGCCTGTCCACGTGTGCTGATTGCAACGATGCTGACTCCTCAGCAGCTCCGAGCATGAAAGGTTCAACTCACAGGGTAAAGCCTGGGAAGACATTTAAACAGGAGATGCAGTTTTGCTGCTCAGGTATCAAGTGTGACACTGCTGTCACATAGCAACACAGGGATGGATCCAGCCCTCACTCATAGCAACCATTATATTTGACACTACCTACAAACCCTCTGACAAGAATACATGTTTCCTCATTGTTCCAAAGCTCTTTTGTTATTCATTAAGGACCACACATTCATCAGTCCGTGAAAAAGGGCGTAGCTCTAACATCTGAGGATTCACGAAGCTCTCACTGCTGAATCTCCAGCATTCCCAGGATTTAGGGTATTTAACTAACAAAACGAAAGCATCACAAGTGCCTGGTTGGGCTTTGGACACTTATCTGAAAGCAGGATCTCCGTCTGTGCCAAGGCTAAGGTCTTGTCAGTCTGCCTGGTAATTCAGCAACTCTGCCTTCCCTGACCTAGAGGAATGATGGCACGATCAGGCTGTAAGGCCAGGATTCCTGAGAGCCTGCAGACTTGTTGCCACATTTAACAGCGCTGTGAGAACCGACTTCCCCAGCACTCTCTTCCGTAGGCACCCACTAAGAGGAAACACGAGGAGCTGCAAGTCTCCCGCACAAAGCAAACTAAGCCCTGTTACCCAAGTGTCACATAGCAACATAAGCTGTCACTGACCCAGAAGCATCAATTTTACATCGCTGTAACTACAAGAGATGGAGTTAAGTCTCCCACTGCAAGCAATATTCCTAGCAGTGCTGCTGCACACAAATGTTTACACTGATGGCTTGTGTTTCTCTTAAGTCTTATCAACAAAAATATGCTTGCATCTTCAGTACCCACAAAACAAAGCCACAGGAAATCTGACTACTAAATGCAAGCAAAATTAACAGTGCTCACAGCACTTAAAAGGAGAAGCGTACCTGCTGTTTCAATTGTTATAAATAAGATGAGCAAGTGATCGGTACAGATGTCCCTAGAAAAATGGATTCTGCTTTCAAGAAACAGGATTAAGTTGTTCTGATAATAAAACTGGGACATACAAAATAATGCAGGGATTTTAGTCACAATGCACAACAGCTGACAGAACGTTAAACGCAGTCAAATGCTCATCAGTATTTTCATGATCGAGTACAGTGAATGTAAAAGAATCCTGAAATCAGTATTAAACGTTACATGCAACCCCTACAAGAAGGCAGAACTGGAATGATTAAGGTCTTTGTGTTCCTAAGGAAACCGGCTGCCTCTCACCCCCTTCCTTTCATTAACATCTCCCAGAGAAATGTCAGCTCCAAGTTCTTCCCAAAGCATTCAGCAACACTTGAACCTTGGAAACATGCCTAGAAAGTTGAATCCAGTCCTGATGTGAGGGGTCTCCTTCCCCCAGAGATTTTACATTTGCTTTTATAGAATAAATTCCCTTACCCTGTTAGTGTAAGATACCAGAAGGAGAGAATCAGAGAAATTTTATCACCTCTTCCACAGCAGGCAAGAAGCAGAGTTCCTTTGACCCAGAAGGATGGTGTAATAGCGAGACACTTTAGGTTTTCCCCTTAACACAACAATTCACTGTCCTGGACTGCGACCAACTGCCTGCGCTGCACGGCTTGCTTCTCACACTCTGCTGTCCTAGTTACTACACGAGCATTACAATGTATTAGTTCTGTGCATCACTTGTCTGTAGCAATAACACTGATTTTGCAAAATACAAGGATTAAAAAAGAAACTATGGCCTAACCAGACATTGAAGCAAGTTGCAAAAGCAAATTTGACCTTAAAAGCTGTAGCTCCCTGACAGGCCCGACTTGTACCTCGTCTCCAGAGCGAGAAGAAGAAACGTTCATTCATCCCTCATGTCAGAGCCCATGCCTTGCAGCTAGAGCTAGCCAGTATTTCCACAGATGTGGGATTCTCATTTCATTCATTCAACCTGAAAATAATTAAGATCCGACTTGTCAAGGTATGAAACTCTACTCATTCTTCTACCTAGCAGAAAAGACAAGCTTTTGGGAAAAACACAAATATATAGAAGTAGTATCCCCAGGGTGAGCGCATCCAAAGCTGTATATTGCTAATGCACTTAAAAAGAAATTTGGATTGATTTATAATTATAATCGGAGGCTCTATCAAGAGCTTTGCTCTGTATTGATGCTACTAGTGACTGAGGTTCTTGTAATAAGCAAATGCAGCTGCCCTTGACAATGGACAAGTCTCTTGGGAAGGGATGAGGATTGCGTAATGACATTAATGAGGTTAGTGTAGAACGAAGCCTGAATTCTGTAAAACAAGCAGTGGAGGACACAATGTTTCGCAGAGGATCTGCATGAAAGCACATTCAGTCTCTTTCTCATCTCTGCAAATGCTACAGAAAGCTTTCAGAGTTAGCAGACATTGTCAGGCCTTGAAGTACGTATTTCACGAGAAAGTATGAAACCAGTATAAACTTTTCCATTACGTATTTTTTCACCAGAAAACTGTCTTCACTGAGCAGTGCTGAGACCTCGCTCTTCTATTTGTTTATATATTCACTATGAACCACCAAGTGAAAGTAAAACTGCCAGGACTATTTTTGAGATGCAAAGCTTGTTTCCATGGTAAGAAAAACATTGAAAGGTAAGAAAAACATTGAAAGTCAGTCAGTATTAACGATGATCCATAAATTTTCTTTAATACTCTTAAAGTAGTACTAGTAGAGAACTAAATAACAACATAGATGTCTGAAGCAAATGAAAGTTAGCTTTCTGGTTTAGAAACTGCTGGTCTAGGCTCTTGTTTCTACCTGATTTTCCAGCATCCTGAGCATGCACTTGTTCAGTGACACCACAGATAGATGCTGGACACTGAGTTGCTCTGAAAATCAGGTAGCTACTTACATCTTGGGTTGTTTTTCCTTTCTAATATGGAACACTTTGTATGATTCCGCTCCCAGGGAGCTGGGTTACGTGAGTTATCCTTGTTAGCCACTGCCTCCTGAACAGCTGAGGAGATACTGCTCCCAGCAAACCATGCAGGTCAGGTACCCCCCTTCTGTCACATACCTGAAAAAACATTCATGTTGTTGCCGTTATTAACGGCATCACCAGGGTTAGTGCAGCTAACGGTGCTCCAGCCACCACAGCTTGTAACTACCTCTGCTGCTGTTCGGTGAAGGTGAGCCTGCTGCAGGCAGACTCTCACATAAGCAGCTCTAAATTACTTGCTGCCATTTTTCTGTTTGTTAGTTTTGCTTGTTTTCCTTTTTACTCATGCAGAGGATAAAACGTGGCTTATTTTTTAAACAGAATAGAACCTGATGCTGTGCAGGATGGGACAGGAAGAGAGGGCTATGGCGAGATCCAAGCTCTCACATCCAGTGCTGATACATTAATACGTCACCCAGCACTACTTTAGCTCTCTAAAGGTCCCTGGGGTCTGACTAACTGGACAAGACTTCTTGCTTTGCGTGTCCTTTCTGTTCAGAAGGCCTCTCTGACATACAAGGCAAGGTCCCATGTATTTTTGCTGAGCTATTTTAGGTTCCTTAAGTTGCTGACAAATATATTGAATTTTATATATATATATATATTGCTGTTTTTTCTAGGTGTTAAATTGTTTTTATAAAAGTATCTTTTGAGCAAGAGACCCACTGTTTCTAGCAGAGAACTGGCCTCAGAATCCGTTCATAAATATGACAGCAAATCATCCTTTGAGGAAGCCAGAGATGCTTGTGTCAGTTTATCATGTTGCTTTGTTCACGTTGTGCCTGTACAAAAGCTCCCATTCAAGTGGCTCCCTGTTGTTCACATTCTCTCTGCTTTGCTAAAGCCCATCTCAGCTCATGGGAAATCATTTCCAGAGGAAATCATGGAGGCCCAAAGATCCACAAAATGAATTCGCCTTCATCCTATTGTGTGCATAGGCACGTATTTGCAAGGGCTGCACATACAGAACTGCTCAGCTCAACTTCATATTCCTAAGAACGTTAGACTTTCTTTTTCTTTACCCAGGAGAAAAAAAAATAGAAGAATCAAGGTTACCTACAGAAATGTAAGTTAACTGAGTTGCCTCAATGAGGATTAAAATTCCTTGGACACCATGATCACAATAAGTTTCCATATAAAACTGATTATTTTCCTATAAAGCTTGTGGTACTCACACTTGAGTGGTGCAGTCTTTTGTCACTGAGTCGGCAATGTTCTGGCAGCCAAGAGAATTTGTTTTGTACCAGAACCTTCAGCTGACTACCTTGGCGTTATCCAAACACAGCAAATACTCAGTGATGTTTGTAGCATCATTTACCCAACATTTTACTTTGATCTCTCCGCTCCTTTAGGAATATGGACTCTTCTGCAGTTTGGTTATTGACTGTCTCAGCAGCAAGGCAGTTGCAATTCTCACCTAAGACAATACACACGTGTATAAACAGAAGACACAAGCTAATACAGCCTGCTGCTGTATAGCTGCTAATCAATTTCAACACAGGAAAGAGATAAGTTCATCAGGTGCTTGGAGGTGGTAAAGAATAAATATAATATTCATCTATATAATGATATAAAATATTTTTTTAATTCTTCATCAAGTTGAGTTTAGCTCACTCTAGTAATACCCTATTTTCTTCATCATTTGGCAACTCTTTAAAGGTCCGTGTGGATCACAAATGAGTTCTTCCAAAACAATACTGCTGTAGGTAGCAAAGGTTCAAGTGTGCTGCTACTGCCTGCGTTTGCCCTGCTACAACAGAAGGCCCCATCTCGAGCTGTCAGTCCATCACCTTCACCAGAACTGCAAGGAACTGAAAACAAGGAAGATACCAACAATGTCTGACGGGATACATTTTTCAGACACGCCTAGAACATTATTACAGTGGGAAGAGAAGGAGAGTTACCAGCTGCCTGGCCTGTTAAGTTCTGTCCAATTTCTAATGGCATCACAGTTAATGCTGTGTTTCTTTCCAGTCTTACGCAAGCAGTCATGTGAAGCTCAAGCTTCAACAATGCTGCAGAGGTCAATTTCTAGGCTTGGCTAGAATTACAGTATTTTGTGGAATTTAACACTTCAGGAGAAGATGACACGCTACTGATGCCTGTTAAAACCAAGCCAGATGTTCAGCTTTTAATGCATCACCGCCCTAAATGCATTAACGGGGAACAGTGAGTCCAAAGGCCTTCCAGGATGACTAACATCCACACAGTTACTGCATCACGCCTCAGCTTGCCTCACTGCAGCCACAACCATTCCTCTGAACCAAGCAAAGGAGGGAGTATTTCAGCTCTCACGTTATATTCAGAAAATCACTAGGTCTGATTCCTCTCTACATCAGTCCCATCTGCTCATGGGGTCTTCAAGGACCCCAGGAGAGCTACGCAGGAGGAAGTCGTGGTCTGTGTTCCCCACTGCGTGGCCATCAGCTAGCACACTCACATACAAATAGCAGCCATGGCAGCTTTGCTTCTGCCCA
Organism: Cygnus olor; assembly: GCF_009769625.2. Classification (NCBI taxonomy): domain Eukaryota; kingdom Metazoa; phylum Chordata; class Aves; order Anseriformes; family Anatidae; genus Cygnus; species Cygnus olor. Next base: position 7,052,646 of record NC_049184.1, read on the forward strand.
AAAAGATCAAAACTCTCTGCACAAAACACTCTGAGCTAACTTCAGCTCGACTTCCGAGAGGATAATTTCTACCCAGCCAGCAGAAATACTTTGGATTCTTCTGTGACACACTAGAGGAATTGATCTGAGCCATTAGAGTTCAGCTTCTTTTGCAAAAGGCTACAGCTTGCTTGAGTACGACGACTTTCAGAGATGCCCAAGCTCTGCAGTCAGCTGTCTGCCCCAGCACTCAGCGCAGGGCTCTTCCTTTCGCTCTCAATTATTGCTTTCTAAAACCAGAGCTTAGTTACCTGAGATCTATAGCCCACTGATCAATGCCATCTGACTTGTCCTCTCTCCCTCCTCCTTCAAACTGCTCAATTATTTCACTCTGCATTTCATTTCCACCCGTGTAATGCATTAAGCAGTACTGCTGGGGTTAAACAGTGCAGTATGTGTTGTGGTGGTCTCTCCTTTCCCCATTCTTTCCACCCATGGGAACAGTTTTGGAGTACTTTGGAACCACACCTCTAATTTCGGGTTAGCTTCCCAGGCCACTCCAGCATCCCAACTCTTCTATTTATACCACAGTCTCTGATGTGGCACTAAATATATGCATGTAGGTCTAAAGTGCTTGCACTCTGAGGCCGGTTCCACCCAGCTGCCTGCTTCAGCAATTAGGCGCTGTGATCTCTCTTAGAGGATGACGGAAAGAAAGCAAGGCAAAGGTACTGAGCTGCCTCATAGGCAGCCCCTGTGTCCTAACCCACACACCGATGTACTGCACCCCCTACTGAAGCAGCGCCCTCAGCACCAAATCTGCAATGCCGATGAAGTGCTGAGTATCTACAAGGACATCTGGATTTATCAGCAGAGGTGACACAGAGAGAGCAAGACTGCCAGACACTGCCTCGACACCAGTTCGGAGATGGCATTGTTCCCTGCATGCAGAGTCTGGCCAAGCTGTGAATAATTTCAAGCACAGAGCTCCACAGGGGAGATCACAGCACCTACCAGATAGGCACAGGGCTCTGGGTTTCAGGCCTGTTTTCGTCTGAATTGAATTACTCGCTGCAAGAAATCACAAAGAAAGCCTCCCCCATGCTCAGATGCTGTGAAAAGCAGTTCCTGAAAAATCATTTTTAACCCTTCAGGGTTCAAGGACTTCGGTTTGCCGCAGTAATTAGTCACCCAAAATAGGAAGGAAGGGTGCATTTCCAAAGCTTGTGGCAACAAAAACCTCCAGCTGGCCAGCACCAGGGTGAGCAGCTCCTGAGGAGACTGCCTGCAAGGGCCTTGCCCTGTTCGATGCTCTAAGCCAGAGGTTTCCAACCTGGTGGCCAGGAAGGCTATCGTTCTTTCTGGTCCGGGAAGCGTAGCATTTCCCTTTTCAAGGGACTCCAGTTTTGCTTATGAAGGACCTAGCACTTCCTGGGAAATACTGGCTAAGCTGCTTGTGAACAGCAAACCTGATGCTTCTGGGTAGCCACATTCCTTCCCTCGCATGTTATGGACAGCTAGTTCAGGAAAACAAGGCAAAAACAGATAAGCCATGAGCAAAACCCATGGCAGAGTGCGTACAGGTGCTATTCCATTCAGATCCATTTCTTTTCTCTCACTTCCACTATTCCTAATGGCAGGTATGAAAACAGAAGAGCACTCCCTGTCCATTTCACTGCTGGTTCACCTCCTCCATTGCTTCACTCCCAACTTGCTCCTTCCTTCTAATGCCCCTGTGCAGTTTCTCTGTCATTCTAACACTTGCAAGCATGCATCTGCCCTGCAGAGGGGAGTACTGCAGGCCAGCCAGTACTAAGAAGTAGGTCGTTTGGTTACATATGGTGTGCTGAATTTTGCTTTAAGACTGTCACATGAAGGAATTATTTGAAGTCTTCCTGGGAACCTAGTCTGGTCCAATGAAAGAGGAATACAGAGGAAAAAAAAAAAAGAAGAAAACAAGCTTTTAACCAGAAATGATGAAATCCCAAGAAGTGCAAAATAATCTTTTCTGCTCAGTGACCCAGACTACAGCGTGATTCTCTTGCCGAACTATGGAGCCCAAGAAGTCCCATTTCTTCTTTTGTTGTAGTAATGTGCTGGTTTCACACTGATGGGCAGCTGAACTCCACACCACTCTTGCTCCCTCTCCTCAAAGAGCGGGAAAAATACGATGAAAAAGAGCTCAAAGTTCGAGCTAAGGACAAGGAAATTGCTCACCAATTACCAGCATGGGAAAAACAGGCTCAGCGTAGGGAGATTGCTGTAATTTATTGCCTATTACTAACGGACTAGAGCAATGAGAAGCTAAAAACAAACTAAAACCACCTTCTCTCCATCCACCCTCCTCTACCTCCTCCCCCCAAGCAACACAGGGAAATGGGGGCTGCGGTCAGTCCCTAACGCTTTGCCTGCACGGCTCCTTCTCGGTCCCTCCCTGCCCCTGCTCCACGCGGGGTCCCTCCCACGGGATGCCGTCCTTCCCGAACTGATCCCATGTGGGCTGCCCACAGGCAGCAGCTCTTCAAAAGCTGCTCCCACACGGCTCCGTACCACAGGGTCCATCCCCCAGGAGCAAACTGCTCCAGCACGGGTCCCCCCTGGGTGGGCGGCACCTCCCCCCAGACCCCCTGCTCCTGCGTGGGCTCCTCTCCACGGGCTGCAGCTCCGGCCTGGGGCCTGCTCCTGCGGGGGCTCTCCATGGGCCGCAGCCTCCTCCAGGCCACATCCACCTGCTCCACCGGGGGCTCCTCCACAGGCTGCAGCGTGGAGATCTGCTCCATGTGGGACCCATGGGCTGCAGGGGGACAGCCTGCTCCACCAGGGGCCTCTCCACAGGCCGCAGGGGAACTGCTGCTGCATGCCTGGAGCACCTCCTGCACTGACCTTGGTGGCTGCAGGGCTGCTTCTCTCTATATTTTGTCACTCCTGTCTCCCAGCTCTTGTTATGCAGCAGTTCATTTTCCCTTTTCTTAAATGTGCTCTCCCAGAGGCCCAACCAGCGTTACTCCCTGGCTCAGCTCTGGCCAGCAGCAGGTCCCTTTGGAGCCACCTGGAGCCGGCTCCGATCGGACACGGGGCAGTTTCTGGGCTCTGCTCACAGCAGTCACCCCTGCAGCCCCCCACTACCAAGATCTTGCCACCTGAACCCAATTCAAGCAACCATGAGACCACCTCCCCTTATCAGTAGCTCTGTACTAAAGATCACAGATGAGAGGACCTGTCTTTGTCTGCCTCCCTCTCTCCTGGCTACTAGGGTACAAAAATACATCTTACCCATTTCTAACAGCAACATACAGTACTCAAACCTAGTGCTGAACATCACCACACATGAAATCAAAGCTAACTACAAAAGCAGCCTGCAGGCCACGATATGATTTAGAATTCAAAACACCTTTTTTTAATTCTGCCCCTAGAAGCGCACGCTTATCCACAGATAATTAGAGTAAGATACGTGATTGCAGGAAAATGGATGAGGGAAGATGAAGAAGGCTCCAAAGTTCCTGTGGGTAGCATCCTGTTTGTCTGATTTCATTTGACTTGATGAAAGGATGCTCGCTGGAATCAATGCGATTGCAAGCAATAAAATTGTCACTTCATTATGTGGCCTCTATACTTTACAACGATACGTTAGCTCTGCTTGCATCTGCCGATGTTATCGCTACAGTAAATATTTAGAACCTACACTGTGCTGGATGCGGACAAGGCTGCAGATATGAGCACATCCTCTGGCCCGAGTGACTGTACAAGAAAAAGCATACCTGCGAATGTCAGTTGAAGGTCGGAGCCACTCTATTATACAAAAAACCCTCCTCTGTATTGATGGCTCTTAGACGAGATCTTTAGCTTACTGACTGCACTCAGAGGCCATGCTCCTTTCACATTAAGGGCTAATTATGAAATTATATTTAATTCAATATTTGGCAAAGCTTCTTTAGGAAGATTACTAAGCCCAGATGATATGTTTTTCACCAAAACAGTTTCTGTAGGGCAAGGCTAGGGGAGTACCTCACCCCCCCCAAACACATGTATTACCAAAGACTATATATAAAAAAACCTGAAACAACAATTCATAAGCAGTCACAAATCACCTGCCATGTTTTCAGACCAGCACTGTAGTGTACATACCCTTTTCAGACCTCATACGGCTGCCCCTTAAGATCAGTGGCAAAGTTTCCTGGTTTTCTCAGGCTGTAATCCGGGTTAATTCTTTAGTGTACCCTTTCTAGAATTAGCGGAGATAATTGCTGTGAGCAGCAGTGATTCAGTTCCAAACTCCATGGTCTTGCTGAGTTGTTTTTTTGTTTTGTTTTTTTTTGCATAATCTTTGCAAACACAGCTTTAAACCTTATAAATTCTGCATTCAACAACTACAGAAGATCTTTAGGATGCATGGAATATATGAGGATTTAAGAACTCCTGGTTTATTCCTGAGCTCACTTTGATTTGATGTCCGTAACAACTAACATAAGTGAAGGAAATGCAATCATTTTGAGCAGCTCCTCTCTGCGGTGGTCTCATCTGGGAGAACTTACTATCAGCCAGAACCATCTCCTGGAGATTTGCCCCCATTTTCTTCCTCTGAACTTGTATAAAACCATCTCCACTCGACTGCCTCTGAATAATGTACAACAACAGATGAACGACAGTGGGTGCCAGGGGAGCTCCATCCGACAGCAGCTAAGTGAGCCCATTGCTGTGCTTCAGCTTTCAAAAGCAGTCTGGGGGTATCAGAACAACAGATTCAGTCAAGAAAGATCCAGATCACTTAAAAAATACATGTGCCACAAGAACAAAGAGCACCAGACAGCTCACTCAGGACTAAAATCACCAGACCACATTCTGCTAACAGTTTTCCCAGCTAATATCCCATTAACTCCAGAACCTGCATCAGACATTACAAAGTGAAATAAGTTTTTTGAGCCCTTATATCCCACTCTATCTCCCTCAATTACTTTGTATTTATGAAATCTGTTACCAGAGTTTTCTTTAAATTAAAAAAGTAATCATTGGAAAGGATTCAAGTATTTGTATAAAAAGCTGAATTCACACCCTAAAAAAGTTAAACTCATCAAATGGTAAATGCAAGATTCATTCCACTTGCACTTAGATGTCAAGACTACTCAGTCGATGTGCAGCAGCCCTGCATTCTTCAGGGAGAGAGATAAATGGGTTTATCCCATGGCAGAGTACAAGTGCCACCAGGACCACCAGTCGGGATCATTATGAGGAATCACTGGAGGGGAACAATTTTCTAGAGAGAATTGGACTAAGACATTTCATCTGGAAGACTTTATTAACAAATCCTGCATAGGTGAGGCTGGTCAGGTGTACATACATGGACGATGCAAACACCCAGTACAAAACAAGGGAGTCACAGCACTCATGAAACACAAATAGCACAGACTGGAAAGATAACATGCGCCGTGGTACGATACTACCAAGCTCCACTGACTCCGCACTTGAGCTATACAGAGCCCATGGTGTAACTCATTCCACCTCACATACACTCAGCTAGATGCAGATGTGTCCCTTACTCAGCGTTCCAGGAACACCCAGCATTTCCTCCATCATTGCCCATCCCAGCTACAGGACCCTCAGTCATGCTGATTTGCAGTGCTGGTTCTCTCTTTGCACGCTGTATGGCAGCGCTCTGGCCTCTGACAGACCTCGTTGCTTCCTGAAAACCATGGGCCAGGGTCAGCTGTCTCTGCCAAATCCACCAGAGCCCCCAGCCAGCGTACAGCAGAGGACAGTCTGTCTCCACTGTGTCACTTCACCCAGCTCAGCTCTGGAAGCTTGCCCTTCCTTCATCTCTTCCAAGATGCCGGCTGATATTCATCAGCTTTCCCAGCCATCTCTTCTTCCTTCCCATTATAAACATCGGTTGCACACATGCATTTGTTTTAGAGTGCTGGGATTTTTACCAGGGGCATTTTGTTAGCTGCTGTATCTGTTTCCTGTGTTACTCAAAAAAAAAAAAAAAAAAACCTTTGCAGAGTCCTGCTAACATAATGCAAGCCATTACCGTGACACTATTTCTTTACACTGAGGTCTTACCAGCATTATGGTCTATAGGGAAAAAACCATAATAATAGTACCCAAACCAAGAAAATAATTACCATCCCTTAATTTTGAAATCCCAATGAAAAATGAGTAAGAGTGAAGAGGGCATCTGTTTACATCAGGGCAAAAGAGTATGCCAGTTCAACTGAAGGCAGGGCCAACTGGAGTTTGCCTGATGTGCTGCCCCTTTACAGTGCTGCCATATGGCTATCGGCACACGACTGCAACGAAAGATCTTCAACATGTCAATTCCAGCTGCTGACTTGTAATCAATCCTGCTAGGAAGAAAAATGATTATTTCCTCTACTTGCCCTTGCTTCCCACCTGCATCTAAGCCCTTGTCCTTTTTTCAGTTGTTCATCCTGCCCTCCTCCCGTGAATCCACCACCCATTTCCACCAGTCTGTTTCTGCTCCAGCAGAGTCACAGACTGCATGCTGGGCACCAAGAATTCTCCCAGCATAATTACTGGGGTGGGGTGGGGGAATCAGCTTTTTTTGTTGTTGTTGTTATTAAAGAAAACAGTCTCAGAATTTGGCAAGGAAATAGATTTTTCACTCCCCAGACAACTTGAATCTTTCGGGGAGTCAGGAGTGGAGAAGGTATCTTACCAAACAACAAATGCATCTAAAAGCTACACAGAACAATTCCCTGTTTGACTCAGTTGCCTTTGTCAGAGGAACTAAGAGAAACATCACTGCCCTTGGTGACGAGAGACCAGCCTATGGAGAACAGCTCTCAACGAGTTATGATCGGTGCCTTTTCATCTGAGAGAGCATGCGGACTGCACACAGGAGCCTGTCCCAAAGCATTCAAACCACCACTTCACCAAGCACTTGATGTGACACTTGAGTAGCAAGTCCTAGACAAAAAGCCAGGAATTAAGAAATATTCATTAAAAAAGTATTCTCAGGTCTCACGGCACCTGTCACTGCCAAACCAAAAGGAGCTAAATTCATCCCTAGCATAACTGGGTTATCTTCACAAAGAGCGGTACAACGGCTGAACTTAGCCTGGCTAAGTGGTAAAAGCATTTTTCCGAAGTAAAATGTTAATATTCTGTATGAGAACGCTCTCACATTATTTGGAGATGGGTGTTTTTCCAGTACAGCCAGGAGTGGACCCCCAGCAGGCGCAGATCACTGCTATACCAGTGTTTGAATCAGCGTACTGAAAGCATGGCGCATGGACTAAAAAAGCACGTGGACAGTTGGCTTTTGAGATGACTGGACAAGAAAGGAACAAACCCTGATTCTCACCCTTGTGCAGTTCCTGAAACCAAACCAAGGTTTCTATTCAGGATGGCCACAGAAGATAAAAACCAGTGGACCAAAGAGTTGCATAGAGCAAGCAATCAAAACAAAGGGAACGAGCTGAACAGATCTGAAGAACCACCTGCTGCAGAGCTGAAGGTGCCACATATCCAGCAACATCACAGCTTGCATGCTGAGGGAGGGAAGATGAGCCCCGCCATCACAGAAGCAGCATTGGAAGATGTGAGCCTATGAAAGGTACTGGCAACCACCGCAGTAAGGGAAGGGAACTGCCCTTTACCTACAGGAAGAAAATCTCCTTTCCATCTGTGAGCCAGCAGCTTCGTTCATGCCATCTCCATCAAGTACTTTGAACTCGTACTGCCAGTCCCTAGGGTTTAGGAGAACGGATTGTGCCCAGGCCCTGCACAAGGACTGGGAAGCTCTTGGTGCCTTTTCACTGCCTCTTGGTTTGTCGTGCATAAGCCAGCTACAGTCTGGCTTTAATAAGAGCTGCTCTATTCATCGTGGCAACTGCATTTGAAATCTCTTCAGCAAATAATAGGCAGCCCTTCCCATGCACACTGCAAAGTCACAGCAACAGAACAAGAACTAGCCACTGGAATTGGGCATTTCAAGAAATAGTCAGATGGCTGCTGGTCACAGGGCAATAATCCTTTCCAGGGATTTGGTTTAGGCAGCAAACAACTCATGCAGCAGCTCGAAAGGCCTCATGAGACAAAGCGTTCATGCCGGCAAAGCACAACGCAGCCCCAGTAGTGATTAAATCATGGAGATGACAGAGGAGAACAAATGCATTCAACATTGTTTACTCCACATATTTTCCATATGCTTGAAAACAGAGAGGAAAGAAATAAAAATTATAAACAGACACTTCTTTCCTTCGACAGGAATCTTTGCACAAGAGCCAAGTCACCATATTAGCCAGAAGTACTGAGAGCTGGAAGAGATGGGAGAGATGAACTGCTCTGAGTCAAATTCCCAGCAATGCTTTCCTTAACCACAAACAAAAGCTTGGGAGACACAAGCAGGCTCAGTTTGGGGGGCTGCTTTATTTTACATCCCCTCCAAGTTTGACAGTGTTGATTACAAGCAGTAGGCATACACTGATAGCGTGTATTTGAGACACATCCTGTTCTCTGATTACCGACCCAGTTCTTTCACAGACCTGAGATACACCAAAAAGTATTTAAGGGGCTCCACCAGTCCAAAATAGGTGTGTGTGTGTGTGTGTATGTGTGTATATATATATATATATATATATAATTTGCCTTCCATTGCTCGCCCAGTGCAAATCCTGACATGGTTGTGGTTGAACCCTGCCCTCAGCTGCTGAAGCTGCACTGGGAGGGCACTGAAGTTGGCCTGTTAGTGCAGGGCCAAACACCTCCAGATGATAAGGAGAACACAGGGCAGGATGCTCAATGCTGTTTTAGAGGAAAGCAGCCCATTCCTGACCACTGCACCCCACGCTTGAGGGACAAACTGCACACACCAACCCAACAGGCCACGTGTCTCTGAAGAAAGGCAATTCTCGTGAACTCCCAGATTATCCCCCTGTCCTGTTGGAACAGCAGTGGAGGGGAGGGGAACTTGCCCTTCTGTTGTGTGCCTTCGGATTACTCCCTCTCAAGTACCCAGGGACAGCAGCTTCATTGTGAAAGAGCAATTGAAAATGCTGCAGAGATGAGAAGGGTCCAAAGTCCCCAAGTCTTGCACGTCAAAGGTTTTAAGCAGTCTCAGATCAGCAGAACTGTTTTAACCTGCACTATCCATTTACCTCTAAATCATTCCCACCTTTGACAAAACTTTAAGCCTCCCATAAAAATGAGATTATGAAGCAGAAAGCAATGCCTTGCAAAGATTCTAGCAGGAATCCACTCTTAGTTCTACTGATCTACACAAAGTGTGGTTGTGGGATACACCCTAACTGATCAAACATAATCTGGTTAGAAAAATCTGAAGTTTTCAATGTTACCGCAGATTGCGCTCTGCTCACAAAAAAAAAAAAAGTCTTTAGAATTTAAGTTTTCAAGCTTTCAGTTATGGCCAAGAGAATTGGAAAGGTACTATGTCAAAACTGTAAGCTAGGATTCTCTTCTGATCACATAAGTACAGCTGCCAATGTTATATGTACAATCAGGTCTTAAAAAACTCATAATAAATCCTGATGGTGGCAATTAGGGAGAGAGAGCAGACTGTAGTGGTCTGACACTAGTAAATACCTAACAGTTTAGGGTACTTGTGCTTAAGACTGCATGGCTTTCTCAGACTTCCAACTATTTTCTAGTTTGTGATCAAAGCAGTTGCTTATATTGAAGAAAGAGGCCAAATTTTCAGTTTTTTTTTTTCAGCCATGCCTGCAAAAATCTCTGGGTGAACGCCATTGGTGAGAGAGAGCACATTATGTGGATGGCCAAGTGTGCCGGGCACAGAATCAAATCCAAAGCTGGTCCCACCAGATGTCTGTAATTACCAGGAGTCTATATTTGATGCTGGGTAGTGCAATACGCGCTACCCAGAGCCAGTATACTTGACTGAGAAGTTAGAAATGCAACAGAGTTATTTAACAGACACATTTACGTTGCAGAGATAATTCGCAGACAATTGGTATCAGGCAGCCAAATGTCTCTTTTACAACAAAGCCTAATCCACAGAGCACTGCAGTAACAAAAAGAACTACTAGTTTTCACAGAATCACAGAATCGTCTAGGTTGGAAGAGACCTCCAAGATCACCGAGTCCAACCTCTGACCTAACACTAACAAATCCTCCACTAAACCATATCACTAAGCTCAACATCTAAACGTCTTTTAAAGACCTCCAGGGATGGTGACTCAACCACTTCCCTGGGCACTGGTTCTCCGGATCTCTTCCCTGCAAAACGACAGCAGTGCAAACTGCTTGTTGTCCCTTCCACAGCAGCACCGCCACAGGTCAGCCTCTTGAATCCAGTCCTGTACAGAGTGATGGAAATAAAATAACCACCTACATAATTTCAAACAAAATAAGACAACTTTTGGCAAACTAAGCAAAAAGAAACTGGCAGAATGTTAGGACGGTACCAGTCAAAGAGGCTACCAAAATAATCACCCCATTCAGGGGCTTCCCTCAGCACAAGTCCATGTGCTCAGACAAACTGAGGTTGAGTTGGAGTGTTACCGGGGAGCCAGAACGGTGACCTACTTTCAGCCTCTACGAGCTGGGGCACATCCTAGTCGCTATTAATAATAAACACACTTCAGTTCCAGTCACATGCTATAATCTGAATACTGCTTCAGTCCTTAGAGTAATAAAAAACCCAAAAACCTAGTTTACAGAAACATCCTTAATACATGAGCATTTCAGACGCTTGCCACAGACTCATGAAATAAGGTTTGATCCCTCCAAAACGTTCCCTTTCTGTTCAATCTTAATTCGAGTTATGTCTCCTTTACTTCAGTGAGTTTGGCAGATTATGGAGTGAGAAATCCCACCCTGCTCTCGCAGGTTATGGATCGTGTAGACCAGATGTTGTTAAGGTCAAAGCATCCCTCATGTTCCACTAAAGCCTTCACTAACATTCAGAAAACCTCTTCCCAATCCAACGCTCAGAAGTATGCGACACTGAAATAAATGTGGCAGCTTTATCCTATCTACTTCTCTGTCATAGTACCGGAAATCAAACTTTTGAGAATCTGTCAGTTTCCTGAAGACATGAAGCAGACATCCCATTCAGAACAACACCGGGTTTTCCTTCAGACCTCACTAACAACCTGCCTCAGTGGGACCCTCCTCTATACTTACACGTGCCTCCATGGCAGGCACTAAACTGGGGTTAAAGTCTTACAAATTGCAAATCACTTGCTTCTTTAGCACAAGGGCAGATTCCAGCCTTGCGCTGCTGCTTACCAGGTAACTCAGCATCGGATTCCTAGAACACGGCCTCATGTCCTGAAGGTGGAGGTCACGGCTCATCATAACAGTCTTTAAAAAAAACAACCAGGTCCTCCTAGTCATCATGACTAGTAAATACATCCTGAAATATTATGAACACAAGCTGTGCATTTGGGTCTACCTCAGAGAGAACTTCAAGTGTTTGACCTACAGACCCACCAGGATTCGTACTGTGCACCAAATATATCCCACAAGCAACGTGGGGGTGGGAACAGAGACGCCTGTGATCACTGCGCTCCTGACTAAGCCTGAGTAACACAACGCATGTTCTTCCCATCAGCATCACTTCTTAAATTTAACTTACGTGCATGTGGACAAGTTCTGGATAAAAACACGTCGGGATTAGGTTCCTACCAGTACAGTTACAATCACACTGCAAAGTACAGTTGCAGATAAATGAAATGCTGGAAACTGCACATCTACTTAATGGCAAAGCTACAAATGGGTTTCTGTTGCCTGTACTCAGACTAATGGATCATACCACATCCTTTAGCATAAGGCTGTATTAAAACTGATTCTAGAGTTACCTGGGCAAAGGAGCAAATTCATGTTACTGACACAATGTTACACATAAATCCAGTAACTGTGAGAGTAAGTAGTCTTACTTAAGGCTTGGGTTTTGGCATGGTCCTCTCCAGTTAATTTGAACAGGGTGTACTAATATGGCAGGAAACAATGCGGAAGAAGTGGTTACCAAACATTCTTGCTTCAAAGTGACAGTACTTAAGCCATAAATGAATTTTTACACATTTTGTATTCGCTTCACAGTAACAGAGCACTCCGGGATCTCCGTGAAATCCCTCCCAGCCCCTGGTTCCCAGGAACCTCACACAGACACAGCATCTTCCCATCTTCCATCCTAAAGAATTCCGGAATGCTTCGCAAGCTTTAGCTGATCACTCTACTACCAGAAAGTATCTTCTGGCCAGAAGCAAAGAGTAAAATGAATTTACAGGAATAAGCGGGGATTACCTCTCACCAGGCAGCAGATGTTACTCGAAACACGCACAATCACGTGCAAACTGTCTGTCACTAGGAGGGTAGGTGAGCTTTTACCCTGTGACCCAAAAGAAAACAAGAAACACTTCCAAACTTTCTGGCCACCCAACAAAGCAAAAGTCCCGATTCCTTTTGGGTGTCTTGGTACTGTAAAATAATCCAGGAAAAACTGACTGGGCGCATATTATTTTCCAAAGCAGAATGGGAACCAGTTGGGGTTATCTAGGCAAGAGATCAAGAGAAATTCAAGCAGCAAACAATGTACTTCCAAGGCAAACAACAACCGAGGTTCACAGACTCTCTGCAAAGCTCTCTGAGAGCCTGGCCCGGGGAAGATACCCTTCGTTTAGCAGAAAGAGGCCTGTCGACTCAGCACCATGAAATTGAATAAAACTTCTTTGTGGCAGCATCCAGGGGAGAAGGACAAAGGGCCTCTGCCACTGCAGCGTTTCTGAATGACTGAGGCCTCCAGCACCTCCAGCACCCCTCCCACCAGCAGCAAAATCCCAGCAAACTGAGTGCTTATTCATGGCTTGGGCTCTGTCCTTTTACCGAGTTTCCCCCTGCATCCTCCAATGCTGAGTATTTAACAATATCTCCTTTTAGCTTGTCTCTTGTCTGCCGCTTCCGCATTTAATTGCAAGTTCATGGGTATTAAGAGGCCTGCACAGCTGAACGAAGTCATCTTGATTTGAAGGCTCCCTTTCCGCATAAAAGGGGAAACAGTTCTTTCTCTGTCTTGTCTGTCTCTCTCCATTTCCCTTTCACTTGGCCACTTCTCCCCTCTCCCTGCCTCCTCCCCAGTTTTTCTCCTTCCTATTCTCTATTTCCCAACCCACCTTTCTCTGTCTTTCCCCATAAATCAAATTCACACTCCTCAGAGGTTGGTGCGTGCAGAGAAGGGAAGGCAAAGCTCTCAAGCACTGGCACCTGTTCTCAAAATGGCTCCCAGGCTTCCAGGGGAATTTCTTGTCTGCATCAAAGGCTGTGGCAGAACACAACAAAACCGCCCACTGCTATTCCGCACGCTAAGCGTGTGGGCAGACTGCTCTATGGTAATGCACCTCAGCGGCAGCTCAGGGAGAACTACAGCTCTGCAAAGGTGAGATACCCTTGGTATTGCACGAAAAGGTTCAGAGGAAAACATGCAAGCCTAAGCTGCAACTTCTGTAATACCAAGCTACAGAGAAGAAGGAGGAAAGGCTACAAACTTGTTCCCTATATGCGTGTATTTTATGTGCACTGAGTCACTGAAGAGGGTAAAAAAATTAAGAGATTAACAGAGCACTCCCATTTCCTCATTGCAATCTGAATTTTTAGTGATGTAATTCTTGCTCACTGCATAAAGCTGATTTAATAACACTCTGCAGTGTTAAAACAAAAGAGGAACTGAATGCTGCAACAGGTGGCGGCTTGAAAGGACCTGGAGTCCACGATGGACTCCACACATTTCACTTGCTATGTCAAACAGAGAAAGTGGGGTGCCAGAAGCAAAAGCCGCAGTAAAACAACCATCAATGTCTAGCGCAACCTGGGACACAAATCCACAGACTTAATTAGTTAATTGCACCATATGTTTACCATAATTTCACTTTTCTTCCATGTCCCTTCTTTTCCAAGCTCTCCAAACAGCTACAATACCATGATTTTATGCGGGAATGGAAACCCTTATCAAAGGATCCATCTAAAACATGAAAAAAAGGCAATTTGACAGTGTACATACATCTTAACATTACACTGCTCTTTCCCACTCTCATCCTGCACAAGATGATGCTCGTTCACTACATCTCTGGCTCACAAAAATTCACAACACTGATGTTGAAACTTACCTTCCTGTAGAATATCCGAATATATTAAAATATTACAGATAATAACTAAGAACACTTCATAACCATACAAAATATATATACTTACATAAAAAAAGCTTTAAACCAGAAGCTTGAAACCGAACTAACTGTGTTATAGATAATTTCTGGGTTTTGGTTGAAAAAGTTCATATATGGAAACAAACGTTTTGACTGGCAGAAAAACAGACAATTCAGGAAACAGTGTTCAATTAAGCCATACATCTGATGACAACATTTCGTTTCAAATACTTCACTTAGAAGAAACTGAGGAATCTATTCACCCAAAAGGACGTTTGTATGGGTGGGGAGGGGAATTAATCCCTAGTTTCTGAAGGTCTTCAGACAAACTTTTGCAAAAATAATGGAATCAAGGCAACTTATTCTTTCAAATCAGTTGAATCCCTGGCAAACCTGGCACCTCTTGCTGACTCCCTTCTGTCCGCCTTTCACATCCCTAAGACCTGAGCAAGTCAGCCCTTCCCCCAGCAGCTCGGTAAGAGAAGGTACCACATGTGGAAATTACTTCTGACTTCCCTGGTAACAGCAACAAAAATAATAAATGCTAACCAGACTTGCTTAGAGCTACCTGATTTGAGGACGGAACCAAAAAAAGCTTTTATTTTTACGTTTTTTTTTTTTTTCTGATTTATTATAAAGCAGTGCAGAAGGGAGGAGGCCTTCTCAGCAAGGGTCAGCACAACACCGAATGTTCTGCTGTGAGAAAAAAGAGCTGTCCCTATTTTTCACGGGGCTGCTTGAGCCAACAGTGACATGGAAGTGGAAAACTCTCCCCGATTTGGGGCATCTATGAGATTTAAGACAAACATTTACAAAGTTTGCTCAGCAGTACACTGCACAAGATACAAAAAAGGACAAGTCTATATTTTAAGTCATCTGCCTCAGCACTCCACTAACATGAAAATGATTTAGAATAGAGTCCCTCTCTTTGCAGAGCTGTAAGAACAACAAGGTAACACGAATGCAGCTTAATCCGTTTGTATGTTCTGTGCTATATGTTCACATTATGTATCTTTTGACTGGGATCGTTCACAACGCCTGAGCAACTTCTCAGCTTAACCTCTGCCTCCTTCTCCCGTTTGAGTGAACCCGCAGAATGGCTGCCTCCAGCAGAGCACAGCTGGGCCAGCGCTCCCAGAGGTGCGCACAGAGGGGCTGTGACTACAGGACAGCCAAACTCCTTCAAGGAGTTAGAAAGTTACAGAAACGACTATAAAAGACGCAATGCCAATTCAAGGGAACAGAACGTCTGCTCTTCTGTAGCAGGAGAGTGCTCTGGCCTCTCTTTTACACAGCACTTAACACACTGTTGAGATTTTGTACCTCCATTGGAACAGAGAAGTTAAATTGCCTCAGTTGTACACATCAAAGCACCTATCTGCTCGGTAGTTGTCAACAGCAGCTGGAGGTCACCTGCAGGAGGATTTACGTCCCTGTCCTACATGTTTGGTGCAGGGTAGCACAACACTCAGAAGAATGCTCTGCGAAGATCCCCCGACCCTGAATGTGTGGAAAGCAATGGTTAAGAGATCTCAGTTCTGCACGTCTTCTTTCCAATGCAAACAGTGTGATTCCAAAAGCTCAGGACAAGGCCCTGCCCCAGTCACTAGTTATTCACAGTCTCCTTAAAGCCAGCTGCTACTGGACTTCAATGTATGGACAAACCAAAGCTCTGTCCCATGAAGAGGCACGTGTCAGGCTTCCCATGGAAGACGACAATGTCACCTGTGCTCCTCCTGCCAAACTGCCACCATGATCTCTACCTGGAACAACATGCAGCTGAACATGTAAATCAATGATTAAGGACCAACCCAGGAGCTACATGGCAAGGGATACAGAGCAGAGGGCTACCAACACTTTAAAATCAAGAGAGGGTTGGTTTTTTTTGTTTGTTTTAATTTTAATTGCCTTGTAGGTTTCTGGGGTTTTTCAGTGCTTGTACACTCTCATTCCACAAGCTGGGCTGAGCATGATTGAAGCACAGACTTCACTACATACCTCTGACATCCAGCTGTGTTTTCATACTCTGTTCTCCTCAGATACAACCTTGTAAAACTGAAGCTGTCAGAGACCTCCTCAAGGCATTCTGTGACAATTTGCTTGTTTGAGAAAATTTGCTACGGCACACCCCAAAGATGATATTCTTTCAGATTTTAGCAGAAAGGAATATAAGCACATAAAGAGAGAAAAAGGGGGAGAAACAAAAGAAAAGCAGTGTGAATGACACGAGATGAAACTCAAGAGAAGGAGAGCGTGCAAAACAAGTGGTCTTGGGTAGCACGGACACACCCAGCCAGCACATTGCCATTAAATGTGGTTGGCACTCAGTTATGTGCTCTGAGAAACCACATCCTTATTACAGACAGAGCTACTGTCAAATGTCTCTTGGTACAAAGCTAGTAATTATTACTAATGGTATCATTAATTGTCATTTTACTACGTATCATAAAATAATATTTTGTTCTCATTAAGCTAAAAGAGCACAAAGTCTCTTGGAAACGATTATGTCAAAATAACAATTAAGTCTAAGCAGCTTTTAGAGACTGCCTGTGCTGCTGTGGCAAACAAAAAGGATACAAGCCCATGGACTCACAGCACTTAGGAAAGCACACCTTCGGTACAGCAAAAATAGCCAGGGTTCCTGAAAGGAGATCTCCTGAAAGCAGCCGATAGGGCATATGCTCAGGCAGATCATATCTTGCAAGCAGATTTCAGAAGCAGACTTTGGAAAACAGCACCATCTGGATCAAATTTGCAACTCTATCCATAAATAAGAAGGGACAGCTTATGGCACCACTGCAAGCATATTTATAAAGTGTGGGAATATCAGGCTGAGAGGCAAGAGTGCTAAGGGGAAAATGCTGTCTACAAGAGCAAAAAACTCAGCTGCACAACTAAGGAAGTGGTGTGAGGAAGCCACTTCACAGCAAAATGAAACCAGCCAGGACAAAGATGACTGGAAATGAGACAGATAGATGCCAAGAACATTCAAAAAAGGTGAGACCAGCCAGGTTCTGGAGCCGAATTGTGACTTAGGAACAATGGGCAAAATTCTCCCATTCACACAGCAAACCTCCACCCTAGTAGGGTGCTCCTGTGTGCAGACAGCAGAGCCAGGCGCACAGGGAAAGCTGACAGCAGCATCTAGTTCCCCCAGGAGGATTTGGAATGAGAATTTGTACAACTGAAAGCGGTCCAGTGATCTATACCTTTGAGAACCCAGGCAGACAAAACATGCTGTTAGTATTTTTACCTAAGTGACTAGCCAGAAATTCGCACGTTGTCCCAGTTAGGAGGAGACAATTCTTAATGGAGTTAGGTGATTTTGCTTTTCTACGAAAACATGCAAAATCCCATTTCCATGAATACATCAGGAATCAAACAACCAGAGATGAAGATCTTGCTGTCACAGCACTTGACTTAAAACCTCTTTGTACTTTTTCTCAGGGCTCTTTCCATGTTTTAAATGAGAACACTTGCAAGGTGCTTGCATAGCCTGCCTTGGAATGACTAAGTGCTATGAAAACTGCTAGGTGCGAAAGTAATTTTCTTTTTTAGGCGCACTGGTAGCTAAATGTAAATAGCCACAGCGCTAGCCTTCTCAGCACCGTAGGAACAAAATATGATCAAGTGATTTTGCTGTTGAGCAGAAGGAACACCGCTCGGTTAAACACTAGTTGCAAATCACTGTCATCATGAGCCATCTCTGCTTTAACAGAACTGTGCTGGTAGCAACCAGGGGAATGGCAGCTTTGGAACAAATGAGGGAGAAAGAAAACTGGAAGAGGCAGGAGAGAACAGACCCTACTAATTGGAACCATTTCTGTGCTGGAAGCAAGTTTGTGAGGGATACTCCTTGGCTTCAGCAGAGTGTCAGCCAGCTTGGTTCAAGGCACCAAAAGGGCACTTAGGGCTAACCTGAGCTACGCCGATGAGCATGGCATCCACCCAGTACATTCCAGGTGGCAGATCCAGACAAAGAAACTTGTATTGACCGTGCTCTTGTATACAAACACTTAGGGTGTGCATGGAGGAAAAGGTAGAAAGAAGTCAGCCAGACAAACGGCATTTCAATTTCTTCCTATGCTAACAGCTCTCCAATTGCTTTTTAAAAGAAAAGTAAATCTCAGTTCTCAAGTCTTCTGATGGGATTGAAAATTGGCCTGTCTTCTCTCCTCAACAATTCCTTCTCCTTCTCATTCTCTTCCAGGGCGTGCTGTGCCTTCTCTCAGCTCTGCTGTGAGCAAATGCGCTCTCCAACGAAGCGCTACCACCCAGAACTGAAATGAGATGCTTTCTTGTCACTCTCTCATACCCAGCTTATGGACTGGTCATACTGTTCTGCTCAATTTATGCCTGCCTCTGAAAAAAATGCTGCTCAATTTATTCTACTCAATCGCAGACTTAATTTTTTCTTCGTAAGACTAACATCAGCAGAGATTGAAATGTCTGTGTTCCCAGCACTGAAGAGAACCTATACCTCCCCGACATTTCATCTAAGGAAACATTTACCTAGCTGTATATGAGGGGAAAAAGAAAAACAGCAAGTCTTCTGCCGCTTTTGTTTTATGATGATTATTTTGTTGAAGGAACAGCCACTGCAGCTGGAGAACTGGAGACCTGGAAAGCAGCGATGAGCTCCAGAGGAGGAGCATCATCTAATATTTAGCACCACGCTCTTTATGCATGAATGTCCTCCATAACGCACTTCACAAACATTTCCAGCTCATGCATGCTTTAATGGTTGGTACCATGCATCAATAAGTTATGAATTTGGAGATATGACTGCTATGTAAACTCATCAAGATTCCACTTGAATGAGTAACAGCCAAGAATTCACTCCCAAGAAGCACGAACCCCTTAATTCCCCCCCCAGTCAAGAAGGTACTCCACAGTAATAAATGGGGAAAGCAGGTATGTGGAGGGGAGGAACTATTCAAACACAAGTTTAAGAAACTGAAAACAAACATTAAGGTTGTTTTGTGGCAGTCAATGGAAATTGCTCCAAAATAGCAGCAATTTACTTTCAAACAAGATGTTTTCGTAGGAAGGGGGTGCTGTTCTTGCTAGGCTGCATCTGTGACTCCTTTGGGGTGCACAACCTTCCTGCTGCAGAGCACGTGGGCCCCAGGAGCCAGCCAGGCAGGGGCCTGCACATGCCACCCCTTTTTATACTGGCATGAGTATAAGAGAATCCCTTCCCTTGGCTGTTGTGTGTTCACCACTTACTGCACAGAAAACCAATTTCAGAAATGTTTTTAAAATCTTACCACTCCTGCTTTGTAAAACTGCCCGCAAAATTCAGTTTGTACACATATACACAGCCACAATTCACTTGAATCTGAAATATATAAAAACCTGATTTTTCTAATCTGTTCTGTTACCATCTTCCTTACATCCTTGGGACATAATTCCTTTATCAATATTGAAACCTTCACACAAACGAAGGAAGTTACTTTATTTCACATCCTTCTGTTTATCACACCTTGATGGTTAAAATCAGTCCTAGAGTCACTTTGAAAAAATCACTTTGAAAAAAGCTATTTTATACTAGAATAGCTATAGGGGTAGCTCCAATCAGAGCTGGTGAATAAACAGTAAGGGCAGATATATGCAGGAAAAATGCAGGGTTTTATGCAACTAACACTAAAATCAATGAAAAACACAGAGGCAGAAAATTCGCATCCAATAGCTCTAAAGATATTGCTAGAAATTAACAGTTTTTCAGCATTTTCCTGGAACAGGAGACCTTCACATAATTACTTTGCTCAAGTTCTGGATCCATGAAAACTTCTCTAGGTCAATGGTCTCTGAGCTGAAAAACTTTTATATCTTTCTACCTCACAAAAATCTTGCCCCTATATCTCTACAAGAGACAGAACATGTAGAGAAGTGGCATTTCAATTATTCTCCATCTCTCTCCCAAGATATATTCTGCCTAAAACCAATGAGAACTTCTTCGCTGGGTATGAAATTCTGGTACGCCCAACACTGCACACCTCAGGTAGATCTCCCTTCAAAGAAGATTAAACAAAGATGTGGGAGAGAAAATGCTACAGGGTTTCAGTGCATGTCAGAACTTCACATCTGAAATTGATAAATACCTCTTCCTACAAACAGAAAAACCCCACTAACAAGTACAAAGGATAAGGCCCGCCTCACCAGGGAAAAATAAACAGCAGCCCTCCATTTTCCGAAGAATGCTGTTAAGGAGATGTACGTATCATGGCACATCAAGCCTTTTTCTTCCGGGTACGCCAAAGCAGATTACCCTTTTGGAGAGGCATCCCAGAACCCCAACATCACAGAGTCTCATATGAAATACATGCTGGCAAAGATGCTGTGTGTCTCTAAATTGAGGAAAATTCCCAGTGGATGGCATTGTGCACCCTGCCCAAAAGTTTCTAAAGGCAGCATCAGAGCTGCCCCAGAAAGACAAGGAAGTTTGAGAATGAAGTACCATGTTACCAAGGGAGATTTGTACCTCGGTGGGTCACTGCCTCGTGTTTACACTGCTGGGAAAAACTTTTTGATTCTGTAAGATGCCTTAAGAGTGTAAAAAAGATTTATATAATGATGAATGAAGACAGAAATGATCCATTTAGCCAAATTTGACTTAAACACACATTAGAATGGAGAGGTAATATGTAAATAAGAAGCTTTGCCATGAAGATTATGAAATGTCACTAGTGCCACACCTGGTGTATAGTCAGAAAAAAAAGACACCAAAGTGCAAATTACTCCCCCATACAGAACAAGCTAACAAAAAGAACCTAGAGAATTTGTTTCCACTTCACCCAAAGTCTCAATCCTTCTGAACAATTACACCAGCTCCGCTGAAACTTGCTTACACAGCAAATACAAAAAAACATAAGCCTAGAAAACAGAAGCAGAATAAGACAGC
Organism: Cygnus olor; assembly: GCF_009769625.2. Classification (NCBI taxonomy): domain Eukaryota; kingdom Metazoa; phylum Chordata; class Aves; order Anseriformes; family Anatidae; genus Cygnus; species Cygnus olor. The sequence goes on from NC_049184.1 coordinate 7,073,664, forward strand.
ACGTTTCTCTTCCTCCTTTGAGACTGTCACTCAGACATCATCTGTATTTAACACTTCTTCCAAAAATTAAGTTCTATTCTGATGGCTGGGAGCTCACTGTAGATGACTCAGGTGATGAGCACAAGGCTGGAGAGCCATCCAAGCTCAGTCTAGACACAAGCAGCTGTAAAGCAAGACCACATCCGAGCTCTTCTGCCCTCACAACCCAAATAAACACCACCCCCAGGGCACCGTGCGCCAGCTGGGCTTACAGCTCTGGCTCAGGGCTCCAGCAGAGGAGCTCTGGCACATGGCGAGTTTCAAAGCCCCTAGGTATATTCCCCACTACTTTTCCAGTGTTTTCCATGTCTATGTGGCAAAACAGACAGATACCTAACCCTCAGCCACTCGTTCTGCTGATAGCCGTAAACTATTAATTAGCATGTATTTGGGCTAAGGACTGTGACTCACATTTGCAAACCAATTTAAATGAGATGGCTGAACCAATTTTTGTCCTCTGCTCTGGTCCTTCCTCTACTGAAGGTCACACCTGCCTCAGAGAAAGGTGTACAGAACACACATCTGTTGCTAAAGCACTGCCTGCTACAATTCAACATAAAAGCCTGCCTTTATACGCTGACCTGGGAACTACGGGAGCTAAAACAGAACCCCCAGTCATGCTTTGCTAGGACTTCAGGTTCTAGGAATGGCGCAAGGCAATAACTGCCATGTTAACCATCATGTAGACCCATCTAAATGTGCTTGCGAATATAAGTTAGAGCCCTAAGCAGTGAAACAGAGTAAAATGAATGGGAATACTTTCTGGTTCAGTCTACTGTAGTCTAAACTAATAGTGTGAATGAAATAGGGATTCCAGAGTACTGGTATATTGCGTTCCCTAGCATTTCCAACTGTTTGCAATGAGTACGAAGTACCAAGATTATAACTCTCAAGTATCCACAACGTTAATTTTGTGTGCATCAACCCAACCCTAGTGGGCCTTTGTGTGTCCATCTCCCTTGGGCCATACAACAGCATCACCTGCATGCTCCAACAGTAAGGATGAGGAGGTGAAAATACAATGTTCTCTCCTTCCCCTTGGACACATCTGATGAACAAAAGTCCTCTTATGCAAAAATATGAATTAGGACAAACACCCAACATGAGCACTGACTGAAGATACATCTTCAAAGCAAATGAAGGGGAGGCAGCTGAAGCCTTGGAAGATCAGAAGTGTGCATAGAAGCCCAAAACATACACCCTCCTGCTCTGAAAAATGGGTTTGCGCAGTGAACTTCAGGATTCAATGACTTATTCAATTCTCTTTCAATTTCAAAATCTGAACACTGGAACTAAAAATTGCCTGAGAAGAAGCTTCCCGTCTGTGGCATCTCCAAAGTTCCGGCTCCTCACCAAAATCAAGAAGTAGAGGGGAGCCACACAAGTGGAGTGTTATATATACTGACAGCTCTAACTAAGCTTTTTCCAAATGTCCCCTCCAATTTTGTTTGGTCTCTGACAGTTTCACTTTCCTGGAACAGGCTGGCATTTCCTAGTGAACATAAGGGCAGCACGAGCAGTACATTCAAGCCACTGATAATTTCACTTCTCTTCTGTCTTTTAGACCCTTTGTGCTCAGCAGAGGCTTGATTGCAGAACTCAGGCTTGCACTAACTGCTTAATAAAGTATTTTTGCATAGTGCTGAGAAGAGCAGCTAACATACACACAAGCAGACTAGGCAAGCGTGAAACAACCAGATGTCTGAGTGTTTGCACTTGCACTTGTTGAGATTCTAGCATAAGCACAACTGTTCAGACAACTGCCACTAAGTAATTTTAAGACATAAAGTAACTTCTTTATTTACATTTTATTACTCACTGAGAGCAATGGGAAGCTGATGACTGGCAATTCCTGAAGAGCTGAGACTTATGTTCATGTTCACATCAGCGGACTACAGCAGGAAAACTCTCCGAGCACAGTCTCTTGCATCCAGCACTAATAATTTTCCAGTTCTGAGAGTACCAGCGTCCCGCATCCTCATTGACTCTTGGTCTGTGCACAGAGATTGCCAACACTGCTTCTGGTTATGCCTCACAGTCCCCTTGGAACAGAGCTACGACCACCAGTTCATTAAGCATTAACTGCCAAGGATGTGTCAGCTGGTTGCCAGAAGACTGAATTAAAGAAGTATTATTCTTGCTGCTTTTTTTCCACCAGGATGTATAGCCTGTGTGACATCTTTTACTCTGGTTTTTCTCCTAAGGAGAAACGAAGGATCAAGATAGGATATTTAGCTTCAGCTGGCAGCTCTCTTAGTTACTTCCTCTGCAACCTTCATGCAAGTCATCATGCTTTTCTGGGCCTCAGTTTCTCCATCTGCTAAATGCTGGTTTTCTACTTTGAGAGAATACAGCTGAAAAAGTGCCACATAAACACAGACCAGTATCTTTATTCTTAATGCACTTCAAAGCAAAAATTTTCTTCTTCTCCAAAGCCTGAGAAAAAAAACAGCCTGAGACTTTTCTTTCCACTGGGTTAAGCTGTTTTTTTGATACCATGCTGCCCCAGCAGCTCACCCAGAACCACATTAAAAGAGAACTTATGTCATGCAGCCTTGCTTCCAAACACACACCACCTGGACACAGCAACTGCTGCCACTGCAATTTAATTCTTGCTTGCTGATTGCAAATTTCAGTTCCTCTGGTTGTGTGCTGTAAAAATTTGATTCATACTTTACTTTCCAAATATTGTGGCTTTTTCTTGTGCAACTGCTCATTGGCCTCTATTGTGCAAAAGGATCTCCTGTGACATATATGCTGCATACACAGTATAACAGACAAAACCAAAAGACTAGCCGTACTTTCTAACTGGTCTATGTCAAGATGCATATTAAGCTGGTTTTAGATGTGGAAGGAAACAGGTCAGAGCGAAATTCCCAGATGTGCTTGCTATTGATGATGTTCATATTTATATACAAAAGACTGATACTGCAAGGTGACAGCACCTGCTAGAGCAGGCTGAGCTTCACCAGCTCCTCCTGGCTTCAGCATCCTGCAGGATAAAGTCCATGGAGATAGCAGAAGTCCCAAAAAGATGCTCTGCCAAACATAATGCAAAGTAGAATATCATCCTAAGTATCCTATCTTTTTTCTTTTTCCTCTGCTACTCAGTGTAACTGAAGAAAATTTCCAGCACCCTTCACCAGAAAAAAATATCCATCTACTAGGCAAAGTTTCATCAGCTTGACCTGTTCACCATGTCAGAATGCAATCGAGTACATTAAATATTTAAGGCAAGAGAAACTTAACAGTCAAATAAAAGATGAAAACATGCATTACTTCAGGGAATGTTTTGTTCACTGAATAAAGAAAGAGTAAGAAAGTTGTGCCTCATTTGGCAGACATACAAAAAATACAAGCCCAACCAACAACAGAAACTGAAGTAATCAAGAAACCTGTATACAAATTTTTAATTTTATAGCAGGAACTGCCCAGAGCTGAGTTTTTCACAGAGCCATCATGGTTGGCGAATAGTGAAAGGCTATGAAATGAGGTACTATGTCTGCATTGACCCGTTCTAACTCCAGAAGTACTGCTCTGTCCTGTTTGACTTCTTCCATTCACTCAAAACCAATACTATTTCCAGTTGTGTTTAGCTCAAAAGTTGTCAATACATTTTAACTTTATTGGTTCATTTTTGTTTCTAAATGCTTTCTTCTCTTGTTCCCTAACTCCTAAGAGGAGTTACTCTGAGCAGAGGAGGCAGACTATCGGTCCTTGCGCAAACGCTTTGCAAGCCCTGGTAAAAAAAGGCAACATAAACCAAGAATCTGGGTGCAACGTGAAGGCCAGAGGATGGGATCCAGCAGAATACTAGTACGCTAGTAAGTCAGCCATGGCAAAGCTGGAGGCCTGGCTCAATAGAGAGCCCAGCAAAAACATAGATACTGCACCACTAAATACACTGGATTTTGTGTGCCTCATACCATTTAATGACTAAGTTAAGAACACCAGTGGCACTTTTGTCTTCTATAAATAACGTAATCAGCAAATCTCACCTTTCAATTATTTCCCAAAGAAATTATCTTTAGCCCAAAGAGCCCCCAAATCATCATTTGCTTACTGACAAGCTTCCAGAACTTGCTCTCCATGCATGTGAACAAAACACTTGTGCCGATGCAAAGAAGGAGGCATTTCTTTGCAACAGGGCTATTTGCACATGCTCTGGTATAAGAGCTGACAAAGGAACCATGTTCTGGGAAAAGCCTCTCTCCAACATCCATCTTTTCCTGTTGAGGGATCATGCCTCTAACAACTGAATGCTCCTAACAAACGTACTTCTGCAGCTCTCTTTGGAAACCTCTCCGTGCTGTTCTTCCCTTTTCTGCGTCTTGTCAACACCCTCTCCTCACAAACAGCTGTTTCCCATCTGAGATGATTTCTGAGCACAGCACCGGTAACATGACAGAGACAGAAGTGCCAGCATCCAGAGGGATATAAGGTAAAAAAAACAATAATATGAAGTGTCCAGCAAGTATCATCTGAAGCCTTGGATTTTCCACAGTAAAAAGGGCAGTAAATAAAACAGAAATGAGCAAGCAGCACTTCACGTGAAGGACCAACATGCTTTCAGTCTACTGTATCTCAGCTCCCAACTGTTAGCAGTGACAGTCAGAATTAGGTAACTGCAGTCTGCTTCCCTTTCACGATGTCCTAAAGTAGCCCCCACCCGCTCAGACTGCATTTCCTCTCCCTTCCCTCCTGCACAGACCAAGAGAACGGAAGACATTGGGACAATGACAGAGTCAGCAGTGACAGAAATCAGTTACAGAAGGCTGGCCAAATGAATTGCCACCACTTGTGGCCTGGCACCTACAACTTTCACCTAAGCACAGAGCGTCAGAAGGAAACCCATCCCCAGCCACCCCCGCACTGGGGCTGGGCATTACCTCTGCCACAGGCATTCCTGCTCTACCCCAGCCCTATTTCAGGGAGATGTGCCTCAGACGGGGGGGGGGAATGCCCATCCTAGAAGGCTAACAGCAGCAGGACACTGGCCTGAGCCTGGGAATACTGCTGGAGAAGTGCTGGAAAAGCACCTGGCACCCTTGTGACCCAGGCATCCTCGCGCTGCCCTAACCACATCCCAGGCAGGGTGGCAGCGTTAGGACAGGGCAGGGACCATTGCCAGGAGGCAGGCTGGATGCGGCCACCCAACTTTGAGACTAGGACAGATGTGGGGGGACAAGCCGAGACCAGATCGTGACACTTGGCCTCAGGGCCAGAGAATAAAGCCCGACACTGTTTTGTTTACTAGGTCCGTAGCCTGAGTCTCTTGCTTAACAATACAGGGCATTAACCACTGATCAGTTCTGACAACATCAGATAAACTTCTGCCGCAGTATCTCCCCACCCCCTGTGACCCACATATTAAATAATCCACAGCCCACTGATATTTATCTGCAACAGGCTTGTCCATTGTTCCCAAAACGACCTGGATTGTGCATAAGAATTGGGTTTCAGAGTCTGAAGCATTTTACCAGCTCGAAAGGTTTACAGCCTTCTGTTCCTGCCCCTTCAAACAAAATGAAAGGGGGTTCTCGAGCCTCCTAGTGACAATGTTAGCAGCAAATGGCTCCCTGTGAATTCAAAGCAGTTGTCAGATTAGACAGAAAGTCCCATGAGACCAGAGACTTTGCCATGTAGCTAAAACCCACCCACCTATCTGAGATAAGAATTTGCATTTTAGTGAGTTCTTATCAGGAATCTGTCCCCAGACCAGGGCCATCCGCCACTTACACACCACACTTTGAATGTCAGGGAGCTCCTCTCATTATCAGTTTCCTCAGCCTCCAAAATAACCCCGAATGCAACCTTTTATGTTTTTTTCCTCTTTCTTGACACACATTTCCCGTATGTATCCTATGACGGGTTGTTCCAAGTTACTCAAACCACGCTAGGATGATAGGCACAAGAGCAAGCAAAACTTGCAAGACAGAAGTGTTATCACCAAGTGATTTACTACGGATAAGCAAATGTATAAGGAAATGTGGATAGTGTCATTATACCTTTTTTTTCTCCAATCTAAGCTCATTACACATGTACAAAAGTACTTAACATCTGACAGCCGTCCAGCACTTCCAGTGTAAAATGAGTCTCAAGTTCAAAGCTGTTTCTTAATAAATCGTTTAATAAATCATTTGGATCACAAAGTCAAGCATCGCTCCTTGATGGCAGTCTCTGCAGTCAGGGTCACTACTGTAAAGGACTCTGCCAGTCTCTCTCTAAGCAGCCCACTCAGGGGAGGGATGAGCAGCACGACCCCCCGGCAATCAATATTTTCCCCTCATGTGTCAGAACAGACAGAGACGTTAGCAGAAAGAACCCATGGTTGGCAGCACTGGCAGTGACACTAGTTCACATCTAAACCAGCAACCTGGTTTGTACCAGTCAAACTCCCAGCCCAACCACATCAAGCTTCACATCCAAAACATATAGCCAAGTACTTCCCAACACATGCTCCAAGGAGCCCTGGAAATGTTACCCCTGACTCTTAAGCACCAGCAACTAAATAACTAACAAATCCACAGGCAAATGCTATCAGCACCCTGCATGTTAGATTGTTTGCTCCTTTTATTTAACTGAAAGTGTATTTCTGTGCCAACTGAATGATGACTAGTCCATGAATGCTTTTAATGATTAAAAGACAGTGCTCATAAAAAAACATCAAAACAGCCTCATTTTACATAGGCTAAGTAGTTTGGGAACCAACAAATTAACCTGTTGGCACACAAGAACTGACCGCAAGCAAAGCCAGAAGTAAAAACTGAAGGTTGCATTGAAAGCGTTCAAAAATTTACTCCATGAATCACGAGATGTCAGCTGGGTTGCAGCCAGGTGTTATTTGTATGGCTGATATTCCTCCATAAAATTGGTGATAGCAATGAGATTGACTCAACATTCTTACATGAACATACAAGCTTCTTTATCTGAGTTCCACAGTCCCATAATGCAAGTAAACAACCCAATTTTTAAATAATCAAGGTGTAGAAATCTATTGCCTTCTCTGCAGCTCAACAATATACGACACGAAATTGCCCGTTGTTCTCTGAACTGCTCAAGTCGCATTGCCATCCAGTTAGTGACAAGTCCTTGTGCTAGCAGCACTGGATGAGAAAGCAGGTGGGTTTTCATACATGGGCATCATGATGCTTGGAATGGTCAGAATGGTCAGTGTGTCCTCCTATCCTTCGGTTTCCAAGGGCCTGTCACAGCTCCCATTCAGTTTTGGGCAATTACTATCTTGTGGCCTGACATATGGCTCTCAGCTGTGTAAGCAGTGGGTTATTCTTCCAAGGAGCAGGGCTCGTTAGGAAGAGCGAAGGAACTGTTTTCTCCCACTCCGGTCTTGAGATCTGCAGTTCAAAGGGAGATGAGGTTGCTTCCTATGAGTGGCTCCTACACAAGGGGGAAGAAGGGAGTCAGCCATTTTAGCCAGAGTAACCACCCTGAGGTTCTCCCCCAGTACAGGTCCTACTGCAGCTCTGAGTGCCCATTGCAGCTTGCCTCAATCAGCTGGGCAGAAGGCAGAGCTAAAGCTTCGACCAATCTTGCCTAGGCTGGGCAATCAACCAGCAGTCTTCACCTGCAACAACATTCAAGTCCAAGGTTTTGCTCAGGTCTTTGGCATCCTGTTGGTGCATCCCCAGCCCAAGCCTCAGTTTGTGACTCAGAACGGAAAGAGAAGTAAAAGGTGCCATTCAGTCTCTGCATGAGATAGCTCTGTAGGAATTGCATTACTCCACAATGAAGTCTCTGTAGCTGACTAAAAAATGACATTGTTGCATATTTCAAATCTTTTTCTTGCCTCTGGCTGTTAAAGGCTGAGAACGCTACAGTCATTCCCTCTGCTAAACAGGAACTCTTCCAAATAGATTAGAGAGTGACACTTCCATTCCGTCCTTCAAAAAGGTAGGAGCAGTTGCTTCAATGCAAGTAGAAAACAGAACGTAAAACACTGAGATAGAAATTAAGAGACAGAAAGGAGGCGTGGAAAATGGATTGAAGTCACCCCAGAAGAAGAAATAGCAGCCTTCCTATGCCACAAGTACAACCCCTACTGTTTAGGTCCTTAATGCAAACAGCCTTCGTGCACTCTGAAACGGCACTGCTTTACTGATTGCATTAATCAAGAAATCATCTGTCAATGCAGGGCATTAATGGAAATACTGCTGTGTAAATATGGATTAAGCATCCCACCACGCTGCAAGGAGGATGGGAACATGCAGCAGCATTAACTACAAATGAACTATGCATTCTTGCATGTCATCTAAAGCACGAAACGAAAGGGCCTGGCTGAAAGATGGCTGCAAAGAAACCTTGCCGTGAAGACAAGGAACTGGCAGAGACAGCCATTCAGTACCCTTTCAAAGGTTTGATCCACAAAACAGGTATCTGCAATTGTGACAATTGCTATTTGCAAATGAAAAATCTTCACAAAATACGGGAGTCCAGAAGATATCTTTCAATTTCCTAATTTCGAGAGTGTCAAACAAGGAGATGTGAAAGCCTTGGCCACAGGTAAGGCCTGGTCCAAGAAGATCTGAGGGGCCAAATTAGGGTTCTGCAAAGCTGTGTCACTAAATCCTAATTTAGTGCAAGAAAACTAATGGTAACCTTTGCAGATAATGAAAGGCCTAGCAGATAAGCAGATACATGCGCATGTGGGTCAGCAGTACTCTTTCTGTTGGCCACCACTATAGACTGCCACTGCACAGTGACTCCGAGCATCACCAACGTGAAAGCATACCTTACAATTTACACCTTAAAAACCCGCTACAACTCTGCAAGACCTTTACCAAGAAGGCATGCATTGCAGATTGAGTATCCAGCTGAGACTAGAAAGAAAAGAAAAATAGAAAATGGATTTTACAGCTGGAAATAAAAAGGAAGTTCTCACATAGTCCCTTGTATTTTCTTGCAAGCACCTAAAGGAAACAATAGGCAGGCAACAGAAATAGGTAATTTGTTGAAAGCCTCATCTGCCAGGGACTCATCTGCATACCTGCAGGCAGACAGGGCACTTGGGAGAAGGCTTTTCAAGCCTCAGATAGCCCGCAGAGCAGGATGCCTCTTGGGCCACCAGGTCTGACCAGAAAAGCTTACTTGAAGACACGTCACTCTCTGCCCCTTGAGCTCAGCGCTGTCCTTCCAGGACACTTCCCAGAATTGTAAACATTACACTGCTCCCATAAAGCCTGTATGCAAACAGTCGCTGTCACTGGTATGATCAATGAATTGTCCTCAAAGACAGGTACAAATTCAGGCAAACTGTTTATGGCTGCTGTGCTACAATACTCCTCCTGTATAACGCATAAGAACCCTGCACTACTAAAGACTTGTAAGTGCTTTGTGCCCACAGTTTAAGCACTAGAGTTCAAGAAACACAGTAAGTGTAGAATCCAAATAATAGCACAAATTATCAGAGGTAAAATTAAATAGCTTGTGAGAAAAGAGTTGAATAATTTGACAATTTAGTCTAGACTGAAACAAAATGTGGTAACAGCCACAATATACTTGAGAAATTGATGCAAGAGAAAAAGACCACCTCTGTGCTCACTGCAAAAAAAAAAAAGAGATTAGACATTACAGTAGGCATTAGGAAAATGTTTCCAACAGTAAGGACACCTAAACACCAGGATAAACCATCAGAAATGGCCCTCCTTTCAGATCAGAACACGATCTGTCAAGATCATCTACAGCACTCCTGATGATTTTTTGATACGCTGTAAACTGTGGAACCACGCTTCCCAACACCACGTGGCAGCACGCCTTCCCATGGCGCAAATGCTACATGACCTGGGAATTGGAAAAATAACAGAACTGTCAAACTTTTTCTCCCTATATTTAGGTACAAACAAGCTCCTTTAACGTGTGTCAGTCTGCCTCCTGCTAAAGTCAGACAAAAAACTATAAAGCTGGCCATGCATTCAGCTCCGTATGGAGCACTTTACTCCTGATCAGTCCTGCTATCTGCAAAGTTTGTTTCATTTTCAATCCACAGGCCCATTCCTACCAAAGCCCAGGGTCTTTGTCCCTCCTGTGCACTTACTCAGCCCCAGACTGCTATTGCAAAAGAGTTTTGTTGCAGAGGCATCAGCACGGCACTGGGAAAGCACAGGGCAGCCAGGCTCTCCCTGCCCCCCAGAAAGCACGACACATGTTCAGACAACTGGCATCCCCGATGTGAGAGGGAGGGACAAATGGCAAAAGGGCTGATTGATGGTATCACTGCAATCGAGGAGGGAGAGTTGAGGCAAACACTGCATTCTGAAGGATGGAACGAGACCAAAGAAGAGAGAGAACAGTTAACAAGGGTCAGCTGCACACCAAGCCAGAGAGAGCTACAGGAAGCAAAGAAAAAGGAGGTTTATTTCTCACCTGTGTGGCAGCAAAGTGGTCAAACCACATGGGGGATTTACAGGTATTTTCTCCTTGTGGCTCTTCTGTGAGAGACCAAAAATAACTAAACAACTTAATTCATGTGAAAAATCTGCTGTGCTCCTATAGGCCTTTGGTTTGTAAAGCCTCACCGCAAAAGACATGGGTTGGTCACACAACTTTCCAAGTGAAGAAAATTGAGCTCAGACATATGTCTCCAAGTAGAAGAGAACCCCTGAATTCTGTATCCTCAGTCCCTGCTCTTAGACCCACGGCTGGCTCTCCAGACCACAAGTGGTCCACATGGACCCAGCAAGCAGTCCACCTGAGGTCCACAGAAATGCACAACACGGTGTCTCAGTGAAAAGTCTGACAGAAAGTACACATGCAAGTCTGCAAGAAAATCTGAGACTGTTTTTAGTTCTCTGATCCAAGTAGCCTTGGACCGTACTCCCTATTGCATTCCCATCCATACACTGGAAGAAGAAGAGGTTATCACTTGCTGGCGTTTCAGAAACAAGTAAAAACTACGAAGATCCCTCTGTCTTTATGTCATATCCCTCTGATACATGGAAGTAGGAATTAACATCATTTAGTATACCCTGACCTGTGAAATACGACAGCTACAGGATGCAAGAGAAACAAAATGTATGGAAAAAATCCTTTGCTACAGAAAACTGACAATGCCATTGATATCCCTGAAGTTTCGCTGCAGTACACCAGATGAGGCTTTCTTCTTTCTAAGCCTAAAGATGAATAAATATTTTCAGTGCTTTCTTTGCTTTCTTTTGCTTTTCCGTTTTCCATTCTTGTTTCACTTTCTACCTCCAGACCATTTTCTTCACATTCTCTTAGTATCCAGCACAAAAGAACTTCCTCACCTGCTTGCATTTCAGCCTTTAGTAGCTGTTTTTGCAGAGCACTATCTGAAAAGCAAACTCCTACCAACAGAACTGCCAGCTCAATTCAAGAGTCATAATGCAACCTCCTAAAAACTAATGAACATTTATGCTTTGCTGGTGTTCTTCACACTCTACAACCACAAGGGCTACAAAACTTGCCCTTTAAAACGAAAGCCACAATCTTCCTCAATTTACAAGTGTCAGGAACCAGGCTTTTAAGAAAAACATCCCATGTTGTTAAGACTCAACAGCAGAAAGTCTTGATCATAGGCAATCATAACAATTGGATTTAGGTGAGCACATCTGAGTAACCGAAACTACCAAACAGCAAAGCTAGTTTAGATCTCTTCCAAACAAATTTCCATCTCCTTCCTCTCCCCAACTGCTCTTTTAGCTGTCTCATAGCAGAGGAACAGCATCACCCAAACCATATGGTTCACCTTCCAGAATCAGAGTTTATCTGGGTCTACTGAGGGTGAAACTCACAGAGAACAGAGCAGGAAACCACACCTCACAGATGAGACAAATGGCTTGTTTGCTGCTCTGAGTACCAGAGCCCTAATCTTGGATGCAAACATGATTGTGAAATATGAAGAAAAAAATAAGAGGCCTGTGATGCTTATCATATTTTGAGATGGGTGGAGTGCAAAATCCAGAGATACTAGATCAATTACAGCCACAAAGCAAACAAGAAAAGGGAGCATAACACATATTTTGAGACTGTAGGATGTGGGTTAATTTATCTGATGGCATGTGTCCTAACGTAATATTTATACAATAGATAAGATGGAAGAAGACTTCTAATCTTCATATAAAAATAAAGGATGCCATAATATTCAAACCTAAAAATAGTCCTGGTACAATTAGTTATCCAACCTGATACCTGTCTGATAAGGACAGCTCAACTTTCATGTTCTCATGCCTGCACTGAGCACGCAGCAACAGCTTAAGCTAAAACTACATCCTGGCATCCTGATATTAAAATTTACACGTTGGTGGTTTGTCTTTGGAGAGATGAAAGAGCCATATCTGTATATGATGCAGAGCACAATTCGGTTGTATATACTTGCAATTACCTGACCAAGTTGTGGGAGCTGCATGTGCAGGTTACAGCCAAGTATTCAGTGAAATTAAAGAACTGCGGAAAAAAAATGTGTGTATACAACAAAATACCTACCATTGCAATCTAGTATATTGGATAATTACTGTTACTACACTTTCACATGCAATTAATATGATTACATCTATAAACTGCTAAGCCAAACCTCTAAATGCTGACATCTAATTGTTGCATACCACTATTCAATCTATCTTTAGAACAATGGTCAGTGAACGTGCATGAAATTACTCAGGGCTTCTGCGCCTCCTCACTTGAAAAACGGTCTTTAATCACCACAATACCAATATCACAGATTTGACTGTAATTCTGTGGAACGACTATATAGCATTCAAACAAACCACAACCCTTCTTTTCTCAAGGAATTTTGCAGGGACTTTTTTCTACAGCACAGGCAAGAACAGATACCTAGAGAACAGGTAAACTTAGGGGCTGCAGAGTGCCAACGTTATGCCTCAGTACCCAAAGGTTCTACTGTCAGCCACAAATTCATGTCAACCTTGGTATGCTAGCAAAACTGTATGTCACCAGACAGATGCTTTAACATTTATCAGACTGGTCATCAAAGTGAATCATTGCCTGTTTTAGTTCTGTCACATAAAACTGAAATATTTACAAGATCGCATATAACGCATAAACATTTCTGCATAAATCGCACTGTTAAAAGAGGCTGTGGGGAGGCAAAGGATTAATTGAATCTTGAAGTCTGGAGACTGAAAACGCTTATGGCTTATGATCTCAGCAGAGACTTACAACAGAACTATTTGCCATGTTCTCTTTGAAGTTTATCTTACTCCATCAGTAACTTTTAGTCAAGTTCCATTAGCTTCAGACAATTTTCCACTTTGTTTCTCATTTGATCAGTAGTTCTTTAATGACGTTGGCAGCAGTATGTTTTCATCCATTCCCTGTAGTTCTCCCTGCTGCTTTAAAAATTGGTCTGTATAATGGGGCTTTATAAAGAAATTTAGCACATATCCACATAACTACATTATCTATTAATATTCATGACTTCCACAGTATTTCTTCAAGCAGGATTCTGTATTTTTCAACATCACACCTGCCTAGTAAAATGGCAGATAAGATAGGACACAATACAGCCTGTGCATATTCATAATTGAGTAACTTCAGATCATTAGCTGAGAGCTGGTAGAAAACAGTTTGCCCTTTCTCAGTATGGTAACTCCTCATTTTGAGGTTCAATCTAGGAAAAGTAAGTCTATCAAAATCCTATGATATGCATGAGTATCCTATCTGTACCATACTAACATTTAATATGGAATCTAGGCACTCTAATAAAATAGCTATAACCCTTGGAACTGATCACCTCATCTTGCAAGATCTGGAGCAAACCACAGTAAAAAGAGATGAGGTTTCGTTCTCTCCACACTTCTGGTACATAATACTGCAATGGGACTTCTCACAGGTGTAACAGAAACTGACCAGGAACAAACTGACCAAAACTGCCTTCTTGCGCCCCCAAATCAAACCTATTGGATTGAATAAAACAGTTAAGCTGTAGTGAGACAGCTAAGTTAACATTGCAGATACAACTTTTGTGAGAATTACTAGAGGTATGAAATAACAGGTTCTAGACACTACATTATTTAAATAGGTAAATACCTGGAGCATTTTTATTGATGTTTTTACTTCTGAGCACAAAACCAATAGCAAGATGTTTTCTCACAACAAAAACTGTTAGTTACCATGAAAAAGAGAACTTGACGTGCCATAACTTTCATGATACCCGCTTTACGAATCCATAGAAGCAAAAATAAAGACAATCTTCTACACAAGGCAAATAAAGATTGAGTCCCTTTGTTTCCGGGGAAACTACTTTCCCTATAGCTTGGAGGGGGGTTGGGGGAGGGGAAGATTTCTAAGAATAAGAAAAAGATAAAAGGAAACCTTTCCTTTAACATGGTCACATGCTAGTCTTCTAAAAAGGAAGAAAATACTCTTAGTTGTTTTGCAAATCCATAGTATCAAATACTTAAGAGATTCTTTTACATTACTAGGGAACACATGGAAGCTTCTGTTAGCAAGCAACCTCAGGGCTGTGAATAAACCCATAGAATTTAGTTGTTTGCTTTTTAAAACATTGTTTATTGAGAATACTTAATGAGAACTCCAGCTTCAACAGCAAATATTTAACGAGGAGCACAAACTCCCTCACCTAACCTTTTTCTAAAGCACAACTGTCCCATCTTACTTATGGAAAACTCATTCTGATGACTGAAAGATGTGAGATTTAGCCTTCCTTTATTTATCAAAGTGACTAAAGTTACTGAAGCAAAGGAACCTGCACCTCTCCTGTCTCAGCTCATGTTCAACAGGAACTAGTTTCCATAGGATCTGGGAACTGCAGCCTTTTCTCCACTGCTGCCAAGAAATTCCTTCTATAACTTATGGAAAAATAATCAATTTCAGTACAATTCACACTGGAAAAAAAAAACACATTAATATCACACAACCATGTGTGAGTGTTAACTGGGTACTATACCCCAGAAAGTAGAAGAGTTTATGTTTATTTTGCACTGGGTAAGTGCTGCTCACACGGAACATGAGACAGTAAGAACGAGACCCATGGGGCAAAAGCAACAGTTCCTACACAGTCACATCTGAGCACTCAGAAAAAAGCTAATGGGAGTAAAGTGGACTTAATTTGTGAGGCCCACGTAGATTTGAGAATACCGAATCCCAGAGCTACTTGTTAGAAGGTACTATGTTAGGGCCTTCCACCAAATTCATGCAGAAAATATTTCTCACTCCAAATTTTTTTAAAAATATCTTCCCACTACTGCTCCATTCACCCTCACACACTGCAGTAGGCCCTCATTCTCCTTTCCTTGGTGCTAAAACCATTCAGCTGCCTGAATGCAGTTGTATAGAGACTCAGCCCATAAGAACTAGGTCAATGATTGAAGGAACTTGTTATTTAGGACAACAGAGGAACATTCAATACGTGCTTCAAGTTAAGCCTATGTGTGAACGCTGCTCTAAACCAAGGCCTAGAGATAGGAAAGATCCCATCCCTCAGTGCTTTATTCAAACATAATTACCGAAACAGAAACTCCACAGGGGAGTAAAGCTACACTATCAGAACCGGCCCCCAAGATAATTCTACCGCCAATCTCCGGTGAGTAGCTACTAACAAAGTGACTGTGAAAGGCTCCGGCTGCAGCGAGCCATCCTGAGAAGGCAGCCAAGCATACTCCATCGGTATCTTCTCCTGCCATTACCTAAGGCACATTACTCACCGCTGCTCCCACAAAAACTGCCAAGTTAACAAATATAAATAAATGACTGTTTTGTTCTGTTTAAATATATGAGAATCCCATTAGTTAATAATGCAAATGCATTTAGCTGTAGGAACTGAAGCTAAAAAACACATGCAGCCTGAATCTGCATTCCAGCCTGCAGCTTACAAAATCGCAAATTCAGTACTTAGGACAGAGGAATTTTCTGAGTTTTATTATGATTATTATTTTGTTTTGTCTATAGGGTGGGGCATTTTGCAACTTGCAGCTATTTTAGGAATCTCCTTACAGTGAGACAGAATCCTCATTTCAAATGAAGCTAACTGACACTTTAATTGGAAGCTTTCTGAAATTACAGACTTTGTGTTCAACTATTTGAGAGAGAAAAGGAGGATTTAAGTAGAGACTAGTTCTTAAAGCAACCACTTCCTTTTCATTTATCTTTACGCTAGACAGTTTGCCACTTGGGTGACTCTGAACAACGCTGAAGACAAACCAAATTTAAACAACAAACAAACAAAAACTTTGCTGGGAAGATGAGTCAAAAAGGGTCCAGGGTCTAAGCCATTTAGATGAAATCAGGGTTTAGTACTTATCTAGCAAAACACCAGAAAGAATTTTTGCCCTGACCAATCTTTTGGAAATCTCTGCAGAGACTTCCCTTGCTTTGATTCCTGATCTCTGTGTGATCAAATAGTTTATTCTTCTTCTTTTTTATGGCATATCTGTTATCTAGTAACTTTTACTGCAGGCTCTTCGAGTTATTTGCAGGACTGTGGTGGTATGCTGATGAATTCCACATCTAGAGCCTACGTAGGAAAAAGGAAACATCCAGATGGAGTTTTACTTCTGAACCACTCTGTTCGGAGGGCGGGTATAATTGTCTCCACATGCACAGTCACACCCTGCCCAATCCCATGTTTGTGTTTACCCGTAAAGCAATATATATATATATATAGTATTTATTTACAAATAACAGCCAACAGGCAAGGATAGAGCTCGCGGCTGGGCGGAACAGCAACTTCTGAACAACAACAAAAGGGGGAGGCACTCGGCGAGGCACATTCATTCCTGGAGCGATCCCCGTCACCTCACAACACGACAGGGCACCCGCGTGCTTCCCCGGGGCTGCAGGGGCGGCACAGCCGGCCCTCCACCGCCCCGGCTATGTTTTTTTTTTCCTCGCCGGAGGCCCAAACGCCGCCGTTGGCGGCCCCCTCACGCAGCGGGGGCATCCCCCGCCCTCTGCGGCTCGAAGATCAGAAATTTCCCCGGCCGGAGCGGGCCTGCCCCCCTCACACTTTGCCCCGCCGCCGGGACGCGGCTCGCAGCCCCCGGCCCGCCCGGGGAGGAGCCGAGCCCCTGAGGGGGGCTTTGTCCCCCCGCTGCTCACCGACTGCAGGAACCGGAGGGTCCCCACGTAGTCCCGCTCGGTGCTGAGGATCTCGTTGAGGACGCAGAGACGGAGGCGCAGCTGACGGTCGGTGTCCTTGGGGCAGCCGGCGGGCTCCGCCGCGCCGGGGTGAGAAGGAAGAGGAGGAGGAGGAGAAGGCGGCTCCATGGTGGTGGTAGTGGTAGTGGCGGCGGGGCGAGGCGTTCCGCTTCCCCGCTGCTCGCCTCAGGAGCCCCCCATAGCCCCACGGTGTCCGGAGAGCCCCGGGAACGGCACCCCTCTGGCCGCCCCCCTCGGCCCTGCCTCGCCCGCGGGCGGAGGCGCTACAGGAGCCGGGCGCTGAGGGGAGCCCGGCTATGGGACATGCCGGGGGAACGGCGGCTCGGCGGCCGAGGCGGCGCTGAATGAGGAGAGGAAGGGAAGCCCCGGCGGCGGGGGGGTGTGGGGGAGCGGGAGGCGGGCGAGGAAGGCGGGACGGGGCGGGAGGAGGCGGCGGAGCCCGGCCCCTGGAGGCTCGGCCCAGGCAGTGGCGGGCAGCGGCCGGCCGGGGGTGGCTGAGGGGAGACCGGCGGGGGGCGAGGGTGGGAGGGACGGGACGGCTGTCACGGGTAGCGCGCGGCGGGAACGCGGCCTCACCGCGCTCCCTCGGTCCAGTCAGCCCTCAGTTCACTCACACCCGAACTCCCACACATACCACATGCCTTGTGCTCCCTCAGACCACTTACCCCTCAGACATAACTCACCCCTCACACCCATACTCCCTCAGTCCACTTACCTCTCAGTTCACTCACTCCTCACACCCGAGCTCCCTCACACACCACATGCCCCACACTCCTTCAATCCACTCACCCCTCACACACCACATGCCCTATGCTCCCTCCATCCACTCACCCCTCGGTCTGCTCACACCCGAGCTCCCTCACATGCCAAATGCCCCACGCTCCCTCAATCCACTCACCCCTCACACCCAAACTCCCTTACATGCCACACGACCTGCTCACCCTCAGTCCGTTTGCCCCTCACACACGCACCCCTCACACCCAACACACGGACCCCACAAACACTACATTCACACAACACATGCAGACACTGAACTCAGGCACTCCACACCGCAGTAACGCAACAGACCACCACATGCCGCGGACACTCACACACAGACCCCTCACAGCCCATGGCCTGCTGCGAGCAGATGCACACCAGGACAGGCACACTCGCACACAAACTCATGTACGCACAGAAATAGGCACAAATGCACACGCCTCTGAAAGTGGAGACGTACACACAGCTTCACTGGGACAGAAATGCACAACAGGCACTTGCATGCACAGAGAAATGCACCCAAATCTCCATATCTCCCTCCTCTGAGATGTACTGAGGAGCAGGCACACAAACACAAAGCTCTGGCGCATAGAAATGCATTCAGGAATGCATACACAGAAAGTACACAGCTATGCAGAAATAAGAGGTCACACACTTCTACACCAATGGAGAACATATACAAGAAATGTAAGTGTTTCTCTGGTGTGAATCAGAAATGTTATGGTTTTAGTTGGCTATAACTGCTTATGCAAAGTGGGTACAAGGTGAACTGAGTAAATTGCACACAACAGTAAATGGAGCCCTATAAGTCACTGCTGGTCCCACTGACTTCCAGAAAGCTAACGTGATTCATACCAGCGGAGATTCACTCAAATATCTTCAATGCACCATAGGAAAGCTGCCAGGCTTTCTTCATGGTAAAAATAAATATTTATTTCCTTTGAATTAAGGAGAAAAATATTTCAAGAGAAAATTTTAAAAAATGTTAATAATGTGAACTTTTAAGTGGCATAACTGCAGGGACAGATCGCATCTGTTACCTTAAACATGAACACAAGTAATGTAATAAAACATCATTTTCCTCAGGCTAAATCAAAATACCTCTTTTGGTGTTTCAACTTAACAGTGACGTTTTTCTGTCTTGGTGGGTCTCTTTTATCCTAAGCATTAAGTTTTCTATTTAGGAGAAAATGATGGCAGTCCAACACACAATTGTCATCTTTAATTCTGATTTAAGCTTCATGGATATCATATTACATGACATGAAAAAACAACTCTTCGGTCAAGGTATAGTGGCAGCAGGCTGTATGTCTGCTTCATAAAGAAATATTGAAGATGTTTTTAGACCTAGATGTTGAAATTGTCTGAATCAAGTAATATTGATATGTTAGCTTGCCAGATCACCTTATGATGTAGCTTTGGGTCAAGGTACACAATTCACACCTTTGCAAACATGATTTTCATGGTACATTGTAATCTCACTCCATTTCTGCAACCTTATCAGTGAGAAATGTTGCCTTCAAGTCAGTCAGAAACATGATTGCTCAAAATGGGAAGAAAAATGTGGGAAAGCTCATACATCCATAATTGTAGGAAATCAGAGGGAAAAGCACTGAGGGAAAGGGGATAGCAGGAGATAATTCTGGGTTTTGCACAGATCTGAGCTGCATGGAGGGGCACTATGGGAGATGGAAGAGCGCCACAGCACAGGCCTGAGACAAGGATAAAGAAGCAAGACTTCAGGACAGGTCAGATTAGACTCTAAATTCACTGTTTTTCCTTCAAGTTAATTATTACCATTTGTTTTCTTCTGAGAGTTACTAGAACATTTTCATTTATTTAGTTAGTGTGTCTCTAGTTGCTGTCTTTTTAAAAATCAAATGATATTTCTGTGTGGGACAAGTGACAGGACTCTCATTTAAAACATCCTAATGGTTTAAATAACAGTATTCTCTGTTTGGAAAAATCAGCATCCCCAAAGCTACGCCCCCACCCTGTGGCTGAATGAGAAAGCTGACAGTTTGAAAGTTTTGATTTGTTAACTCTAGATCCTGTTTTTGCCTCAGAAGTCTCATAATAGTTTCATTTCCTCAGCAAATGCTGAGACAGGAGACCATCGTAGAGAATCAGTCGGATGCTCTCTGAGCAATACTTGAACTACTGTGTAGTGTGCATGCCTTTTTGTTTACGTTGTGTGTGAGATACATACACAATTTCTAACTTTATTGTTAACTTTAAAAGCATTATTACGTAAGGTATTTTAAAAGGATGCTACTTCTGACTGGAAAGATTAAAATGTCATGAAAGAAGTTTACATTAAAATTAAAGAGAGAATTTTCACTCTTTTTTGAAATAGTTTTCTTTTAGCTGTAGAAAAAATATTTTTGGTACTGTAAAGAGTTTTGTTTTGTTAGTTACTGTTTACTTTATTTCTTTCCAAATTATCTCAGATATACACAGAGAATCCTTACTTCAGACTAGATGATTTATTAGTTGCTAGCATGGCTTTTAATTTTAAAGACAAAAATCTGTAACTAGTCAGCCAGCTCTTTTATTTTTAAAGGGATGTTGTGTATTAACTGAACAAAGCTTAAGCTGAATTTGTGCCTCCTAGCTTGTTTTTTTTCTCCTTCTTCTTTTTTTAAATTATTTTTAAAAAGGAGGTAGTTTACAACTACTGTTCAGTTTTGAAGATAAATTTTACTATCAATATTTTTTCAAGTGAGCACTTCAAAAGCAAACAAAAAAAATGCTACTACTTTGTAAAACAGTCAGGGAGTCAATTATCAGGAGAGTGACATATCAATTACCATGAAATTCACCATCTTTCATGAAGATGTAATTAATTTACATGTGCTTGTAAGTTGTTTGGTGCTGTTATGTTTGTACATTGTCTACCACAGTAACACCAAGGTGTTAAGGTCTCTACATGGTATTACAATACCAAAAAAATAATTATCAACTATGTGTTTGTCTCTGTACTGATTGTGTTCCCTGTTGTAGGAGAAAATATTTTTCACTATCAGCCTTGTGAAGGCCATGCTGAAGGTTCTGGGAAGGCTGCTGTAGAATAAGATTTAGAAATCCAGAGTGATTGTGGAATTTGTTAATTTAAACTGAGATTATACTCTTTAGCAAGGAAGATCCAGTAATGTACCTACCTGCCTCTTCCCCACTGTTTTTTTTTTTCCTTCTTCTTCTCCTTTAACCATTGTCATTCCATTCTGAAAGGCTTATCTGTCTATTAGTCTTCCTAAAAGCGTATTTGAAGTTTGCTGGAGTTAACAAGTGTTCTTTCTGCTAACATTAGGAAATTTTGCATCCAATCCCCATTTTTGGCTTAACAAAGAATAGCCACTCATGCTTAGTTTCAAAGTGGCTTGATGACAAAGGCAGATGTTCAGTGCATTACACATTCTGCATTGTATATGTGTACACGTATATGTGATTTATATGAATCGATCCCATTAATTAATTTATTTATTTATCGTGGTGCTAAATAAACTCCAGCCTCACATGCTT
Source organism: Cygnus olor (assembly GCF_009769625.2). Lineage (NCBI taxonomy): Eukaryota > Metazoa > Chordata > Aves > Anseriformes > Anatidae > Cygnus > Cygnus olor. The sequence goes on from NC_049184.1 coordinate 7,095,096, forward strand.
TGAGTTTTGAAGATGTTTATACTGCTTTTCAGTAGAATTTGGTACACCACACTTTCACACGTTATTGAGCCTTTCTGTGGTGAACAGTATCTGGATGACAGAGTCTAGGGTACAGTGTACATCTAGGGGATATATGAACATTACTTTCCTGTATGGATCTCCACTGGGTCTTTTTGTGTGTGTTCTTATTGTTGTGTTAAAAGAGCTGCTGGATTATAGACTCCTGTATGCTGCTGTACAAGTTGGTTGTACGGACCTCTTGGTGAAAATGGGTCTCAAACAGTCCACGTATGGCAAGCTAACTTTAAGAGAAGCTTAAAGCTAGAAGTGAGCTTTGTGTGGAACTGTGTATGAGCGGGTATGGACTGCATAAAGGCAGGCATCACAGAGCCTTAGCTCACATGATCGCAGTTATACTGTTTCCAGATCTGTTACATGATGTCTGTCTGCAGGGCACCCTAAATTTACCAGCCCAGTTCAGCATTAACTCAGCCACAGCCCATTTCACTGAGCAGTATAGAAATATCAAAGGTGTACATGTGAAATCCACAGGTCAGAAGAAGTTTTGTTCCCCCAAACAATTTTGGCACTCAGGTGCTGTATATGACCTACCTGGCTTAAGGTAGCATGAGGATTTCCTGAGCCTAGAGGTTGTACCTGGACCATTGCTTTTAATAGTCGCTCGTGGACCTATTTCACAAGGAGTTCTCCTAAAGCCTTTCACACACATTTAAACTGTTGGCTTTTCCAGGATTCTTTAGTTGGCGATTTCCAGGATTCAATTGCTTCCACATTTCATGATGTGTTCTATAAAAAATAATTAAAAAATCCCTTTTGCTTCAGACCTGGCAATTTACGTGTACGCCTTAACTTTAATATTGTGAGAAATAGAGCTTAATCACTGTCCCTGCTCCTTCTACTGTCCATTTAAGATTTTGTAGACCTTTAGGATATTCGCCTTCAGTGGTTTCTACATCAAGTTAAAATACCCTGTTCTGTTAGTCTCTCATCATATGGAAGCCATTTCATGTGTTTGATCACCTTTACTGCCCTCCTCTGTACTTATAGTAGTCCTACTATATTCTTTTAGAGGTGGTAGTAGTGGATTTCTGCAATGCTTTAAAGATGTGTGTGCACCAGGGATTTGTTCGGTGGTACCATGATGTTCAGCATATTGTTTCTATATAGGTTCTAAAATGCTGCTTGCTTTTATGGCTGCTGCTGAGCAGGGAACAAGCCCTGACTCCAGGCACTGTTTACTGAATGGTCGTAGCTAATTTAAAACCTGTCATTGTATCTGTAGATACGCAGAGTAATTCTAGAAACTTCAGTCAAAATAATGTAGTGAATGGAGATTTCCACCAGTGTAATTGAAATCAGATCCTGGCCTGTGTATAGTGGATGTGAATCACCTTTCACCTACCCCTATATATTTCATTGCAGCTTACTGGTTTCACTAAAGCCACTGCTGATTTATTCTAGCTAAGAATTAATCCCTTTGATTTCTACAAATGATTTATCTTCAAGTAAGATATATAGACATAGTTTGCAGTGAGCTTTGCAGAAATAATTTCTCAGGTTCTCACTCTCCAGGAGCCTAAACTGCCAGTGGAGCATTTGCATTTCCTTTTTTACAATCAGCATAAAAGTAATTTTTGGAAGAAAAACGCTCAGGTAACTTGTCTGCAGAATGGCATAGGACGAATATAGAGAGGCTTAGAGTGAGCTTGGAGAACAAAGGAACTGAATTGCTAGGCAGGGCTGGGTGGAATTCTCTTTGATTAGAGGATAATATTGTACACATTCAGTCAAACTCTGAAAGCACTTAATTAGACTCACAGTGTGTGGCAGAAGAAGTTAAGTATTATTATGTCCATTTGAAAATGGAGTAACTGAGATATAGACAGCTGAAGTGGCTTGCCCAAGAACACAGTGTCAATATGTGCAAACCCAGAATGCAGGAGTTTGCAGTTCCTGTCTTTGACTTACAGAACACACTCAAGGGGGCCCCCACAATGTCACACGAGTTTCCAGTCAGCTATTTACATTTTAACCATGTTGTTGTTCAGGTCGCCTCAGTGTGTGACGAGACAGCAGTGCCTGAAGCCTGTGCTTCTCCTTAGAGTCCTCATGTACCTTATTATTTCATAACTGATATCCCAGAGAAAACCAAAGGTCAACAACTTAATGATAAAAAGGATTCGGGATTTGAGAAGAAGGAAGGATATACTTAAACTATCTCATAGAATCTATACAGAATTTTTGTATTATGTCCTATTTTGTAAAATGTTGTGTTACCATTACATTTAGCAGAGAGACAGCACAATGAGAACGGACAGTTGTTTCCATCATAAGGTCAGGTGACATGGACAAAATTTTTGGAACATATTCCTGGTATTGAACTCACTAGTTAATTGGAAATACAGCCTATTGCCTTTTCATTGGCATCAGTTAGCTTTGTGTCAAATCCTAAATGCATAGTGTTGAGAAGCATGTCTTATTTCAAACATGCTGTAATCAATGTAGAATTCTGTAATTCTATCATCAAGTCAAGAAACCCAATTTTTGAAGACATTCTGGAAGGGAGTTTTATTTGTCATTATTCACTTCTCTGATGCTCTTTTCTTTCCACTGTCTGATTCACCTCTTTTATCATATTTCCCCTCTTTGGCTCTTCCTCAATCATACCCACCTAGTTAAAACTAATCACGTACTAAAAAGTGCATAATGAGATTTTCATGATGCTCTTTCCTGACATAATTTTTGATTATGTAATTAAGGGTTCTTATTGGGCTCTTGAACCGAGAGAAGATTTTGGTTTAATTAATCAAAAGGTCTTGCTCAAATCAGGGTATTTTTAAGCAGTTTAGTTTTTAACTAATGTATAAAAAGCATTTTTATTTTTCCTGACTTACAGAATGTTATGTGATATGCTCTTTACCCTCTAAAGTCAGCAATATAGAAACATTGTCCTGACATCAAGCTTAGTTCTTCTTAGGTAAAGCACTAGAATTAGGAACCAGGAACAGAGGTGCGTCAAACTTCGTTGTGATTGAACTAGGATAATTTTTTGTATTTTACTAACTGGAAGTTTGCCAGATGATGAAATGGTCGGTTAAATTGGGGTTGTTCCACGTGAACTTTTTTCCTGTATGAAACCATGAAAATAAATTTGCTTTTTTTTTTTGTGTCAAATTAATATTCTTATGAAATTTGTTGTTTTGAGCAGTACTAAGAGAGGCTGCTGAACATTTTGCAGATAGTATTGCAAATAAGTATTTGCCCTGAGCTAACATAACCAAGTAAAAGGCACTTTTTGTATTTTATTCACTGTAAGTACATGAAGCAAAAAAAAAAATAATAGCATGAATGATGGTGCTTGTTTTTGTTTATGAATTGCTTCTTCCTAAACACATTTGTGTCTTGTTGTTATCAGCCACCGGCATATCCTACAGGAAAAGCCACCTACCTTTTGGACAGCACAACCAATGTGAATTTAAAAAAAAATGAAGAGGTGGAGACTAGACTTACGCAGCCACTTCTGAACTTGTATGGTTTTCATAATTAAAGGCAGGAAAAAAAGTCTCTCTCATGCAACAGAGATTTCGAGACAAAAGAAAAAATGTTTTATTAGATAAACAAAATACAAGCTATCCATCCGTTTATTCTTTTCTCCCATTCCAGTCTCTGCTTTTTCCCATGTGCCTCAGTGCTTTTGAAGATGCAGATCCTGATTTTGGGGGCTAGGGATTGCCAATAGCTCAGCAATCTGTCGTCCATGGCTTTCAGCTGCAACAAGTGCTTAAGATGCTTGTTGAGAATGAATGGATCATTCACATGTTTATGTTCAAATCACACATAAGTGATTGACTAAACTGGGGCCTATTTCCAGCGCTGGTGTAAGGGAAAGGAGCAAAACCTCATGTAATGTGGTGCTGCATCAGCTGCTGCTTTGATATTCGGTGCTTCAAGTGTATTTAAGCAGAGCTGTAATTTCTATTTTTTGTCTACACCTGCAATTTAGTGCAGTAATAATTATTTTTTTAAAATATGGAGTGATTTCAGTAATAAGCATTTGTGAAATAATTTTTGAACCCTTCACCACTAAATATTGAGAGCAAAGGAGGTCCGCACTTGATAAACCAAAGATCTTTGTCTAAGGGTGGACTCAACCAGTTAGATATCAGATTAGCACAAAATAGATAGCTTTGTCATAATACCTAAGTTTGCATTTGTGGTCTCCCTGGACTTCTTGTATTAATGGTAAAACTCCCTTTATAGTTATTGTAGTGCATGTATTTTATACCTACAGGGCTGAATTCATGTAATCAGGAAAAATTTACTCCTATATGCAGCTCAGGCTGTGGTTTCATTATTGGACGTAAGCCCATCTAAGTGTGGGCTACCCTTTTTCCCCCTTCTCCGTTGCTGCGTGTTTTCACCACCTCTTTTGTGACACTGTGGTGAACAGGATCAGGATCAGCTGATCCAGCTGAAAATTAACCGGAAGGCAAACAAACAAAAGCTCCTTTTTTCAGACAGATTTTTTCCCTGACTGGCTCAGTGTGCAACCCCTAAGAGCCACCGCTGGCATGAGAGGAGACCTAAGGTCTTGTGGTAAGGGCAAGGCTGAGGGAAGGATGGGACTGCCTCCTTTGGCAGCAACTCATATGCAGATCAGTTGAAAGCCATTTGTGAAACTATAGCCTTACACTGCTACATGCATCAGTGCTGGATGCAGTCCATGAAATTATAACTACTTCTATAAGGTCAGTGCATGGGCTGTGAGCTCACAGTGTAGGCATAGAAAGACATTCTGGGAAAACATCACCAAGCTCTAACAGAATACTAATTCACTACAGCAGACCCTTCGGAGAATGGGAATCAGACTTTTTTTTTTTTTTTTTTTGCCTTATTGATATTATCAAAAGGGGCTTTTTTTTCCACTTGCTGATTTTGTACAGAAACATTAAAAATAAGAGTAGCAATAAAAATGCCATTAAACTGACAGTATCACTCGTGAAATCACAAAACACTTTAATTTGAATTACAGTGTGGATGCTGTAACATCATACATAACAGGAAGCCAGTGACAGCAGATTAAAGTTAGGAGGAGGCCAATATGCTTTGCCACAGAAGATGAAACGATGTAAACACTAATGGCCCAGAACACAGCATGCAGAATGTCTTAGACTGAAGATGGAAGGGAACAGGGCAGATGTGTTTTTCTTGAAGCTTCTCTTAACAACCAAATTGCATTAACAATAGTAAAGATGTCAGTCAGTTTTGGCCCCTTTGCTTTCAGAAGTTCAGCACTTTCAAGAAATCTTCATTTTGGATAAAAATTTGGCCAATTAAGTCAAAAAGTAAAAAATCTGAAGCTTTTTTTTTTTTTTCAGAATGCCCAGCTGGAGTAGAAGTGAAAAAAATGCTCTTTCTTTTTCAGAACTGAAGAAAAATGTTGCCATGTAGACACATAGACACAGCTCTATGGAAAGGAAAAAAGGAAAAAAAATAGTTACTTTGAATTAAATGTACATAACATGCTTCAGAATACTTTTTTTTTTTTAAAAAAAAAAAAAAAAAAACTTAACCAAAGTGTAAGGTGTTTGTCTTTGGCATGTATGAGATTGAGATTTTATAGATCTTAGATGCACCCTGGTGTTGGGTGACTGTAAAACATAAATTCTAAACAGGATTTTCTTTCCTCTTCTGAGGATGTTGACTTGAACTAGATTATGCAGCCCTTTTTACACATTTACACCCACTGTTGATCTTCATAATGTCTTACTATGCGAATAGTTCCAAGCCATGAGAAAGACCTCCGCAATTCAGACTTTTCTGAAAGTCTTTGCAAAGTTCAGACAGCAGCCCCGAGCCCTGATAGTCCCTAGAGAAGGAGAAAAATGCCTCTTCTGCTTGCTTTCTCCCAGGCACGAGGAGACAGTGCCTCTTAAGTAGTGTGTAGACAGAGCTCTCTCTTCTGAATGGCTGGTACTTTGGGGATGACTTGCACTGGAGCTGTATTTCCATTCCTCAAGAACCAAAATCCTGGGGCAGAAGTCAGTTTTCTGTACGTGAAGTTTAGGCTTAGGCCAGATTCCTGTTTGGTATGCATCAGGTCACAGCAACAAACTAAGCTTGGGCAAGGTAATTACATAGACAGTCACACTGAATTCATTGACATTACCCATGTGCATAAGGGTGGCGAGGGCTGGCTTCAGTAAATCTGAGTCTCCGTATTTCATTTGAATGACCTGTGATATGTTAATTATTTTTCCATTCCACCAGCTGAACAAATTACAGACTGATTTTGGTTTCAAATTGAGCATGCTTCCTAATAACACCAGATCAGAAATTTACAGCTTCCCTCTTCTGTGTCAGTACAACATACTGCAGCTACAATTTTGCATAGGAAGTTTCCTTAAAATGGTAGCGGGGATCTAAGTAACAAAGTATAGGATAAAACTACAGCACTAAAATACTTTTTTTTTCTTTAAAAAAAGTCATAAGAGCCAACAAGATGATGAGACAGAGGTGTTCAAGAAGGATGAGCAGTGGAAAGGTTTGCAGTGACAACAACATGGAAAAATCATTTTGCACTTTATAAACTGAACCAGTCCAGGGGAAACAGAAAGAAATGGTCCCATTCTCCCAATTTCTCCCCACACACTTCCTTCAGTTTTCTCAGAAACAAAAGTGTTTCTTCTGTTCCATAGTATTTAGCCTCATAAAGTATTTGGGAAACACTGAAAGAATAAAGAAAATGAAGATTAGGTAAAGTAAGTGTGACTGGAGAGCTCACTAGAATTTCTGTTGTGTTGCTCATGTTAATTCTGGCCCAGAAAGCAGAAGATACAAGAGGTGAAACCAGAATAAAGCTCCTCTTATTAAAAATGAAGATTCTTCTAATGAATACCTAACAGCAAATAAAGAATTAATTACTATAGTAATGAGCAGAGAGAGGAAGCCTTTCCTGCTGGGAGGAAAGGAAACAAGTTTTCTTAAATCTGAATCAAGGAGCGAAGGAACTGTCTTGAACTGGGCTTATGAAAAACATGAAGAGTTCTGAATGCACATGAGTAAAATCTGTACTGTATGGTAAAAACCAGGGACATTTCTTGATGATTCTGTTAAGTTTCTTGCAAGAAATTATGCGATACAAAGATCAGCAGAAAGGTCAGAGAGAATGTCATTTAGCAGCTTAGTTCCTGATGCTACTAATAGCTCTCCTTGTGGCTGAATTCATCTCACTAGTAAGGAAAATCAGGGCTGTTATACAGATGTGTATTAGAGGAGCAATTGCTAAAATCCTGTGAGTCTGCAAACATTGTTAACTCCTTTCAGTGTAAGACATTCTGACAGACTTTTGTTGCATTATAACCAGGTTCTTCCTGATTCCTGCATAGTGTTGTTTCTTTCCTATTTACCGAATACGTTTCTGTCAACAATATCTGAACAGTTACATTATTATCTAAATGAAAATCAAAATAAAATGCAAAATAGGTTTTTTTGTGCACAAGATAGAACGTGTAACAAGTCAGTCCTATAGAATGTAGATACATGCAAATCTAACTAGTGCTTGCATGGCAAATAAAGTCTCATTATCACCTCTCAGACAGGAAAAAATTGCAAGTGAGTGATTATCCAGCCCTGGGTCTTCCACCTCTCTGACACTTCAGGGCTTGGGAGCTATTCAGTTTCATTTGCATCTTTCCACTCAATTAGACTTCTCACTCTGCAGTCAAAAACAGTGATTGGCAAAAATATTTTCCCCATCTGCTCTCTCACTGTCTGCTATATATATATTTAGTAAATACACTTTTTTTTAAAGACAAGTTGTTTCTAATGTTTCTCTATATTTTAGTAATTGTAAGCTTTTCTGAACTAGGCATGGTTTTAAATACTTGAAAAGGACAATAGTCTCAGATTTTCAAGCCTGAGTATGTTAAGCTTCTTAAAATGATTGTTTTTATGGCTGCTACACACCAGAAGCACACTAATGTCAGTCACAGGGAGCACTGAGTGCACAGTACAGGTAAAATAAGCCATGTTCATGAAGATAATCATATCTGGATAGACAAACACTTAAAATCTGATCTTCAGATTCTGTTGCACCTCTGGTTGTCTAAAGTGTCTAAAGTTGTCTGGTGTCTCTAGCTGTTTCTGTATTGCACATCTGAAGATACAGTTTACAGTACTGAGTCATGTGAGTCTCATATTGTACCTTGCAGGTAGCAGATGACTACTGATTTCACAAAGCAGCCCCTTTTGCCAGGACAACTAAAAAAAAAAAATTAAAAAACACACACACACACCAAAAAAACCTCTCTCTAATATGTTTTGTTATAGAAATGTGGGATTTTAACAAAATTATTCTGTGTGAGAAGTGTCTGCTTTCTTTGGACGTGTTGCTGTTCCTTTGAAATGCTGAAAACATGAAAAATGCAAATTTGGGAGTTTAGCCAATGTGTTAGTTTTACAGTTTTTTTTACAAGAAAGTTCTCCTGTGAAAGCGGCAGCTGAAAATCTGATGTGTCCTGTTGGCTTTACAAGGAAAGCAGAATTTAATTTCCATTGACTTAGAATTGTATAAATCTCACATATTCTATATATGACTATTATCCTTTGTAAATTAATCCAGGGTTAAATATCAAGGTAAAAGGTAAACTATCAGCACCACACAGTAATACCGATGTTAGTTTCATAGGTCTTTATTGCTGGAAGAGCATCATTGCATTAGTGAAGCACTATATGTGGACTAATTACAGAAAAAGCTGATCTAATTTGTCTGGCACAGCACTGTGTACATACAGCTATATTGCTCCTCCTGTCAAATGATCGTATTTTCTTATCATGACATTACCCGGTGCTGTTCAGATATTTTGTCAGAGTCCTTTCCTCAAATTACAGATCTGCCCTGGGTTGGAATGGGAGTTCAGTGTGAGGCGCGTGGCAGGAGGTTGGCCCGAAAGATGCAGAAGGTCTGAGATCTGGATTTGAAGGAAACTGTGGGCATAAGAGAGAGAGAATTGTATTTAAACCTCATGATGAAGTACCTTGCTAATACCACCTGAATTCTCATATAAATAACCACTCAATAATTTGTTTTATTAATCCTCCAGTTACCTCAATTGTACTGTTAGCAATAGGAGAACTCTTTACCAGACTGGATTTATTGATTTTAGGGCATGCAACGCTGGAAAAAAATGTAGAGAGCTGAGACAGTGAATCAAATGTTGAGTCCCTTGGGAGATCCACTAGTACATTACTGGACAGCAGAGAAAACAGCTAGAAGCCAAGCAGAATAAATAGAATCATTCCCTCTGGAAATGATTAAAAATGGGCAGCAGAAGGGGAAAGATCTGTAGGGAGTTTCTGCTAATGCTGGACTGGGAACTGAGCTACTGTACAGGCAGTGCTGTTTTCCCAAGAAATTTTCTGTCCATTCTGCATCTTTCTTAGGGTGAGGTTTCCTTCCTAACGTAAAATATATAGCAATATGCCAGTGGGGGAAGTGCTGTGAGGTTAGCCCTGTCAATCAGTGAGGAGCACCTGGCCCCTGGGCAGACATCCAGAGACGCTTCTTGCCAAGGAAGTAGCTTATACAAACTGTGAACTGTGTCCACCTGTTAGGCATTGTATGCACTTGATTTATGTCTTGTACTACAGACATATTTGCTACAACTAGCTCTTTACATCAGTTCAGTGGTAATTCTAGTAATTGGCACTGATTCACACATACATGCAAATACATGTATTCCTTGCCTATTTATCTGCCTTCTGCTCTGTTTGAAAGGCTTCCTTTCCTTGTATGCCTCTAACCATAAGAACACATCATCCAGTCATGTACGCAGCACAGTGCCATATTCAGTAGTAACGTTGAACTAGTCTGTGTTTCTTTTAAACTAGCCAAGGAACTCTAATTTTCCCTTCAGAAAATCAGCTAAGGTGGTCTTAAAATATTTTTAAAGCAGTTCTGAGAATGATGCCAAACGCATTATTCTTCACAGCAGTACGATGAGAGCACTGTTTGCCAAGTGTATCTAACTTGACATCAGGACTATGTGTCTTGGGAGATTAAGACATTATATTTAAATCACGGGCATGTGTCAGAAAGCCCAGGTGCATTTGGTGCTCAGGGGAAAGGAGCCCGCAGTGAGGCAGTGTTTGTATTTCATGTAGACTATTTCGTGGGTGTGTGATACATTGAGCAGTTAGAGACTTATCAGCAGGGCAAAAGGGATTCATTAATACAATGCAAAATCATCAACAAAAGCATCCCTAAACATGTAAAGGGCAGAGCTCTTAGTCTCTACCACTGTTATCACATTGGTGGCAATTCTTTCTTTGACAGGCCAACTCCACGGCTCCATTTTGACATTTTAGCTTTTAATTTTTGAGACTGTAAAACAGAGATACTGCATTCATGTGCATATTTTTGTATATCTATCATATTCGCAGTGCTCTTACTAGCAGATTAATTATCTGCTTGGTAGCTATTAAGTTTGAGAATGCATGTTATTTCTTCCCTTTTGGGGGTTCCTAAATATTTATTTGTGAAGAAGACTGATGTGCTGCTTTCCCTACTTGTTCTGAAGTTTGGTACATGTTAACTGTGGGAATCATAGCATTGTCCTATCTGTCCTGGTCATTTATAGAAGACATGTGTTTCCTGTTTTCTCATCAAAGTACGGAGATGTTTGTAGAATGGTGGAAAAAGAGTGTGTGATCACTTTTTTATGAAATCTCTGGATGAGATCATTCTAATTCAATCTTACTAGTCAGGGCTATTTTGAGTGACATTCTGGTTAGAAAAAAAAAAAGCAATTTCTATACTCAGTTTAACATATCCTGTCATGGATGATATGCCACTGCTGCTTCAGGAAAATAACCATGATCAGTGAGAGCATTTCTTTCATTTTTAAGTGGAAGCATAGATTTGGGAATTGCAGAGAAAATCTTCAAAACGTGAATCATTATGATCAGAAGGCTAGTAGAGAACATACCCATTTTAAATTCTGTAAAATCTTGTGCCTTTTAAGGTAATCTGATGTTTTGGGGATTTGTATTCTTGCCTCACAAATGCTTGGATTTCACACTACAAAGTTCACAAGGCTGCCAGGTTTGATCTCATCCTAGAAGAGTACCTTCTTCAGCTACTACGGTAATCTTACTGGGACTTGTTGACTCAACCTCACTTTAGCACAGAAAGCAAAAGCCTGGGACAAATTTAATATTTGTCTTTGTATATCATGCTAAAATTTGGTATATATTACAATATTAGAATAGGAAAGAAATTCTGATCCCATTTTCTGCTTTCTGTATCTTCAAATGAACCAACTTGCCATCATCTGACTGGAGCTGTGGGTTGTTCTGCACATAAATTACAGGTATGTGTCAGAGGAGGGGTCACACAAGAGACCTTATCTGTTCTTTGTTGCCTTCCTTAATCTAGAGTAAAGAACTCTGTGGACTCAACACATCAGTGTGGGGTTGTGGTAAACGGAAAACACACCCAAGCCACTAAGGGCTGAAATGGATAATCTTGTAGGTTGGGCATTTACCTATAGGGATGAGCCATAATCAGTCATCCAAGCCATGTTATCAACAATTTTTGAGGTTTCAGCTAAAATATAAGCCAGATGTAAACCATCCGAGCCAATAAAATTGTTTGGCACAAACCACTCTCACATTCTGCCTCATTCTGAACTCTCTCCATGGTTGAATAGCACTACAGAGTGCGTTCTGTTCCAGCTGAGCCTAGAAATGGTCATATTGGGCTGAGGCAAACTCGCATTACATGTCAGCGGCTTCTTATTGCCTCAAGAGCAGCTGTACTGCTAGCTGTAGTTCTCTTTCGCTAGCTGGATTGCTAGCAAAATATCAGAGACAAAATAAATTTGTGGGAACGCTTGTGAGATCCCCAGAAAACTTCTGCTTTCTCAGCTTCTGAATGCAAGCCGTAAAATTACAGGGGATTTCACTGCTTATGAAACCAGTGTGCACAATATTTTCTTGTAAATACGGATCTCTTTCTCCTCTGACCTTACAGTTTTGTGAGTAAGTAACACCATGACCTGACTTATGGCCTCTACACAGAGTTAATGCACCCATCGCTTCTGAAAGTCAGGTTACTCAAAGTCTTTCCCGTCAGACTGACCATACTGAAGTGCATAATGCAATAAAGTTTTTTGCCTCCAAATGCTTTGGTTGTGTTTTGGCTTTGTTTGAATTAGCTGGTGCAGAAAGGAATTAATACCTCTGTTTTGATTTTTTTTTAAATCTCTTTCTCCTCCTGCTTTCTATTATTTTTAGTAAAATGTTACTTAACCATATGCCTATATGAAACATATTTCTAAATTCCTAGGGCTGCATTTTAATATAACAAGCACATGAAGCCAGTGCAAGCATTTGAAATTTCCTTTAAAGATAACACGTAAAACACCATCAATACTTACTGATCTGAAAAAGGACAAAAGTTAAGTGTCTGTCTTTTACTATCAGATCAAATATCATTTTATCTAGGAATTGTTAAAACTTTAAGAAACAAGAAGATCTATCATACTGTATGCTAAGAATAAAGCAGTGCTTACCATGCAGGAGTTTATGCAATTTACTGTAAGAAAGCAGATGTATTACACAGGTTAAAGGATCACAATTTTTATTACATCTGTAATTAGAAGTAGAATCTGTTTTTGTTGTTGTTGTATATTTCTCTAGTGCCTGGTGTGGATTACAGAGTATTTTGGGTAAATAGTTACAACTTTTTATTTTTTCCAAGTCACAGTCTTTATACTGTTCTCCAAGCAAGAGATAGGCATTTGGTTCAGGTTTGACTGTCCCATGCCCTTTGGTTAGCAAATGTGTCACAAGTACCCAGGGACAGCAAATTTTGATGATTTACATGTGCCACCTCCATACCTGTGCATGAAAATCAGAAATACACCCTTTGGATAATCTTGTCTTTCTTCATACATACTGACATGAGTGTCACTGAAAACAACTCGGTTTTAAATTACTGGGTGGGTACAAGTCACTGATCAATACTGGAGTTAAAGGAAATGTCGATTGGAACAACAGGCCGTAGACAAAGTATATGCAGATTTAAGGCCTCGTAGCTTTCCCTCTGGCCTCATTTACTGCATTGCGGTTTCCATGTCATGTAATAGGGACAAGGTTGTGCTGCTGCTCATGTTGTCCCCTGTGATCAGTATCTGTTGACAGTGCCGTCCTAATTGCCCTGTGTGCAATATGGGAGGACATGTTCTTTGAGTATTTCGCTTTTCTCCTTCCAGAAGGCCCAAGACAGTTCAGGATTTTCCAATGGTTTAGGTCATTCCCTCTCTTGTCACTTTTCTTCACATATTTTTCTTCATTGTCCATGAGCACAGACATGCACAGGATGCCTTGCTTAGTCAAGAATGCAGACAACCTTCCCACCTGCCAAAGGGCATATAAGCACATTTACAAGGGGCCTTCATGCCTCTCAGTTTTGACAGGTTTTATGCTCATAATCCCCTGCAAGCTTTCTGTGTCCACCTCAGTGAGACCTGGGAATTCAGGTGACTGTGCTCAGTGTCTCAGCTAGTGGGTAGGAAAGTAGGCTATCTTAGCCAGATTGTGTTTCTATAGCAGGATGGGCAACTGAGCAAGCCCCACAAGGAGGGGGGAGACTGCTGTTCTACATGCTGACCTCCGTGCTTGTCCTTGACTAGATGGCAAATTGAGCCATCTGGTTTTTAATAGCATAAAGTAGATGAGGGAGGGTTTTCTGGGACATACACCTGCCTTTAGCTCAGGAAGGAGGTGTGGGTAGTATACGAAACTATGCATAGTAGCAGAAAAATGGTAGCAATCAGCATCTAGGGGACCCTCAGTGACCCTTGATTCAGCCTCTGATTTTGCATGTATAAAAATTAACGCATCTTGTCTTGTTGCCTTCTCATTTATATAGCACTGTCAACAAAATAATTGAACAGTTGAAAAATTCCAAGAGGACAGGGGTGTTTAAAATATCTGAAACCATGGTGGGAAGTGGGCTTGTAGCTCAAACAGACTGTAAATGTTTCAACTGAATTGCCAGATTATTCTGAAACAGTAGTCATATAAATAGTTACAGAACGTCATTAGAAACATTTAAAATACAACCCAGCACATTAGCATGACCAATATATTAGTCATATGTGATTTAGCTATGAAAGGTGGCTTTGCTTGTGACATCAGTGGAATATTGCTTTTGTTACATCTTGGGTTTAGCAAGTATTTTACAGCTTGAATGACAATTCAATTGTGAGGAAGTGACAGAAAGTAGATATTCTGCTTATAGATCTTAAAAAATATTAATGACTACTGTGTAGATTAACGCCATAAAAAGCTCTTTGAAAAGGAGAAGCTAGAGGGAAGAGAAAGATAATATGAAGTAAACTCTTTAAGACTGTGAGAGAACCAGATCTACTTCTGAATTAAATATTAAGTTGTAGAACTAAAACGAGCTAAATGGTAGCTATGAATTCAGACATCTATGGATTGGGAGGAACTAGGAACAAATGTAATGGAGGCAAATAAAAGCAAAATCTTCAGGTCTCTGTTTAGCCTAATGGGCTAACTCTGTCATGTGTCCGTCTACTCACTTGTGTGGAAGGGGTATTGGTCACAGAGGAGTACTCATGACCTTCCTCTCTTCTACAAGCTTCTGGACATCTGATCCAAGTCAGACAGCAGCACATGGTCTTTTGTTATGATCTCTAGGATGATAACCTCTTTCCACCTCTAGAACCGAAGATTTCATCATGTTAACATGTGTAACTAAAGCCCTTATTTGCACTTTAGAGGTCAAAGAATGGCGGGTTTGGTTTTGTTTTGTTTTGCTGTGCGACACTTCTCAGCAGTAGTGCTGGCAAACTCAAGTTTATTCCCTTTATGGAACTAGACCTTTGGCGCCCTCAAGTGAAGAAAACTAGTTTGAACAAGTGGTAAAATCGGAAAAGGAAAAACCAGCCTAACAAGAACATGACGGTATGATTGGAAACTGTGCATCTTACTCAGCGTGGGCATCTAGCTCTCTTACTTTTTTTTCAAGTTATAAGCCTAGTGCAGACATGCTCTCAGCTATGAACAATATCACAAGTGCTATATCTAACATCAGGATAAATTCAAATAATATTTATTACCACCTAAATAACAGGTTTGATTTTTGAAGAGGCAGTTAGTTGCAACATTACACCAACATCAGCAGGAGCAATGAGCAAAGTTAGTAAGTCAGAGGGAAGGGTTTACCCAGGGCTGCTGCCTGTTTTTTCCTCCCACAGGCTGCTCCCAAGTAGATGCGGTTTTAGGCGGCCTCTCATTTTTTTCTATTTGTCTTTTGCAGGTTTGGGATCTTGATTTTCACTCCACATATTGATTCCATAACATTTTATTTTTTTTCCCTATGGTGTATGAAGAATTGGGATTTATAAGCGAAGCATAATTTTCATGATGATACACTGGTGAGGGGAAGGAACATAAATATTCTGTCTATGGATCATTTTCTATCTCAAACTTACCATGATTGTCTCCATCTGACAACTGGTGTTTGAAATTCAAGCTGTTCATGTTAGATGGTTATGTAAATTACCCAGAAACGTTTCTGTTCCCTAGCTGGATGGGTAGATTGCACACAGCAGAAGTGGTTTGAAAACCCATAAGGGCAGTTCAGGCAAAAATAGCAAATAAAAAAGATGTAAAATGTTTCAGAAAATGTGAAAGTGTTCCCTTTTTTCACTGTGCAATCATTGCAGACCCTAGAGAATTAGGCCATGCTGTGGATTGTTGGCTTGTCACAATGTTGGATGGAACGTACTCTCAATTCATACTCCGTGGTTCATTGCAGTTTTGCAGTGTTGCTTGCAAAGGTGCAGCCAGATCCTTCTCTGTCCCACTGACTTGCCTCTCTTGAAACCTTCTAGTCATGAAGCTGTAGGGATACTTTCTGTGAGCTGTGTAAAGCCACTTTTTCTCCAGTAAAATGTATACTATTACCAGTATGAATATTGATAAAGAATCTATGTGGACTCTGATGAGCAGCCACAAGACTGGCTGTGGCCTCCCATTTATATGGCTGCCTTACAAAGCCTGATCATAGATTATTTACAGACACATTACACTTAGTCTGCCCGAGCATATGGGGTGACTGTGTAAGCTGCACCATATCCTCCGGTTGAGTTTGGGATCAGTTCTGCTGACTTGCTTGAACTGTTTTGAAAGAAGACATGTAGTGGCCCATAAAACACAAATTAGAGATACCCATGGATTCCACTTAGGCAAAGTAAAACTATCTAGATATGTGAGCAAGGACTAATTTCTTTAGCAGTAGGTGATGCTCCAAACAGGCAGGGGTAAGCTGAAAGATCTAAGCCTTTTGAAGGCCAATGTTAAATGCGGACAGCATTTTTTATTCAGTAACAGCCTGGCTGTGGGTTCATAGCCTTACATTTCTGGCATTCCAACCAGGTCCAACCCAAAACTGACCCATCTTTCTGCAGCTGTTGTCCTTATATAAATTAGCATGGAAAATGCTCTGTGGGAATAACTTGTCTCCAGTTGTAAGTGCCCCAAGTATTACCCAGTCAGAGCAGAGATCACCTCAGGGAACACCTCAGAATAATATCCAGTTATCCAGTGTAATCTTTTTGGCATGGAAGTAATGGGAAAAGGTAACAATATCATGTAAAAGCTGCATCCACCAGCTTGAATTCTGATTTTTAAAGGAACTATTCTCCACCTCTTCCACATTTTTTCTTGTATAATCAAGCAGTCTTCGATCAAATCAACTCATTGGTCTGGTACAAATGATTCAAGGATCCTTGGCCTCTATATCCAGTTGCATGCTCTCTCCTCATTACCAACAAGCAAGGAACATGCCTGTATGTTAAATATACTCAAATTTCTATGAAAGAGAAAGAAAAGAACAAAGAGGAAGAGAGTTCTATTTCAAGAAAACAGAAATGAGAGTGGTTCTGGGTTGTGGGTGGGAAATCCTAGCACATGATCCTTGTCATGTGTGCACAGTGGCAGAAATATAATAGCCCAAACAAGTGAGAGACAGGTCAGTAATAAAACAGGAAAGCATAATTAACAGCCCTGATATTCTCTGTCATGGACCCCAACCTAGGCAGAATATCATCATGAGGGTGAATGCCTTGCTATATGGCATAAATAAATACCAGTATTTCTGAGTTGTTTTTATTGTGACTGAGGAAAGGCCTCTGCTGGAGAGTTATATTGTCTTCTCAATTTTGTAAACTACGGAATGGCTGAAAGGATTTAATCAGTTTTTGAACACTGCTACAGAAAACATTTCCATTCTTCACATTTCCTGTTTTATTATATTTGTAAGAATAAGCTATAGATTTTTACCACATATGCTGTTTTGGGGAGTAAACAGCAGTAACAAGTTTTCTTAGGGCATCAAAAGTCAAACAAAGGCAAACTGGTGAGAAGTGGAACAGACTGAAGAGAAGTCAAGCAGAAAGAATGCATCCCATAAACACACTGTATGCAACATGCAGGATCTTTTGTACTCTTCTCCTGAGGCAAATTCAAAGTATTTTCTAGGGACAAAAGGACATTTATAATTTCTAAGCCTGTTTCTAGAAAAGAAATTTGCAAACCTGTTCGAGATACCTAAATTTTCTATATGGTGATATTTACGGCACGTGGTATCTAGTGGGGAGTGACATACATCATTTTTTTTCCAGATTATCCTGCATGTGTGAAACTGTTTCCTGAAAGATGTTCCATTTGGCATGGATAACTGACTGTCTCTTTTGGTTTAAAATAATGATGATGTTGATGCCATGCATAATAGCAATTGCTAAAAGGATGTGAGTCACCAAACTAATCATGGTTTGCTGACTTGTAACAGTAGCAACCCAAACTTAGGACTAAACTCAGCTGTCCCGTATAAGTTCACATCTAACTTTAGCCCTAACATAAACTGTATGGAAAACTTTAAGCAAAAAGTCTGTCTTCATCATCTAGCTCCTGAACTAAATGCAGTTTCCTAGACACTATAGAGTTCATCTTACTGATATTCAAAATAAGCTCCATCCTCCTTGCTGATAGCTCTAAGCAAGCAGTTCTTCATCTCCCAAAAACTAATACTATTTTTCCAAACATCTCTTATTTTACTCCAGTAAATGAAGGACTGATCTTGGCTCATCTTTGCTAGCAAATTTATTATCAAAGCCTAATTCTAGCCATAAGTTTAACCTGTTAACTCTCAGCTTGTGGTTTACAGCAGTCCAAAGCACAATTGTTCATCAGTGCCTGATGGCATCAACAGTAAATTTATCTTGTCTGCTTTTTGAACACCTTTCTGAACAATGGCTTGTATACTCAAGAACCCTACCCTAAAAATTAACCTCAGTCCTCACTTTGACTGTTGTGTTGATCCTAAGGAGGAAATCCATCTCCACTCCTCTCTAAAACGGAGCACAGTCTGCATTACCCCAACAGATTCTGTTGTAAACTTAATGTGACCACCCCATCAGACTCAGGCCTGAACTTAACTCACCTACCCTGGTAGAATCCAAACTCTAACACTAATTCTACCATGGCCATAATTTTAATGCTGAGAATAGATCGTTATTATCTCAAAAGATGAACACAATTGGCAAACTTGATGTTATGAGCGCTACTGTGAACCCAGAAACCTAATATAAACTCTAGCCTAACCTACAGAGTCACAACCCAAAGCCACAACCTACAGGATTCACAACCCAAAGCTCAGCCTGCTTCCTAACTCTGCACCTATTCTTGATTCTCCTGTCAACTTGAAGTAAGCAGTCACTTTCAGCCTTACATATCCATAGCCTCTGATGATGCAGTCACTTTCAGCCTTACATATCCATAGCCTCTGATGATGCCTCCCTGAATTCATGCAAATTAGTCCATGTAAAATAGGCCTAGCAACAGCTCCAGTGAGTTTCAATCCTAACAATTGAAAATTCTAATCCTACTCATAGCAGGAATTCTGTTGTAAATCATAAGGGGAAACGAAAGTTGTCTGAAAACTAAATAGGCTCCAACTCTCTCTCAGTATGAGCACGTGTTACTTAGTGCAGTCCCACAACCAACTTCCTTAACCTCAGTGAGTCTCAGACTTGAGCCTACCTATAACTCAAACCTTAAATAGTAGAGCCTCCCATTCACCAGCTTCATATTCTTCACGTGCCACTAACACTCAAAAAGCTCATTGTAGCTGAAACCTGGTATTCACTTCTGTCTCTTTTAAGTCCAAACCATAACCTCAGTTGTAATCATACACCTAGGAATTCAAATACTGCTGTAAGATTTGAAAGGCAAGTTTTTTGCTTGACATATAACTAAAAAAAGATTTCTGCAAAACTGCCTGCTCAATCTATTCCCTAAAATCAAGACCATATCCATTTTGCTTCTCCAGTGAAAACTAATCTTGTCCCACAATAAAGGTCCTAAAATCAGAACTGATAATTTGGCTGACAATACATGAAGAGCTTCTGCTGCTTAATTAGTTCTGCAAATGCTGCTGACAGTAATTACAGCCTTCTTTGTGTCAATAACTAAGTCAGCATCCCTCAAAAAAGATTGAGGGCCTTATTTGGCTTTTAGTTATGTCACTTCTGCATCACTGTAATTTCACTGATAACAGTAGAATTACCCTTGATTTAAACTAATATAAATGAAAGAAGAATCAGATGCATAGACAGCAATAACAAATGTGGGCAATTCTTGGGGGACTGCTTTTGGATCCTCTTTTCTTGGATTGTGAGCATATCTCAAAATTATGCATTTAAAAATGCTAGCATGTGGAGGTGTAATATATCAGTACAAGAAAACTATCTTGTTATTTTATATATTTAATATATTATTTATATATTTAATATATTATGTTGTTTATCTTGTTATTGCTAAACTGATAGCTTTTCAAGAGACAGGGCTTATTTGCATTACCATCGCTCCTTAGGATTACAAATTAATGGAGGCTATAATGTTCTCTGTCACTGTCCCCAATATGACAATTTTTCATCCAAGTCTGACTACTGGTTAACTTTCATCACCCAAATCTTCCTTTCTGACTTGTCCCTAACACAAGGCCATCATGTTCTCCGAGGCATATTCTACACTGAGACTGCAGATTTCAGCACTGAAATGAAGTGACTCTTGAGTCCAAGAACAATCAGTTTGTCTTTTGACTTCTCTCACAGTCAGTACTTGACTCTGTGACAGGTGATCCTGTTCTCACTTTTTTATGTGTACTATTTCTTCATCTCTCCCTTTCTATTAGAAAGACATTATTAGGGAGACTTATTAAACCTTTTCTTATTTTGGATGTGCTAAATTAAAGTAGCCAGAAGAAATTTGAAATTGTTCCTCTCTTTTTTTTTTTTTTTTTGTCAGTAATGAGGCTCTCAAGGTTCGTATTGAATTTTTTACCTTTCAGAACAGAGCAAATTAAATTAGATGTTGCCTGGTTGTTACGATAGTCAGTGGGATATCCTGTGGAGAGGATCTGAAAGCCTGCGGTATAGCAGAGCTACGATGGAGCCGAGAGTAGGAATTAAAGAAGGCAGCTGAGTCATGAGGTGCACAGCAAGACATCTTCCTAATTCCCTCCCAGTGACACACTGAATGAGTATAAACCTGAAAAGCATATTTTTCAGACTTTGCATTTTGGGAACGAGGTCTGAAAACTATAATTAAAACCCATAATGCTATCTGTATTTAGGTCTTTAATGCAAATGAATTCATCGACCTGGCATGTAAACTGTCTCAACCACTTGATGCCCAAGGTGATAAGCTCAGAAATGTAACACTTAAGTGATCACAGACATACAAAGATATACAAATACGGTTTAAAACTTTAAGACGTTTACAAGCCCAAAGGATATTACGACATATTTTATGGAACTAGATACTCCATACCAAATACTAGACCATGTAATGACTTAAAACTCTGCACCTTTACATCTGCAACATACTTTGAAAAATAAATAGCAAATATAGACAATGATTACACAGTTTATTCTATTTTAAAATAATACCATACTGAACCCTGATAGGAAAACGCCAGGAAAAATATGGTCTATCTCAGCATTCTGAAATTAGTTGCGTTTTTCAAATTTTTTATTGGAGTTAGTTGTTACTAAAGAAGCATAGGCTAGGTGGTTTCACTATATTGTGCAATGAAATTAATACACAGAGTATCAGCGTGCAGTATAAGGATGAAATGGATGAAATCTCCTCAGTGTAAAAACAATTATGTTACTGAGGCTACAAGAGTGAAGTCAGCATACCTATATGATTACAGGTATGAACATCTTCTGTATAAGAGACCAGAAATTAAAACAAAATGCAGGAACAACCAGACTTTCAGTAGAAAACAAAATCCAAACTCTAGTCACAATCTGGAAATAATGTTAATTTAAAAAAATAATCATTTGATACTCTGATCTCTATGTTATTTGTCTCTGTTTTTCTGTTATTCCTATCTCTATGATATCGAGTCCTTCCATCTGCTAATGGATAGCAGTTAACATCCAGACCAGATGTTAGGAATTTCCTAACTGCATAATTAGTGAAACACTGGAGGCAACAAACTGAAATGCTGTTGAATCTCCTTTACTGGAGCTTTTCAGTAAGAGGCAGCGTTCTGTCTTAGTGCTTGGAGATGTACTAAATGATCTGTTAAGACCTTCCCAGCCCTGCATTTCTGTGATTCTGACTTGGAATAGCGATCCATTCTAAACTTGTATTGATCACTTAATGTGGAGGAAAGTTCAAGTCGGTTGCCTAATGACAGCTTCAGCTGATAAATGCTCAGAAGGACTTTAACCTTCCAACATTGTCCCACATTTATTACATGGTGCATTTGCTCATACTAGAAGAGGCTGAACACACTATTATTGCCAAGAGAACAGATATAACTAGCAGGTTTTTGAGGCAGTTACACCCTGACAATTTGTGACTTAATGACGAACCACAAAATTGCACTCTTATCACAGCCACACTGGAACTGCTGATTTCCTGGGAAAACCCAAGTCTTTAGATAGTAACTTTAAAAACTGTTTCCAGATAGAGGCACTTCCCCATGTTCTTGACCACCCTCATCATACCTGATTTCCTATACTCTAACTCATAGTTTTCCATGTAAGTAGAGTCCTCAGCTCCATGTAACCAGTTCACACAAATCTCTGGACAGTAGAGGTGGTCACATAGCACCTGCCCATTTTCTACATGAAGTAATACTATACTAATGCTGCACACAGGCGTTTGTGGTTGGACCCTTCGTTAGTGCTTTTTAGACAAAAATTGCAGAACTTGACAATACTGTCTATTAATGACATTTTAAAAGATAAGAATGCCAGTGTTTGAGAAATAAAATTACAGTATAAACCATCTAATAGGTCCCTGTATTCTTAGTTAGATATTGCTGTCTTAATTTGATTAAGCCCATTGTGGAGAGATGTGGAAGAGGTGACTGCATGCTAGTGATGGTTGCAAGGTTCTAAAGGAGGGCATCAAATGAGTAATTTATCTCTGCAGATGATTTCCATAGATTATACTGGCTCTCAAAGAGTCCAGAATTTGATTTGGGGAATAAGACACCCTACCACATAGGGCGATGGATAAAAGGAGAAGAAACAATTGGGCATCAGGTTATAAATGGATACCAAGTTTCTGGGACGTGAAATTTATTTTTTAATGATTCTTCTTTAACATGACTTTGGGTCTTTGAAACATCAGTTTTCTTAGTGTCTCTTCACAGGCCTTGTTCTGTGGAAGTTAGCAGTGGTGGTGGAAACACTGGGATGCTCAGGTTAAAAGCCTTATAAAAATGAGGAGTATTATATTAACGTGACCTCCTTTTCAGTAATTCCAACCCAATCAATGCAACTAATTGCAGCAATAACAGTGCTTGCAGTTGGCATGTCCTGCTAGTGAAATCACCTGACGCCCAACACATTGTTTTCCCCTTGCCACTGCAGTTTCAGCACGCATGCAGCCACCATTTGGGGGACACAACACCCGGGGACATGCAAAGGGGCTGGGTTTTAAAAAAGTGTGGATGGGCACCAAGCCTGGTTTAAGCAGGGCCAACCCAGCCTGCTGGAACTGAAGGGGCAGGAGGTGGCTGCCAGCTCCGCTTAGTGTGGTGAAGGGCCTTGAACAAAAGTCCTGTGAGGAGCGGCTGAGGGAGCTGGGGGTGTTTGGTCTGGAGGCGGCTCAGGGGAGACCTTATTGCTCTCTGCAACTGCCTGAAAAGATGTGGGGAGCTGGGCGTCGGCCTCTTCTCACAGGTAACTAGTGATAGGACTAGAGGGAATGGCCTCAGGTTGCGCCGGGGGAGGCTCAGGTTGGAAATGAGGAGACATTTCTTCTCAGAGCAGTGAGGCACTGGGACGGGTTGCCCACGGAGGTGTTGGAGTCACCGTCCCTGGGGGTGTTCAAGGAAAGGTTGGACGTGGTGCTTAGGCACATGGCTTAGTGGGTGATAGCGGTGGTAGGGGCGCGGTTGCACCAGACGATCTCGGAGCCCCTTTCCCACCCTAACGACTCTCTGACTCCAGCTCCCGGGCAGCGGCCTCGCCCCGCCTGCCGCCGCGGGGTCGCAGGTCGCGACGGGGCGGCGGGCAGAGCGGCCGGGTCACGTGACGGCGCCAAGATGGCGGCGCCGTGGCTGCGGAGCGGCGGCGGCCGCTGAGGGCGGAGGCGCGGCGCAGCTCCCAGGCGGCCCCGGCCCCGCCGGCCCCGTCGCCATGCAGCCCCCGGGCCGCGAGCAGGACGCCCGTACCAAGAGCATGTTCGTGTCGCGGGCCCTCGAGAAGATCCTGGCGGAGAAGGAGGCCAAGCGGCCCCCGCACGGGCAGCTGCGGAGAGCCTGCCAGGTGGCGCTGGGTGAGTCCGCCCCCGCCGGGCCGGCAGCCGCCGCCGCTGCTCGGCCCGGTCCTACCCGGCCCTGCTCGGGCTGTCACGGCACGTCCCGGCGGGGAACAGCCCCGCGGCCCCGGCCCAGGGCTCGGGAGGGGCGGGCAGCGCCGGTGCGAGGCGGGCAGCCCAGGCGCCGCCTGCATTCGGGGTCTGTGAAGCAGGAGGGGCGCGGGGCTGCCCCGCCGGGACTCAGGTGGGGGAAATCAGTTCCGAGCGTTTCGGCTGGGACACGGTGTTGGAGGGGCCCTTCTGCTGTCCTGGGCCTGGTAGTCCTCCCACACCTTCTGTCTGACTCATGGACTAGCTAAAAACTTGGGGCGGCCGCATATGGTGTGGTGTCTTGCACAACTGAGGCACTTTCTGCAAACTTCGTAGGCTGGTCTTCAAACCTGCAACTGCAAATCGGTCCTTTCATAGTACAGGACTAGGTGTTAAAGTTGTGAAAGCAGGTGGCATGACGTGCAGGGGAAAAACTAGGTAAAGCAGTATGGCTTTTACAGGTAGAGTTTTCTGTGGCCTTTCTTATTCTATAGCACAGATCTCTCTTACAGTTTCACCTGGTTTGCACCAACATTTTTCCTTTAACTTGAGTGTATTTACTGTATGTAGAAAATTGAAACAGGAGAGACTGGCTGAGTAAGGACGCTGAGCAGAGGCAAGTCTTGTCAAATGTGTTATGCAAGCAAACTTGAAAAATAGCCATTGTTTTTACCTTCCTGCCCGCAGTCCTTACCTTGAAGAAATCTGAAGGTGCTAACTACCTAGTGGTAACTACATAGAAGTGTATTTTTTATTATTATTTAAAGTTGACATTGTGAGCAGTAGAGATTACTTTTCCTACTTCCCTTTCCGGACTTCCCCACCAACATCCACCCAACCTATTTACAAGACTGGAAACCTGCTTGTCTGCTACATAAATACTTTTTGAGAAAGGGAACTTTCTTGAAAGTTTAGTAGGAAGGTCTTCGTTTACTAGCACATCAAAGACTGTGATGCGAGAGGAGAAGTACTATGCAATAGCCACTTATTGGCATTTGTCTTTTGCATTATAGCTGTTTTACCTCTCAGTTTTTTAAGGTACAGTATGTTTGATGTCGGTTAATGCTTGTGACAATAGATATAAATGTTGTTAATCAGGCTGAAAAAAAAGTCTATGTACGACTTGACTGGACTAAAGCAGAGGTCAGCATGAATAGATAACCTTCTGTTACCCAACTCTCCTACACTAGTAGGGCCTTGATTACAGTTATATTTGGTAAATGTTACATCATTTCAAGTTGACAACATGAAGATAGTTCCTTACATTCATGTGTGCTTTTTATTTTTAAACTTTATTCTGTGTAGAATAGGCTCTTTTCTACTCAAATAAAAAACCAGTTTTACTTTACGTAAGCTTAATTAAGCTTATACTTTGTTAAATAAAACTGAGTTTAATTTCAAAAGTGTTAGCTTAATTATCAAGTCCTGTGCTGTAGTAAATATGCTGGGGAATGTGGGAAGAACATTACTTGCAGTCTAAAGAATTCAGGCCAGACTTCTTAATCTACACAAATGGTTTTGCAAGAAAGAAGCTGCAGTGTTTTCAATAATAGTAAAGTCCAGTTATCCTTTAATAATTAAGTCTGAGTACAATTAATTCAATTTGAGAGAAATGTAAAGTCAGCTTTATGGACCTGGTAACTGTGACAGATGTTGTCTTTTATTTTTCCATGTCATATTTCAAATAATGCCCCTCTACCTATGACTAAACTCCATTTGCTATGCTGTCTTCTTTATACAATGGTCTCTTTAATGGAGCCTTGAGCTATCATATCTTTTATAAAGCAGTCAGCATGGCACGGGTCACAAGTAAATTCTTGCTCTAAATAGAGAGGAACTGGTGTATTCTGGAACTACCTAATCTACCTAGCCTGCTGCTATTTCTATAGCTTCTGCTGTGGTGTTACTGGAGTAGTGTTTCTGTTAATTACACATGCTTTAAATTTTTGTTTGGTGAGACAGAGGAATATATTTCTAACTATGGGAATCATGTTCCTATTTTCTCTTTTATTAGTTTATAATGTGTTTCACTGCTGAGATCTTAAGTAAGTTACCAGTCAAAATTGCTGTCATTCTTATCTAGGAAATACAGGTGATATTTAATTCTAAACTGCTGTTGCCCTGTTCTTCCATTCCCAATGTGTGCTTTACTGGAGCAGTAGTCTGCAGTTTTGGACTGCAAAATATCTTCATGACTTCGTAGAAATGAGAAGTGTTGTAGGCTCAAATAGGGTATAAACATGGGAAGGGTGAAAGGAGTGCTTATTCGCTCCTGAACTGTACAGGGCTTGTTAGCTTGCACTGTTGGCCCAAAGCAATGATAGATGTGTCCTTGGAAATGGGTTTGGTAACAAAACCATTTCTCAGTTATTTAAAAAAAAATTTTTTTTTTGCTCTGTCCGTCCCCTCTTGAAATATACAGGGTAAATGTTGAGTAAGCAGAGTTGAATGGATTCCTTCATTCAGCCTCTTGCTTCATCAGTAGGTGTAATGGTTGTATCCAGTGCTCTTAGTGCCAGCAAACCCCAGGAGAGGCGAGGAGAAATAAAGTTTTTAAACAGAGAAGCTGTTCTGCTCTGCCTTAGAAAACTGCAGTTTTTAAGAAAACTGGTTTTAAACAGACAGCCAGTGTATTGTATATAAATAGTTGCCTAATAAGCCCCTCTGTGGAGCTCTGGGCATACACAGTTCTTAGCAAGCCTACTGAAACAGTCTGTATCCTGAAGAATTTCCAGTGGAGTATAGGCAGCGTGTATCACAGCAGTTCGTATGGGTGAAACGCTAATTGTGTACCCGGGTCTCTCAAAGAAAGACTCTCAGAACTATTATATTAATCTTCCCCTACTAGGACTGGTTTTAATGACATACTATGCAGCCAGCCTGGTTCTGTGACATTTGATTGCCTAGGCACTTCCACGTACATACCTTTGAGCTTTGTAAGCAACAGAATTTGTTTAGTTTGTTAATTAATTTTAAAAAAAATCTCTTCTGCCATGCCTTCGCTTAGGAATCTATATGTGTGTTTGTCTCTTGATAGAAATGACAAATGGCTAAAGTGAGTTTGTTTCTTGGTTTAGTAAAGCCTCTTGGCTGGTGTGCTTGGGGAGTGCTGGCACAAGGCAAGGTCTTGCTTCACTGTGGCAGCCTCCTGTAAAGGGCTCTCTCTACAGAGGGATAGAATCAATAAACATAGGATGTCTTTTTGCATGTTTGCTTTTTGTTTTAAATTTAAGGCAGCCTGGAATTAGGCAATGCAGTGGACTGTACCAAAAAAAAAAAAAAAAAGCCGTTTCTGCGGTGTGTTTGCATTGGCATTGCTTTCCAGTGTTCTGACAAGCTCTGGAACGACATTGCTCATGTCCTTGTGCTAACAAACTGCCGCTCTCTGCACAGGAACTGGTTTGCTTCCACTGGGATGAACCTGACCATTCATTAGCGCGGGGTGCATCCAGCTGCAAGCCAGCAATTGTCCTTCCTTTTAATACGTAGGTTTCAATATACGCAAACTTAAACTGTCTAACACAGAACAGGAGTTACTTTTGGCATGTGCTTCATGCCAAATGCTTTCATAATGGCAAAGAAGCTTTGGAAGAAATGGCTGCAAGGCCTCGCTGACTGGTGGGAGCGCCGGAAGGCTTGCGCTGAGTGGGCAGCACACGTGGTGCGTGGAGCTGAAGATGCTGCTGGTTGAAGCAGATGGAGGCATGCTTCTGCGGTCTGCCCTTGAAAGTACCAGTTAGCTCTAGTACCACAAGCACCAAGTGCAGGGTCAGCAGTGCCCTGTGAAGGCCAGAAGCTGACCTGTGTTGGGACTGCTCTGCTCGCAGGAGGAAGGGGCGCAGCCACAGACCAGAAGCGTGGCGGTGGCACAGGGCTGCTGCAGGCTGGCTCTGCCTGGGCTGGGCTTGGCGAGTGCCTCACGGTAACAGACTTCAGTTAGGCAACAGTTTGTTTCACTCGCTTTTGGTGGTCAGACCACCAAATGAGCTCTTCAAATGTGGAGATTTCCAAACGATTTTGATGCAATCAGTAGCAGGGGCATGCCTGTAACTTGTTTTTGTCTTTTTACTTACTCTTTTCTGCCAGCGTTATTTATTAAAATGCTGTTGTGACGCAGACACTTTTATGCTGCTTTGGAAAACCCTTTATATAACAAAATTGTGGGGAACTTCATCAGCATTTGGTTAGATTTTGTTTTGTTTTGTTATTTAATTTATGGAAGATTTTGGAAAGTAAAATCATCATTGCTTTAATATGGGATACTATTCTTGTATTTTTTCTAGTGCAAGATCTAATATACCTATCTCAGTGAAGGTATTATTGAAATATTAAACCTAAGATGGGCCTGGATCATGTGTCCTTAAGGTTAAAACCTTCATTAAACTTGCGTTTAAAACAGTTTTTGCTATGCTGATTTGCTAGTTAACAATATGAGGCGGAGGGTGATTTGTGTGAAAGAAAAAAAAAAGTCTTTCAGTTGTGTATAGAGAATTTTTTTGGCGGTGCTGGTGGGGGGAAAACACATCACTTGGTTACTCTATAAACATAGAATTGAGCACTTAGATTATTCTCAGCTATAGATGCTAATAATGAAACCTGTTTGCTTGTGCAGTATTAAATTTTACAAAACAACCTTTTATTTTCTTGGGTGGGCTCAGTGCTCCATGTTTTTAGTGCAGTTTGATTTTTTCTTTTATATAAACAACTTAATCTCTAGTTGAGGAATTTTTACTTCGGAGAAAATGCAGTCATCTCAACCCCACCCCAAGCTGCCCTCCCAACAAGCTCGTCCTGTGCCTCCCCCAGGACAGCACGGCAGAGCGAAGGTAGTGCCTGTCGCCTTCAGCTCTCCTGCGAGCAGCTGAGTGCCTATAGAAGGAAGGATGCCAAACCCCAACTGACCCAAAGTTTGGGAGATAGCTGGCACTTTTTAGAGCCCTATTTAGTGGCGGAGGTGAGCAGGAGCAAATCTGGCTTAAGCAGCTGCAATGGTTATAGCTCAGGAGCTGAGAAATGGGGAAGGATAGGCAGAAGTGGTGACTTTTTTTCTTTTTTTTAGTAAAAAGTGAATAGCTTATTTTAGGCATGCTTGTTTGCATGATTGACTTAATTAGAAAACAGTGGACTTATAAACAGAGCCATGACCCATGGTGGGTCTCTGTTCAGTTTTGCTGTATTGTTCCATCAAATTTGGGGTGATAATGTTCATTTGGCTCTACTTGCATCTTTTATTACTAATGGGTGTCATTCTGCTTCTTTCCTGACCCTGTTGGCCTTCATTAATGAGAGAATATGGCAGACAGAGTAGAAAGTCCAAGTCCTAGATGTAGTGGCTTGTACTACGGTTTGTGGTTATATGGGTTTCCTTGGCATTTTGCTTGCATTTTCTCTGTAAAACAGGAATAGTAGTGCTACAAAACTGGCATACTCTGCAAGGATTGATTCTTGTAATGCTCCTTGAACAAAAGGACTGTGCAAAACCCTATAATATGTATCTGTTGCAGTTCTTGTTCATTAATATGTTTTGCGTATTGATGCTTTTGAGATGAAAGAAGTCACAGGCAGCACTGAAGTCACCTAACTCAGTACAGTCCAAAACATTGGTTTCTTGCCAGGACTCTGAAGAGCCAGCACTGAGTGATCGATCAGTTTCCAATAACTTTGCAGTTTAAACAAGTTTCATAGGTATGGTAACTTGCAGGGGCATGAGGTTGGATGGGAGGGACAGGATTCCAGATGGTATTAAAAATGTGTGTAGCTGTGCACCCTTACGGCATGTGCTGTATTTGCTCTGTGTCAGTGTTCAGTTTGTGTCTGATGTAGTGCAGTCTGTATTGTGCATCATGGTGATGCATTAGAAATCTTCAAAAAAAACACATGCTGGGATCTTAAGGATTTGCTGGTGTTTGTAATAAAAATGAGGGATGCATTTTTCCCGTATTTACTCTTACAAAAAGCTCCCCAAAACTGTAATTTCAAAAAGGAGGAGGAGGAGAGAGAAAAAAAAAAAGCTGCTGGCAAGGTGCCAGCATCCATTTAATATTCCTTATCTCTGAGTAAGAGTTTGTTTATTCAGCTGATGTCATATTGTAAGGTTTGTCAGAAGCGAACTAACCAGCATTGTAGTTAACAGGAAGCTCTGATGCGTTGAACTAATGGTTCCTGCAGCAGCTTAAAGACTTCCTCAAACCTGAGCTCTCTGTGATGTAGGCTTACCCTAAAAGAAAAATTATACTTGGGTTGCTAGTTTTTTTTCTAAATATACCTTTTTATTAAGAATATTTAGGAAAAAAAGATAGCTTTTTCCTGTAGAAGTTGAGAGCTATGCCTTCCCATAAATTTTGCAATTGTCTATGGTCTCTGGCTTGGGATGCTGAAGAAGTTACAGGAAAGGAGTAGCTAATAATGAAGTGTAATGGTTTGAAACAGCTTTGCTTTATTACGCTTTCCATATTTGTGGTGATGTTATCAATAACATCTTAGGTGTTAACGTCTGAATTTTTCTTTCTTCCAGATGAAATAAAAACAGAGCTGGAAAAGCAAAGGTAAATTATTAATTGCTGTAATTTGCAGGAAAGCATCAAGTTGAATAATTTGGTAGTGGAAATGTAAGAGTACATACAAGTTACTGCAATGTACTTGTGAATATCCAGCTACTTACCTTTCTGCCATAAACATGATCTGGCCCATGTGTCCCAATTACACAATGTCTGTGGCTCTGGGTGCTCAAGCCATAACTGCCTTCTGAATTTCACTATGAAATAATTGCAAAACTTCTAAAAGGTGCTAATTTTTCACTTCCTGTTACTGTGCTTAATACAGTCTGATAGAATACCTACTGTTCCTAATGATTTGCTGTGTTTGGTGGTATATGATCCTAATTACATACATCAAGAGTACCAATTTCAGTATTACTTATATTTAAATAAATTTTTAAATTAGATTTACGTAATTAAGTTCCTTAAACTTTTTAAAAAATGTTTTAGAACAACACTTTTAAAAATCATGGCACAGTGCTAGGAAATGAGCCCCCAGAATGTTTATTTTTTTTCTTACTGTTTTTCATACAGGTTCTGTTTAAGTAATTCAGAGTAACTTTGGAAATTTTATCATTAAATTATTCTCCAGTATTACAGGTAGTGGGACAGTACTGGAGTGTAGTGGGGTAAGAGGTAAGCTGAAGGATAAATGGAAGAGGTCAGATGCAATATATGAAAATGTAAAGCTGTTTTAATGTGATTTTAAAGAAAATTGAACTTCCTAAAGAAAGCATGCATAAGAGAATACGTTACGCTTTTATGGTTCTGTATACTATTCAGCTTTAATCAGAAAAGAGAGGATGGATAGCTTGCTGTGATATATGTATTTAGAAAAACTAACAGCTCTTCTCCTCTGACCTAGAGAAGGCACTGTTGCTCCACCAAAAGCAAACTTCATTGAAGCAGATAAGTACTTCCTTCCATTTGAGTTGGCCTGCCAGTCAAAGTCACCGCGCATTGTCAGTACTTCCCTGGATTGTTTACAGGTAAGCTTCAATTCGGACAGAGTGAAATGGAGTAACATGCAGTTACAAAAACCTTGCATGCTGTTGGCATTCTTTGAGCACAGAAGGAATATTATCCTGAGAACATGCAGCTATGCAGATATCTGCTGTGGGTGTTTGGATGCATAAACCACGCAAAACAGGTTATCATCACACTTGGCTCAAAGTGAATCTTGTGAAAGCAGGAAATGCACGTGTTGTTCTGTAGTGAAACAAACATTCATTGAAGCTCATGGATGCTCACGTTATTCTGTAAAGATACTTCATCTGCGTTGCTTTGAAAGGTCTGTTTCCCATCGTGTCCCTTGTAATGCTGATGTGATGGGAGGTCGGACTTTGGGACTGTTCTACCTTGTTCCTCCTTAGATACTTTAAAAAAAAAAAAAAAAAGGCGACTTGACCTTAGCTAACTTCTTGGGCATAACTTTTCTATTGTGAATAGGTACAAAGACTGACAAAAAAAGGTTTTGTCTGGTTGTGGTAGAAAGAAATATTCTGAGTGGCAGAGGAGTGTGTATTGCTTATTAAGTCCTGTTTTGTCCACCTGTATGAACAAGACAAGTATTTAGGACCCAGACTACTGAAGGTGATAATTTTTATGTTAAAGTTGGTTAAGTGAGGTATGCTGCTTACCCCCCTGTCGCCCTTCTTATGCTGTACTTACCTGTATTTTACTAAATAGTATGTGATTGTCTGAGTCGTAGAACTAGTTTGTGTTCTTTTTACCTAGAAACTCATTGCATATGGACATATCACTGGCAATGCCCCAGATAGCGGAGCTCCTGGAAAACGACTGATTGACCGAATAGTTGATACAATTTGCAATTGCTTTCAGGGTCCTCAAACAGATGAAGGGGTACAACTGCAGATAATTAAGGTATTTTATTTGGCACATTTTGGCATGATTTTGATTTGCTATTTTTGTCTCGGATTTTGTAACTGAAAAAAATTAAAAGTGAAATGCTGCTTAGCTAATGTCATAAGAAATGGAGAAACTGGGTCCTATGTTGCTGAATTTAGGGAGGCTATCACAGGGTCAGAATTGATATGTGAAATAAATTTTCTTTTGGTGAAGCAGAATATAATGGAATAGTGTATAAACTTTGGTCCTACTTCCTGGAATGACCCCTGGACTGGAAACTTTATCTGGTAGAAATAGGACAGCTTGGTGTTCATCTTCTAGGTTAGTAATGCCCACGTTCATTAGGCCACTGAATTCCTATCACCCTTATACTATCACGCTGCGGAACTTCCAATTGAAGGCACTGCAAATGTAATGCAGTATCATGGACTGTTGCTCTAGTCTGTCTGCTCTCTTGTCCATTTTTCCAGAGCTGCAGCTCATCTTCTCAACAAGTCATAGGAGCACTAGTAGTGTGTGATCTGATTCTGATATCTATGTGAGCTAATGTAGCTGAGATTAGAAATTGGTGAACTTCTCAATAATCTAATGTGATAACATTTTAGGCCAACTGTCCCTTTTACAGAAATGAAGCTATAAACCATAATAGTAACTGTTTAGTATAGAGGAGGAATTTCTCTCTCACTGGAAAACTAATTCTGACAAAAACACTTTAACAGGTCAGGAGAGAATAAAGTTATATCTAAGTTCTGTTAAATTTTCTTTTACTTGAAATGTGGTTTCAGAAAACTTGTATTTCTTTATAAAGAAGTCTTATAAAAAGATCTATGTGTTTCGTAACAAAACCACAGATTTTTATGGAAGACCTACATTAAGTATATTGCCTCAGTTCTGTTGTTTTATGGAATTTTTCAGGCTCTCCTCACTGCAGTAACATCTCCGTATATAGAAATTCACGAAGGAACAGTTCTTCAAACAGTTAGAACCTGTTACAACATCTATCTGGCCAGTAAAAATCTTATTAATCAGACGACCGCCAAAGCTACACTTACACAGATGCTAAATGTCATTTTTACACGGATGGAAAATCAATCTGTATGTACCTATTACTTTTGCTTCTATCAAACATCTAAGCTTGACAAAGGAATAGAATTTTTTTTTTGTATAGGTCTGTCATTGTAGTTAGATATCTATTGATTTGAAATTTAAAACAACTGTTAAATCCTGCAGTGAAGCATATCGAAGTTATGGAATTTGACCAATTGGTTAAAAATAACACATGAAACTTATTGCTGATAACAAGGTTTCACATTGTAGTTTTTGCTGAACAGCTTTGTACAAACAAATGATGAATTGCTTTTAAAATGAACTAGATACCAGAGTGGCTAAGCTAAAGCAAGAGTTTCTGACTGAAGCGGCTGAGTGATGGTATCTTCACTGTTGGTTTTTTTTCCTCATTAGCACATGAATTCTCACAGGAACATTGGTTACCATAGGCATTTATTTTTCCTTATCATGTTTTCTGCCTTACATTAACTTTATCGTAATGCTTTCTCAAGGTACAAGAATCCAGAGAAATAGAAAAAACAAATCAGCAAAAATCCCAGTCTCCTGCAACTCAAGTGGTGACCAGGTCTCCAAAGATTGGTCAGTTAAAGCACAACCATCAGGAAGGCAAATGTGCTGCTCCTCTAAGTGTAGAATTAACTAATGGTGAGCCTGAGAGAACAGAATATGGAAACTTGAAGTCAGGGCAGGATCTGATTCCTTCAGCATCAGGTGAACAAGTACTGCTTTTGTTTACGTTTCTATTGGAAATTGTTCTCTTACGTTATTTTTGGGAGAAATGATTGGGGTTATTGGCTGAAATCATATTTGCATCTTCTTGGTAGCTATTGAGAGTATACAGGCCATTATTACATATTGTTTACAACATTATAATCATTGAAGAAAAGGTCTATGTTTGCCCTAGAATTCTAGTAAAACTATATATAGTTTATGTATATAGAATTATACGGGAATTTGACTTGATTAGTTAGATAAAAGCGAAGGAAAGGAGAGAGGATAATCGTGGTACGCCTAAGGTGACAGAATTACTTTGAGATAATTGAAGTGTCATGGTAAAAAATAATGTATATTATAAAGACGTTATCATATCCTTATACTGTATCCAATTTAGGAAAGTATATGAAAGAACAAAAAATTCCTGAGAATTGATAAATACAAATTACAAAACTACTGCATTAAAAATATCAGTGCTTTGATTTAAATTAAGGAAATAAAATAAGTGAGTATTTTTATGGGGCCTCTTGGAAATGGTTTTAAATGAGAGGTAGTGAAGAAAATCTATGACTTTTAACCCTTCTGCCTCTGTCCCCTTTCTTCTTTGTCTTCTTCGTAAACAAAAGTACAAAATTCAAAAATTATCTCTGTTTTGTCAGACGAAACAACTGATGGAGGAAAGGAAATGGTTAAAGGCATCTTGGAAGATGTAGTCGAGTCAGCTGTGAAAGGTAGTGAAATCTTCTGAAGTAAAATAGATGCATGCATATTGCAAAATGTTTTATTCCTCTCATAAAAGCATACTTTATTACTACTAAGTATCTTGTAAAGAGCACCTACTAAAGCAGTAAGAACAGTCTTTCATTGTCTTACAGGATTCGTCTTTTGCTCATAACTGAAAAATTCTTCTAGTTTATTGGTGCTGCTTCTGTCTCAGTCAGTTGTAGAGCTTCACAAATGTTATGGGACAAGCTCAGTGGGTGATTTCAATTGTATTTTTCTTTTTCTCCTTTAGCGGCTGAAGAGAAACAGGTAACAGAAATGGTTAAGGCTCTACCTGCGGTAGAAACTGCAGATACTGCTCTTTCTGTCTCTAGTAATGAAAATGTACAAACAAATGGGATTCCAGATGATGGACAGTCTGTTTCCTCCACTGATAACCTGGTAAATAACTTCACCGGATGCCTGTGTATGGATAGAAATGAGAAATATTTTTTTTTTTAACACCAACTAATACAGTGGGATTTGGGGGAGGGAAGGAACAGAAGCTTTAATGTGTGTGTCCTTCTTTGGTTTAAAAGGGAAGCAGCAACTCCAGCTTAGGTAGATGTTGAAAATAACTGTTCTAAAATTTATTATTAATTGTATTTTAATATTGGAGGGAAGAGGGAAAGGCAGTCAACATGTGTTTAAAGAAAAAAAAAAAAGATCCAGATCCCTTGTATTCCATTTAGGGTTTCATTTATGCCTTCACAAGTGTTTTTTTTTTTTTAAATCAGTAGCAATTTCTCAGAAGAGCTGTAGAATCTTCCCAATTGCTTTGTTCATTTGTTTCATTGAGGATCTAATGTTTTATTTCTTGCTCTTTAGGAAACAGATGTATCTGGACATCAAGCTGCTGCCAAATTTTCCCATGTTCTACAAAAGGATGCCTTCCTCGTCTTCAGGTCACTGTGCAAGCTCTCCATGAAACCACTTGGTGATGGACCACCAGATCCCAAGTAATGAGATTGTATTCATTGCATTCTCCTCTCTAGATAGCTTTTGGAGACAGAGGGAGTGCAGTGAAGTAGTTGCTGTATACTAAAGCAGGTATTCAGAATTCACCTGTCAGGCCCTTGTTTCAGTTAGCTTGATGAATCTAAGATTGAATCTTCCTTCATGTTACTAGAAATGTAATACTTGAGGGATTATTTTTTGTGTGTGTGTTATAAGTTTATTAACCATATCAGTTGAAGTGGCCTTAACTGTAGTGTTTGTGAAGGGTTTCATTTTTTTGAGGGCAGTGGTGTTAGGGCAGGGATCCTTTTCAGTAGTATTGAATTGCAAGTATCTACTATCCTAGTCCAAGTTGTTAATATTCCTGGAAAATTTCTAAATGAAGATCGTAGCTGTTGTCCAACATCACTTGCAGGCTGATTTTTTTTTCCCCTTTTGAAATGGCTTGAAATAGCAGTTGTTTTTTCTTGATGTGGAAGAAGTACACAAGTATTTATTCAGAGATACAATAACTCTTTAATGTTGAATTTTTTCTAGATCCCATGAATTGCGTTCTAAGATAGTGTCTCTTCAGCTTCTTCTCTCAGTACTGCAGAATGCTGGTCCAGTTTTCAGGACACATGAAATGTTCATCAATGCAATAAAGCAATACCTTTGTGTAGCATTATCTAAGAATGGAGTCTCATCTGTTCCTGATGTATTTGAGCTCTCTCTTGCCATCTTTCTCACGCTTCTCTCAAATTTTAAGACTCATTTAAAAATGCAGATCGAGGTGAGAAACTTTTATCAGTTTAATGATGCTCTAGTTCTTAAATAAGGATACTGCCATGATAAAAATCCAATGGGAAATTAGAAGTTAATGTTTTGGTTTTGTTGGCTTAGTAAACTGATAAATTACTGCTACATTTGAATTCTAGTATGCAAGAGGACGCTTTTCAAGAGAAATTACTGAGTAGAAATGAATTTGCACATTTGATGTAGTTCCAACAAGTTTCAGATCAAGTCCTTTACTGCATTTATTTTGCAGGTGTTCTTCAAAGAGATCTTCTTGAATATTCTAGAGACTTCCTCAAGCTCGTTTGAACACAAATGGATGGTGATTCAGACTTTAACTAGAATTTGTGCAGGTATTTCTATTGTGAAAAGCAGATACTTCCTCTGGCAGCAGAGGAAAATTATTTTGAAGACAAATGCTACATATAATGTTTAAGAAATTTTGTGAAAAAATTAATTTGATCCCATAGTGCTTGGGTTAAATGTCTGTGTTAACCTTCACTGCCTGCTCAAACTGTTTCCTTTTAAAAACGCTGTTACGCTGAACTCTAGTTCTTGCACTTTCATTTATTTTCTAGATGCCCAGTGTGTAGTGGATATTTATGTTAACTATGACTGTGATTTAAACGCTGCTAATATATTTGAACGCCTTGTAAATGATTTGTCCAAAATCGCACAGGGACGAAGTGGGCACGAATTGGGAATGACACCTTTGCAGGTAAGAATAACACTTCTGAAGACAAGGTACAGATTTTGTTTTCCGTAAATGATGATATCTCTACATTATTGATACTTCCAGTGGTTTGCATGGTTCATAATCTACTGATGTTACTTATTAGTTAGCTGCGTTAGATAAGTTACAACTGGATGATGAAGCAATATGATGGATTTACTTGGATTTACTGTGTGTGTTTTCATTGTGATACTGAACTTGTTCTGGGCTCTTTTGTTGGCCTGCCAAGGGAGAGAGAATCAAATGAGCCACCTTCTGTTTTACCCAATGACTTTTCTCCTGAGATTTATGCCTCAGCAGTACCTTCATCTTGAGTGCACCTCATTCCTTTGATTAGAATTGCATCAGTACTTGCTGGATTTTTTTTTTCTCATTTTTCATTTAACCAGAAAGTGGAAGCAATACCAAGAGACTTGTGCTTCAGTGTTTGAATAAGACTGTTCACTGAACAGCTGAGGTAGTGAGACACTTGTCTTGTTTGTGGAGAGATCTGATGCTATATACTTGCTGTATGTTCTTAATGATTCATACAACAACAGAGCTGTGTATAGAATTGGTGTATATCATCCTCTGGTTGTACTTACTAGTTGGCAGTAGACCATCTGCAGAAGCAGCAGGAATGTGGCGTTAGTCTGGTTATGGTTGCTTTTGACCTGGATGTATCCAGCCTAAATAGTCAAGGGACAGAAATGTACTTTCTGTAATCAGTAGGTCTTCCCCTAACTGATAAACTTATTAAGATGTGAATGGTGTGATGTAATGCATCCTAAAACTATAATATATATGTGTATTGCTTTTTGTTTTTTTGTTGTTGTTGGATATTTTTAGGAACTAAGCCTGAGGAAAAAAGGACTTGAATGTTTGGTTTCTATTTTAAAGTGTATGGTAGAATGGAGCAAAGACCTTTATGTGAACCCCAATCATCAGGCTAGCTTGGGTAAGATGGTTTATTTAAGTAAGTTTGTCCCTGTGTTTCCTTATGGTTTGGAAGTTACTCAGCAGTGTAGATGCTATGTTTTTGCATGGCAAATTGTTTATACAAGTAAAATATTTTCACAGATGGTTATTAGTGATGTTGCAGTAACTGATTCTTTGAATGTCTGGTTCAAATAACCAGATTCTGTTTTAAGACTATTAGCCAGGCCATTGTCAACACTAGAAAAGCTGATTTATGTAGAGCAAGAAATGTGACAAATCTTACAGTTGCGAGGTTAAAGTGCAAGTTTTCTGCATAGGTGCTGATGCTCTTTTTCTTTTTGCTGAACTGTTTTAGAATTGCATCCATATAGCTTATTCATGTAGTGTAGACTGTCAAAAAGTAAACCTACTCAAATAAGAATTTTGGCTCATAAACATCTAGTAGAAGTTTTTCTGACTGAATGCTTTTTTTGCTGAACAGGATGACTTAAGTCTCTCCGTGTTTATAAATAGGTTCATACAAACCATCTGAACAGGAAATGGCTGAAGGGAAATGCCTTGAGAGTGGAGGGAGACGGAGTAGTGTCAGTTCCTTGGACTCCACGGTGTCATCAGGAGTTGGAAGTGTTGGTACCCAGACCTCTGTCCCAGATGACCCTGAGCAATTTGAAGTCATCAAACAACAAAAGGAAATAATTGAACATGGGATAGAGCTGTAAGTTCAGTATGACAAGAAAATAAAAACTTGCTAGTAAAGAAATGATACATACAACCATATTGTTTCTTCTGGTCTTAGACAGTCACACGTGCAGGGACACAAACAAGTTGATTTTAATCTGGAAGGCTCTTGCCTACTGCTGTCAAAAGCTAACACTGGAGGCTGTCATGGTTAAAAAGGAATCCAGTGAAATCTTGGGTGGAGTGGGGTGTGGTTTCATAGCTTTCCTTTGTGCTGGTTCAGCCACACAAGAGAGGAAAGTGTGTATATATATACAGCTAGATAGAAACTGATCTGAGCAGACAGGCTTAATGTTGTCTTCTAGCTCTTAAACCATTTGTTGTCTATTATTGAAACAGTTGTAATTAAATGATTTTTCCAGCAATGGTTTATTTCTGTTTCATTTATTTGGAGATCTTTGCCTATAAATGTTATGAAGAG
This sequence comes from Cygnus olor, assembly GCF_009769625.2. Lineage (NCBI taxonomy): Eukaryota > Metazoa > Chordata > Aves > Anseriformes > Anatidae > Cygnus > Cygnus olor. The sequence continues at coordinate 7,134,580 of NC_049184.1, forward strand.
CGACATTTTTAATGTTTCATGGAAATTCTCCAATTTCAGGTATTTCAAATGGGTCAGTTTTTAATGGTAGCAGTAACTTACAACCTTATTAGCAACTGAATATACCTTATGAGATATAGCCTATTGTGTGATACAGCTCATGTGTTGTTCTTTGTCCTTTTCGTAACTTTGAAAAAGACAAAACTGCAAGTTAGTGTTTGGTTTAGAACAGCTCTTTAAAACTAAAACATTATTGGCGGGGATGTTTTCAATTGTATGTATCACCTTTTTCCCTGTTTTTGTGAATAGGTTTAACAAAAAACCAAAGAGAGGAATACAATATCTGCAGGAGCAGGGAATGCTTGGTACTACAGCAGAGGACATTGCACAGTTTCTGCACCAAGAAGAACGTCTCTGTTCTGTAAGACTATGGGCAACATAAGATAATTCATAATGTTTTAACAGGAATACTCTTGCCCCTGTCATCGTCTGATATTTGTGTATGCACTCAGAGTTCATATTTAATTAAAAGATAGCTAGAAACTAAGGGCTCTAATGAATATACTTAATTCCAATGCTGCTTTCTCTTTACTTGCTGTCCCAGGCTTTTTAGTAAAGTAATTGTGTTTACAATAAAGTGCTGAAGGGGTCCCCATAAACAGGAACACATGGCTTTATATATATCTACATTAGCAATATCTTGCCAGCAAAGGAATATCATGTGCCGCAGTAGCAAAACATTCTCCACTGCATGTGAAATTGGGTGCAATTCACCTTTCCTTGGCCCTCCAGTAATGCAGAATTCACCATGGGGAATGAGGGAAGCAAGAATATGCAAGCTAAATCCATTTTCTACTGAGACTGGTTTCTTGGCATCCTTGTTTGGCATCCTTGTAACGGTTGCTCTGCCTGCTTAGTGAAGTCTTACAAAACTCACTGGTGTGCAACTCTTGTACTCTGAACTTTATTGCGAAGCTGGCAGTTGGATTACACAGTAATAACTGTCTCTTGTGTTTTTTAGACTCAAGTAGGGGAATTTCTTGGGGAAAGCAACAAGTTTAACAAGGAAGTGATGTATGCCTATGTAGACCAGCTTGATTTCTGTGGGAAGGACTTTGTCTCTGCTCTACGTATATTTTTGGAAGGCTTCCGGCTGCCAGGTGAAGCCCAGAAGATTGATAGATTAATGGAGAAGTTTGCTGCTAGATATATTGAATGCAACCAACGGTAAATCAAAACCTTTGTATTGGATAAGTACCTGAAAAATGGCTGTTTTGTTCATGGCCCTTAGCCATAAGGTATAACTCCCACTCTTACTGGGTCAGGTATTTCTACAGGTCTGTGTGGGAGAGCAGTTCTTGTTACTTATATTGCTGCAGGACATCTTCATCAGCTAGGTAAAACGTATAGAAAGCATATGGATGGCAGCATTTCATTATTTTCCCAACACTTGCTAGAAGGAATTACTGGAAGAGGGAAGCCCTAAGTATGTTAAATTGTCTGTGTGTTAACTATTCTGGTTTTTGATAAATATGGGTTAGTCAAGAGTAAACAACAGCAATGAGCAATAGTAACTGCTAAAACTAAAAATACATGGCTTAAATAACTGATAAGATATTACATATGTTTTTGCTTGCAATTACATGCTGAACAAAGATGCATGTATGTTAGTTGACATCAAGGAGACAGTGTTTTTGTTTCTAATGCAATAAACAAACTAGCACTGATGTTTCGCTAGGTGTTCAGGCTTAATTGATTCCCATTCTGTAGTCCTGTTGGTGTATCACTGGGTCTGGTTTTGTATAATTCTTGATGAATCCCTGGGAGTGAAAAATAGGCTGTTCCTCAGCTTTTGTATGGTGACCCAAAGAAGGATAAAATACAATCTTTTGGGAGTGCCTTTGAAAATCTCCTAGTCATCATTTGTATCCAGCTTTGCAAAGATGTTGCTTTTAGGTTTTAAGGTACAAATAAAAACGAAAAAATATTTGGGGCTTCATGCGTTTCTGAAGACTAACTTGAGTCTATGATCTATTTAAATACATGTTGCTTCTGGGTGTTTTTCTTGCGTGTTGAAATAGAGCTAATGGATAGATGAATTAAGCCTCTTAATAACCTGTTTTGTTTTTCCATCTTTCCTCTCATAGGCAAACACTTTTTGCTAGTGCTGACACTGCTTATGTTTTGGCATACTCTATTATAATGCTGACTACAGACTTGCACAGTCCACAGGTAGAAATCAAAAACAAACAAAAACAGACTTGTAAAAGTTCAGATTTCCTTGGAACTTGGCATGCAAAGTCTGATACCTTGATTCTTTTTTTACAGGTAAAGAATAAAATGACAAAGGAACAATACATTAAAATGAATCGAGGAATCAATGACAGTAAAGACCTTCCAGTAGAGTATTTATCCACGATCTATGAAGAAATAGAAGGAAAGAAAATTGCTATGAAAGAGACAAAAGAATACGCAATTACAACCAAGAGTAGTAAACCAAGTAAGAAGGAACTAGAAACTGGAATGACCACAGTATTCTGAACTATTGCATTAACTTTCAGGATGGCATAGTGCAGTTCAGATCCCTTTTGAAAAAACTTTGTGCAATAAATAAATTAAATTTAGAATGCTAATATCTATATCTGGAATTAAACTGTCTCAGTTATTGATTAATGCAGCTACTTCTATGATGGAAACATAACTGTGTGAGTGCATCCAGCACCATTGCAGAGAGGCACTAGAAACTGTGATGTTTTTTTAATGGAAGTGTGAGGGAAGTGGTAAAATAACTGAAGGTGGTAGCGCTTGCTTTGCTAATTAGCAAGATGTTAGACAGCAGGTATGCTTTTGTTTCCTTATCAGTAGCATGGCATAGTTCAAAGGCTGATAAATGTCACAGTCTCATTATGTCACATTATGATAATGTTTGAAAGAGACTTATGCATGTAGCGTATTTGTAGAAACCATTATCTCTGGTTGTACTCTGTGCTTCCTCAGGCTAGTGGCTATGCATTTAATTCTATTTAGCGAATTCTGAATCTTCAGCATAGCGCTTTTCTGGTGTTTTTGTGCCATTTGCAAGTTTCCTAGATCAGAACAGGAACAGAATTTATCTTCTTAAAAAGTGAAGTTGCAATCTTTAGTGTAAGGGTAAAGAAACACAGTTAGTAATTTGTTCTTCAAATCGGTGATAGCCAGTTTTGTACTGAGCATGTCAGCCTAAGCAATGAAGCATTTTCCGTCCATTTTTGTAAGCGGAGTGATTTGAGTTAATAGAGTATGCCTCTCTGATTTCCAATGATTAGGTTACAACACATGGCATATAATAAATTGCTGAATTAATTGCATTGTGTAGAATAAAATCTTAAGCTGGGGTGTGGATTTTAGTACTAGAGCACCTTGCTTGTGACCTATGACAGCTTCCTGAATTCTAACACTCGTGGAAGACACATTTGGATTCTGTTTGGAACACCTTCATATAACTTTTGTGATACTCAATAAGAAGATGTGGATTGTGCTGTTATGAAAACAAACCAATGCATCTGTGTGGTGTTTCCCTTAGGTGTAGCTAATGAGAAGCAGCGGAGGCTGTTGTACAACTTGGAGATGGAACAAATGGCTAAAACTGCTAAAGCTCTCATGGAGGCAGTAAGCCATGCAAAGGCTCCTTTTACTAGTGCCACTCATCTGGACCATGTCAGGCCCATGTTCAAAGTGAGTGTGTGAAATTAACCAAGTATTTTCATTGCTAAGAGTTTCAAGCATTGAAAAAAAGTGGGGAAATGACTTTGAGAGAATGTAACACATGGGTTTTATTTTGGATATATTTGGTCCATGTTGTGCAGTCTTTTGGGCTAAAATCTTAGCAAATTCCTGAACTTTGTTTCTTCCTTTCTTTAGCTTGTATGGACACCATTGTTGGCAGCTTACAGTGTTGGTTTGCAGAACTGTGATGACACAGAAGTTGCATCCCTTTGTTTGGAAGGAATACGATGTGCAATTCGAATAGCCTGTATCTTCGGAATGCAGGTTTGTGTGATACTGAGCATGGGGATTGCTAATGTAGGCAGTATAGATTCTGGGAGGGAGATGGAGGAACGGAATGAGGAATTGCAAATAACTTGCACAGAGAAAACAAAGCTTACATATGTTGTTGAAATGGTCAAATAAAACAGTACCATCTCTTTTTAGTTGAAGATCTTTAAATGTTAAAGCTTTTCTCAAATTCTGCTTGCCTTTTATTGCCAAGTCCTGTTAAGAGCATTTGCCAGCTTGCTTACTGCTTTCATTCTGCTGAAAAGTGTTCTAATATGGTCACTGACTACGTAGAAGAAAATTGCGTAGGCATGCTGGAGAAGTATCCTTCTGTAGCTCTTCAGAGACTTGATTACAGTGACTTGTTTCTCTGTCTCATAGCTTGAACGAGATGCTTATGTACAGGCCCTTGCTCGGTTTTCCTTGTTGACCGCCAGTTCCAGTATTACAGAAATGAAACAGAAGAACATAGATACCATTAAGACACTTATTACAGTCGCTCACACAGATGGCAACTATCTCGGGAACTCTTGGCATGAGGTAAAAATTTGAATAGCTTAAGTAGTGCAACTGCATTGTCCTTCGAAAACTTGCAGGATTTTGCTGTTTTGATTTGCTCACTACTTTCAGTCTTTAGTAACTGCATCTACCTCCCAGGATGTATCAGAACTCTGCTTGAAATATCAATGCAAGTGCATTATTTTGTTTATTTAAAAAAAAAAAGTGGGAGAGGGGAGGACACTAATTTTTTTTTGGTAGGCTCTCTACACAGTGTGACCAGTATTGTAATGTTTATAGGTACATTTGATATGGAATTAAAACCATACTGAAACTGCGTTTGACTTCAGGGAATCCTGCACAGAAACTATTACCTTCTTGTCCATATAAACAAAAACACTCCAGCTCACAGCTCTAGACTTCTCCGTGGAGTGGTTGGGAACTTCTACACCACAACTGAGTGAAGAATCGTGGCTAGAATAATTTAGTGAGGGACAGACAAGGATAATCTATCAGGATCATATATATTTTCATAAAGCATGTTTTCCAGAAACTCTTCAATCAGATACAAATCTGTGATGCTGCTGAAAGGGTCATTCCTGCTGCGTTAATTTCTCTGGCACTAGCCTTTGGCTGCATAGTGATAGGAGCCAAAAGGGACTCTAGCTGACAAGTCACTTGGACGTGGTTTAAAGTACACCCCTAAAAATGCTTGTGCCAGTAAAAGGGATGTTTCAGTGGGGGTGTAAGGAAAGAAGAGAAGGTCCCTTCTGTGCCTATAGCAAGGCACAGCTGTGGCATTTTCACTATGTGCACTGAACATCATGGCACAGTGGCAGCTGCAATGATGCAATCTTTTCATCTCTGGAATGGTGAAGCTGTTTATAGTTTTGAAAGTTGGTGCTGTAGAAGTAATAAAATGGTCTCTTCTGATAGTTAGAGATCCAAGTTAGATTTCTGGGTACTGTTTATTTGTTCCTCTAGTATGGGAATGACTCATGGCAGCTGGTGGTAGGGAATGAATCATTCAATGCAACTTTATTTCCAGTTGTATTAGCAATGTTGTTTCAGTTACATCAGAACTGTTATAGTTGTCCAAGTTGTTTTAGAGGTTAGATAATCTGGAGAGTGTTAGGAATAAATGTGTGATATTCAGAAACAGTGTTTAAATATCTTTGTTTTCAGATCTTGAAATGTATTAGCCAGCTGGAACTAGCACAACTTATAGGAACTGGAGTGAAAACTCGGTATTTATCAGGCGCTGGGCGTGAAAGGGAAGGAAGCATTAAAGGCTATGCGTCTGGAGGGGAAGAGTTTATGGGCCTGGGATTAGGTAAGATGATTAATCATGGACTTCATGAAGATGCATACGTGAAGTATGATGGCTGAGAAGGTTCAATGTTATAAGATACCAAAATGTTTTTACTTGCTTCCAGTGGAAATTATATTAGGATTAATGGAACTTAAACAAAAAACAATTTATACTTAAAGATGTTTTAATAATTACCAAGTACATTCCTATTTTAATGACTTCAATTGTGTTAAGCTATTTAACAAAACTCAAGATTTAGTTGTTGGAATGTGATGTTGTCAAAGCTGTTTTGCCATACAAAGTCATTGTTTTCATACCAGTGTTATCTGTTCTTCCTTTTTATGCTCTGTTTAGAAGTAAAAACATAAATTGTTTATCTTTAGGAACATTACAATGACTGATAATTGTTTTCTCCAAAGAAATTCCTTATCTCTGCATTTTGGTCTTGCTGTTTTATCAGTTCCAATCTTATTAACAGCATTGCATCTTAATTAACATGATGGCCAAGACACAATGCCCTCATAAAAAAAAAAGTGCCTCTTACTGCTTTTGAATTTTGTCATAATCTGATGCAGATCAGGCAAAGGCACTGTGTACTCCATATAAATTCGCAAGGTAATTGGATGCAGTAGTTGCTTATCTTTGTTTACTTGTATAAAGTTAAGGTTACTATAAGGTCATGATTTCATAATGCTAAGTACTGATTTCTATTGGCTGTTATTGCAGGTAACCTTGTTGGAAGTGGAGCTGATAAACGGCATATGGCAAGCATTCAAGAGTCAGTGGGAGAGACCAGTTCACAGAGTGTAGTGGTAGCAGTAGACAGGTACTTAGAATACAATACTTGTTCTGGGGAAAACGTGGCTTGAAGTTACTGACCTCCTCATGTTATTTGCAGACTATCAGGGACTTCTGTTCTTGAAGCCTATTTCTGGTGTGAGAAAGAGGCTGCTACTGTCTGTGTAATTTGTGTTGCATGCATCCTGTGTATGTGGATTCCCCCTGCCAGATTTAGCCCAAAGTGGACTGGTATCTGAAATGAAGATATGTCCTTATTCTATTAAGTCATGCAGTTTACTTTGGTCTTGTGAACCTCAGTGTTTCAGCATTTCTTTAGTTGCTCTTCTGCAGCTTTTCGTTCATTAATAACTGTATTCTTGTCCAAAACATTATCTTGTTCATCTGTCTCTCTAAAATGTTGGATAAAGAGATGCTTCTATCATAAACTGTATGTTGGAAGCGGAATTAATCACACATTCAAGCTTGTAGTATTTATTATAACATGATGTGTATGTACTACGTCATAGATTTGGGAGTATTCTACACTTACCAGTGGTTTATGTGGATCACAGTCAGTGATTTTAACTTCTGTCAAGACTGTGAACAGCTAAAGGGGAGGAAGGGACAATAGTCTTAAGGATCCATAGTTCTGTGGCTGTTTTGACAGCCACAACTTAGAGTACTCTCGAACCATGTAAAGAGCAAGCGGGTGGCTGGCATCCAGCAGAGTCTTGCAGCAAAGTTCTCTTAATGTCTCTTCACTCCCTCAATGCTATTTAACAAGTTATCAACCAATTGAGAGTTCCAGAGCTACTTGTACTGAACAAAAATATGAGCCTGTACCTGTTTCCTGCTGTGGAATGCTTCTTCCTGGAAGAAGCATAGCAGACTGTGACTTGCAGCAGGGAAGAGTCTGCTTAGACTTAGGAAAGGGACATGAGCTGCTGCCAAAGATTAAAACAGTTGCAGAGGTTATGGTGTTGAGGGTTGTGAAGTACCTCCAGGACAGATGCTGACAACTGCCTACAGCACTGACGTGTGATTGACTCTTGAGCAGCTAAATCTGCAACACATTTATTTCCTCCACAGGATATTTACAGGATCGACTAGACTGGATGGAAACGCGATAGGTATGTATGCTGACTGTGTGGTGAGTTACAGGAATTTTTGCAGTGTAACATCCTGAATTTACAGTAGTGTTTTAATGTTCAGTTGACTTTGTCAGATGGCTGTGTGCTGTTTCTATGGATGAGCTGGCTTCCCCACACCATCCACGCATGTTCAGTCTGCAGAAGATAGTGGAGATATCCTATTACAACATGAATCGCATTAGGTTGCAGTGGTCAAGGATTTGGCAAGTGATTGGAGATCACTTCAACAAGGTATTTTTAAAAATCAAGTTAAAGAACATGTATGAATGTGGCAGGACTTATTTAATCAGCTTTTTCTTCTAATGTTCTTGAGTGGTGTAGGTTGTAATGTAAAAAAAAAATACATTAAAGGCGCAAACTTCTCAGCAGTTGATTTGGAGTAATCCTAACAACGTTTAATTAGACAACCAGATTCTAGCATAAAAAGTGAAAAAGACATGAACATTTAAAGGGTATAAACAGGCATGAAAATGTTTGAGAATGATCTTTAATCACTTCATTATATGATTTTACGTTTATACTTCTTCATATACACCACTGTCTTATCCTCCTGATCAAATTCCAAGTTAGTTTTCCTCTAAAGTACGTACGGATAATCCTGAAACAACGAAGTTATTTTCCTTAGGAAGTTGGACTACGTGTTTTTCTAACTGATTTTCTGTGGTTTGTTTTTTGAGTGTCTAGCTGTTTTTTCTTATGCTACTGTTGCATGCAAAATCCATGGAGCTGCTTAGATGTCTCAAATGACTGAGACAGCTCCCTGTTTTCTAAATATCTGAAAACTAGAATGTGCTTTAAATTCTCAGTGGACTGACCATGAAACTTGAATGATACATACATTACTGGCTAATGTATTACTTATATAAGTGCTTGAAAACTTGTGTTTCTTCTAGGTTGGATGTAACCCTAATGAAGATGTTGCCATCTTTGCAGTAGACTCATTAAGGCAGCTGTCCATGAAGTTTCTTGAGAAGGGAGAGTTAGCCAACTTCCGTTTCCAGAAAGACTTCTTAAGGCCTTTTGAGCATATTATGAAGAAAAACAGGTGTGATGGACTGTTATTTGTGAGCTTGCTTTATTTCTACTTTGTGTGGGTTGAATTGTCTTGTATGTGGACATCGTAGTTGACATAGTGTTGGTTTCCATCTTTTTAAGATCTCCAACTATTCGGGACATGGTAATACGCTGTATTGCTCAGATGGTGAACTCCCAAGCTGGTAATATTCGCTCAGGCTGGAAAAATATCTTCGCAGTCTTTCACCAAGCAGCATCAGACCATGATGGGAATATTGTGGAGCTGGCCTTTCAAACTACAGCACACATAGTTAGTAAGTAGTGCCTAACAGATGCAAGTACCCAAATTAGCTTAGCTGCTGTGACTCTGGTTTAAAAGTCCCATCTGCATGTGAGCTTTGTATTCCCTAGTAAATAAATACAATGTCTTGCAAGTAAACTCTTTAAACTCTGCAGCTAGGTCTTATCTGTGAAGTCGACTGATTTTTATGGACAGGAAAAAATAGATAGGAATGGGATAGGAATTTTTTCCTGTGGGTAGGAAAAAATAATTCCTTGCTACAGAACTCTTCAAATCAGGAATAAATTCAGTAAGTTCCTATGTTGCCCGTCTCTGTTGCAATAAACTAATTTAGGAAAACTATTAATAGATTTCACAAACTTCCGTGCTGTTTCAGTTTCATATGGTGGGGATCACGATTCTTGTGACACTGATAGGTGATAACCTGTAGAGTTTATTTCATCCAGGCTACCTGCTCTAAAACTATATTTGAACAACATACTGCTGCCACTTTCAAAGGAAGACAACTGACTTGAATATTCTTGAAGCAGACTTTCAGTATTGATGGGAGCTTTCTTAAGTGTCCTGAAACTGCCCTATTCCCATTAAATATTGGAATATTTAATAAGCATGGGAAGAGAAGAGTGATGGACAGCATTAATAAATGCAAAAAGTAGCAAAACTTCTTTTGCCAACTTGAACTAGAATTAGAATAGTTCAGGTACCTACAAAGATTGAGTCCAAATTGAAGTACGTCGATCTTGGGAATTGTAGTTGGTTCAAAAGCTTGTATACATTGGATTTGTTTTCTATGGAGTCTGTCCATTAAGCATGAAATCAAATGCTTTTTCCTTTATTTATACAGAATCTGATTAACTTCAGGCTTGGGTGGCTTAGGTAAATTTATGTAACTTCATATACAGCAGGGAAGCTACCATTAAGCTTTACTCCTATTTATTTATTTATTTATTTTTACTCTTATTATTTTCTATTTTTTAATTTAATTATTTTTTATTATTTTCTATATTTTAAGATATTTTTGGGTGGTGTACGCTGTGAAAGGAAATTGAACCAGATGAGAAAATATGAAAGAATCTTAGAATATAAATTAGAAATTGCCCAGCCTGAGAACATGTGGTACTGGGGCTAGGAGGACAGGATGGGGAAGAGCACAAGGAAAGAAATGGAACTACCTAATCCAGAAGATCTGTTCCTTCTATGTTTGTCTGTTTAGTACTGGTATGCCATGTCTGGCTTCAGTAAATCAATGCCAGTTCATATCTGTATGTCAATACCAGTAAGTTTTAATAAGCTTTTTGTTTGTTCTTGACAGCAAATATTTTTCAACAGCACTTTCCAGCAGCAATTGATTCATTCCAAGATGCAGTAAAATGTCTTTCTGAGTTTGCCTGTAATGTTGCGTTCCCAGACACCAGCATGGAAGCAATTAGACTTATCCGATTTTGTGCAAAATATGTTTCAGAAAGACCACAGGTATTTTTTTAATCCTTGTGTTTTCTTGCACTGTCCTCTACTGTTTAATTGAGATTATTCTTACAACTAAGAAAGAGCTTTCAGACTTGAACTTCAGTCTTCTAGCAGGAAGAGTTTGTATTAAAAGTGTATTCAGAAATAGGAGTAATTTTGGTGTTCTGTAACCAATAAACTAGGATTTGTGAAAATGGAAATAACTGATAGTAGTAGTCCTTTTACTACTATGCTAGGACCTGGAAAACAAAACATCTTGATTCCATAATCCTAATTATGTCTGTTTAAACTGGTTATGAACATGCATGGTTTTGTACATCAGTCTGTTGTGTGAATATTTAATATAATTAATATAATAATCACATTGTTGAAAAGAGCCTGGAGTTAGATAACAGTTTTATGTTAGCATTGCAAGATGTGCGTGCTCTAGTTGATATGACAGGAAACTGCAGAATGGGTTTATGTGCAACAGCTGAATTAAGATTCTCTTATTGCCTTATTTGTATAATTGTTACCTATCATTGTTAAACTTGCTTCCTGAAGTACAAACCTCTGCAATTTTTAAAGCCTCTAGCAGAATTTAAGTAAAACTGATTGGCTTGAAATATTTGTTTTCTATATATTTTTTCCAGCTATCTTCACAAATAGATATGTCTCAGATTTATATTTGACAGGAGTTGAGTGTTAGAGTAGAAACTAAGCTAAATTTTCAGTTCTGTCTGTGTGGCATGAATGGTATCTAAATCTGTTATAATTAAAGACTTCCGAGATTTTCTTTAATCTTTTTTTCCTGCTCATCTCCAAGGTATTAAGAGAATACACAAGTGATGACATGAATGTTGCTCCTGGGGACAGAGTATGGGTCAGAGGATGGTTCCCCATTTTATTTGAACTTTCTTGTATCATCAATCGTTGCAAATTAGATGTTCGAACAAGGTAATAAGGCTTTTCTGGTTTTTGGTTTGCCTTCATTTAGTGAAGGGATCACAGGTACACATTTTAACATCATCTTTGTTTACAGAGGCTTAACAGTGATGTTTGAAATAATGAAGAGTTATGGCCATACATTTGAAAAGCACTGGTGGCAAGATCTGTTCAGAATTGTGTTTCGGATTTTTGATAATATGAAACTCCCTGAACAACAAACAGAGGTAAAACAAACAAATAAGCAAGCAAACTCTAGAGTATTTTTTTCTTAAGAACTCAAACAATCCAGGCTGCAGCTTGTATCATTGGTCATGTCAGTATATTTCCAGCCCATGCTGCACCAAACTCCATTTGTAATGATATCTATAACATGACAAATGCAGATAGCGTCCATGTGGAAAACTTCTCATAGTATCCAGTGACCTGTCTGTTCCGCCTGACTGAATATGTTCAAGGAGAATATTCACACTCTGTGAAACTGCATAGTCATCTGAATAGTTACCGTATGGCCAAGTAAATGCTTCTGAAAAGATATCATCAGTAGTAGGTACTGGGGGCTCTTCCAGTTTTATCTAAATTCACTTCTTCTCATAGACTACCTCCTTTTTTGAATAGCCAGTCATAAGCCAAGTGCTATCATGACAGTAGAAACCACGTAAAAGTAACAGCTTCTAATTTTTTGTCACAGAAATCTGAATGGATGACCACTACCTGCAACCACGCACTTTATGCAATCTGTGATGTCTTTACGCAATTCTATGAAGCTTTAAATGAGATCCTTCTTCCTGACATACTTGCACAGTTACACTGGTGTGTAAAACAAGGTAGCTTATTTAATTTTAATACATTTTTGAAATACTTATTACTTAAGAAGGGAGAAGTAAGCTGAATTTTGAAAGAATAAAAACTACCTTTAGGGCAATGTGTCATTTAATAGATGTGTACAGTATCTTAAATATTCCAGGGTTGTTCTATTTGATCAGGTAGGCAGCTTTTCTATTAATGTGTTTATGGTGCTACTGGGACCAAGCAACAGATTTTAGTACAGCTCTTTAATCTTTTGGCAACAGCCTTTCTTCGTTTTGCTGTGTGGATTAAATATCTCATTTACATATATATATATATATATATATATATATATATATATACACACACATATATATATATGCATGCATGTATGCATTCTGATTTTTTTTAACTTTTTCCCCTCTTTCTCTCTCTCTCAACCATCTAGTGCTTGTAGATATGTCTTTCCAAATGTTTTTTCATTTGGGCCCAGGCTCTTACGCCTGAAATCTTGCATATTACTATTATGGAATGGGGGGGGACTAGCTTGGAGGAAATCATAACTTTCAAATTCATGCTTTCCTTCCTTCATCCCAGTGTACGCTCCCTTTCTGCTTCTTTCTTGTCCTTTGTCTTTCCTGTTTGGATTTCAGTCTCATGAAGTCTATTTTCAAACACTATTTTTCTATTCCGTAGAGTCCTAAGCTTGATTTTACTGTAATGTAGTTTATGTAGTAGGCTTTGAGCTGAAGTAGCATGCCTTTCACAACATTGGAAAAAAAAAAGTTAATGGAGCAATAGTAGAGTGCTTAATTTTACACTGATATTGTAAAAGTTGATAAGTTTGGAACATGTCTTTCACAGATAATGAGCAGTTGGCTCGATCAGGTACAAACTGCCTAGAAAACCTGGTGATACTAAATGGACAGAAATTCAGCCCGGAAGTCTGGGGCCAGACATGCAATTGTATGCTAGAAATCTTCAAAACTACCATTCCTCATGTGTAAGTTCATAGAGCATAGTTGTTATACTAATACCTGATTTCAGAGCAACAATATTTACTTTGTTTTTTTCCCCCTTCCTCTGTTATGAAGCTTGCTTACTTGGAGGCCTGTAGGAATGGAGGAAGATTCAGCCGAAAAACATCTGGTAAGAGTTAATCCAGTGCAACAAAGGAAGCTGAAAGGTTGTGTGTTAAGTTAGCTTTTGAAATATTGCATTGTAGTATTTGTTGACAACAAATACTGAAATTGACATTAACTTGTATTCAACAGTGATGCCAATTAAGATAAAAAGAGTCAATGCAGGAATTTTTTGAATCTAAGATTCTAATAGCTGGTTGGTAGTTAGCACTTTGGGTTGTAAAAATTGCTCTAAATTTTATTCTAGGATTTGGACCTAGATCGCCAATCTTTAAGCAGTGTGGATAAAAATGCTTCAGAAAGAGGACACAGTCAATTTTCAAATCCAACGGATGAAAGCTGGAAAGGTGGTCCTTATACAAGTAAGGAAAACATGCAAGTTGATTACATGAACTTTTATAGCCACTCTAAGTCTCCTTCTGTAGTCTTTTAGAGAAAGCTTTAGGGTACTTGATAGCGAACTTCGAAAAACTTAGTTTGTCTTTAAAACTTACATTTATTCCTTTTAGGCAAATTTTATTTTTATAAGGTAATTCACAGCATCATTAAATATAAAAATGCTAATGGTAATATATTGTTTTGCTAATTTATCGTATGTGGATAGTCATAAGTTGCTTCTGAAACTTTTGTTGTTTTGTTTCATTAGACCAGAAACTGTTTGCTGGCCTCCTTATCAAGTGTGTGGTACAGCTGGAATTGATACAGACAATTGATAATATAGTGTTCTATCCAGCAACAAGCAAGAAGGAAGATGCTGAGCACATGGCTGCGGCTCAGGTACCATCAGACACGTGAATAACCTGTTGAGTAGTAAAGTACATTACTGAATGCTTCAAAGTGTTTACAAAATACAGTATGTAGTCTTTGTTTTTCTAGCTCTCTGTACTGCCCTGAATGTGTTATTACTCTAATGCAGTGATTTTTGACCATCTCCAGTGTTCCCTGGCAGTCTGACAATCAGATTATTAGTTTTTCTTATCAATAACCAGGATATACCGTAACTTCTCTTTGAAATATTCCAACAAAAAAACCCACAGCTTTGACAGAATGTTTTGCTGTGGTGTATTGAACTAATACTTCACTTGTACCTAAAAATGGAATTTGGAGTTAGTGGTGTATGGTATGCTCTTCTTATATAATCTTAAGAGACTTTGATGCTTCACATATTACTGACACTGTTCTTTCTGTCTTGATCTCTTTGGTTTAGCGAGATGCGTTGGATGCAGATATCCACATTGACACAGAGGACCAAGGAATGTATAAATACATGTCTTCGCATCACCTCTTCAAGTTACTAGATTGTTTGCAAGAGTCTCATTCATTTTCAAAATCCTTTAATTCAAATTATGAACAACGAACTGTGTTGTGGAGAGCAGGTGAGGCTTTTGTTTAGTTTGGTTAAAAAAATATCCTGAGCTCTGTTTGGGCTTGTACCTATCAAGGTGCAAAAAGTATGCTACTGCAATAATCTCTACATTTTGTGATAGCGTATGCTTTTATTCCTTGTCTCTTTTCTGATGACTTGAGGTTAATTCTGTCTTCTAAATTACTTATTTTTTGATTGCAGCAGCACTGTATAGTTGTTACTGCTGCATTTAAATATATTTATAAAAAATAGGTGTCAGTCAAAATAAAGGAGGAAGAAATACTATCTGCAAAAAAAAACAAAGATAACCTGCTGCTGTTCATTAATGGAGATGTACTTGATAAACTTCACATTTTGGCTGATAACTGCAACTGTGAATGTTCTCTTCTCCCTATGTGTGATTTCTAGGGTTCAAGGGTAAATCAAAACCCAATCTCTTAAAACAAGAGACGAGCAGCTTGGCTTGTTGCTTGAGAATACTCTTTCGAATGTATGTGGATGAAAACCACCGAGATTCCTGGGATGCTATACAACGACGACTGCTTAGGTAAGAATATCAAGTTGGTTCAGGTGTGTTCTGTTTTCAGTGAAATATGCATGGTGTATCCTTGGATACAAATGTTCCATTTTTAAGTTGCTGAGCAGAGCATGCAAAGCATACAAAGATGTATAAAGGACTGCTCTTTATTAAAAGCAAATCTAGCAAAAAGGAAACAATTAATTTGAAATAAATGAAACACCTTCCTGCTTGACTGACTTCTCTTTAAAAAAGTGGTAGTGAAGGAATACTTTTCACATCAGAGTACAGAACAAGATTCAGAGGTATAATGTGATAAAATAATCTAAACAGAACGTATGTTTCATCTTACATGAAAACAAAATACACTATGAGAGGACAAACAGTGCATGTTAGAAATGCATCTTATGGGTTTTCTTTATGGCCTGTTTGAACTGTGACATCTCTTTAGTGTATGCACTGAAGCCCTGGCATATTTTATTACCGTGAACTCGGAAAGCCACAGAGAAGCTTGGACCAATCTCCTGCTGTTGCTTTTAACAAAAACACTAAAAATCAATGACGAAAAGGTAAGAACAGGCTGGATGCCATCTCTGTTTGCATTCAGGTGTTTTCATCTTGGCTTTTATTGAATTCAGTCTTTATTGTACAGATGGCTGTTTTGCTGATGCATGTACTGTGTACTCTCTTTGAAATACAGTAATCACTACACTTCCATCTTTTAGCAAGCATTCCACATAGTGAGAATTGGACTTCATCCATGAAATTGGGTTGTATAGAAACCTTGATACAGTTACTGCAGAGCTTTCACACAAAATCTCCATGAGTGTGCAGTAAAGGATGTGCTTAGGCTGTATTATAGCTGCGTAGAATCACAGAGGTAAACTTCATCATTATAAAATTGGAATTCTAGTTCCTTGACAGTAATGGTGAAAAACAACCTTTGGGATCTCAGCCCTTTTGAGGAAAAGGTGAATGCAAATATTCCCTGGAGTATCACATGAAGAAAAACTTCTGCTTACGGCTGTGGGTGGCTTTTTTTTTTTTCTCCAGAAGTATTCCAGAAGTATTTTTTCCAACTGTATTGGAAAGTTTAAAAGTGTGGTGTTTGTTCTTGGTGTTTTTTTCTTCCCTGTATTGTTAATTTTGTAATTCCAGTTCACTCCTGCATAGTCTTGAATGTTTTGTTGCAGTTTATCAATATTTGAAGAAACTGGTGGTAGTGGTGATTTGGTTTTTCACCATTTAGCAGCAATTCAGTGATGTCCATGTTGCTACGGTGTTATGAGAAACTCTGTGCTTTCCTACAGGAATAGAGAATAACTTTCTCTTTTCGTATCTTCTCTGATAGTTTAGGGCACATGCTTCAACCTATTATCCGTACTTGTGTGAAATCATGCAATTTGACCTGATTCCTGAGCTTCGAGCTGTGCTACGGAAGTTCTTCCTGCGTATAGGTGTTGTGTTTAAAATCTGCATAACAGAGGAGCAAATACGGACAACTGGGACAAACTTACCTTCGTGGTAGCCCTAAGTAGAGTTGATTACTTCTGCTTGTACATAAAGCTGTGTTCCAGAGATGGATTGAAGTGGATGGGGAAAAAAATGGAACCCTGGTCTATCAACAGAGCAGCAAGTTACTCTTACCACAGTGGCATTTGGGGAGGGATTGGGGGGTGGGTGGGGAAAAAAACTCCTGTCCATCCTATGAGACTATCAGCAGTTTTTATTTAAATTGTTGCTTACGAAGTTAGTACAGTGGATGTAAAGTCTATTTGTTTCAATGCTCGTCATCCTTACGATTGAGTCTGTCTCTTCTAGTCTTTTGTCAATTGTTCAGTCTTGCAGCCCAACTAAATCTTATAAATCAGCTGAATTCCTTGATGGAAATTATGCCCCTTGGAAATAATGAATATAGTTGTATAGCCTTGTGATGTTAGCACGTGTTCATAATAAACTATACTGCAGTGGCTAATGACCACCCAAGATCATTCTGGGTTTTTCTTTGTGTGCACATGGCTAGACCCAGCAGAGTGTCATAGTTTTTGAAGTGGACAGCCCATAGGATATTTAATGAAGCGGTTTTCCTGGTGTTTAGCAAGTCACTTTAAAACTATTTTCTTTTATTATCAGTGCTTCACCTACCAAGATTCATTTTTTATTGTTATGGAAGGTTTTACATCAGGAGTACACAGTAGTATCTACCCCATTTAGCTTGTCAGTTTTGAGTTAAAGGTATTAAAGAAAGAAAAGAAAAGACTTTTAAACTTTCCATTGACTTTTGTACGTTGCCAAATCATGGACAGAAAGCATCTACAGTAATATTAAAAACAGGGTTCAAAGCAATTAAAAAAAAAACTTATTTACCCTTGACCATAATGTATTTAGTAGTAATTATGTCTGTTTAGCAATAAGTCTTATCCTTAATACCTAGCCAGTTCTGTCTTTTTACTGCAGATTTGCAACTTGTGATTTGTCTTTGTGCAAATCACTTCTGTTTTCAGCTGTTAGTTCCTATTGTGATGTAAAAATTGAATTCCTATGACAGCTCTAGCAAAATTAAACTTAAGATCATTCATGTACTATAACAGTAACCAATATATTTCTTTGCTTTCCAAGTATATATGAACCAAATGTGACTTAACACTACAGGTTTGCTTACCCTGGAGATGTTCCTTTCCTCAAAATGCATCAGGTTTCTGTGATGTAACACCAATTTGAAAGTGCAGTACTGCAGGACTGAATTTTGTTCTTTGAACTAATTTTAATTTCAAGTTTTGGACTTTCTGAAATGGAAAAGTATGGAGAAGTTCCACTTCCTAAAATATATGTAAACAAAAGTGTTATATTAATCATTGTGCTACTCATATCAGCAAGCCTCAAATATAAGAGTATTTAACAACAACAATGAAAAAGTGGTATTGTGTTCAAACTATTCTTTTGCATTATAAGTTGAATTTCCTGGTAGGGCAGCCATAGTTGACATAGCATTGGGATATAATATTTTTTTTCTTTTGAGCTATTTCCAAAGGTTCTTACAGCATTCTTCAGTAAATTGGCTTGTTCTATGTAAGCATTGTTTGGCAATTGTTTTGCAGGCAATAATACCAGTAAGGCTTTCATGATTTTATTTTTAACCAAAGAAAAGTAAACCATGATTGCAGCTCTCTAACTTTTGAACATCCTGTAGATAAATCTATACACTAATATTTTGTGGGAGGAAATATGGAGCTGCATTTTGCCATAGGAACAGACTGAAAAATAAGCAATGCTAATATTTAACTTGCTGCATTTCAGATGTCTTTTTGTGTTGCATTTAGTAGAGTTGCTTGTTCCCTGGTAATGTCTCTTAACTACAGTAAAAAGTATTTATTTTAATTATATTTAAATATGTAAGAATAGGCCATTCTTTTTTCTTCCTGCCCTAGATAGTCCTTAAAATATATATATTTCAGATTTTTGAATGTCACTTCCTCATTGAATGTATACCCTTATCTCCTATCAAAACAAAAACTGTAAAGAGTTGCATAATTATTCTTTATTTTATGGTTCTGAAAGCCTTACAACTCCTGTCTCATAATTTTCAAATCTGAAGTTACAACTGCATCATGGGCTTTCTTTAACGTGCAACATTTGCACTATCTCTACATACAGAGTTAGGGCCTTTAATCATTCCTTTCCTTCAGCCTTAGTCCTGAGAGACTCTTACTTTTATTAGAGCTTTTATTGTATTTATGCCATTTATAAACTGCTGAAATTAGGCATGTGACATTAGAAATGTTCTAGACTTACTGCAGTTCATGAAGGAGAAGAGGGGACTGGAATGCAGTGGGATTGACACAGCCTTAATCTTGTCTCAGTTCTCTGAATTGATTGTAGATGTTAAAGCAATAAGAGTGGTTTGCTAAGTATAATAACTGAAACAATTGTATTTGCATCAGCTTTTTGTTTTCCCCTATACAGTCAGAAAGATCATAACCCACAGACATCTCCATGAAGCTAAAAATGCTGAGCCAAAACTCCTGCAGTAATCACTGCTGGTTCTGATCTTGTCCTGACTCTGCTGACGTTAAGACTTTATCTACCTGTAGTAGTTTTCTAGGCTGCAGTGGAACTATGAACGAGAGCAGGGTTGTGTCAGCATGGCCTGGTAGAGATTGACATCTGTGCAATACATGGAGTAATAAAAACAAGGTTAGACTTTTGAAGTAGTGTTATGCAACAAATTAAACTATAAAGTGATTTTAACTATAACGGTATTAATATGGAGACTGCATGGTATTTATTGCTACTTATTTTTGAACCTTGTAGGAAACAGGTAAGCAGGGGAGGGACAGTAATGAGAATCCTAAAACCTCCCTTCCACCTTGATTCTACCATCTTACAAGGGAGTTATTTTAAGAGGTTTATTACCCGTGTGTCATGTCACTTTCTGAGCTGTAACCAGAACAATCCAGAACAGCTTTCACTAATGCAAGCAACCAGCCCCCAACTTTTAGCTGTCTTACTATTGAAGGATTAAATACAGAACCTTTTTAAAACTGAGCTTTTCCTGTCAAAAGTGCGGCTCCCTTTAGTATGTTAATTATTTGTTCAGCACCTTTACTGTTATTTCCATGTAAAATGTATGTTTTCACCTATTTAAAATGCCTATGTTTTTGAGGACCTCCGTATTAAGTGCATTTACTATCAATAATTTAAAGAGCAGTACTTTGCCCAACCGATGTATACATTTTTGAGAGAATAGCAAAATTATAAAATATGAAAAAACTATGTAAAGTTTTCTACATGAAAATACTCTGTATAGTACTGTTATAATATTCCATGCTTTAATGAAGTGGTAAATCAATAAAGTTTTACGAAGCGATGCGTGTCTTCTGTGCTTTTTTTTGGACTTTATGGGGATGGGGGTGGCTCTGGTCAGGGGGATACTGACTAACCCAGTCCCTCGGGGCCTTATTACGTGGTGTAAGGCACAGAGACCCCCTGGGGCTCGGCTGGTGGCAGCCCTCAGCCCCCTCCCGCCTTCCTCCTCCTCCTCCTCCTCTTCTCCCTCACAGCAGCCGCCTCCCCCCACTCCTCAGCCGCAGGCCAGGCCCGGCCCCGCCGCAGCGCCCCGCGGGCCGCGGCCGCCCATTGGCCGCCAGCCCCGTGTGGGGAGCGGGCCCGCGATTGGCTCGCCGCGCGGAAGGAGAGGCCGCCCATTGGCCCTGCGGCCAGGCCACGCCCCCGCCCCCCGCGCCGCCGTCACGGTGCCGCCGCCGCGCCCTCTCGGCGCGGTTTGAATGTGAGGCGCAGCTCCGGCCCTCACGGCCCAGCCCGCCCCGCCGCCGCCGCCGCCGCCCCGGGGCAGCCGCCAGGTGAGCTTCGCCCGCGCCGCCCGGCCCTAACGCAGCCCCGCCGCCCGGCCCTCGGCACCGCGCCGCAGCGCTCCGCTCCGCGCTCGGCCCGCTGGGCCCGCGGCGCAGCGAGAGGCGCAGCTCACCATGCTGGGGCGCCTAGGCCCGCCTCCCGCGCGCCACGATTGGCCGGCGGCTGGCAGGCGGCTCCGCTCATTGGCGTTCGCGGCTGTCAGTCGGGGAGGCGGCGGGGAGCAAGTTAGTGTGAGGGCGGCGGGGCCCTGCGCCCCCACCCCCGGGCGCCATCCCGGGCTGAGGCGCCGGGGCCGGGGCCGGGGCCGGGCAGCGATCGGGAGCGGGCCGCCCAGGGCTCCCCTCCGCGCACCGTCCCCGCCGCCGGTCTCCCCTCGGCCTCCTTCTGCGGCAGGAGGGGGCCGCGGAGGTGATCCCTGTGGTGGTCCCATGGCGATGCGGTGCGGTGCGGCGGTGACCCGGCGGTCTGCCCCCAGCCCGCCTCCGCGCCCCCTCAGGCGGGCCGTGCCCGGCAGCGGTGCCGGAGCAGCTCGCTGAGGCGCCTCACAGCGCGGGGCCGGCCGCGCTTTTGGGGTTTATTTTTAATTTCCCCTTTGAGCTGTCTGCTGCTGGCCGGAGTACCGCAGAGAAGCGTTCGGCGCCTTTGGGGGGTTCTGCAGAGGGAGTTTGAAACTTTCTCGTTTTGCCTGGCCTGCTGAGGGGACGCAGAGCGGCGCGTAGCGAAAAGCCTTGGGCTGCTGTGGTGAGGGCCGCTCGTGTCCCTTGTGGGAGGCAGCAGGGAAGGAACAGCTGGAGGAGGGGGTGAGGAGCTGAGAGCCGGCAGGTGAACATCACTGCTCTGTGGGTGGCATGGAACAGCGGCCTCAGGTCGTCACCTTTGGCCTTCAAAATAAGCCCGAAGCCAGCTCGAGGCGTGGGATCCCTGTGTGCCGTGTGGGCATGAGGTATTTGGAAAAGGCCAGGCAGGATCCCCACCGAACCAAACAGCGCGCTCTGAGTTTGGCTTCCATGTTGGGTCAGGTTCAGGCTTTTATGAAATGATTTCCACATGGGTTTGTACCTCAGTCTTGCTGGCTTTTCCAAAGCAGGTATTTTTTTTTCCTCTCTTTCTGAAAGGTTTCAGTATTTGTTTCAGCATCACACCACTGATACATGAGGTCGCTTTGTAGGAGAACAGATGAGGCGGCTGTTGCTGGAGCTGTTTGCTTACCCTGTACTCTGTTAGGGTTTTGTTGGTTGATGTGTACAGGTGAATAAGGCTACAGGCAAGTAAACCCCCAGAAGGGAGGGACACTGCTCCCCCTCTTCCAGCGACATAGGTAGCATAGAATAAAAACGGAGTAATTAAAACTCACTTCCTTGGCAAACGTGCTTAAAAAGAAACTGCGTTTGTTGCACTGACTGTCAACATAGAACAAATGCAAAGTGGGGTGGGTAAATTTCAGCCTATCTTAACACTTAGAAACTCCAGGGGAAAAATAGCCTTTGGTTCCTCATTATTTCTCTAGCAAATGAGCCGTGCTGTTGGTGAGGAAGATGGCTGCGTGCTGCACTTAGGGATGGGGTTCGGCGGTGGACTTGGTAGTGTTAGGTGATGGGCTCAGTGATATTAAGGGTCCTTTCCAACCTAAATGATTCTATAATAGGTGGTGATACCCTACACAACACATCCATTACAGCATTTCTTGATACTGTTTTAGTGTTACTGTGATTTTAATTATTCCGTTTAAAGCTGTGAAGTTAATCTATCACTGTAGTGAGTATGAGGGTATCTGTGGGACGATGAGTATGGAGGACTAATTTGATTTATTTGCACAAAGTTATTCTGAAATAAGTATTGCTGTTTTAATGAATGCCTACCCTAGTCTGAGTCAATTTTGCGGAGTGGACAACCCCTTTGGCAGTGTGCAGTCTTTCATCTTTATAGAAATTCATTTTCTGTTCAGAGTTTTCTGTAGATAATGAGTATTTATTTTAAGCAAACCTTTACTCTCCAGTGCACTTTGAATTGCTCCATTTCCAATTATCTAAGGCAGGGCTATTCAGCTTTTCAACCAGGAGTAGGTTTCTGTGGCTGACAGTAGTTCTCAAAAGCAAAACCCGACTCATGCTGTCATGAAAGAGTAAGTGATTGTCTTTGCGCTGTACCTGAGTAATGGTTCGCTGGATGTGTGGTCCTGTTTTAGGAGCTTGGTTTCAATAAACCATTCAGTAACAGCTATGTGGAGTTGAAAAAATTGAATGTTTTTTCTTTTGTGTTTAGTGCACGCTAGCTGTTGTTTATTGCACCAGCCATATAAGATGAGACCATGCTTTATGAAACATAGTCAGAAAGAGCAGATGGGTGTCTTCTGCGGAATCAAGTTTTACGTATGCGTAGCTTATAGGTTGGATTTTCTAATTTGTGTTTTTAACAAAACTACTTGTGGGTCATAGGTTCTGCCAAAATGGAGCTGAGCGATGCCAATTTACAGACCTTAACTGAGTATCTAAAGAAAACGCTGGATCCAGATCCTGCTATAAGGCGTCCTGGTAAGTGATTGTCATGTGAGACCAAGAAGTTTGGTTTCATTTTAGCTCTTCAGTCTGTATATAACAAACTTCAGCTGAAGTTTATGCAAAACTTATTTTACAGAAATTCTCTGTCTCCTTTTAAAAAACAACAAGAAAACAAAAACTTAACACCTAGTGAAGGGTGGATGTAAATATAAACTTATTTTCTGTTTGTTTTTCATATTTTTTCCTGACTTTTTTGTACTGTTGTTATTTAAAACAGGGATGCTGTTTATGATGAACAGGGGCTGGCTTCTGTCAGGACATGGCTTTTAAAAATGCTGAAGAGGCTATATTTCCACAGCCTGCTTTGAATTGAGAGCTTTTGTTAATAGCAGAAGCATTAAAGAGCTTAGTAAGGAAGAAGCTACAGTACCTTTTGGTACTTGCCCAGTGTATCTGTTGTTGTGAAGCTCTGGAGAGGTGTTCATGTGTTGATTATTTTAAATGGACCTTTGAGAAATCGTAGGACTCCAGTTAGAAAATCAGTTCAACTTTTGCTAACCTTACTGTATTCTCTCACAGCGGAAAAGTTTCTTGAGTCAGTTGAAGGAAGCCAGAATTATCCATTGTTACTCTTAACGTTGCTGGAGAAATCACAGGAAAATGTCATCAAAGTTTGTGCATCTGTAACATTCAAGAACTACATTAAAAGGAACTGGAGAATTGTAGGTATTCTAGTGAGTAGTTCTGCTAAGATTTAGTAATCCTTTTAAGATCCAATACTGTACTCTGTAGTAACCTTGAATTGAAGAATGCTTGTATGTTTTCACTTTGCGAGAGAAGATAGATCATACAGGAAACAAATACCAAGCGTAACTTAGGGATAAGGGACTAAAATCTCCTCTGTTGGACTCCATTCTATTAAAAAAGAAATAGAGCTGGGGGATAAAATGGTGAAGGAAGAATTCTTCCTGTTATCGTACTTCTTTAGAAATATGCGTACAATATTTACAGTCCATTTAACTAACTGTAATGTTTTTACACCAAAATGATTGCAAAGTTTCTATATTTGTGAGCTGCCCAGGTTGGCCTGTATCTATTGGCGTAGTGTTTGCGCCATTTCTAGCCAGCACTGCAGCTGGAAGTGATGATGCTGGTTTCTCTTTCATGTTAGTGCTTCTGGGGCATAGAAGCCTTGATGGTTTAACATGTAGAAGTATTCGTAGACGTAAGATAGAAATATTGCCATTTAACTTCATTTTATCCTTTATTTTGAAGATGTCGGAAAAAAAATCATTTAGAACTTTCCTCATTAGTGGAATTTAATTAATGACATAAAGTATTACGTTCAAGAGCTCAAATCCTTCAGTGATGAAAGATATTAATTGCTAGTATTTGTATTTTGTCTCCCAGAAAGAACCATTTGTTTATCTGAAAGAGTACCAAATGTGTACTCTTGTTTTATGTCTCGGTGCCTATTTAAAAATTTGCATGTGACTTTTCTTCCCCTGCCTGTCATGCAAATATTAAGAAGCTATTGCAGTCCTAGATCTGGTTACGTTTGTTAAAATCAGCACATTCACACTGGCATGAAATTTCTAGAACTTCGTGTTGGTAACACTGCATTTTCAGTCATTTCTCCAAATTTCCATCTTTATCTGTAGAGTATTTAAAGTAGAAATAGCACTCAGTTACAGAAAAATGTGTGTCTTCCTTGGTATGGGTTACTGAAGTTCTTCAGAATGAGGTTTTGTGTTGGAGTAGGAGGAGATGCCCTGCAGTAAGTGCATCCAGGGGACTGGTAGGATTGCTGTGTGACTTCAAGCACATTGTTTTTTTCAAAATTGAAGCTTTCATTTCAGAAGCTGTATGAACATGAACAGCCTCAAGGCTACCTTACTTAGATCAAATGGTATAATTTAACAGCATTGAACTTGGACTGATACAAAGCTCAGAGGAAGGAAAAGGGTTTTGCTTACTTAAGCACTTTGATTTGGTAGACCCTGGAAAGCCAGCTGTGTACGGCATTTCTGGAGAGAGGGAAGAGTGTGCTTTTTATTTTTTTTTCTTGGATTTGGTTTTATTTCAAGTATTTGTAAGATAGTCACCCATGCTGCTTTCCATGTCTTGTTTAAAAAAAAAAAAGCCTAATTTCCTTGGAAAAAATCTCATAAATAACCTCAAACAAGTAGGATTTGTGGTTTCTCATTTCACTACCACCTCTCTCCTCTTCATCTATCTAAGTACAAGTTTAGTAGTGCCATCTGCTTAAAGGCATCTTAAGATTGTTGAATTACTCTCTGCAGTGCTGGATGACTTCTAGGTTTCTAAACTTCAGTGCTGTCATCACAGATAATGTGACTGTCACTGGTTGGTGACAAGCCTTAGTATTTTATTTCTTTAATAGAGATGCCATAATTTACTACCACTTAGCACTACTGACTGACAAGGTTTTGAACTGGTTGGCTAATTCTTAAAGCCCATGTTAACATTTTTCTGTGTGTGTCACCTGCACCCATCTTCCTGTACGGTTTCTAGAAAACAAGGCTCGAGGCAGCTTGCACACAGAAAATTTTGAGGTTAGCAGAAATGAGGACAGACATGGTTTGGTGTGCTGAAAGAGGAGACTGTTGGTTAAATTTATGTATGTTACTGGCATGTGCACCCACCCTTATTGCTGCTGAATTGTTTTGTAAAGTTGGTGTTAGAGGAGAAAATTAGTTCAAGGTTTTGTAGAAAGGTGTAATTTCTTTCAGCTTTTTTCAGATACCACTGTGAGATTCATTGTAGGCTTTGACAGATCTCTTACCTTCTTCAACAATGTAATAGTTGCATAAATTTCTTGGCTTCGAAATACTGGTATTTGCACAGTGCCTGAAGTATACTAATATGCCTATGACTTAATTATTGTTCTAATTGTAGGTGGAGGATGAACCGAACAAAATCTGTGAATCAGACAGGATAGCCATTAAAGCCAACATCGTGCCCTTGATGCTTAGCAGCCCAGAACAAATACAAAAGCAGGTAATAAGGCAATTTCTGGTTGTGTCCATGAGACTTTTAGAATATTGCAAGTGTGTCTAAGAGGCTCTGGTTACTGGCAGCGCTCCCTTGGCCTTCCAGTGACATCACCTCTATCCAAATAACTTGGAGTATATTGTTGAAGGTACTTCTGCCCACTTTAAAAAAAATATCTTATGTCTAAGTTCCAGCACTAGGTGGTTAAGTATAATAATTGTAGAAAGTGAAACTCCACGTACAGATACATTGGATTTAAAGTGAGATTTCTTGTGATGAAAAATAGTAGATGCTTAAACCGATGATTTTTGAATCTGACAAGAACAATAAGCATTCTTAAATATTTGTAACATCTGGCATGACAGCTGCATTCTTTTTGTAAGTAGTCTGCTATTATATCATGTAATGGTTATATTTCCTTTCCAGTTAAGTGATGCTATTAGTATTATTGGTCGGGAAGACTTCCCTCAGAAATGGCCAGACTTGCTGACAGAAATGGTGAATCGTTTTCAAAGTGGAGATTTCCATGTCATTAATGGGGTCCTTCGTACTGCTCACTCTTTATTTAAAAGGTATTGGAAATAAGGGAATTAATATATGGGTCAAAGCATTTTTGTTTGACTCAGACTTTTTACTGTTGGACTTAATTTTTTTGTATTTACAAAGTTTACCTCTGTGGCTTCTAATTATGCTGATTGACTTTTTAGTAAGACTTCAAGTGGTTATCAAATTTTACACCTTTCATAGTCTTTAACTATGCTGTTTAGTTCTTGTGTTTACTTGACCAGATTCGTTTCTAGGTCCAGTGTGAAAAATCAGTTGTACACAAGTTAATTTAGGAAGAAATGTGAAGACTATTCTATTTTTTGTGTATTTTTTTTCTCACTTATCAGGTACCGCCATGAATTTAAGTCAAATGAATTATGGACAGAGATCAAACTTGTACTTGATGCCTTTGCATTGCCCTTGACAAACCTCTTTAAGGTATTTATTGTTGAATAATTTCTAAAAACAAGTCTAGTGTTCTGAATTGCTTGTTGTGAATGTCTACAAAAGAAAAACTTAGAAACAGTTGGAACTGTTAATGATGTTCCAGCTAGAGTGAGGAATGAGATGGGATCAGTAAGAGGAAGAAAAGGAACTGTACTTCCTGGTTTTTTAAAAAAAAAAAAAAAAAAAAAAAGTGAAAAATACCATGTCACATGATACTTGTCAATATCTCTTGTTGATCTGGTTTGTGTGTGTGTTACTTCACTGAATCTTATGTCTTTTTCTAGGCAACTATTGAACTTTGCAGCACACATGCAAACGATGCTAGTGCTTTGAAGGTTCTATTTTCTTCTCTCGTTCTAATTGCGAAGCTGTTCTACAGTTTAAATTTTCAGGTGAATCTCCTTGTTTTTCTAATAGTTTTGCTTTGATTTCACAAAGCTGTTACACTCTTATTTATAGGATCCATTTGAGGCAGCCTTTAAGGCCATGTCTGAGTATGAGCCATGAAAGACAAAAGTCAAATGCTTGAGTTTATACTCGCTGTGCTCTTTTATTAATGCATCTGTACTGATACAAATTCAGTCAAGTAGATGAAAGTCAAGTAGTTTAAACTAGTAACTATAGCACTATAGTAGCAAGCAATTCTTGTAGAGTTTTTTTATTTTTTTTAATGAGATCTAAATTTCTAGCATTAAACAAATGCACTGTATGAAAAATGGTAAAAATAGACTCTGCTGAGGTGATGTATAGTGTTTCACCGTGAGCATAACCCTGTGAAGTGTGATGATCATGACTTGATTGCTGGGCTGCTCTTTCTATATTGGGCAAAAGAGCAAGTTGGAGCTAAAAGGAAGGTCTGTGCTTTCTTATTCTAAGAGACAGGGGAAATAAAGTTCTTTCCATATAAAGCTGTAGGCTATATAGGGTATAAGCAACTAGTATTTTTGGAAATGTGCTTCAAAGCCTCTGTCTGTCGGGTTTTCATTTATGGGGTTGCTTTTGTAGTAGGGCAGGGCAAGGTGGTAGTGTTTTGTTTCGTAGATGCATTTTCCACAATTCATTGTCCCTTAGTAGATTATAAGGTGGATACATATTACTTAAAACAAAGATATATTATCCGAGCAGTGCAGTCACAAATTAAAATGTCGATTTATGCTTTTCCTTCACAGGATCTTCCTGAGTTTTTTGAAGATAACATGGAAACATGGATGACAAATTTTCATACTCTTTTAACTTTAGATAATAAACTTTTGCAGACTGATGTAAGTACTGCATAAACCTCCTGTTTTGCCTCTGTATGGTGGAGAGGGCTGATAAGAGAACCGAGGTCTAATTCTGAGTGATGTAATGTTTCCTTTGTTGGGTAAACAAAGAAATAGAATGACTATAAGGAAATGCGATTTAAGAGAAGTAGCTCCATTGTCTAAAAATTTGGTTTCCAGTTCTTGAAGTTACATATTAGTTACAGGTATAGGTAGCTGTGTGCAGAAATCAAATTACCAATACTTGTCAGTGAATATCTTCTTTTGAGGGGATCTGCTAAAGTAACCTTGGTACAAATGTGAAAATGCAAATAGTTTGTCTAAGAACCTGATTTTTCGAGTCACAGGGCTCAGGTTTTCTATACCTTTCAGCTGGTTCATGGACTGTTTTAGAAAACAGGGTATCTTAAAGAACTTGAAACATTTGAACATATAAGGCATGACATCTTTAAGTAGTTTAGTTTGCCATTTGCTGTCTTTGCTTAATTATAATAATTAGTAGTTTCACATGTGAAAAGCGACACCAAGTCATCAAAGCTCAAATTCATTTTGTGCAATGCTTTCCTTATTTTAAATGCTGTTGTCTTCCAGATGCAGTACAGTAGCTTGCCACGTGGTGGAGCCAATGAAACTATAAATGCCTTTCCAATATATAGGGGGCACATTAAGTGCATCTTGTGCTATAGTTTCGTGGTCATTTTAGGCTAGCGATGGTGCAAAAGAAGCCTTGCTTATCTTTTTTCTTGCTCTTCTCTTTTGTTTGTGGGCTGTTGCCCAGCACAGAAATCCATGCGGTTGCGTGCTGACATGCATTAAAATTGAAAGTTGGGATTAAAAAAAAAAGGAGGGAGGGTGTTCTTTGTGTGGTGTTTTTTAATTATTAATATTATTCCAACACATTTTTCCAATTCGCTTTGCGGTTCCACAAACACCTGTGCTGATATGGAGAAGAGGGGAAAAAAAACACACTTCTAGCAACTGTATCAATTTAAAGTAACAAGATAGAATGCCACCTGAACGTGTATTTTCAGTGCTTTGTGTTACCTTTTACAAATTTAATAGGAAAATTAATTCTGCACTGAATCTTACCGGGTCTAAATCACTTAAAGTGTGTAGTACCGTTATTTGAACTGTGAATATAATAGCACGAATGTATGATCTGTAGTGCACTTCCAGTACAAATCAGCAAAATACAGTAGTTCCAGGAAAGTGGGATGGGTTTCTCTGACCTACTTAGAACATGGTAAAATAATACTGTATTTCCTTGAAATATGTTGATACTTTTAATACTTAAGTAGTGTTGAAATGTAGATGCTTAAGTTCCTACTTTTGTTTTATGTGAGGATGAAGAAGAAGCTGGGTTACTGGAGCTCTTGAAATCGCAAATTTGTGATAATGCTGCTTTATATGCTCAAAAATATGATGAAGAATTCCAGCCCTACCTGCCACGTTTTGTAACGGCAATCTGGAATCTGTTGGTCACAACAGGCCAGGAAGTGAAATATGACTTGGTAAGCTGTTAAAAACTGATCTTGTCAAGTTCAATAATGAATTATAAATTATTAATTCATGCTAAAGTTGTATGTGTTTTGTGTGTGCTTCTATTCTAGTTGGTTAGCAATGCAATCCAGTTTCTGGCCTCAGTTTGTGAAAGACCACATTACAAGCATCTCTTTGAAGACCAGAATACATTGACAAGCATCTGTGAAAAAGTTATTGTTCCCAATATGGAATTTAGAGGTAACTTTTCAAGATATAAATTTTCAAAGACACGGTAAAATATAACTGTAATTATAATAATGTTTTGCTTTACAGGACTAAGAATTGAGGATCACATCCCGTGTACTTTAGAACTAGATTCAAAACCAAGTTTCTACAGCAAATTGCTGTGCTATGGGCTTTGTACAATTGTTGTATGAATGTATCTAATAATTCTTCTGTCCTACTGTGATCTCAAATTGAAAAATATAGAATGTCTAAGTCATGTGCCATCAATATGTTTTCATGCTTAAAGTGAATACCAGAATAATCGAAGGAGCCTAAATAGGCATGGATATACGACCTACTGAATTGTAATGTCTGTTTCTCCAAGATGGATTTATGTTAATCCTAGTATCTAAAATGCATTGTGTTCCAAATGTGTTACAGCAATAAGAAGTATCTCTCTAAGTCTATGACTCTGGAAAACTCTTTTAAATACACTTAGTATTGAATATGTCTTTTAAATCAGGAATGCATTAGCTCATGAGTATGAAAGATTGCAATTTGTGGGGCAGCAAGCTAAACAGGCTAGTCTGACTGGATATTTCTGATTAATTTCTATGAATGTTACAGAGAAGTACTTGAAAAAATAGTAAGTTGATAATGATACCCCTTTTTAGCATAAAAAACATCTCAGTATTAAAACTCTTATGTATTTTGTATTTTCAGCTGCTGATGAAGAAGCATTTGAAGATAATTCTGAAGAATATATAAGAAGGGATTTGGAAGGATCTGGTAATCCACAGATTTATACTAAGAATACTTGGTCTTTAAATATAGCTCTGAAGAGCTGAAGCAATATACTGAGGCTTTTAAAACTTATTTTTGAACTTGGGAAGCTTTTTTCCTTAAGATATTTTATCCATTTTTTTGGTCAAGTTTACTGTCAGGATGTGCCCGTCCCAGTGTCTTTTTGTTTTGAACAATGTTTTTATAGTTTCTTTTCTTAATTGGATCGGTATGTCTCCTGTGCTGCACATGTTCTCGTATCAGCAAATATAGCCTGTAAGTCAGTGCTGAGTAGTGGCCATAGTTGTGTATTTAGTTCCTGTGCGTGGAGTTTTAAATAACATGGATAGACTCTCTGCCTCTATTTGGTAGTCTGTTGTGTTTAAACTGAAACTCTGACCAGTTCTGCATACAAATCTGTGATGAAGCCAGCTGGACGGCAGCCTGCCTTTGTATGCTGGCACTGTGTTCCAACCACTGTAATAACTGTCCTGAAAACACAGCGCTGTGCTAACAGAGCTACTTGATTTTCTGATTGTCTGTCTCCAGCCAGGTCAGCGCACAAATGAACCAAATCTAGATCTGTGTGATAACTCTGTATGGGCTGTTCTGTGCCACCGACATAGCACTGACTGACACTTTTAGATGACTGGAACTTCATAATAGGTTTGAGAAATTCCTGTACGTTGGAAGTAGAGGAAAAAGTTCTGATTTTTTTTCAAGCAAATATTTTATCATTCTTATCCAGGATTATAGGTATTAGTGAAGCTTATAAAAGCTTGTTAGCTATTTCTGCTTTTAAGAGAATATAGACAAGAAATATTTGTGTTCTTCTGAGATGTCTTTAGAAATGCACTCTGTTGCATTTAAATTCACTTGCTTTATTTTCCTTTTGTCCCTTCTGTTAGTATATAGTGTTAAAGACCAGCTGACCTTTTTTTTTCTTCTTTTTCTTGAGACAATTTTTACAGATTTGTTACCAGAAAAAAATACTGTTTCATTGTTTTTATCCAGTGGCTAAGCACCACACAGCAGTTTGCTTACTCCCCACCCTGCTGTGATGGGGTGGGGGAAGAGACTAGGCAGTGCAAAACTGAGAAAACTCATGGGTTGAGATAGTTTAATAAGTGAAAGAAAGAGGAAGAAAACAGAAGGAAAAGCCAATTGCTTACCATTTCCCACAAGTACGCTGATGCCCAACCTGTCCCCAAGCAATGGTTGCCTTTTCAAAAACACTCTACCCTCAGTTTTTATTGGCAAGCATGATGTTACATGGCATGGGATAATAGCACTGTGGTCCCTTTGGGTCAGCTGTCCAGGTTATGTCCCTTCCTAGTTTCTTGCCCACCTCAAGCTTCCTTGCTAGGAAGGGAGAGAAGGAAAAAGAAAGCATTGACACCATGTAAGTACTGTTCAGCAAGAGCCAAAACACTGGTGTGTTATTAAGGCAGTTTTAGTCACCAGTCTAAAACACATCATCATACAGGCTGTTGTAGAGAAAAATTAAACTCATAACTGCCAGACTCAGTACGTTTCTGTGTGTAATTATCAAGATAGTAAAAAGCCTCCCCCTGCATCCTTGCTGAAACTTTCTGTAGGGTACATTGAAAACAGTGAAAACACGTGCATTATTGGTAGGTGTCCATTCCTCATTTTGTTGTGCAAATAGCCCTTGGTATTAAATTAAGTAAGAAGACTTAAATGTGTTCTTAGGCATCAATGTGGAGTGTGGCTGTAGCTTGAAAAGCTGTGCGTTTCTGATACATTTTTTATTATTGTGCTTAGTAACATGAAAAGCTATGTATTTTCTCATATCCAAAGAACCTTTTGTTCTTGTGCAGATATTGACACCAGACGCAGAGCAGCTTGTGATCTGGTCAGAGGCCTGTGCAAGTTTTTTGAGGGGCCTGTGACAGGGATTTTTTCTGGATACGTTAATTCCATGCTGCAGGAATATGCAAAGAATCCATCTGTTAACTGGAAGCACAAAGATGCAGCTATTTACCTTGTCACATCTTTGGCATCCAAAGCTCAGACACAGAAGGTACTGCTATTTGTTTTAATCTATAAGCATTCAAAAATTACAGCCTCTATGAGGACTAGAGGGTTGATGCAATTCCTTTTATTCTGCTTCTAAATGGGAATAACTAGATTTGTAGTAGTTTAATGTTGATGAGACTAAAAGTCATCTGTAATATAATACTTTCACAGCTGATGGGAATGTGATGGTATGTCATCTTCAGATAGATTGGGCAAAGTCAACAAGCACTTGTGACCATTCGGCAGGTCTTATTAGTATGTGTGAAACAGTGACATAAAGAAACAAAATTGGCTTGAGTCCAGCATCTGTGACCTTTCACGTGTTACTGGGCCAGAGTTTATAAGCCATGGAAGGCCAAATCCAGCTTCACAGAAGATGATCAGGGGGGTTGAGCAGGCTAGAAGGAATCCGAGTGACACGGTTTTTGTCATTATATTCCATAACGTCTCTTGTTGTTTTAGTGTTTATTGTCTTAGAAATGGCAATCAGGTAAAACTGAAGTATTATAATTTTCCTGTTCTCATTCGGAATTGGAGTGTGACTCTTAAACGCTTCATTTTCAAAAGGCTTGTCATTTAAAAAAAAAAGTATCGAGTTAATAAGCTGCTAATGTTTTTCTGTCTAAAACTCTGGTTCGTTATTACTGTTATATGCTGTTATTCCTCAACTCAGGACTAATGAATTTTGAATCCCAGTGGTGTTACAGCTGAAACCTAGACACTGAAAAAGTTAAGAAATGGGGTGGCCCTCTGCTTGGGATTATTGAAATTGCATCTTTTTATGGGCATACACACTTCAGAATGCTTTTATTAAAAAGATACAAAAATTAGTGGGAAAAATAGCTGAGTGATAGCATATATAAAAAACAGTTTATTTTTTTTTTAGCATGGAATAACCAAAGCCAATGAACTTGTTAATCTGACGGAATTCTTTGTGAATCACATTCAACCTGACTTAAAGTCTCCTAGTGGTAAGTTTAATGTTAGTTTTCGTGCATTATCTTTTGTGATATGTCTAGAACCTTGATTGTGACCATTGTTTCTTAAGGCTCAAGTAGAAGTTAAAATGTGCTCATATATCAGCATTATCTCTGAGTCAGAAGCCTGTTTACACCTGGCACATAGGAAGTAATTCAGGTTAGTTTGACCAGCGATGAATGAGTTTTTAAACAAAGGTGGATTACCACATGCTGTCTGCAAGATCAGGGCATGTACACACATGGTTGCTATCCGCTGACATGCTTTAACTTGTTGAATCAATGTAATTTGACATCTGTAATTGAGACCTTACAACAAACATCTACGTTAAACAAAACTCGGAGAAGTTAAAGTACTGAAGTCCAGGTTGCAGCCTGTACTAGTGTGTATTGATGAGACTACAGGTGTCTAGGTTTAAGCAACATGATGTATTTATACTTTGTCAATTATCTTATGACATTCAGAGGGTAGTGGGTTGTCTTGGAACATGCCATTGGAGTCTGCTAGAATCAGAGCCAGAAGGGGAACTTTTACGTTGAACAGTTGCACAATATGTTTAATGGTATTGCAGAGTGCCCAGACAGAGATGCATAAACTAAGCAAAACAGAAAAATGTTGCGTGTATTACCTGGGATGGGGATTCAGGAGTTAATGTCACTTCTAATATGTAGAATATGTTCAGTAATGTGTATTTTTTTTTTATTGCAGTGAATGAATTCCCTGTGCTAAAAGCTGATGGTATCAAATATATCATGATTTTTAGGAGCCAAGTAAGTTTTTCTTCTACTCTTACAGTAAAAACATACTGTGGTCTGTTACTTTACACTTGCCAAGCCTAATTTATCTTACTTGGCCATATGTTAACTCAGCAGGTGTTTAGACAGCCATACATAACATTTCCTGCTGAATTTTGAGTTTTGAAAGTAAATGATACTGCTGCTATAAATATCAAATGGACATGTAGCCTATATTCTGTCCATACGCTATTGGAGCACTGCGTATCTTAGCATGCTTAGTCCTGTGACCCACTCAGATTTAATTACCCATTAAGACAAAGTAAAGTGGAAAAAGAAATAAACATTAGGAATATATGCATTTAAAATCACACATTGATATTCTAGGGGAAATACTCGAGAGATGACAGAAATAGGTACCTCTCAGTTGTCAAGGTGTGTTTTAGCAACTGGAGGAGCCTTCTGAGATTTCTTCTTTCTGCCACGCTTTCAATTTACAGTTGATGAGTTCAGTGATTATGTTCTAGTGTTGAACCATCTCTATTTTTCTGTAATTTATATAATTTGTTGCTATAATTTTTTTTTAGGTACCTAAGGAACAACTGTTGTTATCTATTCCTCTCTTAATTAATCATCTTCAAGCAGAAAGTATTGTGGTCCATACTTATGCAGCCCATGCTCTTGAAAGACTGTTTACCGTGAGAGGGACAAATAATACTATTCTGTAAGTTTCCAAGCAGAAATTAAATTCATTGCTATCTAGTTTTAGTACATTATGGACGAAATACTGGTAAGGGATCTTTCATTTATTGCTGTTATGGTACTGTAAGATGCTTGAAGTTTGTGAATGTATTTCATCATTAAAGCCCTGTGATTTCCTTACAGCATTACAGCTGCGGAAATGGCACCATTTGTAGAAGTGCTGCTAACAAACCTGTTTAAAGCACTAACACTTCCTGGCTCATCTGAAAATGAATACATAATGAAAGGTAAGTGCTGTGCAAGTCCTGCACTGTAAGAGTAACTTGGTTAATTTGAGGTAAAGGCTTATAGGCTACTGAAATTTTTATTTGAAAAGCCTAATTTTGTGCAAAAATGCTAAAGCGGTCTGTACAGTCTACAGTTATTTACCAGCCAGTATTAAGTCATTTTTCAGTAAATTTATGGAACAGAGAAATACTAAACATAATGGTATTGTGACTTGTGAAGAACATCTTTTTACTTTGGATGAGTTGCTTAATCTTCTGTGCTCAGTCTACAGAGTGGGAATAACGAAGCTTTGCTTTATCCTGTGTCATGATTATAGATTGATTGCACTTGCAACAGGTGCTCACCCATATTGTACCTAATTCCTTGGGATCTGATTTAATGGTAAAAGTAAAGGATTTAGACACATACTTCTGCCATCTACCTCTCTCCAGAAGTTAATAACTTTCAATTTATTTGCAGCAATCATGAGGAGTTTTTCTCTGCTGCAGGAATCCATAATTCCCTACATCCCTTCTGTCATCACACAGCTTACACAGAAACTGCTGGCTGTCAGTAAGGTAAAGAACTGGCTATCTGTGCCAAGTGTTCACGCTTCCTTTTTCTTAGAGCAATCTTTTTTAAAGACTTATGTATACTTTGTTGTTTGTGTTCTGTTAATATATCACAAATTGTTCAATACTTTGACTAAAATAAGTAAAAATAGCCTCCCAGTGAAGTAGTTTATTCCTGTTAGGGCGTCCTTCCAAATCATTTTCCCCTACTTTCATCTGAAATTTGAGCACAGCATATCAAATCTTTTTACAATATTAATTGGTTCTAGTATAAATGTTTGCTTGTTCAGATGCCACCATTACAATAATCTGTTTCTGTTGCAACTCCTTTATTCTTTGTCCAGGAAACTTCTGAGACTAATATTAAATTTAGACACTGAAATGTGGGATTAAATTAAATTACTCACCTGCTTTTGGTGGGTAAAATTCTCTTAGTCTCCCTCATTCAAGTTGGACTAATATTCTTCCATGTTGAATATTCTTGAATGTTAATTTAGGGAATGCTTTAGAATACCTTCATCAACTATCCAAAGAACTACTTCTATGTGTAGGTTAAACTCAGTTGCAGAGTTTTTGTTACATCGTACTATAACTGCTTGTTAGTTCATGTAGGGATTCTGAAAAACACCTGTATTCGAAATACTTGGAAAAACAAACTCATTTTTGTTTTAAAGGTTTTCAATATTTGCTTTAATCTATAGATTCAATTTCATCAGCATATTAATAAAGCATAGTATTCTTACTTCCAATTGCTCTTTTAGAATTCAGTTGAATCTAAAAATACATTTTGCTAAGTAAGTGACTTGGCAGCAAGTTTAAGTTGATTTATTTGTTCATAACTTGTTTTTAGAATCCAAGCAAACCTCACTTTAACCATTACATGTTTGAATCAATATGCTTGTCAATAAGGATAACGTGCAAAGCAAACCCTGATGCAGTTGGCAGCTTTGAAGAGGCTTTGTTTATGGTGTTCACTGAGATACTACAGAATGATGTGCAAGGTAAATTCAAATCAGTAAGTGCTTGTGCTCTCTCTGCTGTAATTGATTGTCATGGTTTATGTTGTGGCAGGTTTTTTTTCTGTAGCACAGGAAATTCAAGTGAGAACACAGGATGTTCACAGTCCTAATAAACGCTTCTAGGAAGAATCTGAGCTGTTCCATCGGATACATCAACTGTATTATTTTTTTAAACAAACTCCATCTTAAAAGTATCTGACAATCACTACCCCCAAATCCTCTTCTTAGCTACATTGCCATGTTTCTAGTAGTTTGTATTCCATCTTCTGAAACACCAAAAGAGAAAATAGACAGTGTGTATGTATACATAGATACAGTGCTTGCAGATGTTTGGAATAATTAAATTTGAGAAGCAGTATACTTTCTCCAAAGTTTTATTTGTTGGAATATTTCTGTTAATATCTTACAACTGTAGGTTCAATCAATAGATACGTGCTTCTTATGACAATCTTGTCAATCTTGACAAGTGACCATTTTTGCTGAATTTTTAAGTGTCATTATTTCTTTTCCAGAGTTCATTCCATATGTGTTTCAAGTGATGTCCCTACTTCTGGAAATGCATAAAAATGAAATCCCATCATCCTATATGGCGTTATTTCCTCATCTACTTCAGCCAGTGTTATGGGAAAGGACAGGAAATATTCCGCCTTTGGTCCGACTCCTGCAGGCTTATTTAGAGCGGGGTGCTAACACAATAGCAAGTGCTGCTGCTGACAAAATTGTAAGTTGGATTGGTTTAGTAGCAGTGTTTGCCTCTAGGCATACTGATTTAAGATTAAAAATTATAAGTTTTTTTTTTTTCTTTAGTGGATACCTGGGTTTGTGCAGAATATATGTTTGTACTTTAAATTAAAAAAAAAAAATAATGTGAATGCAGGCTTTTGGAATGGTTTTCCATTATGGGGGAAAAGAGGAATCCTTTTGCTTTTATTGATAAAGACGCAAAATTCCTGCACTTAGTACAGTGAAGCAGTTAAGCCTCTATGGTTTAACTTTCTTACCTGCCTTATGTGGAACACACTGGATTGGGAAAATTTGGAGGTTCTGCTTGGAACCGTCTCCAGAATTGTGAGTGAGGACGAGTCAAAATGCTGGAAAATCTGAGAATTAGTGAATTCATGGGGATATTTACTCTGCATACTTAGCTTCTGTTACTTCTGCTGCATGATCTGCTGTAGTCAGACTTGATTAGACAATGCCAATAATGAAGCAGACATGCATTTTCAAATTAGCTTTGGTGTTCATTTGATCAAGGCTAATTTTGAGGCTCAAAGAAAGATCATTTGGTCCCAAGAGAAATCTGTCTTCCTACAGAAAGAATCCTGTTTTTAGGTTGTGAAAGCTTTTGCCATGTTGTGTGTTTTTAGATGGTAAGGGCCAGCTTGCTGGTAGGTCATGGATGAAGAACTGTTGTATAGTTATATATTTGTTTTATTTACAGCCTGGATTGTTAGGTGTGTTTCAGAAGTTGATTGCCTCTAAAGCTAATGACCATCAAGGATTCTACCTTCTAAACAGTATTATAGAGCACATGCCTCCGTGAGTATGAGTTGATATTACATTCAAAAATAATTTCCGTAGACTTTAATACTTGGTATGTTTGTACATTTTGTAGTTAATGTTTAACAACTGAAAAACACCACATTTGTCAGTAAATTAGATTTGAACAGTTCTATACATGGTTTCTGTAAAATGACATGAGTAAAATGCTAGTATGGCTTGAATAACTAATCTTTTAAATTTCTAGTGAATCAGTTGACCAGTACAGGAAACAGATCTTCATTCTACTGTTCCAAAGACTTCAAAATTCCAAAACTACAAAATTTATTAAAAGTAAGTTTCTTGCTATATGAAAAGCTTCAGTCATGTCTACAGTTTAGAATGTGCGGCTGTACTGAATAAGTATGCAGTCATGTCCTGTGATTATGCAGACAAAGGGAGGGTGCTGAGCTGCTAACATCAGGGACTTGCTTCAAATTGTTTATGTAATCACGGGTGGTACGTGGGGAAGTTGACACAACAGATCACACTTAACCTCATTGAAACTGAAGGAGTGGGAAATGAAGGGAAAGAAGTCTATATTCCCTTCCGCTTTCTTATTCTGTGTATTGTTATCTGAAAGTGTTTCTATTTAATCTCCAACACACAATTTAATCTTGCACAACACAATAATACGGGCCACATTTCCTTTTTCTTATTTATAGTTTTTATTACTGTTAAATAGTCTATGGATCCATGTCATTCTGCCTTAGTATTGTAAATTATTGATAAGGTTTTGTGTTAAACGAGGAAAACTGTGACAAATTACTGAGATAGGTATTCTGGTTATTGCTGCTGTAACTGGAAGGTTATTGTCATACTGCTTAAATTGTTTTAATGATTTTACCACTGCACAAATTATGCAGTATCTATTATTTAACCCTGTGAAATCTGGTTAATGCCTCCTACTGATAGGAGTAAGGATGACAGAATGACTTAGAGTGGCCTTTCACAACCAATTAAGTGATGCTTTTAATGCATTGTATCTGTGCTCTGGTACAAAGGTCATGCAAAGGTGTTCACACCTGATCTGAAAAACTGCATTGCGTGAAGCTTTCAGGTGAAAGCATTGAAGTGTTCTTGTGATACTTAATCTGAAAAGTTTGGGAATAGCTTTTCTAATGCTTTGAAAATGATATAAGGGGGAAAGGACTGAATCTTGTCCTAGTTGTGTTATTGCCATGTTAGGGTGTGTGAAAAGGTCTGTAGCTTTTTAGACAGGGTTCAAGATAACAAGTTAATGTACTTCACTAAAACTGAACACTTGCAAAGATTACCATTTTTATCCCCTTGACAAATTTGTTATAATGTATTTTGCTGCTGACTATCCTTTTTCTCATTATAGGTTTCCTAGTCTTCATTAACTTGTACTGCATAAAATATGGGGCATTAGCTCTTCAAGAAATATTTGACAGCATACAGCCAAAGTTAGTATGATTTTTATTTAAGACTGTTGTGTAATTTTTATCCTTTAAAGTGGAAATGGTTGTCTCCTTTAGCTAAAATTGCAAACTGCATTTGTCACTAATTTGACTAGCCAGACGTTTCTTCTACTGTGGTTAACTTCTTTGACTAGCAATTTTTCTTTCTCTGGTATGCTGCCCATAGTTCCTCCCTGATTGTTCAAGACCATTAATCTCATGAGCAGCTCATAAAAATGGAAGAGTGATGTTTTTTTCTCCCTTCATGACAAATTTCTACTATCTAATTTCTACCAGGCATCTACTATGACAGGGCAGCACTGTAACAAATTCTGTTTTTCTCTCTCTTCTAGTGACTCATACTGTTTCTGATTGTTGTCACTAAAAGGCTGGAAAGGCTTTCTAATACTTCTTCTTTTAATGTCGTAATAGGATGTTTGGAATGGTTTTGGAGAAAATCATAATTCCTGAAATACAGAAAGTGTCCGGACAAGTTGAAAAGAAAATCTGTGCTGTTGGCATTACAAAAATACTAACAGAATGTCCTCCTATGATGGACACTGAGTACACCAAACTGTGGTATGTAGAAAGTTCAAGTTCTGTTGGTGAAGCTACTTGATTATGAAAATGTGAACTACTCATCAAAATACTCTATTTTGATTTCTTCAGGCCTGCTACTGTTATGAGGCTGAGTTTAAGGCTTTTCACACCACTTTTTCTTCTCAAGAAGTAAAACATTTTCAAAGCAGGTGCCAGAACTGGTTTGAGATTTTTGTGATGAAGATAGTGCTGACTGGGCTAGCTAGAGTTGCATTTAAGAAAATACACTACCTTTCTTTTAGCTTGTATTGTTTTTGAAAAGCTAGGACCTGTTTTTGTTTGTAGCTGTTCTGCTAGTCAGGAAACCTTGTAACAGATACTTACTACCTGAGCAAGACACTGTAAGATCTTAGTGTGACAGTAGGTTTTTGGGGAAAGCTATCCGGTAAGATTGTGAGCCAGTCTAGCAGTCCAGGTTGTCAGGTAGCCTGAACTCAATAACAGTAACTGTTACAGAGAATTTAGAAGACAAATATTAGAGGAAAGGTGTAATCTATAAAAGAATTACTTTTCATAGGTAAGTTTCATGAGAATTTAACCTGATCACAGTACAAACAGGAACGATGTATTTATTTTTGAACACTCACATTATGCTTGTAAAATACACACATCCACAGCTCTTTGAGTTCAGCTCAGATTGGGCGCTATCAACTTTCAATAGCTGAGCTAGTACCTGCAAGGACTAAATAGTTGAAAGGGTTCTGAATAATTTGAACATTCCTGTAAAAAAAAAAAAAAAAAAAAAAAAAAAACCACCCTGTCCTAACGTATTTTTCTATACTCCTCCCCCATCTTTCTATATAGGACTCCTTTGCTGCAGGCCCTCATTGGGCTCTTTGAGCTGCCTGAGGATGACACTATCCCTGACGAAGAACACTTCATTGACATAGAAGATACTCCAGGATATCAGACTGCGTTCTCTCAGCTAGCCTTTGCTGGGAAAAAAGAGCACGATCCTGTAGGTCAAATGGTGAACAATCCTAGAATCCATCTGGCACAGTCTCTTCACAAACTGTCTACTGCGTGCCCTGGCAGGGTAGGTGACTTTCATACATGGCACATTAAACGTAATTCTACAGAGAAAAAACGCTTATATGACAGTGGGTCTCTTCTGATAGTGTTTGATATTCAGCAAGATGAAGTATATCATAAGCAGAATGCTAGGTGTTGCTTTCTATTTTGCTATCGTTAAATATAGTTTCTGTAAGTTTTTTTCCTACTAACCTAAATAATGTGAAAAATATTGGCCCTTCTTATTATAGTGATAAGATTAATATGCCATTTCTTACATGAAAATCTATCCACATGAAGGTATACAGCTTAACACTTGTCTCCAGTTCAATTGTATGTATTCAGGAAACCTCAGGCAACTCACATTAAATTAAACAAGTTAAATTTAAGTTGACTTTTAACCCATAGTGTATTTGTTTTCAGGATTTTGGTAAGTAAGATTGCTTGGGAGATCCGCTGTTTGCTGTATCCAGATATCTGCTTTAATAACTGATGGTTTGCTAACCTCCTCTTTCATGTTTAATTTGGATAAATACTACATGAAACTTAATATTGTCAGTATCAGGAATTGTAATTCCAGCAACTGCATTTACAGTGAAAACCTGCTGCTGTCAGGATGTCATTTGACTTTGTACAGTGTGTTGACACGGCAATTAACAGGATGTAGCAGTAGCTTAATGTATACGCACATTGACACTTCTGCTCTATCGTATTTTAAGGTTCCATCAATGCTGAGTACTAGTCTGAATGCAGAAGCGTTGCAGTATCTCCAAGGATACCTCCAAGCTGCAAGTGTGACACTGCTCTGAATTGCATAAATTTCACAAGCAAGATCAAAAGCTGTTTTGTTATACAGAAGGTTGACATTGACTTTTTTTTTATAGCGGAGCTCAGACAAAATGAAAAATGCTACTTGAAAATGTATTGCAGAATCCATCTTGTAAAAGATAAATG
Organism: Cygnus olor; assembly: GCF_009769625.2. Taxonomy (NCBI): domain Eukaryota; kingdom Metazoa; phylum Chordata; class Aves; order Anseriformes; family Anatidae; genus Cygnus; species Cygnus olor. Next base: position 7,177,323 of record NC_049184.1, read on the forward strand.
CGGCTTTAAGCAGAAATTGAAAGAATTTGGTGGTGTGTGTAATCATAGATAAACGGTGGCTAACTTCCATTCCCAGTTTAATTGCAAAGGGAATAGTCATAGCGGTTTGTTATGGGGTTTATTTGAAATCTGCATCTGCAGTATTTGGATAACATTTGGAAATGTATGGAGAGCACTGGCTGTAGAAACTCCCTTCAGTCACTAAAATTCCTTTTCATTTTGATGTTGTCCTTTGTATTTCTTTTGTCTTTCCTTAAACTTTATCTAAATTGTGAATAAATAAGAAGTACTTGTTTAAAATGCCTGTCACTGTGCGCTTACTGTTTTAGAAGAATGTAGCTGGTTTAAAAAAAATAAAGGTAGTGTTTTAAACTTAGGATAGAATATAAGATAGCGGGACTGTACGGATTTTTCTTTACCTTAAAATAGCTAAAATACATTGTAGGATCATGCAGAGCAAATCTAAAACTTTGGCAGAAGATCCAAAGCTGCTATTACTCTTCTGATATTCATCAACAGGTGCAGCCCTTCTCTTCGGACAAGACATGTCCGAGTCATGCAGTAAAAGCATGTAATGGTACCCTCTTAGAGTAGACATCAGTTTCCCAAGTGGATTTTTAGTGATGTATTATTACAAGTGAAGCAGTGACTTTTTTTTTTCTGTTTAACTAGGATGTTCTCCCTGTCTTAATAAATATGCTGATTAGGTGTGGTAGCCTTGAATTCTAAGTGCATCAGTTTACGTTACAGTTATGGTTGCGTAAAAGAGACTGGATAAGTGCCTGAGCCTTACTGAGTTCTCAGATGGCCTGGACACCGAACTGCTAAACTGTAGGCTGTTAGAGCACGAGTACTGCAGGGATATAGATAAACTTAGTTGTAGAGACTGAAAAACTCTGAGTAAGAGCAATGTGTCAGACTTACATGATACTAAGCAATGTTATACATGGCAGATGTTGGTTTTGTTTTAAGTTACTTGACCACAGAGATTCTGCAGATTACTTGAATCAGTTTTGGGGTTTTATAGTTAAAATACTTGTTGAAGCTGAGCATTGCATCAAGAAAGTTACTGAATTTACTGAAGGTAAAACACAAGGCAGAATCAGCTGTCTTTTTTTTCAGTTCTTCTTTAAGAACTTTATCTGTGGCTGCCATGCATAAATGCATGTTGGCCGTATCTCTTAATGTGTGAAGAAATGAGTTACTTGTCAGACAATGGAAACTGCTTAAGTGCCTAAAAATGTATTAAATAAGTCAGCATCAACATGTTTTCTTGACTCTGGTGCAGTGTCAGACCCTCTTTGTTCATAGGTGTAAAGTGAAAGCAGTTCTCAAGAGTGAAATAATATGGTGGTGATCGTGAAAAGCATTTGCCTTAATGCTGATAAGACTGTGAGTGTTGCAAGTTTGCAGAAGCACCTTCTAGAGTAGATTTCACTAGACAGGCTGAAACCACAGGGGAGATGTGTGTGATGTCTGCAAGGAACTGAATGCCTACCTCGAATGTCAATGTTAACTGAGCTGTGGTCATTCATAACCTGCAAGCCAAAAAGCTACTCAGATAACTGCCTGCTCTACAACTTTGTCTTTTTCTTGGGTAAGAGGGAGGACAATTATTTTTTTAATGTCAACATGAAAGGATCAAAATTAAATCGGTAGTGGTGTTCATGTAACAGTAATTTGACATGCTACCGTTGCATCTAGTCAAGTAGACAGCCGACGTACGTGTGCTAGATAACCTTGTGTTAGAATGGGGCTCAATGCAATGCAGTACTAAGGGGCTTATTGTATTAGATCGTCGTAGTTCTGTAGTCCTAAGCAAGATTTCTTTAGGGGACAGATTGCTGAGGTATGTGAAGTGAGTGAACAGATGTTTCTTACCAGTACAGACTGTAGATGGACCTGGACAAGATTTACTGCACCAAGCCAAAACCTTTTTGAGAGGCAGCCAAGGAAATGGGCTCTTTTGAGTAGAAGTTTATCAGTGAATCTTACATTCACTATCTTGCACTTCTTGCAATGCGTGACTCTTTGTTGTTGGACAGACATTGCATGTGAATAAGTGCCTAAGTGGCTTCAGATCAACAACTATTAGTGGCATAACTGTCCTTCAGTTCACTCACAGTTTATTATCTTAGACTTTGTAGACACGGCTGTGGCCATGGCACTGTTAGTGATGTTATTTAGTCCTGATGTATTTGGCAGATTCCATAAGGCATGTGAGTGTTTGTATAGAGCACTTACCCTTTCAGGGAAATGAAAATTTCAAGTGTAGTGCCGGCAAGAAAATGCATTTGTGCTTCTGAGTACAGGCAAATGTTATTGGCAGTGCCCTCATCTTTATTCAGGTGGAGACCTTATTGCTGCTTCTGACACCTCCAATCCTCAATCTTCAGGAGACGGTTATGTTCCTGAATTTATCTAACCAGATTTATCTGCTAATTTTAATGAAAACCGATGCAAGCAATGTGGTAACAGTTTCCACGAGATGGCTGAACTTCTTTAAGCCACCCTTCAGTGTATTCTTACACAGTTGGACCAGTTCTTCATTTAGAAAGCTCAGACTGGAAACATCTGCTGTCACCTCGATCTTCCTAGGACCCGTGAGCATCTAATTCAGTTTCAGACAATTAACTCCTGCACATCACCAGAGATCCTCTTCTGAAAGTAAACAGACACTTCTCCCTTGCAATTGATAACGGTAGAAGTTTATTCATATTCAAAGGAAAAGGGATTACTTACTCCTTTTTGAACATGAAATGTGTAAAGGGACATGTGTTTCAGGACCTTTTGGAACCACAGAATTCTCACCTACTGTCCTTATTTTGATCCTACTGACCTGTGGTGATCTGTTTCTAAATAATATTCTGAGTCTTCTATAATGGAAAAAAAAGTTATTCTTGGTTTAAACAACAACAACAAACAACCTTCAAGACCAACACATGTTGTTGTTTTCATGGGTCGTGAATGGACCATGATGTTACCAGCATTCCTGCAATGGTGGCAGCATGTACTAAAGCAAAGTCCTATTTCTTTGTCTCTTCATATAAACGTGTGCTAATATAGGAGTCATCCTTTCAGCAAGCCAGACATTTCATTCTAAAAATTAAAGTGATGAGGCCAGAGCCTATTCTTTCAGTTATTTTGACTTATGCTTTCAGAAAACTTGGTTTTCCTTAGGCTCTCAGTAGCTTGCTTGAAGGTGCCTTCCATCAAGCTGTATTTCTTTGACTGTTAAATGTACTTCTGTACTCATTCCATGAGCTTTCAGCAAGAACAGCTTTCCTGTAATATTGTCAAGAAGGACGGGCCAGACTAAAGCTGTCAGAGCATGTCTTTATACTGTCTTTCACGAGGACAAAATAACCACAAGGCATTGTGTGAGATTCCAGCTCAGCTGTTCACAGCAATCTATTTGTTTACAGTTCTTCCCCCTTCCCCGAAGTTCGCTCATTCTTGTAAAAGAAGAGCGATCTGTATCTGTCCTGAGACTGCATGCTTCATGCTGTCAAAAGTGCTGCTAAAACGCTGGTGAATCAATTTGAAAACATTTTGACAAAACTTTAGAAGAATAAAGGTGCGTTTCCTGCAGTGCAGCATGTGTGTATATATATATATATATACACATATATATATATGAACACCTGCACTAGCTTGGATAATAAAACCAGTCTGTAGCAGTATGGAGGTTCAGGCATCCAGCTGTATCTGTTGGAGTAAATTGTTTCACCTGATAAACCACACTGCCTCTGCCAGGCAGCACACACTGCTAGTGGAGTGCTGGTGTGGGTGCAGCTATGCACCATGCTCCAAAACAGCATGTCAGTTTTCTTGTCCCAAAGCTCCCGATGTCAAACCTTGATTATTGTCTTAAAACACCTTAATCTTTCCTTCATAGAAATAACAGTATTTTTTTTAATAACTGTTAAGTGCTTTGTTGATTCTATCAGCCAAAAAGTAGGTGAGAGGAAAAAAAAACTTGAAAAGCAGAATAGATACTTTATTTTCCCTTGGCTTTCTACCCTTACTTATTTAAATGAAGCAATTATTGCCTTTAACATAATTTAGGAGGAATCTGAGGTATTCCTAGGGAATACTGGCTATAATAGTAGGTACCAGCTAGTACATAAAAAGCTTCGTGACTTCTGTTGACAGCTAGTTGCAACGTGACTATAGGCCTAAACATTTTCTCTCAGAATAATCTAATTCATGCAAGGTCAAAGCTTATGCTGGACTTAATGTATTGTATTCAAGATGAAAATAGAAGTAAATGCTTTATTGTTGTGAAGAAATGAATCTTAAAGGAATAGAAAGTGAAAAAAATATTTTGTTACAAATGAGTCAGAAAAGCAGAATGAAAGGGGTTTTAGCACAGCTAGTTCATATATTTAGCTTCCTTGTAAAAAGTTTTCCTTTTCAAAAGCTGTGAAGAGAAATTCACACTCTGGTTATGTGTCTGATGTAAGAGATACTTCAAAGTAAGTAACAAAATATATTAATAATAAATATCAGATTTCTAGGTGAATATCTGAAAATAACTAATTACAGTACTGCTTTCATACAAGAAAATGAAAGGCTCAAATATTTTACAAATTGTTAGCTAAAAATAGGTCTCTGTCCTTGTTCTGTTTAAACTGTTGCATAAAAAAGAACAGAAAAGTGTTTTGTAACATTTTTCAATAAGTAATAATCATGCACATAATAGAGGAGTAAATATCCTTCAAATGAACGGACAAAAACAGTGGATATTTGAGGTATTGCACCAAGAGTTTCTCAGACTTTTGAATTACACACATATTTGATTAAAATTATATTCAAGTTTGTAATTTGGCTGCAGATGCTTTTTGTCCCAATCATGGTGATTTTACACTTATCCAGACATTCACAATTTTCTGAGGGACTGGGGAAGGGGCAATGGAGGGGGGGGTTGAGAGAACATAAACCAGAATTTTTAATGAAATTCAATATGGAAAAAAAGTTAGCTTTGTATTTCCCTATCTCCACCTAACTTTCTACAAAAATAACTGTACAAATGTTTCTGTTACAGACAACATTGAGCCTTTGCAGTAACAATTGCACAACAGTTGAAATTTCATTTCCTTCTGAAATGTAACTGTTGCTGGCTTGGGATAATTAAAGGATCTAACAGCATGTATCATTATGCAACAGACCACAAGAGCATATGAATAGGTGTTTAAATGTGATATGGGATATATATCTATATACTTATATACTGGAGAATGTCTTTTAAATGCTATATTGTCAATTGATTTTATGTGTATGATGTATTTTCTTCATGGTATCTTTTGTATCCATACCAGTGTTAAATACGGAAATGGATATGGAGCTTTAGATATATTGTTTATTTCTTGTTTGGTTTTGCTGCAGTGTTGTAGTTGTGATTCTCCCCTCTAAATATGAAGACTTTTGCATTTACTGTAGAATTTAAGTTACATGTATTTGGTTAGTAAATGTGGGCCGGATGCCACTTCTTTTTTCTTTTTTTTTTTTTTTTGGCTGAACAATGGCAGAAATTACTGACTTGCAATTTAATGATGCCATGGGGTTTAAATGCAACCTTGTAATTTAAAATGTATTTTTACCTATTAAGAAAGATAAAATATTTCTAAATCAAAAAGTTCTCGTAGTATCTTTTAATAACAGAAGGGATTGACCTGTTCTAGCACAAGTGGGGATTATTTAATATTGTACTGTGTTTTTTCTTGCTGTTTGGCTAGTGCTGATTTGTTACAAAAAGCAGTTGTGCTGCTTTAAGAACTCATAAAGACCAGGAAAGCATTGTTAAAACAGTTAAACATAATGATAGCACTTACTTAAATCCTGCAGAGCACTTTGCTCCAGTGACTCAGGAAGGGAAGCATCTGCCACCTTAGAAGCGAAGCGGTCAGCTGCGTGCTGCTGCTCGTGTGGTTTTTCACTCTGAAGGGCGAGGCTATCTGGATTAAAAAAACAATAGCTGAAGGCTCGATTTGTATGACAAATCTGAAATTACAGACTTCAGCAGTAGCGCGTTGGAACTTTCGCTTTCCTAATGCAAAACAAGTGCATTCGTATCTGGTTTTTGACTTCACTTGACGTACGTGGTTCTGCTCCAGGTGATGTCAGGAGTCCGGCAGCAGCACTCCCCAGGTACCCGGGGCCGAGGTGCAGGTGGCGGCCGTTACTCACCGACACCGGGCTGGGGCTTGCGGCTGAGCCGTGCGCGGTCAGCGAGCACCGGGGCCGCTTGGGCTGGGCACAACCACCACGGGTGGCGTTACCCGCGCACCTCAGGACGAACACATTCGGATTCAGACGGAGAGGCGGAGCGTGAGCGTGTCCCGGGCTGCAGCGCTCAGCAGGGGCGGTTTGGTGCAGCCGGTGCCTTTTGCCGGGCGGTGCCGGCTCCGTACCCCTCAGGTTTCCCCCCCTCCTGTCACGGGTTTACTCGCACCTCTTCCCGGGCTCAACACGGTTTCACCCCCCCCCCCCCCCCCCCGCGCTTTGAAACGGGAGCTCTTTAAGCACGCTGCGGCTCTCCCCGCGCCCCGTACCGGCGGGTAGCCCTGCGGGTAGCCCGGCAGGTAACGGGCCCGGCCCCGCTCCCGGCCCGCCGCCTCAGTGCCGCTCCCGCCCGGCCCCGCCGCCGCCGTGCTGCCCGGCCGTCGAGGCCCGTGAGACGCGCGGAGCACGCCGGGAGTTGTAGTCCCGCCCCGCCCCCTCCCTCCCCAAAGCCGCCCGCGGCTCCGCCGCGAGGCACGCCGGGCCTCGTAGTCCCCGAGCCGAACCGCGTTGCCCGCAGCCTATTGGCGGAACCCTCGCGGGGAGGCGTCTCCGGAGGGGGGCTCGCCCTCCCCCGATTGGCTGCGCCGCCCTCCGTCCCGCGGGCGGCCGTGCCGTCACTTCCTCCCCGGCCGGAGCTGGCCCCGCTCATTCTCTTTAGTGTTTGCCCTGTGCCCGCCGCCTCCCGCCGCGCCCCCCGCCGCCGGCCCATGGACTGAGCCGCCCGCAGCCCGCGCCCCTCGGCCGGGAGCCGCAGCCCAGGCCGCCAGGTGAGCGCCGCCACCGCCCCCGGCAGCCCCGCGGGGGGCTCGGCCCGGCCTCGGCGCGGGGCTCGGCTCGGTGCCGGCGCCGGGGGGCCGGGGCCGGGGGCTGGGAGCCGCCTGCTGCCGGGGCCGGGGGGTGCCGAGGGGCCTGCGGGCGGCGTGCGGAGCGGGAAGGGCCAGGGGCGTGCGTGTGAGCGTGTGTGCGTGTGGCGCTAATAAAAGCCGAGCGCAAGCCCCCTGCCTGCTCTGGGACGCTGTAAAAGCCTCACCTCCCGCGCTCAGCCGTACCGCCGAGCTCCCCTGCCCGCACCGCCGGAGCGTTGTGGTTTGGCTCCTTGCTCGGTAAGCACCCGGGGTCTTCCGGACGCCTCCCGGGGCCGCGGCTGTCGTCCGGGAAAGCGGGCTCGGACGTGTCCGTGCATCCTCTGAGGCACGCAGCGATGTGTGCGTTCAGCTCACCGCCGAGACGTTACGTGTCGTTAGTTACCTGGAGGTCTGTCACATCCTGATGGAAGTTTTCAGAGTAGATGGCTGAGTTCTTTTACCCTGTGTTCCCTTCTCCGGTGTTAGATCAGAATTTCATTCCAAAGCTTCATAAAGGACATACGCGAGCTACAATCCTTCATTATTGCTTTAAGCAGCCATTCTTTCTTTCCTTGACAATTTCACAATGTTTATCGTTAATCACGTTTCCACTATCGGTACAAGTCAAAGCATTGGGTATATTGAGGCAAAACTGAAGTGTTCATAGGTTGAAGCTAATCTGGGTAATGTAACTGTAATTGTGTGGAGTCAGAGCAGAACTGAAAGCTGCTCTTTGTATTCCAGAGCTCACTGAAAAACAGCAACTTTATTCTGAGGGCATGTGAACTTTCAGAAAAATGTTTTTTAATTGCGTTGTCTGGAATCCTTGCCAGGGGGTTGATTGTTTTATTAAAGTTCCTGAAGATGCAGCTGGAACAATGGAGGAGATCTGTGCATTGATTACCGTGTTAACTGTAATTAGTGGCTGTGGTTTTTTGACCTGTTCGACTTCAGGAGAAAAAAAATATATATATATATATATAATTAAATTCTGTGAGATATCTTTTGACAGTAGAAGTGAAATATCTTTTGGCTAGAAGTGAGTGTGTATGCATTTATTTGCGATTGCCGTTCTACTTTCTGCTTTATTCTTTCGAGTTATGTTTGGGACTGACTGGGTTATGTGTACATCTGCTAGTTCCCTCTTTTCCTTCAAGTTTTACTTTCAAATTGTAGCTTTGTGTCACCTCTTCTCTAATTAATAATCCGTGTCTTAGCTCTTGAGCTGTTTTGCTTAATATTTAGTGTTTTCTGTCCTTGAAGATTTTTCTTATCTGTGCTCAGAAAGAACATCATCCTTTTCTTCAGTGAGTGCTGTCTTTGAGGTGTACCTTATCCTGCCCAAACACTATAGAAAGAGATTTGTCTAAGAAGCAGCATTGTTCAGCTAGCGATTTATATTTTGTATAAATAGCCTCAAGTCTGTAAAATATGTAGGTTTCTTTTATCTTGATTGGCAGCACATACTTATTTGAATTTCTCAGTTGTAAATAGTTAGGTAGTGTTCTTAATACTGTTGCGGAAGTCAAATGCTTTAATGTTTTTGCTACATATTACAAAGCTACTGGTGATGTGAGGTTTTCAAATCTATGTTAGGAAATGAGCCATCTTAACAAACCTGCTAGAACTTGTAGCAATTTATTCTTCATGCTCCAGAGTGAGTGTACAACAAAAGAAAGAGGCTCAGCCACCGTATTGGAGCTACTTTAAGTTCTTTTAAGAAAAGGGAGGGAGCCTTTCTAACCCCTGTTTTGTCTAGGTAATAAATGCACAGCTATCCCCCTCAGCCTGCGAACAGCAGGTGAAGGTTTAGGTGTGCTGGCCAGTAGTCGGTCCATCTTGGTGATGTGGCCGTAACTTCTGATTTCTCATGGGGGGGATCAGGCTCATCTGTCACGCCTGCTCTACAGGGACCGCTCCTGAGCAGCGGCTGAGCGCTGCTGCGCTGCCTCGCTTTTATCCAAGTGAGGGTTGGCTGACGTTGGGTGGCAATAGAGCTCCGGGCGTGTGAAATGCAGGTGGCAAGGGGCTAGGTAGTAAGTCTTGTGCTGTTCCGCAGTTCGCTTACTTGGTTCAGTTGTGCCTAGGCCCCACCTCAGATCCTTGCATCCTGTTGCAGGGATAGGACTTGGCTTTTTGGTTCCTCATCTGTGAAATGGGTAAACGAACGTTCCTGCTTTGTGAACGGTTTGGTATTGATGAGGAAAACCTAAACATCCTTGCTATGCAACTGCAGGGGCAGCAACTGTAAAGATGCAATACATTATTAAGCATCCAGTTTCAGAAAAAAAAATGTGTAGTTTAAAACCTCATTTCTGGTAGGTAAAACTTTCTTGAATATTGTCTATGACATGATTTGTAGTCGGTGATCTCAAGAAGTGCTTGAGAAGAAGAAATTGCAAATCTGAGTCTTGACGATTTTATCAGGTATCTGTTCTGTTTCTCATCCTACTCTGTTCCCATTCCACAAAAAGCCCTCCCTCTCTGGTGCCAGTAGTTCATGAACAAATGAAAAGAATGTTTTAATGGGAGGCACATGCAAGTTTCTAATAAGTAGCATAATGAGAACATAGTCACTTCAGGTCCTTCAAATGTGCACATCTGAGAGATCAGGACATGTTTCCATATTCTGGTCCTGACCATCAATAAAACAAATTTCTTTGAGAATCTGGTCTCTGTTGTGTTTTCAGCTGGCCTGTCAGCGATCAGAAAGAGTCCGTGGCAGAACCGGCGTGAGATCCCTCATTCTGCCAAACCTGCTGTTTAACTATGGGGCAGATGCCCTTCAGTGATGAGAGAAGGAAGCGTTCTCTTGCAGTCAGGTAGACAGAGGCATGTGCGTAGTCCTGGGAATCCAGGGCTGGAAGGGACTTCCAGAAGCATGGTAGTCCATCCGTCTGCGGTGGCAGTTATGCCAACCTCATTCTAAGTGAACGTTTATCAATCACAGCGTACCAACAGCTAAGTCACCTCTGTCACCCAACATGGTGCAGTGCATTGCAGTCATTACCATCAGAAAGCTTTTTCTCAATGCACTTTCTCGATGCACGTCTCGTTCAGTCCCTGTAAGCATGGAGAACAGGTTATCTTTTCCACCCAAAACCCTTTTATGTACTTGAGGACTGCTGGTTGTCGGGCCCCATTCAGCCATCTCCTCTTCAGCATATACAAGCCCAAACCTTTAAGGTTTCTTTTACGGGGTGTATTTTTTCTAAAACTCTGTTTCCCGCTTTTCTTGCCTTTTTTTTTTTTTATTTCGCTAACTGGGTCCACAATGGGCTCGAAGCCTGACACCAGTACAGTACAGCTGCAGTGCTCTAGCTGAGGTCTCCCTAACACTGAGCACAGAGAACTCCTCCTGCTATTTTTCAGTTTCTGGATCTCAGGATGATGACTGTTTTTTCTAAAACAGCCTATCAGCTTTGGCTTGTTTTAGGTAATGCACTGTTATGTTGGTTGTGACTCCTTCCTCAGTTTGCTGGTGTCACTTGGTGGTTTTCCTGTCCTGTGTCTGATCAGCAGGCAGTGCCTGCCTAGAACTTTGTGTTCGTTCCTGCTGAGGTTGTGATTCATTTTGAGCCTGGTTTGACCACCAAGGATGGCAGGAGAAAATTTAGTTGTCTATATACAACTTGGTTTTGATCCTGCCTGGAATGTTATTCATTTCATTGTTTTCCAGATGCTTTAATAAATGAAACTTCCAGAAACACTTCTAGAAGAGAAGTCAAACTAATAGGACTGTAATCCTTTTGTCTCCCACCTTCAGTTTCCAGTTAAAAAATAGGCATGGGGTTTGCCTTTTTCAGGCTTCTGTATCCTCCCGTGTTCTCAGGGACTGCTGATAACTGGTTACAGTTCTAAGATTCACTGTAAGACTTTGAAACAACTGAAGTAAATTCAAGACCATGTTTATTTAACTCCTCTTCTAACCTTAACCAAGGTTGAGATCTTACCCGTTTTGTTGCTGGTAGCAATGTTGTTAGCCATCTGCATGCAGTTGGCTTCAGTCATGGAAAAGGAAGATTAAATGCTTTGTGCTATATTTGTAAGCAAAATAAAATACATTGATTTCTATTTAGAACAGTCCGTGCGAGTGACAGGTTTCATATTTAGTACTGCAATGTTTTTATTCTAAAATGTTTTTAGCTAGATTGATTTTTAGATGTCTGAGGGAAATCACCATTAGACCAGACGTGTAGGCAGAAGGTAACATTGATAGCCACTTTCTGCTGTTAATAGCTGCTGAAGTTTCTCAGGTTGGTGCCTTGGTTTTGGTGTGTTTTAGTGAATTAAGCTCAAGGTCTAATATCGGTAGCTGATCTTTAGGGCTTTTAGACAGTGAACTTCTGCAACACTGGAAGCCTTACTGCAGAAAAACAAACTGCAAGTAATTCTTAGTCCTGCAAAGAGCGCTGTGAGATTCCACTCTGTGTAAGAAAGCTCACGTAAGCTTGAGGCAAGAGTGGTGAAAGACGATTGTGGGATCAGGTTGGAATTTCTGCTTGGGAGATCATAGCTGTGTTGAGCAGTCCATCAGTAAGAATTTAATGGTCATACAAATTCCTGTCATCCAAAAGGATGAGGTAAAACTAATGCTGTGGTGAGACATTTGCTACAGATCTTTTTGTAGCTTTAGGAAGCAAAATGCTAACTCTCTGTTTTTCCTTTTAGGCATTCTCCATCATAAATATCCTATTCAGAACTAAACCCAAATCTTCACTGTCTGGATCTCCTAAAGGTACAGGAAACTTACTTACAACATTGAAGTTTCTTACCTTTTATTTGCATTATATTGAAGAAACCACAAGTTGTGGTAAAAACTTGATTATCCCCAGGAAGTGTCTGTTTGCTGTTTGACCCTCCAGCTTCCATCTGCAACACCTTTGGCAATTATGGTACAGAACAAAAAAAGCCCCAAGACAACTTGATAATATTCTAGCACAGCACTGTCTCAATAAAATTTAAAATGTTAATGTCCGAATTAGCAAAAAGTAAACGTGGAAGGGTTGAGCAAGGTACGTGATTATCAAGTTAAGCTAAGAGGGTGTGAGTAAAACATTTGTTTCTTCACCTATCTGTCTTTCAATCTCTGTTAGTCTGTACCTTGCAGCAGTGCCTCCAGTATGGTATAGGGGTCTGTTAATTTGTAGCAGCATTTGTCTTGAAAAGTTTGAAGTAGTTAACCCCTGGTTACATGGAAAAATCAGCTGAAATACTAGCAGCTTTTTGTTTCTCCATCCACTGAGACAGCCTTTATAAATTGTTAGGCTCAACTTTCTAGATTATGGTGTGTTTTTCTTCAAGAGTTACGACTTTGTAAAGCCATTATAGGGTAGAGAGCGTATTACATTGAAAAAGTGTTGTAAACCCTCTCATTATCCACAAACAACGTATGATTGAATGTACAATGAGGGGCAGTAGGTTCTTATACCCTAGTGAAATATTTCATACAAATCAACAACAGCATCGTAAGCTACACAAGTAGCTGAGAAATTATAAACAAAATCCTAGTTTGCTTTGTGAGAATATTCTTGTCAAACAGTAGCAAACAGTTACTTGTCAAAGTAGCAAATAAATGTTTTTAAAAAGAAATCAGAATTGCTGTTTGTATCTGCAAACTTGTAATGTGATCGTGTAAATTACCACCTAGTGTCTAAAATTGTCAGAAGTTTATGAAGTGGAATTTTAACAATCCACAAGATGTTTTAACTGCCTCGTGATGAAGGTGAATTTATGAAGCAATAGTTTGGTTCTGCCAAAATTCAGTCTAATGAGCTCTGAAATAGTTCTGAATTGGTGATAACTTGCTGCATGTAAATTCAACTTCTGATCAGGATATAAAAACATGAGGTTGGTATAGGGGTGACTGAGGAAGAAACGTGTCCGTAGAATCATGATGTGATGATGATGTACCAATTGTTGTAGAAACATTCACTTAATACGGATAAGTTAAGAATGATACATTAATTGGAAACAGTTTTATTGTCATTTGCAATTTAGCTGTCTCCCTGATAGTAAATTTCTGTTCAGCTGTGGACAACGAGTGGCATGCCGCGCTGTCCAGCTAATTGAATGTCATGGGGATAAACCCTGAATCCTGGTGTGCTCTACAGGTTTCAGATTTCTATTCCAAGTAAAGATTTAGATTTTTTGATTCCTTAAAATTGCTTTTCTGTTAGGCATTGCTTCGTTCCTTCACCTTTAGAAGCAGTCATAGCAAGGAGCGCTCACGTGGTACTGCTGGGTATAATTTTTTCTTCCTTGTTAAATGAATAGTTCCAGAGGCCAAGTATTTGTACAGTAATTTTGGTCATCAAATCATTGTTACGCTTGTGATTGCAAAGCATTTGGCAAAGAAGGGCGGGTGGGACTGCTGCCATCTTATGGGTGCATAAGGTGAGCTGTGCTTAAACTTGTGGCACTTGACTTCTTGTGAGGCTGGAATCCTTTTGGATTCCCAGAAGGTATGTGAAGGCTGAACTCTTCCAGTTTATTGACTTCAAAGGCTGGAAGAGGGTGTGTGGTGAATTCCACCGAGGTGTGCTTCAAAGGCTTTCCTAGGCCCTCAACCGTCCGTTTAAATGTGACTGAGCAGCCAGACTGTCAAAGAAGCTGGGCAATTGGTTTCCACGTGGAGAATAATAAGCATGTTGGGCACTATGGACATGTATGCAGTGATTTTTTTTGCCTGGTTGTGGAATGTGAACAGCTGAAGTCTATTCGCAATTGGGTGGGTTTCTAAAACCTTACCGTTTCAAGCGCCAGGATGTGAGTTCAAGTCTCCATAGATTTTGCGAGTAACAGCTGAATTTTCTGTCCTTAATGTTATTCTGACCAGAGCTGTTTGAAGAAAAGCTTTTTCAGACTGAACTCTGATGATTATAACTCTTGATGGAGTGAGATCGGAGTAGAAAACAGTCTGAGGTGTCCTCAGCTGAGGTTCTGCAGTATTCTGCAGTAAATATAGAAAGTGAACTAATAATATCCTTGACAGGGACTTTCTTGGAATACAAAAAATAGGGATCAGTGTAACGGTTTGACTAGTATCATGGGAGTAAAAGAGGATGAAGGCAAGAATAATACATAAAAGTCAATTTAAAATACTTTGTTACTAATGTTTTAAAAGCTGAACCACTCATTACATTGAGTAATTTGGATTTTGCTCTGAAGCCCTTATTGACATCCTTGAAACAGTTGCTGTGAGTAGACATTGGTGGCTATAAAATGTCTTGGTAGTTCTGGGGATATACAGATAAAATTCAGTTTGTGCTCTGCAGTAGCAGTAGTTTCCATTGTGTCCAGGAGGCTGGCTTGTAGCAGAATGGTGATGTAAAGTATCCTGTACTGAGCTGTTTTTGGAATGAGGAGTTATGGTTTTATGCAGTTTTTAACCACTATCTAGGGCTTATACAATTGCGGTATGAAACTACAGAGTGAGTTTTGAGAAAAGGAGAAATAAGGGGTGGGCTTTTTAATACACCTCAAAAATATTGGAAAATTGAATACAATATAGAAAGAAACTAATTTGTAATGGTGACAATGAAAATTGAAATGCAAATTGTAAATAGAAAGTACTCAATAAGAGTAAAATGGCTGTAGATTTTAAATATCCAGTGATGCTCTGCTTGAATTCAGGAGACCTTTGCATATTTCTAGACAGGAATGGATTTGATGAGATGCTTCTTCAGTGGAGCTTTGCTATTGAAGGTTTACTGTCCTTCTCTGCATTGTATGACAGTTAACTAGCAAACCACTTTAATGTACGTATCTTGGTGTTGAAATTCCATGTTCCCTATAACCAGTTGATTGCAAATAAGGGCAGAATAGTGCCTTGCTTTAAAAATGAAGCACTTCTAGGCAGAGTTCTCTTTGAATAATTTTAGACTTCCATTCCAGCATGATCTGAAAGATCCTAACATTACTGACTTCAAAACCAAAAGTTTTGGTGTCCTCTTCTCAAAATGTGTGGATTACAATTTGTTGGACTTGATTGCCTTTGAAGGGCTTTGAACTTCCGTAGGAAAGGAGAACTGGCTTTTTTTTTATTGCACTACAAGACTGCATATTCTTTTCTTGTTAATTATTGTTATATATCTGAAAAATTTCAGTGTTTCTAGTAATGCTCCTGGGAATGAAACTTTGCTATTGCAAAATTATTATCCTGGAGCCTTAGTCTACATACTTTTCATCTTTCTCTTTGAGCTTTCTGGAGCTCCTTCAGACAGGAGTCCCTAATGGGCATTCTACAGTTACAATGTACCTAATGCATGACTTCTGCAAATTTAATAGTCAAATATAAAATTCGCTTTGCGTGTAATCAACATATAGATCTGGTGAACTAATGAGCTCTTCTGAACTAATTTCCCTCTCCAGTGAAAAACAAAGCTATCCAACCAGTAGTATGGTAAGCCTGATGTGTTTATGATAGTTCTTCAAAGTCAAAATATTCCAGATAGTAGATGGGTGTGTGTGTTGTTTTCCAGTAGCTTTTTTCCTCTTATCAAATAAAATCTTTGTATCCGTGAGTGTGTTACCCTAAGTTCTCCTCTTGGAACCGTTCTGTCAGTAGCTAGCTAAAAGCTTCGCTCTGACTCATTGGCACTCCTCTTACATTTGGAAGTCCATTCACAGGTTCAGAATTTGAAGCTTACGGAGCACTTGTGGAGTTGTGTTGCTACTAATAGCTCCCTGGTGGTATCTGGAGTGATGATTTCACTTGTAACCTTCATCTGTAAATTAGGACAGAATAAAACTTTGGTGCCCTAATAATTCAATGGCAGGACCAATGGGTGCATACATGTGTGTATGTTTGTGTGTAAAACCTATGTACTTGGCTGTAAAATTTACTTTGAACAAACAGACTTGATATGTGGATCGTAAGAGGATATGGACAGCTGAGCTCTGGCAGCAATGATATCCTTCAAACTGGCAACCTGTTAGTGTATATTTAGGTTTAACTGTCTGAGCATGAAGATAATGTTGCATCCACGTGTAAGAAAAAGTCTAACACTAATTTGTCAGTGGAGGAAGGACCTATCACAATACTTCACCACGCCTGCTGCCAGTTCATTGCTTGGAGGTGTTTTTTCTTAAATTAACATCGTTGCCTACAAACACTTTCAACCCTTGTTTACGGGACTGTAAGGCCAAATAGCTCTCTCAACTGATGGCCTGAAGTATCACTGAGACACCTTATGACTCAAGTAGAAGTACCCTTCAAAATGCATGTCACTTAACAAGTTTATAAACTCTTATACCTTCTTTTTTCCTTCAGTAGCGACTTTGACACTCTCTGCTAGACACCAGTTGTGTTCTCCTCTTAAATGGTTAGATGTTCCCTTCAGTGAGCCTGGAGGGGAAAAAAAAAAAAGTGATTATAATAGGGTGCATGCTCTGAAGAATTGCTCTGTAAATAATACATTTGTTGCTTGCCTTTCCTAGTTAAGAACCTGAAATGGTAAAATGCGTGAAGTGTAAGCTGGTCAGGAAAGTTGCTCTACAGTTAGTGTATAAGCAGTGACTATCAGTTTAAGTAACAGGAGTGCTTTGTAAGTTGACTCAGTGATAGAGCAGACAGGTAGCTCATCTTAAGTGAGCAAGCATAATTAAGGCTTTTATGCTACTCTTTCACAAACTAAAACAATATGGAACTGAAATGACAGAGCTTAGAAATTGAAATGTGCTGTTAAAACTGTATGTCTAAGTGACTCACTGCGTAGAAAATGGAAACAATGCCTGCGTAATTGAATGCTTTTTCCCCTTTTCCCCTCTTTTGCTAATTGAGAAATAATTTTTAATAGATTGTTACTTAAAGAATGCTAAACATTCAATATAATCTTTTTTTCATCTTTACATTTTAGGTCAGCAATTCGGTTCCATCATACTGAGTTTACCTGCATTCAAAGCTGTTTACCTACAGTAATTTTCTCTGGTTGGAAGTGAACATGTCTCAAGTTCAAATTCAGAATCCTTCTACTGCCCTTGCAGGGAGCCAAATACTGAATAAGAACCCGTCTCTTTCACAGCCGTTGAGTATTCCTTCTACTACTAGTTCTTTGCCCTCTGAAAATGCAGGTAGACCTATCCAAAATTCTGCTTTACCCTCTGCATCTGTTACATCCACCAACGCAGCTGCAGGTAAGATTGAGTGTCTGTTAATAAATGTATGTATTCTAGATGTCTTGGGCCTATAAATATTTTAAAAGTAGTATATATCCAACTATAGTAGCTTGTAATGTGAACTCTGTATTGCAGACACCTAGATGTTAGGACAATGTGGGATTTTTATTTAAAATGGTAGTAGTGTTCATTGCTACCTGTTCATTTGTCTGTTTTCTGTAATCTTTCAGCTCCTTCTAACATGGCAAACCCCAAAGAGAAAACCCCAATGTGTCTTGTGAATGAGTTAGCCCGTTTCAACAAGATTCAGCCTGAATATAAGCTTCTGAGTGAGCAAGGTCCAGCTCATTCTAAGGTAAATATTCATATAAGTTTCTTGTTTCTATTGTTCACGCTCTTTCACTTTTTTAGTGGAAAGGCAAAGTATGTGCTTTTGGTGCGAGATAATACAGAATAATAGAGAGGAATGGGAAGCTCATCAAAATGCCAGTGATAAGGGAGTGTGAAGCTGTAATATGTGCTAAAAGGTTGGTTTCCCAAAGTATATTATGGCTGAACTTACCTCTTACCTAAAACTACCTAGTTTTTTTGCAGAGTTATTTGATGGCTCCATTATGAGGTGCTTGGGTTTGATTTCCATTTAGTCAAGCAAGGTTTGCCCCTCGCAGCCTTTGCTCAGAAATTTTGTATTAAGTATGAGCTTTCACGATCTGTTTCTGGTATGAAGTTAAACCTGTGCTCTGCGTCGTGCCTTCAAATTTTCTGTGTTCTTCCCGTATTGCATTTTAATATTTGGAAGTAAATCCCACAAATTTTAAAAGATCAAAATAGTTTCTTAGTCCAAATTATCCTTTGAGTTGCAGGAGGTTTTATGGCAACTAGTTTTCTGCAGGAAAAATAGTATATAATGAGTTGTAGTGCTTTTGTGTCTATGTAGTTATGTAATTTAGCAAACAATCTTTAGTCCTTCACGGTGGGAATTATCAAAATGCCTAAGATAAACCACCATGTGTTGTTCATCACATAGCATTGTGTATGTCTTATAGTTTGCTAAAATCTCAGTAATATATAATTTGTGTAGTGTTCTGTTTGTGTGCAGAGAGATAACTTCTCAGGAACACGGCAAATATACAAGCCATTTGTGTTATTTCAAAAAATACTGAAAATGTGAGCTTTAGCATTATTTACCTTTTTAATACTCATTAGAGGTCTCTGTTGTATGAGTACTGAGGTCAAGGCATATAAGGAAAAACAGCGTGGGATATCCTAATCTGACATCCTCTCCTTAAAGTGTTTCCTGGAACAGTGCGAGTGTTGTATGTTAGAGGAATTGCCTTCAAAATGAATAATACTAAGAACTAAAATGTTTTATCCGTAATGTGTGTAACGGCAGCTTCAATGTGCAAAGCTGGCAAGGTCTGCATTTACAAAAGGTATTGGAATAATATTCAGAGCATCTGTTCACTTGCATTTTCATTCTGATTGAAATTAAACATCATTTAATTACCAGGGAGACTTTAGCTTTCTGTTGTCTGACTAATCTGTGAAAATTTAGGGCAATATATATCCTTCCTTATCCCATATACTTAAAAAGAAGCACCATGGAGTTTTGCTCTATAATCGGACAGGCTTGCACTCACCTGGGGGCATGTAGGCGGTTTTATGGTGCAGTGTGAGCTTACCTTTCTTTAAACTACTGGAAAATATAGTTTAAAAAAGTGCTAAAGCAACAAGCTGTTACGGAACAACGGTCCGATTTTCAAGGCAGCTGTTCAGAGTAATGTTGGCATACCAGTTATCCATGCAGTGGTCACCTCTCTGCACATTGCCTCTTCTGTTTTATAGCCTATACGATCTCCTGCAACATGCAGGATAGTGCTGGCTACAATTTTTGTGAAATTCATAGTTGACTAATCAGGAATATCCTGTAGATGTCCCAAGCGTTTAAAATCTGGAGTTGACATAGTAGTTAAGAAAAGTGTTGGTTACTATCTTCTTGACTTTTGCATCACTAAAGACTCACTGTTCCATGACATGCCCTAATAAATAATGTGAATTCTGAACCCACTTGTAATAAAAAAATTTGTTTTGTATTTCTCTATTTTGAGGTGTTTACAGTGCAGCTGACTCTTGGGGACCAGCACTGGGAAGCTGAAGGAACTAGTATTAAAAAAGCGCAACATGCGGCAGCTGCCAAAGCATTGGAAGGGACAAAATTCCCTAAACCTACAGCTCGTCCATCTCGTAGCGAAGGCAAGAATCCAGGTATATACCTCAGCAAGCTGATTTTAAAAAACAACACAAAAAGCACGTATGCAATACACCTTTCTTTTGGCATGTATGTTAAAGTTTCATAAGGATGAATAAAAATTGTGATACTGAAATTATCTTTTGCATATTTAAAAATAACAATATCTGGGTTTTGTAGAAAGTCATCTGGTGTTAATCTTTGATCATAATTTTTTGCATAGGCAGATGAATATGTTCAGTGATTCTTACAGAATAATTCAGAATTTTTACGATAAAGATTTCTTTGGAAATTTAGGTTAAAAAACAAAAAACAAACTAAATTTGTGTTGAGCAATTGGATCTGAACTTTGGAAGGTGCATCATTGCACTTCTTTAAAGAGAAGTAGATGTTGAGTTGTATAAAAGCATTTAAGTTGTGGTTATTTTTAGGCAACTTCTCAGTTTAGTAAGATTGCTTTTAGAATGTATTTAAAATGTAAAATTAAGTATGAAGTAGCTTCACATCTCAGCTGCACATGCGATAGTTTTGCATGTTCCCCGTGTCACCTGAATTGAGAGCTATTAGGATACCATTATTTCATTCAGCAAAGGGTAAAACCTATCTTTAATACCAGTTGTATTCTGATATCACTTGAATTCATCCTTTAGAAACGTTCTGTACAGTGAACGGGGGAAATATTAGAAACTAGCAATTGCCTATTTTTTTCCTGTGAATATGGTGCATAATTTCACTTTATTTTGGCAATTACCTTATATCAAAACACTATTGTACTAGAGTGCACGCTGATTTTTGAGCCAGTGAGGCTTGTGATAGAAAAAAATGACCATTTATGTGACTGTTCTTTATCAAATGAGAATAGTCAGTGAGTCAATTTCTCATCCACATGAAGTCTGCATTGAGAAAAATGTTTAGAGCCCTCAGCAGCAATATACCTTCCTTGTCATAAGGCAAACTGCAATTTGAAAGTGAAGTCATAAAGATCCCTTTTAGTCATTGAGTACAAAGAGAAACATTTGATCATTATCAGTAAACAACAGAAGCAGAAGATACGTAGCATGTCTGTTAATTTAAAAGGATTTTTTTTAAGAAAAATACATTTGTTCTGCACACCACATTGTGAAATACGCTGTAAAAATAAATAAATCAGTACCTTCACAAAGGTTTACCAGAAAAATAGTTACAAACATACTATTAAAAAAAGTTACACTTTTGTGACAAATCCTGTTACAAAATTGTTGTAGGCTGCCAACTTGATATGCGTCTCACACACTTAATTTCTTCGTTTTCATTGGTATTCATATTCAGAACTCATTTGTTTAAGAGTATTGCACATGGCAAAATGTAGCCTCCTTTTTCCGTGCTTGGAGACAGGATGAGAGTTTATATTGCTTCAGTCTCTTGTGACAGCCGGACAACTCTCTTTATGTTCCTTTTCATTTAGACAGTGTAACCCCCACAGTGGAGTTGAATGCACTTTGCATGAAGCTGGGAAAGAAACCTATGTACAAACCTATTGATCCTTATACGGGGATGAGATCCACTTACAACTATACTATGAGAGGTGGTACTTATCCTCCACGGTACGTATTGTTTAATGGCTTGGTTTTGCAGCCCCAGATCTTTGAAATTCCACTTTCTTTTTTGATGCTATCTTCTGAAAACTACCAAAAATGCAACGTCCCTTAAGCTTGAAGTTCAGCTAGTTTGGGGCAAAAAGGTTTTGATCAGTACACCCCATGCATAACTGCATTTTTTTTTAAATGGTTCTTCTTCTGGGGGAAGAGGAAGGAGAAGAAGGAATTGAACCCAATGATGAAGTGTTTTGAAGGGCACTTCAAAACCTGGAAAAAAGCTGGATATATCCATCTTCACAAAGTGAACAGCTAAATATTTCTTGTGTTTTCTTTCTGTGTAAAAACAAAAAGTGAGGAAAACAGCTTGATGCTTTTTCTAAAACTGACTATTTAAATTTCAGCTTCAGTTTAAACAAAGTTATGAGCATTGGAATCAAGAATTCCAAACTTGCTGGACTGCCAAGTTTGTCAAAGCATATATTGTCTTTCACTGTTCCAGTTCGTTAGAAATGTTTTCATATTTTAAAAACAAGAAATGCTGATACTCTGTTTCAGAGAGATTTCCCTAAGATCTTTTAGACTTTGAATGAAAATCTGGCTTTTTAATACTGTTGCTTCATGCTGAGTGGTATTTCCTGATACCCAAGAGCTTCATCCATGCATAACTTACATTTCTGATTGTTTACTTTTGCAAGCAAAATTATTTACTTATTTAAATCTCTCTCTTCGTAGGTACTTTTACCCATTTCCTGTTGGGCCTTTGCTTTATCAAGTTGAGCTTTCAATCGGAGGGCAGCAGTTTCATGGGAAAGGAAGAACAAGACAAGCTGCTAAGCATGATGCAGCTGCTAAAGCACTGAAGGTTCTGCAGAATGAGCCCTTGCCTGAGAAACCAGAGGTGGGAATTAATCTGAGTGTTCTAAGCATAAATTGCTAAGATAAACTGAGATATTGTTGTAGATTTTATTTTTTTTTTCCAAATTGAGAGGAAGATGATAGTTGTGAAATTTAATTCTATGTGGTAGTGTTGATCTACTTGTGTCACTAGAAACAATTTAAATAATAATTTTCTGTGGAACTAGAATTTTCCCAAATGAAGTTATATTAATTCTTTTGCTGTCGTATTTTTCCACAGCAATACTATAGACTTCTGTCAGATATGAGCACTGGAAACATAGATAGGAACTAATGTCTTATCAGGTACAGATAATATGCAAACTTCTGAAGAAGTGTCTAAACAGGGTACTTACATTCCAGCACAGGCAAAGATCAGGGTTTGCTTCCTGGGCAAAATTCCGCTGTGATCTTGGAAAGAACATCAGGGCAGAAAGTTCATGGAAGTAGTAAACTCATGCACACGTTTTTATATGAATAATATATGAATGTGAATAATAAGAAACAAACTTGTATCCCTCCATATGTTTATGGTTGCCCAGCACTTCCCATTCCAAAGACCCTTGGTTTTTTATTTTATTTATTTATTTATTTATTTTTAAGCTGCTTAGGCAGGAAGTCTCATTGTGTGCACGTGAGCTCCTGGTGTTGAGTTGACTGCATGCACCCCCTTTATAGGTGCTGACTAAGTACTCTGACTACAGACTCCTACAAAGTGTGTATTTAGTCTTGCCTGAGTTACAAGGCCTTGGTTTTAAAAACAGGGAGTAGAAGCTAGGGCTAATAACTTAGAGTCTGGGGAGTGTAAGAACTTTAGTTACATAGTCTGGCTATGTGCTGAAAAAGAAGTAAAACAAAGAATTTGGCAAAAGGAAAAAAAATAAAAATGGGAACTACCAGGAATGACAGAGCAAGAGAACTGAGGAAACATGTGGGGAAGCGAACGGACATTGAGTTAAAAATTAGTGTTAGAGAGAGCATTGCCCAGATAATTAGGGAAAAATACCGTGTTTGATAGTTCAGGGAAGAGGCCTAGGAGGCACTGATGGTAGTGTTTCAGGTAACAGAGTTCTAGAAGAATGTAAATTAGTGAATAATGGAGGCTACTAGCAAGGGAGTCAAGGGATTACAAAAGCTTGTAATCAGGGAAGACAGTGACTCTGGGAACAGAAGCTGACAGAGTTGAGATTAGTTTTACACTGAAATCAAAAATGGTAATAGGTAGAGTGTGGTCAGGGACAAGCAGGAGGTCTTCAAGCAGAAGAGATCAAACAGGGCAGGGGGGTATTTCCTTTCAATGCAGGGAAGCCCTAAATTTCTGGCTATTGTCATTCGGTGTCACTGATGCATAATAGCCTCTTTTTGTGTTCATTGTCCTGAAAGATTGTCCTACTGTCGTCAGCTGGTTTTCCACCTTAGCTAGTGGAAGTTTATGTACTGGACCAGAGGAGTCCAACTCTACAGAAAATCATAGGATCACACATAACTGAGTTCTTTTCTGTTCACTTCAGAAATGCCTATGTGCAAGTGACTTTTTGAATATTTGTAGAGTTGTGTTTAAAGTTGAGTAATGTGAGGTCATCAGAGCAAACGCTGTAATTGTCTTTATATGACTGTGTATCCTTTTCTATAGGATGTCTCATTCATTGTAAACGGTGTGAATCAAGAGGTTAGGAAAGTAAACCTAGAGGGTATCTCTTCTTTTTATTGTTTTTAAGGACATGACAAGGGAAATGCTGTTGTCAGCGATGCAAAAGATTGCAAGAAGGGAGAACTGTTTTGTGAATAAACCAGTTGCAACCTCCCTTCTGTTTTGGCCCTTCTATACATACGCTGGACAAGTCACTTTAGGTGAACTTTCACAAGAAACATGCATTTGTCATTTTCTTAATTTATGCTTGACTTGTCTACAAAGTGAACAGTGAGAAATACAGCTATGCTTAAGGAGAGCAATCCTTTGAACACAGAGTGCTGGATTATAGCAAACACTCCAATTAGGTCTTAATTTCAAATGTGGTAATCAAATACTAGGTTCATTAATATTTGTGGTTCTGAACTATTACGGTTTTAGGAGTGTCTGCGGGAATTACTGTCTTTGTAACAGCTTTTTGCACTAGACAAGATGAAGATGAAATAAGGAAGATTTTCCCACTAAGTGAGCACTCTTAGTTTTTGCATTCAGTGAGGCAAGGTCCTTGAGGGATACGACAGTGTAAGGTGTAAGAGATTCTGTTATAGCATGTATACAATGGAGACAAATGGAGATTTCACAAGCAGACGTAATCCTGATACTTCCTGTCATTTGATGTTGCCAGTAATTTTCCTTTTAAACACGTTTTCGTGTATCCCATTAGTGTGCGCATGTATAAATAAATTGTACAATCTTGAACTCTTGTACTTTTAGCCAGAAAATAATCAATGCTTAAGAAGAAATCATTGAATAAAATGACTAGCCTTTAAGGGTAAGAATAACCATTTCCCATACCTTCTTAGCACAAATCTGGAAGCAAGTGGCAGGAAAAAAAAGTTAATAACATTTGCTCTCAAGTATACAAATTCCTGTCTGAGCAACTGATCTAATTTTAAGTCATCTCTACTTTGAGCTGGAGGCTGTAGTAGGAAACCTCCAAAGGACTGTTCCACCCTAAATTAGGTCTATGATGGGAGTTAAGACACCCTGCAAGGAGGCAGTACAAGGTTATTTGTGTATTCAAAGACAGAGATGATAAAGCACAGATTTAAAGCTTAGAAAGCAATGGTTTCTAGCTTAGACAGACACAGACAATGCTTAGACAGAACTTCTAATGTCCTAATTTATCTGTTAAATATCAGCTGCACTTTATACCCCTTAACATGGAAGAAAATAGACTGATAACTATGTTGAAATCAATGTGGTTCTCATCAGCAATTCTGCTGGTTTTCATAATTTGCTTATAAGCAGTCTTTGAGGAAGTACTTGTTGAAAGACTTCCTAGAAAAGAGGAGACCCCTCGTAAATGTGTACATTGCTTTTGCAATTTATCCAGGAGCTTTTTAATGTATCACTTTTGTTTCTTTGTGTGACTTTTCATTTGATAGAGATGGATTGAACAATTTGATGAAAGCTAAGTGTAGTAAATGCTTGTTTGTGGTCTCATTCTGATTTAGAGGCATAGATTCCTTGGAGAGGAATGCACACGTGCAAACTACTTTAAAAGCAGACTTTATAGATTATCTGCCTTGAGGTATGCAGCAAGGGGGAGGGGGTGGTTATCTTTGATTTATAAAATAAACTGGTCTAGGACTCAAATAGAGACAAAATAGTAGAATAACTATAGTGTAATATTTTGTTATTAATTTACTTGTTTCTAATATAAACTTTGAAGAAAAAAAAAGTACCTAATTTACTCATTTTTAATAAAAACATTGGGGAAAGAAAAAGTACCTGTGTTTTAAACCATATGAACAGACCTGAAATAATATGTGAAGAATATACACCATAATGTAGTGGGTAATTGCATACTATTTATGTTATTTTGAAAGGATTTTAAATGCAAAAAGTCTAATCCAATAAAGAGAAGCCCTGCCCTGTCATCTTATAAAGGAAAAATGTGGGAATTTGAGAAGCTGGAATATATCTGAAATTACAAGAACGGGAAAAATATTTGTAATTAAAGTGATTGTGCTAATATGTTGACAGTAGAGTTAAAGACAGTTAAGATCATTCCTATAGTTGCTGGCAGTAAACTTGCTGTAACACTTAGACCATAATAAAATAAGCCCCTAAGTTCAAATACTTTTCCTGGAATATGATGCTGTTCATTTTCAACCTACCACCTGCATTTGAAATAGGTTTTGGAATATGGTGATCAAGATTTTTGATTCCTAGCTTCAGTCTTAGTTTTGCCAAATTTTACCTGCATTGTGCCTCCTGCTGAGATGTAGTGTGGGGTTCCTGTAGGGTAGGTATCGCCTCGACATTTCTTGTGCACTGTGGTGCACTTCACTCCTTTGGGAGTGGTGCCATCATGTGGTCTTGGTTTTTGCAGACCTGAAGGTTGCTCAATGTACACATCTGGCTCAGAGGTTGAAGACTAGATGTAGTAGTGTTAGCACTACAGTATCAGACATTATTTTTGTAGGAAAGGATGTTGGGGTGTATGTATTCTGAAATGTTGTGACTCAGACCTGAAATATGTGGTCAGTCCATAAGAACAGTGTAAAATCTGATGGGACAGTAGGGAGGCGTGAAAACCACAGATTAATTTTACCCATATTTTGTTCTGAGCTTGGAAGAGGCTGCTTTGAGTAGTGGAAACCAAATGTCCTTCATGTTCTGATCTAACTTGCTAGTAAAGGAGATTGGGGATGCTTGCTACCAAAACTAGCTTTAATTGATAAGAGCTCTCTAGCATATTTCTGCTGCTCCAATAAAATATTTAAATCATTTTTGTTGCCTGGTTGTTTAACCAGTTTTATGGTGTAATATAATTGGTGTAATTGTTGCTATTCATCTTTATCATAATCTTTCCTATATCACTGCTGGACACTTAGTCTTAAAATTTCTCTGTTGCTGTTACCATGCCTCTTAGTTCATGTTGATACCAACATCAGTGAAGACATTTTTGGAATCACAATCAAAATTTTACCTGGAGATACGTAGAAGTGCCTGTAGGTAAGCTCCACCTGGCACTGCTGTCCTTCTAGCAGGTGTAAGATGTCAGAAATATACACTATTTGATTTAAGGCAAGTTCCTGATAGTATGTTTTTCAAATGATGAGAAAAATCCATAGATGAAGAACTTACAAGGGAGCATGTTGAAAGACAGGACTATGCCAGGGTCTAATGATCCATCCTTTATTGACATTGGTCCCATTCTCAGAATCTTTATTTTTCCTGCCCTTTCTCTTATCTGTTACTGTCTCAGTGCTTTTGGTACAAATGTCCAATCAGCATATGAAAACTGTATTTCATAAAGGTACTTCCATTTGGAAAGCAGTTCATTCAACACTTTAGTTTGGTTTTCTATAAATAGATTTTAAACCCATTGGCCCTTATTCTATTTGTTTTTTCCTGTGATGAGCACATGAAAATATGGAGGTTTGCTAGCTTTTACACATACACCTTAAATGAGCTTCCTAAATTTTAGTTCTGTAGTATGTGTGCTGCACTTATACACATTCACGTAAAATGGCAGTAAAAGTTAAACTACTTACAAATTTGAGAATTCAATAAACTGGTTGGATTAATAAAATTCAATTTAATAGGATCATTATTTTAAATAGAGTATGCTTCTTTTAGGTTAACGGAAAAGAACCAGATGATGAAAATCTCAATAAATCTGAAATAAGCCAAGTTTTTGAGATTGCACTTAAAAGGAACTTGCCTGTGAATTTTGAGGTATGTTTATTTTCCAAGCTCTAGATTTGTTTTTATTAGAATATCAAGGGTACACATTAAGTAGAGTCTTTCTAGATAAGCCAAACAACTGACTTTTAACATGCCTTGTTAGTTGTGAATACACATTTACCTTTGACAGTCGCTCTGATTGTCTCAGAATTTACATGGTTAAGTAAAGAAAGAAAGAAATCCACCTGTTCACAGATTCATGCACTAAAATCATAGCATGAGTGAACAGCTATGCTGTGGTTATCTGTGCAATCTTTTCCAAGTTTTTTGAAACAACAGTATTATAGTAAAGAAACAAAACACAAACCCACATTAAAGATTAGAACATTGAGCTGTGAAGTCCAGGCAGAAAAGTATAACTCACTCTAAAAGAAATTATTTATGGAAGTATTTGCTTACTTAAGCACTGATGTGGACTACCTGCAAGTTGCAGAATCTCATAGACAGGTTTCTTTTCTTGCCATGAGTTGACCTCATGTGCATCTTACTTTCCTTTCCCTTTGGCCTGGCTGCTTGCTGCCTCTTTGCCCCTCTTTGATCATTTTAGTTACCTTAAATCAATAGCTTCCATAGGACCATCTTTGTTGCATTAAAATCTTAATGTGTCATGTTGCCTTCTTGAGCTGGCAGAGTAACATTTCAGTCAACTACATGAATGATTACAGTAAGAAAATGCAATTGTGTGTAACTAAATTGCTTTTAAAACTGTTTTATGAATTTTTATATGAATATTACAATTGTAACAGATTGGCATGAGCATCACTGGTAAAAATATATAGTCACACAAAGCCAGTTGTGGGTGGAAGTTCTTAACTCATTTTCAGTTTTTGACTCTGAATATTTTGAAGTACAATTTGTTATGAATGGAGTTAAGACTAAATCTGTAGCAAGTAGCTAACCCTTAGATGTCTCCAGAATTCTTGATTTCTAAACTAAATTGTTGGATCCCAAATAATTGCTTTCTCAGTAACGTTCTATTGCTGTAACATGATGTATTTAGTGAGGTGAATTTATTTGTGTGGAAGTACATGTTGATGAAATAGACCAATCATTTTTATATTGAAGGAGTAAATCAATAAATAAGATGGGTTAATGACTATAATATGTTAATGCTGTTTACTGCTTGCTGCATCTGATCTTTTAAAAATACATTTTTATTTGGGTGGGAATATGTTATTAGGGTATGATTTACGTAGCCATTTTCTGAATTGTATGAAAATCTGAAATCTTTTTACCCATAGTGTTTGAGAGAATTTTGCTATAAACAATGTGCCCTACCATTTTTACTAAGTGTTTATCACGCTTTCACTCAGTTTTTCCCTCTGAAACAGGTGACTAAGGAAAGTGGTCCTCCCCATATGAAGAGCTTTGTAACCAAGGTGTCAGTTGGAGAATTCATGGGTGAAGGTGAAGGAAAGAGCAAGAAGATCTCAAAGAAAAATGCTGCAATAGCAGTCCTAGAAGAACTGAAAAAACTGCCGCCCCTTCCTACAGTTGAGAAAATGAAGCCGCGAATCAAAAAGAAAACAAAATCAATAGTGAAGGTAAGAGACAAATTGAAAATCCAACTGTTGTAAATAATCGTCAGATGGGAGATGTTTGAGTCAATTTTGAACTCAAATGTAGTTTGGTGCTACAAATATTTTGCTCCCACTCTAAATGGGGTTCACCATTATTACAATGGTTAACAGTAAATTCAGAATGAAAGAGAAATGAGATAAGAGAATGGGTGGTACCTAAAAATCAAGCTCTGACTTTCAAGCCTTAGATTTTATGGTTTAGGGTTTTGCCTGATTTTTACCTCTGCAAATTCTCCTGCAAACCTGTCCCTTCTAACATACGACATCCCTTCTAACATACGACGATCCCTTTGAAGCTGTTTCCAGTGGTAGGTCATATGTGGTCAACCATGACAGCAGAGACAAATAAATTGAGTGTTTCTCCTTGGCCGTAAAGGTGTTTCATTAAGTAACTGTTGCTTTAGTGTTTTTAAATTCTAGAGATGAATGAACTCAGTGGCATGCTGCATTTTGTCTGTTGAACCAAATATTCACAAATTTTGGCTTATTTCCTAAACGTTATTCTGTGTAGCTGCAAACAAGTCCAGAATATGGTCAAGGCATGAATCCCATTAGCAGACTTGCCCAGATACAGCAGGCCAAGAAAGAAAAGGAACCAGAGTACATGCTTATCACAGAACGTGGTCTTCCAAGACGCAGGGAATTTGTTATGCAGGTTTGTATGTTTTTTTTGGCTTATTGTAATCAGTGTCATGATGATATACAAAATAACAGGATTATGGCCACATTTCCATTAAATTTATTAAGAAAATATGTAGTAGATTCCATCCAAGGAAGATAAAGGTTCAAGAAAAGTGATCTGAGTAATGATTAGAAAAAAAAATTAGCATAGGACACCAGAAGTCTACTTGTAACTTCCTACTGTATTTAATTTACAGGAATAATAACATTCTGCTAGGAGCATAGTAGTATTTTTGACATTGAGTATCTATTAGCCTCTAATAATTAATGTTCTCCAGCTCTCTCTTGTATCCTGGACAAAGCAGAAAAATTAGTTCCCTTCCAGTGCGTTAGGAAATCTGCTAAACTTGTAACTTCAGCCTGGCAAAGGATATCGACTGTGATGCCACTTTTGAGCATTTAGGCTGGTGCCAAGATGTGATGATGAAATACAGCTGATTATGCTATGTCTGTTTGGCTTTGTGCTTAGAGGCCAATGATCATGGATAATAAATGGCAGGATAATTCTTGTTTAGAATAATTACTTGAGCTATTTTGTGACTCATGCTGTACTTGAGATGCAGGTGATTGATGAGTGAATCCTAATACTACTGCTTAAGATTTTATTTGCTTTTTCTTCCTCTTTTGTCCAGGTGAAAGTTGGTGTACACACAGCTGAAGGAATGGGCACGAACAAAAAAGTTGCTAAACGCAATGCAGCTGAAAATATGTTGGAAATTTTAGGTTTCAAAATCCCTCAACCTCAGCCTCCAAAGCCAGCATTAAAGACAGAAGAGAAGGTAATGTTCTTCAAGTATCAGTCACTGTTTGATGAGTTTAAATAGCAGCTTTGAAGACAGTAACAGTATCCTAAATTCACACTGTCTGCACTAGTCAGAAGACTGTTGTATTGAGGTGGTTGTTCTCTAAATAACAGTACATTTTGGATACATCAAGAATTTCAATTTTGCAAGAAAAAATCAGTCACATCAGAAGGCTAAATGAATGTATTCTTCACAGAATGGCTCAACCTGTGAATAACTGATGTATTTGGTCTTAGAAACTTGCAAACATGTAAGCTGTATAGGATTTTGTGGTAGCAATAGTTTCAGATGGCCTTATGAATATTTGCAGACAAAAGCTTGTTTCAGGTCTCTTTCTTTGGCCTTAGCATGAAAAACCATGCATTCTTCATCTGTTGGTTCGGTAGATATTACTTTGGAGTTAAAATAGCAAGTCTGGTTTAATTTTCTCCTTTTCATGTATGTGTTCACTTGTGTCCAATGCATGTTGTTATTAGCAATATTAAAGTTAGCTTAACTAACTTTTTCAAGTTCTTAACATCTGCGTTCCTAATAACACTACAGTAGTCTGTAGCTAGTTTTACTCATTCAAAAAATAAGAATCACTGAACTTGTCTTTTTGATGGATATGTAATAGTTGAGGTTTTTGAATAATAAATTCTTAGGTAAAATTTTGATAGATCACCTATATCTTGAAAACTTGGGGAAAAAAGTTTTTAAGGGATGTTGTTTGGTCTCTTTTTTTTTTTTTTTTAAAGACACCAGTGAAGAAACCAGGTGATGGAAGAAAAGTAACCTTCTTTGAGCCAGGCTCTGAAGAGACTTCAACTAGTAAGTAACCTTCCTGAAAGAAGCATGGCCCTGTTGGCGTGTACGTATGTAAGACACATTTCCCAGTCCCTTCAGCAGTGTCATTTAACATGCTATAATGAGCAGAGGTGTGCAACTGCTGGCCTGCAAACTAAATCTGTACCATGCCAGGGTTTAGCTGAAATACCAGTGCTTATTTCTCCCGAGTTGTACACTATTTGGCTTGCTTGGCCTCCTGCTCAGCTTTTGGCTGATCCAAAAGCATGTGTGCGCTAATGTGTCAGTCAAGCAGTTGGTGGCAGTGCAGCTGCTCCAACCTGTGGTGTCAAGGCTTCTCTCACCGCTAGCGGGGGAGTCTTGGGGCAAGCTTTAATCGATGTCTAGGGCTTTCTAGTGCAAGAATAAATGTTCAGAATCAAGCATTGCACTGGTCCAGGGAAGGTGCTCCTACTATTAAAAGCAGAAATGACGTTGAGGCAATTCCTGTGTGAGGCAAAGGTAAGGGGAGGAGGAGAGATCAGCCTCTTTGACTCGAGAGAAAGTTTCTCTGGTGTAGGGCCTAAATGAGGATGGAAGCAGATTCCATGGAAAAGGGTTGGTGTTTCTGCCACCTGGGAACAGCCTTTCAGGTTTGGAAGAACGGTTGCGGGTTGGAAGAATGCCCCAGAAATGCTACTCCCTGTCTGAAGAAGAGTAGCAACGGGAGGAGGATGTTGCTGAATTTGGTAGTTAACTGTGTTAAATTTGGCTGCATCACCTTACAGGTGTTGAGGGAATAACTGCACTATGTTGAAGACTGTTCCCGGGATGAAAATGGGAAAGGGTGTCAAAACAAATAAAAAATCCTGGCCACCAAGCATAGAGGAGTTTGATTTCTCTAATGTAAACTTGGGAGCAGTCATTATAGAAAGTTTGTTAATGACTAAATAATTCTGTTCTGGATAGTATGTTTCAGATGGTTTGTTTCTTTAAGTATAATTTTGTTGTTTAAGTTATAAACAAATGGGATTGACTGACTTGGATGTTAGTAATGTTTTCATGCATTCATAAAATCTTAGGTAAAATTCCTGAGTCCTTACTCAAACTTTGCTATCACTGCTCTGTTATTCCTGTTTTCTTCCATCTACCAGTTTTGGCTTTCATTCTTAGTCTTGCAGCAGCTCAGTCCTGTTGAACTTCACTTATCTATTCAGCCCTAATACTGACTCCTCTGTTTATTTTGGTGGCGTTGTCTTCCCCATCTTTCTTGAGCACACCTTGAACTTTTTGCCACAGTTCTGTGTATGGGTTCCCCATACAAAGTTGCTGTTATCCCTCTTAAAACTAACTTAGGCTGTAAGGTCAATAAATTGCTATCAGTTGATGATGGTTGGATATTTGTTGCAAACAGTGATTCTTGCTGCTTCATGCTGTGCTAATTTTACATTTAATCTTACATACCTGTTTACATTTTCATTATACATGGTATAAACTTTGCAGGCTCCATTGTTACTGTCTTTACAATATTTAATGGTGATTTAATATTTAATGGTTCTAGCCATTCTATGGTGTCATTATTCACTCCTACAGTTCAAATCATGAAATAAATGATTCTGAAACCAAAAGATACATCTAGAATGTGTTTGCAAGTGTCTGAGATGTCTGTAAGCTTGACTAATGTGGAGAAATTGCTCCTGGAGGTAAATGTGCTCCTTTTGGCAGAAGCAGGTCTTGCACTGAATCATTTACTCAGTAAGCAAGCTCTGTATTGATGGTACCTCTCCTTTCTGCAGGTAATAAAGAAGATGAGTTTAGGATGCCTTATCTCAGTCATCAGCAGCTTCCTGCTGGAATTCTTCCCATGGTCCCTGAGGTTGCACAAGCTGTAGGAGCCAATCAAGGACACCACACCAAAGAATTCAATAGGGCAGCCCCAAATCCTGCCAAGGCTACTGTAACAGCAATGATTGCTAGAGAGCTATTGTATGGTGGTACTTCTCCTACTGCTGAGACCATATTAAAAAATAACAACTCATCAGGCCATGTACCCCACGGACCACTTACTAGGCCCTCTGAGCAGCTGGACTATCTTTCCAACGTTCAAGGAATCCAGGTAAATGTTCAGTATTGCAATAGTTCTTCCAAAGCTATCCAAACTAGTATGTCTTGTTTACATTTCTTTTAGCACTGATGTACTCTGAAGCTGTTTGTTAAGCTGAAGTTCATGTAAACATTTTATTTTACCTACAAAATGTCCTGAATTTTACAGCTCTTTTATTTGGTTTTCAAATATGCATTTATGCAATACATGTTCAGACTTAATTCAGCGCTAATCTCTAGGTCTCATTGAAGAATGAAATTGAAAGTAGTATTTTCTGCAAATTGTCGTGATGTGGGAACATAATGTGAACTTGTACTCGGTTGATCTGAAATCATTTTTTTTGAAAAATCCTTGATACATTAACATTTGCTGTAAGCTGTACATTTTCTTGTGTTTGGTCCCTTTAATTAGAATTGCATTTAATTTTCTATATTGATACATTATGAATATTACTCTCAATAAGAACTCCATGGATTAAGAAGTAAAATAGGAAAAAAATAAATGCAGGTAGCTGTGATCAGAATAAAGATCTCAGCAACAATCATTACTATGTAGCAACTGTTATTCAGAAGGCTTGCAGAGTTCTTGTGATTACTCAAAACAATTGCAACTGAATTCAAACTTGGAAGTAAATGGTTCTTACTGGCTGTCAGAGAATCAATAAAAGTAGGGTTTGGCTACGTGTATGGGGAAATAATCTTTAGCAATCGTGATGTATTTCCTGTACCTGGTTAACTGAAAAGAACTAAATCATTCTGTTTCCTTTAGGTTGAATATAAAGACTTTCCAAAAAATAACAAGAATGAGTTTGTATCTCTTATAAACTGTTCCTCTCAGCCACCACTGATCAGCCATGGAATTGGAAAGGACGTAGAATCTTGCCATGATATGGTATGATGAATATTGCTGAAATGCTTTCTTTTTGACTTCAGTGAGCTCTAAGAGGTGCAGCAGATATACCAAGATTTCATATTACTGCTGGATAACAATTAAATGCTGTATAATTCCCTGACTATGTTTTGTCAAAGGTATCACGGGTTACTGAAATAACTGAATAGTATCAGAATATAATCTAAATAACCTTTAACATGCTTAATATATGCTCACGATTTTGCATCTACAAAAAGTGTATTTGTTTTATCTTGATATTATGTGTCTGAACACATATTAAAGAAAACGTGTAAAAAGGAACTTCTAAAACACAAGAGCATATCACTTTTTTTTCTCTTTAATGGAATGGGTTGATATCTCATTGGGAACTGCAATACTTGGGTTCAAATTACCAGATTTTCTGCTGGAGTGGAATCCAAAAGGGAAGAAATGCAATAAACCATTAAATAGAAGTCTAAATCTGTTAAGCTCCCTTATAAATAAGATCTTTTTATTCACAGTAGCTGAAATATTTCGTTGTGAAAGAATGAGTCTTCTAGTTTGTAAACTGTAAGGGACCTTGTCTTCTGCTCTGTCTATAAAAGGCATTAGATATTCCTAGCACATTCCTAGTACACAGACTGCTATAATTTGGAAAGAGTTATAACACTGGTGACCAGTGTACTGACCACACACTAAAGAGTTTGTAATACGTACGCTTAAAAACTGGTTTTTACTGATTTTTACAAATTTTGC
Organism: Cygnus olor; assembly: GCF_009769625.2. NCBI lineage: Eukaryota > Metazoa > Chordata > Aves > Anseriformes > Anatidae > Cygnus > Cygnus olor. The sequence continues at coordinate 7,212,239 of NC_049184.1, forward strand.
AGTAATTTTATAATGGCTATGTTTCGATTGAGATTTCTTTGATCTTCATCACTTAATTTTGACATTTTCATACCTATCTCTACACCCTGCTGTCAAGAGCTCCTGGAAGAATACACACACAAGTCAGTGTGGTAGATGAAAGGAAAAGGACAGCCTCTGCGGAGTTTAAACATTGTTATTCAGCTGATGTGAGAAACCTTCCTGTGTTCAGATATGGCGCATGCATTAGTGAAAGCTGAATAACTAATCAGGGATATTTTGAAGACGTACACCTGAAATTGATCTGAATAAAACTGAAAAGTCTCTTCAGTTCTCAAAGGAGGTGACTTTTACATTAGCAATGCCGCATTGACAAAATATATTTTCTTTAAGCATTTACGTTTGCCCTATCTGTACTGCATTTTTGATATTTTTTTTTCTTTTTTTCTTTTTCTGCAAAGGACTTTTTGGTTCTGTGTATTTTAATGTTCTTTACCTAAGCTCTGTACAGTTGGAGCCATTACTAATTTAGTTTCTTTCTCCATGATAGTAATAGTATCACTTAATTAGTTTTTCCCCATTGCTAAAACAAATGCTATGGGAATCCCCTGGTCACCGTACCATTTTGCTGTTTATTGGCAAGATCACCACTGAATTTTTTCCACCATAATTACACATCTTAAAAAATATATATTACCAAAGTTAGAATGCTTATTTTGTTTCAAGTGAGTCCCACTCTTGGTTTCACTCACTAAATGAAATGGACTCAAGTTGAATGTTCGAATGCTGTTTCTTTCATTTAGGCTGCATTGAACATTTTGAAGTTGCTGTCTGAGTTGGACCAACAAACCACAGAGATGCCAAGAACAGGAAATGGACCAATGTCTGTGTGAGTGTGACCCATTGACTTACCCTTGCATTAATGGAAACCTGTAACCCTAAGATGTATTATAAACAAATAAAATATGAGGGTTTTTTTCTTTGCCAGAGAAGTTAAAATGCCAAGGGCTGTTACCTTCCTCAGAAGGATGAGAGGGTAGGTTTTATGATCAAGCTTATAATTTTCATGTGTCAAATGCAAGTTACTAAACTTAATGCAAGAGCAAGTGGATAAAATGTAATGGCTGTGACACAGAGGAATTCTGACTTTGATTCCTCTGTTTATAATAGTTACATGTATTTATAAATAACATGACTCTTTTCAGTGTGTTTGAGTGTTACAGTAGCCTCTAGAAGTCTCCTGCATGTAAACTGTAAACAATGTATAGGTTTCACAGCTTGCTCTCAGAGGAAATGCGGGGGGTTGCAAATTATTATTTTTGACCAGAAAAAAAATAAATTGTTCCATCATTTGGATAACCAAAATGGTGGAATTAGCGAACTGCTAATTGATTAAAAATAAAGGTCAGTTACATGTAAACAGACTGACATCTGAACAGCAAAATACTTTGTAATAGATTTAGAAGTATCTTGTTTGTGGAAGTGGTGTTTTATCCCACATGTAACAGGTGTTTCCTCATTTGTAGATGTGTGAAACAAGAAATGGAAAGTGACCCTCTTCTCAAACCGGCTAACTCAAACACTTTGGGACAAACACTGGACAGCACTGCCTAAAAAGGCTTTTGACTGGACCCAAACCTGAAAGCACCAGAGAAAATCAAATGCTTCCTATTAATGTAACCTAACTGTTTTAGAGTGCTACAGTCTTTACAACCTACTGTAGTGTCTAAATCATAACCGTTGCTTTTTCTTCAAACAGTGATTAAATTTTTAGTTTCATTATGTTGTTTTGATTGAAATGACACTATAAATTTTTCATTTAAAAGTTTCTTAATTGTATCTAGAACAATAGCACAGTTTAGAAACTTTGTCTTCTGAGACTGACATGTTATCTGTGAACTAACTTGGGAAGATCATATCCATGTATGTGGTTATTTTGTTTTTATTGAAATAGCAAGTTTCACTGGAAACAAATTGCGTGCCCACCATTTTTTAAAAGTCCAATGTTTTCGCAAACCTAGCTTAATTATCCAACGGTTGAGTGAATTAAAACACTTTAGGAATTTTAAACTTTGATCATTTTTGGTTACTTTCTAGTTTTCTTGAGTGGGGGTATGGGAACTTGAATGCAACATGACTTTAAATGATCTCTGATCTATGTTTTAAAGATTGTGTGTATAGATGGCACACAGCTCACTACATTACAGGATATGATCTCAATGTAGTGCATATAAAACCGCAGATTGATTTTCCTTGAGTGCTTTATACTGTTTAATTACATCTCCATGTAGGGCTGAAAAAAATTACCTATGTTTATATATAAACTGTGTTGCTTTTGATGTTGTGTTATTGCGCACTGAACTGTGCGCAATAAAGTTTTTGCATATGGTCCAGGTAAAGCACGATAGCCTTGCAAGTTAAGTACTGCTTCAGTTCATTGTTTACGCTGGAATTTTTTCTCCCCATGGAATGTAAGTAAAACGTAGTGTTTGTCACCAATAAATGGTAATACTAAATTTTTTTGGTTAATTTATTCTTGTATGCCACTACAGGGGCTGCTTTTTTATAGGATTTGTAATGCTTGTGATATAGTACGGGCAGTATTGTAAAGCTATGGAGTAACTGTACAATGGTTATCAACTACATATAAATAACTGCTATTTAGTAATGTGGAGAATGTGAAAAATTGGCAAGGTCAAGGAAATTCAAAAGTAACGTGGGTACATTTTGTTATTTGTGCCACAGTGTGTTAGTGCAACTGTATTAATGGGAGCTTAAACTAACGTTATGATTATGAAAAGAAACCTGGCACAACAGGTTGGAGTGATTTCAAAGTTTAAGTCTCTACTTTTAAGTTTCCTTGTTTGTTTGTAACTTGAGTCATAACCTTGCCTTGCACCTAGTAATTTTTGGGAGGTAGTACTTTAAAAATGAAACAAAACTTTCCTTCTAGCAACAAAAACTGGCACCGTAGACTGACCCATGGCAGTGTGTCATTTGGATGTGAACTACATTCAGTGTGTACTTAACTGGTAATCTGTAGCAACACTTCCTAAACACTTATTTGCAGTGCGTGTAGTAACTCTTGTCATAAAAAGCTGTTACTGCACATGCTATGTCTCAAAGCTAAATGTCTTGGCCATTTTATTTGCATTATCAAAAGCAATTGGGCCACACTAACTGCATACCAAATTTTATTGAATCAAGTTGGTTTTGCTCATTTTAAGTTCAAAAAACATTGTAAAGTTTTTTTTACATTTGTAGAACTAAAATGCTGTACATTTAAAAATTAAAACAAACTTGCTAGGCTGAGGCTTTGTATTGCAAATTCTTACAACTTAGAAACTACTTACCAAACAATTAATATTGGAAAACAGCTATCACATTGGTAGTAGTATAAATGGTCTGCCTATGTTTAGCTGCTGCAACTTAGTTTTCTCTTTGGATGGAACTTCTAGCTTTTTTGCAGCATTAATTTGCTGATAATGCTATGTTTCATGTGAACGTTAAGGTACTTTGCAATAGATGCTTCTGTTTCAATGCTCTTAAATGCATCCTTCATCTTCGAGGTGCTATGTAAGAGAAGGTTCTTTTGTCAAAGACCTTGAAATAAGAGCCACATCATGGAAGACTTCAGGTCTCTGTGGATTCTAGGTAACCCAAAGTGAGTTCTAGATAAGTGTGTTTTCTCTAGAGCACTACAATTTCCTTTTTTTTTTTTTTTTTCTATTGGCTCTTCTGTGCTTGGAAGAATGATTACATACTAATGTATGTAATCACCTAAAGGCTTTGTATTATGCTTTAGTTCAACTGATACTAGAGTGTTCCACAAAGAAGAGGAGTATGAGAAAACTGATGCAAATGTGAAAAACCCTCACTGCAGTAATCTAGCAGGCTTAGTACTGGTATAAAGCTTACATTTCTGAGTACTAGCAAAGTGCTGTCTGCAAGACACCTCACCTTTTTTGGATTATTTCTTTGAACTTTTTACTTTCACTTTGGGATCTTTAAGAAACCTTTCGACTGCAACAGAATGAGCTGGAGCTTCTGAATGTGTACATTAGCTTGGCTTCTATGTATGCGCTTGCAGTCTTACTGTTCAGAAATGATCCCGTTATAAGAACAAAAAGTATAAGGCTTGTTCTAAAATGACTTTGTAATATTCAGATTTTCATTGGTTAGGGTTGTTTTCCCTTGGTCCCTTCAGTGGATTTCCTGTTATCCTATTTGATTCTGCTTAAGTTGCCACAAACTTTAGTAAATGAATGCATTTCCCCTTATGTTTCTCTGAAAACATTTGGCAATATGACACTACTAATCTGGGTGTTCCAGAATCTACTGTATATTTAGTAAATTGTGAAATTTTGCATTCATAATACTGTTCAGTTCAGCTACAGAGAACATCCCTTTAAAATTACATTTAAATGGGAATAAGGACAAACAAGTATTTAGTAGGATACATCAGTCTTGTAACTGTTACACTAATGATTGAGATAGTGACCTTGTTTCTTTTCAGAATTTACCACATCATTTCAGCCTCTTAAATCATATAGCCAGTGTTCTGCAAATAGAGCTGCCCCTAAGCCACTGCCTCCAAGTGCAGAGGAAGGAGGTTTGATCCTGAGGGGTTTCCACTACTGCTTTAATAACTTTTATAATTGAGGGTGATTCCTGAGGAGACAGACTACTGGATGATAGGAGATGTCACGTAGCAGAATAAGCCACTGAATTTCAGTCCATTTCGGTCTAGTTCATTTGGACCTTTTTTAATGCCTATCCATCCTACTTCCAAAAGCATGCAGAGCATACCAAGCTCCAAAGTAGCAGCTCAGAATGTTGGAAAACAGATCCTGGAAATATTTTTGTTAATTTTCCAGTAGTTCAGCTTGTAAATAAAATCAGCAAAGAGAGTGTAGGCAGTATATTTTCCTTCACCAAAGAAAATGTCCTTTCTGCCTGTACTCCCTCACTTTGATAGACTCCAGTCATTAGGTTGTTATTCTCTGGTATAGGAAGGAAAGCATTCATTACTGCTTTCTAAAATTTCAAAGCCTTAAGCCAATGTCTAAATTCTAGCAGCTTTTGCATTGCTTTCCTTAAAGCCTTTTCTTATTATTGCAAGTATACATACAGCTGCACTTATTAATGGCTCTTGTCAAAAGAGTGATACTGTGCCACTATTTTTTTGAAGGGGTGCAGTCAAATGTCCCATTTCAATGCCCTGTATAAGAACCCAAGAAGTGGCTTTGTAGATGTGCTGCATATGAAACTTAACAAATGAAACCTTTTCCAGTGCTGTGTTATCAAGCTTAACGACTGCTGCATAAGTTTTCTATTTTAAGTAACAGATTGCACGCTAAAGATGTATAAGAAGGGTAGTTGGGTAGTCCATGTTTATCCAAGGATTTTGGAATTTTATCTGCTTTATTGAATGGGTCAGTTTGTTATGCTTGAGATGAAAAACTGCAACACTTAAAGGGGAATAATGAAAATTGGTCAGGGAATATTTTAAGCAAAATATTTTGTTAGCAGGAAATCCTGACTTCCCAAAGGAAGAAACATGATTTTTCATGATCTCCATCCTGAAACTAAGAATGATGGATCTTAAACAAGGATCTGTGCAAAATTTATTTTTGGGAATGCTGACCTGTAGGATAGCTAAAATGTGCCTACAGAATGAGCAGCAGCCCGGATTCACTGTGATACATGTTTGTTCCATGATATTACAATACATTCCCATACCTTGAATTGCATTTAAAATGGAATTTTGTTTTGCAGTCAGTTCTAAATGTAATGACAATGCTATTGCTGAAGCTCTTATACTGGCTCACCTTGTGTCAAATAGACTTTTTTTTTTTTATTATTATTAGACAGCTGGTATTTCCTTGAGATAAATCCTATCTGAAAGGACTCAGTTGGGGAATCTGCAGTTAGCAAGGTAGCTGTTTGGCCAGAGAATTGAGAACGTTAATTTTAGTAACATACATCAGGGTTAAATGTAGCTGTATGTAGAATTCTACTGCAATTATTCTATTACCTGAGGATCAAATCAAAATAGTGTTCTAACCTACTGGCCAAAGTTTAAAATAGGATTTTTATTGTGATTTCATGTATAAAGACAAATGGTTGAGGTTCCAGAAGTGCCTAACTGCAGGAAGGGATACGATGTGTATATATCACTTCACATAATCTTCTTGTTTTGTGAAGCGACCACATAATTGTTTGGTTTGTCTGCAGATAAAAACCAACAGAACAAGCGTGAATCAATGTAATAGCTTCCTTAAGGGCTTCTATGTTTAAGTAGTTTTATGTAGATGATTCCTCTGTTTAAGTTCAGATGAAGAAATACTGCTCCAGAGGTGGTTACCAATCTGGAAATACTCAACTTCATCTCTGTGGTTGTGACATGCTGTATTGCTACCCTTTATCTGCTGATCAGATTCATATACTTTTTTTAATACCCAGGAACTTCTGAGCAAGAACCTGAACATCCCATGGAAGGAGGCTGGGGAAAATAAGTTGTTAAAGCAAATTAAAATCTCTAGGATATTAATTTAATCTCTGGATTAGAACTGAATAAAATCATACAGATGGTGAATACTTATCCAAGAGTTTATTTTATTCTCAGACAAATGATTGTGTACCACTAGCAGTATTCTAATGTAATAAATTGTATTCAACTAGAAATGAAAAAAATATAGTGCTTTTAAACTGTATTCCTTCTCCCATTTTGAATTTCAATGTTTTAGCAACCTGCTATAAGGTGTTTACATTTTTGAATATCCAATGTTAACGATACAAAGAATATCCTCAACAGAGTATGCTTTCAGCAGTACCATGCTAAACTACCATTCTTTCATTCTTCGCTATTTCTAACCAGAAAATAGTCTTCAATGTTTAAATGCCTTTTTTCCTCCTTCTCTTTTATTTTTTTCTAAGAGAAGGTAGATCAAATGCTCTTTAAAGAGGCAATCCTAGCCCTATGTTAAAGGGACAAAACCTCTGCTATTTTTCATGTCCAAGTCCAAATGCAAAAGCCATTTGGGTACAACTGGACATCTCTGCAGACACCAGCTCCTACTCCACATTTTATCATGGGTGCAATCTCCCAAGTTGCTGTACTTAAAATTGCAACAAAGTACATCACAGTAAGGATACACTGCTAATTAGTGCTCACTGTTGCTTTCACACAGCAGCTTGGTTTTAATGGAGAGAAGACTATTTAGCTCTTGCCAAGAAAAAACAATTGGGAAACAAAGGCATCATTGAAAAAAAAAAATCAGTAGTTTTTGGTAAAGGGGATTCAGTGAAACAGTCCTACACACTGTATTTGCATAAAATGTTTGTCTAGTCCTTTTAAAGTTTTCTAAGTAGATACTGAAGAGCTTATGTATTAAAATGTTGAGTCACAAAGTTATTTTAATTACTAAGTGGATAAAAATTTAAAAATGTACTACTACAATTTCACAAAGGCTAAATACATTTAAATAATTGCCTCTTTTAAGCATTATTAGCAATAACTGTTGTGCTTTCTCTTGTACTGTGTAAGTTGAAAAGTCTTGTAATGTGTTCCTGTACACTCTTTCAACATTGCAGTTGAAAAACTTGTCCCATGTAAATGGACCAGCGACACTCAGTTCAATTTTTGCAAGATAAAAGTGTTCACACCCTTCTCTAAAATCACTTCCAAGTTAACGCCATATTGGTCCATAATTGCCTTTGTCTTTTTGCTCCATCTCTTTGACAGAGCAGTCTCTTTCATCAATACCTATGTAAAATTCATTTGCTAATAATAAAAGAGAGTAATCTGTAAGCCATCAAAGCTACATTCTTCCTAAAAAAAAAAATTTTCCTTTAGCCAAAAATATTACTAGTATCATTAGAAATTGCTATGTCCTCAGTGCAAAGTTGTTAACAAGGCAGCTGCACATCTAACAGGCACGTACTGTTTCCACTCTTTAAATGGTTTCTCTGAGCTTGGAAAAATTAAAATGTTTTGATCAATTTTAAGGCTGAACCTGAAGAAATGAATTAAATCAGCGTTAAACCCAGTCCTGCAAGGTGGAGTGCTCAGGCTTACTCTAAGACTTGCTACAACAGTTATACCCTAAAATACCACAGCATCTTTGGGAAGATTTGTGGTCATCAGAAAATCAAGGCTGGCATTTCTCCGTGTGTTTTGTGTCCCTGGTGATCAATAGCTACTGACCTTTTAATCTGCTACCACAAACAGGTCTGAGGTTCCTGCTACAGTCACAGTGGGGTTGTGATCTATTTCTATCATTTTGGGAAGGAAACTGTTGACAGTCTATAGAAAGAAGAAAAAATAAATAATCTTAATTTATGTGCAAAAGAATTCTATTAAACTGGCAAATCTCAGTATGTCTCCTTGTTGGGTCTCTTGCTGAACTTCAGTTGGGCTACTCATGGTCTTCATTTATTTCTAGTTTTAGCTACAGGCTAGAAAATATCTGGCTCCACAATCAAAACTATGGTGGTTTCTTTCATACTGCCCCTTTATACGTTCTGTGGATTTTGTGTGTTTGGATTTTTTCATATTTCCAAAAGGCCAACGTGTATGATTTGGCAGATGCTCAGATTTTTTTTCAATACCCTGTCAGTGTGCTGACTGTTATATTTTGATTATCACAGTGCTGAACAGGGAAGTTGCTGACCCAATGGAGTTTTCATAAAATTCTTGATGCATTTTTTCTATTTTTTTCTACCACAAAGTTTCATGCTGGAAAATTATAATCTATTAGAAATTTTGTGACTATCGAAGGCATCTAGTGCTAGGGTTTTAGTGTAGGTTATTATGTTGGGAAGTCAGAGGTTGCATCCCAATTAAAATTTATATTTTTTCATATCCTGTTCAGATTTAAAAAGCAGAACATAACGTAGCAGATACTGGCATGTGAAATATTTAAATAATTCCATGAGATTAATGAAGTCTTTTTAGCAATTCAGAAGCATTTTTTCTTTCATCAAGTTTCCCCTTCTCTGGACACTAAAGAAAATGATGACTGTGTGCGTGCCATTACTCAGTGTTCCCATGTAGAAGTCAAAAATATGCCTGTGAAGGCTGCCATATAATATAAAAGCATTCTTCAGAAGTTGAGTACTGTTTAAAAATAAATAAAAGGAAAAAAAGCATGCAACTAACTGCCTTTTAACCATCACTTTAGTTTTGGCCACTCCTAGTAAGGTTTGACAATGCAATTGCTCCTGCATGAGTCTTACTGGTGGAGCTGAAATAATCGAAAGGCAAACAGGACACAAGACTACGGAGGCCTACCCCAGCATAACTGTTGCCTTTGGATGCAATGAACAAGCACCCTGCGTGACAGCAGTGCGTGCTGTCCTTCGGGAGATGTGTCTCGTTGGCCAAAGTCTGTGAAGCAAAGCTTCCACAGGCTGGCTGCTCTGGCCAGCAATGAGCTATGGAAGCGATTCCTCTGCAGGTAAAACACAAGGAGAATTGTGATTTATATTATGATTTTTATTTTTTTTCCAGCAGTTGAGGAACTTTACTGTGTTTCATGAGTCTTGGATGCAACGAGCCCTGAGTTAAAGAATTCATCTAGCTAATGAGTTTTTCAACATTTTTCTGCCAAAAAGAATAAAAAACAGTGACATCAAATAAATTTGACACTAAGCTTGACTTCAGCTGCTTAACAGCCCAGACCTTCCCACTTTTCCTTCCCTGCCAAGCTAGGGAACACAAATCACGTTTACAGTTCCTTTTGAATTGTACATGTGATGTGGACTTGCACTATAACAAGATTAGTTTTCCCGGTAATCTTCTTAAAATACCCATCCCATGATTGTCTTTTCATCTCCTGGTGTTCTGGAACTTGGATTAATGGGATTGAAATTTATTCCACAAGTCCTGTTTGATAAGCTGCTTTCTGGAATTAGTTGTCTATGAACACGTTTCATTTGGAAAGAGCATTCTTGTGGCAGCTGAATTATGCATTGTTACACCAAATGTGCTCTACAATACCTACATATGTACACACACAGTACGGATGCCTGTAGATACTACTAGACAAGATTAATAAAACAAGGCAGGCTTACTTGTTTCAGAGTGTTTAAAATATCTCACATGGCTTTTTGAAGCAGAATTGCAGAGCCTTGGACGTGCTTGCAATTTAGCTGACCAATTTACCACGTGTCTTTTCTTGTTTTCATCACGTTTCAAGCACCATCCTTAAACTACCCCTTCCACTGATCCGAGGATGTATTTATCATGCAGTAAGTTTGATCTGGTTCCCTTGCCACAGAATCCCTTTTTAGTTAGCAGAAGTTTGATATCAAATTAACAGCTAGTTTGCTTAAGCAATGATATGAGAAGTCACACAGGATTAACCCTAAATACAACTTAGAGTGCGTGACTGAGCAGCTCTGCCTGGTATCTTGTCATAACCAATGTGTATTTTACAAACAGAAAAAAATGAGTTTTGAAGCATGATTTAGAGCTAGTCTTGCCAAGAGCTCAGTATTGCAGAATTAATTGTTCAACTCTCATATTTAGCTCAAAAGGCCACCCTGCAGATGTAAAAAGCATATGGCTTCGTGCCTCCCCCTGCCTGTCCCCTCTGCCTCAAATTTTTGACTCCATTTCAACCTCCTCTCTTTAGTTGCTCTCATTTTCGCAACAAAAGTTCCCATCTTCCCCAGGAGGTGCTGCGAGGCAGGTGGTGGCTGTGGAACATTTTGGAGTGATCTGGTGGCACCCCCTGCTATACAGTGACCGTTGGCGGGGGACAAAATGCAGTGCTCGGATGAACCTTCTGACCACAAATAGACGCATACACTCTGCAAGAGTGTAGGTCGCTAAAAAATACCTTTAATGTGTATTCAGGGATGCCATGTGGCACATCCCCGCTAGATACAGATGACTGGATTCACTGCTCATTACCAAGGTAAATGTATAGCTTTAAGATCAATGTACACAGCAGTGCCTGGGTTACAAAGCCAGGCTGCTCTCATTCAAGACACATCTTTTTTTTTTTTTTTTTTTTTTTCCCTTTCCATACATTATTCAGTAGCAAAATATTTCATGGAAAGTAACTTGTCTACCTACAGCCACCTAAAAGCAAACTCACTGCTATGCCACACGTTTCCCAAGCTGTGGTACACATCCTCTCAGTGCCACTGCTGAGCAGGAACCTGGCAGAGCAAGCAAGGAGCCTGAGGTGGTGTAAGCACAGTACTTGGATTTAACAGTTTGGGAGCTCCTGTTCCGAATTCAGACTTGCCCACAGGCCGGATGTTTCCTCGCCACTTGCACATACCTAAGGGCAAGTCTTTGAAAACCCGGCGCTGGCTGCACCGCGAAATGGCGGACAGGCCCCCTCACACCTCACGCCACCTCCATCCTCGGCCTCTGAGCACCCCGGAGCGGGGAGCAAGCGATCGCTTCCCCAGCGCCTCGCCGGGCAGCAAGCAGGACCCACGGCACAGCCGAGACGACTTGTGGAATGAGAGGCACGGCCGGAAGAGCGGCAGGGCCGGGCAACACCTCCCGACATGGCGGCAGCTCCCCCTTCCCGCCTTCCCGCCTTCCCGCCTCCGTGCGGGCGGACCCGGGGCGGGCCCCGGCGGCCCCATAAAGCCGGGTGCGCGGGGCTGGCCGCCCTTTTGCTCCGGCGTGGTTGAGGTGAGAGGGGTGCTTGGATCCTGAGGGGTGAGGGGGAGCGGTGATGGGGGGGATTTCGCGCTCGACCGTGTTCTCCCCGCTCGGCCGGGCTCCTGCCTGTACCGCCTCAATGCCCCCCGATGAGGGACCGGCTGAGGTGGCGGCATGGCCGCCCCTTCCCGGCTCCGTCCCCGAGGGTTTTACTCTCGGATCGCTTCCCTGTCTGGTGTCCCCGTCTCTGTACTGGGGGTCACGGCCTGCGCTCTCCTGGTCCCCGTGGAGCTCCCTGGGGAGGTGGGAATGCGGCCGTGTCACACCCCAGGGACTTGCTGGTGTAGGTGATGACGGAACTTTTTTCCCCATCAGAGCGACAGTGTTGATTTGTCACTGCTCTAGCCAGACCTTGTCTGATGCACTAGCAGGGAAGAGCTGTTGTGTGTGTTGGCCTCATGGGGCTGGGTGCTGACTGCTCCTTTGGTTTCACTCCTAGGCCTGTGCAAGGGCAGGGGGCTGCTGGGCCTGCTGCAGACCTGAAGCGATGGCTGGAGCTGGCTGGGCTCAGCAGTGTGATGAGGGCAGTTGCCTGGTTTGCTCCACTGTGCCTGAACCCCTGATGGGTGTGAATGGTAAGTCCTTAAGTTAACCATATTTGTTACTGGTTTAAACAAATGTGTTTAATGGAGTTCCTGAATTACTCAGATAGACCCTTCCTCAAATGTTCTGCAAATGTTTGGCCTGCTCACAGATACATTAGTGATTTCAGGGAAAGGGGATGAGCTTTATGGAAAATGATATGATTATGTGTGACTTAAAGTAGTGAATGTTGCCTGGTGAAAGGAACAGGCTGGTGCTGCCATTCTGCTCTGCCCCTTCCTGGTAGGTATGCAGCAGTGGTTACAGGATGGGGCACGCTGTGGTCATGCCTGGGCTAGTTCTTCTGCCTGGGGTTTGGTGACTGCGTGGCACTTAGTCCTGCACACACAACCTCCTGCCTCTGCAGTATGAAGGCAGGAAGCTTGATGTGGCCATAAAGGTTGGACGTGCAAAAGCGTATGAGCTGTTATCCCTGCCTCCTCCCTTTTCTGTTAGGTCTGCATTTAGCAGTCTCTTGCTGTGCTGCAGAACCCCGTTCATCTGTGTTTTTCTCTGGGCTCTCAGTGTTAACCACTGTGCCTGTTGAGCAGGCCAGCCAGGCAGTTCTTTGTGGGGAAGCATTTGCGTGAGTTCCCCTATGGCTGTGTGTGGGGAGGTGGGAGTGTGGCCGTGTCACACCCCAGGGACTTGCTGGTGTAGGTGATGACGGAACTTTTTTCCCCATCAGAGCGACAGTGTTGATTTGTCACTGCTCTAGCCAGACCTTGTCTGATGCACCAGCAGGGAAGAGCTGTTGTGTGTGTTGGCCTCATGGGGCTGGGTGCTGACTGCTCCTTTGGTTTCACTCCTAGGCCTGTGCAAGGGCAGGGGGCTGTTGGGCCTGCTGCAGACCTGAAGTGATGGCTGGAGCCAGCAGTGGATCAGCCATGTGATCAGGGCAGTTGCCTGGCTTGCTTCACAGAGCCTGAGCTTTGAGCAGGTGAGAGTCTTTAAGTCCTTCTTGTTGATCATTGGTTTAAATTTAGAAAAACCAAACTCCTTTCTGCCAGGGAGCTGCTTCTTAAGTGCTTTGGCGAAGTTTGTGTGGTTGGAGACTTTGCCATGTCTAATTGAAGCGTTAGCCTGGGCATTGCAGAGCTGAGAGCACAGAGGGTTTCCTCTTGCAGAAGCATTGTACTAGGGCCCTTTGTGCCCTGTGTCACGGCTGAGTGTTCACTGGGGGCTGTGTATGTGCGTGGCTTTGCCACTTCTGCTGCCATTAGCTTACTGCTCCCCGTGGCTGTGTGTGGGGGGGTGGGAGTGTGGCCGTGTCACACCCCAGGGACTTGCTGGTGTAGGTGATGACAGAACTTTTTTCCCCGTCAGAGCGACAGTGTTGATTTGTCACTGTTCTAGCCAGACCTTGTCTGATGCACCAGCAGGGAAGAGCTGTTGTGTGTGCTGGCCTCATGGGGCTGGGTGCTGACTGCTCCTTTGGTTTCACTCCTAGGCCTGTGCAAGGGCAGGGGGCTGCTGGGCCTGCTGCAGACCCGAAGTGATGGCTGGGCCCAGCAGTGGATCAGCTGTGCAGTGTGGCGAGTTGGCCTGCTTTGCTTCACTGTTTACTTTCTCCTTTGGCAGAAGAGAATGGTAAGTTGTTTCCCTGAAATTTTGACTGATACATAGATCTGAGCATTGTAGCAGGAGCCCTTTGTGCCTCATGTTTGTTGCTTTACAGCATGTGTGAGGTGGCGAGTGAGGATAATGAGCTGATCTAGCACTGTGACTCAACAGCAGCCTGGAAGCTGTGGTGATGTGATCTCTTAAAGACAATTGCTCAGGAGAGCAGAAAATACTTTTTAGTTATTGACCTGAGAACTACATCTGTTAAAATATTGTTTCTTCTACCATCTTGCCTGCAGAGAGTAATATGCCTTGTCAGTTTTTATGGGCCTGAATTTTTTTTCCGAATGTAATGAAGTGCCTCGATAATAAACTGAAGAGTATCTCTGTCAATCTGTGGTATATGATGACTTCAAACTTTTTTCCCCATCAGATCGGCAATGCTGATTCTAACTTCTATTTTAGCCAGTTTGTCTGATGCCACAGATGCAAAATTCAGTTTGTCGCTTGGCTCTATATTGAGGCTACCTGCCCTTGCACCCCTGTAGGCAGGGAATCCTCGTGTATGCTGCATGCTTTTAGGGCAGGCAGCACTGGAGGGTGCTGTCTGCACATACCTTAGTAACACTGATTGTATAACACTATCCGACATGCATAAAAGACTTGAAGATCAAAAGTGAAAGAATTCTCGCTTTCAGAAGATCTTCAGTAACAAAAATGGCTGAGATCTCTGTCAGGTTTCAGTTTAACATAAATGACACAAACATTGCTTTTTTGTTGTTGTTTTGCCCTACTTTAGCAGTGATAAAATTAAGTGCTTCATATAAAGTCAGGGAACCTTTGTTCTCCTAGATTTTTCTCTCTGTGGGAGGTTCTCCATGCCTTGGAGGTGTTGATAAGTGAGTTTTCAGCAATTGTGGATGGAGGAAGGGGATTGCTTTTGGTATCTTTTCTTCACTTTCTACAAAGGATCAACTGTCTCTTCTGAAAACTTGGCTATTTGATTAGGATTTCACTAATGCTCTAGGAAATGTGCTTAACAATCTTTACTTCATTGAATAAGCAGCTATTGTTACTGGCTTCATTCAGTTACAGCTTGGTCTTGCTCTTTAGGTACTTGGTGTTCAGCTGTTCATAGTTTTAAGGATGCTGAAGTCTCCTCAGTATGTATTTGTGGAGAGCACAGATGTGGCCATTCTATATGGCACACTCAAATTGAAAAGCAGTATGATTGGTCTGTGTCAGATGGTGAAGCTGGTAGAGCTGACCAAATATGTTACACTGGCACCCTCTTCTCAGTAAGTTCCCCCAGACTTTTATCAAGAACAACTCTGAAAGCCCCCAAAATGCAGTTCTACCAGTGCATCCTGTTTGGAGTGCCTTACAGTGCAGGGGTTCTTTTGGTGGTTTGCAGAATAGCCCTTGTCTAATAGTTTTTTTGGGGGGGAGGGTGGAATTTGAAAGCTGTGTTTTTTGCTGCTTGATGCAGTCAACTGACAACATGTTGGGTGTTTTCTTGGCAGGTTGAGATCTGTCAGAAGTTGTCCCAGGACCTGCTGTGATTTCGGTGTTCTAGGTGAAAGCTGTCTCCTGCTAATGATGTCCCTCTCCATGCTGCTGCCTGTGATCCCTTGTCCAAGCTACAGCATCCACATCATCCTGCAACAGCTCTTTGGTCTGTTCTCAGAGCTAGCAGGGAATGATAAATTGGTGTCTTGCCAACTCACAGATAGAGGGTGTTATATTTTTTTCCTTTGTATGAGACATTTAATCAGAATGGATTCTGGAACTTGTATGTTTCACATAATTTGGTGCTTTTGTCTGCAAGGGCTGTCTGTGTTCACCTGGCAACTAATGTTACCTTGTCAACTAATGTTACCTTGTCAGTATCATGCAAAGTATAGAAGCCTTAAAGAGCTATTCTCATGTATGGGATGATGGCCTTGCGTGTAAGGAGAGGGGATTCAAGTCTTGGTTCTCCCCTGTCACTCTGAAAGCTTTACTAAAGTATCATCCGCATGTAAAGCAGGGAAGGTACATTTGGATGCTGCAGTGCAGTCTGTTTCTGTACTCTTTAGAGCCTATTTTTAATAAAAACCTTGTGTACTCTGAACTCAGCTGAGTGAGTTGTCTTCCATACCTTTTAACAGCCAATTCCTGGGTCCTCCTAATTGTTGGTTTTGGAGTTGGATTGCAGCAGTGCTTCTGTGTGGTTGTTGTGTGGAGCTGCCTGCTGCCTCAAGTGAGGAGAAGGGGTCTCAATCTCATGGTAGTATAGCTACTCTTCATGTATCCTGAAGCAAAAGGTGTTTAGCTGAGACTTGTAGTTGCTGATATTCCCCAGAAACAACAGAAGGGCACTGGGGGTTTTAGCTGGCCTGGTGAAAGATATAGGCAATCATGTTCCAGGTAAGTTGCAGCGGCTTTGCAAATTCTTTCATACATGAGTCCTTTAGAGAGGTGACAGCAGTCCAGAACGGAAGATAGCTGATGTCAGCTTCTGTAAGGATTTGGATGTTTCCCTCATGTGCAATGTGTTCAGCTAGCTGGAATGGACTGCTTCTGGCTAGAGATACTAGTGGCAGATGTTGATACAGATCCTGTAGCCTTCCCCTGGAAGCTGTTTGGCAATCTTCCCAGTCTGCAGAGCAGGAGAATTAAATATGAATTCTGCATCTACATATGTGCTGACAGGGAAGCACTCCACAAGTTGAAGCTAAAGGCTTCCCTAATACCAGAGAAAAGTAGTTGGAGTGCTAGGATGTATTGCTTCCTGCACCTCCAGACTTCCATATAACAGCTCTGCAGAATATATACCGTTGGGCTCAGTGGGAGCTAAAACCTGTATAAATGCACCTGTACTGTGCAGTGTCCTCTCATAGAGGGGTTGAATTAGTGGTGAGTCTTCTGCATGGAAGGAGAAGGCATTCTCCATCTGTTGTGCCCATTAGCCTGGCAATCAAGTGGTATCTGCATGGTGCACGTTCAAAAAGCCTTTGGCAGATGTCTCATGCAGGTCCTGGTCTGGTAGCATTTGTACACCCCGCTGGCAATGCAAATGAGGTAAATAGTCTCTTCAATTCAAGCTGATGTGAAGACCTGGGATCTATGTTACCTTGCAGCATCTCAAACAGCAGGTTCAGATTCAAACCCCAGGCCTAATGATGGAAGTAGCTGTTCCCCGTGAGCACAGCCAGTATGTGCATTAGGAATGGGGTCTAAAACCAATCCTACAGCCTCATTAGATTCCTGAGGAGCAAGGCCACCTGGCAGCATGTGTTGCTAGTCCTGGCCTAATCTTGATGGGTCATACATGCTAAATGCCAAGTGAGAAAAGCAGCTGGGTACTTATGTGCAGGGTTGCAGTGAGCTAGCAGCCACAACTCTGCTTGAAGTAGATGAAGGGCAAGAGTAAGGACTGGATGACAGGCTAAGGAAGGCTTTAAGGAAAGATTTCCTGCAGCATTTTAAGTATTGCAATGTGTTTTTTACTACCTGATAGCAACAGCTTAATTGATACTATAATGGCTTGGTAGTTATTTACAGCACCTATGATTTCTAGAGGGCATTTCTGCTACTAAAAACCATAAATAAGTTTCAGTGTTTATGGGAGGGGATTTGGTATCTGAGCCAATAAGTGGGCTTTGGCATGTATGTTTAAAAGGAAGCTGCAGTGATGGAAAATTAGCTATTAATCAGCATGTAAATCAGTCTTCCATGAAACTGGGCAGAGATTTTTTCTCAATTACTGTAAGCAGCATAATCTCTTGAAACAACATATTGATGAGGAATTAGAACTGCTCATATAATTAATAATTTAGTGAGCATATCTGACAGCAAGCATACTTTAGATTAGGGAGGAGAGACTGCTGGTTGTCCAGTGGGAGCTGTGAGGACACATGTACCTGAATTACGTTTTTTTGCAAGTTTTATCTCTCACCAGGAGACCAGGTCAGGATTCAAGCACTGGTGCTGCTGGTCGTATGCATGGGGTGGATGACAAAACTGTCTGAAGATAACTGATGTGCTATAAGCGGCTCTGGAGCACTCTGGATGCAGGGTAGGGAGATGGAGGAGCTGAATGCATGCACTGAGCTGAGCCTGGAGGTCTCTGACCGGCAGCTGTAGAGGGTGCTGTGTGCATGCGTTTCTCAAAGCTTAGCTAAGAGCCAGATTGGTTTTCTGCATCAACTGTCCATTTGTGTGTGTTTATAGTCAGGATGCTTTCCCTTTGTCACTGTAGCAGTTTGCTGTAATAACAGTGGGCCAGTGTTTGAGATTATTCTGTAAAAACACAAAGAATGACAGCAGAGAGAAACCCTGAAAGTGAGGTGTAAGCCTGAACTTGTCCCAGGTTGTGTTTAGAGGAGCAGAGGTGGAAGAGGTCTTCTGCACTGACAGGCTTCTGTTTCAAAGCTTTCTTCTGGGGTCTCTGATATACCTGTAAACAGCAGGGTGCCTTAGGAATGCCTTCATTTTACATCTGCCATGATCCTTCTGGAACTAGAGGGCATCCCCTCGTGCTCCTTCCAGAGCTGTGCTCCAAATTCCCGTGCACCTATGAGGAGAGCCTGAGGGTTGTCTAGGCTGGAGAAAAGAAGCCTAAGAGGTGAGCTCAACAGCTTCCTGAGGAGGGAAGCGGGGAGGGAGGTGCTGGTCTCTGCACTCTGGTAGTTGATAAAATGAGGCGATGGCACAAAGTGGGACTAGGAGAGGCTTGAACTGGACATCAGGAAAAATTTCTTTACCATGAGGGTGGTCAAACACTGGAACACTGGCTTCCTAGAGGCAGTGGGTGCCCCATGCCTGTCAGTGTTCAAGAGACATTTAGATAATGTCCTTAATAATATGTTCTAACTTTTGGTTAGCTCTTACATGGTCAGGCAGTTGTGATCGATATTTGTAGGTCCCTTCCAACTGAGCTATTCTAATTTAAACCTACCCAAGGCTGCTCAAAAATGGGAGTGTGGCTGCCTTTACCAAAAGTCTGCCTGGACATGGCTTCAGGAAAATGAGAATATGTGGGTCACATTCATGAGTACAATAACATCTTTTCCCTGTTACACATGATACCCTACCTTCTCCTGTAGGTGTTCTCAACCCCTCTGGTAGTGGAGAACTGGCTGAGCTTGGCTGTGGCCTGCTATGGGCTCTCAGCAGCTTGGTATGCTCTGAGCTCAGGTAATTGTGCTATGTGTAACCATAAGCTATTCATAAATTCGAGCTGCATTGGACTTTGTAGTACTTCAGCGTACAGCTGTGTAGTGCAGTAGTTTCCCAGATAACAGAGAAACCATCAAATGGACTTTATTGGCTGTACCAATGCAGGTAAGATCACCCCATTTGAAAATCACTTAATATAGGCCTTTGATAAAAGATGGGGGTGGTGTTACCACTGGACTTAAAGCAGTTTGCGCCTAGTGTTTCTTGCCTCACTTCTGCAGGCACTGGTCAGCCCCTGACTGTGGCTGCCGGGTTTTTTGAATGAAGTGATGAAGGCAAAGGGGCATGTTTTGGACCAAGGCTGACTTACAGCTTGTTCTGATTGTATCTCTGCACAGTGCTCCCGACTAGCGCTCAGACGGGCAAAGGAAAATCACAGCATGTCCAGAGCTCTTACTCTGCTGCTGTGAAGTGGTTGAACAGGGCAATAAGGACAAAGACAGATTTGTCAGCTCCATGAATTACAGCAGAAACAGACAATGTTGTATATACTTGGGTAACTTTCTAAAACTGAAATCTGGAGTCGCTCACTAGGCTGGTATGTTTAAGCAAATGTTTACTTTTCTCAAACAGCTCTGTTTCTTGGTGCCATGAGCATTTGAGAGGAAAATAGCACAGATTATTTCTCTGGCTGCTGCTTTTAATAGATGTGTTTTCATACACAGTGAGAGGTTTAACATTTATATTCCCTAAGACCCAGGGATCTTTGTGACTTGACTCCTTGTTGATTATTATACTCTTTTTAGACTCATCTGTTAAGTGGCTGCCTCAGCTTATGGGATAGCACAGTCCATTTCCTCATTGCTGCTTGTACTATTCGCTGCTTGTATTGTTGCCTCTGCCTTCACCTCTGCTCAGTGATAGATAAAATTATTAAATTATCATCTGTGTTGGCAGGCTAGACGCTATCATGGAGAGCAATGAAGCACAACTTGGTTTTGTGATTGCTCTAAGAAGATTCAGTTTTCAGGACGTTCAAACTGTCCCACAGGCAGTAAGGGGAAGATTTTTTTATTATTTTTTAAGCAGAGTGTTTCTTTCTCTTACAGCATCTTTTTAAATGTTCTGCAGCTGTAGACTTTCCTGTTCTTCTACCCTTTTTGCCTGTTGCTTTTAGAAAGCATCCATCCACTGGAGAGTGCATTTCACTGGTGCCTGTCACTTGCTCTGTTTGGTTTTGAATGCTCTGGCTGGGTCACCTTGAAGTCTTCCATCTATTGCTGAGAATGCATTTGGCTTCTGTAACCTTTTCTCAAACCAGATATTAAAGCTAGGGGTTGTCCTCATTTAACCACTTCACACAGACTCCCTTGGGTTCTTGTAACCTTCCTCAGCAAGGATGTCCAGGGCCAGAGAGACTTTGGCAGATGTGATCTCAGCATGACTACACAAAGAAGCAAGGCATGCTGTTCATCTGGTGGAACGTATCCCTCCAGCGGGGGGTAGGTAAGCAGATGCAGCCCCACATGGTGCTGCTTGCCCAGATGGATTCCCTGGAGCCCATTCCTGAGGGTTGCTCTCTGAAGGTGGGGCGGTATGTCAGCACCCAAGGGCTGGCCTAAAGTAGGACACACACTTTCCTCTCCACACATGCTCACATTTCCTGCTGTGGGTGGCCGCAACGTCTTCAAGAGCCTACTGCTTCTGGTTCAGAACTGCTCTTTAATAGAAAGGGTGAGGCTTTTGCTTTTGATCCTCCCACAGATACTGGAATGCTTGTGCATCGGTCCATGATAGAGCCAGGCCCTTAGGCAGCAGCTGACTTCTGAATACCGTTTGTTGGAAGAAATATATATACCTCTGCCCTTGTTTAGTAGCTGCAAGGATGTGCACTCTTTGTGCTGTGCTACTGGATTAATTGTAGACATTACATTAGCCCCAGCAATTTTCCCAAATCTAGCTGGGGAACTTAATGGCCCACAGATAAGGAAAGAAGGTTGCTATCTCCCGTTCCTCGTTGCAAACCATCTGCAGGCTCACAGGAGTGTTGCTGTAATTGTTACACAGGCTTAGTCTCCATTCATGTTTGCAAGAATTTTGTCTACCAAGAGAGAAAAATATTTTATTCCCCTGAGATAAAGTATTCATGAGGGAAGATCTGTCTTGAGGAAATCCATTTTCTAACAGTTGTGGATCAGGCCCTTGACACCAGCAGTTCAGAGCAGACTTTCCCTTTGAGTATTCACTGTTAGTGTTTTACAGCAGGATATCTGTAGGTGCAATTTTCTTGGAAATCTGCAGAGGAGGACTGGAAGTGTCTGGGAAGTTTTGTTAGTCAGCAATTTATGTTGCTGTGGAAACGCCTTAGAGCTTGGGAAAACTGCCTGGAGAAAATGGTGGCTGCCAAAGGTGCTAACAGCAGTTTGCATCTCTTGTTGGTTCCTAGCTTACCTACCTGTACAGTGGGCTCATGCTTCACGGCTGCTGATGTATCCTGAGGGTGACCCACGTTTTGTGCTGCTGGTCATGGTTTCCTGCTGCAAACCCTCTCTGTCACTCCTCTGAACTCTGACATTCCCCCTGCCAGGCTGTCCTCTGATCAGGGATGGTACGCCAGGGACCAAAGCAGTGTCCAAGTCCTTGAACATCAGACTGCTAGCTGTAAAGGCAAGTAGCAACACCGGTGGGGATGAGGGGGAGGCTGATGAGGTCTCATGTCTCAGAATAAGTTACAGTGACCTGGTGAATGTCTCTGTGCACACATACCTGTTTGTTTTTTCCTCTAGCAGAGCTGACCAGGTAGACCTCTTGTTATGTAGCCTTTTGACAAGTAGAAGGCTTGGTGAGGAGGGGTCAGCTCTGAGTCATCTTGTTAGTTTAAACAGATAGAAATCTGCCCCTTACTGTTCTTTTCCTGGCTCTTTTTTTTTTTTTTTATTCCTCTGGAGAAAAGTACTTGCAAGAATAAAGCAGAGCAGAGGGGAAGCACAGATGGATTTCCTCAGTGAAGGAAAGCAGGCAGAATCAGGGCTCTGACTGCCAGGCCTGCACAACAAATGCTGGGTGCAGGGTTCACCGTGCTACATGAACTGGACATGACGGGCACAAAGGATGTTGTAGCCTCTTGCCTGAGAGATGTGACGCTGCCTTTTCCTTCCAGTTAGGTGCCTCTCTTGCTCTGTTGCTGGAAGTCACATCAATGGGTTCTCCCTGCTGCCCCCAATGTCCCTTTTAAAAACAAAAAAACAAACCCCACAGATGGAAAGGTTGCAGCTTCCCAAGAGCTGCCTCCTGCCTGTCTGAATTGTGACAGGAAATCTGACAGAGGCACCTATCCAGGGAAGAGGCGAACGATTTTCCCTCACACTGAAGAGGAAAGCTCACCGATATCTGGCTGTTGTCAGATATTCCCACTGCCTGATGGAGTTATATCCATGACAGCATTGTTCCCTCTACTCTTGCTCGGTAGGGGGGAGATGTAAAGCTGTATGGGGGCGGTCTCTGAGCGTAGGAGAAGACAGGATCTCTCAGGCCTTCATGAATGCGACACCGGCTTCAGCTGTGGGCAACAGGCTTGTCAGTGAGCTGTCGTTTCCTGTAGGTTTACCTGATCCATAAACCTGTACAGGGTCCTTGAGAGATGGTGGGGTTAGCTCTGTGGAGAGAATTGTAGTGATGGAAGTGTTAGGAGGATCTCGCAGGGTGTCTTCATCTTTGGTTTCCTTGTACTGGGAGTAAAGGCGATTTGGGTTTATAATGCCATTTTTTTTGACTCATTAGGAGTATTATTTAAAAGTCCTTTTTAAAATGTCATTAATTTAATGATTAAGGATATTTCTTTCATGTGGTAATTTATGGCATTGCTTTCATGGATCAGAGGAGGAGCCTGGGCATTGAAAAGAAGAATGTTCTTTGAGGAGGTAAATTAAGTTCCTCCCAGAGTTCTAGAATTCAAATCTGGGTATAGCTGAAATAATGTGAAATTAAAAAAAAAATAAATAATAATAAAAAAAACTACAGGAGAGGAAAAAATAAACCACAGTGCACCCTGTTCCAGGTAAAACAACACAAAACCTCTTTCACTTTCTATTTACTAAATTGCAAAGTGCAGAAAGCCCTGTGCCTTGGGGACTTGATTTTGCCTGAGGAACATGCAGACTTGACTGATCAGTGCCTTCCCATGCCCATGACAGCTTCTGCTCTCATTTTAGAAAATAAGTGACCATTTCTGCCATGTAAATTGTATCAATTGAATAAAACTATTAAATAGGTGAGCTAGTATTGGAAGTGTCATTTAATACAGGTACCACTGTATGATCTCCCACAGTTTCACTCAGAAATGCCAGTAACAGACTTCTGTGAGCTGGGGTCGGTGCTTTGGTTTTTAGCTCTAATTCACATCATATTTCTTTCTGGCTTCATAATGTTTTGTGAAGTGTTTAGCTATCATCTGCAGAGACTGAATTTGTGCAGAGAAGTGTCCTTGAACCTCCTGTGGAAATATATTTCTTGAAGATAAGGCCTCTGGTTTCATCACCTAAGTGACACCTTACTGCAAATGAGTATCTGCTGCTTTGTAGATTAGCTGTAACTTTATTAATTTACAAGGGCTGACTAGCTGTGGTTTTTGTTTTTCAAACAAGGGGAAATGGATACATTTCACAAGGCAGTATGGCTCCAAGGCCAATGACAGGTCTAGAAATGTGGACTCATCTGTTCTAGGTCTTGTTCTACAAATGCTTGGTGAAGTGAAAAAGATGCAGCGAAGACAAGGAACTGCCAGCATGAATGAGGCCCGTTTGGTCGACAGGACCCAGCAGCATCAGGCTTTGTTTACAACATTGGAGCAGTAATTTCCACTTGGTTGGCAGATTGCACCAGATGTGTCTGACTCACCGCATGCATGAGAGGCACTCAGATTATCTTTGGCAGGCAAGCAGGCATGGATCAGACCAGGACTCTTCCCTCTGTGGACTCCTCCAGGAACTCCGCATGGCAGAGATTAAGCTGGGTCCTGTTCTCTGACCTCTTTGGCTTCCTGACAGCATGACGTATAAAACAAAGACAGTGTGACTGTGACACGGGCAACACCTGGACTGCAGAGATCCAGAGTGTGTTCAGATAAGTTTAATCCTGACACTACAATCAGAAATCAATTCATTTTTGTTAAGGTAGTCACAAATGTCAGCTAAAAGCTTGACTAATATTGGCAATGCTCAACCCACTTTTGAACTGGGCATTTTAAATTTCTGAACCTTACAGAGATATGAGACCGTTTGTCTTTGAAACTTCACTTATCTCAGTTAGACGCTAACATATCTGCTGCTTACTAGAGAGATTTATTTAAAACCAGGGTTTTTCTGGATGTGTAATCAAATGGCAGCTTAAAAACAGGACTAGTTGTAGTTACGTATATTTGTTTTCTTCTGTAGCTTTTATACCTCATTACAGAGCTTGGTTAGTTGGAACAGCTATGTCTGTGTGCAGTGTAATATTTCAAACATAGTATTTAAGTACACTTTTCAGTATAAAAGAAACCTCCATGTTCTATTTAAGCAGCATCTGTATCACTTCAGGATTTGTTTTCTGTTTGCTTTGCTTTTCTTCCAAACATCTGGGGAGAGATTTAGAGGAGTGAAATCCAGGGCCTGTGTGACAACTGCAGTGAAGAAACTGTACTGTAGACTATCCCTAAGTGGTCCTGTATCGTACAGGGTCCCAGGGGACAAGCAGTGCTGTGGCACACTGGAGCCTGATCCTGCAACTTGCACATTGCCCGTTTGTACTTTTGTACTTGCTGCCTCCCAAGCCAGCTCAACTGACTTGACATTCAAGTTATACCTAAATGTTTTTGTTTGTTTTGTGTTTTTTTAGCTGTGGGTGGATTCATTTAACCTCAGATACAGAAGGGTACCACTGTAAATCCCATATCCATTTTTTATCGTCTCTTTTGAGAAAATCATTGAAATAAAACCACACATACGAAAGCACTGATATTTGTCTTAGATTTATCAGTTTCAGAAAAGGAAGATGTTAGCTTTCTTTGTCTTAATCTAACAGACATCCACTTGTGAAAAGCAAAGGGACCTGTGTTCTGGGCTATGCCAAGTTGCAGCCTGGCAACTGTGTGTGCAGAGAAGGAGAAATGGGGGCCTGGAGTCCTAGGCTCTTATGTTGAGAACATCAGCTAAAGTTAACTTGCGTGTGATGGGGGTGATCTGGTGTTGATCTGGTTCATCCTTAAACACCAGCAACAAAATCCCACAGGCAATTTCTGTAGCACCAAGCCATAGCGCGAGTCAGGGGAGGAGGAGGGTAAAGCTGCTTCTGCCTGGAGAGATCCCCCAGCGTAGTGGGGCTGCCAGAGAAGCAGCGCTGGAGGAGGATGCAGAGGTGCAGGGGCCGAAGGAGGAGGTGGCTGTGTGTGGAGGCAGCTGGTGAAAGCAGGAGAGTGGAACTAGTTTGGGAGGAATCTGAAAAGCCAGGCACTGCTTTCGACTTAATGCGGGAGAGGGTCGTGTAGCTTGGGGAATTGATGGAGGATTTTAGGCATTGTGTTCCTTCTAGAGAGGGTGTCTTGCCATAGGGTTATTCTGGATTTAAAAGATTCTCAGTGATGCTTTTTGGAGTCAGGTTCCACCCTGGGCCTTCACAGACTAGGGAAAAATTCCAGCTTTGACTTGAATGCAAACCTATTCAGGGCTTTTCTTCTGCTTAGAAGTATGGCTTGCCTTGTTCATAGGGTTGTCTCTCATGGCTCAGACTCTCAAGTTGTTCCTTCACTTTCTCTTAGGAAAAGAAAGCCCATCCAAATACAAAGTACTGGATTCAGAAAAGTTGGCTGGTTTCCTTTCTTTTTCTTCGGGGAAGCAGAAGAACTAAAGAGAAAACCACTAAAAGCTTTTTATTAAAGTATTTATCTTTTCTGTTTTCTAAATAAGAGTCCTGGCCACTTCGAACCTCCTCCAGCTTTCATTAAAGATAATAGCTTTTTAATGACAACGAGTTTGTTTCCTTTATGCCCTGGGTGAGTCATAGCCCCGCTCTGTATGTGATGGGGTTGTGGAATGGGTCTGGGCAGAGGAGAGGGGATGGCTTCCACCCCTGGTCTCTGTGCCCACAGCCACACCTGAGTGAGGAGTGACACCTCTACTTCTCTTCCATCCTGACTTCCCTCCATGGTCTTATAATGCAGCATTGCGTACGAGAGAGGAGAAGGCGGAATGAGCAGATCACACCTCCCATGAGCTGCAGTCTGAGCTGTGGGACTGTGCTGAGATGCTGCCTTTATCAAGGGCAAATGCTCTTGAAGTTTAAACCCAAGAAGGTGTTTGCTGCTGTGATAGAGGCCCAGCCATAACTGCTCTGCTGTGATGGGGACTCTCTTGGCAGTACCTTGGGAGTCTGGGCCTTGGGGACAAAATCCGTGACCTGAAAAATGGAGACTGTGAACCTAGGTGATCATGTGGGGAAGACTGGGGAAGACTGCTGCCCTCTGCTAGTGCCCTCTGCACGCTCCGTCTGGATGTGGTTTTCCTCTCTGCAGGTGACGGTGAGCTTTACGAGGGTGGCAGAAGCATGTCTGAAGGGGTGTGCAGCTGTTCCTTGCCTCCTAAGCACACGGAAAAGTCCAGGCCTAACAAGAAAGGATTTTTTTCTGGTTGAGATGGTTCTGGGTCAGCAGCCCACTTCAGGTGTGCTGACCAAAATGCCCTTCAGTCCTAATGAGATCCCACCCCTTTGTCAGGATATAGGACTGCTGGTGGCTGGGCTTTGTTTGCAGGTGGAGTTTAGGACTGTTTGGTCTGATGTTCTTCTCTACTACAGCAAGAGCTAGTATCTCAGGTCTCATGGGTCTATAGTCTGCTTTCTTCAGATGGCAATCAGCAATATCTCTGAATTGTGCTTGGTAGCAACTCTTAACCCATGTCTGCGTGCTAAAAAATAGCAGATGCATACAGAAAGGGAGAAGGAGAATGCCATTCAAAGGTCTTTTCACTTCTATTCTGAGATCTCAAAGGACGCTGCAAAGGAGAGAATTGCGGCGCAGAGCTTGAATCTCCTCCAAGTAAAGTGGCATTAGGATCCCTGCAGATGTATTCTTTGCTTACTGGTCTTGATAAAAGAAAATTCCACCTGAATCTTTTCCCAAATAAGCCTTTTTTTAAGACTCAGTGCCTAGTCTTCCTCCCTTTCCTGACCCCCCAACACTTTTTTAATTGCAGCTTTCTGTACAGGGTGCCTGGGATAAGCAGGCAGACAGGCATTTTAAGAAAGCAGGAGCAAGTGTAAAAGTAAATCACCTAGCTCCTCTAGATTTTACAATTGTTATTTTGAGTTTCTGAAAGAAAGAAGAAAAAAAACCACCTTAATTCTTGCATTAGGATATTTTCACACATCAGATTTTCTTTTCTTTTTCTTTTCTTTTTTTTTTCCTAAGCCCTTAGCACGTCTGTGTCAGTTTGTTTTCATCTTGACCTTAACTGTGTGAATTCGTATTGTGAGTGGGTGCATGGGAAAGCAAGACCACATCTGCAGTGATTTCTTTTGTCATTAAGGTCCAGCTAACCTAAAGAAAGACTCAAGAGAGCCAGGACCTGTGAAGTGAGTAGGGAAGGAACTGGATGCTGGAAATACAACTAGTGGCAGGGAAACCACGGTGGTGGAGCTGCTGAGGCAGAGCCTGGGCTCGTGGCACCTCTCTCCCAAATCAAACCACTGCCCAGGCAGCCCCTTCAGCTCCTTCTTCAGCCTGCAAGAGAGGTGATTAAGGGAGAACTCAATGGCGATCTATAGAATCCTAAGTGGCCTTGAGAAAGTAAATGAGAATTGATTGTTCCCTGTCTCTGCCAATACAAGAACCAGGAATTCCAATTAAATCAACTGATGCCAGGTTGAGAATAACTTTGTGCCCCATGCAGCATGGCATTCTTCTGTGAGAGGCTGTGGGGGCTAAAAGCTTACATTGGTCTGAAGTGGGATGGCAGAGGATTTGTATAAAACATATTGGCTGAGGCATAGGCACCAGCTATTAGGAAATCCTGGAGGTGATTTACCAGAAGGTCTGAAAGCATTCTGGGGAAATACCATCGTACAACTTTTACTCCCTCCTGGGCATCGGGTATTGGCCACTATTGAACACAGATACGAGGGGAGATAGGTCTTTGTTTTGACCTAATGCAGCTTTTCTAGTGGATAAATGAGTGCTCAGCTTTTTATCAGCAGCAGTCTGAGATCAGATCCCAGTCTCTGCTCTGGTTAGAGCAGCTCTGAGAAGGACACTAACCAGCTTGTGCAAAGGATGTCTTTGACCCATGTAAGGGAAGACCTGTGTGTACTGAGCAATTTTAATGTCAGGGCTGGGAAAGCTGCATCCTCAGGGCCTCGGGTGTGATGAAGGGCTGAGATGCTTCAGAGATCTCCTACTGCCAGCACAAGGGGAAGGGAGTTAAACAACTGAATGAAACAAGAAATAAATTCTTCTCAGGCTCCACTGAATGGCTTCAGTGGAATACCCAGGTAGGGTAAATCATCAGAGATTGCCAGGTTTTTCTTGCATGTGTTCCCTGCTTTTCTTGTGTTGGAGGCTTTTTTTTTTTTTTTCCTATCTGCCACACAGAGGGAAGGATCTGGGATGGGAAAACACTCAGCAAACTACAGGATCAGCTAAGTGCCCTGAACACAAAACCACAGCAGTTGCTTTGGCCTTAGCATGTGGCCAGCTCGCCCCTATTCTGCCTGATCAGTGAGGCACAAGCATAATGGACAGTTTGAAAGGGAGAGTTAGTTAAGAATAGCATGGGGCAGTTTGGTCTCTTTGGTTTCATGTTGGCCCTCCTCTCCTCTGCTGCACTGTGTCTGCGTCAGGCCCGCAGGGCTTAGGAGCAAGTGCTACTGCCCTGCCAAAGCAGCAACCTGAGAGCGAGGAAATGTAGGGTTTGCACCTGAATATAACTACTACTGAAAATTAAACACCCTGTTTCAAAGGATGCTACAGCATCATTTCATGAAGGGCGGTATCCCCAGAAACAGGGTGATCAGATAGGAAGAAAGGGTTGAAAGATTTTAATGTGGCTACTAGCTGAGAGCTCAGCTTCCGAAGGGTGAAGGGGTGACAGGAGTTGGCACACAGATTTGGTTTGTTTAAATACCATCTGTGCTTAGAGCAGCAGAGGAGAATCTGATTATCACCTATCCCAAAAGGCCTCAACCTCTCGTTGGGTTTCTTGGTCTTGGTGTTTTGCTGCATCTGTTGGATTTAATAGCAGTAGGAAGCTTGATTATTTGTCCCAGCTTTTTTTTTTTTTGAAAACATTAAAGTTTCTGAGGGTTTCTCTGCTGGTATTTAAAAACTGAGAACAAAGCTGATATGTGCACCTGGAATTACTCAAGTTGGTACCTGCTCATCGCAGCAAAAGCGATGATTCCATAGGTGGAAATACTGACCTTTGCTTTGTTTTGGACAAGCATTTTTGTCATGTCTGTTGATTTGTGTCATACTCCGGAAGGCTCAAGTGAACTGGTGATACTTGCTGAAACAGAACAAAACAAGCAGAGCATCTCATGAGATAGCTTCTAAGAAGGGTTTGAATGAGTTGGCAGCTAGCTCTCTCGTGGCCTTCACATATCTGTAGAAATCAGCTCCAAGAAATCAGATCACTTGGTTGGCTACTTTCCTTTTATGCTTTTACAGACTTGGCTGTCACAATGGAGGCTAAAATCAGATGCTCTAAACCAGAACCTTTTTTTTTTTTTTTTGGCCTGAGTACTGATAGCTCTGCTGATGTCCTTATTGCTGCAATGCACAAGAATTCAGGTCCTGCACAAGGGATGTAATGTGCAAGGGGCTGTACAAACACAGAACAAAGAAAATACCTCTCCCCTAATGCATTTACAGTGTACATGTAAATCATCAGGTGACAGACAGATACGGAGATGGATACATATAGGGAATAGGGTAAATCCTGTTTGAAAATGTGGAAAATACTATCCAGGCTACATAATGATTTTTATTTTATTTTATTTTATTTTATTTTATTTTATTTTATTTTATTTTATTTATTTTGTCAGGAGGAGGGGTCTTATGGCAAAATAAAGTTTAAGAAGGGGCTGGTATTGGACAGAATTCCCCATACCACAGATGGGTGGCTCAGCCTGTGTCAGAGATGGTAATGGACAGTGATGAACTATCCCAGACACCATCCAGAACAGAAATGAGAATAAGCTTCCTTCCCTTTGTCACCTGGGAGGGACGTTGCATCTGCTGACATCCTCTGTCCATCAGCGTTAACGAAGGGAGCAGGAGGGCCTCTGGGAACTGGGTCAGCAGCAGCTCCATCACAGTGCAACTTAATTAAGCAAGGGAAAATGAGCAAGAGGGAAGGAGCCCCTCATGGCCGGCAGGGAAAGCAGCTCTGTTTGAACAAGCAGATAAAGCTGCTTTTCCACCTGCCCTGGTGAGCTGCTGCTTGATGTTCCCTGTAGGTTGGAAGACAATTTCCACTGCCAAGGACAGCCCTGCAAGCTGTTCTGCTGCTGAACTCTCCTTGTAACATGGGCTAGCCACAGTTCCTTTCGATAAAGCACGCTTGCTTGGCTCCAATATACCTCATAGGGCCAACAGTCCCACTTTTAGACTCGGCAATCCTTTTGCAACAGCCCATAGCTGGGCTGCTACGGTCCAGGGCTTGGGCAATGTTTTCCCTGGCTTCTTTAACATTATTATCTTTGGAGCATGTCAGGGGAAAAAAGACCCAAACCTTTAAAAAAAAAATCCCCTAGGATTATGTCAAACCACAAGGAAGAACTTTTGCTTTCAGACTAGGAACATGATTTAAGCAACAAAGTTTTCTCCCAAGAGCCCCCAAGGGGGGTGTATTGAATGTAAACCCCCAGGTTTATCTGGACCCAGATCTGATTTTTCTAATAGTACAGGAACAGTCAAAATTGCAGTCTTAATATGAGAACATTGTTTTCTAAAAGTAATTTTTATTCAGTCAGTTTTGTGTGTCTCAGAATAATATGGCTGTATTCCTCCTACCCCAACTTGGAGCACGGCAGCATCAGTGCTGGAACCAGAAACACCTGGGAAGTGTTCTCTATTACTGCCCCTCGGTTAATTGTGCAAAAGCTGTACAGTCCTCTGTTTGTGTTGACTAATTAGTTGAGTAATGCAGACTCCTTTTGAATGTTTTTCCTGTTCTAGATCAAGAATGAGACATACATTGATTAAATGACTTGCGGTCACATAGTGAGTGACTCATTGGCAGAGGCAGGAATTAACACCTGGTATCTTTAAATTTCTTCCTAGACCTTATGGCCTCTAATTTTTAGTGCTCTTCTCTTTCCTCTCATGGGCTTTTTGTCTCTTACCCACTGTAGGATTTGTTACGTGTATGATTTCCAAGGAGGCAATATCTGACCACTGCCAAGAAAATGAGACATCATTTCCTTGATACAGGTATCTAGGGATGTACAAAGAAGCTAAAGTTCCTTTTAATCCTTATCTTTTTGGAAGATTTTACCATGTTATGCCTGGTTTGGAGTGATGCCAGGTCTCCTCTACTCCCATGCCTCCAGCACTGCGCATAATGAAGGTGTTAGCCTGTCCAGCATATTCGTGTTTTTATTTTATTTTATTTTATTTTATTTTATTTTATTTTTTTTCTAGAAGCATCTTTGCTGCAGTCTCCCTGAAGTGGGAACACTCTGCCCATACCCCCATTAGTACAATAGCATAATCAGTCGCAAAAAATCAGTGGGTGGGTTTTATAAATCCCAGTACAGTGTTCGGCAAGGTATAACATCTGTTGTGATCGATATTTTAAAGCACGTCTGTTTGATAAGAAGTTACAGTAAAGCCTTTAGCATCCCACTGAATTGCTAAATAATTCACAGGAATGGCTCTAATCACTTTAAGCTTCTTGCATTTGAAAGTAAGCAGAAAATTCAGAGTAGCTCTGTAGAGAGGCACTATAGCCGGCTGGGTCGTCTTTCTTATAAGCTGCTGTACTGTACCGGGAGAGTAGTTTCAGGTTTTTAATGCCTCCTGAGGTATGCTGGAGTCAAATCTGGGGAAAAAAAAAAAAGGTCTCTTTTGGTTGGTTTTCCTGACACTCCTCACGATAATTCGGCTGGCGAGCGGTAGCAGTCAGTGCAGAAACGACCCCCTTCAAAACCCTGCAGCACCTTCGGGGAGCTGCCACGAAGGCCGGGAAGCACCCGGACCCCGGCAGGAGCACCAAGAGCCGCCCGAGGGCTCTCGAAGCCGGCTCTGAACCCACGGCCCCGGGCCGGGAGCCGCCCCCGGGCTCCGCCGCGCCCCGGCCCCGGGGCACCCCGCGGGAGGCCGGGCGGGCCCTGCCCGGTGCCTTCCCCTCACAGCGGCGGGGCCGGGGCGCGGGGGAGGCGGGCCGGCTCCTTCTCCCCGCAGCAGCCCAGGAGTAACGAAAGGAGCCGGGGCCGGGCAGAGCCTCCCCTTGGGCGTCCCTTGGGCCCCCCAGGCCGTGCCGGGCCGCCATGCCGGGCCGTGCCGCCGCCCTGGTGCTGGCGCTGCTGGCCCTGCCCCGCCGCGCCGCCGCCGGCTGTGCCGCCCTCGGGCTGTGCTGCCCCGGCCGCGACCCGTCGTGCCTGGGCACCGGCTGGCGGCCCGACGGCTCCTACGGGCCCTGCTACTGCGACCAGGTGTGCGAGCACACCCTCGACTGCTGCCACGACTATGCCCAGGCCTGCCCAGGTGAGTGTGGCTCCCGGTGCCCCGCTGCCCGTCCTCCTCGGAGGTGTCCCGCACCGGGCAGGGCTGAGGTACGGGTGTGGGGATGGCGAGAGGGGACGTGGGGTGGCCGAACTGGGGAGCTTTGCTCCACACCAAGGCTTGGAGGTGCCCAGGTGCCATGGGCAGGGGGCGTCAGGGTGTGTGTGGGGATGGTGGAAGGTACGGCCGTGCCTGCCTCGGCGAGCTGGAGTGGGAGCAGAGCCCCAAAATAACCCTGAAGGGGGGAGTTCGCTCTGCTGTTCTGAGTGCTGAATGGGAGGTTAAGCGACTTGATGGGTTTGCACATGTGAAATGGGACGTTTCCTGACTCAGAAACCCCTGTCCCTGTGGGGGCTGATAACGATGGGTGGGATCAAACCCACTGCTCATGCTGATCTGTGCAGCCTTGCAGTGCCCGTGCTGCTGAGCCTCGGGGGTGGCGGGCAGCATGCCCTCCGTAAACGTCTGCTGGTAAAGTACAGGTGTGTATTAAGGAGATCAGTTATTTTAGTGAGTGGTTGCAATCCCATATCCCTTTCCCACAAATAGCATCCTCGAGGAGACTTATCCCCTCACGTAATGGCTTTTTTTATTTTCCAACCTGCATAGCTGTGCCTTTGCGCAGTTTTGCTTCAGGCTGACGTTCCTGTGATTCAATTGCCTTTTTCCTTTCAAGAGAGAGCAGGAAGGCAGGTAGGAAATAAGTTCATCCTGAAGTTGGAAGGAAATAAGATCATCCCGATGCACTTTAGACAAATTGTGAACAAGGAGACCACCACCAGCCCCTGGGCACAGCAGGCAGCGGTGAGCAGGACAGCGATGGGACCCCCCCCTGCAGCATGCTGGCCTGGCCCCAGGCTGTCACAGCAGTGCCCCAGCCCTGCTGGCTGTTCTCCTCTGCTCCAACTGCTTTTGGCAGTCCTCCGGGATAGCCGG
Organism: Cygnus olor; assembly: GCF_009769625.2. NCBI lineage: Eukaryota > Metazoa > Chordata > Aves > Anseriformes > Anatidae > Cygnus > Cygnus olor. The sequence continues at coordinate 7,245,907 of NC_049184.1, forward strand.
CATTGGTAGGAACCCCTCACGCACCCCGTTTGTGTTACAGCAGGGCGATAAGAGAAATGTGTTTGCAGGTGCTTACACCTCATGAGGAAATGGCAAAGGGCGATCACGGCTCCAGTCCCGTGGTGTCCCTGGTGTCGCACGGTGCTCGGCGGTGCCGTCCTGTGGCTCTCCGGCAGTACAGCAGCATCCTGCTGGCTTGCATGGGTCCTGGGGACTGGCTCTGCGTGGCGCGATACCGCTGCCCTGCTTCTTGTGGTCCCTCTGTGCTGCATGGAAGGGACCCAGCTCTGCTTTGATTTGTGCTGTCTTTGTAGCCTGGCCTTTCTTCTGCAGTTTTCTTTTTGTCCAATCGCTACAGAGCTACTTTATCAAAGTAAGTTTAAAGCAAAATATGAAGGCAAAGACGTTAATATCTGAGGCCAAATGAAACTGAAAAGAGCAGAAGATTCAAAATATGATGCACAAAAGGATTGTAACATTGTGCAGCATACAAGCTGATGCACAGGCTTTTCTTGTGGTACATCGCTGCATCTATGAAATGTCTCGATCTGTTAAATAATAGAAATCTGTTAGATTGATAAATCTTTGAATAGGTTTAAAAGCTGTTTGTGGTGCCTTTGGACAAAAAAGAAAAGCATATGAAAAATCTTCCTAAAGTTTCTGAAGACATTAGGGAAGAAGGGATGTAATCAAAACAGTGACGTCCCAGCTTCTCTGCACCCGTGTGCTCCTGTTACTGTTTCAGCCAGGCAAGGAAGATTGAATTGTGAGGCACAGTTAATTACAAAAGGCATGTGAGGCTCTGTTCCCACTGATACCTGCCAGGAGTTCCTGAGCAGAAGGGCTGGCCAGGCACAATTACAGTGGAGGCCAGCCAGTGTCCTGCCGGGAGAAAGAGAGATGCCAGAGCAGCCAAGGCTGGAATTCTGGTGTCCTTTTGCCTTCTGCTAAGTCAAGTCAGATGGTGTGGTTCACAGAGTGGACGCAGAAGCAGTGAAATGTTTTGGCAGTTCTCTGGCAGGTAGTCTTCCTATGCTGTGATGATAAATGTATGGTTTAGCGTCCGCAGAATTGTTTCTCAGGAGCATTGCAGGGACAGTGAAGCTAGGCGGTGCCCCCTGATGTCCCCCTGCTCTCCCTTGGCCAGTGGAAGGCTTGCTGCATTCACTTGGTCCTCATAAGAGTTTTGTGCTCAGTCCAAATTTTGTTTGCTGGTTGGAAGCACCACCCAAGAAGATGAAAGGCTCAGGGAGGACAGGAATCACACTTCTTCTGCCTAAATATTTGCAAAAGCAGTAGTTACTGGAGTCAGTGGAAAATGTGAATACACACATGCTAAACCCACCTCTGATACTCTGTGTGGCTGTGTCAGACCTACCGCATCAGCAACACTGACCTGGGCATAACGATACAAATTTCCTTTTTTTTTTTTTTTTTTTTTCTTTTTCCTGCCAGGGTGTTTACTTAAAATCTAAATGCTTCTGTGGATAATACCAAGAAAAAGTACCGTTCTTTGTCCAGTCTTTTTGGCTATAAAGGAATAGGCAGAATGTGATAAGAAGTGAGCTGAGTAAATAATCCTGCTGGTGGCATATCTGAGCATGGCATGAGTTCCTCAAGTTGTATTTCTTATATAGATCCAAAGGATGTAGAAGTTTTTGACTGGGCTTACCTGCAAGTGTTTTTTTCCTGCATGTGTTGTTCTCGATGTTTAGGTTGTGTTGGTTAAGTACAATTGGTCAAGTATATCATGGGCTATTGTACCAGGTTGCCTTTGAGAGAGGACAGCAGATGAATGCTGTTGTGCTCTCGAGCACTTCCTGTGTTATTTTGGACAGTTGTCTCCAGGCATACAATCCTATGAAGCTCAACTATAGGCACACTCATGGGGAAGAGATCACAAAAGGAGATATGTGACACAGGAAATGATACCAGTGTGTTTTAGAGTGAATGGATGGGATATTGAATGGTAAGGGAAGATGCTTCTGCAGCTGCTTGTAAGCTGAAGCTTTGGAGATTGGCACCAAGGATACTGCGTGAGAGCAGGTAGGGATGCTCAGGGACATGAAGATTTTTTGATGCATTACTTACTACATGTTCCCAAAATTTAAAGTCATGGATAAATGTCTTGAAATTGGTACCAACATGTACAAGGTAGAAGCTATTGTATTGTATTTCACTTCTTGAACTCTGCCACCAACTCCAGCCAGCCATGCAGTGGTACAGACTCAGTGGCTGGTTGTCATTTGCTGTGTGACACCTGACAAGAGAAATCAGTAAGATTTTTAGGCCTTACGTGTGTGAAGGGTTAACAATACCTTTCATTTCCTCATTGTCTTTCTCCTCCTCTTCTTTTACTACTCAGCTTGACCTAGTCTAATTAAAAAAAATCCAGTTCATTCGGTGCAGGTGCCAGTTTGCATTGGAGCCTTGCAGCAGCGTAGCTAAAGGGAGGTGAGTGGCCCCATGTAGCTTGGACTGGCTTGGCTGGCTGGAACTTCTGGCCAGGTGACTCCTGGGAACTGCCCAGCACAACTTTGGGACAGTTGTGAAAAAAGGAAGGTTGTACAGAGCTGTGCCAAAAACCATCTTTTCTGGAGAAGGCGCATTGCTTGCCTCATTTCTGTAACGTTTCACACTCCTGTTTCTTACTCTTCTTCCAGTTATCCCCTGTGTTGTATCTCAGTGGAGCGTCTGGAGTGGCTGCGCAGAGCCTTGCAAGACAACATACCGTGTTCGGAGGAGGCATGTCATCCAAGAGCCCAGGAATGGAGGAGAGGTATGCCCTCCTCTGGAGGAGAGGGCTGGCTGTGTGGAGTACTGGACTCAGCAAGGAACAGAGTGCAAACAGTCCCTGAGTAAGTCCACTGAAAATGTAAGTGTCTTGGTAATAGGGGGACGACTCTTGTTTAGGCCAGCAGGCTTGGTCTTTATTGTATTTGAAAAGTGTTGTTTTCAGACACCAGCAGATTTGCTCTGGGCCTGTCTGGTGTAACTGAGAACTGAGCTCTTCACGCAGGGGTTTAGAGATATCCTTCCTGGGACAATATTTAAAAATAGCGCCTGCCGTTTGCTGTGGTCTGGTGTGTTTCAAAAGTGAAATATTACAGACCTGTTGTGTTCTCACTTATACAATTGTAAATCTCTGGCACTTTTGATAGAGTTGGTAGATTAATGCTAGTTTAAAACTTCTGGAAGTGAGTGTTGAGCACTTTTTTTTTCTTTTAATGAGTCATCTGTAAAAAGTCATGAAGGAGCAATACCCATCAAAGGCAAGGTATGACTTCTCTGCACTGGAGCAGAGTGCATGCAGAGGAAACCTCCTGCTGGTTTGTGGAGAAATGCCTGATTTGAGTTTGTTCTGGTTAACTTTTTATGACATACCTTTGCTGATTTTTAGAAGAACTGCTCATGATTTTTTTACTGTTATTTTTGGGTCAAAATCTGTCCAGTCTGAATTCTAGCTACAACTGGCTTTTCCAAACCTCTTGAGAGTCAGCATTATGTGAATATTGCCTCCCGCTCTGTCTTTTGGGAGTGCCTTACTCTACTTCAGAGATGCAAAGGCTTGCTCTACTCAGGCAAAAATATAGTAGGTATACAGATTCTCTTCTCAGTGAAATGGTTGGTGGTCACTGATAATACGAAAATACAAGGTTATATTCATTTTTCTGTCCTGCCAAAGATAAAACCATATGAAATTAAAGGTCCAGCTTCACTGTTTTGCAGACATTGACAGCCTCAGTGCGGTGTTATCACTTACTCAGTGTACTTTTTCTCTTTGATATATGCAGTCCCCGCGTTAATAACAACAGGAGGTTTTGGAAAAGCAAGGAAAAAAAGAGCTGCAGACGACGGCAATGAAAGAGTGGGGTAAGTCGGAGGCTCTGCACAGGGACACAGTCACACTCCACTTTGAACATCTTTCTGGTAGCAGTTCAGGGCCCAGCATCCTGCTGATAAGGATCATCAGGACAAGAGCACTTCATTAGAGCAGGGTGCTGCTCTCCCCTGAGCAACAGCAATATCTGCAGTGAACCTGAAAGTTGTTGGACTGCCTTGATGTAAGGCCAGTGCAAGGCTGAAATTCAGATTTTAAACAGCAGTGATGTCATGAGCTGAGATCGGGTGATCAGTAAGCCAAAGACCAGTCACTTCGGCTCTTCTCAATGTCCAGTTGGAGTGCTCAGTGCTTGTCTTCATGGCAGGATGTCTGGCAAGGAATCATTGAAAGTTTTGTGGCTGTCGTTAATTAGACTGCTTCTTGAAAAGATTCCTAACCAGGGACCATATTTAATATTTATACACGCATCTTTACTATAAGCATACATTGTATATATACTCTGCAAGAGCTAATGCTGTCAGACTATGGGCACTGGAGTGTGATGCACCTGCTCAGCAATCCTGACAGATGACACTTGTGCTACTTCTTTAACCAGCGTTAAGTCCAGCAGGTCTCTCCTTAAGATACTCACTGACTGGAAAACTTGTTAACATCAGCCTTACAGGAGCCTTGGTCCTTACTAGTAACCATGAGAGAGAAGAGTGTTCCTAATCCAGGGTTTCTTTTCTATCTATATGTCATTGAGGTTCAGTCTTTAACTGTATAGTGGAGACAAGTGTCATGGAATAGAAATATGTTATAGCTATTGTTGGCTGCTGAGGGTTAATGCTGAGCCCCCAGTAGCATTGGTGAGAGCTGCTAACCTGAGGGATGATGCCTCGGTGTTAGAAGTGGAAGCAGGTGCTGTTTGCACTGTTCTATGTAAATGGAATAAATTCTAAGGGGACAGAATCTGCTATCTTGTTGCATGGGAAACCCTTCCTCCTCCCATTTCAGCCCCTTTTGGCTGTAATGCTGCCCGTTCTCTTCTGTAGTACTGTTGCACAGCACAGGTACAGACGGGATTGTGCAGAAAACCATCTGTTGCATTTTACCCACTGAGACACAGCTGCCTCTGTGCATGCTGAACTGCCTCCAGGCTGGTGCCCCAAACACAGAGGGCTGGCATCGACCTTCCCAGTCCTCATCTTTCCCAGTTGGGGGTCATTAGTTGCAGCAAAATAGTGCTGGTATGAAAGGTTATCTTTCATCCTATTAGCCCTTGCACACAGCTTTGCAGGGTGGTTATTCTCCACGGAATTTTATTGTAGTCCCTGATGGTTTACTTGGTTCTTGTGGAGAGCTGCCATTCCTGTGAATGGTGTGTAGTTTCCCAGAACTGCTCTTGCAGTGTGAAGTAACCAAACACTTGTTGGTTTATTTCCCCACATGCTGTTGCACATGTAAGCATTTCCACAGTGTGTGGGTGTGTCCACTCCCCTCACTTAAGTATCTGAAGGAAAAAGCATCTGTTCACCCCGAGCCTCCCTTGCACTCGTAGTTAGTTGAGTCTTCTCCCTGTAAAATTCTGAAATGTCAGCACAGGTCTACTGCATGCGTTTGTTCCTGCTCTCTTTCAGATAAGGCAGGGAAGCAAGCTGCTCACACAGTTCACTTGAAGGTGTTTGGAAATCCCCGTGATAACTGATATACAACCAGTCTAGACTGGAACCCAATTCTTTGCTGTGTTTGTAGACAGTTACCAAATTTCCTTGGTTTTCCCCTTCAAACAAGGCCAGTTCTTTTCAGCTTTACTGCCAGGTTTGGTTAGAAGCAGGAGCACAGAGCAGTCTGAGCAGAGCAGAAGTGCCATGTCAGTCTGGTAGTCTTTGTAATGAGACATGACAACCTCACCATCTCTTAGGAGGGAGATCATCGCAAGGAAATCCTTTACGGACCAAATCTTAGCTCCCATCACAAATCACTCTACAAAATTCATTGTAAGTAATTGAGAGCAGATGATGGAGAAGTGTGGCTGAGCAAAATGATACCAGGCATGGAATCAGAAGATCTGGCCCTGTTGGTTTTTGGCTTTAGTCAAATGCTTGAGCTGTTTGCATCTCCATTTATAAAAGAGGTGTTGGTAATACCTGCTATTATTTGATATGTGAGTTGAAAGCATCACAGAGTAGCTTTACTCCCCGTTTAAGCTTGTCAGAATACAGGTACTTCACATGTTCTGTTTTTCATAGCCTTGGGTGCTGGATTTTGTTTGTTTGTTTCTAATTAGTAATCTGAAGTCACTGAATTTCATCTTGCTCTTACAGTCCCGTGGAAGGCACTAGCCTAGTTGGTTATTTTGCTTGCAGATACTGTGTTGAATTCCAGCTTGTGGCCATCACACCAGCCTGCTTGCACAGTCACCACTCGTACACTCACTGGATGCAGTATCTCAGGGAGGGCCACACCGTCTGCGTGGAGTGTCAGCACCCAGCTTTAGACTCCAAGAGTCTACATTGCTACGGGGATGGCAGCGGAAGCAACAAGTAAGAGTTTTGGGTTCTTTTTTCATGTTGGATTTTGTGTTTTTCTCCCTTGATCTGCTTGTTCCAGTTTCATAACGTGCTGCACTCAGCTTGCTGAAGCGCTGTACATGTATTAAGTGGTGATCCTCATTGCATACTGTGAGTTACACTGGAAATGATCTAATCACTTTCTTGCAGAGATGAAATATCCTGGTGAAGGTAGTGTATTAAACCAGTGGCAGAGAGAGGTCTACAGTGTGGAAGTCCCTGCACTTAGTCTGCTAAATCTCGCTGACTTTTAAGTGGAACAGTTGTGTGGGTTTTTTTGCTGATGTTTTAAAGACACTTCAACCATATCTCCAAAGTTAACGATTCTGTCAGATGTCAAATAAAACAAATTGTTAAGCACTGAGAATTTTTTTTCCCTACAAGTGACCATTTATGAATATTCCTGGCAAGTGGTAGCTGGCTTAGGGACTTGGGGTGAGTGTTGGCACCTGAGGTTGGATGGAAATACTGTTAACTCCTTGCACTTTCAGCATCCTTCCCCTGGAAAGCTGAAAATGCTTTGGGGCGATTGATGGAGACCACCCAAGTTGTACAGGTTGGTAGACTCTAGCAAAGATGGAAGATGAAGGGAATGGCTTGAAGCTGTGAAACCCACCTGTGGCAGAGCCAGCAACAGAGGAGTCCTGGCTCCCAAGCCTCTGCTGTAGTCATCGGAGGCACAGCTTCTGCCTTGCTCTTATCCTGATACTCTTGGAATTTAACCCTGTGGTTGGTTTATTAAAGGCATCCTATGAAACTGCAAAACAGCCTTGACTGAGAAAGTCATTGTCTGTCAGTGGTGGGGAGGGATATTTTAAAAACATGTATAAAGGTTGAAATAAGTATGCTCATTTGACTTAGGAACTCTAAACTAGGTTTATTAGGCTTTAAGCACACAAAGTATTGCACTAGCAGGACTGCCAATAGTGGTCCTTTTATCAGGGTTTGTCTCAGGCTTTTAGTAAGAGGAAATCATGTAAGGTTCTTTTCCTTCCTTGCCTCAGCTTGTTATGTACAAAGGTTCCAAAAGGCTTTTATATAAAGAGGAAAAAATCTAACTGGCGTGGCCAAGAAAAACTCTTTCTTGCATTCAATATGTAAATAATTTTAAAAGCTTACAATAATGTTATTTTACAAAAACATTGGAGCCTGACAGGAACGTCAGATTAAGTGAAATAAAAAGTATATTCAGAAACTTGTTTCCTCACAGGGCTGCAAAAAGAGGAGGAGGGCATTTTCATTTGCCTAGCTATTGGGTGAACAACACTGTATGTGGAATAGTTGTGCAAATTCAATATGATTGTGTCCCTCAGGAATGATGATCTGATCCATCTCCAGCCTTCAGCCTGCCAACATGGGTAGTGATAATGGAATTGGAGTGGATGGTGACTGGTTCACAGACTTCAGTGAACTAGGACTCGACCCATGTCTTAGCAGCTGGTTTGGATCCACTGGAACTGAGCAAAGCCTAGGAATTGTTTCCAGAGACTTGCTGTAGGTCTGGAAGATAAATTCATTACAGGCATGTGAGAACCAGCAGGGAAAACAACTTTTAACACAGTAAACTTTCACCCCTCCAGTGTTACTGCCTATAATATCAAATGAAGTCATGCCTGTGGCATTTTTCTGGGCAGGTATGAGCTCTCTGTGTGTGCCAAGCTGAAGTACTGTGTGTGTTCACTTGAGTTCATTACCAGGGTAGCAATGTAGGCTTGCAGTGCTGGCGTGGGCTGGCCTGAGCAGTGGGCAAAGCTCATGTCTGCAGGATGATGGAGACGCACTTCACGCCTCCTTGGACTGGCAGTGCTGGGCAGCTTTGGCAGAGATGAGCCGGCAAATGGCTGGCGGAACATGAGTGATGTCTGGTCTGCAGCTTCCTCCTCTTGTGTGTGTGTGTGAAGCCTCCCTTACGTTTCACATGGATTTGTAGATGACCCCCCACACGTCCACTAGAGAACCTTCATGGCGTGGTCTGGTGCTCAACACTGTGACCTTACAGTGGTGGATCAAGTTGATTCTTGTCTAGGGCTGGATACCTTGCTTGATTTACGTGATATCAACATCCTAAATATTTAATACAGGTATTCTTTATATGAACAGAGCTATTACCTAACTATAACTAATTAGAGTTTCCAGAAATAATATACTTTTTTTAAACCAGGTCACGTGGAGGAAAAGACTCTTGGTGGGGACAACCGTTGAGTAGGGTGAGGGAAATGTCTGTGAAAAGGCTTCTGCCTTCTGTCAGAGTCAGTGGACGTATCTGAGCGTGCAGTGTTGGAATGGAGCAGTGCTGTGAGAGGAATGTGTGGCAAGCTGTTCAGGCTGGGATTTGCTGGCCAGATGTGGAGAGCATAAATGTGATGCTTAGAAAGAACAGTGGAAGAAGATGGGAAGGCAACTGCTGCCCTGAGAAAAGGGATGGTGGGAGGCCAAAGCTGTTGCCAGAGCCTAGGATGCAGCATGTGTGAGTACACCTCTAGATCCGCTCATGAGTCTAGCTGTATACTCAGTTCACTCTCATTTCGAATTTTCACCTGTGTAACTCTGCCAGCCACCCTGCTGGGGAGCTGTTGGTGGTTTGCTGGTGACCTCAGAGCAGTGGTTACACCAGCTGCCCTGTGCCATCACACTGCCCTGGGTCTGCTGGGCTCCTGGCTGAGGCTGTGCAGGGAAGCATGCACAGCTGCTGCTCCGTCACACCCACGCCGTGCCTGCGCTTTGCTTCTCTCGCGCTGTCAGTTCGGCAGCTTGTGCCAGCATTTAGCTCCCTGAGATATTGTTCCAAGAGTGACTCTCAGGAAGGAAAACATCTGACAGAGTTTAAAATAAACTCAGCAATGCTGGTATATTTTGATGAGTATTTCCTAATTATCGTCTAATGTCTAAGTGGAGTCTGGCTTATAAATGCATCAAGTTGAAGAGAGATGCTTGTTATCTATGCCTTCCACCTGTCTCCCACTCTGTAGAAGATGCTAGTTCATTTTAACCCCCATTGTGAAATGTGTGCAAGCTCAGGAGGTTTCCCAAAATATTTGATTTATTTCCAGATCTCTGTGGCCATCAGGGGTAATTCAATTGCTTGGATCGGCTTCCTCCTTCTAGAAGGTTAAGAGATAAACAATGCAGAGCATTGAGCCAGGAAATCGATCTGTTAATTTTGGATCATCTTCTGAAAGATCTACAAATAAAGCACGATGCAGCAAACTTGACATCTGTGAAACTGTTACTCAGCCTGTGTCTAGGAGGATCAGCTGCTCTTCATCATCTGGAGCAAGCTGTAGCGGTTGTAGCACATAAATGTCCAGACTGCAGTAGTTTATGCCCATGCTCATGGCAGGGGGGGGAAAGAAAGAGAATGGATGGACTTGATTTATAGCAAAGTCAGTATTTGCCTTCCCCACCAGCAACGCTGGAATTGGCAAGTTTAGCTTATGTGTTTAAGGAGTAAAGCCTTTTAAAGGTAAAGCTGCAGCCCAAGTTTTGAAGGGGATGGGATTGCTCTGTGCAGCCTGCTTTATCTGGGATCTTAATCCTCCCTGTGTAGATTCTGGTATTTTGAAATGATCTGAAGCCAGAAGAAAAATACAGTGAGTCTTCTTCCAACCATGTGTGATGCATAAAACCCTGCTCTGGAGCATGACATCTCATTAAGCCAAGAGCAGAATTATCTTCATGGAGCTACAGCACTAATTCCAGTTTCCACGGAACTATAAAACAAGCAGAAGTTAGGGATCTGTTGGACTGTTCTGCTGACAGCCCTCTGCATAGGGCAAGAGTGTATCTGGAGATCGTGGTATCTGTGCTTCTCCGAAGGACAGGTCTGAGACACACTGATGTGAGGAATTCCCTTAAACCAGTAAATGATGATTTCTGGGAAGGAACACACTGCGTGTCTTGTTCCTTGTACTCCAGCTGCTTGTGGGGATGGGTTTTACAAGTCTCCTGTTCAAGCCCAGGTCTATGTGCTCATGAAGGAGTATCTGTATCAAAGCCTGTGCTGCTACTGCCTGCAGTGATCCTTTGCTATAGCAGATTTTTAGTTTCTGTGGCTCTTTGGCCAGCATTTCTTCTGCAGCCACTGATTGTGAAAAACAGCCCATAGATCTGCTTGGTTGTTTTAATAGGATATTTGTCTGTTCAGTTCTGGTCAATGTATTGATGGACTGCCTAGGGAACAGTGTTGTGGGTTTTTTTGTTCGTTTGTTTTTCATCTTCTTAAGAGACCTGTCAGTAGCCTTGTTCCAACGAAGGAAGGTCTGGTACCTCCAGCCAGCTGCAATCAAGAAGCCATGTTGGCGTGCAGCTCTTAGCAAGGTAGAAGGACTTTAGCAGATGGTCCACTGACGTGGTTATACAGAGATGCTCACGTCCCTGCACCTACTCACATGGATATGTGCTGTGGGTTATGTGTGCTGGGTACTCACTCAGCATCTCAGTGGCCTTCGATGGCAACAGAGCTCTGCCTGCTGAGGGGAGCACAGAAAGGAAAACACAAAGAGATTTTGCTCACTGTGCAGCCTGTCAAGTGTTTCAGTACAGGAGTTACAGGAATGTGGGAGCATTTTGTGAATTGTATGCAACGATGGACACCTTGAAAGGAATGTTTCTGTGAATCATTTTGGACTTAGCATCTGCAATATGTGCTGCTCTGGCTTCTTTCGGTCCAGTGTTCCTGTGAGGACTGCTTCACACTGTTGTAATCCTGGGGGGATCACTGCCTGCTGCCGCTTTACAGCAGCAGAAAGGGAGAATTGGGTCTATGGAGTGAAAACTGATGTTAGCAAACTGAATGGCACTGACTCAGTGATTTAAGTCCTGCTTGTACAAGTGGCTTCCTGCAGCAGGAGTGCAGCGTGGTGACTTTCTCCCTCTTATGCTTGTGTTTCAGGAATCAGCTGTTGCACTGGCAAGCAGTAGGGAACCCTCGATGCAGGGGAACCTGGAAGAGAATTCGCCAGCTGGACACTTGCTCCTGCCCTTCTGTTCACAGCTTCTTGTTCATCTAACCTCTGACAGTCTCAGCAAGCAAGTGGTGTGACAGTCGTCTGGCACAAGCACGGAGCAGCAAGAGTAATCACAGCCAAAACAATGACTTCTCCATGTCAGAGGCTATGCTGCTTACGTTCAAGAGGTTGCTGTCTGCACTGGGTCATCTCTGTCCATGTGTACTCCTCAATTTCCGGAGAAATCAGGCTGGCAGTGAAGTGCCAGCCTCCTTCTGTATATCCATTCCTGTAGCCTCTTCTGCCTGAGAGAGGCCTTTCTGACCCTGCTGTCTTCTTTCAAATTAACCCTCCCATCCTCACATAAGAAAGCAGACAAAAAAGCCCACATAAACCCAAGTTTAATGATTATTTTCTAAAATCCTACTGAAAAAATCAACAGCAGAATAATTTAACTCAAGTGCCTTCTTTTCATGGCAGTAGTATTTCTTCATGGATGCTTGTGCTTATATATCTTTCCCTTTTGTTCGCCTCCCTCCTCCTGCCCCCGGTCTCATCATTTCATATTGATCCTCATTCTATATTGATCCTCACTCTTACAGAGGGTTGATCTTGTGCTGCTGAGATAATGGAAAAACTTAGAAATGAGCCTGTTCAAATCTGTGAGAATAGAAGGTACCAGGGATAAATGGGTCCTTGACTTCAGGTTTCAAGGAGCATCTTGGAGTTGCCTCAAAATGCAGTGCTGTCCTGGAACTCTAAATAGCAAATCATCCCAGCTGTACCTGGAGGGGCTGGCTGTAGCCTTGTATTTTTAACTGGAAAATATTTTCTTTATATTCTGATGATTTATGTTCACGCATCTCTATAAATGGAAATAAAAGAGACTGGAGACAGACGGTCTCCCAGTGTGAGATTGATTAACCTGTGTAGTGCCATCTCTTTAGTTTCTGAACCTGCTTAATTTGTTCCAGCCAATCTTGCTGTCCACTCCTGCGCTCCAGCAGGTAAGAGAAGTCGCTGCTGTCCAATTCCAGAACTACTGAGGATTTATAGAAGGAAGTTGAGCACCATGACCTACCAGTATGCAGAAGTGGATATATTTCTTTTAATGTGCACATAACTGAATCTCCTTAAAAGAATTATAACTTGAAGGCCAGGCACAGAAAAGGCTTGTGGCAGAGCACTGCAGTGGCAAGCATCTAGGTAATTATATTCGTCAAAACCCAGCTGAGTGACTGGGGTTGGGTTCAGAAGAAAGTTTTAATGCTCAAGTCCATCTGTAGCCTAGGCCTGTGGTTTGGGTCTTGAAGCCCATCTAGAGTCTGTGTTTGCTTTTGTGAAAATCTTACAGGGCACTGAGGATAAGTGCTTCAGACAGATAGATAGATGTGTAGTATGGTGCTGAGAGGCCTAAAAGCTCTCGATGCCTCCTGGGCAGTGCAGTAGGGATTCTAGAACAAGGCTTCGCTTTTTATTGTGTGTTACAAGCTGTCTCTGTGAATTAATGACTCACGGTGGGGTGATCTCATCCCAGAGTAACAGGATTAACAAAAAAAAAAGGCTTGTGCTTCACTGTCTGACATAATCTGCCTTTGTGGCCTGCTCAGGAAAACTCGCTGGCTTGTGAACAGAGGGACGTGATCCGCTGAGGAATGGCTTATGAATAAATAAATAGAGTGCAGCATTTTGGTTTTTGCAATGAGGAATGTCTATCAAGCTGGAAGTCAAGTTCTTTTTCTTGCTGGAGATACACAATCATAGTAGTATTTAGTCACTGGAAGGCTTTCTTCTGCAGAAGGTCCATATTGGGCCACAAGAACCTAAAGAGGCAGCCACTCATTTCAGCAGCAGAATGGAGCCTGCTATTGGAAACATTTTTCACTTTCAAAATCAACTCAACTTTTGACAATGTGAATCCCTTCTCATATCAGATGCTTTCAGAACTGAGTAATGAATCTCTAAAGGATGTAATTTCTGCTTAGTAAGGCTTAAAAAAATCAGTCTTCCAAATGTAGTGTTCACCCTGGTGCCCCTCTCCTATAATATCAGAACCAACCAGGTAGGAAGAGTCTGTATTGGAAAGTTACACATGATATTGTCAAGTGGGAGAAGCTTTCATTCCAGTCAATGAAATGATGTGGTACCTTAAAGCACTTTAATTGCAATCCCTTTCATGAGTACTTAAGAGATACAGCACTATATTTGTGCATAAGACTTCTGTCATAGCATTTGATGTCAAATGTTTAGTACTGACATTAAACCATTTTGTTGTGGATCTTTTAGGAAATGGTGGTTGGCACCTGCCACGTGTAAATGGTATGAAACAGCCTCCCTGACCCCAACCCTTGCTGAAATAGAAGACTATGCTCCTGCTTCAGTGTCTTGAGAGTGAGAGCTTTAAAGAGGTGTTTTTGTTTGTTTGTTTGTTTGTTTGTTTTTGGTAATGCTTTGTTCTATTCCAGTAGAAGCTGTAGGAAACTCTAGCTGGTTTCAGTATAAATTTGATGTGTCAAAAGTTTGCAGAATCAGTCTCTTAAGAGAGTGGAGCAAGGTATGGAGACTTGAGAAGTTTGAGGATAGGCTGCTCAGAAGTAATGTTCTGGGTCAGATTGCTACAGGATCTGAGCTTGATTATATTTTTTGAGGTTCAGGGTTGGTTTGCTAAAATGCATTTTAACTTGACTGAAGTTGCTTTGAATTCATGCATTTTGCTGATTTGTCTTCATAGATGGACGCAGAGAAAAGAGAGGGATTTAGAGTGGTAAAATGTTTTATACTTCCTAAGTGAAATGTATTGATTTCTGATTTTGGATTTCTGTTTCTGTGTTGAAACAATCTGAGTCAAAATAATTCATTCAATCCCCCCCTTCATTATTTTCAAGTTATTGTTTCAGGGAAAATACTGGAGGGAAAAAATCATTTTGAATTGACCACCCATTTTATTCTTAAATCAAAGGTGAGTTATTTGGGCAACTGGGCTTGTATGTGGCTAAGTCTGAAATATCTGTAAGCTGTTCCTACCATTATGAAGAGAATCAATAGTGTTTTTTTGTGTGTGTACTGCTTGTGATACACCCACGATACTAAATCGGTAAGCATAAAATTGTCTGTTGCTATGGTCAGTGACTTGTTGGTCAGGGTTTTCCTTGCCTCATCCCCGAGAGCTGGGAACAGGAGGACCTAACAAGAGCCGTTGATGGTGGCATGGTGGAGCTTCCAGTCTTCTGCAAATGTCACTGTAGCCTAGGCATGCAGGAGCACGAAAGACTTAGCCTGTGAGAGACCCTTGTAGCAGCTCTATTTCTACCCTGCGTGATGAAACAAGACATTGCAGATGTCTCGGTGCATCAGCACATCCTAAAAAGGGCAGTGCAGTGTGCTGGCTTCCCCTCCGCACCTCGGGTAACTGCAAACAAATCCTATTACTGAATTCTTGGGGGAAGGAAGGAAAGATGCAAGTGTGTGTGAGAGAGAGCAAGAGTGAGCCTTTTAAGTAGAAGAAGGTAATGAAGCTATCAGGTCACTTTCCAGGCAAGTGAAAATTAGCTCATGGTGTAGACAAATACTGAGCACTGCCTGGTTCCCTCTAGGGACTTTATCACCGTCCATCATTATAATCTCTGTAATTTCTACAGCCTGGGTTTTGGGAAAGATAAGACTAATGGAAACCCAAGGCAAAATACTCCTGAAAATGGCTTTGTACAGCAAACCAGAAAGGCAGCCTCGCACTGAGGCTGTTCCCTGAGGATGACAGCTGTTCCCATGACAACGCCAAAAACCTCTCACCATCGGGCATCAGCAGGAGAACATCTCCCACGGCAAGTACATGAAGCCAGGAGCTCAGTCCTTGTCTCTCAAATCATCCTGCTGGACACCACGGGTTAGGATCTGCTGGTTGTGCACATGCAGCTCACCTTCCAGGCTCCAGCCTGGCTTCGGATGAAAGGAAGAGCAAACAAATTCAAAGCACCAGTGAGCTGCATTTCTGTAAAAGGAAAATTAAGTTTTACTGATGTTACTAGAGGTCCCTCTGCTCTCCAGCTGAGGGATTTCAATTTTAATGATGAAAAACCAAGCAAAAAATCCAGGACATTTTACAAATCATTTAAGAAGACCTTTGAAGAAGCCACGTGATTTTTCTCGCTTGCAGGGAAATCTCTCATTGTCTTGGGATGGAGAGGGAGGAATGCCCTGGGAGAATTCTGCTTTTCTTCACCCTAATCCTATAGTGTCTAGCCCGTGACTCAACCAGTTTTCTTTTGCATTTGATGCAGAAGATGGTAAAAGACCGTTTTTCACCATGGCATGTTCAGTGGGCTTGTCAGCTCCCTGAGTGTAGTGATATGTGGGGCCCAGCTTCTGCAGTTATCCGAATGTATGAGGATCTGCTTCCTTTTTAAAGGAAAATGTCCTTGTGCATTTGGAAAAAAAGATATAAAATGTGCCCAGAAAGCTTAGGAGTCCAAGATAAAGAGCGCCACCACCAATAAAAATATTAATTTTCTAAAATATCCTTTTTGCTCTAAAGATAAAGTTGTTTTTTAAATTATTCTCAGTGGCCAGAGTAGTGGAGTATGTTCTGCTTGAATGGTAGGAGTTAGCAATGCTTTTCCATAAATGAGTCTGTTAGCTTTAGCTTTTCAGAGCTTTTTTTTTTTGTCCTTCATTTTGAATATTTTGAGTAGTTAAATATTAAGATCACTGACTTCTCCATTTTACTTATTTATTTTTGTTCTTATTTTTAATTATTTTGGAGGAAGCTTCCCCAGAGTCCTTTCCAGATACATTATTTACTTGGTGACAGTGTGATACTGCAAGCGGAGGAGGAGAGATGAGAAAGGAGAGCAGGTTCTGAACCAGCAGAGGTGATTCTGTTCCGTAAATACGCCTGCTGCAGCTTCAAACCACAAAAACAAAGTATTAGCAAGAGGGTGCTTTCTGGGTTGTGTCTGTCATTTTAAACACTGGTTCTCCCATTTCAGGCCGGGTGAAAAGCATTCACTTATACAGGCTGTTCCCCACCTTTTTGATCCCCAGGGGCCTCCGGCCGCCAGTCTGTGGTACCCCCGTTGTGCCCTCCTGTGAGGGCCGTACTCAGTCACCGTGCTGTTAGTGGGACCCAGACACGTGTTTAGGGTGGGATGTGCATGGCCTCATCTTGTAAATGTGTTAGATGGATATTGAAAGGGGAAAAAGCTGAAACCGTGGTGCAATTTGTGCACATCTGCTGGTAAATATCACAGTATTGCCCTTTTTTCATAAGCTCACACACAGCATCTGACCCCGCGCTCTCCCTAAGCCCTGACTTCCACACCTCGGCCCGGGCTGGAAATGGGGCACGAGGTTTCTTTTTATCCCCCTTCCCTCATCCTCAGGCTGAAGCAAGCCCCCAGGCATGGCCCTGTTTCTGTGCGTTGTTTTCTTGCTGTTCCTGGACGTGCTCTGGGCTCGCTTTACATGAGGCCTGTCCCGGCCCCTCTGTGCCAACAGCCGTGTGCTCCTGAATTGCTGGAAGGATGTAGGGAGGTGCCAGTGCTACGGGCTTTAACCTTCCTCTGCTTCATACCAGTCCCCAAACTAATGAACCAACTCGTGGGTTATTCCTTGTGCGTGCTTCACCCATTAACCCTTTACAGACGGAGCAGAACCTGTCTGAAAAGCAGGTATTGCTCAGCCCCTCCTGCTGGCAGGGAAAGCCGATGCTGCTCCGGCTCCTCTAATCCTCTGATTTTCTGCTCGTCCGTGAGCTAAGGCTGATCTGTGAGCATCAGAGCTCATGTTGGAGAGCACAGAGCACAGCAGGACGTCCTCCCTTTGGGGTGCAGGTGTGTCTGCAGCTGTTGTGGGCCGCCCTGAAACAGAGCCTGTGACCCATTTCTGCATTGTGGGTGCTGGGATGAGCGGTCTGATGGGGGAGAGCATTTCCAGGAACAATCGCTGATTGTGTTAGGAGGATGCTAGCTGGAGAAACTGGGTTTCTCTGGGGTGTCAACAGGATGATGTTATTGTTTGTGATTTTTTTTGCCTCTCTGTTTTAACACTGTCTAGCAGCTGGATGCAATATGGAAACAGATCTCTAAAGTGCTTTAACAAGAAGGGTGGCTTAAGGCTCAGTTGCAATTCAAGGGGATAAATGAGTGAGTAGTTTCACAAATGGTGCTCAGGCACAGTTCTGAGGCCCGTGAGTTACTTCTCCCACGCAGCTCCCTGCTGCGGGCATTGACTGGGCTCATTTGGGCACAGCAGTGTGAAAACTCAGCCTGTAAGCACAGGTGGAAGAGCTGGTCACGTGGAGTTGTAAAAGCCATGGAGCTTGTGTCCTGCCTGCCTTTTCCTCCTCTCTTTATCTGTCTAAGGGTGAATCCCGACAGGTATGTGGGTATGTGTGCTCTCTGCATGCTGTCCTCCCAATACTAATGTTATCTGCTCAATTTAGGAACAAAGTCATAAGGCATTCATTTTCCAAAACCAGAAAAAAAGCCTAAGTATTTCCAAGAAAAGCACCACTGTTTATTATGCTGGGTAGAAGGGAAAGTTTTAGCTACACAGCGTCCTGACGACCGACAGACAACCCAAAAGGACGTAAGCACGTGGACATGAGCCCGTGGAGCACTGCACCACTGCCCAGGGTGACATACTTGTATGGCGGGGGACAAGTGCAGCGTAAAGCTGCCTCTTCTTACCTTTATCAAGGAAACAAACCTTGTTGTGAGAAAGGGAAAGCTCTCTGGGTACCAGGGGGAATATCAGGGCTTGATGCAGGAATAGGTTCCCCTGGAAATGAAGTTGTAACTGTCTGGGAGGTTGCCAAACCGAGTTGCAGATTTCCATGCTGCTTGAGTGTCTGTCAGACTGCTGGCACAGAATGACCCCTTATAGCCACACGGCTGCTGCCAGCAAGGGGCTGTGAAGTAATCACACTGCTGGTGTCAGTCACTGTTTCTTGTTGTCTTCGGAGGTGCCGGGTTGCTGGGAGGATGCGTGAAACCACCCCTGTGCCCTGCCAGGGGTGCGGAGCTCCTGGCCGGCCAGAGCAAACCTCCCCAGCAGGCCCCTGCTGTGAGGCATGGTTTGAAGAGAAAAAGGCAGAAAAACAAACGGCATGGAAAAGAATCTGCAAAATTTCCACCTTCAGCCACGGAGTGTAGCGGGAGCTGCAGGACTCGGTGAATGTAAACATCTCGACTTCCAAAAACTGGTTAATCTTTTGCCATCAAACAGAAAACGTCAAAGCAGAGAAGTAAGTGTATATGGTAGCACAGGCAGCCCTTGCAGTGCCCCTGTGTGCGTCACTGCATCTTTGTTACCCACTTACACTCTTTCCTTATATGATCATTTTCTTTGAAAATACAATGTACTTGGAGAACAAGCAGGAGATCAGTTCTGTGTCCTATAAAACAATGCTCGCCCTTGCATTGCTGCTCCACTCCTCGCTTTAACAATGCAATAGCTCTTTCCCCATTCTTCGTTTTTGAAGGTCTCAGTGCAAATGAGCAGGGCCTCGAAACCGTAAGGAATTTCTAGTTACTCTTAAAAGCAGTCCCCTTGCCTTTAACAGGACAGCCCATGTTGGTAAAGCTGACTGTGTGTCAGGCTAGCAGCAGGGACAGGAGGTGGATGTGCTCGAAGGTCAGGTTGGGTGATCTGTAATCACCAGCGGTTGTTCAATATTCATATTACCCTAAATCCACAGTGTTAGGGCAGAACTTACTGAGTGCTTCTCATCTTGCAGGTAGCCTGCAAGTCAGTAGCAGACTTACTGAAAGATGGATTCAGGAAATGTGTCCCCCTGGTTGAGATGCTGCAAGTGGCAGAGGAAAGGCTGCGTGTGAGCCCTGGGTGGGCTCACATAGGTGGGCTTTTTTTTTTTTCTCTTTAAAATACATTTTCTTCAAATGGTTTGATACTATTCCTCACGGACGATGGACCTACCTGTATAAAATTGTAACCAGACCTTGGGTGCGGGCTCACAGGGCAGGGCTCACATATTTCTCCAGCGTGCCAGCTGTGTGGCTCTGTTTGTGTTATGACACAGCAATTGCTTGGTGGCAGATGGGAGCTTTGGATCTGAGAATTCAGTCAGCTCCATTAAGATTTTTTTTTTTACATTCAGACCTGCAATATCAATGGTGGATCATGGAGGTTTCCTGGAAACGGAGATGACAGTTAAACACCACAGTACAATAAAATTGATATGGTTGTGGGTGTCAGAGGACGGGGAGCGTTTACCAAAACTGGAGTCAGTAATTGATGGTCCTCATGTAAAAACGACGGTGACTGACATGTCGTGGCGCACTGCAGCTGCCCTCAGCTGGAGTTTGCAGAAAGCAACACAGTGCCAGCAGACCTGCATGTCACCTGCATGTCACCTGCATGTCACTTGCCTCCTCAGAAGAGAAGGGAGCACAATGAGGGGAGAAGCAGGGTTCAGGGTTCCTCACCACAGAACAGCCACGGGAACCCAAAACTCAGCAGGGTGCTGTAGTGCCCCCATGAGATTTGGGCGCTATCCTGTGCCTGCTGGGTGGCCGGCCAGGGAGGATGCCTGCTGGAACAGGCAGGCAGGGAAGGGTGAGGGCAGGAAGTGCCCTGCTAATAGGGACAATGAGAACTGCACTAGAATATGGTGTATTTCCAAATGCATTTCCATCCGGCATTTCTAACAGCCAGAAATGGCTTCCAAAACAACAATGCAGGTTGGTTGCTACATGTATGTGTTTGGAATGGTTTATTAAACAGCTGTAATTGTGCAAATGCAATGGCAAATATGTTTGCTTTATGGTAGCACATTGCAGTAAAAATGACTTAATGAGTGGATTGAAGTCCTTCACTGGGAAATGTGGAGGCCATGCAATTAAGCAAATGCATTTTCCAGGATTATGATCTTTTTTTTTTCTTTTCTTCTATATACTCAGTATGCCTGCAATGGATTCATTCATTCCTGTGTACCTTTGCTAAGAAGTGAATAGATGCAGCATAAATACAGCATTCTCCTTCTAGCTCATGGATATGCGAAAGCAGTTTTCCCTGTCTTCAGCCCAGAAAATAACCTCACTTATATGCAAAGATGTGTGATAGGTTTAGGTTTCTTTAAAACCACCCAAATCTTTTGACCTTCTCCAGAAATGCGCATCCTGGGGCCAGACTGCAGGGCAGTGCACAGGCTCAGCAGCTTCTGTGGTGCTGGAAGGGGAAACATGGGCGAGACAGAGACTGCTGCAGAAGAGGCCCCTTGTTTGTCTGTCTCTTGGGCTCTTCTCATTTGCTGTCTTCAGGACTTGATGAAAAAGCTTCAGTGTGTTTAGGGGCTCTGAGGGAAGCTTGAGGGGAGACGATTAGGAAAAGCAGTTTTTACCTGAAATCAGGGAGGAAAAATGTCTTGTGTGGAATTGACAAGTAGATGTTCAAACTCCTTATTAGCTGCAGAGGTTTCTAGAATGGAGCAGTTTCTTCTTTTGTGCTCTGTGTTCTGCTGTGTATTTCCATCTTAGACCAAATCCCACCGTTCTCAGAAGAACCCAAATTGCTTGGAGCAATTGCTTGGGAGTGGATTTTCCAAAGGTGCCCAAAGGCTTTGAGGCAGATCAATCAAAGCCGAGCATTTCGTTGTGTTCGTGCTTTGAGCAGCCCAGCATTGTGCAGACAGGACCCCAGAGGGAGGCACTGCTCTCCCCGGGGGCTGCGGCTGGCCATGGGCTGAATTGCAAAGGTTGTCACCTCCTGGACGTGGAGACAGCTGCACAGCGGGGTCAGCGCTGTCCACCCTGGATTCACAAGGGGTCTGGAGGGATATAACATGGCTAGATCCACAACAAAGCTGTATGTGCTAGGATAAGAGAGAAATGTCACTTAGGGAATGGTTTTGTCGATGTGACTCCATCGCCTGTTGATCAGAAGTGAACGAGAAAGGGCTCAGAGGTGATTTAGGATTCCCTAACTGCAATGACATCTGCTTGCACTCCGATTCCAGTCCCTTAAGAACAAAGGGATGGGAATCCAAAACAGTTCTCGAAGCAACGCACGTTCAGTCTCCATCTTGCCCTCTGGCATGAGATGGTAAAGGTTAATAAGCAAATTACTTTTAGACAAGATTCTGGGCCTGTAGATAGCTACGTTATAATTGACTCTTTTAATCTGTGTGCCTATTTTGCTCCTTTTTTTAATCTTTGAGTCTATTAATTATTGCGGAGCAGTTCTTACTGATAACTCCCCGGCAGTTTGCACTGTTGTTCTAAAATTATGAAACGAGATAGTTGGCAGAATGGGTGCAGACATGTACAGTTGATTGGGTTTTTGCAGAAGGAAATTACACAGTATAATAATGTGCCCAGGGTGCCATGGGAAGTGCAATTTCTTATTGCTTTAGTAAATAAGATTGGGAGAATAGGATGTCTGGATTGTAAAGTGGCTTGGGATTTATCCTAAAAGTGCGGAGGATTTGAAAGCCCCATCATTGAGCTTCTGTTCCTGTCCCCGTCATCACAAACCCATTGCTGCCTCACTGCTGCCAGGCCCCCTGCTGTTTTTCCTCCAGTTCACTCACTCGGGCAGTGGTTTCGCTGTGGATTCCCTGGGCAGCAGTTTCGGTTGGGTGCTCGCTGCCTGAAGTCACAGGAATCACAAAAAAACAAGTCATGGTGAGGTGGGCTACGAAAACCCAGGGCTTTGTGGGGGGAAACAGAGCATTTCTGTTTCTCACCTCTTTTTTAGGAAGTGGGACTGGAAGAAGCAGTTGAGGACACATTTCTAAGTGAGAATGGTTGGTGAGAATTAATGTTTTTCATTTCCTGCTAAATGCAGTTCTCAAAACCAAGGCTTTGTTGTTTGTTTGTTTCTTTTTGTTTTTTCTTCAACCTGAATGCACAAATTTGGGTCAACTTGAAAGGTATTACACAAACTGGGTAGCTTTGGTGTCTGCAAAGTCTTTATTAAAAGTGTGAACAATTTGAAGGCTAAATGGAGATTTAAAGCTTATTCCTAGCAAAAAAAAAAAACATTTTCATTGAAAAGAACAACTCCTGCCCCCCCCAGATTTTGAGTAGCAAATCTTGATTATCTGTTACCTTTGCTGGAAATAGCAATAATTTGACAGCTGCCTCAGCACTTTGATGTCTTGTGAATGCTCCCAGCCCTGCCATAGCTGGGAACTGGACCCCAAGTCCTAGTTCAGCTCCTGGCTCCTGCTGCAGCTCTTCTCCTCCCTGCTTCAGCTTTTCAGCCAGGGGGTATAAGAGGGGTTACGAACTTTGCCATTTTTGTTAAGGGGTCAGAGTCCCTCAGCAAGGCACCCTGGATGCAGGCAGCATGCTCATTTCATCCCATGTATACAATGTGCAATCCCTTCCAGCCGTCTCCACTAATCTCATTAAAACTCTGTTTCTATGAGTTGGAGATTTGCAATTTTTTTGTTGTTGTTGTTGCTGCTACTGCCGGTGCTCTGCATCAGTGCTCATTCTTATAATTAAAGTGACAGCTCTTGAACTAGGACGTCAAAACAGCATGGTTGAGGCAGAGAAGTGCCAGGAGGATCATCTTTAATCAGACGACAGTGATTCACGTTGAGCGGGGTGGATGGTAAGTCCTGTGGCTGGCTGGCTCAGAGTGAAGTTTCCCCAAGGACAGGGGGGTGTTAGAAGTTTTGCACAACTGCTGAGGCCCCACCACTTGGGCTTTTTGATGGAAACTCTTTAATACGCAGTTTCTGTCAGCATGTCAGCGCTGTAGCTGGGGAGTTGTGAACCCTAGCAAATCTTTTCAGACTTATTTTCTAGAAGCTGTACGGAAAAAAGAAATGTAAAGAGGTGATCTTGGTTTGCAACTCCCAGTGCCAAACCATGTCAGTCAGTTGGAAATTCATTGTTTTTGGGAGTCACAGCCCTTTGCTCCCCAGAGTCTCTGTGTCACACAGCCAGGTATGCTCATCCAGAGCGTCCCAGTGAAGTCCCAAGCACTGGCGATGTTTATGGCCACAGCAACCCTGCCTCTCCTGTGAGGGCTGTGCTGTCGTTCCCGTGCTTGGTGCCTGGTCTCCTTCTCTTCCCACTTTCCCTGCTGTGTGCTCCCCTAGCTCCAGCCCACATGGCTGTAGATACTGTAATATACATATTTATGTGTACCATGTTTACCTCTGTTTCCTGCTCCAGTCTTGTCCTCCTTTGCAGGTCCTGCTGCTCAGTGTGGCTGTTTTCCTAGAGGGGTTTCTCTTTCCTCCATGCCTAAATGTAGGGCTGTAACCAGACAGCTGCAGTCCTTAATACTTCAATGCATTCTAGCTCCAAAGCAACTGGTAGTATCCTACTGAGAAGTATTTATTTTCCCCTTTGTACTCTAGGAGGGGTGAAGTCCTGTCCCCACCATTAGGGAGCTGCTGTAAGATCCTGGGGCAGCTGGGGACAAGTCACGGTGCTGCTAAGACACCACTAGGGCTTGCTGACCCTTTGGAGACCCTAGGGCTGAGGAAAGGTGTTTAGCCTTGGGGCTGACACAGGGAAGACCATGGTCAGCTCTTGCTCTTTGAGGTTCTTACATCTCCCCAGGTTAATAATGCTTCTTACTATGGACTTGCACCTGAAACTCTCTCCCTCCTTTGAATTTCTCCATCTTTCTGCAAAGGCTTTGTGAATGAACGTATGGAAAACACACACATCCCCGTGTGTTCAGCTGGGCCTGAGTAACTGTGATCTTTAAGGTAGGCCCGTGGGAGTTGGGAGTATTTTCACTGGACATTTAAGATGCCTTCTGACTGCACGGAGCTGGCGCTTACAGGCAGCCAATATCTGGGGAGGCTTTTAAGTTTATCCTGCTAGTAATGGCTGCTCTCCAGATTTCTGTTTTTTAGGGTACCAGACCCTAGATTAATGGTAATATTTTTATATTGCCGTAAATAAACTTTTATTCTTGACCAGAGCCCTGTACTTCATTCCATTGGTATGTTAAATGCAGTATTTATTGGCTGCACTATTCAGTCTTACAATAATAAGATCCAATGCTGCTTAAGATTGAGGAGCTCAGGTTTCAAGAGCCGAAAGGATTCCTAGCTGGCAGGAATCGGCCCGCCAGTGCTCAGATACCAGAGCACCAACCTGAGCTGAGGGTGCGTATATGATGCTAACGCTGGAGCTGCTGACCTTCGTGAGAAGAGCATCGGGGTGTTTAGCCTGGCGTTGGGCTGGCACAGCACCTCCTGTGTTACTTCCCAGACCATGTTTTTCCTCTCTCACTCTATACACATGAATGAAACCTTTGATTTCACAAGCCCCCAAATACTCCTGATTGGTAAATCCGTATGGTTTAAGTGAAAAGGAGGGTGAGTGGGTGGGCTGCTGCTCTTCCTTACGCATGTGCTGCCCTCTGAAGGTGACTGGAGCTGAGTTTGGTCCTCAAGTGCAGCAGCTGGAGCAGTGCAATGGGTGCACGGGAAAGCTTTGGGCAGTTTGAGCACTGCTCGGATCGCTGCCAGAAGAGAGGCGAATGTACATGCTGCACTTGTGAATTGCTCGAGGAAATTAGCGGGTGGGAGGGGAAAGAGAAGCGGGGAGGTGGAGTGGCCTCTTTCTACTGCACTCTCATACAGTGGAAGCTGATGACTGGGAGCTATTAAATGCTTATAGTTGTCTCATTATGGACAGAAAATGTAATTAAAAGGGACAGCAATCTTTCTCCAAATTCAAAACACCCCAGTCTATCTTTGAAAGCAATTTCAGCCATTAGCACAGGTGGTAATGGCCCAGCAATTGAACCCAATCTAATTTCAGTGTCAAATCGCTAAGGGGAAAAAACGAGTTCCCTTCCTGATGCCACCCGGCACCGCCGCCGGGTCCGGAGGGAGGAACGGGAGAAGAGGCAGGGCGCAGAGCCGGGCTGGTAACGGGGTGGGCAAGACCCCAAGGCAAGACAAGACCCCAGCACGGGGTGGGCACCCACCGACGAGCAGAGTCCCTCGTCTCTGCTGGGTCTTTTCCCCTGCCCTGGTGCCGCCTGGCCCGAGATGGAGCTGGCACAGCGGGCACGCAGAGCAGCACACGCTGCTGTCTGCAGATGGCATCCATTGTGCTGTTTTTGCTGGGGATGAGCGGCTCTGCCACGTGCTCTCCAGCACAATGAACTAAAATCACTCGGGTCTTTGTCTTGCTTTTCATAGATGTTAAAGCAACTCCGTGTCCTGGGAGAAAGGCCGTTCCTTGAATTTACCAGCAAAGCTGAGACACTCGTGAGAGAGGCAGCTGGGTGGGAGCACACGCTCTGTGCTGTTTTAACCTGGTGGTTTCCCTCTCCTGCTAGGAGAGGGCTGGCTTCAGCTATGTCCCTTCTATGCAGAAACGGGGGGTCATCCAGGCTCGCAGCAAGCAGGCAGGGTAGCTGCAGTCAGCCCAGTACAGTTGCTGCTCTTTGGTGCTCCTCAAGGCTTGCAGAAAGAGCTGCAAGAGCCCTGAAATTGCAAGAAATTTAGTTTCATATTCCTCAGGCATCATGAGGTCGAACAAAACATTTTTGGTAGGATAACCAATAGAACTTGACTTCAACCCTGGGTGTATTTTCTTTGAAAGACAATCTACAGGCTCCTCTCTCCTACCATTTACTTACATGTGATTCTTTTCTTTCGGGACCAAAAGCAGAGCAGCCGAAGTGCAGAAAGAAAATAATTTTCCCTGGTCTTCCTCACTCCGTGAAAAATTAAGGTATTAGAGTTACTGCAGGTAAAAGGAGTCTAAGCCAGTGCCCTGTGGCTTAGCACTGGGCTGTGTATCAGGGGGCTCTGTGTCGGCTTTTACAGAAGGTATTTCTGCAAAAACCCTTTTCGTGGGCAGCCGCTGAGATGTGGGGAGCACGCCTCTGGCAGCCAGAGGCCACCGCTGCAGTTTACCTTCTGCTCCTCTGTTAGGCAGGGACTGGCATTTCAAGAAATGTCAGGAAAAATGCCCATACTTGAGTAAAGTATTGCTATGGGAACTGGTGGAAGGTACCAGCTGATGGTACCTGGCCAGAACTCCTCTGAAATGTGTCTCTGAGGACTCCCAGATGTCATGTCATGACTTTGCAACCTGAAAAAGGGGTGGGGGTGGTGCTGGAGAAGGCAGTGACTGAAAGGAAGAAAACAACAGGAAAATTAAAATAGCTAATTTTTTTTTTTGTTTTGTTTCATCTCCCAAGACATGAAGGAAGATTTTTGCAGCTAATGAATTATTTCTGAAAACACTAGTAATAGCTGCAGGCAACATTAACTTCACGATTCCCAATGAGCAAGCATCATTTATGAACAGATTTAAAATTCTAATGTATTTTCATTTGCAGTAGCTCAACTCCAACACGGCTGGGGTTCTGGACGGAGGCCAGAAGAAGTAGCCACACTGCTGACAATTTGGTAATCTCCTTAGATGCAGCAGTGGCCAGATCCTGTTGAAGCCTGTGGCAACCAATTATCTCAGCAGAGAGGTTCCTGAGCCCTTCGTTAGCATTGGGGACATGGGAAGTTGCTGCAAGCACAGTGATGTTTTTGAACTATGCAAAATAAAATAAAATTTAAAAAAAAATCAGTTGTGTCATAGGTTAAACAGCTCTGATGCTATTAAAAACCCAGTGTGGGACCCCAGCCCTGTTGAGAGCAGTGGAAGTTTTGCTCATGACTTCAGAGACACGGGGTTCCTGCCTTGTCTTCAAAAAAGCCCCACTGCTGAGCTAGAGTTAAAACCCAGCCAGGACCATGGACTGGAGTACACCAGGCCATCGGTGTCTGATCCCCTCGTTGTCCCCAGATGGGGACGTGGTCATTTGAAATCCCACCTCGCACCTGGAGCTGAGCTGGAGGTGATGGGGGGCACGGGGAAGAGAGAAGGAGCTGCTCCGGCTGGTTCTTCAGGGTTTGGTTGGCATCTCAGTGGCACTGCTCAGTGACTGAGGGATGTGTCATCCGAGAGAAAAAGGGAAACAGATGGTAGAGGGAGTTACAGTGGGAGGAAAACCCAATTAGAAGTCCCAGCATGGTTTGTGGTAGGGATATGGATCTTATACCTTGAGTAACAGCCAGGAAAAGGGTGGCACCCAGCTTTTTCACCCATGGCGGAGAAAATTCTTGTTCCAGGCAGAGGTTGATACTGAAGAAAAGAAACATTTGCAAAGCTTTTTGAGATATTCTTCTCCACAGAGAGAGAGAATATGGGCTATAAAATACAGAAGATGACAGACTTAGGTCCGGAATGTAGGCTCAGTATTCCAACACACGTTGGTTTTACCCCCCTTTTCTTTCCCCCCTGGAAGGATGCTTAATATTTGAGACAGCGGCCTGGGAGCTGGAAGTCTGTATTCCCAGCCCCTTCTGACATGAACACCCTGTGTCTCTGGGGTCCCTTGCTCTGGTTTGGCCACCAGGCAGTTCATTTTAAGAAGCAGTGAGCTTTAGCCTGAGCTGGAGGCAGGCAGCCAGCACCTCTGGGCCTCAGTTTCTGTAAAATAACCCATCTGTGACAGTTTTTGCAGTGCTCAGGTGCCAGGCATGAGCCAGGAGGTTGCTGTGGTGCGTTTCACAGCCTCCAACATGGGTTGTGACCAGGCGAGCCCCACGGACTGCCTGTGGTGGGAAGCCCACAGGGTGCTGCTGGTATGCAGGTAATGCTCCTCCCAGGAGAGGTGGCACAGCAAATGCTCAGCCTCTCAGAGTGCATGGGCTGTGAGGAGGCTAAAGAAAGCACAATTTGTGCTCTCAGCACACACTGGGGGAAGCTGGACTCAAAACCAGCTGGGACAGTGGCTGTGTAAGGGAAAATGTTTTGAAGAAGGGTTCATGAGGTGGTATGTGTACCTGGAGGAGAAACAAAACCCCAGCCCTACCCATTTGTGCATCTCTGTGTGATTTAAACTGCAAAATCCAAACCTGGCATTTGAGAAAACATCCAGCCTGTGCCTTGTGTGCAATTCTTGCCTTGTCATCGCCTTGCTCACGCGTTAGGATGGAGCACTGCCGCTGCTCCCTGCCTCCAGCCGTGCCGAGTGGCCGGGCAGGGGGAGGCACGGCTGCTGGAGGGAAGGGTGTCTGTCTGAGGAAAGGGGTAAATGTTCTGTGAGCAGGCTGCGAAGGAGAGATTGGGTGAGAAAGAGAGAGAAACTCCGCCAAGAGGGCTAGGGAATAAAGTCAGAGAAATAATTCCTAAAAAGCACAAGATACAGCAAAAGTCTCATACTTTTGTTTATTCTTTATCACTGTGATAATTGCTTTTTTTCCCATGAAACTATATTCCTACTTGGTATTGCACTCTTAATTATCTTGCTGAATACATTATGCATTTTTTCTTATCAGATCAATAACTAATGTTAGCAAATAACTCCTTGTAATACTCTAATGAAATAGATATGGGTTTCCTTCCTACTGAAGAGTGCTCAGGAACAAAGGGTCAGAGTTAAATATAGGACTGGAGCTCAGGCTTCACCATTATGCTAAGGCCATCAAGTCATCCTAGATGCTCATAATAGCAGCAATAGTGGAAATGAATGTCCATGCTTAAAGCTTTTTGCTTTACGTAAAGTCCAAGAAATGCTATTCTGCAAGTTTATTCTGGAACTCTATGAGAGCACCAATTGCACAGATTACTCATGATATAGGCATATATTAAGAAAACTGCAATACAGGACAGGATCCTTGCTGTCCTGGAAATCCTCTTAAAGTGCCCAGTACGTCTCTAAAATCTTCTTACAGCTCTGGGTATGGTCCAGTCAGCACAGCATCCTAGCTCAGCTTCTATTCATCTACCCTGGCACCAGAATACTGAAATCATTTAGTGAGGAAACAGGCACTTGCAATATCCTTCCTTCACTTTCTTAATTTTTGTTATATAAATTCTATATATCCTGGAACAGAGGCTCTGAACTGCTGAACTCAGTCTGAAGTCAACCCAGCTAACGAGCTCATTTATGATAATAGGAAATCAACTGTTCCTTTCTGCTGGATTCCCAGGGGAACTGCTGGTGGTCTGCTTTTTTTCGTGCTGGTCTTCCTACTCCGTGCTGAAATGCCTCAAAAATATTTGTTTGCTAGAAAATTTTAGTGGAAACCAATATTGCTGATGTGAAAAACAAGCACATGGAGAAAAACCACAGATTCTTCTGGTCAATTAGACCTTTGGAAAATGGTCTAATCTTTTGTATGCAATTAGACAGCTCTTAATAGCTATCTTCCAACAAACAGCCTCATGGCTTTTGATGACTAATCATTAAAAAAAAAAAAAGAGAGAGAGTTAGAGCTATGGTCACATTATTTGGCATGAGCTTGTGTTTAGGAGCTTGGGTGTAGCTGCTGTAGCATATCAGGCCAAGTTTTCTTGTCCTTATCTTGCCCAGCTGGTCAGCACTAGCTCTTTGGGGATGGTGTATAAGAAAGGCTACACTGGAGAGGCTAATTTATTCGTGGGGAATGAATCATTTTTGCTTTATAGCAAAGGGTTTATATACATTCTAATTTATTTTCCTGTACTGTGATTTGCTTCTCCATTTAGTTGTCTCTTTAAGCCCTTCAGAACTGGGGGACACCCAGACCTGCCAATAGTGGGGTGAGCAGCACATGGACCCCAGAGCTCCCGTCAGCGTGGATCAGGTCCCTCGAGTTCATAACGATGGATTTGGGCCCATAACAATGTAAATGAGCTGTCTGACTACAGCAGCAGTGGCATGTCTGTCCCAGACCCTCATTGCCATTGTACAACACTGGAAATCAGCCATGAAGGTTGGGGAAGAGGCTTGGGTTGGAAGGGACCTTAAAGATCATCTAACTCATCTTCCCAAGCCTTGAGCAGGAGGCGCTCTCTTGGGCCTTGCTTCCTGCATGCCCAAGGCACAGTGGTGGCAGGGGGGTCCCTGGGCTGCCAGGTGGGGTGGCAAACCCAGTGACCCACTCTTCTCCCTGCCTCAGCTGCGATCACCTTCCTCGATGGCTCAGCTGAACGCCCAGCATCACCCACATCATGTTGGCTGCACAGGGGTCGGAGCAATGCAAGGCGGCTCTTTCCATGTATCCACACGAGCTCTGAGTGTTTCCAAAGGTTTGGAAGGTTAAGTGCGCTTTTCTGTAGTGTTGTAAGTGTTTTGACAAGCTCTGCCTTACACTCGTGCACTTTGGGGACTTAAATTATTTTTTTGGCCTTGTCAGTCTCTCATGAATCAGAAAATAATGTCTCCAATTTATTGTATCATCTGGCTATTAAATCTCCCTGTAAAGAGGAATAAAACTAGACCATGAACATCTATGGGAATTCATTTTTGTTAAATAATTTAAACTTACACTTTTTCATGCCTGGATCAATCTCATCTGAACGTCCCCTAGTGTTTGCCTCTCCGCCATTCCAGAGAATGCTAGAAGCTACCTCATCACTGAGCAGTTCATTTTTAGACTAATTATCATCAAGGCATGAAAACAGCATTTTACATCACATATTTTCTTCTGTTCAGCACATAGTCCAATTCATTTTAGTTTCTATTATTGTTAACCACATATCTGCCAACACTACAAAATGCCACTGGGTATAGCAAAGTGTAAGCCTACATTTAGATTAGAGATGCGGGTTCTTTGTTCAGTTATATAGGGATTAAATTGCGTGATGCAAATTTGCTCTTCTTTTCCAAAGCTAAGGTTAATGCTCGGTGCTTGTGTTTCTAACCAGAAACCACAAACTTTCATTGCTGTGACACATTAGTCTCAGCTTCTGCTTGGATGGTTGCAGATGATACTCTAGGGCAAAGTTACCTCTAAATGCTCTTGCTTGCTGAATAATAATGATGTTGCATTTCTCAGTAGCTCAATTTCTGTATGGAAGGTAGGAAGGAAGGTAAGTAAACAGAATGAGATAGTATGGAAGAATCTACTCCATATTTTATAAGCAGAGATTTTCCTACAAAAAACCTTGTAAATTATTTAATTTGTTACTGACTTTTCTGAAATGATGAAAATATTGAAAACCCGAACCTTTCCTCGTGTTCATCCATGCTGAAATGCCTAAGTGTCGTCCTCGGTTTCAGTGATACAAGGTGGTGTTACATGGGAACAGAAGTGTCCCTGGAGAAGGCAGTGACATCTGCTTAGGGACATGGTTTAGTGGATGATGGTGGTAGGGTGATGGTTGGACCAGATGATCTTGGAGCTCTTTTCCAGCCTTAATGAGTCTGTTATTCTATGATCCCTAGGAGAGAGGTCCATGCTGCTTCAGCTATATTTTCAGCAGCCCAGCTTCCAGCACTGCTGGCCAAGTTAAACTCTGGAAAAACTCCACCGGCTTTATTAAGGAGAGAATTAAAAATAACACACAAAAGAGCCTGTGGCCAAAGCTCCACATGTACTTACCAGAACTTCCCATAGTATACATTTAATATTTGTGCCAATGGTTGATATAGAGCACCCCACAGCCCATGATACAGGCCCTGGGGACAGATGGTGTATACAGCAAGGTGCCACAAGGAGGGTGCCAGTGGCACAGGGTCCCCAGCAGCTGGGCTGCCCTTCTGCACCCCTCTGCCCTCGGTGGGAAGAGCTGGACAAGCCCCATGGGTGCTTGGGGGGTTGCTGGCGCCCTGGGGCCCTGACTCGGGGTGCGTGCTCCTTCACCAGATGGTTTTGTTTGATTAACCTTCAGGTTTATTGGCTGACTCGGTGCGGGAGGATGCAGGCTTGCTCTGGGTGTTTAGAGGAACAGCCTTCATTAAACAGACATGGTGTTGTTGTTTCTTTAATAGGATCAGAGGTTGGTGCGTAACATGGAAAGAAAGAAAGAAACAAACAAAAAAACCTGCTTAGTTTAGCATATATAAGAAAAATCACAGGAAAAACACCAGGTGGGGATAAAGAGAGAGTGAGGTTAGTGCCGATGCAGCCATGGAGGAAGCGGGCTGGAGGCGATGGAGGCGATCTGAAACGTAACAAAGCTGCTGCATTTAATTAATCTGTGTAAAGTCTGGCACACTTTCTGTTGTTGGTAGACCAGTAAATCTGCTGCTGCTAGCCATGGTAACTTTGGGTTGCTGGTGCCTGAAGTAACTCTGAGCAGGCAGCGACTGCTGTGCGGCCACCAAAGTGCCACTGGCCACCTCGCAGGGAGGGACCCTGCTTTCCATGCAGTGCTTCTGCCTTGGGGTTTGGTTTGAGCTGCCAGCACATTGCTGGGGCATAAAGTACATGCAAGTAATGGCTGGGAGTGGTGTGGGCTGGGGGTCTAGGAAAGCAAAGAATAATTTCTGTAGTATACTTTAACTAGGACAAAAATATTTAATATCTGAATGGCATACAATAATGAAGCAGCACGCCTGAGGAGATAGGCATTATTTTAATTTACTTGATAAAGTAAATCACTTCATAGAGAAAACCTCCTTGGACAGTATAATTACAGCTACTGGGTTATAATTCAGGAGCTTGCATGCTCAGTCTGGCAGGCAAATAACAAAAAAATCTCATTAGTAGAAAGTGGAAGAGGAAGACATATGTTGTAGGAATTTCTCCACTTTCTAGTTCTTCATTTGTAAACTTCCCTTCAAGTTAAGTGCCTTAATCTTATTAGATGTCATTGTCACTGCTTGTTATGAAACAGCTGATCATTTAGATTTTCTGAAAAAGATCTTACTAAACTGAAAATGAACACAAGTAAATGCAGAAACATGCTGTTAAGAGGCTATGCATGTATTTCTGTGAGGTTTGTCCACTTGCGTACTTAACTTTCCGGTCTCCATTTGCAACCGTGGTGGCTATATAAAATAAGATGTATAACTGGATTTCTTAGTCTTTTCCATTTGCCTTGTACATGCAGTTACTCTGCGAGGTTGTGCGGCTTGCAGAACCATGCAAACAAATGGCCAGTCCGTGTAGAAACATGTGCTTGCGTGTTCTTTCTACATTTTTAAGTGGCCATAAATTAAAGTGTTTGAGTTAACTCAGAATGTCTCCATAAATCAGGGGGTTCAGATTAAAGCTTTGAGGACTCTTACATAAACTGAATTCTAGTATAAAAAAAATAAAAAAAAAGATGTAATCAACTCAAAGAAAATATTCCTGAGCAGTTCAAATTACTTTTGCTCTGATGATTTTCATAATTTAACCAGCCCGCTACTTAATCTAATAGAGAAGAAAACCACAGTGGCTCTATCAGAAACTCCAAGTTTTTGCCTCAAGCAGCAGCAAAAGCAACCTGTTTATCTACTTTCACACCCAAAGCTCTTTGTCTCCAAACCTCGGCTCTTCTCCCATCTGTGTCTGGTTCTGCATCTGCACGCTCTCGTGACTGAGATGCCGAGGCAAAGGCACCTGGAGGTGACGGGCACCTCACCGCAGGCTGCACGGCACAGGGCAGTGCATGGGGGGCTGGCAAATTCCCCTGTCCCCGAGCCCAGCCGCAGCCATAGGAGGTGAGGGTGGATCTCGTCCGTGCAGGGTGAGGGCTGAAGCACACAGGTTTGTGCACTGAATCCGTCAGACTTAAAACAGGAGGTGTCTAGCTCGGCACTGCTTTCCTGAATCACGGCTTTATCCGTGAGCAAATAACATATGTCTAAACCTGCTGTCAGCTGCAATGAGCTAAAGCAGAAGCTCGGTGCCAGCTGATGGTAGTTATATTTTTGGCCAGCAAATATGACCATGAAACAGAGCAAATAAAGGCTTTGGTTTTATCCATACCTTTTTATTTATTTCTGTAGTCTGTAGTAAGGGACCATTGCTTTAAAATCCTCAGACATTTGGACATATTTTACAAGACAGTACAGTTTCTGAATGTCACACATTGATCACAGTTTCATACTACTACATGCATATAAAGACATTGATTTTTTTTTAATAATTTGTTTACGGAAACAACTGGAGAGGTCAATAAACTTTAACAAAGAATGACTAAATCAAAGTTACAAAAAATGTAAGACTCTAGGTACACTAGTATATGGCTAATGTTGCTGTAATCACCCCAAAATGCCAGGGGATTGGAAAAGTGCTTAAATGGGGAGAAAACATCTGCCGATGCATTGCCCCTTGGGTCGATCCAATATAACCCAAAGACGAGATTGTGCAAGATGTGCAGGATCTGCTGGGCTGTAGGCAGAGGCAGGAGGCTCTGCCCATCATTATATACATGCTGAACTGGGTTCCCCATTGCTTCCCCATTGCGCAGGGTAAAACATAAGTGAAGTGTGAGGCAATGGAGAAAACTGTCATGTATTCTGCCCTTTTTCAAGCTGGGTCACAGTTGGTTTCAGCTTCCAGATACAAAAGCAATTTGATCCACACGTACTAGGAGAGTCACAGGAAACCTGCATTTTCCAGTTTTTCTATTTGTTGCTGAATATCACATTTCTCTTTGAGAGGAACCCCACAGCTTTCTTACCCTTTAGCGACTACGGGCGCTCAGCACTGCCCTTCGGAGCTTTCACCGGGAAGCACTGGCTGAGGTTCGAGGGCTGGCGGGGCAACGCAAGTCAAGCGGCCGTCCCGTGCTTTTGGAGAAGGAAGAGCTGAGGCTGCTCCCCAGTGCCGTGAAACGCCGAGCAGCTGCGATGTGCAGCACACAGACAGCCCGCCTGTCACCCGTCAGCGGGCACGGAGGTGTCCTGGAGCAGCACACGCAGCACTGCCTCAGGCAGTGTTTTCTCCCCACTTAAGAACTGTTTCACTGGCCTGATGAAAAAGCAGACTTTTTCTGCATTAGTCGGGGCTTTTTTTTAATGCTAATCTAGTTGGAAAGTGAGTTTGGTTGGTAGCTGTGGCTGGCCTTTCTGAGTGCAGTATCATGGCTTCAGAGTTCAAAGGAAGATGGAGATGCTGCCCCCCCCCCCGCCCCCCAAACTCACCAGTGGGGAATGTTTCAATGCAAAAACAGTTTTGTGCGCCCATCACCAAAGACCCGGAAAGAATGGGAAAAAAAAGTCCTCTGTCTTGCTCACAAGCCAACAAAATTGGTATAAACAAACCCTGCTGACAGCATGAGCCAAAGTGTGGCTAATGGTACTTGGGAGTAGTGAAAAATAAAAGGATGAGGAGGCAAAATGGGCAGAGATCCTAAATGAAACATGGTGAGTAGAGCAGAACCGATGGATCCTAAAATGGCCTTAACTACAGATTGCCAGTAAGACCAGAGGTTGTGACACAGTTGAAGGATGGCCCGTTGGCCAGTATTGTCCTCCCAGCATCAGCAGGTCCCTGGACTGAGGGCTGCCAGGGTTGAACTGTGGCTGAGCTCGTGGTCTTGCTGTAGGGACAGTCATTGGTGAACCTGGGGCACTGCTTGCGGTATCAAGCCCACAAAGAGTGAGCTGACACAGAAGGCTGCTCAGTCAAGGCCGGGGTGATGAGGATGGTTATTGTCCTCTTGCATGAAGGATTTTCTCCTTTCACAAGCTTCCACTGACCTGTCTCTGTTTCCCATTCCCTCACCCCACTGGTTTCCTCTTAGGTGCTGTGGACAGACACCTCCATCCCTGAGGTCACGCAGAGCCTGTGGTTTTCCATTAGCTTTTAAAGATAGAGGTCCAAATTCGTTACTGGGCTAAATTGGGCACAGCTCCATTGACCTCAATGGGCATTTATTTATAGCAGCAAAGAATTTGGCATTTTTTTGCAAATTTGGCTCTGTGGCTTCTCTCAATGCTCTAGTTTGGGCAGATCTTTTTATTGAGCCCAGGCTGATTATTATTTTTTGAAGGTAGCATCACTACAGTCTTGAAAAGACCCCTTTAAAAATGTTAAAGGTTAATACTTGCTCAGTCCTACTGAATAACAATAGTATTATTTCTGTTTAAAAAGAAAAATGAAGCTTTATTTTCTAAGCCTCTAGACTGAAGACTTCTTGTGCGATGAAACCAGAATCAAGCAAAGCAAAATTCTGAGTAGTATTTACAGATATGAACACTTGTGGCACCCTACCATTGGTGTCAAAGGACACTTATTTGTGGCTTGGGTAACACCAGCAATGAAGGGATACACACCCTGAATGCAAACGTTCAGTTTCCCTAAGGTTTCCTTCGTCTGGCCAAGACAAAGTTTCAGTGCAAGAGCCTACCTCTGATCAGCATGGGGTGCAAAACACATTCTGAAAAATAATCATTTCAGCTGGTTTGTATTTGGGGCATTTCTGTTGTGGTAGGAGGGCTACCTACAGGGCCAAATTTAAGACTAACGTGATCAGAAGGTTTCTGTGGTATTGTTGAATATGCTCAGACAAACTTACTGATGTGGAAGGTGCCTTTTGAAGAGATTTATGGGATCTTTGATGATAGATATCATGGGCTATTGCAGTAATTGTGTTAAAAATACAGAAAATAAAAAACAAAAAATCCCCCCCAGTTAATAACCTTGTGTGTAAATGGCTATTGCTGACGCATAATCACATGCATACCAGTGTCTGCTGCTTACACTGCTCATTTGGGTGTTATCCAGACTTTCTGAAATACGTGTTCCCAAATTAATTCCATTTCAGATTTACTGGCTAGTGTTGTGAGCATGTAAGAAAATCACACAAGGAGATTGTTTTGGGCTAAGAAAAGGAAGTGGGACCAAAATTCCATCTTTGGGAAAAAAAAAACACCTTGTCACTGACCAGACTGCTGGGCTGAATCAAGCTGCAAATCTGATATGGAGTTACAGGACAGTCTGAATCTCTTTGTCATGCTAGACTTCAACAGGCCATGAGATAGCTTCAGGATGCACATTTGTCTCATGGAAGTTTTATTCAATTTATGTGACGGCACAGTTATGAAGGAGCAAGAGAGATCACTAATAAGAAGGTACATGGGTAGTATTTACCTTAGCCAAATCCAAATCCAGTCCCTTTCTGAATGGGTACTTTTTTATTATTATTATTTTATTCCCCTATACATTTTTCTCATTTCCTGATTTTATCTGGGACTGAAAGTAGAAATAGAAGTCTCGACCTTTCTGTTTTAACCCAGGGGAACCTCCCCTGGATGTGGGAGCTTTGGAGGGAGCTTTGCCTGAGCATTGCTAGGTCACTGCCCTTAAAATAAGAGTCTGTCTTTTCAGTTTTGATGTTTATCCCAACTCCAAATAATTATTAGGACAGTCAGATTCAAATCCTGTCTCTTTATGCTCTCAGCTTAATTGATGTAAATCTGGAAAAACTCCACTGAAGTCCAGGCTATGGTTAATGCTGAAGCCAGTGGCATGGGCTGGCATTTACACTGCCATAACCAAGGTCAGAGTGTGGCCCACTTCTTTGTTTCTCAGAAAGAACATCTTAGTTTCCATAACCAATCCCTGGTTATTTTTAAGTACCACAAACAGGAAAATACAAAAACGCGACAACATCAGACAAACTCAGTGACCTTTCGGAGACACACTTCCAGGAGGGATGTTGCGGGTGTTTTCAGAATGAAGGAAAATAATGACAACAAAAAAGTTAGGGGATCATCTATGTAAATGAATAACAAGAAAGCATCTAATATATTATTCTGTAATACAAAAAGAAGAAATCTGACTTGATTGCCCTATTATAAATTTGCTAAAAATACAGATATATATTTATATTTTTATATATATAATTTTTTTTTATCTGAACAGAAAAATAGACTACTCTGGAATGCATGAAAGTCACATGACTTTTCCATACATCAGATACTTATAAAGCCAACACAATGGCAAACAGAAGGTACAGAGGTAACTAAAACATCTGTACTTTATTCAAGAACTATTTAAAGCCATATTCTCCCCAAGTGGGTGATCCTAAAACAATCTAAGGTAACAGTTGTTCAGTTCGATTGCCATAAGCAGAAGTGACTGACCAAACATGAGCGCTTTGCCAAAGAAGTTGGAGCTAATTTGGAGTTGCCCGGGAAGCCCACCTCCCCATCTTGCTCCCCACTGAGCTGCACGGAAGGGTGCCAGGGCCACACGGTCTCCATCGCTCTGCTGCTTTACTCAGTAATTCTACTATTTGCTTTAAAATGAGGCGTTAAAAACTATTGGAGATCATGTTATGTGGAGCTTACCAACAGAGAGAGAACTTGGCTTTAGAAACCTTGTTTTTGTAATGAGTTTTAAATACCCTTGTTATTTACTATAAACTGTACCAGTCATAATTCTGTCAAGACATAAATATACAATAGGTACAAATATTAACAATACATTACAATTTTACAGAATTGTTTTTCTTAGAAATGTGTATCTTATTAGCTGCAAGGGAAGAAAAGGCTACAGTTTATCACAGCCATAGTTGCCAAAGAAACCAACCGCCTTGGATTCGTTCCTGCATGCCTTGCACATACATATATTCCCCGGCATTTGACACACGGCATGTTCAGAAAGGGAATGTGCGTTCCACGGGTTTTCTTTTCCTTGTTTTTTTCTTCTTCTACCTTTATAGACTCTTGAACCTTTCAGAAAATGTGGATTTCACAGGAGACTGTTTTGTTTTGTTTCATTTTTCCGTAAGTGTGCTTAGGTGAAGTGTCTAAGAAAAGGCACTGAGAAATCTACTGCATTAAGTGACTGCTGTTTTCCTTTGTTCAAGGCTAAAACTCAAAGTATCTTTGCCTCCTGGTTAAGAAAACTGCACCCATTCCTTCCGCAAATATATATATTCTCTATATATATTTATATATATATATATTAAAAGTGGTGTTGATGGCGTAAGATACAAGCAAGAGCAGACATCACACGTACATAGTCCTTTCAGATACGATGTCTTCTGCAGCAGCAGGTGGAACTGTCAGCTTGCTCGATACACAATACACAGTAAGTTCACAGACCTGAATGCCAAATATCAGTGATTAAACTGCACACTTTAGCTTGATGCAAGAGATATTGCATATTTTCCCCTACTTTTATGAGCTTTGGGAAACATGTACCAAATGAACTATAAAATGAAATTGTCTTCTAGTATCTATAGGATTTGGTGAGCATTATGTTTTCAAAGCACTGCCTTTCCTTTTGTAATGAGTACAGATTTAGTCTACCATAGCTTTATTTTTAGAGTAGATTTCCCAGTGCTTACATTATATATATGTGTATTGTGCACACACACACATATATAGATACATACTTCATATTCAGACTTTATTTCATTAAAATAAATTAAACATACTTCCTTTTTAACTGGGCACAAAATGAGAGCTACATCTTCATACACAAATAAGAAAGAAATGCTCTTCAAGCATATTATATGCTTAATTTTAAATTATTTGCTTTCTATAAGAAATCTATAGGACTTTGGCTATTCATACTTAAAAGGTAGATTCTTAATGATACTTTTGAATTTGGCTTTCAAAAGTGACTCAATAAAATGCTACTTTAAAGGTAGGACTAAATAGATGATATAAGATGTGTGTTGTAAATGATCACACAAGGCAGACAGAGGGCCTTTGGTTACAAGGAGAGTTGCACCAGTTGATTATCAGTTAAAAAAATGGTAGAATTGTTGATCTATACATTTTTGTCAGTGCCATCTATAAACCAAATACATCAATTTGGATGAAAAAGTGTGGTAAGTACTACACTATATGGCTATATTTAAATATGCTCACTTTTGCGATATGTAAAATATGACTTTTTTTCCACATGAAAGCATCAGCTTTAAAAATATTTAACTTGGAAATCACTATTACTTACTTTATCAAAAAAAATTTCCCTGATTTTTTTTTTCTTTTTACATTTGTGCTGATGGCAGACATGAATGATCACTGAAACATAGAGATTATGTTAAGACTGTTCTCTTTAAAATTTCTCATTGCCGCTCTATGGCCTTGGGAAGCCATAGAATAAATCAGTATTTAAAGCTTATCTGCTGGAAAGTCACTTTACTTCTTCTTAATGACTCAATCTTAACTAGCATCTCAGCAATACATCAGTTCCTCTAAGTACACTTGTATTTACTATGGCCAAATCCTAAAGTCCTTCGCCAGGCAAAGAGCCCATTCAGATGAACGGTGGTTTTGGCTGAGTGAAGACAGAGTAAAAGCTGAGGAACCTCAGGAATTGGCCCTGCGTAAATACTCTGGAGAATACAGTTTGCTCGCACGGATACCTCTAACTGATTTTGAGTATCTCCCGCATAGCTCTCTGCATGACACGAGGTCTCTTCTGCTGCCAGCGGGCGAATTCGTGAGGTGGTGGCTCAGGTCTCACTCGCGCCTTCCCCAGGGCCTGGCCTTGCAGGAGGCAAGGAGGACTTCTGAGCAGGTGCCTTGGGCTGTGTCCCACCGCCAGGGGCCAGCGGGGACCACTGCTTCAGCATGTGTGCAGGTTTGTGCCAAGGAGAGACCTAACAAAGCTATCATCGTAACCCTTAACAGTTCCTAAAACAGATATGTGCTTATTGCTTTTGTCCGTACATGCTGCATTCACTATTACGGATTACAGACAGAAGTACTGTACAGCGTGGACGGAGAGACAGTTACACTCAGGACTAACCAACGGCTTTTTCACAGGGGGAAGGAACAAAACGCAGCGGACTCGTGTGGTTACGGTCTTCCTCCAGCGTGCGCCTCCGCTCCCGAGTCCCGTGCCTCCGCACGCCCCAAGACCTGTTGCATGCAGATAGCTACACGCCCCGGCAGGTACTCCGAAATAGGTCAGGAAATGCTTATTGACAGAGTTATTTACAACTGAGTTTTACAGTAGAAACGGATAACAACATAAAAGATTACCATCACAGTTATCACAGGACAGGTTGTGACTTGCTACCGGCGTGTAACAAATCACAGTCACGACAGGAGGCACAAATTAAAATAGTGCTTTGTTAAAGTGCTTGATTGTTACACTCTGCTATCCTACTCCAGCATCGCAACAACAACAAAAAGTCAACGTAAAGTGCTTTTCCCCCCCGGTATTAAAAACCAAAGACAAATTATTTCCTACACAATTTGACATAACTTTATTGAAACAATAATATTTTAAAAACCTAGGCTGGTGGCTGCTAGTTCTGTTCATTTAAAATGGTCAAATCTTTTTTTTTTTTTTTTTTTCTCGTTTCGCTTAAAAATGAGTGGATGCTATTAAAACATCAGGCCTGATCCTGCTGTCTCTGGCAGCCGCCCTGTGCTGCCACGACGCGCCAGCGTGGCAGGAGCTGCTCCCGCCCGACCTCCTCGCAAGAGAGAGCACGACCAGGCCCGGGGCGGGTAGCTAAAGAATCCCTCTTTTTGCATATTTATGTAACGCTTGCATATCTTTCACCGCACCGTGCGGGCGCGAAAAGCTTCAGACCGACTGGTTCCTCTCCTACGCCAAGGGCAAGACTTCGGCCAAGGCCTGAAGTCGGGGCGCGGGCGGGAAGGGGAGGCCCGAGGAGCAGGCCTCAGGGCCAGCCGCCGCGCTGGGCCATCCCCATGGGGCAGGGAGCTGCCACGGCGCAGACGGGGACACGGAGAGGAGCCGAGCTCCCCTTCCAGCCCCGCGCTCCCCGGCTGCGGGAAGGGGCCTGCAATGCCGCCGGAGATCCCTGCTTCTGCATGGCTCCTTCACACCTTCCCAGCGTGGGCTGTGGGTGCCCCGAGGGCCACACGCTGGCCCAGGGGCAGGTTTCGATTTTAGCAGAGGGTAAGTGCGAGTTTCACTACATCCTAGGGGGTGTTTGGAATTAGATACAAGTGGTGCAACTCACCCTGCTGATGTTTCAAAAGAAAATGTCAGGTCCTACAGGATATTGTATTGTTAAACACACACAGAGCATTTTAATAATTGGTTTCTCTAGACCGCTATTTGTTTTAAATGGTTTTAACTTGGATTTTCCAATAATGCAAGTGTTCCCTGTTACCTTTAGATATAATATCCATCAGAGAAAGCTGTAGATGGGGAACAGCTGCCCTGAAGCAGAGAGCATTGTGTTTTTGATAGCTTTATACCAACCCCAGCAATTTATTCCAGAGTTCAAATCTGGCTGCCTCGGCATCCTTTATGGAACTAATGCAAATCAGGTGTTAGTATTTCCAAAAGGAGCTCTAGCATTCAAGGGGAATGGATGGATATTTGGTCACATTGGCTTCACTGGACAACATGAAAGGAGATCAATGTGTGATCATGATTTGCAATCCTTATTTTTGACTGATGTGGGTAATGTCTTTAAAGTTGTTTCAGAGAAGGACATTTTCACAAACCCACACTGGACCTCCCCTCAGACTTTTAGAAACATGTGGCTTATTTCAGCCAAGTTCATGCCATGCAGAAGCTCTTTTTTTGTGTTGACTGTAAAGACATTCCTTTAAACTTTCAGTAAGTTCTTTTGGAGCCTGTCTCAGATGCTTTGATCATGTGTGTTAGCATGTCCTCCACTGCCTGGTAATACATGGACTTCTGGAGAAATGTGATTTTCTAGTCTGACAGTCTCCTGATGGCCCTGGGTTCTTCCAGTGATACCTTCCATAGAGTAAATGCAGTTTTGCCCTATCAGCTTAGGGGAGGTGGGTAAAGCAGCAGCTTCTAAATGGTTCTTCTCTGTTCTATAAACATTGTCCTTTTGCTTTAGATAACCACTGTTTGTAACATTGTACTTAGGACTCACATTTCCGGGAGGACTCGAATCGTAAAGCAGCTGACCTTCATCATCAGTGTCAGCATCTATGTATTTGTGAATACCAGCATCGTGGAAGTTGAAAGCTATGGCTGTCTGTGTCTCTGGTGACTTTGGGGGTGTTCTCGCACTCGCAGTTGTGTAGATCGAGGTTTCTGGGCTCATGAGAGATCTGTCAGAGAGTAAGGAAGTGTCTGTGGCAGCAGCAGCAGCTCCCCTGCCCTTGAGAGGGTCTGGATATATTCTCAGGACATTTGATGCTGGTGCTAATGTGCTGGTGTCCTCTTCCATGAAGTTGACTTTCAGAGATCTTAGTTTTAAAGGGTTACTGGCCTTTATGGAGCTTTTGGGACTTTCTATGAAAAAAGCAGAACGGTGGCTGCCTTCAGAGCTTGGGTTTATTTCCACAAATCGGGCACCACTCCCCTCCCCTCTGCTCTGCTCCTGAATCACATTAATGCCACCTTTGCAGGGAAGGGTAGCGAGTGGGCTGTGGGAAAATCTCCCAGAGTCAGGGAACTCGGCAGCACAACTTATGAAGCTGTCGATGCTGGACATGCTCCTCATGTCAATGATCCCATCGGCACGAGTTGTCAGCAAGGGCACCATAGGGCCGGGAAGGGTCTCCATTTCTAGCTCTTCCTTTTGCTTTCCAGGCTGACTCGACTCTTTAGTGTTAAGGTTTGGCTGTGACTGAGTCTTTGC
The DNA here is from genome assembly GCF_009769625.2 of Cygnus olor. NCBI lineage: Eukaryota > Metazoa > Chordata > Aves > Anseriformes > Anatidae > Cygnus > Cygnus olor. The sequence continues at coordinate 7,289,423 of NC_049184.1, forward strand.
CATTTTGTTATACATGTCCTCTAGCTGTTGGACATTCAGGTGCTGGGGACTTGAAGACGACCTGGCTTTTTCTGGAGATCCTTGCTCCTTGGTTTCGAAAGATTTACTAGAGCTAGTTTCAGAGAGTGTTCTCTTGGTCCATTTCCATTTGCTGGGAGATAAATGATTGTCCTGAACTTTATCCTTTTTGGCTATGCTTTCTCCATTCTTTTCAACCACAATGTCCATGAGTTCTATACTACGGGCAAATGCATCCTTCATGTTCATGGAGACAATACTACCATTCCTTTTTGCTCTTTCAAGAGCTTCTCTGCGCTTAATGGCTTTCTCCTGCCTCTTCTGCTCTTTGTAGAACTCAGAGAAGTTATTGACAATAATTGGGATAGGAAGAGCAATCACCAGCACTCCAGCAATGCAGCACAGTCCTCCTACTATTTTACCTAAAAGTGTTTTGGGGTAGATGTCTCCATAGCCTACTGTTGTCATGGTGATTGTTGCCCACCAGAAAGAAGCTGGGATGCTCTTGAATTTCGTATCGTCCTCATCCTTTTCTGCAAAAAATACTAAACTGGAAAAGATCATAATGCCCATGGCCAAAAACAAGATGAGTAAGCCAAGCTCATTGTAACTCCTCCTCAGTGTAAACCCCAAGGACTGTAAACCTGTTGAGTGCCGGGCAAGCTTTAGAATCCGGAGTATCCTCATAATCCGAAATATTTGGACCACTCGTCGTACATTTTGGAACTGAAGTACACTTTTATTGGATTCTGTGAGGAAGATAGTGACATAGTATGGTAAAATAGCTAGCAAATCAATAGCATTCAGTGGGCCTTTGAAAAACTTCCATTTCTTAGGCGAGGATAGGAACCGCAAGAGGTATTCCATTGTAAACCATGCAATGCACACTGCTTCCACATGGGCAAGTTGGGGATTATCTGTTGTCTGCCCAAATTCATCCACGCCTTGTAGTTCAGGAAGTGTGTTAAGGGACAAGGCAATTGTAGATAGTACAATAAACATGATGGAAATGATTGCCAAAATCTGGAAAGGAAAGAGAAGACAGTGAGTTTGGCTCAGAATATATTACACTATCTACCATCGTCTTTAACACATGGCTTTATTTCCACTTATACTTTTCAAGAGTAACTCTGCTCTTAGTACCTGGAAATCAGATGACCAATGCATCCTGAAGTGATTTTATTTTGGAAGCTACTCTTAGTTATATCAGATGTATAGAGCAGATAAAACATTTACTTCAGCTCCTGTCCATTCCTCTCAGTGTATTCAAGGAACATGTACCAAGCAGCTAGGATGCCAGGAGGACTGTGAAGCAGTTCACAGCAGGAGCTTTTGATTAGCTGCTAATTAGGTGCCCAACAAAGCCCATCTGGACACAAGCTCTAAAATCTAAGCAAGAAGGAGAGCAATTGTGAATGCAAGATTCAATCACAGCAATGTAGACCATTTAATGTATGGCTATATCTATAAAATGGGGTGCCTATGGCTAATTACAGATAGATGTGTACAATTCTACTACATATAAGCATACAAGTAATACACTCTTTTTGAATGACTCACCTCTAATTTGAAACTTGACAGCTGTGAAAGACATGAAAACTTTCCTAGACTTTCTAAAACATTTTGAGCTCTGAGCTATTCTGCATGTGACCAGCTGGCCACCCCAGCTACTCAACACAGCCAGGAGAAAAAAACAAACCAAATTGCACAGCAGTGAGACAGACAAGACTCTTACGATCAAGAGTGCGATGAGACAAGAAGGATCTGCAGTGAGCAGTCTCTAAAAATTTAAGCACATAAAATCTGATCCTGGGCCACTGACTTTATTCAGAGCCGGAAAGAATAAGGTGCTAGAATAGTGTATTTGCAGTGTTCAGATGCTGTAGGCAGACTGTCCTTCCATATCTGTTTTATATAGACATTAATTCTATACTTTCCAGCTTCCCTAATTACATTTTCTTTTAAAGTAATTTGAGGGAGGTTTTGGAGCTGACAGACAATTTGAGGATTTTTTTTTCTACGCGTGGATTCTTTCTCTAGCTTGTTAATTGGGTAGGAATATATCTAGTTTCTTAGGTTACTGCCAAAATACAGGAATGATTTCAAAACACATGTATATGTGACTAATGTTTTATGTATTCATTGCAGTTTAAGCTGGTCCCTTATGCTTGCTTTTCTTCTGCTTGATTGAAAAGAAGCATAAAATCAATTGCAACGTGTGTGTGTGATGACTAAATACACAATATGCAGCAACGGATTATAAAATGTATGACAAGAGTTCTGCATCATGAATTGCAAATCTGACATGCTCTGAGTCCATGTCCTTCCTCGCCCATGTAACTAGATTTTAGCTTTCCTCACTGTCATGTTTCTCAGCCAGCCTCGCAATACCAGAATATTCACAGTTACCACCTGGGGCACTGCAGAAAGAAATTCTTGCAGGACTTCTCTTCAGCCAAGCCCAGCACACATATCCTAACTGTCAGGAAATAACAGACTTCTGAAGGGATAGTCCCTACAGTGGCGCAAGCCTTGCTTGTGAGAAACATAAATATCCAATATGGTTTGGAAACAGCCCAGTCTTCTCTGGAAGAGTCTCAGCTCCGAAAAAGCTGAAAGGCAGAAGTGTTCTACAAAGGTTGGAAGCTGCACTTGAATTCATATAGTAAGCCTAAGCTATGGTTTTAGGAGAGAAGCTGGCTCATACACCTTCAAAAAATCCAAATGTAATATAAGAGTTTCAACATTGATATTTTGATTTCCGAAAGTGTTTTAAAATCTACTTGCAGTTTAAAACAACCTTGCAAATCAGTGTAATAAAAACATTTACCTTTTAACTCACTAAAAGTGTACTACATAACTTTGATTTGTACATGACACTGCAGACGTAATAATTTAATCTGAAGAATGAAATCTGACTAGAAACAAACATTAGCTCCATTAAACAGTCTGGTTTCATTGCTTAAATTGGATTAAATAGAAAAAGTGAATGGTGTAAATGGCCTCCTGTGCAATTCTCTAATACTGGGATTTTTAGAATATCCTCACTTTCAGTTATTTAATTTTTACTAGGAGAAATGCTGAGAAGATTCCCTTTCATTTTTAAACAGATTACTTAAAAGAAAGTTTATTGTTAACAGTATAAAGATGCATTCACAGAAGACAATCCACTGATAGGAAACAACCTCAAAATGAATCCCTACATTTAAGTGAATTGAGTGTTAGAAAGAGGTCATCAGACATACAATCTGACTCATGAGCAATCAGAAGAAACAACCATTTAAGCTTATTCATGGATTCTGTATTTATTTGGCTGAAGGGAAAGGTGAAAAATGAGGCAAAACTCACAGAGATAGTTTGATATGGGACCAAACCCCCTTGGCTTGCGCCATGATCAGGAAATGGACCCCTACTGATAGAGAAGCTGTTTCTTTTCCCTGTCACCCCCTGCATGAACTAATGGTTTCAAACTCAAGAGAATAAAATGAAAGTCAAGTGTCTCACGCTGAAGTGGGGGGAGAAATTTAGCTGTTAACTATTTCAGCACAGTTGGTTGTTTTAGAAGATCATCTCCCGAAAACAATAAAATATCCCCAGAAGCAGGGAGTCCGATTTGCTTTCCTAGAAGGCTCTTTCAGTGTCTTTTGCTGTGACTTTGTTTACAACCCAAGATTTCTGAAGGTGTTTGGGATGTTTTCAATAGTGATTTCCAATTTCTTGCTGGTTTTTATCTCTGCCCGCTATACACAGAAGGGCTTATTTGTAGACTTAGATGTACCTAGTGTGTTTTATCTCCTTCAATTTCAGTGTAAATATTAACACTCCATCTTTATTCAGTGGATGTCATCCAGCAGCAGTAATTGGTGTCAAACCTTCTGTTTCCTTTGATATACTTTCCTGCTCTGAAGATCAAGGCAATGCCAGACGAACATAAATTTGAAAACTAGTAGATCTGAGTGTAAGATTTGTTTTTTGGTTTACCAGATCTAGCCATGAAGCTAAGCAATAAACAGAGAGAGACATTTATCACTTCTCCTGCAAGTTGCAGCAAGATGTCACCTGTGCACCTGAGGTACAGATTTTCCCCCTTATTGATCTACTGCAATCATACATCTTTAGAAGCCTGTCAGGTTAAGAAAAACTTCTAAATGTGGGTTGACTGCCTCAAGTACTCAAAGCACTTTTCAGTTGGAAAGTACCCAGATGATGGAGGTAAAAACATCCCCACAGGATGTTTAGAGGGTCCTTCTCTAAGGTATGTCTTATCCTGGTAGCATCTACCACCCAAAAAATCCACCTGAGGAGCAGTTCTTTGCAGCAAACTGCAACCAGCTGCTGTTGTTGCTGGGCACTAGCAGTGCATTCAGTGGCACAGGGCTCTACCCCGATGTATTTACAGTCTTGGATTTCAGATTACAGAAATCACCGTCTGTCCTTCTAATAGGGTTTCCTATCAGAGCCATACTGATTCTCTGCTTTGGCAGCTTTTGTGTTTTCCACTGGCGGTAATGAGGGACAGGAAGCTGCAGGAACGACTCAGACTACCAAGAGCACCTCCAGAGATGCTGGGTGCAGTGGGCAACCTTTCCATTCGATTCCCAGCCCTTCCTCTTTCCTTTGCTCTTCCAGGCTCACTTGTGACCTGTGTGCTTCTGGTGCCACGGTCCTGAGAGCCGATCCCTGCTGTCCTCACGCAGGGATCCATCAGAGCTACGGACAGGAGCCCCGGCAGGCCAGGCCTTACTGGGCAGGTATCCACAGCTGAGCATCACACACGCTCTCTAAACCACCATAAAGCTCATAAGGTTTAAGACTAGTTATCCCCTGCCCAACTTTCAGACCATTTCTTCTAACAGATTGCATGAAAGAAGCTGGGTAAGTTCCCTTTCTCTGTTTCTGCATTTGCTCTCACGTTTCACCTGCATCAACACACCATGAATTGTGAAATTCTGCCTCAGGTGCTTTTCTAGGTGCCTTGCAGAGGATATTGGACTGGCTCCTAATGACAGCCCTGGCTTGGAGTGCACGCCTCAGTATGGATAGGCAGGATTCCAGAAAAAACTTCTCTTCCACCAAATCGACTGATTCGCAAAGATTCGTATTGAGCGAATCTGGGTTGCTGGTATGGTTCCTTTGTGGAAGCTAAATAACCCAAGGGCAGGCAGGGCAAGGTTTTGAATGAATTTAAAGCATTGCCTCGAAGTGATTAGCATGATTGTACATACAGGCTGGTTATTACACATGCAAATGAGACAAGCAAGCTGATTATGTGAGTAAGTGTAGCCAGTTTGTGTGCAACTGCTGCTTCCTGAGGCAGGATGGATGTGCCAGGCTTGCAAGCCACTAACCCCCACCTTCTCCAAAATCCCCCCCAGATTAGGCAGGTAACAACCACCTTGCAGGAGCTATGCTCCTGCGCTGGCCTGATCCTGCTTGGTGGATGACAGAGGCCCTGGGATTCATCCTTGGTGTCAGCAAGGTCTTTGCTTGCCTGTAGAAAGGAGAGGGCTCCACAAAGGAGCCAGGATGCTCAGGAATCTCCTGCCTCTCTTCAGCATGTGATAGCAGAATTTTGTGGGCAGCAAAACTGCGCATGCTACCTCCCAGACAGCTCAGGGTGGGGTAGGTTTAAGGCAGCATTTAGGGCTGGTAATAAACATTACTTCATTTTCTGTTCTTTGCACTGCTAAAGACCCTAACTGAGGTCAAGGCATAAGACTGGAGATTTTCAAAGCCATTAAAACTAATAAGAATAGGCTGTCCAAATCCCATAGATGGCTCTAAAATCCCAGTGTAAGCATCTGAGATCTCTCTGCTGATGGAAACATGCCCTGTACTTTTTCTGTCTTCATGCTCAGTAATGAAGCCGATATAGCAAGGAGAAGGGGTGGTGTGTGGGAGAGAGTGGGAGGGTGTTTGAATATAGATTCAATATTCTTGGAAATACGATGAGGAAATTGTTATGTAATCAAGAAGTTCAATAATGGTTTTGTCTAATGCACTTTTTTAGCACCATCAGGGCCTGCAGAATAAACTTGGCATCAGGACCAGGCTTCATTCATATGCTCCATTTACTGAGGGATTTTTCCTGCAGCCTTCCTATTTCCCTGAGCGAGCAATACACTTTGAGTCAGACTGTCCAGCTCCCTCCTGCCATGCCTGTGCCAGCCCATGCCTCCCCAGGCCCCGAGGAACAGAGCACAGTGTATTTTGAGCACTATCCCACGTGCTGTGCGGTGCAGAAACAGATGGAGGGTTCCTTAATCTCTGAGTGTGGGGTAACGGCTCCCACTCACGGCAGGTATTTATTGACAGGGACTGGCTTTAGGAAACACCTCTTCACTGGAGAATGCCTATCTATTCATAAACCGAAGCAGTTTGCAGAAAGTGGTCACTTCTGATGCCATGATTCTGACCATTTGGCTTGTGTGTTTTGTTGTTTTTTTTTTGTTTTTTTTTTCTAGAGGCCATAATGACAGGTAGCACTTCTTGGATCATGGCAAGCAGATGAGACCTAACTTGGGGATAAAGAGGCACGGGATGCACACAGAACCTTTAGTCTGCTTTTTTATGGGGAAGGATGCTAAGATGCAGCCAAAGACCTTGAATCTCCACAACCCCAAACCAAATGCCAAGTTCCTCTAATTTCTGTGGAAGGTAAGGCCATGCGCAAGAGTTCCCCTGATCGGGCACTTTCCGTGCCACTTCTGCACCCTGGCTCGAGGAGCCCCCTGAGACCCACTTGTACCAGATCTGCCCTGTGGAGGGGCAGGACCCTGCACACACCAGCTCCCCCACATCCCTGCAGTGCTCCCAGTGACTGCGTCCACAGGCTGGGAGAGTTCAGACTCCTGTGCTCCTCTGTAAGCATCACTGCATAGCAGGAAATCCATAAAACCAAAATCATGTCTATTTTGCTTTGTAATGCCTGAGATCTCAATTTTGTCATTGCCTGGCAGAGCCCAGATTGAATATTGGTTAATTACTTGATTTTAGTTATAGCTGTAATAATTTTTATCTGTTGGGAGGATAAGTCTATTCAGTCTAAAAGGGAATATAATACTTCTGCTGATTATATGCTGATGCCTTGTTTACCTACAGGCACCCAGAAAGCTGCTGCTGCAACTGCTGCTGACTAAGCTAAAGTGGGCAGAAAAGTAGCCTTCAGGCATGGCTGCCTGTAAATTCCTTGATGCTGTAAAGAACATGTTCAGTTGTCAGAGAGCTATCAAGCCCCGTTAAATGATAAATGGTGTCAGTCTTCCTTCTGAGCAAAGCCCAGATGCAAATGGTGCACAGGAGAAGAAAATGATAAATGAATGAAAACACTGAAAAGGCAAACTTCAAAGACATACACTGCCTTGAGACATCAGCACAGTGATAGCGCTCAAGAAAGGATGAGAGGGGAGCATCTGTCCTATTTCTGCTGCTGGGGAAAGTTAAATTGAAAACAAACACACACAAGTTCAATGTTCCCCTTTTTTTCCTGGCCTTGCCTTTTGTCCGGGAAGACTGCAACCCAGCAAGCAACGCTTGTGCACGATGCCCAGCCCCAGACAGCACTGGGCAGACCCAAACTGTTTGCACATCCAGACCTCCTCCCCAGACACAACCATCCCTGCAGCTTCGTGCTCCCCTTTCAGGTACCTCTCCCATTCCTGCTTTCTATCTTGTATTCAGTTGCCAAGGGTTTGAATTCAGAAAAAAAAAATAATTTAAAAAAAAAACAATGCCTTAACCCTGAGCAGCAGTGAACACCTGGGAACTGCTCCTCAAGGTGCTTTTGTGATTTAACCCTGCACTAGGGAAAGTGAATGCTCATGAACGACTCCCAGTGTCCCAAGCAGTCTGCTCAGCCTCAGGCACTATTTACAGGGTGTGCTGAACTTAAATTGTTCGTGTTCACTGGTGTACTTGTGGGAGGTGGTTTTTATTTTATTTTAATGGCTGAATTCAATCAGGAATGTGCCAAGATAGCACGGAATCAACTGAACGTAATTAAGCAAAAACTATTAGCTTGATTGCTAAACTAGTCTTCCTCTCGTGAATATGCATGAGAATAATTGATATTAATTCTTTTCAGATCTCTGACACATACCAGAGTGTGGAGTTTTTTTGGAAGACTAGACCTGTTCCACTGCCACTTCCTCACCGAAAGGTATAATTAGTTGTGCTGCAGGGCGATACACCTCGTCACTGATACCACACTGGGTTATCACCTAGCGAGGAAATTGGAGCAGCGCTCAAGTGATGTTTTGTCTGCAAAAACGGCGACCTGTTTAACAATTTTTCCAGAAATGCATTAGGAGAAGCAGCAAATCTGTTTTCCAGCATCAGCCATGCTAATAACATGAATAAACAGAGTACCCTTCAATGAACAACAAATCCCTGTGCATAGAAAGCCAGTGGAAATATCCTCTGCATGGGTCAGCAGGTGGTGAGCAGCTGTAATCTGCATCACTTGCTTTGTTTATTCTTTTTATTTATTTTTTACTCATTTTCTTTCCATTTTCTTTCCTCCCCTTTGTTATTAAACTGCCCTTATCTCAACCCATGAGCTCTTGTACTTTTCAATTTTCTCCCCTATCCCACTTTGGGGAGGGGACAAAGTGAGCAAACGGCTGTGCAGTGTTTCACCTTCTGCTAGATTAAACCATGGCACTGGACTCCTCCTGCAGCACATGGGAGACTTCTCCATCAGGTATCAGCCTTTTCCCCTTCAGACTTGGAACAAGGACACGACATTCAGGCTGAGGCACTTCTGCTGCCTTACAAGCTGGGGAAGATAGACTTCTTCAGCGAGACAAAGCCTCCTGTACGAGGGCTGCAGCCCCTGCCCAGGCTGCCCAGAGCTGCCCACACGCTTACAGCCTGATGTAAGAGGAGCTTTAGTTGCATCTCCTGCCTCGATGAGTAAGCTTTGTGCTCACACAAGGGATTACAGATGATAAGCGTCTATTCCTTGCAAGTAGCCTGCAAATAAGTTGAATATCAGAGCCCTTATTTTTGCAAGAGGGGCATATGAAGGCCCCAGGTGATGGGAAATGTCACTGCAGGGGTTCCTCCAAGCTCGCAGCACCTTCCCCGTTCTCAGTCCTTTATTCTCTTGTTTTCCTGATCAGCTTCTCTGCTCTGCCTCACGCTGGCCCCCACTTTGTGTTTGCAGAGAGCAGGGCTTTGCTGTGGACACATCCGCATGCGGGTTCATCCCTCCCAAGCCAGGGCTCCCGAGGCTTCCCGGGCTGCAGCAGAGCACACAGCCCTTTCAAACACTTCATTCACGTTGTGTTTGCAGTCTCCAGCACAGATGGTTCTTCCCTTTGTAAGCGCTAAACACTGGATTAGATATCACATATTTAATAAATAGCAACAACTGTATACAAATCAAAGCAGCTAAAAACTAATCCTTGGCAATTATTCATTCACATCAATCTAAGATTAAGTAGTAAATAGAGAGAGTAGATACAGAATCTGTTTGAATGCAAGAGAAAAGACAAGGCAGCTGCACATCAGCATTTCAACAAGAGAGTTTGATCTCAGCTCAGTGAGACAGTTTTCATGCATTCAAGTTACAAATATAGGAAATGGAACCGAGGTGCGGAGATGTATATATATATTTAAAATTCTCTTTTGAGCTCAAGAAAAAGCTCGAGCTCTTTGAAGTGTCAGCTGGCAATCTGGAGGCTCTCATTATTTCTATGCTCACTGACTTCTGGGAGCACTGGGCATGACACACAACAGTAAGCCTTTCCGAACCGGACGAAATAAACATCTTCCAGTTTGGATAGCCCTAGGCTTTCTGATAGTTTCAAAATCTCTATTCATAGCCTTTCCTGTGCTGCTGCATCACGACATACCCCCCAGCAGAGGCAGTCCAGCAGCACAGAGCACTGTATCCTTTTTGGATAAGGAGCACAGCTGTTTTTCATACTGTTCCTTAGGGATTTTTTTTTAAATGTCTGTTTTATTGATGTTTTGCCCTTCACACTAATAAAAGTCACCTGAAACTGTTTGAAAAATGCAGGTGTGCTGCCTCTTAGTGAGCGTTTATTGGAGAGGGGTGGGTGGGAGGAAGAGGCAAGGTTTGCTGTAAATGGCAGCTGAACGGTGCCAGGTGGTCCATCGTATTTTAATCCACTTGCAGAATAGCAAAGACCAGCACTGAAGATTAAGGGGAATGATGCACTTCACTGGTTTTTCGCACGTTTTCAGTTGCCTGTTTCTGTACAGGGTTTCTATGTTAATATAGGATGATACCACACTACCTACTGGCTGGCAGGAATTAATCTTGTCATGAGTGTACTTCTTTGAAAGGCTGAGCCTTCCTGAGCTCTTAATTTGAGCTGATTTGACTGTCTCATTATCATAGCAGCAGATTTTGGAATAGCAAAGTTGAACCTTACTTGAACTTGTTGGCTACACGAGCACTGTTTTCCCTTCTCCTCCCCACCTCCAGCCATGAATAATAATACCAGTATCACTTTGTTTTTTTTTTTTAATGCTACTGAGGCCTCCTAGTAACTGTTTGCTAAACAAACGCAAGCTAACATGGTGCGCTGGGGGAGCGGCGTACGAAGGAGCCTGATTTCTGTTCTCCAAAGATAGAACTTGGCATTCCAGGGAAACGCTTGCTTTCGATGTCCTGGGAAACTTGGGCTTTTCTGTCAGGGACGCGGTGCCTTTATCTCACACTTCGACCGGACTGTGAGCATGACAGCTCTGGGGTTTGCAAAACACATACCACGTGTGGATGAGGGCCAGGTCACTTTGTGTTTTTTTTTGCCCTGTTCTGAAGTTTGGTTGCAGTTGAGCTGAGCCGTCCCCGCCTCAGCCCGCTGTTTTCATCTCTCCGCTCGCCTCAGCTGTGCCAGCTCCCCGCTCGCTGCCGGGCTGCAGCCCTGGCATTGTTTGGATGTTTGCATTAGGACTGCACTTGGCCAGCTGAAAACAAGCTGTCCCTGTGCACACACGGCCCGTGGCTTGTCTAACCGTGCTGGTTCCTGCAGCAGGGGCATCCGTCCTGCCTCTCCCCGATAACGCTCCTCGGCAAGAGAGCGCGAGCGGCTGAGAGCTGCTGTGCGGAGCCGTGCCTCCGAGGGAGACCCTGCGATCCAGTGCAAGGTCAGATGAAAGCCACCCCGTGGGCTCATTTAGCCACTGGATAAAGCTCTGTTTCCGATCAGGTTGCATTATCCCTAACGAGCTCTGGCAGACACTTCAGCACTCTGCTGTTCCAGGGAGACAGAGCGGTAAGACCCACCTTCCCCAGGGCAGCGCTTAACTCTTTCCACGTACGCTTGCTGGTCCGTGGGGAAGCCCAGATGTTAGGTGGGTCCTCAACAAAGCACCCAGGTGGCTCATGCCAAAATGCCAGAGCAACAAAGCCGACTGCTGAGCTGGGGGATTTACCCCATGGACAAGTGTGAGCCACGGTCTGGTTGCTGCAGGAAGCATTCCTGGGGTCAGCCAGAGCTCAGCACATCTGCAGAAATGGGCACCTCCTTCTCTTCTGTTTGGCCTCTTGATGGCTGCAGCACAAAATGCCAAGAATCCCCAACAGGGCAAGGTTTGACAGACATCCCACCTTGCTCCTAAGAGAATTCAGCATGTTTGGAAATGATACATGGAAGAAGCCCAGCCCAGGGAGACACACAGTGCAGAGTGGGAAAAACAAACCCAACCTACACTGAGAAACATTTACAGGGGACAAAATACCGAGGAAAAAAACCTCCTCAGTATGCCAGGTACATATGTTTACAAGAACAATCAAGGGGATCTAGGAATAACCTTTAAATGGTTGAAATCAGGCACAGAACAGCTGTGAATGAAAGTCCCCAGCAGCTGAGGCTCTCCGTGGAGCGAGCTGGCAATTCCCAAGGCAGTCCCGGCCAGCCTGCCTCATCAGGGAAGCTAACATTGCCTTATTGTTTTCCTTTACTTCTTAGAGAGGAAAAACCATCCCAACGGTAGCCGTACTGGAGCCGTGTGTCCCAATTAACCTGCTGCAGGTAGGGTCAGTCTGCTCTCTCCTGCATCCCCTTCAGAGGGCACGAAGCGTGTCTGTTCCCATGGCCACTGTCCCCTGGGAAGGAGAGGAAGGAAGGAAGGTGCTGCTCTATTTTTGAGATAGTTCTGCTTTATGGCGCTGCCCTTCCTGCCGCCTGGCTGAACGGCCTTTCTTTTCTTTTTTTTTTTTTTTTTACCCTTCTCTCTCATTTCTCTGTCAGTTGATTGCTCGCTGCCAGAGGGTATTATTGGCTTCAAAAGGTTCATTTTCCGTTTCCTGAACTGCTCATCTTCTCCTGGCTCATTGCTGCTGTTGGAGGTGAGATCCGAGTCCCGGAGTCATTAGGCTGTTTGGGTTTGACCTTGAGAGCTTCCTAAGCTCACCCCATCGCATGAAGAAAACCTTTGAAAAGCCACTTTGATCACTTCAGTCACACACCTTAAAAAAAAATAAATAATCCAATGACCAGAGACTATTTGATTATTTCAGTGGTAGGTAGAAATAAGCTGGAAGCACACCCCTGCAAGGCAGGTTTCAGAAATGCCAATGTCTGGGGAGCACTTGTGCACAGCACGCAGCTCAGCTTGCTGCAGAGTTGGGAGGCTCTGAGAGCATCCCGAAGTCCCAGCACATGTGGAAAATGTGATTCAATTCTGTAAATCAGCAGCACTTATGATCTGGTCCCAACTTTTGCTGTGGGTTAATTCACTGGTTGCAAGATGCAGCTCTGCAGTTTGCATGGAAACCACAGCCTGTCCTGATACAGGCCTCTGGGGGAGGATTTCCACCTGGGTTGGAAATTCCCAAATTCCCAAACTGTAGCTTTCAGTGAGCTTCTATTGAAAGCACAGGGGAAAAAATTTCTCCGTTTCTCCATTGGTTAGCAGCCTTGCTGGCTACGCAGAGCTACATCAGAATGAGGGAGATGACAAGCAGGTACGAAACATTGACAGAGCCTCAAAGAAAAGTAAGAGAAAAGAGAAGGGAATCGCCACGGGATGACAGGTTACCTCGGCACGGACAGGTCCATCGCAAGGCGGATGGGGAGGAGGAGGGCTCTGCCCCTCACTTAAGGGGGAATAAAATGGCTGCAGAATTGCTACCACTGCAGCTATGCTTGGCTGAGGATGCGTGGTTTGGGTTTGTCACTGTTAGCTCATTTCCTCTAATGCTGTGTACCTTTGTAGAAAGAATAAATAATGCTCTGCTCTGGATGGTCTCATCCTGTGCCACTGCAGATGTGCCAGGCAGGATCCCAGCTGGAGGCTGTTAAAAGGAGACCCAGATGGGTCGGGCGTGTGCTCCCATGGAATATGGAGGTGATACGCACTCTGAGAACAGTGGGACTTCAACATCCCCCTCCCCACAGACTGCAGACGTCAACTCAAGAACGAGACTGAAGAACTTAAAGCCATGAGAGAGACTGTTCACCTGGGAAGCCTTTTATTTTTTACCAAAAAAAATTTAAACACTGGGTTCTGCGTTTGCCACTGCCCTGCCCCACCACCCTGCCCCACAAGACCAGGGAAAACTTTCTGTTTAAATTCTGCCTTTGGGCATGTTGGGTGCCAAACCAGACAGAATTAGGGCATTCTGGCTGAAAACCTGCTCCTGAAAACACGAAGAGCAGCTCAGGCTGTGTTAAACCTGCATGTAAGATACGACGCTATTGAAAACCAAATAAAAAATCACAAGTACTTGGTAAGCAGCGGCTGCTTGCTTTTACCCCGGGCAGTTTGGGAAGGGAAGGAATGGCTTCTATTTAAAGATGCCTTAATCAAATTCCATCCTGTCTACACCTCTAGATTTTGCTTCAAAACCCACTTAAACCACTCAGCTAACAAAGACCCCAGTTAGCAAAGAGAGAAGAAAACGAGCCAGCAAACCCATGCCTCTGGATTATTTCACTGCTCTGCGGAGGAGCACTGAAATGCTGACGGTTTACCTTTCAAATCCCTCAAAGAAAACAACTCTTGAAAATTCCTAAAATACTATCAACAGCACCGGCAGCATGCCAGCAGGGTCGCTTTGTCAAAGTGACAGCAGGGGCCGTGTCCCTGCTCGCTGCCAGCAGCAGTGTCTGACGGCCGCGCCAAGAGGGTTTCGCTGGGGGCAAGGGGCAGAGCCCCCCCCCCCCCGCGCCACTGCACCCCTGTGGGTGGGAGATGGTCAGCCTGGCTCCCACACTGAGCATGCCACAGCCTGAGCAAAACCGGGTTAAACACGGGATTTTTCAAAGATTGTCGTATGTGGTGCAACAGACCTCCACCTCTCAGTTCGGTCTTTTGCAAAACCTCCTCTCTCGGCACCAAAAAATAATTCTGAAAGCTTAACGAGCTTAAAACTGGTGTGGGAGCATGCCCCCAGTGAAAGGCAGCCTGGAAAAAGGGGTCTGGAGGGCCTGTTGTAGGGTTCACCCATCTCTTCCAGCAGTTCTCCCTGCAGGTTTGGATGCCCAGAGGAAGCCAGGTCGGACCCTGTATCCTTCCAAAATTGCTGTTCACAGAAAGCCAATTTGGCAGCCCATTTACTTTTATGTGAAGATGGTGCAAAAATGTAGAAGAAATGGGGAATTCAGAAGGAACTATACTCAAAGAGAAATGACAAGTATGATTGCTAAAAAAGAATCTTTTGAAGAAAAAAATAACAATCCCCAGCTCCCTGTGTTTGCAGCACATTATCTGCTGGTTCAAAATCAGGCTCTAGCTGATGTTATTTTTGGGGATTTAAGCCAGACTCTTGCTGTCACCATCTCAACGTTCTTGGCTTTGTTGCTGTTTCTCTGTTTTATGATTCTGAAGAAAATAAGTCTATTAGGGCGTTCTTTTTTTGGCAGACGAACGGCTGTGTGAGCACCGAGTGGACAGACTCCAGGTGGCACAGTGGCTCAACGCATCAGTTGCTTCCCGCTGCTACAGTCAGGTGCAATGTCACAGGGATTTCCCTCCCGCAGCACAGGGCTTTATGGGCTCTCCAGGTATATCCCCGCGTTAAGCACCTGCGCTGAGCTCCAGTCCTGCGGCCAAATCCTGCCGGCAGGTTGTGCAGCCTGGATGTGGCCCCAGGGAGAGGGAAGGTGCGCAGGAGCGGGTGCCTGGGTGCACGTCCCAGCCATCCCTCCACCCCTCATGGCTGGCCATCCTTCATGAGACCTAGATTTCCCCCCAAAACAGACCCTGTGTCACATCTCAGGGTCCCTCCGTGTACGTGCACAGTGCTGCTGAGCCTCTCCCTTGCCTCCCACCTGCACAGGGCACTGCAGCTGCTCGCAGGAGCAGAAACTGCGCGGCTCTGCACGGTGCGAGCACGTCCCCGCAGCAGATGGGACTATCCAGAGAACAGGCTCCGAGCCGACCTGGCGCCAGCAAGCTGCTTGTGGCATCACCTGTAAGAGCCTGATGGGGAGCCATGCACACCTCCTCCCTTGCAGTTTCTCTCCTTTAAGCCCTCGTTAGCTGCCCGCTGTTGCAGCACAGACCGGCGGTGTTTCAGGCGCCTGCCTCCGAGCGCGCCTTAATTGCCCCCTGAAAGCCCCACGCCCCACAGGTACCCGGATAATTTACAAGCCAGGTTTCCATGCCTATATTTAAAAAGGTGACCCTAGTTTGAGAAAGCATTTTTGGGGGCCAATCTGTAATTTGGAAAGGTTTAAACATGTTTTTAAGCAACCCTGCGAAATAATGTGCTGCCAGGCAAGAGCTTTGGGTTAAATTATACCCCCATGAAAATCACAGCGTGTAAAGGCGGCTGCTGGAAGTTGACGGGGCCTTAATTACGGCAGCCCCGGTGGGCGATCCAGCAGCAGAACAATCAAGTGGAAAACCTCTGCTGGGAGGCCACCGGTTAACCATGCGTGCCTCGCACACCTCTGCCTCGCAGCCGTGCTGCTGGGGCTGGTCGCTGGGCTCCAACCTCATTTTCGAGGGAAATGGCTTCAGAGGAACCTAAGGTGTCCGTCTGCTCACTTGGGTAGGCTTCTGTGCTTTTTTTTTCTTCTCCTAGTTCAGGCTGCTCCAAAAAATAAACACAGAAACTGCTCTGCTCAATGTTTCTTGACACGGAGCCACCGCTCTGCTGTGTTGCTTTGCGACAGCAGCACTGCAAAATGCGCGCTCCGTGCGCTGCTCTGTGCTGACATCCACAGCTTGTGACTTAAAAGTCGACGTATTCCCCCTCCCCGGCCCTCTCCCACACCATCTCCTACGGAGCCAGGAGTGTAAAAACACCGAGGCTCGTTGCTAATGGCCCAGGCAAACGATTTAATCACAGTGATGTAAAAGGAGTGAGGAACATGTAGGATGGAAAAAATGCTGGGTAGACAGTAAGACTAATGAGGTAATGTGTAAACCCTAGCGCTTTCTAACAGACAGAACGTGGTAGAGCTGACAAGTATATTGAAAGGGACATAAAAACGTAGACAAAACAATAGCCGTGGTTGGCCACAGCCTGGTTTACGCAGTGGAAATATTTTTTCCTCTGAAGGCAAAAGGGAGAAGCACCGAAGGCTCCTCGAAAGCTCCATTCTTGGTAGTACAGCCACGGCATCGCCATGGGAGATGCAAAACGCCGGTGCACAAGCAGAGCAGCTCCAGAGGCAGTGCTGTGTGCCTGTCACACAACCCCCGGTGTAACAAGTGTGTCAGGGCTCGGCAGGTAGGTCAGCATCTGTGCCCGTCGGGCAAGGGGACCACGTGTTTCCCCTTTCACTGTGAGCTGGGTGAAGAGAAAAGCCAGGAGTTTTGCCTGCTTGCTTTTACTGGAGAAACCCCTTGGAAATTCCTGGGGGTGTCTGCAAAAAAACCCACCAGGCAAAAGCTGGAGTCACCTGGTTCAAACTGCCATAGCAACTCCCCCTGCCAGCCTGCACGAGCCACTCGGTTCTCATGCCTCTTCTCTATTTTGGAGTAGCCACAGAAGATAAAAACAATAATTCCAGATGATTGTTTACGGCATATACTCAAACTGCAATTATTTGGTAAAATTCTCCGATGGCTGCAGCACAACTTGGGCTTTATATCATCCAGGCAGTTACATCAGCTACAAGCAGGCAGCGTGGTCTGCCTGCACTGCCGCTGCACCCTGGGCGCGTTTACACAGCTCAGTGCTCTGCAGTAGCTTAGCCAGGGCTAAAAACATAAGAATTTAGTTATTAATGTCATTTCACATCGAGATAGCGTGTGAAATCAATCTATCATGCTAAATCTACAAACTCCAAACTGTATACATAAGGTATATTAAGGGATTTGGAAAGCTTAGGAATAGCTCCTAAGTGTCTGCATGTGTGTATAAGCACCGATTGTTTTATCTGTGAATTACCTGCCGCTCTGCAGAAACGGCACAGATAAGGAAACTGCCCTGCATTGGCCCGGCTGGGAGCAGCATTAGCGGGATGATTTGCCCGTTGCTGAGCTCTGTCCCTGTGCTTCGGGGCGATGTGAAAGCCCTGCAGCATGGCGCTGCTCTGCAGGGCCAGGGAGCCCCAGAAGCCCCCCCTGCCCCTCCACCTGCTGGCACCTCTCCGTGCCCCTGCCCCGAGGCACTGTGTAGAGCCCAGCTGATGCCCCAGGGGATCAAGGCACCCCCACCTTTCTGCCATCTGCTTTCAGCCTCCTCCTCTAAAAGCTCATCGAAGCGCCAATCAACCCAACAGTAAAAAAAGGATGCTAAGGAGCAGGCTGAAAGTTGAGGTGACCAGAGCCAGTGGGAAGAGGTCTCCTGCTTTCCGTGGGTGCTACGGATGCCTTCTGGCACCTCTCCATCAGTTCGGTGCTGCATCCTGATCTGCCAGGGTGTTTTGGTGCAGGCTTTTCTGAGCTGGCAGCTCTTTTAAGAACCATAGGGACAGCCCAAGTGAGAAGTCAGCACCGGGTGCTTTAAAAACACGCCTTGTTTTAAGTGCAGCGTGCTGCTTCGTGCCCCGGGGACAACTCCCAGGTTTGTGCTGCCCTCAAAGAGCACAGCCAGCAGGGCTCCGTGCCTGAGGGACCAGCAGGGCTCTGGCTCTTGCAGGCAGTAGCCCAGAAGCCGTCTCTGCTCCTAGTGGGACGTGCTGATGCATTAGCCATTCCCATATGAATGCAGCCCTGCTCCTGCCTTGTGACATGGTGAATCCTGCAACTCCCCGCAGGAATGCAGCCATCGCCTCCCCCATCAACGTTCACTGGAGCTCCAGCCCCAGGATCAGCAGCAGGGGAGGTGACTAAAAGGAAAGCCCACACCACAGGGCAGCAAACACAACTAGCACCCTTAGTGGGCTTTGTGAGGCCCGTGTTACTGCAGAGCGTTCACCTGGGCTGGTACTGGCAGACCTGCGTACGGAAGGATGCCTTTCCCCCAGACACTCATAGCGTGCGTAACTGCACAGTTTATAAAAAGCATCCTCTGAAAAGATTTTCCTACAGGGTAAAGGCCCATTATGAGGACTTCCTGGCTTATGTGGCTGTATATAGCAGCGGCAATCCTATTATGCTTATCCTAAACCGTCCTCCACCGAACAGTGAAATGAACTTTACAGAACACTAGAAGCTTAATTAAGCCTCCAAGCCTGCTGTGAGAAGCACAATGCTAGTAAAAACTAGCTGGGTTGCAGCAGCCCTGGTGCTCCCGAGGACCGCTTGTGCTGAACATCAGCGCGAGGCTTGTGAGCGCCCACGCACGCCGGAGAGCTGAGCAGCCGTGTCCGGCTGTACGAGGGACGTCAGGGCGGATTTGAATGTCCCAGCCACTTCGTTTCAGCTGCGTACAGCTAGGTGACAAAATCCATGTTTCTCACCTCTCCCTTTCTGCACACAGAAGCCTTGACAGCCTTTGAATTGCTCTCCCAAAAGCCAAGCGCCAGTGGAGCTCCTGGGCAGGAGCCAAGGGATGTGCAGGAGCGCACAGGCTGCGGGGCTGATCGTCCTGCAGTCACAGAAGAGTCTCGCTGTTGCTAACTAACAGCATAAATACCACTATAACAAACCACAACACAGCTCACAGGGCTCGGTCCTGCAAGCAGCTCACCTCCGAGTGCCATAGCAGTCTGTGCAATGCACGCCCAGCCCCGGACAGGATAAGCCCCGACCCGTTACGTTGCAGCACGTTCAGAGCGCACCAAGGGTGCTGTACCAGCCGGTGTGCGGCCAGCAGGGCTTAGCTACTGACCCTCACCGAATGTGGGTGCCTGTGACCTTCTCAGGCCTTTCCCCTGCCTTTTCCTAATGGAGGGTGCTTCTGAGGTTTAGCTGTAGAAATGAATATCTTCAGACGCTTGCTTTTTGGTGTAACAGACAGAGACAGGCTAAATATTTTGTGTTCTTGCCTCGCCTGCCTGGTAAGCCAGATACTATTAGTGAAGCACAACTGGGTCATGCGAATTAATATTAGCATCTGCGTTAGCTGCTTTATTTACATCACTGTAGCTGTCAAAAGTTGTAGGTAGCTTAAAGGGGATATGGTTTATTCATGTTGACACGAGTAGGAAAATAGCTAGATCGACGAGGCTGGCTCCTCAGGACCACGAGGCCAGGCAGAGCCTGCAGGAGCACAAGGCCAAGGGGGACAAATGCCCAGGGAATGGTCCGGGAAGTGCAGGGTGAGGGCAGCAGCTCATCCCAGCTCACATGGGCCAATAGCACGGCCTAATGACATCTGCTGGTATTCTGTATTTTCCCAACCCAAAGTGTTTTAGAAATAACAGGATGGAAGGAGCCTGATGTTCCAGAGACCCGAGCTCCAGGTGAACCCCGTGAGCACCATCCTGGGTGCTGCTGTGTGCAAGACATGAACTGCCTGTGTCCTTTGGGCTGAGCAGGGAGGACAGAGGTGGATACTGATTTCTAAAAGGGAACTCTCATGTTTCCTAAGCTACCTTCGTGTGTTCTGGGTGGAGATTTGTGCTGCTCCAAGATGTGGACCTGGCAGGTCTGCCTCAAGGTTCAAGCTGAAACTGTTCTTGATGGCTGCTCTGTGGCTCTGGGTGCTGCTGTCACACCAGGGCTAAGGCTGCCCTGTAGCCCCCAGGGCACCTGCCAGCACTGGTGCCCTGCCCTTGGAGCTCAGGTCCTCCCCCAGCATCTCCCTGCACTTCACCAGAGCTGCGCCAGGGCAGGGGCTGCACTGGAGGCATCAGGTAGAAGAGGTTAGTTTTTAAACCTCTGATCACTGTTTCAATATAATTAAGGAATTAATTAACATTCCAGCTCAGTAATTACAGAAGCTTCAGCCATACGGAGCAGTGCCTCTTTCCACAGGTCCCTGTGGCTCTCACAGAGGTCAGTGTCTGGGAATACCCTGCAGGTCCCGTTATGGCAGACAGCGATGGGCTGCGGTGTCGGTGCTCAGAGGGATCGGTGTGAGCGCAGCCAGACTGGCATGAGTCTGGGCACACAGCATTTGGGAAGAATAACGTCTTTGCATCAAGAGGAGTGCTGAAGGAACTGGCTGGGAAGTGTCCTGGTGTCCATCTAGCTGAGCGACCACTGCCAGGGCTCATGCAGCAGCACGTAAGCAGTGTACAGCGGGGCAGTCCTGGTAAAGGGGCCGGGGCAGGCGCAAGTGGAGCTTCGTACATCTCTGTAGGAGCTGCAGCCTCACCCTCTGGGTCTCCTCCTGCAGACGTGCCAGGCCCCTGCCTCCACCTTGGAGCCTGCTGCTGTAAGGAGCTGGGGCTGTCAGCTGCTGCATCTCCTGGTGGCTTTGTGCCTGAGGCCACAAACAGCATGAGCAGGTGCCACATCCCGGCCGCGTTCTGCCCCTTTTCCAAAAGCCCCTGTGGTCAGGAGCCAACCGTCCTGGAAAAAAAGCCAGCCCTGGGTTTTCATTTTATAGGAACTGAGGCAATACAAATTTCTGAGTAACAGAAATCTCAGCGAGGTGTTATTTAAGTAACTTCTGGCAGGGTGCTTTTTATCAACAGAATTCTTAGAAATGCTGTTTCTTATCCGTAGAAATTGTATCATTTTTTTTTTTCCAGTCTGCTCAAAAAACTAAAAGTTTTTCACAGACTGACTTTACTGGGCAACAACCCTGTTAATGCCCAGGGTGCTGAAACTCATTTTAGAACAGCACAAACAGCAGAGTGAACTTTGAGGGCACCACAAAAGCTTCTCCAGACAGGCAAGGAAGTCAGGTCAGGTTCTGGTGTTGCCAAATGGAGCTGCCTTTGCGGGAAAGGGTCTGTAGGGTGGTAAGAGCTCAGGAGTTCCCACTGCAGTGCCACCCTGCAGTGAACATCGCCTGGACCCCCTCAGTCATCAGAACCAGACAGTTTGTCCTTTCACTGTCTCGATCAGAGATCACCCCCTGTTCCAAAGACCTGCACCAGAGAGATGCAGTTGCTTGCTGGCTGAAGAGCCCAATTATCAGTGAACTGACCAAAGCAGAAATGACATCCTCCCACACGGGCCAGAGAAAACATTATTATAATCCTCTTACATTCCTGTCTCGGTTGTTACATGGATAAATTCTTAAGCAACTCTATCACAACAAAGGCAACAGCTATTTTTTAAAGCGACCTAACAAAAGCAGATCTCCAGGAATCAGGCTGTCCTGGAGCCAGAGGTACAGTTCTCTGCTGGATTTGGATACCAACTGCTGCTGGGTTTCCCTCTGCCTTCAGGAAGCACAAGTAGCCGTCTGGAAGCTTCAGCAACACACAAAAACTGCAGCTATAGTTGTGGTCGTTCAACAAAAGTCAAAATCTGTCCCAGAAAAAGGAAAGCTCTCCCTAGGACTGAGTATGTGGATGCTCCCTGGACCTGCCAGCAGCCCACAATACTGGCAGGAAGAGGAATGGTGGCTGCAAAACCTTTAGAAGCAGCGGGGAAAGCCCCGCTCTACTCAGCTTTGCTGCGTGCTGTCTGGCCTGTATACTGACCTTATTCCTCAGGCAGCCTGGACTGGTTTCTGTATAAAGATTCCCCAGCTACAAAATCACACAGCGAGAGGCCGTGGCTGTCTCTGAGTGCATTTGTTGTTGGTGAGGTGCTGCCAGGCCTTGGCCCACCTGAGGCCGTGCAGAGAAGAGGCAGAACCAGGCAGCTCTCCCCTGCTGCCCCACCGCGTGCCTCTGTGCTCCAGGAGCAGTGCGGGGACGGTGCCACAGCCTGCTAAGGGACCCAGCCAGGCCCTCGGGAGCACACCATGCCCCCTTAACCTGTGGGATTTTTCACACAGTTATAAAAAAGCATGTGCTCAGTTCAGCCTTTAGCTCTAGGCTGACTTTTAAAGACTCCAGTTCTTGCTGTACCTCCCCACCTCACCAAACTCATCTCTTTCTCCCTGACCCATCAGTGGGATTGCTCTGAACGTGACCAGGACAGAAATATTACAGCAATGTTTGTCACAATGTGCTCATTTATCAAAGCAGGGACATTCTGGGAACAAGAGTTGGCTTCTCAAGGTCTGGTTAAAACATACATGCATATTTTTGAATGTCCAGAATTCTCCTGTTCAACAATGTTTAATGAGAAGTTCCCCTTTGAGCTCAAAATACCTTCTTTTCCTAGTTTTATTAATTAATTTTAAATAAATCAGGATTTTTTTGAGATATAATGGTCTGAAAATACTGAAATAAAATGTCTTGAGTACTCTGACTCAAAACATAGGGTCTGTGGGAAAAAATCATTGCCCAATTTGGGAAAGGAAAATTTTCAAATCCTTCTATAAATTATTTCAGACTAGAAAAGGATTTCCTGCGCCTCCCCACTCTTAACACCCGTGCCATAGGGATATTGCTCCATTCCTCGCATGGACTGCTCTGCCTTTGGGTGGCTTGGTGCCCTTCCCAACAGGACAAGACCCAGTCACGCACGTACCTAGAAATGTAGCTCCTGGGTGACACACGGCGTGTATTGGCTTTTCTTACTGTGTTTGAAAAGCTACATTTTAAATGATGAAAATTTTAATGTAATGTGAAATTACATTTTACTTTTTTGGGAAGTTAAATTTCTATGGGCAGCTTTCAAGAAGATGCAGAATTTTCACAGAAATTTGCAGGTTTCACCCCAATTAGCATCTCTCCCAGCAGCCTCCTCAGGCAACGTGCGATGTCGCGCTGTGGCAGACCTGCTGGGACCACACTGGAGCACTGCACTGCTCCCTGCTGCAGCATTCCCATGAAAGCCTGCTGCCACAGCCAGACTGTGCCTCCTTTTTACTTCACTAATAGCAAATGGCAAGGCTTTTTTATCCTTAATCAGCTCCTGGCTCCATAGGTGTTCCCCCATCAGTCATTTCCAGCAGTAATCGCAGCGTTAGCCTCTTCTTGCCTCACACTAAATCTAGACAATTCCCTACCAGCCCCATGTCAGCTTTGCTCTTTGATCTCCAAGGGAAGCCTGAAATAATTATGAAATTGTGCTTTCTTTGCTGGCAGGTTTAATAACCCTCCGACTGCCTCTTTGGATGCCGTCCTGCCAGCTGTCACTCATACTTGGTAGAGGCAAATCTGTAAATATTGCCTCACCTTGTCTAAAGACCCCATGGAGGACTTTTTTTAGCGGATAATTTGTTGATGTTGGTTGCACAGCCCTTTCCAGCAGAGCCCTTTGAGCTGACTCCTTAACAGAGGACTGTAAAGGCAGCTTCTGAGTTCCTGGCTTCATCTCTTCTGGTAGCACCTACCAGCCACTGCCCCGGGAAAGGAGAGGGCACTGGTTCTGGAGCTAGTCTGACTTGTCGTGTTTGTACACATACCTCGGTGTAAGACACCAGCTATACAGTTTGTTCCTCATCGTCTTTCCAGAAACCCCACCCTAAGTCCCCCGATCATCCTCGCAGGACGCTGAATGTACGTGAACAAGAAAGGCAGGTACCGAATCGCTGCACTGCATCATCTCCCAAAGGCACCTGCAAATCCCACCCAGCAATTACACAAACCTCTCTCCCAGCACTAACAACTCCCAGGAGTGCAAATTAGATGAATTTGGAAGGCTTGGGACTACCAGTAAATGCTGCTCCTTATCTGGGGAAGGATTTGGAGCTGTTTTCTTGCTCTCTGCATTGCTGTTGGGGGCCAGGCAGTTGATTTGGGGGCTGCTCTCCTTGTCCTGAGATCCATGGGAAAGAAAACGTAGGGAGAACAGGAAATGTATGAAGAACTTGTGGAAAAAAGAGTCAGCTCTGGCTGGTTATTTTTGACCGAGAGCTCTGAGCATCTGCTGGCTTTAGTTTTGCTAACTGTACTTTTTAATTTTGGCAAGGACGCATGGAGCCCAGGAGAGGAATGCTCTGAGTATATAATTATAAATCAAAATATAATGCAATAAGTAAAATGAGCACTGAAAAACACCACTCGGTAACTGCATATGCCATCTACCTAATAGTTCCAGGCCGTGAGTCACCACTTGAATTAAAGAGGTGCAGCGAGGCCGAGGGCCAGCTCCACACAGGTAGTCGGGCTCTACGCCTGCCCTTGCTCCTACCTCTTGGTGAAGTCAACAGCTCCTAGATCCTAACCCCCTGGGACCCTGTGCTCATATGTGGGTGTCACACCTGGCTGCCCGGTCATGCCAGGCTGTGCCTTCCAATTTCCTGTGTTATACAGGCACAGGGTTAAACGCCTAAGAAATGGGGTCACGGGTTTGACCAGGCATCAGCAAAATGAGCAAATGACCCTGGTCTGGGTCAGGGCTAAACGTCACTGTAAAAGGCAGCTGGAACTTTCAGGAGATGGACACCTACACCAGGGCAGTCCTTTCCTACAGAAAAAAGAAGGGAGAAAGAGGAGGTGCTGCCTTGCCCTGAGGGCTGCAGCACACGTTTAGGACCAGAAGAGCCAGCCCAAGCTCTAATCCTTGCCCCGCCAGGCTGGAGCGAGCCTTGCAGCAAGAGAGGTGATGGCCACTGTCGGGCTGCAGTCCTGGGGTGCAGGAAGCTACGAGGAGCAGGGTGGCTCTTCAGAAAAGGCAGCTGCAGCTGCATTTTGGAAATGTCCACTTGCTGCATTAGTAAACAGAAATGTGAGGGTGAAAGGAGCAAGGATGCAGATGAGAGAGGTTTCTACTGCTAGCCGTAATGCCCTGAATGCAAGATTAAATTTCCATGAAGATAAAGAGCAGGAAAACGGTGTAAGGGTCTTTTACATTTACATAAGCACTGATTACCCCTGGTGTGACAAAGCACTCCCCTACCAAGCTGTAACGCCCAAGCAAAGCCACAAACCAGGGCTAGACCTTTTCTGTAACCTGCGCTTGTGCAACAGGAACTTGCAAAAAAGAGCACTGCAAAATAATTCAGTGCTGCTTCGCTGTGAGGTGTCAGGGTCCTGTAGTAATAACTCATGGTGATTTCAGAGCAGCTCCAAGCCAGACAGCTTCCCCAGTGCTGGCAAGGCCATGTGTCCTTGCCTTTGGACTGCTCTCCTCCCCACTGGAATTCAGCCACCTCCGCACTGGGACACTCTGGGATTTTAATCCTGTAAATGAGGGCACCAACCCTGACCTTGAGGCTTCCCTGGGAGCGAGGGACTTGCTGCAACGTCCTTCGGTTTAGTTTCCAGATGCTCAAATATTCCCAGGAGTTGTTAATGTTTAAGAAATGAGCTGGGCTTCGGTCATTGTTACTTAAATGGAGTGGCTGGCAGAAGGTAGGTACCTGAAACCTTAAGCCAAAAGGTGTGAATATTTCATTCTTCTACCTGTGGTCTGTGGCAAATGCACCAACGGCACAGTCTCTTGTTGCTTTGACTGGCCAGAAAGAGAAAAGAAAGCCGTTTTGTGACACATTTTCCTTTACAGGCTTCCAGAAAAGCTCTAGGTCTTTTTGAAACACTAGCAACAACTTGAGAAGGCTTCAAGTATTTTGGTCCCCGTGATATTTGTTCCTAAAGTACTTTACATTTCTTATGCTTGGTAAGGGCAATTATAACCATTAAACCCCATAAATCTGGGAGCGAGTCTCCTACCCACCTTGTGTGTAGCTTAAACGAAGCAGATTTGTTTACGGCATATTAAGGGCACTGGGAGGTTGGAACATTTTTTGCCAGCTGCTCCTTGTGATATTTTGGCAGCTCTCAGGACGTCATTGTCATTCCCAACATATCTCAAGATGGCTCTCAGAAGACCAAGGAAAGGCAGCCAAGCACGTCTGCACGCTCCTGTGAGGTTCAGAGGGTCTTGCACACCCCTTTGTGTCTGCTAAAGGGAAACCCTGCTTCGCTGTGCCTTGGGGCATGAAAGGTCTCCAGGTCACGAAGCTCCTCCCCCTGAATGTGAGCTGCAAAGCCAGGGAGAAATAGTACTTTCTGTTTTTCTTTTTTTTCTTTTTTTTTTTTTTTTTTTTCATTTTTCTTCTTTAACATTTAATCATCCTAAAGGTTCTCATTGGAAGCTTTTTAATTTCTGGGAAATTGTGTTAACTGAGATGCTGGAAATACAGCTCTTTGCTTCCAGGTTGAACATGCATGTGGGCTCTGGAAGGTCTCACAGCACACCGGGTTCATGCTGATTGCCCTTTAGTAACTGCATCTGGCAAAATTATACCCCATGCCTGTGAACTTTTTATTTACATTTATTTTCTTTTGCAGGAGGTTAACTTCTAACCCTGGAGATTGCTCCTTCATCTGATGGACCTTTCTGCTTTTCCTACGACCTTCACGACATCCAGGATGTCATTTGGCTGCTCCCTGTCTTGCACATTAAATTCACTTCTGATTTGATTCTGCAAAAGTAATGCCAAAGTGTTTTTATGGTTTGATAATGTATTTTCCTTCCTGATTGACAGTGCCTCACAGGAATGTGGCACATTCACCTGCAGACTCTGGCAGTGTACCGTGTGTTGTGTCCTGTGAAAAGCCTCACCCAGATAAAGCACCAAGGAGTTAAAATTGACTAAGATACTGCTGATGATCATTTGGATGTATTATCTGCTCTTGACGCTTTCACACTTGATTACAGGCAAAAGGGCCCTTGGCAGGGCTGCCAGGACAACCTGAGTTATCTCCCACTTCGCCCTGGCGTCTGGAAGTGCACAGGATTGAAAGACCTGAGTGTGTCCGTAGACTGAGCTTATCTCTCTGACAATTTAGGCTGATGAAACAATCAGTTCCACCACTTTACAGAACAAGCTTTTAAAGCCCTGTCGTTATTAAAGGTTAAAAAAAGCTGTAGTCTCTCAGGTAGCTCTTACCAAAGCCAAACAGAGCACAAATTAGTATAAATTGGCGCCTCAACACAACTGTGTAATTTGCATTTAGACTACTAAGAGTCAAATGCAAATCTTACTTTGCCAGACACAATGCTACATCGAGCTGACTGGTTTGGCGTGTACCGGAGCACTGCTGAGTCAGGAAGGCAGAAGTGGGATGGGTACGAAATGAGAAGGGGACCGGGGAGGGGTGCACGTGGATGACGGCGTGCCCGAGGGAGAGAAAGTCACAGCCAGGAGGAAAAATAGCACTTGCTGCTAAAGCACAGGAAGGAGAATTAGGCAGTCTGGGTCCTTTTCCTAATTATGGCATTTTGGATTTGTTCTGTGACCTTGGGTAAATAATTTATTCTCTTTGTGCACAGTTTCCCCATCTGTAAAATAAGGTTAATAGCTGCTGCTCAAATAGGTTGGCTTTTCTTGGCTTGGGCTAAGGAATGAGTCAGGGCAGACTTTGGCACACAGCAAGCCTGTGACGTGCTAAGAGAGACCACAGAAGTGAGAAGAGCAGGTAATTACTGCCTCTTTTACCCGAGGTAGCTGCAAGACCCCGCTGGACCAGTGGTGCGAGGCTGACCAGAAGGGCTGCAGCAAGGAGCTGCCAGAGGGCTCCAGGTCGCACCGGGGTGTGCTTGGACCAGCCTCTGCTGTGGCTTTTCCATTTTTCTTTACCAGAGAAGCAACATAAAGTGAAGCAAAGTGGGCTCTGACAGCTTTAGAAGCACCATGAGAGGAATAGCTGTTTCTTGCATTGGGCTGCAGCCTCCTCTATGACCACTTTCACTTCCACCCTTTACCTTGAAACCCATACTGCTAGTTTGGAAGGTGAAGCATAATGCAATATTGTACTTTGAGTCTTTTTTTCAGCCAGCTATAGGGCACAGTAGATGTGTTCACCTTGGAAACTTGCTAGCTGGCTGAGGGCGATGCAAAAACACATCAAATGCAGCAGCTTGGGTCTGTCCGTACTCTCAATCCCTTTTCTGCTGAAGCTGCCATACAACACTCCTCCCCAGTCTGGGCAACACAAGTCCTTACAGAACTTTGTTCGTGTTTTAGAGCCTTGCAACTGGTGGCTTAAATGGATTTGTAGGATCAATGAATAACCATCCACTCCAGAGCATCTACTCATCTCAGTTGCGTGTGAATCATGCAGTAAGACGTGGAATATTCATATCAAATTGAGTTGATTAACACCGTGGTTGATAAAGCTGGTAGTATGGTTTGATCAAATCACTGAATTTCTGTGAATACTCAACATTTGCACCAACATACCCGAGAAGAGAATTTAATTTAAAAATTATACGAAACCCTTTTATGACAAGCTATAAATGTTCACATTCTGTGTAACTTTATATTTGCTTCTTGGTTTCTATAATATCGGTAAAGTGCAGAGCCTCTCTCATGGTAAGTCCCAGTAGAACATCAACTACAAATTAGTTTTACTATGTACCCAACTATTTCTTAGTGGTGTTAAGATGCAGCGCCCAACTCATTCATACTATATTAGTGCTGGCCTGAATCCCCATGAAACAGCTTATTTTAATTTCAGTGCACAATCAAAAGAAAATTCAAGAATTGCACAATTCAGGAAAATTCAGCGAGGTGCCAGCCTCTGGCGTGCTCTGTTCCACCAGCAGAAGCAGAATCGCACAGGAGGCAGCTGGGCTGGCTGGGGGCCGGTGGCAGCAGCGACCTGGCTCTGGTGGCACGGCGCAGCGTTGCTCCCTGCTCCGTTTGCTCAGACGATAAAATAACTGCTCTGTTCCCCCGCAGGGCACAGTTTTATGCACTGCTAAGGTGAACAATAAACCAGCCTGGACAACAGATCGGTTCTCCTGGCCATATAACAATGAACAGCATCCATATATTTTTAGTGAATTGCTTGGATTTCTCTATCTTTTACAAAAGAGAAGCGATGTGCACATATAAGGCAGCTCACATTTTAGGAGTTTCCTATTATAGATGTCATTCCCAGTGGTTAATAACTCATCCGAGTATGACTTGAGTAGCCCACATCATCAATATTAAATGTGACATTTACTATCAAGAACAAAGTTTTGGGGCTGCTGCCAGCCCCACTCACTGAGCTGTAAATATTTTGATCATTGAACAGGAAGAAAGAGGAGCTGATCAGCCTGCACTCATGCCCGATACCAGCGGGGAGTAAACGAGTATTTGCACAGAGCCCCAAGTGGCTCAGCACCTGCAGCCTTGGCAGGAGCATCCCAGCAGTGAGTGGAGCTCCTGTGCCCCTCTGCCTGGGCTGGTAGCTGTGCTACAGAGACTGGGTTTCTGCTGAGGCTGCAAATGGGTGCACGGGGAGAGAGGAAGAAACCCCTCCTGGGTTTTAACAGCACTGCAACCAGGAACACAAATGTTCACGTAAACCTGAACACTGTGCAGGATGGGAACTGAGGAACCCCACTGTCCTGGGGCAGAGCTCCTGGCCCCCAGCCCCCACTTTCCAACAGGTCCCATGAATGGGATCAGCAGCACATCACCTTCCCTCCTTGAGACCAGCAAGCAGGACGTCTGTCAAGTAATTCATGCAATAATTTCACCCTCTTATAATCTTTTGCAGCTATAGTTTGCTCATGGCTGTGTCCAGCCTGGAGCTCTAGTTGCCTGGGGTGCCTAAAAATTAATTAAATCACAAGTATCCATTTCTGTCCCTAAACATTTTGGTGCCTACATGTTTACTATGCATTGCTGTTGCTATAGCTACTTTACAGTTGGATTTGTTTGTTGCAGGGCGATCCCTGCTGAATGTTGCACACAGGTACAGACCCAAGAAACTGCTCTTGTTTGAAATGCCTTATCACTCTGTCATTATACTTGACACACAGCTATGACACCGCAGAGCTTATGAGAAGAAAAACCCTTGGGAGTGCCCCCCACGTTAGAGTTTCTTCCTTGCATTTCACCCTTCCCAACTGAAAAGGCAGCAGGGGAGGCTGAGCCTTCACTCCAGCTGGGAGGTGGGGATGACAGGAGTGGTGCTGCTGAATAATGGATTGTTCAGCTCAATGAATGTACTGAAAAACAGCATTTTGGCTTAACTCAAAATATTTTGCTTTGCCTAAAGAAAAAAATTTGTTTTGTTCTGGGTTACTGAAATTAAGTTTTATTATTATTATTATTATTATTATTATTATTATTATTTATTTTTAACAAGAAAAGTTATCTTAGCACTGTTTCAAAAAGAGGGAGGAACCATTTCATTCAGAAAATATCAGAACAAACCACTTCCTTTTACAACTGTCCAGACAAAATATGTAGAACTGAACAACTCCCCGTGGCTGCAAACCGGGCGATGCCCCCAGCTCCTCCTGAACTGGAGTGTTTTGGCAAATATACAATTTGCTAAAAAATGTCACTTGGCTATAGCAGTAAGGGAACACCAAACAAATACCAGTGAATTTTTACTTTGATTTTTTATTTTTATTTTATTTTTCTAGAGACTATTATATTAAAGGGAAGGATTTCTGGAAGAGCACCGCGCATGTTTTCATGAATCTGACCTTCTAACTACACATGACAAATAAGTATGGAAGGTCTCATTACTGTGGAATGGCACTGTATAATACAGACTGCAAATACCAAACAGCCTCATTACGCCCATTATCATCTGTTATCATTGTTTAATTGTGTGTATCAATTTTTAATAAAGAAACTTCATGTGCCTATGAATTAGACCATACTGAGAGGGGCCTTTATTGATTGCAGAAACATCACCGGGCTAGCTGGGTCATCTGGATACAGAAGCAAGGTGGAGCAGAAGAAAGCATCTTTGTTATTCTGGGCTGCATGATGAACAGAAACACTTGTTAAACTTTACTCAGTGTCACTTAACGTTATTAGCCCTCCTGGACCAGAGTGATTTTACTGCTCCTCCAAATAATGACAAATGGTGCAGCTGGACAGAGCTGAGCTATTCACTCCAGTGATAATTGCTGCACAATGATATTAAAGAAGCATTCACCAAAAACTTCCCCGGTTAATGATGTTTAATTCATTATTAAATGCAGCTCATTACTGTTGGAAAGAAGGCCATTTAGCAGCCATCAGCTTTGCTAATATTGCTGAGTGTCTTGCAGCGGCCAGACAGCAGGGGGGATGGCATGTTTTAGAAATGTATTTTCACTTCGGAGTAAAAATGGAAAAATTTCTGGCAGTGTTTTGAAAAGAAATAATGTTGGCCACCATCTGAACCGCGTTTCCCTGTACAACCAGAGCAGGCAGCTGTTTGCTTGCTCTCGGAACTAACATCTCCTTTACACGAGGTATGAAAGGTGTAATTGCACTGCAGGAAAATCTCCCTGCGGTGGGTTTGTGCCCCTCTTGGTCCCCAGTGGCTTTGCTGCGCCGCAGGCCCGGGCACTGTCACCATGGCCTGGCTGCACAGCCCTCCTCTCTCCAGCCCACGTTTGGCAGTGAATTACCAGGTTTCTCTGGGGATTGGTGGTCCTGCTCCCCCAGCTGCTCTCCCCAAAGCAGAAGCCACACAGGACAAGGCTTTCCTCCCCATCGCAGAGGGCCGAGCCATGTGGAGGGCCAGGCCGCTTACATGAGGAAGCCCCCCAAGTGTGCCCGAGCACCGCAGGGTGCTGACATAACCCGGGCTGAAGGTGAGGCCAGATGGTGCTCCACTTTCGAAGCTCATTAGGGGAAGGTGTTTGGTGACTCATGTCTAATTCCACGCTAATGTTCCTGCAGGTTTGGCTCCCGGCCCCTCTCGCCAGCTGGAGTTCCCTTCAGACCCCGATTGTTGTTGCCCCGAGAGTACTTCAGGTAAAGAAAGAACAAGGCTGCAAAATAAGTCCTGGGCCTGGAGAATAAAAACAACCAGGCTGTAAACTCTCCCAGTAACGTGTCCTTGAGACTCCATTATCACACCGGAGCAACCATCCTGCCACCACAAAATCTCACTGCTCCTTACAGAGAAGAATGAAGGAGGGGCTGGGATGCAGGAGACACAAGCCTCCTTCTTGGGGTGGCCGCAGGGGCTCTCTGGGGCTGGGTAAATTCGATGATTTTTGTGAAAAATGGATGTGCTAATGCTACTCCCTCCCTTCTCCCATAACTCATCCTGAAACAGGCGGAGCGCGCCGTGCGGTCGGTTGCTGCTGTGCAAAGCAAACAGCAGCTGCCCCACTGATGCAGCTTGGGGCTGCTCGCCATATGTTTGCAGCAGGGCCTTCCTAGATACTGCACAAACATTGCTTAATTAAACAGCAGGTAATTCTCCTGGAAGAACCGAATAGTGCTATTACCATCAACAGGTGCAGACACAGAGTCGGGAGGTAACGGCTGCCCAGTATCTGCTCGGTGCTGTCTGTAAACACGGGTGTGTGTCTGTGGGGATGGTGGGGACAGCTCCTGACTCCAGCACCCCCTCCGGGTCGCACCCAGCCCCGTGTGCTCTTCTTCTCATTTCCCGATTCTGAAATCTGCAGTATTACCCAAGGACTTTCTCCGTGACAAGCTGAGACACCTAAATGAGTGATCCAAACACTTGTTTTTTTTTTTTTTTCTCCCTTTTTTCCCCTTCTGATCCTCCCAGAAGCCAGATTCTAGAATGCACTTGAGCAGGGCACGAGCTGTGCCCAGGCACTGTCCAAAACCACTCCAAAGGCTGGAGGACGCGGTGCGGGCAGCCCGCTGCACCCCCTGCTGCTCCCAGGGACGTTCCCCGCTCCCTCACCCCACGCCTGGGTGCTGAGTTTCACTACCAGGCGGCAGCTTAGGATGCAGAAAAGTGGTTAAATTTAACAAAACAACCATTAACCGAGCCAGTGGGCTGTGAGCAGGTTAGGAGATAGATCTGTTAGCATGCAGTACAGTTACCCAAAGCAGTCAGAGACACTGGGAAGGAACTGGGCTGCTGTGGAGAAGACTGGTTTTGTCTGGTGTGATGGGCATGCCTGAGAGCTCTGCTCGGTTTGGAGCTCAGCCCTCCTCAGACATGTTACCGAGAGCTGAGGGAACCGAGGTGCCAGCTTTCTCCGAGGAGGTATCTCAACACTAATTCACATCTTTGGAGCTCAGAAATTGTACAGGGTAATGTCAGGTTATGAAACAGGCCACTGATTTGCCCTGGTTTAATTAAGATAATGAGAAGTGTAGGATGATGAGCTATGGTTCTAGACAGCAGGAAAAAAAGGAAGAAAAGGGATAAAGAGCAATTACATTTGGAACAGAGAAGTCTCTACAGAATTAGGGGCTGGGGAACAGGCTGTGACAGAGGTGATGTCTGCAGGAGATTTATAGGGACCCAAAATAGACCAGGGCAGGACGGGGTGAATGGATCAGTTTGGTAAAGCAGGGCCTCTCGCATCCAGAACGCAGGTGCCAATGCAGCCTGCCGGGCCTCTCAGAGGGCGTTCAATGTGTGGAGGAAAAACCAGCAGGCAAACCTCAGCACATTTCCTAGCAGAGACGATCAGAAGCTCAATCGTCCTGGGAGCCTGGGGAGGTCCCTGCTGAGGGCTGCTCCCCACCTTGCTAGCACCACCACGCTGCCACCTGCCTGTAAACCTTGCCCGGTGTTAATGTATAGTTTCCAGAGGTGAGGCTGCCAGCTGCAAGAAACCCCAGAGTATATGCCACGTGTTGAGCAGTCCCCTGGGTCTCTGACAAACAGCTCAAGAACATGTTTAAGTCTCACAGATTTCAGCAGGATTTGTGTGGACCCAGCCCGAAGCATCTGTTCAAGTGCTTTGCTGAACTGGGTTTATCCACCTCCAGTACCCAGACACAGAACGGAAAATTTCTTCTTTAATGCAAAATGCTGGGAAACCCTGGACAAAATCAGTCTTACCATGAGGCATTATTAACTCCACTCGCTCTGGACTGAACCAGCAGAGGTTCAGTACCTTCTAGGCTAAACACAGTCAGTCCTTCCCTGAGCCTCATTTCTGTCCCCCACCGTGATACAGTTCTGATGAACACGTCTGTTAGGGAGAGCACTGAGCATGTTATTGGTGTTCGCTTAGGAGCAGTAACGACAACAATGATGATAATACCACCACCACCACACTGGCACCACAAGTGGCATGCCTGCATTTCCCATTTTGTAGCAAACACTGTTTGCTTTTCCTATGCCTTCCTTTCAACACATTGCTTTGAAAAAAAGACCCCTCAGCCACAGCCTTTCCCCGCAGCATCCCTTTGGGGGCAGCTGAAAAGCGGATTCCAGGAAATCCAGATCACACGCTGCAGTGGGAAAGAGAAGAAACTCCGAATGGGTCTCTATGTGCCGGCTACATAATTCACCAGCACCATAATTAATTCAGATCACTTAGTTTTACAAGAAGTCCTTCAGCAGTGTAATTAAGCTTATCAGTGATCAAATTGGGTCTGACTTCAGCATTAGAAGAGCAGCCAGAGAGAGAATCAGTAACAACAGGAGCAAAGAGGAGGGAGAGTTTAGACTAGAGACAGTTGGTCAATATTTGGGTGACGTGAGACTCATTATATATCTCCTTAATAAACATGCATTTAATTTCTGTTCCACTGTGTCTAATTCACTTCTCTGATGTTGTATTATCCTGCATTTCTATGCAGTTTTTATAGGTTGAGTCCCAAGAGCCATAATTTATTGACATTAATTCATAAATCTTTAAAAGGGCAAGAGAGACTTACTTAATCAGAACAAATCATTTCCCCTTTGTTTGGACTTGTTTAAAATCAGTTGCTTTCTACTTGATGCAATTTAAGTGACTAATTATGACTTGATTTTCTCCCCTCCCTATCCTTTTGATTCGTAATCAGCGCTTTCAGCTAATGAATTTCCCATTCTCAAAGAGCCATTAAAGACTTGGTCTTCTCCATGAATACTCTTATTTATGCAAGTACCCCATCGGCTTCAGAGAGCATCAGAGTGATTAATTCACAAATAATTTATATGACAAACGTTGCTTCCCCTGTCCCCCCTCCCCACCCTTGCAAACAGCCTGTGGGCGAATCCGAAATTTCTCAATTGTTCATTATTCGGAGCTATTCATGAATTTTTGTCAGTAAATAATTTTTGGCCCCAAAATTGACTGTCTGTAACCTGAATGAAAACATTTTGTGTTCAGTTGGTCAGCTTCAGGAGCCACACGGCCTCACTTCAGCCCACAGACAGGGGGATTTCGATACCTAACTGCCACAAAAGCGACGGAGAATTTTACTTTCTGACATCCAAAATGACAGCTAATTCCGTATTATCTTTAATTATTTATCTGCAAGCCCACTGAAGTATTTTAGGCAAGAGTTACATAAGAGCAAAGTATTGTTATTCCTTCACGTGCCCTGCTTTTCCCCGGGACGGTGCTCCTCGCTCCCAGGTGCGCTGCACTGCAGTCGTAGGCAGATCATAGAATCACAGAATAATTAGGATTGGAAAAGACCTCCAAGATCATCGCGTCCAACCGTGCCCCTACAACCAATATTACCCACTAAAACATGTCCCTAAGCACCACGTCCAACCTCTCCTTGAACACCCCCAGGGACGGTGACTCCACCACCTACCTGGGCAACCCGTCCCAGTGCCTCACTGCTCTTTCTGAGAAGAAATGTCTCCTCATTTCCAACCTGAGCCTCCCCTGGCAAAAATATCTTGACTTCTGCTCACCAGGACTCAGGGAGGGGATGGGTATGCACTGCAGGAACAGCCTCAGGCACTGACATAGGAAAGATTAACCTGATTTCAGAGAGCTGTTCTCCCCCCAAGCCTCTTCCTTCCCCACTTCTTGCCGTGATGCCCAGGATGCTGCACGCCTGTAGTGCTGGGCACACGGAGACTCCCGGCGTCACTCTTCGCATCTTGGGTACTTGAGCCCTGGCAAAGCGAAGATTTTATTAAAGGCAGGCTGCTGCAAGCATCTGCAGGGCCAAGTTAAGTGGAGTGCATGAGCTGTAAAGAGAAGCTTTTTATTTGTTGGGAGATTGGATCATTATCTGCCAATGAATTCCGAGCAGCCACTTACTCTCATCTTTCTGTGGAGGGCTTTTCTGCTCTTTGGACTCAATACCATATGTAAATAGAATTGATTTAGCTCCTGAGAAGACGCTCCTCCAGCGAAGGAGAACAACAGAGCCCTGCAGAGGGAGACTTGCCAGGACACATGTCACATCTGTCCTTGAGCAAGGGGCCCGTTTCATGGAAAAATCCTTCACATGCAAGGCTTGCTGGTGGCTAATGGAGCCCCATCTAATGTAACTGAAATGACTTCCTCACCTTCTCTCTCTGACCTTGCTGGTTCCCATAGAAAATGGGCAGATGAAACCCAGAAAGAATTTAAAGGAGAACTTACTTAGCTAAATTGAAATTTTAGCTATAGAACCTGTTCGTCAGCCTGGGTTTGACACTAGGGATGCTGACTTTTCTTTGCTGGCCTCACTATTAATAATTGAACAGTGGTATTGATAAAGCATACATTACTAATTGACTTAAGGAAAGGGTCAGATGAATGAAGGCAGCTTGGCAAATGTCACTTTGGTTAGCTACAGGCTCTGGTCTGCATGTAGATCAGCGTAACTCAGCCTGCATTGAAAGGGATGCTGGCATCTTCTGGGTGTATTTCCACACGCCCTTCTGCTGTCACTTGTCCCTGACAGATGTAGGGCTGCTCTGAGGGCAGTTGTGGGGACTTGAACCAGCTCAGCCTGGTAGCAGAGAAGAGGAAAGAGGTCTCAAAGGCTTATTAACATGTGTGTGGGTCTGGGGGTTTCCCACTCAATTTTATGGCCCCTCTGGCCCTTTCTCCACTTAACAACATTGGGAAAAAAAAAGTACATATCTATTATGCATCAATAACCTTGTTGCCATGACAACAGCAGTATCTGCAAGCACTAGGAGTATTGTGAGCTTTTAGGTAAATGAGAAGTGACACCCTGCTCACAAAACGGATCTCCTGGGTTGAGCAGGTGACGAAGAGCTCAAGTCAGCTGCCAAAGGGCAAAGGGCTGGATAGATGTGTTTTCTTTCTTGAAAAAAAAAAATCCTAATCACAATAGATATTTCATCACCACGCCTTTGGAAAGAAACCAACCTCTGAGGTGTCAGCTCCACGGGAGAGCATGCAAGACACGCGTGCCAGTGACAGAGCAGAGGCAGCACCATGTCATCCATCGCAGCTCTTTGACTATCTGCAGCTCACTGCAGTGCATGCCGTACGTCTGTCCTGTCCCCACGTCTGCTGCAAAACCAGTCAGTAGTCCAGGGCCTCATTTTCCTAAAAGATTTGGAAAGTTCCCAAGTGCCATTTTTGACTTTCATGAATGAACGGTGAACAATGACTCATCTACCGCAGCGAGAGCCAGCGCGTAAGCACGGACACGGGCACAGACATTCCCCTTCCCAGGGGTCAGCTGTGGTCCATGCCAGCATGGATCGGTTACACAATGGATCGTCCGAGAGGCTGCGTTCATCGTCATCTCCTGGAACAATCAGGAAAAGACAAGATCAGCTGAGGCCTCTACACTTCTGCTTTTCGTTTGCAGTTAGCTGCCTTTTGCTTTTCAGCATCCCGTGGAAAGACAGAAAGGGAGTGCTGCAAGAAGTCAGGGGGCTGCTGAGACTTTGTGCTGGGAGAACTGGCCTCTTGCATCCTTGGTTGTTCATCCTTAAGAGGTAAAAGAACTGCAAAATGAATGTTGGGGCTAGGTGTGGTGTTGTGGTTTTTTTTTGTGTGTGTGTGTGTGTGT
This sequence comes from Cygnus olor, assembly GCF_009769625.2. Taxonomy (NCBI): domain Eukaryota; kingdom Metazoa; phylum Chordata; class Aves; order Anseriformes; family Anatidae; genus Cygnus; species Cygnus olor. The sequence goes on from NC_049184.1 coordinate 7,327,269, forward strand.
GTGTGTACGTGTGTGCTTTATCAAACCCTACACCTTCCAAAAGCAAAACAGAACATGAACACTCAGAATTATTGCTCTGCCTGGTGCACAGCACAGCTGTATCCTGAGGCCTGGATGCCGTCTTTGCCTTGGTAATCCTGTTTTTGAAGTCTAAGGAGCAACCATTTGGGATTTAGTTCGACAAGCCCTTCCCAGCAAGTGGAGGTCTTCTGCCAGCTCAGGTAGCAGCCGAATGCAGGTACCGCTGGGACTGGGTTTCCCTTGCCTTCCTTACACAGCCCCTGTCTCCAGACACACACCTAATGAGCTTAATGACCCTGATTACATCAGGGCTGATCTGCTATTCAGTGCTGGCAGCAATAGCCCTGTTATCAACCAGCATCAGGGAGAAATCTCCCCCTTACACCACATGTAAGCAAGCAAGGAAGAAAACACACCAGAGGCTCCCCCTCATCTTTGAAGCATTGTTTCAGGGATTTTTTCTTCAAAACATTTTTTGAATAGGAGCTGCAAGTACTCAGTGCAACCAAGATTCATGGCCTTGGTTTTATCCCAAATATGCATTGCTCAGTCTCAGTTTTGTGCTTCTGGAAAAGGATTTCTGCATTAATGGGATCTCTGCGATGTTCCCTCCCTGCATCGCCGCTCTCCATTCCTGTGGCTGTTTCCATGACCATCGTGTCGAGCACTGGCGAACTTGGCCAGTGACTGGTTCCAAATTTATTTTTAAAAACCATTTTGCACTGCACGGTCAGTGCTGCCAATGTAAATCTCCGTTGGTGCCAGCTGGGGGACAGAGGCCAAGAGGTCATTCCTGTCCTCGGTGTGGGATGAAGAAAAGCCCCAACCCTTTCCTTCACTTGCTTAACTGGCACTGCTGTGCCTGTGAAAGGCTTTGCTGGTGGGGAGCGTACATGTATGCTGAACCCTGAAAGCGACCCCTCTCATGTGAACTCATGACTCCCATTTTTCCCTGCAGAGAACTGTAAAAAAATTTCCCTCGCTGACCACTTCTGCCCTCCACGGAGCAACTCCAAAAATGTTCCACTGAGCAGAGACCCTCAGCAGATCCCTCTCTGGGAATTACTGGAGTAACTAGGAGATATTCTCCCCAGGGAAAAAACAGAGGCTTTTTTGCTAAACCATTTTTTCTCCTTACAGAAAAATGCTCCGCAACTTGAGTTTCAAAGACAAGGTGTAAATCTTTCTTTCGTGCCATCAACTGCTCCGTGGCTCTTCTTACTTTTCCAACTGTTTCTTAACAACCCAGCCACTGTAAGAAAGGGAACCCTTGGCTCACGGCATGCCTCGAGAGCCATAGCTGGACGTGGCTCCCCCTGATCAGCCTAGGAACCCAGCACAGCCCCCAGGGGACCAGGGAGATGCGCAAGAGGGAGCCTTGGCAAGGAGCTCTTAGAGACAGCAGGAGCATGCTGAGGCCTTTGCTGGCCTTTTTGGCCAGTTCTGGAAAAGAAGGGGGATGTGGGTGCAATGTCAGCCTGTGATTCCTAGATTGTACCTTTGCACTTAATTTTACTGAAAATCAGTGTTTGCCGTTACTCCAACTCAGACATTTGCCACACACACCTCTGTGCTGAGCGGCATGATCCTTAATGCTACTGTGAGCAATTGGTTTTACAAGACTTGCTTGGGGAAGACAGAGAGAACAGTATCACCTGACTGCACAAAGCACAGACCGGTATGTCCATGGGGATGTCCTACACATTCCTTTGCCTTTCTGGAGCATGAACCACTCCTGAATCACCAAAGAAACGTACGTTCGCTAATTTAAGACAGAAATAATTACACTGACTTAAACATGAAATCTCCAGGATGCCTTTTACAACATTAATATCTCCTTGTATAGTAACCTTATTATAGGCAGAGATAAGTGACCCCACCACAGCGCTGGCCTTGTTCAGGTTTGTCAGTAAGTATAAGAAGATTACCATATACATCTTATTTCTGTTGCGATAAGCGGCTTAGACAATATGACTAAGGGTCACTCCATACAATAGCACTGTATAAGTATATATAATTTTCTGGTGTGCAGTGAAGTGAGCTGAAGGTTTCCAGTATGCCACTTCAGGTCTTTGCCATTAACCATGCAGCTCCACGCTAACACTAGAGCGTGTCGAGAGGCAGGTTTTTTCATTTCCCACAGGAAATAAGGACATTTTGACATTTACTACCTAACAACATTGCTGAAAATATAATGTGTTTCAGATAAATAAAAGCATTTTGAGAATACTGAAAAAAATTTGTTCCAACCATAACCTTAAGAAATGCCGTGCTACTGTGGGTGACAGAAAATGTGATGCATCTTGGAAAGAAAAGCCATTCGAAAGCTGAATCAAAGTTGTATTACCTCAACTTCATCAAGAACAGCATCTCCCTTCCTGCTTTATTCTGAAAACACATCCCCAGAGACATTCCCCCTCCAGAACAGGTGGGTGAAACACCTCCCCGTAGTCCTGGTGCTTGCACAGGAAGCAGACCCCAGCATGGGTCCTGTCCCCCAGCAGAGCTAACCAAACTTAATCAGGATAGCACACAGCCAGCACACAGAAATGCAAGTTTTTTAACAAAACATGAGCTTCTAGAGGCAAAGCGCTTTACCGGAAACTACCTGGGCAACTCTGAGACATTAAATACCGCCGTGGAGCTGTTAATTTCCTGGCGGGTAGCAGTCAGCATGGCTAAACCCACCTTTCCCTGTGTGATCCCACTGCAGGGACCTCTGGGGAGCTGCTGTATGGGATGTGATGTGCAGCAGCCCGAGCACAGAGAGGCAGTGAGAGCAAAGCCACGGCAGCATGGGCTCAGTTTCGGCCAACCCGATACCTGCTTCTTCATGAGAGAGAGCAGCCCAAACTGATCCCCACATGGGGAACCACAGGACTTCAGAAAAACAGTGCAAACCTTGTCTTTAACATGAACTCAACAGGACTGAGCAGAGGTTTCCAGAGCTCTGTAACTTCTTCACCCAAACCCAAGGAGCAGCCAACAGCCCCTGCATTTCAGCTCCATCTCTGAAGTGTGTTATCATACCGCTGGCTTAGGAGTACTTCAGAGCTGTGCTTGTATCGTCCAGGAACATTTCTAGTCTGCAGTGAGATGCATTAGCAAACAGGTCAAAGTGCCATTTACTGAATCTGCCAACGGAAAGACAGTATGACATTAAAGAATTCAATAGATAATGCATCTCAGGACTCAACTGAAAGTTAACTGACCCATGGTCTGATTTTGTGAATGCTTGCAAATGTCAAGTTATGGGTTGCAAAAGGAGAACCTGGGGTATTATAAGTGTACCAGCAATTGTCCTAATTGAGGGATTCCCTCAGGTCCCTTAAATGAGGTAGAAGAACCACAGAATTGGTTTTGGTTATAATGAAGGTAAGTACTGTGCTCCTCACTGCACACCCACCCTGACCCCTGAAAACCCACTGCTCACCCACATCCAGGCAAGTGCAGGCATAAAGAGCAACGCAGGAACTCAATGAACAGCCTAATTCACAAGCAGGATGATACCTACTTAACATGCAGCCACTTCAAAATGCACCCTAGCTCGTGTAGGACGACACCTATGTGCAAAGCTGCAACTTCAGAAGTGAAGAAGGAGTAAATTCCTCTCCACTTCCCCCTTGCTGCAGGCACGAAGGCTGCACCAGGAGCTCTGAGAGACCCAGCAGGTCTCGGTTCAGAGGTGTGTGGCTGGTGGAATCGCAAGGAGATGCCTCCAAGGAGAGCTTCCCCGGGCTGCTGAGCCTGGAGCCATGCCTTCCCAACCTGCAGTTTACACCATTCTGCACAGGACCCAAAACCTGCCCTGCCTGGGAATCCCTCCTTTACAGGACAGAGCGTGATGGAGCATCTCAGGGTCCTGTGCTTGTGTTTCTTGCCTGCCCTGCTCTGAGCAGACAGCAAACGAACCAGACACACAGTGCTCCGTCCCACAGAGGAGAGAGTTACAATGTAGAGAATGTGCCAGGCAGGGAAAAGTCACCCAGGCCTCCTTGGGCAAGCTGGCAAGATACTGGGACGTGTTTTTGCAGATGTGTCCTGATCATTGGGTGCACCACTTCAGTAACAACTGCAGATAATGAGAGAAATCAAGCCCAGAAGAGACCCCAGCCAAACGACAGCTCCACAGCAGAACCGGAGTGCACGTGGGCTGCACGGGCTGCTGGTTCGGAAATACTCGGCCAGCACTTCCAGATGCCGTGGCTCTGACCAGTTCCCATGAGCCTGTAGTGGGCAGGGAGGCTGGGACGGGGTGGTTGGAGCCCCCTGCTCAGCCCCACTGCCCGGCAGGGGCTGGAGGTGCCGCTGAGGAGGGCTGGGGCCTGCCCTCCTCCCACCTGGCTGCAGGCCCGGCCTGGCCAAGCCGGTGGCCCTGCAGTTCCTGTGATCCTGGGTATAATTACACACACCGTGCATCATTCCACGTGGGTTCCTTTTGAAACCGAGAGCTTAATTGTGACCTACATTTTAGGCCCTGGCCTGTGGAAGTTTTTTGAAAGGCCTTTGAAATCCGCTATGCTAAATGGCTCCGCGCAGGAGAAGGGAACCCATCTTTTCCATTTTGTTCCACTCTGCCCGTGCCCTACGGATGACTTTTATTCTCAGCATTGTGTGTGTCAACATCCTCTTGCATAAACCAATTGATAGCACAGGGCTGATGAGGCCTCAGGCACCCTTTTACAGGGCTGAGATGGGAACTCCCCCACGCTGCCCCACGAGGTGCCCGCCATATGCTTGCCTCCACGAGGTGCCCTCCAAGCCTGGCCACATCCAGAGGGGTCCGGAGGGGTACGGGGGTCTGTGCCACAGCTGGGGAGGGAGGACAGAGGCAGCGTGCAGCCAGCACAATGCCGGGGCCGGGGGAGGCCGAGCGCAGGATTTGGATTTGCAGGCAGCCTGTTCTCGCTGGGAAGGGGACCGTGTCATTGAGAGGGAGCAAGAAAGGGGAAAGGAGATCATGTTTTCTCAATGCTCTTATCTGAAGCAAACCCTTAATAAGGATTGGGATGAGCCCGGATAGAAGGAGGGCTGCTGCGACACGATGAGAGGCCGGGGGCAGGCGGGGGGCACGGGGCTCACCTCACGGGGCAGTGCTGGCATGCAGCCCCCTGCCTCTGCTCACAGGTGTGTGCTGTGGGGCAGGCAGTGCTGCCTGCTGCCTCTTGGCCTTGTAGGAAAGGGTGGGTAGTTCACCTGGCTGACGGTGACCAGTATTGCCAGGAGTCGTCCCTTCTGTGGGCAAGCAGGGCTGGGAGAGGGTGGGAAAGGGTTGCAATGAACCCCAAACCCAAAGACAAGGGCGAGAAGCAGCTGCACTCCTCTGATACCTCCCTTCTTTCCTTGCCAGGACCCCCAGTTCTCACCCTGCTGGTCCTCTCAGAAGACACCTCCATTAGCCAAGGGTTCCTCTTACAAACACTGCCTGGGTGGGAGCAGGGACATGGGATGTTTACAGGCCACCCTGCAGGATACCAGACCCTGGACCAAACTCACCCCAGGAGAAGATACTGGGGTGAGGTTTGTGCCCAGTACCATGCACTCAGCTTTTTGTCTACCACCCCCACAACACCAGCAGTTGTTAATAACCTCCCTGAGAGCCCAGCTTGCCCTTTCAAAGTCTCCCAGGAGGAGTCGTGCTGTGCCTGACCCACGAAAGAGGGCTTTAGCAGCAGTGTTAGTAGGGCACAAATGGGAATTGCTCTCCTCGTCCGTCACCCCTTAGCGGCTGCTCTCAAAGATGCATGGAAAGGGGGATTAAAGGATTGAAAACTCACTGGGTATTAGAGCTACAAAAATACTCACAGTGCGTGCTGGTTTGGGGAGGCTAGGTGAGAGCGGTCGGCGTAGGGCAGCGCAGAGCCTGGCAGGGGTTTCCATTTCTGGGTCAGGGTCTGGGGGATTTTGGTCTCCCCCAGTGTCCCCTTCCAGGCTGCTAAAGGGGCTGAAGCACTAATGCACTGGGAACCATCAGTCATGGCAGAAATTCCTCTCTGAGGGCTTGGAGAGCTCTGCAGTGCCATTATTTCCTTCACTTAAAACGACTGGTAATCAAAAGCCTTGTTTGGAAAGCCCCATTTGTGCCTCACGCAACCCCAGGCTCTGATGTATGCTAAAATCCCACTTTAATTATGCATGAAATGTACGTCTTTGGCTTTTAGGGACAGAGGAAACAGTTTTGTCTTGGGAATAACTGAGGATTATTTTGGCCTGGAGTCAAGAACACGCAGCCCATTTTTTGTTTTTTTTCACTTGGTTTTGGGTTACTTTCTAAGTGCAGGCAGCTGTTTGACGAGGGCCCATTTCATACAGAAAAGAAAAGTTTTTGTGTTCTCGGCAAATTCTCTCAATGCACCATTTCACAACCAGAGCAGTCGGCGCTGTGCCTCCCCCCAGCCCCAGCACTGCTGTCCCTTGGCTCTTGGGGGACTCCAGAGGACACACAACTGGTCCTGAGCTGCAGTCCATCCCTCCACATCTGAAAATCCAGCCATGAATCCTCCCAGTTGGGCACCTAAGTGGTTTTTAAACGGCCACCCAGCACGGTATGGAGCAGCTTGCAGCCCTTCCTTGGCTATGGAGAGCCCAGCTCCACTGGACGTGTCCGTGCTCCCCTCCTCCTCCTCTTCTCCTCCTTCTCCTCCATGCTCTTGCCTCTCCTACCCACTGCTGGCCGCCCCCTTTCTCCTCACCAGTCCCTGTGCTGGTCTGGAGGGCAGTGGGACGTGGGCCAGGTGGTGGCAGGGCTGGGGTCTGACCTGCCACCACAGTTCATGGGGACTGAGAGGGCCACCAGCACCACGCATAGGAGCACACGTGGTGAGGACAGGGGGCACAAAGCCAGAGGGGGGACAGGGCTCTCAGCCACAGGGTTTGCTTCCCCAGAAGGGAGGAAGAAGGAAATCTAAGCACCACAGCGCACTGCTGTGGGCGTCTTGCTCACAGCCTTGCTTTCAACTTCAGGAGCATCCCAAGAGCTGCCTATTTCCAGATCATGCTTCCAAGGAAGAGCAAACAATGCCGAGCTGCCATGATATATTTAACGATGAATCATTCTCTAAAAAATTATCAGCTGTGAAAGGCTTTCACCACTCTGGGGATAATGCAATGATGTATTTCATGTGAATCAGTGCAGCACGTATCCATGGCAACCCCAACCCAGCCATTTGCCAACAGTTGGGGTAACCGGCCTGGAAGAGTTGCAGAAAATAAACCCGCATATTATGAATTTTTTTAGAGGAAAAATTGGGCCTGTTTCGAATGACAAGTGGCTTGGTAGGCATATCATGAGACCTCCAGCGGTGTCAGTGCCCGGGGAGGCGATCCGTCCCCCCCAGGCAGGGTCCATCCTGCAGCAGCCGCTGGGTGTGGAGGCCCACGGGTGCCCGCACGGGCGCGCAGTTGGCCGCGATGCTCACAAGCCTGATTTAGAAGCCTGCAGCCCACTCTCGAGATAGGCGTAGGCACTGCAGGGCAGATCTTTGTATGGCTACAGGCAGCCGAGCTGGAGAACGGATCCGAAGCCCACCCTGAGGGTGCTGATGAAGCTGCAGCACAGATCTCACCACGGGTGCAGTGTGTCTGCCCACCGGTGATTTGGGAGTAGCTGAAATGCTCGTGATGTGATCAAAGCTGCTTCCAGTGGGTGCTCCAGAGCCTCCAGTGCTTGGGGAGAGAGCAGGAAGCACCTGCCTCACCAAGAGAGCTTGATCCCCAGGACACACTTTTTGACAGGCTTGGAGAACAGCCTGTGGTGCTCCCCAGGGCAACGTCAGCTCTGGGAAGATGATTTTTGCAAAACCACTGCCCCTGTCTCCCAGAAATGGATGTGGGGTTGTACTGAGCAGCCTCGCGCCTGCCTTACTTGGGAGCTGAATTCTGAAGACCATAAAGCTGTGTTGAAAGTCTCAAAGGAGAACATACTTTCCAGTTTGCCCTTTGGCTCTAGCACAGGTTTTACTCTCACAGGTTCAGTAATATGAATATTATTGAAAGGTAAAAAAGTAGAATTGTTTTTTACGATAGCAGGATTTTCATGAAGTTGACTAAGAAAAGCATCCTGCAAAAGAGTGCCATGGCTTGTTTAACCCTCATCAGGTCACTCGGGGTTCTGTGTCAACAAAAGAAAAGGTAGAGAAGGGCAAATTCCCTTAAGGAATGAAATGGCTGTTTTGACACAGATGGCTGGGCAGCAGTGGGCTGAGCTGGAGATGCCTCCCGTGAGATGAGAGCAGGGATGATCAGCAGTGGGGAGAGCAGCGAGGCTGGAGTGCCTGGCCCAGGTGCTGAGCCACAGCCCGCTTCCAGTGCAAGGGTGTGCTGGGACGTGAGCTCTGCTGAGCTCTGCTCCGGGCGGACAGCTAACGTGCTTTGTGCCTGCTGTCTGGAGCTTGAAAACCCAGCCTCAGGCAGCATAAAATGTGATTTTCCCCTCAGCATTATGTGGTGAGTGAATCCAGCCCATCTTTATTTTCTCTAAAGCATTATGAAAGACTAAACACTCCAAGAAAATGGCATCCATTCACAGCATGCCAAGGGCCACCGGCAGTGCTAATAAAAATTCTAATTGCAAGAGGATAACTATCAATCTCTCTGACTCATGCTAAGGAAGATGCTGAAATGGCACTCATGTTTTCATCTCTCCGGCACACTGTCACAACGATGGTGTCTTTATGATAACATCTATAAAGCACATGCAGTTCTTAATATGTTTTCTAATTTCACTGAACATATCTTTTATATTTCCCCATAAAAAAATAAGGAGAAAGCAAAGGCAAAAGGGTTGAAAGGATGAAAAATAGCAAAGAGAAGAGAAGAGAGGGAGAAAATTGGATAGGGGAAAGGTAGGAAGAGAAACAGTTCAGCTTCTGCCAACCTGAGACTTTTTAGTCTTTTAAAAAAATTAAAACCAAATATTTATCATTTTTGCAGTGTTTTTCCCCTCCAAAACTTCAGCATCCTGCGTGCTGCTGTGCCCAGCCCCTGTCCTGGAGCCCAGCTCCTCTCCCACCCAGTGGCCCCAGGCCAGTTGGCTGCAAGCGGTGCTCAGGAGGACCGGTCCTTCTGCCACTTGGAGAACTTCCAGGATGCTGGGATATATCCGAAAACACACCCAAACCCAGTTCGGGGAAGTAAATTTAAGAATGCATCCATTATCATATTAATCCTCCTACTAATTTCTAGCCAAAAGCGTTGTGTCTTGGAACAGGCTTGGAGCTCATGAGCCAGCGCACGTTGTCAGCAGCAGTGCCCCCGCCTCGGCCAGGAGCAGACGGTACAGCGATGAGGAACAAATGTGAACAAAACCTAATTTTCTGCTGGATCAACCTTAATTGTAAATCAATGGTTGACTTTTTCATTGTTTTCCAAGGTGCTTCTGCCCTGGCTAGGATTCAAGTTACGTACAAATTCTGGTGCTGAGCCTGGCACAGGTGGCAGAACCTGCTGGGCCTGGAGGGCTGAATGGACTGCAAGTACTCGAAGCTGGGAAACTCTTTCTGTCGGCAGTCACTACCAATCCTACTGCACCATGATTATGGAGACAGTTACCCAGAGGTACCACAGAGAGGCTGACTGTAATCTGAAGAATGTAAAATGGCAGAAACTGGTGTTCGGAGATGTACTGGGAGACACAGATCCATCCATCCCATGACTACCCATGGCAGCTAAGCCAGGGAACGGCTCCTGGTTGGTTTTCAGCAATGCCTAGACTTGCAGTGTCCATCTAGAGAGGGGAGAGAATGTTAATTTTTTAGGCTAACCTGGGTGATGCTTCCTCAGTTGCTAACACGGAAGACCTGGGGCCAGACTCTGCCATGTGAGTCTGCATTATTTAACATTACTGTATGACATGAGTAGCTGCACAAGCTTGTGTTTGAGGAAGGCTGGAAGACATTTATATACATGTAAATATGTATATTCTGGTTTCAGAAGAACAGAAGGTTGATCATGCAGGCCATAAGGGGGCTACAGCATGCTCTGTCCACACTCTAGGCCTGGACAATGGCAGAACCAAGATTTCTAGCTTTCCCAGGCCCTCTTACAAATGACATATTCTGGACGTAATTAAAGTGACGTGGCAATGCCAGGGTTAGAGCCCAGACATGCTGACCCTCAGCATTCTGCTTTCAGGCAAGAACACTCTGGTCCAACTGGGACCAGTGGGTGACAGAGCAGAGTGACAACGACCCGCAGCCCATATGCCCAGGTAAGTCCAGGTAAGAGCTTCATGCTTTCACACTGAATGAAGAGGACATCACCTAGAAAACCACGCTGTGACTGGCCAGCTCAGGCCATACCTTAACACAGCCCTCACGTCGGGCCCGTCCGTATCTCAGTGTCCAAGAGCAGCAATATGGGACCAAGCCGACATAGCTGGACCCCCCGGTACCGTGTGTTGGCCGAGGAACCTGCGGCCTCCAGACCCACTGCAGAGAGGCTCAGAGGCTCCCTCCCAAGAACTGGGCAGCTGTGGGCTCCTCCTCCTCCTCCTCCTCCTCCTCCTCCTCCTCCGTCCTCCTAGTAACACTTGGCTGTCTCCATCTCTCTGCTTGTACCCAAGTGCTGTCAATAAAAGCTCGGTCACTCCCTTCCACAGACAGCTCAAGAAGTCTGGCTGACAAAGAAGCTTCACCCTTCTTGATTTCACTGCAGCCTGTTTTTTGTCCATTTTCTCTCTGCACATTTCCTGCAGCCTCAGCTGGACTATGCTTGTCAGCTGGGCTTGGTTATGCTAATGACCAACAGATACACTGAAATCACTCTAATTAGCAACAGGATCTGCAAAGCACTGCCTGTAATTAGCACCCTGCTAACGTGCAATGGCAGTCATGTCCAAAAGGACACATTTTCCTTACCCACATCTGCCAAGAACCATTTTACAGACTTTTTGGAAGCAAAATTAAATCTTGCGGAATAAAGCAGGCCAGGAGACATAAATTCATATGGAGCAAAAAACCATCACTGTCCCCCCCTACAATGTCAGTCCTTTTCTGCAGAGGTAGGGTCAGACCCACATATACATAATAGGAACGTGATGAATGAATCTCTACCACATATGGTAGAATGAACAGAGACTTCTTGGGGAGGGAAAGAGAGATACAGACTTTCTGAAGCCTCAGTCTGCCATAAGGTTGGCTAGTACAGCTGGTATCACCAATAAAAAGAGATCTTACTGACTTTAAGGAGACTGCAAAGCACATCGTGATGCAGGATGGGGACCTGAGATGCTATTTTCAGTGCTGTGTTCTTTTTGTATTTGTGCCGTCGGTGAATCTGCAGTGTACAGGCAGGCAAGCCACACAGCGGAGGTTAAAAATATGTTTTCTGAAAACACAGCCCTAATACCGAGTACTGAATTTCATCCTGTTCAGATAAGCAAACTGAATATGCCATTCTGATAACACTGTTCTGAAGAGGCGAGGTTCCCTCTGAAAGCTGCCACCCTGTTCATGCCCCATGTCCATGCCCTACCTCTCATCCCTCACATTTTGCATCACCAAGCGGCTGCTGTGACAGATAAATTGGTCACTGCCCCAGTTCTGCTGATGGCACCGTGTCTTCCAGGGGTTAAATGGCTTTATCAATGTCCTATTAATAAAGGAGCCATTACTCCTGATTGCCTGCTTCCTTTCGGGTATCCCTCCTGAAACCTTTATTTCTGCCTTGGCTGAGAGCAGAGCCCCCAGGTCCTCACTGCTCAGCTGCCTGAGCAAGTACTGAGGACCCCCTGGCTTCCCATTAGAGCAGGCATCAGGTAATTTAACAGAAAATATTAATGATATCAACAATATCCTTTTACTGTGTTGCCTTAGTGGCCTGCATTGATGACTACAAAAGACAGTCATGGCTAAATCTCAAATGCTCAGTGTGTCCAGTTTTTCTTTGGTGTGTGTTTATCGTTGTTGTTGTTTTTTAAATCGCTCTGATTTTATTTATTTCTGGGCTGTGTATGCACAGTCTGTGTAACTGATTTCTCCCATTGACCCCTTGGGAATGGCTGACCAGAGGCCAGGGGTGCTCTGGAGGACAATGATCCAGGGGCCTCCCACGTGGTCCTCGCTGTCACCAAAAGTCAAAACTCTTATGACTTTTCCAAGGCCTTCAATAGCCTGAGCCCTGGCAGCTCAAGAATTATCCTTTTCCTCAAAAACCAACTTATGAAAGGAATCATTTTGATAGGTGGCAGGATAACATTGTCCTGCTTTGTAGGAATTTATGTTCTGAAGTGATACGAGTTGAGTTACAAAGTACGGAGAAAACCAGAAAGATATCCAAAAACAAATTTACATGGTTGGTATGACAACAGGGATGTTTTGTTTAGATAAGGCTGAAAGGCCTTGAGGGGAGAATGAAAGAATATGTACACTCTAAAAAAATGCAAATCTGGAACGGCTTCCCTGAGCTATATAAGAATTTATTAATAATTTCCTTCAGACAGGAGATAAGGTTGGCACTCTGGAGAATTAACCTGAGAATCATCAGTTAGCAATGAGCTGAAACCAAGTGGTAAACACACGCAATGATTACATTACAGCTGCAACTGGGAGGGATATCTAATTATTAATTGCTAATCACATGAACAAGTAAATTTACTCTGCCTTCATTAACAACACTCTGTATGTCTGCGAGAAGATGTACAGGCCCTCAGCGCTGCGTGCGCTCAGACCCTCCTGGTTCCAGCTACCAGTTCGTACATCCCAGGAACCTCCAGAAGTCCCAGTTTTCACTGGTGGAGCCCCAGAGAACTTCTGTCTCTTGCAGAGAGGCAAAACCTGGGGAAAACTCACTGCAGGCAGAGTCCCACCCTGGTAGCGCAAGAGAGACAGGCCACTGTTCGTGCTAATTTTAGTGATTTTTGTTTAAAAGCTCCTACACGGACATCCATTTACCTCACAGCTGCAGAACTCCACGGGAACTGCTGCCATTTTCCTACGTGGCATTTGCTTGATGCCATGAAACTATTCCCTGCTTGAGACGCACACGGGACCGACTGCAAGGATGGCCAGGTGGTGGAGGAGGCTGCGAGAACAACGCCTGCCTGGCGTGGCAGGGGCTGTGCCATCCCGGGCTCCAATAAAACACAGCATGTGCAATTGAATGTCCCCACTTCTTCCCAAATTGCAGCTGGGTGGAGCAGTCACGGTGGGATGGCCTTTGGTCCCACGAATCAGGCTGCTTTCCTTTGTAAAACTACTCAATGGCAACAGAGCTGTAAGGAGAAGACAGTAGTTGGGGAAGCTGCTAGCAGAGAACCACAGAGCATGAAGACTGGAAATAACAGCACATACAAGTTCAGCTTGAACCAAGAGCAGGATTTAAATACTTGTCCAAGATCATTCAGTTTTTCTATGCACAGTAAAGGAAAAACCCCAGAACATGCCGGTAAACCTCACCAGCACTTCCCCCAAAGGGCACACCTGCTCTGACGGGGAAAGAGGAACAGCAACAGGCTGCAAATACTCCACTGATACTTCTGAATCTGTCATTTCACGCACAACAGAGCTTGCAGTTCTCCAGACTCACTGGGTATGATGTTAGATTTATCTCTACTTTAGCAAAGCTAATCAGAAAGAAATGTTTTGTGGAAACTTTGGTAATCTAGAGCTGTCATTTTCGTGTTTTCTCTGGAGTAACAGAAAAGCGAACGTGAGGTAACATGCTTTGATAATGTGGAATTGTTTCACTTTGATGAGTTACGATCAAACTTTGCTAAAACCGCAAAGTCATAAGCCACTATAAAATACTGAACAGCACTTGTACCTCATACTCTTACAAATTCACATTTTAAAGGATGTATTTCCATCTGACTCAAAAGCCTAAATGACACAAATTGAAATGATCAAATCAAAGGGAAACATTTTTACCTGAGCAAAATGAAGCACCTTTGATGTTATTGAAACTAAACAAGGAAGTCAAAATGATTTGACGTTCCCCATGAAACACTTCACTGGAACTGACACAGCTCTGTGAAAGATTTCTTATATGAGGAGGGTTTGGGGAGGCCCCCAACATCACATCCCTCCAGCACCAGCACTCCTGCTTCTTGCTCCCTCCCCAGGGTGCAGGGTCTGTACCAACTTGTTGGAAACATGTTATGCCAGTGAAAAATGATGCAGGTTTTCCAGCCAGGACCAATCCCAGAGGCCACGTAGGCTCCTAGAGGAGCAGAACATCTTTGTGCACTTCTCTGCTCTTTCTGCTGGTGTGAACAGTCATTGAAGAGAAGTGCGAGCCTCGATGCTTCCCAATTTCACGTGAATCCCTTCCTGTGGCACTCTGTCCCGTCCCTCCCTCTACAAAAGTCTCTTAGAAGTTCACAGGGACAAAGCAATCCAAAGTCAGTTCAGTTTCTGTGGGTGTTATCGTAAGAACCTGCAGGCCTCAATAAAAAGTTTATGCATAATTTTATGCAGGAACTTATAGGATTAAATTGAGAATTATACTTCATCTATATCATTTTATATTCTGGTTTAAGACAGGACATTATCCTTTGTAAAATCCTACAACAGTTTTCATGAGAGACTGTTAAGAAAAGAAACAGGATCTCCATATTCTGATTCATTCCGTACCTAGGAAATATTTTAATAAAGAAAACTAGAAAACAATATAGTCCATTGTAGAATATCCTGAACACCACTCAGTGCATGGCTTTCCCAGTACAGGTGGAATAAAAAGAAAAATTAATTATAAAGGTCACTTAGAAAGTGATTTTACTCCAAAACATTTGATATTTCTAGGTCTGCCCTTTAATATTCCAGGGAGAAGAAATCTTAAACCCTGATTTTTGTGTTTTGACTTCAGGGAATGTGTGTTTACCACCTGTTTATGGAGCGGTATCTGAGCCAGCCAATTATTTAAATATCAAAACAGAGACATCATCTGTGACTCAATTAAGCTCTTTCTGTACCTTTGCAACCCGAGACATCTCCCTCTAGCTCTGGGGGTCTTTCTCTCTCCAGTCGCTAGAGAAAGAGCCTAGCCCAAAGTAATTTGCTGTGTCCCTTCCAGCCAACTCGCCCACAGGAGAGGAGAGGAAAATTCATTTACGGGTGATCCTTTCAAGCAGCTGAAGGCACCTGGCTGGAGCCAGCACACGGTCCAGCCGTGGCTGTGCCTGGTGCTGGAGAACAACACCAGTGGCCAAAACCACCACAGTGATAGCCCGCGGCAACCTGTGCATGCTGGTGGGAGACAACAGGGCATGAGTGCTCGGGGTCCGCTTGGACCAAGAATCCCCAAAGCTGTCCCTGAGGATACCGACAGCACATCGCTCACCCACAGCATCTCACTGCAGGAGGAAATGTCCTCGTGTCTGTCTCTGTGCCTTTCCCCTCCCTTCTCCCATGCCCAGGCTTCCCCAACAACCTCCTCCACATGTTCCTCATCTTTCTTTCCTTTTTCGTTCCCATCCTTCCCCGCTGGGGTGGGGAGATGCTCCTGGAGGAACCTCTGTCTCTCCTCCCTTTGACCCCAACCCACCACCTCCCAGTTTCCCTTCCTGCAGTGCCCAGAGGCTGAGCGATGGAGGGCACCGCTCTCCTCCTCACAGATGACAAGATCGCCTATCTTCATCCTCTTCTTGGACAGGAAACAGCATCAAAAATTAATCTCGTTCCATACATAGAAGCAGACAGACCCAGAAATGTCACCCAGCCGAGTGTGCAGCCTGGATGAACGTGGCCGGCAGCTTCCAGGTTTCTCAGCGCTCTCATCTCACTGACCTCAAAGCATTTAAATCAGCTAAAACCACAGGGCCTTAACTGCTGGGCACACCACTTGCAGAGAGCTTGTTTACATAGCAAGGGTCAGAAACAAGGGATGGCAACTCTAGCAGCATGGGAAGTGAAGCAGGGATGGCATGAGAAGGGAAAATTTGGGTGCTTTTTAAACGAGGCTGGGTAGGCCTGATGCAGGAAGGGCAGGGGAAGTCAGGTGCCTCGCTGCAGGCAGTCGGAGGAGCCTCCCCCTGCCTGAACCAGAGCTGCGTGTTTGTGCTATGGTGGGGTTTTACACCCAGGCAGGGACAAACTTTGAAAAGACCCAGAACAAAATGAATTCCTGATGGGAGCAGGCAAAATCTCCAGTGCCAGGTCCTGACCTGTGCTCGCGTATCCCTGGCTTCGTGGGGGACAGACGTAGAGAAGAGGCAGGGAGGAATTTTCCTTTTGTTCCAGCAGTTTCAAAGGGGTCTAATGAAACCTTGGACAATGCTGAAGCAGCCATGATATGTTAAAAAAGCACCTATCCTGTTGTATGCTAAAAAAATTGGTGTTCAGAGTACTGCATGGACGTGGTAATGATACATCAGTATTACAACGCTGTTTATTTGATGATAAATTAGACAATATAATTACTGTAACCGGTAAGAGGTGCTAACCTGAAGCTATGGAACACATGACAAAGAATGCCTTAAAATAAAATAGAAGAACTTTATGAAAACAAGCAAAGTTTTGAATGGTAGGATTATGGTTTCCCCCAGACATGCAGTTTCTGCACGGAAAGTCTCAGCTGCTGCAGAACTACAGGACAAACCACCCACGCTGAGTTCCTTAAGTACAAGTGAAATTTTTGTACCTCCTTGGCCTCTCCCACATGCCGTCAGCCTTCTGAAAAGAACCTGTCCATCACCCCCATGTTAAACTGGACGCACCAGGTGTTGAGTTCAAGGAGTAGGAGACAGGCTCTTCTCTGCAGAAGAGTATCATTCACCTGAGTTCGCTAAAAATATTGAGGGAGAGACAAAAACTTATCAGCAGTCTCCATATAACCCCATCTGATAGACCATGGTGAGGAGACCTGACCCCAAAATATGAAATATTTACAGCAGATCTATTCGGCACTCAGACTCAAAGGAACAACCTCCAGCTTAGTGTGCTCATTTCTGTTGTGCTTGGTCAGATTGCTGCCTCACTGCCAACTCCTTGCCAGGGGGTCCCAAATCTCACTGTTTAGCAATAGTTATTTACCCCTTTTACTCCCACCAAAGCCTGACCATTTATATTAACTGTCCCTCTCAACTTTTATGACGAGATTCCTCTCACCCTGTGGGATCCTGAGGTCTGACTTCTTTTGGAAGCACCTCAATGGGTAGCAACTCAGTTTTACCTACATTTACTGCTTCGAAGAGAGCAGGGCATTTTGTGTCTGGCAGATCCATTGGAATTTTTACTTCAAACATTTTGCAGGATAAACTCAGAGCAAAGGGTTGAGTTATATAGCTGGAAACACACTAACAGAAAAAGGTCCTACAAATATAAAACACATCCGGAGCTAATCGCTTCCTTAGGGCATCATTTTGGGGTCTGAGACAGCCTTGGAAGGAACTGAAGAGGGTCCTATCCTTCCCCAGGCCCTTTTCCACTCCAGTTATCCCTGCGAGCGAGAGCTGCCCAGGCAATTCTCTCCCCTCAGCTAAACAGCTCGAGGAAACTATTCACATTTGTGACTTGTCTTAGGAGCAGACATCCGTGAGACTGCAGATAAAATGCTGCTCAAGCTTGTCGGGGTTTGGCGTGCTATGGGACCTTCGTGGTATGGTGATTTCTCCCATCAGACTCCTGCCAAGGAAGCTGACTGAACGGCGATGTTTCTGCCTTCTCCTTTCTCGGAGAGCATGACTTGCATTGTGAATATATTCACAGGTCCAGAGTAACTTATTATACACATATTTTTCAAGCCTTTATTTTTTCATATCTATACATTTCAATGGTCATCCTGCCTGAGAGCCTGATGGGATCCCCTAGAGGCTGCATGTGCTGGACTAGCAACACCGACAGATTTAGCACTTTGGGATCCTCAGTCCTTGCCCCCAAACTTACTCATCAAAGTTGGAAGCACAGGCTGGCACCGTGCTCCTAGTTAGACAACAACCAATGACTTATTCAGCACTTTTCATTTCTGACCCCAAAACACTGCAGAAAAAAAAAGGACTAGCAAAATCCCAGTTTGACAGAAAAGAGAACTTTATCCTCCTGTAGGATAGGGTTACATGGTAATTTGGACATAGAAAAAAAACAGCTTTCACATCTTGAATCCTAGGGCCTTTGGCACTGTCCCATATCCCTTGTCCGTGGATCAAGCAATAAACCAAACAATAGTTTGGTCCCTCCTAACTAAATCAAAAACTTGCTGACGTTTGGCAAAAGTTCACTGAGGAGGGGTGGGGGATGACATATTTTCGATGTCTTTGTCCTGTAGATCTGGCTGATCTGAGTTGAATCACCACAGTTAGCAGATGTTCTCAAAGCTTTTCAGAGCCATGTTTGAAAAACAGGCATGCTGGGAGTCTTATGGGAAAAATGCTATTCCAAATTTGAAGATTGTTTTGGGCAAGTTTGCAAGAGCAAGGTAGTGATCCGTTGGACAACTTTCTAAAAGCAACATTTGGATGCTGGGACTGACTAAGGGCTCGGCCATTCAGGGTAGCTGAAGGCAACTTGATATCAGCTTGGGATAAGGTCTGAAGCGATTCTCTTATCATTTCCATGAAACCAAGCAGGACTGACTGTGCTGCAGTTAACAGGAAGAGGGTAGAGCACCCATTTGGGTGCAACAGTGAGGTCAGAGTCAGACCTTAAACCATTGTTAGATAATGAGCCATGCTGGCTTTGTTAGTTCATTTAATGACACATGAACTATGGAGGTGTGGGAGTAGAAAATGAATATCTGAAAAAGCCAAGATTCAAATGAAAACGTTTCACACAGATAAAGATTCCTTTCCTTTCTTTGAGAAAGCTAAAAAAAGAAGAGGGAAATATCCAGAATAATTAGCCTAAATAATGCCATTAATCCTAAGCAGAAAAATACACTTATTCTGCTTTCATCCCTAGAGTAGGATGAGAACATTTTATCCTATGCAGTGTAGTGATTTTCCTTGTTTACTTGTTGCACATTGTATGCTCCTCTCCTAACAAGTAGCAGCCAGTTTCAGTGCTTCAGCAGAGCCTACCCTAAGTACTCATATTGTATTCATCCCTGTTTCAGAGCCAAATGCTGTAAATAATCTAGCACTCAAACTTATTATTATCTTGACTGCCAAAGCCAGCTGCTCTTCATGCTTAGCATCCCTTTTCAAAGGAAACACATTGTTTTTTTCCAGCTTTGGGTCTCCCCTCACACACTGGAGAAAGCAGGAGTAGCTTGTAGAGGTGTAAGCTTGGGGCTTGTATGAAGGAATTTATTGCTGTCGTGTTGTCTGTTTCCATAACTCTCCCAGCCCCTCAATCCAATATGTGCTCCAGTTGTGCTGGGGGCTGTACAACGTGTAATCCTTGCAGCATCCTCAAAACAAGGCTGTTTTGTTTTCTCTCTTGTTTATTCCATTTATGTGGGCGCTCCTGTGAAGCCAGGGGCATGAATACAACGTGTGATGCTACTCAGACCTTGAGGAATTACTTGATCTTGAAAAGGACGATAAGAGCCCCACTGCCTGAAATAGGATGCTTCTTATTATCTTGTTAGCTGCTGCATGATCAATTCACCCTCGAGACAGAAGGTGAGACGATGAGATTTACCTCCTTAGAAGGTTTGGGTCTTATCCAAAGATCTCCAGTACAATATATGTTGCATATAACATCTAAATATTTCATGCACCTTGCAAAAGAGATGTGGAAATAACATGATGCAGAGAGTGGAAAATACATGACTCTACAAAGCAAACTCCTTTCCATGACATTTTTTTCACCTGCTAAGCTTTGCCTGCTTTTCGCACATGACCACTGTTCACAAAACAACAGGGTCCTGGATAACAGGATTAGAAACTGGGAGCTGTGAGCTGAGCTAAGCTCCAGCGCTGCTGCAGGAAAACAGCCTGCAGGCTTGGAAGGAGAGGCTGGAGGAGGAGGAGGAGAACTTCTGGAGAAGTGCGGGGAAGTCCTGCAGTGCCTCCACCCTGAGGAAATGCCAGATGGGGCTTTGCAGACCTGTCAAGCGGCCCTCAAGCTATTTGTGGGCATTTTGTTTTTTAGTGAAGGTCCTCACTGAACACACTCCGGGTGACAGGCTGCAGTCAGGCTGGTTGGCACCCATGGCAGTGCTGTGCTGCCTGCCTCCCTGAGAAGAATCTGCTGGGGTATCTGCTCACACCACAAAGGCAACACGACCAGCGAGGGCAAGTGGTTGTGACTTGTGAAGAGTGGGCCTAACGAAGTGGCTCTGCTGGGCGGGAATGGAAAATGAACATGGTGCCTGAGCAAAGTCCGCCAAAAAGTCCTCACTGTCTGACCAGTCAGCATGAAACGCTCCCCCTGCTACACCCAGAGCACACGTGGTTTGGGAGGCTTGCAGAGCTCCAACAACATTTGCACCGGGTGCTGAGAAATTAAATTCATCAAAAGAGGGAGAGGAACATTCTGGCATCCTTTCAGTCTGCCTGCCTCTCTCTGCTGCAGCGATGCTCTTTTGCAAAGCATAGGATGTCTCTCACACCTGCTGCTTAATGCACTCTCCACGTGTTCATCATGCAGATTGCCCGTTTGAAGCTTGAAAAGCAAGAATTTTTGATTTTTGATTTATTTGTCTCACTTCAGAATGCCTGGAGGTAGTTCCCTGGGTGCATGCACAACACTGTTCAGATGTGACATCTACTGGATATTCAAAAGATCCTGGGGCAGGGCAAGGAAATGAAATTTGTTCTGTAGCACCAGCTCACCTCTTCAAGCAGGCAATGAAACAAGGGGACTAAATCTTTACTACTTCAGCTCACTGCTGTTCAGACTAAAAGAGGTACTATAAGATCATAAATCAGTCACAAGCCAGATGCTAAACCCTGAATTGTTCCTAGAAATGAATGGAAGCTGATGTATAGATGATAGACAGACAGAGGTGAGGCCTGGGTTTCCCATTCTGTATACAAAAGCACAGCTGGGACACACAGATCTAGCATTAAAACCAAGAGCATCTGCAGTGACCACTGGTAATCGTGCTCATCCCTTCTCACCTCTGTGGAAGGATACTTCTGCTCATTTAATGGCTTTTCAGCCGTGCCAGACATCTTCATCTCGGAACACAATTTAAGGCATTTAGTAGGATATAGGGGCTTAACAGAGGTTTTAGGTGAGATTTCCTGACTATCTGTCTGTTCTCCTATTTTTTCATCATGAGCTGGCTAACACTGCAACCCTAAACACCTCGGCTAATGCATCGCAGAAGCATCCAGAGTGTTACGACAGAGCCTGGTGTCTCTTGGTTCAGATTTGGGGTGAGAGCAACCACAGCACAGCAGCAGCAGCTGAAAAACTTCTCTCCCCTGTGACCTTTTGCCACTTCTGTCTGTTCACTGCATCCTTTCATTGATCACTCTTCCCTTGTTTGTTCCTGTGCTGGCCCTGCTGTGGCTTTGGACGTACGGGCTCAGAGCTATAGCCTCCAATCCCAGCCTCACCCTTCGCATAGGTGCCAGCAGCAGGGAGGGAAACAGCCCTGGCACGGTGCTCCCACCCACGGAGGCAAGGTTTGGATTCACTGGAAGTCTGCTCTGCGGTATCTTCCTTGCTTTTATTATCTGCACTAACGACATCGGAGATAAGCCTAAGCCACGCTGCGGTCCCCATGGAAACAGGTGCAAAGAGCTTCGGTTGATTATTAATCAAGGTATCCAAACACCCTTCCTCCTGCAAAGGTCCCGAGGAAAGGGCTGCCACTGGGGGTCCCTGGAGCAGAGGGACTTGCAGCGGGACGTGCCCAGGAGGGTTCAGCCTGGGGCTGCTGGGGGATTTTGCTTCCTTTTCCTACAGAGGATGGAGAGGAGGAAACCTGCCTGAGTCTGCAGCGAGTCCCTACCCTGCTACCCCACGATGTGCTGCAAAGAGACCACTTAGAGACATGAAGTCACGCTTCGTCTCCTTGGTGCTTGGAGGCCAGCAGCGGCATTTCCAGGGCTGGCATTTGGGATGATAAAGTGTTTGCAAGCAGGGGTGAATCATTTCCCTGAGCTCACCCTCAGACTCGCTGCAGCACATTCAGGAGGAGAAAATGTTCTGCCTTTGGCATCGACAGTCTTTTAGTGTCTTTGAAGTCCACCCATCAGACCTGCAGACACACACACGTGAGGCTGATTGTGTCTGCGTCTTTAGCTGTCACTGCTGCTCCCGCTTCTCAGCTGCTTCTAAGACTCCTTGAGCAAACACAGGCACCCTGGGAAACCTCGAGCTCCACCTTCACCAACGGGCATGGCCAACAAGGGGCGCTGGGAGCCCTGCCACTTCCCAGCTGGCCCCGCTCGCCACCTCACCTCTGCGCTACGGGAGGTTCTCCGCGCTGGGAACTGAAGATGGTAGGAGCCACCACCAGCAGAGCTGGAACTGGAAGCTCTTTGCCATTTCTGCCCAATTACATCTTGGTAGAGCACAGCTTCTTTTCTGGGCCTCCTAGCACTGAAACCCCTGGTTCCCCGAGGCGGGCACTTGTCATCCGTTCAATGCTTGTGAGCCAGGGAACTATATGGCCTCTCCAACCTGCCCTTTCTAAAAATGAAACCAGTACATTTTCCTTCTCCCTTGCCCCATGTATTTTCTCACACAAAGCATGTCCTGAGGGGTGATAAGACAAATTTCTTCCCTGCCACTTTCGTGACTATCTACAATCGGTTTTGTTCACGAGATGCCACAAACCATACATACAGGCTGCCACAGAAATATGCAATTAGAGCACATCTACACCAAACATGGTTAAGAGTCCTGGGAGTTGCAGGACAGGAAAGCTTTTGCACTCAGACCCAGGACATCAGCAGAAGAAACCAGTGGCCGGGGCTGCGGTCAAAATGCTGTTTGTTGTCCCCAAAGCTGCACTGCGTGCTCTCTGCTGTGGCAGCAGGAGGGGGCATTGAATCCATCGGGAACTTGGTGGGATCTCATTGTTAGCTCACAGTCCGTTTCTTTTGTGGCTCTGGGGACAGGCAAAATATTACAAGATGGCAAAGTCACTGATCACATCCCTCTCCTGGGAGTTTAGCAAGCTTTAAATGCTTAAAGCAAACAATACAAATAGAGCTGCAATTATGTACTAGAAGTTTCCTTTTTCGATTTGCATTAAAGAAAGCCTTTTTTCTCCTTTTTTCTTTCCTTCTGCTTTGGAAGATTCAGGATCTTGGGGCGGCACTGGAGAGAGCTGCACCCACCTGCCCACGGCCACCAAGGGGTGCAACCACGGTGGCCCAGGACCATCAGCCACTGCGAGGTCACACAAAGAACAGGACGGGGACTTTAATCCCTAAGACTTCTCTCCGAAGTCTTCCCAGCTGCCAGAATGCCTTCTCTGAGCCATTAGCTATTTTTTAAGCAGTGACACTGAAAATAAGACTGTGACGGGAGACTCAAAGGGAAAATATCAATTAATGCCAAGGATGTTCCCTCACTTGGGTTCAGAAATGCCTGCTCAGAAGACACGCAATTCCTGGATCTATTCTCCAACCAAACGCAAACAAACTTTCTGACCTCCAACGAGTGACTTTATTTAGCACAGTTTCTAGAAAAACTCTGAGTTAGAGGCCTTTTTACAAAGAAAAGAAAAGTCCTACCATCATCTCGTGGGCTAGAAATGGAAACCTGGGCAGTTTTGTGAGTGTGCAAAGACCAGGGTCAGAACAGGTCCGTGTGAATTTTCTATTTCTAGTCAAAAGCTTCACAGAGTAACTTTGTGCCAGCAACTCCCATAACCTTCTTTGCATGGAAAGGGCAATGACCTCCTGACATGCTGAAAAATGAAAACATCCAGGGTCCTTCTGACCTCGTTCCTTCCTCGCAGAAGAAAAAAGGCTGGGGAGAGGGAGAGGAGATGGAAATCACAGTGCCCAAGGGGCTTTCGGGATGCCCTGTCTCAGCGGCATGGCCTCTTTGCAAATGACTCCTGACTTCAGCCAGGCTCCAGCTTTTCACTGCAGCTTCAGCACAGTCGCAGCGAAATACAGGGGTTAGTCCTCAGAGACAGCAGTGAAATAACTGGAGGTCAGACAGCCAGATCTTTCCTGGTACGCTTTAGCCTTTCTGAGGCTTATGAAGTTTTCCATAGAAAGAAAATGCTACATGAGTGCCTGTCTCGGCCAGAATTAAGGTGCCCTGGTCCTGCCTCACCACCCTCTGCAGGCAGCCAAAATTGAACAGGTAGGCCAAGAAACATTAAAATACTCAGATTAGTAATTCCAATTGGGCTAATAGATATGGGCTGTTAGGCATTTGCATATGCATTAGGAGCCTTGGAGTTTTTTGAAACTGGACTTAATTGAATTTTGTTTTACCCTTAATGGACCAGGAGGCACGTAGCCTCATCATGAGAACAAATCACACGGGAGCTGGCCATTTTCCACATCGCTGCCCTGTCCCTTGGGCTCTAACAACTTTGAAAATTCATGGGAAAACACACACAGAAAATCACTTTGGGCAAAAATCTCCCGTCTTAAAGAACAGACAGCAGTAAATGATGATCTCAACGTGACCTGAGAATGTTTTAAACTTTTCTTGCTACAATGATGAATTCACAGATGAACTAATACAGGCACTGGACAAATGGTTAATGTTCCCCTGCAGATGGTCACAGTTTATTACTATTATTACTATATTATTATCATAATGATCCAGAGAGCGCCAGAAAGAACCTGATTAACGGCCCAAAATCTCTTGGAGGTGAATCTCACTTTTCTGTTCCTCGAGAACTTTCTCTTCTTTAGAGCACTCTAATTGTTATTCCTGCCTGTGTCAAGAGCCCCTCCAAAAAACCTACGTGTATCATTAGCCTGCCTTGCCTTAGGGAAACACAGACTGGAACTTTGGGGTTAGGCAGTAATACAGAGCCAGTGTCTGAGTTTTACAGATGAAGGAATTGATGCACAGGGCAAAGAAGCTTTTGTGTAAAATTACCTAAGTTGTGCTCTAATTCCTTAGTCCAGCATCTCAGATGACATCTTCCCTGACTTTCCCCGTTCCTTGCACAGTACCTCCTCCTAGATTTACTTACTTGACTTTGAGCAAGGCAAAAGTTCATAATACAACCAAGGAGCACCAGGAAACCTCTATGTGTTCATGGAGGTAAGCCAACCACCAGGGCACACAGGATATTTCCATTGCTGCCAGCAGCCAGAAGAGCACAAGGGATCCGCGAGCTGCAGACACACAAAGCAGCAGTGCTGCCGAGGGGGACATGGACGCCCTCCAACTTCACAGCCGCAGCGTTGGACGGGACAGACCCGACCCCCAGAGCAAACCAGAAGACACCAAGCACATCAAAGCAAAGGCTCTGTGACACCACGGCCTTCATTTCTCCTGCTCCATTACCCTCCCATTAAACCCAAATCGTGCCTGATACATCTGTCTGCTAAAGATGGGCAGCCCGTGTCCCCAAACAGCTGGCCAGCCTCTGTTGCAGGCAGATGGACCATCGGCTTGCACTGCATGACCCATTCAATGACATTCAACGTATTTGCCATATTGTCCCCAGGACTCCATTTGTTACATTAAGAATAAGGAGGAAATAACATGCAAAACAATAAATAAAACAAAGCTGATTTTTAGTGCTCCAGGGATTTCAGTTTTGTAGGACTGTCTACAACAACTGGCCATAAAACGTTGCATTAAAACCAGATGATATTACAAGAGGGTATGTTACAGGATAAGAGCAGGAGATAAAAAGCCAGCTGTAATTTTAGCAATCTTGTCCATAACATTAAAGCATACAACAGCACTCCTCAGACTCTGGAGGAGCATGATGCATATTTTACAGCCGTGTTTTTATTGACTATAATTTATACCCCGTAGCATTATTGCCTATGTATGAAAAAAGCAATTCTGTTTTCCAGCAAGCCACCAGCTAACCACAAGGCACCCAAGTCCTCCAGAGAGAGGTACACGCAGCAAAATGCTTAAGGCAGAGTGAAGAATTCACCGCTGGACCAACAAAGACTATGACCTCGTTTGCCAGGGATCTTTGCTAAACAATGTCAACAAGACATAAATGCTTAATGAGCGCCTGACAATCTGCTGCTTGAATGTATATTGTCTGAGGGAACAGAAAACTCGCTTTCCATGGAAAATAGGATGCATCCTCTGCAAACACGAGCTCTCCCCGGCTGCCATGTGCGATGGCAGACCTGCACAATTGCACCCGCTGCTCTTAACCAGCTGAGAAAGCCCCTGGCACACCAGGAGTGCTGCTGCTCTCCTGCTCCCCTTCATCACCCAGGGTGTCCTTCAGCCCCACCAGGAGGTCCGTCCCCTGACATTCCCATGAGCTTTGTGGAGCAAGGTGGAAAGACATCTCCCCACATACGTAATGGCCACGGGGTGACAGGTGAGCAGCGTTAGGGGATCCTCGCCGAGTGTCTCAATTAAAAATGTTCATCTGCAGCGCTGCAAGACAAAAGAAATTTGCAGAACCCAAACCAACCACTTTTTCCCCCTAAAGCCCATGGTAAAAATGAATTTCTCTCACGCTAATTGTCCAGCCCTAATAAGCCATCTGAGCTTTTACTAATAAAGAGGTGAAAAACTTTCATTTCAAATACACCTGTTTCACAAAAATGTACCTAATTTATGTGCATTTAATTACTGCAATTGCAGAACAAAATAGCCCTTGCCTGTGCAGGCAGGGTAATTGCATTTGAACATTAGCATAATCTATGCGTTAAGGAGCATCTTAATATTTAGTGGTTAAAAATAGTGTCAGGTCTGGAGATGGCATAAATGAATGGCTACAAAGCTGTCACAGTTTACTTCCAGCAGGGATTGGTCTGTAATTTTTATCCAATCAGCGCCTTTTTGGTTGACAAATGTTAACTGATATGTATCATGTTGCCTTGTGAGGCTGAAAATAGATTTTGCAAATATGTTTCTGGGTGCGGAGGTGGTTCATACAAGTGAAGCAAAAGATGAGGAGAGAAAAGACAGACACATTTTGGTTCCCGGGGCTGGATTTGAGGCTGTCTCATCTGCCCGTGTTCATTAATCAGTCCAGTAAGGAAACCGATCGTATTCGCAGAGTGCACGACTTGTACTCAGAGCGGAGAATGGAGCCTGGCAGTGACAGGGATTCACATTCATACAAGAGGATACAGCAGAAACGTCTCCTAACCTGTCCTACCATGTCACACTGTCAGAGAGAGAAAAGAGCAGGCACTTGCACACAGATTCTTCCAGGCACATTGCAGATGAAGCCCATGGGATTTTCCAAATTGCATTGACCAGTGATTGAAACCTAGAGGCTAACGGGAAAATAGCTAGAAGAAAATTTGAAAACAATCCCTTTTGTTTGCACTTACATTCTGCACATATGAAAAAAATGGAGAAGAGCTCTGCTGAGGTTTCCCACGTGCTCACAAATGTGACTCAGTCGGACTTCTCGCCGTCTGGGTGGCCGCAATCCTTCGCCCTTTCCTCTGGCTCTGGGCACTGGGTCCTGGAGAAAGTGAGCACGGAGCCAGGGGCGATGTGGCATTTGTACACATGTGGAGGAGGAGGAGGCTTTGCCTCCTGTCCTCTCCGATCCCTGAGCCAGCAACACCATGGCACAGACTGTCACCGCAGGACCAATGTCCTCAGCCAGAGGGGCTGGGAAGGGTGACGACGGAGGGCTGTAATGCAGGCCACCAGCACCACCCAATTTACTGTCCAGCTGCAGCCCTAAGTGCTCAGAAAATCTGGTATTTAAGGTGTACGTATCTCAAACCTACAGTTCTTGAAACATAATTTTCAAGGTAATTCTAATGTTCACCCAACCGAAATGGAAGGTGCAGGTTTGATTGGTTTTTAAGTGAAAGACAGTTTGAGGACGTAAATCTCCATTACCACTTAATATTTTTGTCATTCTCTGTCTTTTCAGTTCTTCTAAGGAAAAAGAACCACTTCACTGACTTGCTCATTCATTGTAGAAAGAACAATATTTGAGATCTCTGAGAAGTGTTCAAGAGCAACTTATCTGAAGAGCTGTAACAGCTGGAGGGGAACCATTACTTGTCCAAAACTACAATTTGCTACAACCATATGATTTTTTGTCTGGCAAAATAGAGTAAAATCATTGCATAATAAATTACTTACAACTGACCTATTTTTATTTAGAGCAAGCAGACAAAAAGTGTCTGCAGATCAGCTGGGGGAGGAGGGGCTTTTGAAGAAGAGCTGCAAGGAAACAACGGCCGGTCTGTGCCTCAGGGGCAGAGGTGGCCTTCGTTCTCAGGAGAATGAGGATGGGCACTTGAGGGTGCCTGCAGCACGCCAAGTCCAGGTGAACCAGGGACGGGGGGAGATGCTGCTCGCGTTAAACATTCAGCTCACAAGACTGGCACGAGTACAGCTGTTTCAGGCTTTTCATTCGCTGCCTGTTTTTTTAACCTTTAGATTTTGTATCTTTAGGCCTTTTTCATCATTCATGAGGACCTGAGATCTTCTTTTCTTCTTTTAAACAAAGCTGAGACCTCCATATACTCCCAGTTTTGGCAGGGGAAGCTTTAACAAGAGCACAACCAAGCCACCGGACAACATGCACTGAAGTCCTCAGTCTGTTTATACAGTCACTATAATGTGTTTGGCTTGCTGTAGTTTGACAGGTTGTTCCTTAGCTGCAAAGTGCCCACCTTCTTGCTGCCAATATGCAGAGAGAAGAGAGCTGAAATACATTCTGGAGTTATCTGCCAGGGATATCCGTGCATGTTTTAAGTTTTTATCTTAAGCAACCACATACTGTTCTGTCCCTAAAGGACATCTACACAATGAATCACAGTATATGTTCTCAAAGAAAGCAGCAATTTTCTCCCTTTCTCCTGTTACTCAGACTAATATGGAATCTAAATGAACGTTTGTAAAATATCTTAAAATTGCCCTGTTATTCACCAGCATCCACTGCTGCCTTTTAGCTTGGCTTTCCTCAAGATCAAAGACGATCTTAATCCCATTGAAGTCAAGACAAAATTTCTATTTCAAAGGCTGGCATTACATCCTTTTTGCTTCCTCTGCCAATGTGATAGGAGCAGATACAATACAAGAGGAGGGAGGATATGTTATGCCAGGAACTATTCTGATGGGAAATAAGTCTTTTCAAATACAAAAAATGTTAAAGAAGGTAAAATTTTACCCAAGCATCATCCACTGAAAAAAGCTCCTGTCCATTTTATTTCCAACAAAGCCCAGTGCTCCCATTCACTCGGACTGCTGCACAGAGTCACGCCATGGTATACCAAGCGATAAACTCCCACAACAAGAAGCAGTAACACAAAGCAAGCTGTTGTATCTGACACAAGATGACACAGGTTGTCACAAAAGTGCTACATCAAAAAGCTGGGGAAAGGAAATACCAAGAGACGCTTTGCAGATGTCTGGACTGAGGTTTGGAGGCATAGCTGTTTAGGTATCGCAGGGGCAAAAACTCTTAATCAGGTCTTGTACAGAGTGCATATCCTTCTCCTTCTATTAATGGCAATAATCTACCAGAATTAGATGTGTTCCTCTCCATGGCTTCTTTCTTCTCCTGTGTATTTATAGCCCCTTTCAATGCAGATAACGTGGCTGACGAAGCAGGATTGATTTGATTAGCATGTAAATAAAGCCTCGTTGCTGCTCCTGGCTTGTCTGTCATGGTTATGTTTTGATGGGATTTCTGTCTTTCCTATTTACATCTGCTGCTTGCTTGCTGTGTTTCGGAGCCCACGTGTTCGGAGGGCTCAGGCCTCCGGGAGCTCCAGACAGAGCCTGCTCGGCCAGCAGCTCCACCGGGGGTTTGGGATGCCATCGGAGGGAGATCCACAGCCCATTCCCACTGGGCCATGAGCAGCACCAAGGGCACGGTGGTGCTCAGCACTTCCCCACATCAGCCTTTACCGGTTTGGTGGGGAATGAGCAGGGATCGGCCAAGCCAAGACAAGTGCATATGAAATGGAGAACTCCAGGACATGGCCAAGTCTGGGAATCACCTAGAAGGATGCTAAAGCCCTTGGGGTGTTTTACCCAGGTGCCTATGGACACTTAGGCACCACAGAGGCAGGAGGCACGTACAGA
Organism: Cygnus olor; assembly: GCF_009769625.2. Lineage (NCBI taxonomy): Eukaryota > Metazoa > Chordata > Aves > Anseriformes > Anatidae > Cygnus > Cygnus olor. The sequence goes on from NC_049184.1 coordinate 7,357,262, forward strand.
TGTATCTAACCACGCTGGTCTCAGGAAGCAAGGAGTGACTGAGGAAATGTCTTACACCAAGATAGACCTCGGCTTTCAGCCCACAAGACCACAAAAACCAGTATTGTTTCTTGCCTACTAGCCATGAAGCTGGTTTGGTACTATCCGTGTGCAGCAGCTGGTGTGGGAACAGCCTGGAAAACAGCTGGACCCCAGCTCAGCCACTCCTGTTCTCCTGGTGTCCCAGCAAAAGGCTGGTGAGCACTGTGCTCCAGCGGGTCATGCCCAGCTCACACTGGGGACACGCGATGGCTTCTGGCCATGCCTTCCCTTACGCTGCCATGCAGGATCCCACTGTTTTTCTTTGGGGCTGCTCAGCCTTGATTCGGAGCAGAAGTCCCCATAGAAGAATGAAGGACTGCATCCTGAGCACATGGTACTTGCTCCTGACATGGTGGCAGGAGCGGGATCGCATCAAACCCATTCTGCATCTCCCTCCTCATCAGGGAGCAGCAAATATCTGTATAATCTCATCTAATTTTCTCAAGCAAAGCAGATCTGGACAGCTTATGGGAGAAAGAAGGAATTCCAGCATGCTCCACTGAAGCCTGGGCCACGTAACTGTGCACAGCTCCAGGAACAGAGCAGGAGTCGCAGATGGAGAGGCTCCAGATTGAACGGTTCAAGTAATGGTTAAATTTGTGTTCCACAGAACCAAACAAACACATCCCAGGTCCAAATAAATGCTACCACTCCCCTGTCACTTAACAAGAGGGGGCTGTTTTCAGTCACTCTAGCAAGGAGAGATAAATCTGCAGAATTTTGTGCTAAAGGTAACAGCTACAGGACTGGGTTCTGACAATGAAAGATGTGCTGCAGTAACACGCTAACAGGAGGCATCATCCCAATAAATGAAAGTGCCAGAAATTCACAATACAAAGTAACAGACTGCAAGTTAAAATTGATCACCAGATAAATCACTACCATCAAAACAGGGCTTAAATAAACATAGAAATCCCCTTGCACAGCTAACCAAAGAGCTGCCAGGTGAAGGATGGGGGCACATATGTAGGCACATATATATAAGGTGACGTGCACAAAAGCCTGGGTGCCTACATATCCACGTGTGCAAGAGCACAGGTGTGCATGTACGTATTTATGGATTATAGATCTGGTGCTTTCCTCAGGGCACCAACATCCCAGGGCTGCTCTGGGGATGCTCAGAATCTATGATTCTATGATTCTACACACCTCCTGCAGCACAGAGCCACCAGGCCCAGCCCTACACTGAACTGACGGTGTCACACCATGTCCCCAGCATGAGGGACAAGGTTGCCCTCTGCCAGGAGAAGCCCTGCTTTCCCCAGAGTGCAGGCAGCAATCAAAGGAGGATTGCTTTGCCTTCCCCTGAGCAGACCAGACCAGAGTTTTGCCATGACACAAGGCTGCTCATAGGATGTTCCCTATGCTTCTGAAGATGAAAACCTGTCTCTGTTGCACGTAACGAGCACAGGGAACACAGATGGCTTGTCTGAGGCCAAAACGCCCGTTCAGATCTCGGGTGTGGAAGGCTCGGCCCTGACAAAGCGGTGTGCCTCTCTGATCTCCCCAGGCTGCCATCAGACAGGAGCGGTTCTACTGATATTCGGATTTTGATCTTCTAACAGTCCCGGAGCACTGCAAGTACATTTGGTCATTCGTGGCAGACAAGGAGAATAATTAAAACTGAGCACCATTGTCTAAGACAGGCCTGTCTCCAGTGATGGGCGCCTGGAACTAGGCCTGCGAACAGCCATCAGGGGAGCAAGGCTGGCCAGCAACCTGAGAAAAATGAGAAAAAGACATTTTTGAAGTTCACCACAGACCAGAAATAAAGAAAAGTTTTGCTAGAGCAATGCCACGCGGGTTTGTTTCGCTGTGCTGAAGCAGCCGAGGAACCAGCATGCCGCAGCACCACGCTGCCAGCACCTGCACACCGAGCCTTCCGCCTCCCGGACGCGTTTCGTCAGCACGCGAACAAGAGAAGCGCGAAAAATTAATTGAATTGATGTCTCACTGCATTAATTCAACAAAGCTGTGCCTTCAGATGGAGGACTATTCTGAGAACATTTTTGCTGTGTGTTTAAAATGCCTCCCTTGCCACCAGGCAGGAGGCAGAGGGGGAACCTCCGTCCCCTTGCCGGTTGCCTCCGGCAGCATCGCAAAGCAGGCGTGGGGACCGTGGTCCCCCCTGAGGTGGGATCGTGGTGTTCCTGCAGGGAAATCAGTTCAGTCGTGGACAGCACGCAGTAAGCACGCTGCTGGCCAAGGGCTGAGGAACCTCGGGCCTCTCCTCCCTCCCCTGAGCTGCTGTTAGTGGTGGCTGGGCTGCCTGCCGTCCCGCTCACCTTGCTTCGGGGATCTTCTCCTTTATTACTATTATCAATGCACTTTAGAAGCTTTCACTTTTGTCCACACTCTGGGGCTGAGGAAATTAATGGTATTTTTGTTATTTCAGAAGCAGAAGCATCCCCAGCAGGGCGCTCCCTGCCCAGGTGCAGGATCAATGCCATGCCTGTTGCTCCTGACACAGGGTTAACGTCCCTTGTGCCACAGCAGCTTTCAGCTCTGCCGTATGAGCCCTCAGAAACTCTGGATGTTGATCCATTTTATTATGAGATAAATGCCAATATATCAGATGAATCTCTCCATTCGTGACAGTGGGGATAGACTGCGGGCTGACAGGCTGCACAGTTGGATTATATTATCCAAAGGAAGCACCATCCAAATGCTGTCTAATTTAATTTTCCCACATTAGGAGCTTATTAGTTGTCCCACTTACAGGGCTGTACCATGCACGACACCCTGACACTCAGCAGTATTTCAGGGGAGGGTATTTACTCCTTGAATTTATGGGAAAAAGGAAAAGATAAAGCTCATGATCACAAATACAACCTGTGGTTTTTGGCAGAGAAGGATTCTTCCATACATTTTTCCACAGCCCTTTAATCTAGGTTTCATGGGCATCCAATGGCATGGCTTTATCAAGAGGCACGTCCCTAGTATGGGGGTGGGACTGAATCACGTGCCTGCATTTTCAGGAAATAAACTACTACTGTGTCCACATGGGATGCACAGCTCTGTGTGAACCCACTGAGCCACAGGTGATAATGCTCTTACTGTAGGAAATGGTGTGGTAGGGCATGAACCCTACACATTCAGGACCAGGTCCTATTTGCCCCACTCTGGTGCGCTGGGTGGCTCCAGCAGTGCTGTTGCTGCAGAAATAGCACCCGGGGCATGGCTGCACCAGTTTTCTATCGAGCCATGTGGGCAGGAACCAGAATTTCCATCTGCAGGAAATCCCAGTTATTATAGGTTTTTGCAACACAATCCTTCTGCCTTGCAAGAAAAAAGCCTCAAATCTTGAAATGTGCTATGGAATGGAATTCAAGGAAAAGCGACTCACTGAAATGCTGTGCTTTAACGAGATCAGTACACTTGCTAGGAATATTAACTATAATAGAGAAATTATAGCTAAATATAATATCTGTATTTAACAAAGTTAAACAAAACAAGACCATGCATTCATTTGGGCTGTTCCTGTGGGGGATTCAGACAAAATTAACATGGCCCACAAGGCATTTTAATTCGAGCATAACTGAAATGTTGTGGTTCTGCTGGGAGGTTTCTGAACAAAACCCAAGTTTTTAGCTTTGTGAAGTGGCTTTGATGGTAAAACCCCTTTTCCCGGGGCACAGTCCTACCCTAGCAAAAACCCTGATGAGATGTGAACATCTCCAAAGCCCAGGGCTGTTCCCGGCTGGTGAGGGCATGGCCCCTGCTGCCGTTTTGCTGCCCTGCAGCCTCCTGGGTGCTCACTGAGCTTGCAGACACTCAGCAAACCACCATCTTTAAGCAAACATTCTCCAGTTCCTCTCCAGAATCTCTTCTGCTCTCCTCTCAAGGGACTGGCACCACTAGTCACTTCCACGTTTTGAAGCCCTCCTTTAAAGAGCCGAATCTTCCTCCCCTCAGCAGCCATCTGTCAGAGGCACTGCTCTCGGAAGGAGCAGGACACAAACCAGGACACCAATTCTTTGGGCAGGCACGGCTCCGTCTCTCTTGTAACTTATCAGCTATTTTTACCCGTTACAGAGATCTAAAAAAAGATATATGTATATATATATATTTTTTTTCCTCAAAAAGTACTTCAGGGAAATGGAGGATCTGCCCTGAATCCTGCAGTAACCCCCAGCAGCTTGGCCCCCTGGATGCCCCCAGCCCCTTCCCGTGCTCAGCGGGGCTGCCCACGGGCTGCCCCAGTGCTCGTGTGCCCAGCACCGGGCACTGCTGCTCCTCTGCAGACGGTGCTATCAGCACGCCCCAGTGCTGCTTGCCATTTTTGGCAGTCGAGCCCAGAAATATGCACGAGACATAAATAATTCCTTTTTAGAAGCTGGCCAAGGGGATGCAGCGCCGAGCCCTGCCAGCAGCACGCTGCGGGCTGGGGTGCGCCTGCGCCGGCTGGAGAGGGGCTGGTGCACGTCCCCCTGCTGCAGGACAGCCACAGCACCCTGCTCCCCCCAAAATGGGGGGCTAGCCCCCCTTTTCGTGGGTGATGGGAAGGAGAGGAAAACAGAGATCTGGTGGCAGCCCTCAGGGTACAAGGCAGGACGGGTTTTTAGTGCTACTTATTGCAAGGAGCGCAGGGGGAGCACAGCAGAGTGCTGATCCAAGGGCTCTGCAGGCACCGGATTGCAAAAGTTCCTTGCCCCGAGGAGCTTCCAGCTCGGGTTTTGGGGTAACTGTGCCCTTCTCCCTGCTGCCAGCCTGTTTTATATGGAGGCGGATGGAGCCCAGGGCAGCCCACGGCACTCTGTGGGCAGCAGTGAGCTGGGGGCTCAGCCCAGCAGCAACAAAATACACAATCAGACCTGTTCATTCCTTACAGAAAACCCAGGCGAAGATGTGGTTGGGGTGGTCCTGAGCAGAGCAGCATCCTGCGGAGCAGGACAGGAGCTCCCGAGCTGCCTGCTTGTCTCCTGCGCTCTGCCCAGGCTGCAGAGGTGCTGCATCGCCCCTTGGCTGCTCACTGGGAAATTCCCCCTACAGCAAGCGTTCTGTACCTGGATGCTGCCATCCTTTTGGTCCTCAGCTTCCCCCCTCCTGCTGCCAGCCAAGAGCCTACAGACCACAGGCAGCCTTATAGTTAAGACCCACTTATCAGGGAAACAACCATTTTTCAGGCACATTACAACGGGGCTGAGTCTCACAGCGATATTCAAAAGTGCTGCCGGGCTCATTAGAGTTTGGGAGCTGCATTCCAGCTTTCCGAGGCCGCTGACACCACCACCCAAAGAGGAGCCCTGCAGGCCAGACAGAACCACTGCTGCAGGGCTCAGGAGGAGGTTTCAGCCCGGAGGAGGAGGAGCGGAGGCCCTGGCAGAGGCCAGGTTGGGCAGGAGGCCCTCTCCCCACCGTGGGGGTCCTCTGCCCGGTGGGGCTGTGCTCCCCCTGTGGAAACCGGCGCTGGTGTTAGAGCTCATCCTGTGTCAGAAAGGTCTCGAGCTAAATATCTGAGCAGGGTCAATAAACCCAGCCTGTGAGCCCGTCTCCTACCGAGAAACACCCTGCCCCCTTGAAACACTTTGGGATTTCATCAGCTGACAAACAGCCTGCCCCGCAGAGTCCTCAGCACCAAGACAGCTGCTTTACGCCAGTAGTTACTTCAGCTCTCCAGCTGAAATTAGAATAAATAAATAAATAAAAATTTAAAAGGCTGAAAAATTCTCCCGGTGCCCTGAAAACAAAACACTCCGGAGTTTTGGCACCGGAGGCTGACCCTTGATAGGAGGGGATTTGCACGGACTCCAGCTGAGCTCTGCTCTTTGACATCAGCGCGAGAACTCGCCTGTGTCTGCAAATGCCACACTTATGCAATGCTGCTGAATTCATCCCCACGCTGCTACTCACACCGGCCTGTAAACACAACCCGCCCCAGCCGCTGGGCTTGCTTGTTTGGTCAGACAGCACCGTGTGCGCTGACAGGTGCCCAAAAGGTAGCTTCGGTCCTAAAAACGTGGCCCATTCCCTGTAAAAGGCCCGGAGAGGGCTTTTCCCACCTCCTGCCTGGCAGCATGCGGTGAAGTGCCAATTCCCCCTGCCTGCGCTGAGCCTCTCCCTACCCACCAAGGGCTTACGGAGCTGCACAGAGGAAGAAATCTGAAGTCTAGTCACTGCAGGTGGAAAAATATTTGCTGGAGGGCCCAGTTTAATAAATAACAAGTGGATAAAAAGGCTCCAGCAAACCCAGTAAATCTGCTTCATGCTCAGTGCTTCCTTTTTTTCATAGCAATCTCTGCTCTTCGCTGGATGCCGCCGGCACTGACAGACTGCTTTGCTTCCCGTGCAAATCGCACGTGATCGTATGCTGCCCGTGCAATGGATGGGGAATAACTTAGAGACGCAGGAGGGGAGGGATGCTCGGGGTCCCTTTCCACCCCACGCAGACAGGGCTTTCCCCAGCCTCTTCTAAGGAATTGCTGGCCCCACAGTGCCCGTGTTGCTGGTCCTTCCTGCTCCCCTGCTGCAGGCAGCTCCCAAGGCTGCAAATGAGGGGGGTGCCCAGGTTTTCCTTCTTGTGCTTTTAGAGCATCCCCAGCCGCAGCTTGCGGCTCCAACAGTGGGAATCAGCTGCCATGGAAACCTTGCAGATGCCCTTTTCGAACAGCGACTGCCTAAAGCACAGCTGAAGAGCGTTCCCCCTCCCCAGGATCACAACGCTGAAAACGCCCCTGCTAGCCCTTATGGGATCCTCTGGGCACCTGCAACGTTAAGATAAATGGTTTGGAAAGCTGTCGTGAAGCAAATGCACTGCAAATGTGGCTGGGCACAAAAGCCAGAAACTCAAAGGGATTCAGAAATGCGCTGCTACAACTCAGCCTCATCCCGTGCTAATGAGATTCTGTCGATGGCATCCGCCGCCACAAAGGGTATTTCCTGGCGCTGTAAGGCTTGCAAGGAAAGAAACAGTTCCGTCTCCGGCAGGTAGACCACAGCTCAGACCGTCTCCCACCCACGTCTCTTTCATTAGGGCATCGCACCTTCAATAACCCACCAGAAGCCCAGCTGGGTGAGTGGACGGAGGCACGAAGCTGTGCTCGGCAGGGCTGAGCGGCAGCGAGGCGGTGGGAGGCAGGAGCCGCAGAGCCTACAGCTCCTGTGGTGCTGGTGCCAGTGTGGGCTTGAAAGAGTTTGTGAGCACCCCGGAACACGAGCACAACAGAAACCCCACACACCGCCCTGACTCGCTGAAAATTTAAGTGGTAATGATGCAGGTTGAAAGCTACCGGCCTGGGAATGTTATTTAAGAAAAATCATTTATTTTAACCTGATGCCTGAGGCTTTGGTGCCCAGAAGCTGTTTGGACTCTGGCCTAGAGTTAGGGGCTTGGCGTGACAGGAGGCTACCGGTGGCACAGCGGCCAGCCTAGATGCCCATCTCCTGCTCTGGGCACAAAAATCCTCCCTCGAGGGGTGGAAGGGAACCCAGAAATGCAAACGCCCAAACGTTTACCTCATCCTGGAAGCCTCCTGATGGCATCCCTGCTGCCAGAGCTGAGTTCTTACACCAGCCATGCTGACTCCCAAGTTGAATTTTCCATCCTGCTATTTGTTGTTTTAATAAGTTTCACAGGAGAACGAAGGAAGAATGGCAGATAAGATCTCTGCAAGTTAACTTAAACAGCCATTAAGGGGAATTTTGACAAACCGATAAGCAACTAAATGCAATTCTTGCAATGAGAACTATCAGACATTAAAGATTAAGCAACAGCAACAGCCCCTGGGAGAGAAGCCTCCAGAGCTGCAGGATGCTCCCAGATGACAGCGTGCCACATCCAGGGAATGCCAGACAGCAAAAACTGGGACGGAGGTGGAGAAGGTGCAGTGGCTACAAGCCCTGTACAGGTCATTCCCTGCCCAGCTCAGCTTTAGGCTTCCTCTGCTTGATATTCAGGCCATTTGACTTGCCTGCTTCCCGATGAGAGGAGGGAGGGTGTCACGAGGCACTAGACAAGATTTTGACCAAAAACACTTCAGTGCTGCCTGAGAGCATCACGGAGAGAGCCAAGGGGCTGGAAGGCAGAGGAGAGGGCTTTGTTCACTTGCTGTGCTTGGCTAATCCATCTTTACTCTCTTCCTGTTATCTGGCATTTGAGTGAGATGCCATTTATAGGCTCTAATTGCCAGGCTCCTACTAGTTTTTCTTGCTGCAAAGCCCTGGTGCTGCCAGTCAGAGACAGTGCCTTCTTGTAAGATAGCATCTCTTAATTTCACTGTATAGAAAGACAGACCTCATACAAGACTCGTATTTAATTACCAGAAAAAAAAATGCTAATATCTCTATCAAAGTACTGTTTGACATCCAGAATAACCACGGCTTAGTGCCCCCTGGCATTTCACCACATTACTACATTACAGCCCAAGTCTGCACGTCCTGGACACCAGCTCAGCTGCAAGGAGACATTTCCCACCCTGTACCTGAGAAAAACCATCACAGTCCCTGCCACCTCCCGCAGCCAGCCCTCACCCCAAAGCTCTCAGTGCTTTCTCAGAACAGAGCACATGCCTGCTTTTCCCCAGCTCTACCCCTTTTCTCTGCAGCTTGTTCCATGTGGAGCTGAAGCAGGACGCGCGGGCAGCAGTGCCCCAGCCAGCTCCAGGCACTGCCTGCAGAGGGAGGGTCAGGCTCTGCTGCAAACCTCACTGGCCTCCCTGTCACAAACCCCAACCCAGCAAGCATCCCCTGGTCCACGTCACTTGGGAAAGACCCCCTGGAAAAGTCAGGAATTCAGGAATTCACCCCCTTTCTAACCTTCAAGTCCCACGTCTGCGTCCCAGTCAGTGCAGCTCTCCAGCCCGGGCCTGCTCGAGTGGAGATGGCCTGACCTTGCCCTCGAGGCCTCTGTGGCTTGGCAGAAAGAAAAGTGCAACAAATTCCCAGCCTGGAGCTCCTCCAGGCTCCGTTTCAGCCAGGGACTGATCTCTGCCTGCTTTGTTTGTCTTTTGGAGGTGGATTTTCAGACCCTTCATTCTCGCTGCAGCTCCCCTTGGCCTGCCGACTCCCCTCCTGCCCAGGCACCTCATGGTGCCACCAGCTGGGGTGCTCCGTGCTTCTCTGCCCAGCACAAGTTTCACCTCTGCCCAGGGGACATCTTTCAGCGTCTCTGGAAACTTCCAGATGTTCCTTTAACTTTTTTTTTTTTTTTTTTTTTTTTTTTCTTTTTGGAGCCTATGGTCTTTTATTAGAATTTGCTCTAATCACATTTTAATTCCTTTTGCAAAGACTCTAGCTGCTTTAGATCTGCTTTAATTCCTTTTGCAAGTTCTCCACCTCTTGTTCTAAGCCTTCATTTAAAGTCTTTCGGCCTAAGGTCCTAGGCTGGGTGCACAGCTGGGTTATTTGCTGTCGGACTCGGCAGCGATACCAGTGCAGAGCTTGTTCCTCTGAGGCTGGGTCCTGCTCCCGACATCCTGACTTGTCCCTGAGTGATCTGGATCAAAGTCTGGGGCACAACTACACAGCCCAGTTAATAGGAAAAACTGACAAAAGGACTTAGGCATTTCTCTGATGAAATCCTACTACTTATTTACGCATACTGAGCAGCCCTGGCTCCCTGAAACAGGAGGGAAGTTTCCTTTCATACAGCTCCCAGCACACACCAGCCAGGATTTAGCCCCCTGCTGCCCATTTGCACTCCTCTGGGACCCCCTGTCCTGGGCCAGGACACCCCTCCTGCTCTCCCCTCGCTGGCCCTGTTTCTCCAGCCTTTGCTCTCCTCTTGCACACAGAGAGGTGGAAATTCATCACAGGGCTGCCGGGAGGTCCCTTCCCCAAACTGCAGCAGAGAAAGAGCAATGGGAGGAGAAGAGCGTGTTCCAGAGGCAGAAACAGAGGGCTCGGCTCCTGCTGACCCCGTGGCTGCTGCTGGCACAGCCGGGGCTGTCGTTTGTTCTCTTTGAATCACATTGTCCCATTTCTAAAATGAGCCATCAAGAAAAATTTTGCCCTGGCTCGGATGGAAATCACAGCCTCGGTACAGACACACCATGCCTGGCGCGGCAGCCCCGGCAGAGCCCCGCGTGAGCACACATTGCTCCCACTGCTCTGAGGAGCTCCACATTGCTTCCAAACCCAGAATCTCCTGGAAACATTCCCGGCTGCCTTTGCCCGCTGCCCTTTTTGAGCTGGAAGGGGTTGCAGGGTGAGCCCAGCCACTCCGCTGCTGCAGGAGCTTATGAAGAGGGGAGGCAGGAGCTCGGTTTTTCTGCCTGTCATCTTTTGGAAGCAAAACCAGTGGGAATAAGAATTGCGTTGGCAGACAGAAAGATAAGTTTTCACTGTTGGTAAGACCTTAAAAACCAACTGTTTATTTAAACTAAGCTGAGGTCACAGAGACGTCCAGCTAGAGAGAACAATTTTTTTTTTCTCCCAAATCCTGCATCTGAAATCGCTCACAAGATGAAGGAGGACAGCATGCACATGTGACTCCTCCTGATAGTGGGAGGGCAAAGGAGGACTGGGGAAGATGCTGGAGTCTGAAGAAAAGCAGAAACTCTCTGTGAAAGAGCACAGAGCTGGGCAGCCTGGAAAGGTCAGCGCTCCCTCCCAGCAGGAGCAAATCTGAGACAGCCAGAGGACTCCACGGTCTCTTCTAGTTCCAGAAAAAAATATCATCCTCTATCTTTTGATAAGGGAGGATTGAAACTGCATTTCCTAAGTACCAGAGCATATCGTCCCAGTTCCATTCAGTGACAGGGGGGCTGGGCACTGCCATTGCTGTTACAGCTGTGGCTGTGGTGTGGCCCGGATGCGCTACGTCCCTCAGAGGTGTTCCCAAGCAGCCAAGGATCAGCGGGCAGCCAGGGACACACTGTTCTTGCGAGCCCATGGTTCACCTGAGCCTGGGGAAACCACGGCATCCCTGCATGCTGTGCCCTCCTTCTGTACCTGTGCAGGGATGTGGGGTCTCTGACAGTGGTGCCTTGGGCAGAGCTGGCTGCCTGGGGCACGGGCACGGGGCCGGCATCCAAACAATGGATAGATGGATGGATAGTGGATGGATAGAGCCTGTCCTGGTTTGCTCATGGCACCGAGCACTGTCAGCTCCTTTGCTAGCAACTCCAAACTGCGTCTCAGATCCCGTTTGATGCAAGAGGCTTTTGAAGGTCCGTAGAAGTGCCACATCTACAAAGCTGGCATCTCCATGGCAGGAGGGAGCAAAGTTGGAGCAGTCACCTGGCAGAGAATTTGAAGCTGTTTTATTTGAAGACACTCCACCTGAAGTGTCAGAATGAGGAGGTGCCTGGAGACAGCTTTGAAATTCAAATCTTGATCGTAAGCACATCCACAGAGAAGGCTTATAATATAACAGAAAAAACAAAACTGCCAAAACTCTTGAGATTCATGGCCACTTGAAACCACCTCCCAACTATTTTCTAAATTGCTTCTCTCTGAAGCCAAAAGAAAGCTCAGTCTGCAGAGACTTTGCTGAAGAGCAAATGCACAGTGCTTGGGGTTTAATTCTGCTTTTGTTTTCTCTGGGATTGTGTGATATTTTTCACATGGTCCAATACAACAGAAATTGATTGAAGTCAATACCATGGGAAACAGAAAAGTCCGGTTTGTAAGAACACAACATTTTTTCTCAAGCTCCTTCCAACATGTATTCATCGGCTTGTGACCACATGCTCAGCTGACCAGGGTTTAGTCACTTCTTTGAGTCTGCTCTGGGGGTAAAATACCTGCTTTTCCATGATGCAGAAACAAAATCTCCTGACAGCTGGCATGAAGCAAACAGGCGGCTCAGTGCCCAGATGAGATTCCCACCCCTGGGGACACCCCACCCACGGGCAGCGCACTCCTTTGGTGCGCCCGGCCCCATGGCCGAGCCCTGGGGCACCTCCAAAAACACCGTTTTTGTTTTTTTTTTTGTTTTGAGACCTTCTTGCTCTGCTTTTGTGAGGGTGTGCTTCCAATCGTGCTGCCTGTGCTGATTTTCATCGGGAAAGACATGAGCAGTCCTCGCAGCACACAGGTGCTACATGGCGCACACCAGTCAAAGGCAGAGAAGACACGTGAGAGGTTCCCAGCCATGGGAGGGCGAAGGAGAGGGATAATTAAAAGTTTTGGAGCCATCAGGTCTCTCAGAGGCGTTGCGTATGTTTTCAGGAGAAATCAAAATGATTCCAAACTGGAAATAGTGCTGCGTTCTCTTGCCAAAGACCATTTGCAGTTTTGGACCCAGCTTTCACCTATGCCTGGTCAAATATCCCTCTATGCAACAATCTGTGCTTGCAGCTCCAAGCAGCTCTGTGCAGGCACTGTAGGAAGAGCTTGTACCTACCAGGTAGGTCTAGGGGGTGAAGAGAGTCCGTGTGCCATGGCTGGTCACAGGCATTTGGTGCCTACGGATAGGGGCATTATACATGCACTACATGTGCTATTTTGTTCCTACGTGAAGAACTACCTCAAAGCAAGCCCCATTGTAAGAAGCTTAGGAGATGACCAAGACACCCAAATTCACATGGACAGAATTTCAAGGATAGTTGGGTTGCATGAAAGGGAATGTGTAAGCAATTTCTTCTGCAGTCATGATGCTTCAGAGCCTGCAGCCTCAGGGCGGCAGGACCTAGAGGAGAGGGGTTTGCTGTCACGCAAGTGACCGAGAGAGGGTGAACCACTAAGGGCACCTGTGGCTGCCTCAGGATCCTGCCCTGCTACCTCCAGGCAGCTTTGGAACAGAGCTGCTAGCTCAGCAAAATGATACAAAAACAAACAAACAAACAAACAAACAAACAAAAAAAAACAGCTACAGCTGGCCATTTTGGTGCAAAAACAGGAGTTTGGAAATCTTGCTGAGGACACGGGTGAGGTTTGCATCCCCGCTCTGTCCTATCCAGTGCTGTCGGAGACACTGAAACTTGTGTGTGCCATGTCCTAACTGGGAACCACAACTGCTTCATTTTCCAGTCTTGACCTCTCCCAGCCTTTTGTGCACTCCCCAGAGTCTTCTATCGAGATCACAGTGGGCTTGTGTTTTTCATCCTCATGCGATTAATAAATTATGTGCTACAGATGCTTGTGTTTATTTTTCCATCAATGGAAAGAGAATGTTTACGTGATCTGGGAATCCTATTTTCCATTGTCTGAATTTAAAGTTCAAAACAAAATTTGCAGTTATTGGGTGATTTATGTGCCTCGGGATTGGCTCTGCTCAAAATAGCTCAGCCTGCTCTTGTCAGCGAATCTCCCCTTTTGCTGGGCACCAGTATCCCAGCAAAGCAATGGGTGAGATAGCACCAGAATTAAAGACTATGTCTAGCACGGTATAAACCAGTGTGTACTGGTAACACCAGCTACCACTGGGTTTGTCACAAATGCCTCCTGCTTTAATCTTCATTTCTGGATCACAGCTTCCAAACCAATGCATGGTTTCCTCTCCTGACAAGCCCACTCGGGGAGTCACAGAGGGGTGTTCTGTCCTGGGAGCTCAGAGCAGAGGGAAGGGCCGGGATGGGAAGAACTAGACTACAACTCCCAGGAATCATTGCAAAACATTTCCAAAACATTTCAGTGGAGAAAAAAAAAAAAAAAAGCAAATACAAATTCCAAATGGCCTGTGGGAAAATCAAAACCAAATGCTGGCAGAAAAGAAAATCATTTTGCTGAAACACAGTTTTCAGTCAGAAAATGGCTTTGCTGGAAATGTTTCCAGCTCTCTCGCCGTAGCTGAAGGGTGATGTGTCCATGGGCCCTGGGGGAGGAGAGCACAGGAGCAGCCTGTGCACTGATCTCATGACACGAAGCGCGGGCACTGCAGGCACCAGCCCCTGTGCCCTCCTGGGGCACAAACTGGGGGATTTCTGCACATGGAGTCCTGCTCTCTGTGGGGCCGGAGGTAGGAACACGGGTTGTTTGGACAGGCTGACTTCTCTCACCCACCGGTAACACCCAAATGCTTCATGCTGCCCTGATTTAGGGAGCTGGAGTGAGGAACCCTTGGTTCCTCCCATGTGAAGCATCCCTCTGCTCCGGGGCGGCTTGGAGTGCTTCCCACCTACGTACCACGGCTCCTGTGTCCCGTCATGCTGAGCACACCGGTGTTGGAGACCTAGCAGTGTGCTGCAGGGATGGCAGTGAACTGGCAGTGTGCTGCAGGAGTGGCAGCACCAGGGGAGCACCGCAGCCAGGCCCTGGCCACGAGAGGTGCGTCTGCCCATGCCGCCCTCCTGGGGAGAGGATCTACTTTCTGCTGTCCTTTCACTGCTCTAACCCCCTCCTTCGGGCAGAGGCAGGAGCTGTGAAATGACCAAACTTACGCCGTGCCCTGCTAGGGGGCAGAGGAGCGTGGGTGTGCACAGCCCGGGGCTCCCTGGGCAGCAAGAAGCAGCACCCCTAGGTGCACACGCAGCTCCCCAGCACCCAGCTGCGCTCCCCAGGCCATTTTTCTGGGTAAAGAGCAAAAGGACAGCTGGTACTGACGGGGCGAGCGAGGTCTCTAAGGTTACAGCTTAGAGGATAAAGGATGAAAAGCAAATAAACCAGAGCCCGTCAGCAGAGTGGGCAGTGCCAACGCAGGAAGAACAAACCTTGGCTGTGCCATAAAACGGGCTCAGAAGGGAGGTGCTGGGATCAAAAAGGTGCTGGGAGGAAAGATCAGTTTGCTCAGGTGCTGGGACCACTGCCCGCCAGCCACGGGCTGCACTTTCCTCCCATGGGGTTGCTCAACAGCTCTTGGGGGGGGGTTCAGCTCCCACCCTGCTGTCTCCAAAAATCTGCCTCCACTGATACCAGCTCCTTTTTCCTGTTGGACACCTACTGCCGTGGTGGCAGGGCTCCCATCACACCAAGCTGTTGCTCCAGGGGGGTCAGACCCTACATAGGGAGGGGGATTCGGCCGGTGCTGCCCAGGCCATCCTCCCACGAGCACCCCAAGTTCCCAGCCCTCCTCGGTGGCTCATTGCTGGAGCCCGTTGCAGAAGTATAATTAAGGAGCCCTTCCCTTCTGGTGGAAGTCTGCTTGTGTCAACAGAGAGACGGGATTATTTAGCAGACTTCTTTTTTTTCCACCCTGCTAATTTTAGCCCCTTATATAACATTTCTTTTCAATACAACCCAGTTTCCCTAGCCCACTGAAGGAACGGCACTTCTCATTTGTCTTACACCAGCGCCTAAAATACTCCAAAGAGCCCGAGGGCTCCCTGCGCGCTCACCGCCGCACACGGTTGAGCTCTGCCCGCCAGGCAGCAGGCACAAGAGGGGAGATGTCCCATGGGGGGGACAGAAGGGGACAACAGCCAGTTACCCTGTGTGACTGCAGGACCACGATTTCAGCTCCCTCGCCTACAAAGACCAGCAGAGAAGGGCACTGCCGTGCAACACACCGCCTGCCGGGGATGGAGACCCCCCTCTCCAGCTCTGCGCTGATCCCAAAGCTCCTGCCAGTCCTGGAGGTGGCTGCTCCATGTGCGGGTTCCTCGGCAGTTGGCCTCTGCTGTGAAACCTGGAGCCTGCTTCCTGCCCTGCGGCCAGCCATCACCTCTGCCACAGCATCGCTTGCCTCCCTGCACAAGCCTGTTGTATTGTGAAGGCAAAGAGCGCGTCAAAAACACATCAAAATAACTCAAATTGCCAAGACCACGCAAAGTTTGCAATTGGCATTTCAAAAAGGTGCTGGGAGGAAGGTGCTCCTGTCCGTCACCCAGCTGATCTGTGCCAAGGGCTGGGCGAGCCGCAGAAGCAAAAGCCTCGGCCATCCTCTGCTGCTCGGCCACCGCTGCAGTCAGTGCCTTCGCACACGTCCTGTGGTTTGAGCTCTGTATTTGCTTTGTCGTGGGAAGAGGTCGGTTATCTGGCACTGCCTGGCAGTGCATGGGAGCCTCGCAGTGCATGGGAGAAACACAGCCACAACTCAACAGGGCCCCGTCCCGTTAACTGGTTAAGGAGCGATCCGCATTCGCTGCCACAAAGGTGAAAAAGCAGGAGCTGTCTGCAGCTTACGTAGATGCCACCAGCATGACAAGTGTAAAAGCGGTGTCAGCAGTTGGAGCATGGGAACCTGCAGTGATTCCCTGCGTGAGAGCAAGACCTGGCACTTCCCACGCGGGGAGCATCCATCTGTCCCACGTCCGACCCTCCCTCCGTGCAGGGAAGCTGCTGTGGTCCCTTTCCCTCAAGCTCGGCACTAAAGCAGCGGTAGCGTGGCTCTATCTGTGCGCCTCTCTGACGGCTTTGTCACTTCCTCCATCCCGTCAGGCCTATGAGCTCAGTATCCACCAAGGATTTCTAGTGAAAGTTTGAATAAATAACGAGCACCTTATTTCACTTTACAGTAATTAATCTAAGAGATAATGCACTAATTTGCCAATGCTGAGAGCATTTATCTTTTCCTCCCAAAGAATTTTTGCTGTTAAAGTTTTACTCTATGCTGAGGAAAACAGGCCCTGGTGCCCATCCCATGCTAACGGCAGGTTTGGGCACCTTGAAAGGCAACATTTTCTGTATCCCAACCCCCTGCCGAGGAAAGCAAAAACGCTTCTCTCCCTTCCAGCATCTTCTACAAAGACCTTGTAAGAGTAAGACCACTCGTGCTCTCCAATTGTTGGCTATGGCCCCTGCCCTCACCCCTTCCCTTCTCTTTGTCCCGAAAGAGATAGCAAAGTCCGTGGTCAGGGTGTCTGCGCAGCACCCAGCACAGCAGCTCCTGGCACAGGACAAGACCTCCCAAGCACTGCTGCAGTGTAAATAAACGTGATTCATAAGCTCTAACTTTAAGTTTGGCAACTGATCCTCCGAGCCAAGCTGGTGAGTAAAGCCCTGAAGAGGTGTAAGCAGCCGCAGCCTGCATGGCTGCATTAGTCAGTACGGAGGGAATCGTGTCGCTCGCTCTGACGTGTGAATTCAGCGCTGCTGATCTCAGCGTTGGCAGAAAATTATTTTCATCATAGGCTTGAACCGTTTGACCTTCTCATTGAAAATGATACCGAAGAACATTTGTTTTCAGCTACCCTGGTGCCAGATCCTGAGCTGGCACCGGTCAGCACAGATCCACCCAGCACAAGAGGACTGCAGAAACCCCTGCCCGCTGGGAGGCTGCGCCACAGGTGCACGAGGACGAGCCCAGCAGGGCCAAACGTAAGCATCTCCGACACCTCGCAGGCCAGAATTAGAAAAAGTGATAAAGTAAGCGTGGCTTTTGCGGTAGCCTACCCGTTTGGGTTAAAATCATGGGTAGCGTGTTACGTATTGCTGTTAATAGCTGTAACGTAAGCATACGAACGCAGCCATCCCTGGATATTTGGCACCCGGTGGGCAGCGCTGCCCATGGACCCAAGGGGAGCGTGGCTGGTCGGGTACGAGCACAGCCATGGCTGGGCTGGCTCTGCCCGTGAGGCTGCCTGGTGCTCTGCTCTCAGCCTTCCTCCCCCTGCAGCCCAGCCCTGCCATCGTTGAAAAGCTGAAAAAAAAAGTTCATCAACCCCCCTCTTTGGCACGGTCTGCAGGCCATCTCCCCAGGAGCACAAATCTGGGAAGTGTGGGGCTTGGCCTCATCCCGGACCCTGCCAGCCCTCCCTCCTGTCCCAGGGCTCACGTAGGGCTTGGGATGCCACAGATATCGGCAGGGACACTCACTCCTAGCCAACATCAGAAACACCCCCGGGTCTCCTCTGGTACCATGCTCCTTACATTCCTTGAGATCCACGTCCTCATTTCCTTCAGGCAAAAGTACTAAAATGTCCCTTGTTCCTTGCTCCTGCAAAACCAAAGCAGACGTACCACTGCGGAGTGCCCTTCGCAGAGCAAAGCAGCCTCATGCGGGAGGCTCACAGGGATTTGCTGCTCCAAGAGGAGCCGGGACGGGCAATGGCAGGGACCTGTGCTGCTGGCGACAGGCGTCTTGAGGGCAGAGGAGCAAAAAAAGGGGAGAAATTACACCCAGGGCAGAAAGCTCAACTCGCAGCATGAAAAAGAAACAACTCTCATCTTGCAACCTGAACGGTGCAAAGTGCTTTGGTCAGGCTTCTCTCACCTTACAGCAATCCACCTCAACCTTGAACACAATCCACCTGTATTTACATTCCTAAAAGATACCAAAACCCAACCAGCTCAGCACAAGGTAGTAGAGGGAGTCTTCCCCCTTACCCAGGCCCCACAAGATGAGGGGAGGGAAGCTCTCTGTAAATTTGCGTTGCCTACATTTTATACAGCAAGAAGGAAAGAAATATATGCATTTCTCCCTACTATATATATCAATGGGAAAGGAGGGAGGGAGGGGGTTTAGGAGCCTGTAACTGGGGAAAGCACGGCACAGTTTTAGCAACGCTATTTTGAACAGCCCCGTGCGGGTGTCACTGAAAGGAGGTGGCACCAGATGGGGTTACGGGAGAGCAGCTGACGTGTGAGCCAGGAGAAACCCCTCACCAGGGGGAGGTGACCGTGGCCTGGGCTTGGGCACGCCAAGATGAGGGAGATACCAGTGTGGGAGGGTGGTGAGGAGAGCCAAGGGAAAATAAAGGAGAGCACAGATAGAGGAGTTGGCAGAGGGGATGTGACACAGCACCAGGCTTGAGGCTCGGGCTAACTGTGGCCGATTTCCAATCCTAAGGGGTTCAAACAGGCATCTCAAGGGGATCCCCCTTCAGGGTGGATGTGCTGGAATCACAGCTGTCAGTACAGACACCTCTGCTGGGAAAGCCCATGGGGCCGTGCCCGCGCGAGGCAGGGCGCAGCGCCGGGAGGAAGCCGCTGCGCTTCGTGTCTCTGCCGAGATTCCTATTGTGACAAGTGAATCATCGGGAACGAAGCTAACAAAGATAGTGTCGCAAACTTAACAGAAAAATTATATCCCTCTGGATACGTGTTATATTTGGAGAATAAACTGAAGAACAAGGCATTCTGCAGTTTAAGCCATCTCCTGTGTTTGCCTGGGGAAAAAAACGAACCCTACAAGCCTCGTCTTCTCATTTCCAGGTAACTTGCCTTTCTGAAAGCTGAAAATAAGACAGCCCTTGTTAACCTTGCTCCCTTAGAAACTTTCAGAAGCACAGTCTGGCTGTGGATCTTTTTTCTCTGCCTCCTCAAAGAGCTCTCTTGGAAGGGGTGCAAGGTCCAGACTGATGCCACAAAGCTGGTGCCATAAATCCCCACTCACCTGAGGCTCGTGACCTCAGTGACCAACACACTCCTTGCACTGCTGCAGGTCCTGTTCACTTCAGCACCTTTCTAGCATTCATCCTGGGGCTGTTGGTCTCTTCTGGCCATCGCACACAGGAAACCAAATCTGCTCTGCACTGGGGGGCCAGGTTTCAGCTCAGTCTGAAGGGGCAGGAGAAGAACCCCCAGTGCCCTCAGACCTGGGTGAGCACTGTCACGTCCTCTGTTCCCCATTGAAAAGGAGCTCCAAAACCCGGGGCTTTGTGTGCCGGGATGCCACAAATTGCCTGTGGGAAAACAGTTGGCTTACTCACAGGGACTGAAGAATAGGATTGCAGGGGGCAGAGCAGGAAGAGCCCAGTTCCGTGGTGAGTGTTTCTGATTTCCCAGCCGTGTAGCTCATCACGTGCATGTGCGCGGTGTGCCAGGCAGTCCTACGATGTGATGGAGGCAGGCACAACCACAGACCCAATGTTTCCATACTCTAGGAGCTATATGGGAGCTGACTTCAAGCCTCACGGCTCCTTAAAGCTCCTTTAGCCCCTCCTTTAATATTTGTGTGGCTCAATATCTGTACTCAGTTCTGCGCAAGGGGAGGACAAATAAGCACCAGGTCCAGAGGGAGCGGGGGGCAGGGGGCAGCTCTTTCCCCAGGCAGCAGGGCACCCATGGGGCTGCCCCCATAAACACACAGGCTGAGAGCACAGGAGGCAAAATTTCAGCCCTGGGCATTTAATTTGGGCTCTGTGTACAAGTACATTGGCATAACGAGATGGCAGGCGGGATAAACCTCTGGGCACAGCGGCTGAGCTGCCAAAACAGCTAAACACTGCCACATTGTTAATACCAAAATGCTGGAGAACAAGCCAAGAAAGTGGACTTTAGGGAAAGATCAAAGGATAAGTACATCTCCTGTTTCCTTTTCATTTTTTTGAAATTCTGATCAGATTTGCCAGGGTGGAAATGTGTTTCCAAGCAGAGAACAGGCTGCCCCTCCAGAGGACTCTGCCCTGCTCCGGAGCAGCATTAGCCATGTCTAAAAGAAGGAGCCGTGGCGTGACTCATACTTTCCAGTCCCCATAATCCCTCTCAGTAGGTTTCAGACTTAAGAGTTTTCCTCTCTCTGACTTCACTTTTGCTATAATTTATGCACCTGCTTTGAAGAAGCCTTTGAAAACTCTGACAGTGGAGGAAAAAAGAGCCCGTTTTATCTATCTGATGGACAGGCTGCAAGGAGAAAAAAAGAAACACCACCACCACAGCTGAATTGTGTTACCAGGAAAATAACATCTGCATGTATAACTTTCTACCAGGCTGCGAGCAATCAAAAATAAACTACTAGAAACCCTTTGTCAGAACAAGGGCAGGGCTTAAGTGAAAGAATAAGCAGTTCAGCAGTCAGAAGTGCGCGGCTGACATAAGACAGAGCAAATGTCATCTTAAAAAACAACAACACGCTAATGAATTATGTATGAACGCACACCCAAGGGCCGGGATCTCGTGCCCGGCTCCCGGGGACAGAGCGGTGGCCGTGCTATGTCCCCGCACTGCCTGAGCCCCCAGAGTCAGGTGCGAAGCTTGGCTCTCGTGCAAAGGATTTTTTATGGAGTTTTGGAAAGGTCAATAAATAAAATATACGTTTTGACATGCCTATTATTTTAGAAAATGTGGTTTTGTCCCTGGGTCCGCTGCTTTGGAGCTGCAGTTTCACACACAACCACAGACTGTGTCTCAGGGCACCCGAAGCCCTGCAGTGCCCCAGCTGCAAGCCCTGCCCCGTCCCTCCCCAGCCCTGTGCCCTGTGGGTTCTGCCCCTGGCTCTCCGTGCCTGTCCCGCACACTGCCAGCCCCTGTCTATGTCCCCACCAGCCACCCTCTTTGCCTGCCTGCCTCAGCTGGCATCCAGCACTGGCGCTTTCAGAAGTTAAAAACCTCTTCCTGGGCTCACGTCTCCTTCCTGCTCTCCTTTCTGCCCTGCACATTGCTGCAGAAGGGAAGATACAAACTGAACCTCCTTGCTGGTTTCCACAAGAGCTGAGCTCCTGCAGAGGACAGATTTCTGTGCTCCCATCCCACAACACAGAGCCACGGGGGCAAACGGAGCAGCCTTGGACCTGCAGAGCCAAGAGGTGATGCCTGGCTCTTTCTGTAGGACCTCCAGACCCATCACTGTGTCGTGCATAGCTCCCTGCTCAAAGGTTGGTAAGAAAAGCAAAATCAGAGGAAAAAAAATGTCAGGCTTTCACCAGGAGCAGCCTGGGTGTGTTCCCACCTGGCCTGCATTTGGTGTCCTGGCTGCAAAGAGAGATTCGGAGCCTGTGCAACGCTGCCCAGCACACACCCTCAAATAAAATCCTTCCCTACAACCTTTTCTCCCTCACACCTAGGACACAGCTGTAAACTAGGAAGATTTCCTTGGATTACTTTTTTTTTTTTCAGTGTTGTTTTACGGCTCTGATGATCTAAGTCGTGTATTTTTTTTAGCTTCTCCTAGATTGCTTCCTCCAGAGAGATGGCGACGAGTGCATGGCGTATGCTGGAAAAACAAACACTTTTACTGCTGGCTTTCGGGAAGCTTTTGGTAAATAGCTGCATCTGTTTCTAAGTTGACTTTGTTCTAAAGTGGTGATAGTATCTACCTGCCTGAGCTGGTGCTTCTGAGGCTGCTAATTAACAACACTGAGTTTTATTGGTGTTTGCGTTTGTGGCTGCATTTTGGGTGTATAAATGAATGGTGCCCCTGGGGAAAATTATTATTTCTGCTGGCATGCAAAGCTTAGAAATATGTGAATAATAGAGACAGACCCTCTTAAAACAGCTCAGTTTATCTGATGCATTTCTAGAAAGTCATATTAGCTAGCTGAGAGTATAAAGGATGCAAAATTGCCAGGACGTTGAGCTATCTCAGGATATTCCAAACCCCAGTGATAATATCTCGGTACTCCTGTGATGGATTTATCTGCTGGCAATCCTTCTGCATCCCACCTTATTCTGCAGTCAATGACTAGCTCTGCTCAGGAAAGCTCAGGAGCCTTTACCATCCATCATCCTGATGACTGCAAATATCTCTTTAATGGTGTGAGCAACAGGCATGATCTGCACCTCTATGAGCATGAAATTTTAAGAATGCTCCTTTCCCTGGAGCTGCCCTGAATGTCAATAGTGGGAAGGGGAGGCCTGGGCTGTGAGAAGAGATTTAGAAGGTGGTTGGTCTACATTTAAGATGAGTTTCATGAGTTACAACTCCAGGTTACCTGTCAGCTTCACCATTTGTAGTGCTGCTAATACAAACACCTTACTCCATGCAAATCTTTTATCATTGAACAAACTAAAAAGGAGCAAATTTGATCTGTCTGCACTTTTAAACCCTTCCTCAGCAGTGGGGGGAAGCATTCACCTGGAAATCGCAATTATAACGCAGCTGTCAGCTCTATAATTAGAGCAGTTAGGTCATTCTGAGCGTAGTGTGCGCTACTCGCCTCCAGTGACAAATAACCTGCCACCCCACCCACACCTTGTGCACCTTTACAGAGGACTAGAAATATACAGATGGTCCAGCTGCCTGCGTGCTGCCATAAAATGAACCCCTGCTGCTCTGACAGTCCTGGGGTGGGGAGCTAGCTGTGGGTCCTGCATGGACAGAATTTGCTCTTACCCCTCTTACCACCTCACATGAAACCTCACAAACCACCAGAGAGCTCTGTAAATGGCAGTGAGAATACAAACAAGGCCAAATCACATGCCTTAGCCTTATGCTGGTATATCCTTGACTTCTGAACACCCCTTCTCCTCTCCCCATAAATCCCTTTTGGAGGTACGAGACAATCCCACAGCAACCAGCCTTTCTGGCTGACTGGCATTTGGCTGATACAGATGAAGGTGTCAATCAGAAAACCAGGTCCTGTGGCCTAATTTATTTCTTTAAAAAGAAATAATTCAGGCCCTACATATGCTGTGGAACTGCCACACGGCCAAGTTGTTTGGGGATATTGTGCAGGAGGGTCAGAGAGCACCGGTGATGCACTCATTTGCTACAAAATCCTTTCCTCCAGCCACCGGTGACTAACCCCAATGACAAACACGAGGCAGCCTTTGCCATCTGCAGTCTCCATGGCTTCAAACACACAAATCAAGGAGTAAACTCGCTTACACGTAGTGCCCACGAAAGCGCCACGGTGGGGAGTTAGTGCAAAGCTGGTGTTTGTTAAACTCGAGCCCTGGCTTGCAGCAACCCAACATCCGCACCCAGGCAAGCAGCAGCAAGCTCCCAGCTAAGCCTTCCCTGTGCCCGAGCTAATACAGCCGCTTGCTGTTGAGAAAATAACATAATTGCATGCCAAGCACTAAGCCTAATGAAACCGTATTGATTTTGTTGTTAAAGCCTATGTTTCTAGGATTGCTGGGCTACCAAAATGTGTTTTCCGAGTGGTACAGAAACAGAAAAGTGCAGAGAAATCCCATTAATGACATAACAAATAACCCAGCCAAGCAACAGTCCTCATTTCACATTCAAATCCTAAAAGTGATAGGTTTTAATGTGCTCAGTATCTTGCCTTCTGCTTGATGACGGGTAGTTTCATATGGCACTAGATCACTGGGCATTAATCAGATAAATCCTTCATAACATAACCTTTACCTACAGCAGAGGGAGGGGGCTCACAACACCAAAACTCCTCTGTAAATGAACGAATGCTGTGACCGAATGCACAGAAAGGGGGAGGACAGTGAAGAGGGAACAGCTGGCATGTCAGAAGGAGGAAAAATGTGGTGCTGTGAGAAGTCTCTTGCTAGAGCTGGATGATGCTGAGCGGGGATTTCCTAGGTGGGCGGATGCCCAGGTTGAAAGCCTGTGCCCAATGCCAGGATCACAGC
This sequence comes from Cygnus olor, assembly GCF_009769625.2. Classification (NCBI taxonomy): domain Eukaryota; kingdom Metazoa; phylum Chordata; class Aves; order Anseriformes; family Anatidae; genus Cygnus; species Cygnus olor. The sequence goes on from NC_049184.1 coordinate 7,381,310, forward strand.
CCCCAGGACAATGAAAAATAAGTTTCTCTCCCATTTCTGTTTTTTCTCTTTAATTTATTAATTATTTCTCAAACTTTTCAAGTGCAGAGTTGTAAAGAAACGTGCAGAGCTGTTGCAAAAAGGAGAAGACCTGAGTGTGAACAACAAAAAAAGACAAGTCTGAGTGTGTGGGCAGCAGCTCCAGGGGGGGCTCCTGCGCTCACCTCTGGGTGCAAACACCTGGAGGAGGACAACAAAGGACACCAGTGTCCTTCCAAGAAAAGTCCTCAAGAGGAGGAAATAAAACGGGGGCTTTAGCCAGCACTTGAGGACAGAAGGCGAATGGAGGCAGCACGATTTATCCCCATCTGGTCCCTTGCTTCTCCAGGGCACAAGAGGATCCTGCTGCCTGCCCTGTTCCTAGGAGGCTTTTCTGGTAATAAATCTCATGTCCTCACCCCTCTGTGTCACCGCAGCACTCCAGATTGCCTAAATAGACACCTGGCTGTCCCATGGCACCGATCTGCTTCAAGAGAGCACGAGCACACCCGCAGCCAGCTTTGGTGGGACGCAAGCAAGTTATGAAAGCACATGCTGAAAGCAGAGCCTACATTTAGATGCTTTGCTGAATGAGACTAGAATAAATTAGCAGTAGAGAAATTGCACTGAGAGGTTTGGTGTGGGTATTTGTACCTATGGGAAACAGCTGTCGTGTCTAAAACTCCCACAGTGGGGCAGGGAACTGGAGAGCACCTTCCAGTGTCAGCAGGCAGCACGAGGTCTCTCCAGTGACCTCTTAATCTCAGTGTAGGCAGAAAATATGGCAAACACTGACTGTCCTTGTGATAACCACTGCCCAAAGACTCATTGCCAGCTACCTGGAGGCTTTAAGCGTGCTGGGGAAGTGCTGCTCTCCCAAATTTGGCCATTCACCATCACTTCCATGCAATCTGCAGGGCATTAGCTTTCCAGCACAGCCTCCCCAGGACAGTCTCTTCCCTCAGAGGATGGCAGACTTTCATGCTTGCAGCTTAAAACATAAGCGTGCAAGAGTACACTGTCCAGAAGGAAAACAGAGCCCAGGATGCATATTAATTACTGGTGGCATAAAGCCCAGGCAAGGTTGCTGCTCCATAGTCAAGCCATAAATCTGTCCAAATAGGATTCTGACTACGTCTGCCGTGTTTATATTACAGAGTTTTATGGCCATGTGATTCTTCACCTGGAGAGGAATAGTGTCGCTGTGCAGCCAGTTAACGAGGGAGATTTATTAGCTGGTGATGAAGACCTGGCTGCTGTCTGCACGCCCTGCTCTGCGTGGCCTGGAGGTGTGTGCCCCCAGCACCAGCTCAGTGGGGAGGGCTGGGCACTGCCTGCACGGCCAATGTGGTTTGGGAAACATCTGCCTGTGCTTCAGACCTGGCCTGGAAAGCTGTTATTGTCTCAGCCTGCCTCAGTTCCCCTGTGGGTGAGGAGGGCTGGAGGGGAACCTCGCGGAGTGCTCTGTGATGCCCTCAGGAGGAGCCTGATCAGAGCAGTGGGCTGGTTTCCTGTAGGTCTGAAGGAGCTGATTTCTGAGAGTAGAAGGGAGAAAGAGTCCAAACTGACAGCGAAATAAAATGCAGATTGTTGAACATCTGTTCCACAGAAACAATCTCTCCAGGCCTCCCAGATGCTGCAGATGACACATTAACCTTAAGCACCAAGGAATTCCAACCAAAGGAGGAAAATGTCCTTATTTTCATGGAAACTTAGCTAGCAGGTGCTCCCGGCCTTTTTGGTGAAATGGGGCTTTTAATTGCACAACAACTCACTCCCTCTTTGCTATGAGCTTCGTGTTAAGCAGATGCTTATGGCTTGTTGACTTGAGTGAGACTGCTTGCGTGCTGGAAGCGTGCACGTGCTGAAGCCTTCCACCCGCAGCAGGTTTTCCCCTTGCCTCTAGCCAGACCCAGCGGGAGGCTCTGGCTGGATGTGAGCACCGTGTACGCCCCAAGGCAGCGAGGGAGGATCAGCTATCTGTTTTGATACTCACCCTTAAGAGAGAAATTTTTAAAAAGGCAGGGGAGGGCATCTCCCGTTCCTCGTTCATGCACCGACATATAGCTCCCCAAATCTCCAACCTCTACTCGGTCCCAGAGGAAAATGTTTGAAATAATCCATATTCATTAGAGTTTTTAATCCCTCACATGCCAGAATTCAGCAGGCTGCTAATGAAGAAGACAATTATACAGCACTTCAGAAAAAAAAAAAAAAAGCAAATCAGAACAGGTGCAAAGGCTGGAGCTTTGCCATATTCGCGCTCTGTTCTTTGGCATGGCACATCATTATTTTACTTAAAATGTATTGAAACATCCCAACAGTTTAAGGCATCAGTATGAAAGGGAAAGAGGTGACATTTAAGATTAATCATTAGCTGTTGACCACCTAAGACACTAAATCAAAAAGAAGACAGCTGGCCAAACTGAGCTTTATCTGTGTTCCTTCTGAAGAACACAAGCTCCAGTGACCGTGCAGCAGCAGAGCGGTAAAAAGGCAGATTGTGTTTGTTTTGCCCCTTGAATTAGGGCTTCAATGTACAAGTACAGAGCAAAAAAATGGTGCCTGAAGGATTTATGTCCTGCCAAGACCAGCACGGGCAAAGCAAATAAAGATTTTCTGCCTTTTGCAGATGTGGGCCGGAGGCACAGGAGAGAAAATGACCTTCATGAGTCTGCGCAGAAATCTGGGGGCAAAGCCATGCCCCCACCGTGCCAATACCACCCACGTCACTGCCAACAGACTGCCAGCTCTCAGCTTGGTGTTTTCCTGCCCAGTTTTGGGGGTGGGAGCACACATACCAGAGCGGGACAATGCCACCAGGCTGAATTCACAAAAATCAAGCTAAATTCAGGCTCATCGGATGCACCAGAAACACTTTTGGAAAGACTGCATTGAGGAGGTCAGTAGTGAAGGATGTTTACTGAAAGAACTGGTCTTTTAAAGAGGGGTTTGTAGTGTCCTTTTGGTGTAAAAGATCATTCTGTGGGCAGGAAGGCGGAGCCCATTACCATGGCTATGGCTCATTCCCCCAAAAAATGATAAGGAAAAGAAAAATCCCAGCAGGTAGGTGATAATGTGGGGAACAAGGGATGAAATGACAGCAGAGATTTAAGTGGAGCTCAACTGTCTAAGGACTTGGTGGAAAATGAAGAAAAAAAATAAAATTAGGAGGAGACTCGCTATTTCATTTCCTTTAGGATATAAATTCATTAATTACCGATAGAAAGAATCTGACCTGCTGACCATGTAGACACACAGCCACACCACTTGCGATGACACATCTAATTTGCACACAATTATCCTGTTTTTCCACATGCAGATTGAGTAATTGCTTGTATCAACTGCAAGATCCATTTGCATATTCCATCTGCCTGCTTTGCATGCTAAATTGCAGCAAATGCGTGCACAAAATTGAACTGCTCGCCCTGCTCTGTGCACACACATCTGCCTGAGTCTGCTCAAACCAAACCCACAGATTACGTCCATGTGGAAAGTATCAGCAACAAACTCACGTACCGAAACTGGCACAGGGCACCCGGGGGCTTGGGTCTGTGTTGCTTTAGGATTAGTTTATAGCAACAAAACCCATGATGCAACCAGCTTAGGTAAGTCAAACAGGGGCAGCCAAAGCAATAACTTTCTCTCCATGCCTGCTCCGCTTACTGCTTTGGAGAGTGCTGCCTCTGCGGGGAGGGACGAGCAGGCTGGGCGTCAGATCCCCGCTGTTCCTCACTGCTTGCAGCCCTGCCGCAGACTGGGATCCCAGGGAGTGCTGGGGAGGTGAGCAGAGCAGCCGCAGAGCAGGCAAAGGCAGTTGTGCTTGCTTCACTCTGCTTTACTGAGCAACCTAGCTTGCACCTAGACCAAGTATCGTGAATCCAGGTTGACCCAAACCAATAACGATGTTTCCTTGCCAAAGGGAGAGAAACGTGTCCAGTTTCTTGCTCTTTCCCTAAGCATCCATTGCTGCTTACCGTCAGAGACAGGATACTCTGCTCAGAGGGATGCTTGGTCATACTGATTTGCACTGACCCATCAAGAAAAAGGCCAATCTGGGAAAGTGATTAACAGTTACGGAAACTAAACTCCACACCTTTCAAGAGCAGTTTTTGTGTTCTCTGTGAAATGTATTTATGGCTTGTTTTGGGGTAGCATACGTGAGCCGTGAGTCAGGGCAGTATTGCACTTAGTGGTATATAAACACACAACAAAAAGATGGAACTTCCTACAAAGAGTTTATGAATTCAATAAATTACACCTATAACTCCTGGAAGTGGCATTCTCCATGCCCAAGTTTTCTGGACCATGGAGCAAGTTTCCCAGAAGTTAGTGCAAACGAAGAAGTATTTCACAGCCACTTTACAAGAAGCTCTTAAGAGCATCTTTAAAAATAACCACTAAGTCAGGAGGGTTTCATTCACGGCCATTCATAGCCAGAAATTTTAACAAGTTTGTTCTGTAGCTTAACAGGCATGCAAAAATAATGGAATTACACCTGCCCCTGTGTTGAGCAGAGACAAAAGCGAGGCCAGGCATCACTAGAGTGAGCCCTTATGCATTTGCCTGGCACGATGAAAGTCTCGTATTTCAGCAGGCAGATTTCATATGCCGAAGCTGGCTTTGGCCAGGGCTGCAGGTGTTGAATGAGATCATTCCCTGGGGTTGCCGGAGCTCTACAGTTACTCCTATAGAATAACATTGTGTGCAAACACAGGCAGAAAGCACTAACGTGTCAATTAGCAAAATGAACTCTGATACCCGATGTGATCTAGAACGCAGAACAGCTCGTGTTTGGTGGAAACATCTTCGTACCAGGACAGCAGAAAAGCTCCCTGTGGTGTCCTGCTGAACTACACACAGGACCCTGGAGTCAGGAAGGGGTCAAAGTACACACAGAGAGGGTTGGGTCTGCTCGTGCCTTGGGAAGCGTGAAGGTCTTGATCCCGAAGCGCTCCCATTGAGATCTGCTTCAGTCGAGGCAGGTCTAGCAGGCCCAGGGCACTGGGAATTAACCACACATGCTATGCCTCATCTACTTTAAATTTAACTTGAAGAAATAAAATAGCAATAAATAGGACCCAATATACCTGGAGACAGTTTCCAAGCCCACAACAAAATGAACCAAAAGTGCCAGTCATGCCCTCGGGTGTCTCCTGCTGAAGGCACAACTGGGGGCTGACCCATCTGGGAGCTCTCATGGTGCCAGAGGGGTGTCAGCAGTGCTGGGAAAGCGGGGCCGCACCACCTTCATGGGGCACCTCCCGACACTGGCGTAACCTGTCCTAACGCACTGCAAACACCGGCAGGTGCTCAACAGCAAACCCCCAGACTGCAGCTGTGTGAGCCTTTCGTCCTCGTAGTAACGGGTAACACATTCAAAAGGCTTGGCTTTTCTTGGCTGAATGCTGCAAAACCTGCTGAGATCAATCAGACTTTTACCTGAGGAGGATTAGAGGCTAAGAATAACTGCACGTTGACTGAGTTTAATTCTGCTTGCTGGCAAAAAGTGCGAGGTACAGCTGTAAAGGCAGGGGATGTTTGCTGCCACAACTTTGGCATTTATTTATTTCTAATCTCCGTCCTACCCTAACAAAAGCTATTCTTTCTGAGAACAAATTCATTCCTGAGTGAAGCCAGTCAAGATAATAAGACACAGATGCTCGTGCAACACTTGGTCCAAGGGCTGAGAGGGAAGAACCAAGGTGAGCTTTGCCATCCACCCTGCCCAGGACTTCCTAAAGCCTTGTGCATGGAGGGATGTTTGGATGGGCAAGGGCTGCTCTAGGTGGGGACACCACAGAATCCCCTTCCCCAGCCTGAGGGCAGCTCTGCAGAGGCTTGCTGTGGAAGAGGAGAGCAGGGGAGCCAGCAGAGAAGAAAGGTCCCTGCACGGTGACACCCCGGTGGGACTGGGTGTGCCGTGCTGGCAACGCTCGGCCCCTTGCACCTGCCTGGGGCAGGCATCGGAGGAGACACCATCACTGTGAGAGCTGGGACAGCCAGTGGGGTGTGCTGAGGGCTGGAAAGACTTCCTGGGACACTAAGTAAGCTTCATGGCCTGCACCTTGGGGATTGCCTCCTAACCAAAAACAGACGAAGGCTCTCTTGAAGCAAAGATCACTAAATTCCATCCCTGAGAATATTTCAGAGCAAGCTCCCTGCTGTCAGCTCCTCTGCTTTCAACCAGGGACGTGAGCTCTGCTGCCAACCTCAGCCTTCCTCCTGCCAGCACAGATAATACCACTCTGGTCTAGAAAATCGCCTACCCACTGTCCTTGCTCTGTGCCCAGCATCAGTCAACCCCAAATATAACAGCACCTACATATTGACAGGCAGGCAGGTGGCCTCCCTTGCACAAAATAGCGCTGCAGAATTATGATCTCTGCTCCAGCTTGCCTTACCTTGCTAGGCCAGGCTTGCTCTTGGCTGTATCTTGGGGATTTTCTTGTTTACGATTTCTTCTGCATTGTTATATTTAAGTGTAGATTGATAATAATAGTTACTGCACCAGGCAGTCTTGAGGATTACTTAATTAATGTTTGTGAAGCACTTTAAGATCCTCAGATGAAAGAAGCTAAGAAATGCAAAGTATAATTATTATGTATTATTAATAAACTTCTGGCACACTGACAGGAGAGGAGACAACACTTTTTTTTTCTTTTCTAAGAAGACTTAACTTTTATGCTACAAAAGACAGGTTTACCAAAAAAAATCACAAATAAGTAAACAAGGAGCGACAGCTCCCTATTCCACCACCAAGGCTGGGTTCTTCTGACGGCAGAGGACAAAGAGCCTCTGAAAGTGAGCTACGCTCCTCCGTCCAGCCACGTGGAGCTTTGTGAATGGCCAGATATGGAGAAGTACAGAGATGTTACAGCAATTTCAGATAGTGGAAGTGCTCAGATGCACCAGTAATGAGGAACAGGAGAGAGTTTCGAGCATGATCACTACAATTAGTAAAAGCACAGGATACAAAAGAAATTATGCATGCAGAGCAATAGAAGGACATTTGGAAACGAACATTACAGCTGTACGAATAAACTTTTTCAGATCTGAGAACGGGCCAGATACAAATGAGATTCCCAGAAACCTGAATAAAGCCCTGATCTGAGATGGGCTCCTAGGCTTTTTCACAGAATTGTTAAACCCTCGTGTGCACCACAGCTGCCTCCTGGACACTCTAGGCTGGGATCCAGCCGCACCAGAGAAAAAAGCAGTGCCAGGATTAGGGCTGGCTTAGGGCTCCCGTCTTTGATGCATCACAGACCCTGAGGAGCCAGGCAGCCCCTCTGTACCTCCCCGTGTAACTCGGGAGAATCGTATTGCTCTCCTTCACAGCACAACCGGGAGGACAAACGCATTGCGAGGCACTCGGATGCCATGGCAGAGAAAGCTGGCGACCGACAGCTGACAAATTGCTGTAGATAAGGACGCAGTCCCATGAAAGAGGCTCCTCAGAAAGCCAAGGAGCTGCTCCCGGTGCTTTGTGCAACAACACATTCCCAGTCCCGCTTTACACTAGCAACAGCCTGAGAGTAAACCCAGCAGGACGTGGAGCACGCGTCCAGCACCTCTTCTGTAAAGCAGCCAAGGACAGTGCTTCCCGCGAGCACCCAGCGCAACAGCAGCATGTTGGCTGCAGGTGGGTACGAGGGGCTTGGTCGTGCTTATGGCCATTCCTCAGCAATTTGGGGAACAGAGCATTGCTAGCAGAGGAAGCGTGAGAGCCTGACTAGAACTGAGTGTGCTGGATACAGCCAGAGCAGGAAAAAAAATCAAGAAAAAGAAAAAGATCAAAGAAGAGAAGAGAAGAGAAGAGAAGAGAAGAGAAGAGAAGAGAAGAGAAGAGAAGAGAAGAGAAGAGAAGAGAATCAGATATCACTGAAGCCAGCCAAAGAAAGCATATACAGCATGTGGAGAAGAATTCACGTGTCACGGAAAATATGCTTACTATAGAAAATACTACACAAGATTTTAAGTACTGAGACTGCGAGACGTACCTCGCTGCTCACATCTTCAATTTGTTCTTTTAACAACATGAGGTTTTTTTTAACAAATACCCACAAGGAATCCTAGGTCTGTAATAGAGTTTGGTAAGGATAATCATGTCATAGAAACGTTTCATCCATCAGTACCAATCAGAGAGTATTTCTGGCTTTAATGCTATTTATGTAATGCAAATGAGATTTAAAGCTTCATTTTGTTCAAAAATGAGCAAGAGCAAATGGGCTTAAAACTAATCTGAGCTTTTGGCTAGAGACTCTGCATGAATCCTAGTCCAAACAGGTCTGAATAAGTTGAACTCATAACTGGAAATGATGGTGTACCACAGGAAAAATGAATTTTAAAATATTTTTTTCTGTGTTTTTTCGTGACTGTTCACCCTACTTTATTGACACAAATTTCTGGTTGCATTAGGTGGATGCCCAATGGATGTTGTGTTTCATCAGCAGGATATCCAGGCACAGACAAGCACTTTTGTTTGTATTCTTTGCTACTGACCTCTCTTGTCCAAACCCAGGTCTGAGATGCAGTCGAGAAGCAGGGTGGTGACCTAAGGAACCTTCCCCACGGCACACCTCGGGGGAAAAGTCACAAAACGGTCACAGATGGAATGTTATTAGACCAGACTGGCTGCAAACTTCAGCAGGCAGCAGAAACGCTCACAGAGGTTATGAAATGTCTGGGGGAGACTTGTGAACGGGAAAAGGGGCAACATTCGTAACGGTGCTGGTGAGTCCTTGAGGCCGGGCAGAGGCTGAATGCCAGGGGAGGGCTGGATGCCATCGTGTCACCTGGAGGTGGCATGGGATGAGTGGCAGGGCAGGGAGGGGGCAGTGGTGCAACATTGTGCTCCCAGCGAGGAGCAAACCACGGGGCCTCCCCTCTCCGAAAATCCACATGAAGCTGCAGGGGCTGGAGCCCTGGGTTTGGAAGACACAATCAGGGCAGACTTTGAGTTTCAGTGTGCAAAGTGGCTGCTGTTCCCCTGAAGACCACTGTCCTTGCAAACCACACAGGAGCTTTCCTGCTGCTGCCTAAAATATGTTGAAGGAAGCTCCCAAAGCAACAAAAAGCCCATGCTCTGGCCAGCATGTCTGTCCCTTGTGTTTATGTGAATATTGTTAACGTAAAAGGCAGCACTTGCTTTGTCTGAGGAGATATTATTCCTGTTGAGTAATGTTTGAGTAGCTCCCTACGTTTGCTGTGTTTGTTGAAGAGAGGAGCTGGTTGTTAGGACTAGGAGTTCTTAGCTGCAAACAAATGCCTTCCTTCTATGGGGTAATTTTGCTACAAAGGAATTTCCATACTTATATGTACATACATATAGATATATAATGCATTGCATATTTGGTATGATGATATCATTTCACAGTATAATTATATGTATTGCCTAATATTTTCACTCTCTTGCTTTTCAGTACAGTTTACCAGGATCCCCTTCCCACAGTCAGAACTGCATCAGAAATTGCCCCAGGACAGACTTTGTGCTTTTAGAACTTACAGAGAAAACCTTTCCACTTTTCTGTAACCATTCATTCCTCTAACACAGCTCTCTAGGACCTTCCCACGCAGACAGGGACCATCAAACAGAGTACCCCTGCTGAAACAAAGTTTGGTTTCTCACCCCAACCACCTCAATAAACTGCCAAAGAACTGCCAGCCCCCTTCCCTCTGTGATGGGATGTTACAGGGGAGCAGGTGAGGGCAGCTGGAAGCTCATCTCCAGCACGGGAACACACCGGTGACTTGGACAAGCCAGGGTCATCCCCCCCAGCTCTGCCCTGGCCTCCCTCACCGACCTTGGGCAATTATCACCTCTTCACTTTAAGATGGGGATAATACATATACCGCAGGTTTGTCCCGGCCTTAAGTAATCCATCTTTTCAAAGCACTTTGAGAGCTTTGCTTGATGAGTACAGACGTTATAATACTCGTCTGTTCCCATTACATTCCACGGGAGTTTTGCCCTCCACAGAGGCAGGGCTGGGGCTGCCAGCGTTATTGTGGGACATAGAAAACAAATGTGCTTGGGATATTTGAGTGCCAGCATTTTGGTAGGGGGCTAGAGCAGGTATAAAGTCACAGCGCTTGTGTAGGGATGTTTGAAAATATTCAGGATTTGCTGTAGAATGAGTAGATTTTTTCCATTAAAAATCAGGAGACCTCACTGACTCCTGCTGGTAAACATGCTCAGCTCGTGCCAGATAAAGGAGACAGGAGAGGCCAAGAAGAGCTAGGACAGGCTAGGACAGCAGAGAGAAATCAGAAACCAGTCAAACCCAGAGGGGAAGCTTACCTCCAAGGTTTGCCCCTGCTATACCAAGTGGGAGAGTCAGGAGGTGTGTGCAGATATCTCCCCAGGGACTAACCTTAGGGCAAGGTCATCCTAAGGATAAAGGGTGCCAGAGCTAAAGCGGCTCAGGTCCCCAGCCCTAAGCGATGGGGCAGGGATCCCAGGGCTGTTGCCAGCTTGTAGGTGCACAACCCAGAGCAAGGTGAAGCCGCTCTGCCCTTGAAGCGGCTCAGCACCATCAGGCCAGTGAGCTCCGTGCTGCTGCTCCCGGGAAGCCAACCCAGCCCGTGCAGGGAGCAACGTGGACAACTCTCGTGGGAACACGATCTCTCTGATCCCTGTCTGCCTCTGTGTAGTAGAAGCAGGGACAACGTATAGCTTCTTCAGGGAAAGCTAATATTAGTGCCTTGTTCACATTCACTGGCCCCACCGTCTTTCCTCTTGCTGCCAGATATCTCCATGGAGTAAATCATATTGACTGTGTTTATTATAAGAACTAAGTGATCGGCTGTGAACTTTCTTTGACATAAATATTTTGCCATTAGTAGTGAAAAATAGCAACGCTCGTGTTGTAAAAGTAGCATTGGATTATTTCTCTCCGTGGGGGCTTCACGTTGAAAGAAATCAGAAGGAAATTGTGAACTGCAGGATCAAGAGGAACAGACAGAAGGAGGAACCAAGAGCTAAACACCCCATTCCCTCCCACAGGTTGATGGCCAGGACACTTATCCCACTGTATAAAAACAGTTAAATGAAGAAAGTATTAAAAAAATGAAAGAATTGATTTTTCACAAGGCTCTGGAGCATCTCTGCGTAGCTAGCTCTGGCTGCTGCTGCAGTCGGCGCACCCCAGTTGGGGACAACGTGCCTGATGCTGGCTTTGTTTGCACATGTACCAGCTGAAGCTGCACTCACGCTTTGTGAGCATCGCACCATGCCTGCATTTCCTGCATGGATCAGGCCCAGCACTTGTCTTCTGAATCATTATTCCTAAGCTTCTGCAGTTACAGCTGAAAAAAAAAACAGGGATTTTCCGTTCTTGCACCATTTCCTATATTTTTGACTGGTGATGTTGGCACCTTAAATCATATCTGTTCACAGGCTGAGCAACTGAGAGGAGGGGAGAACACTGAGCAGCAAGGGGAATGAATCTCAGACAGATTTTTCAAAAGTACAAATGAGAGCTGGTGCTTTAAAAATAGCATCGACTGCACTTCTATAGCACACATCCTCCATGGAATTCATCCCGAGCACAGTAGCTCGTCGCTTCCCTCCTGAGGCAGGCACTGTCATACAGATGTGGACACCTGCCCTCAAGGAAGACCACAAACGTGGTCCAGGCTCTCCTAGCAAAGTTACAGATAAGTTAAAAATGCAGGGATACGTACATGTATGTATGTATATGTTTATGCACACCATACAGTCCATGAAGCATAGTATGTACATCAAGAGGACTACTAAGCTTAACAATTTTAACTTTCCTTTTTTAAAAATGCTTTAAGAGACTGCATGCCCGCAGGTTCGTGTTGTAAGCTGCTGAACCCAAAACATTATGGCAGCAAATGCCAGGCAGCTGTCTGCCTGGATCCCGAGGGTGCTCAGTGATGCAGTAATAGGTCTGGAGAAAGGATCACCTTTGACGGGTGAGGATCCCACCTGGAGAGCTCACAATAAGCTTGCTGTTGGCAGATGTACACCAGAAAATAACAGGAGATGTTGCATTAGGGATGCAGGAGGCTGAGAAGCCGATGCCGTGGCACCTCCTATGCTAGAGGGATCACTGGTAAGATTCTTTAAAGCCAACAAAGAACCAAAGGACACAGCTACTGACCTGGCAGCACTATTGTTTTTTTGCCCTAAACTGGGGGCTTAGGGAGGCTGTCATGCGGGGGAGTTTTGGGAACTGGTGGCACAGCAATACATTGCAGAAAGGTCATCAGCGAGACAGAAGCAAAGGACACACTGCAGGGAATGGCTGGAGGAATTAGGGCTCCCCAGGCAAAAGATATTATAAACTCACTGGAAGGATAGGCACCCAGAAAGGAGCTGCAGGATGAAATGAGACTGATACAGAACAGCAATTGTTTGTGTATCCACAGGACAGTGCTGTGCTAGAAACCCAGCGATAAGCTATAAACCAAAGTGGCAAATCCCTGAGCCCATGGGAAAGGCTTTGGTATGAGGTTCTGCTTTTGATGTTCTCCAAAGGCAGAAGTTTACTTTGGGTGAAGGGGAATATTCTCCTATATATAGCAGGAAAGCCAAGGCAGTAGTTGCATCAGAAAAAAAAAAAAAAGACACAGCTGCCAGCAAAATGTGGGCAATCTAGCTGTAACTGTCAAAGTCAACACCTGCCTAGAGATGGAAGCCTGAGAGACAGAAGACATGGCTGAGATGAGACCCCGACAATTAGGGAGAGGGGTTCCCTCTGCTGAATGCAGGCACTGCCTTGGAGATGAATGAAAACGGCACGCCATAAGGGAGGGACAGGAATAGAAAGCCCATGTGGGGGAAGAACGCTCTAGATGTAGCAAATGCATCTCCAAGAGGCTTTATCATTCTTATTTTGTCCCTACTATCAATAATAATAAGGAGAGAGCTTACAGAGCAACCTCTTCAATCCCTAAGCAATGCACCCAGAGATTAGCAGCAGAGAGCAGCGGGCAGCTCGAGAAAAGCTGTTCAACGAATGTAGAGGCATGCATAATAAGATTACTGAATTGGAGTTGCGTGTTTTCAAGGATAAATGTGATATTATTGCACTGGCAAAGGCATCGTAGGAACGAGGCAAAAAGATGAGAAGTAGCCTGCCAGAACAGAGGGACTGCTGCAGCTGAGCTCCCAATGAGACAGGAACAAGCGAGAAGTGGAAGCAGCCCTCCGTGAGCAGAGAGGAAGTGCATAGCCTACTTGACATGCAGATATGCAGAGCAGCTTTTTGCAAAGTGGGTGATGTCATCCTGTTTTTCTCAGCCTTCAGGACAGCAAGAGAAAAATAGATGAACCCAGCACACGCACAGGAGTCTGTAAGACAAGTAGGCTTTTCCCCTCTTGTCCCCCACTGTGCAACACTAATTGCTCAGATATTGATCAGGAAAATAATTTGTAAGAACTCAAAGTAGGAAGGATTTCTTTTCTCCCTAAGATGCAAAAAGGGTGATGCTGGATCTTTCCAGCAGTTCTGCAAGTGATCAGAGGATTTCCAATACCATATAAGCTAATTAAGGTGTTGAGTGGCTCTGATTTGTTTTGTGTTTATACTGGAAAGCAGGAAACAACTGCAGCCTGTGATTTTTCAGGATGCTCTGAAGTCTACTTGGATTTACAGCTAGGCTGGCTGCCCCAAGGGACATGAATGCCTCTCCAGGCGGACAGACCCACAAATCCTAACAAGTTTCATTAGTAAAAACAACAGCTATGGGAGGGACTTGTGCTCTGGAAATCCAGGGCTGCTAACTGGGCTGCAGCTGGCAGAAACAAGCTGCTCAGGCTTAGCCTTGGTGAGGGAAAGGCCAATTCAGATAAATCCCCAAAACAGAGTGCTGGAGAACTGCTAGCCACTGCTGCCCTCGTGCTTACACCTAGTCCCGAGAAAAAGCAGCAGCAGTTTGGCTTCTGGAGAGCTGGATTTCTTCCCTAAGGGAACTACAAGGGAAAACCACCACACAACAAAATGCAATAACTATCCCAGAAAATATCCATACTTGTCTTCTTCTGGAGTAAATCCAGACAGAAGTGAGCATCAGAGTCCCTCACGGTCAAAAATGGATTTTGTGAGTACAAAGTACAGGAGAAGTGCTATTAAAAACAAACATACTAAAGCAGACTGGGAGAATGATAGAAATAAGCAGGAACACACAGAGACAGTGATCACAGGAAGAGTAGGGAAGGAAGCATCCACAAAGATTGCAGTGGGTATTTCGCAGGGATATACAGCAAGTAAAGTCACAGGAAGCAAGAGAAATTGATCCTTTGTCTTGTGAGGTTAGAAAGGGAGAGATGAGAAGTTTAATTAAATAAATGTCTACTATTAAATACTACTATTAAATAATTGTCTACTCAATATTTTTTCATTTGGTACGGAGTGTCCCTCCTAGTGCTGAGTTTTGCCACTGGGAGAAGTGAACCCAGCAGTGCAGCAGAGCCTGAGTCAAGCAGCCCGGTGGGTTAGAGGGCTCGTGTGCCTGTTGCACTGCCTGATGCCAGGGAAGGGCACTCCACGTGCAGGGATGATCAGCCAGAGTACTGCCATGCAGACCTTCAGCCCCTCTCACGAGGACAGTGCAGCTTTGGTTACAGCCATGAGGGACCGAAGTGTTATAGGGAAGGAGCAAACACCCCTGTGCTAGCACTGGGTGGTGACAAGGCAGTAACCCTGGGGCTTCAACAGCCATCTAATTCCTCATCTGGGAGATCTGGAGGCTCTCAAGGAGTGGGTAATACAGGATCTAACAGTGTTCTTTCTGGTCACGTACAGGGTGTAGCATCGGACATAATAAGTCAGTGCTTGCCATGAGGTGGTTAGTTTAAAAGCCAGACAGATTAGTCAAAAGATACGGGCAAATCCCCACTGGATAATGGAGCAATAAAAACAAAGGGCTGGGGGATTATTCTTCCCTTATTTTAAGGCTGTTTTCCACCCTGAGGTACATCACCTATAATTCCTTTTTAAAACAAACAAGATGACGACTCGCCCTGTCAGAATTTAGTTCATCCCAGTATCACCACAAGAAGTTCTGCAGCAAGCTATTATGGAGGAATCTGGTTAGGTGTTGTGCAGAAAGTGTTAAAATACAAACAACGGCGACAGCCAGCAAGAAAACCCACCTTGTCAGAGCAGGAGTTAGATGGTGGTGCATGGCTTACTAGGACACTGTGTTGGGTTTAGGGAGAACATGCATTTGTAGCCATTTTCTAGATTCCTTACAGAGAACATGAAGGGGGCCTGTACATGTTATATTTAAACAGAGAAGGAAAAAAACAACAACAACAAACTTTTGCATTGAGTTGTACAAGTCTGAAGAAAAAGAATAAGTGAAAGGAAAATAATTTGGGGGAAAATTGATACTAGGTCATTCAGTGACAGTCATTAGACCTCTGAAAGGGGACAAAGCACGCTATTCTATAGGAACAGTTGGAGCGCCCAGACCTGGCAAAGCAGGTCGAATCTGGCTTTAGTAAAGATGACAGAAGTTCCTTGAGACCTGTAGTCTCAGCAAAAGTGCTCCACTGAACAGACAGCTTCTGGCCAGCTTTTCTCAGCTATCAGGCTCAGATTTAGAGAACGCAGCCTGAAGTGGAGCCTGGGCACAGCTGGTTAGGTCAGATAACGGGTCAGGCTGCCAAGTCCCTATCCCCACGCCCGTCTATCAGAAGATGAAGATTGGGCCCAGCCTATTCAATAAGTAGAATGAATTCTCATGAAGGTGATCAAAGCAAAGGGCACACACTGGCAGGAGAGAAAAGCTATCCACCAGCAGGGAGAAAAACGGATAAAGAATAGGCTTACCAGCTCTCCCGTCCCTGCCTGGTAAGCTAATTGTTCATCATGCCCATTTTTCTTGCTACATTCGAAACGAATCGAAATCAGTGCTTGAGAACTGCTGAAATATTTGAGGTCTGAGAACATACAGCAACCATTCTCATTGCAGTAACGAAGCCATGGAATGGGAGCTTTAAATGGGAAGGATAATAATGCATTACGGTTCACTCTCAATTAATCCAGAGCCTGCAATGCCGAATGCACTTACTCCATGAATTTTCTCAGAAAATGAAGCTAGAGTATATTTCATTTATAAATCACAAAAGACACTTATTTGGCAAGGATGACCCCCTGCTCATATACAATAAATCATGAACATCAACAGTCTCTAATGGATTTTGAGTCAGTGCCACAGACAGCGAAGCCTGGGGCCTGTGTTTCAGGATTCCAGGACTGTGCCAAAGGAGCCTTATAAATGATTAATGCATTCAGTGTCATCTGTGCCATTGGAGAGAAAAAGACGTTCTGGGGCTCCGTTTGTCATTAAAAAAAGTGATAATCGGTTCAGTAGCAGACCATGCCTTTCCCTTCCCCTGCCAGAATGAGCCATTTAGCTCCACACTTAATAAAATCCCTTCCCAAAACTTCACACATGCTCTCCATTCGTGGTGTGCAAAATTTCTGGGAGACGAGACAGGGAATGGAAAAGCTTATTTTCTTAAGTAGCCCTCCAAAGCCAGGCTTCCTGAGGGATGGAGCTAGGGTTTGCAGTTGCAAATGCATGTACAAAAGAGATAGGCCTCAGCCACCTCTGTAATGTTGCTTTCTACTTCGTCGCCATACTGTGAGGATGCCGGTACATTGAAAATGCAAGTTTTGGTCCCTGCTGCTCAGTCTCTCATGCTTTCCAGTTATCCATCCTACAGTTTTCAACCTCTCCCCCTTTACTTTTGTCCCCATGGTTACAGAATCACTGTGTTCACAGAGATTTTCCTCAGTGAAGAATATGTGACTAACATGAGACAGCTAAATTATCAGAGCCAACTCTGACATTGGTTTCTCCTAACGAGGATCTTATCTTCCAAACGCTTTCAAATAGATCTGTTGCACTGGCACCAACTTCAGAGTTGCAGCACTTCAACTATTGACGGAGACAGAGCTGCAGCAGCTTTGTACAGGGAGACTTAAAATAGTCTGGAATCAGGTAAAGGAAGAAATTCAGATGCTAGCTTTAGCAGACCTGCAGCCTAGGAGTACGTGATACACATATCTAGGAGATGCATTTCACAAAATTTTGAAGTCATCCTAAAAGGGAATGCATTATTTCTGAACTGGACCTGGGTCTGGGAGTTCAAGTAGATTTCCTCTTTTAAAGAAAACAGTTCAGCTAAGCGGTAGGATACACACATGTTTTGGGCCCAAAGCAATCTCTGTTACACAATGCATCAAGACAGACCACAGAATAACAAACCTACCAATCTCCAGCCCCAGCAATCAGCATATGCTGACCCAGGACTCTGTGGAGCTGCTCCCACACTGACCAACCTAGGTGGCCCTCAGAGAAGCACAAACCAGACACCTTCCAAACTACCCAAAAAACATGTTAAGCCTCATTCACATCTGGAAGGTCTTTCTCCCCTTCTCTCACAGCATCTATTGAGCCACAATTGCCCAGACACTAAAGCAAGAGCAGGAGGGCAACACCTCGTGTAACCATCTCTGCAGTCATGAGCCAACATACACAAGACTTGAGAAGATGTGGAGATCTTACCTTGGCCGCTACGGAGGAGTTGGGCTTCTCCAGGAGGTCCCAGAGCTTTTTCCTTTTGTCAGCGCAGCAAGTGTTATCAAATTCCTCCCCTTCCCTTTCCCTCAGTGTCTCAGCTTCTCTCTTCAGCTCCTCATTCATCTGTTCCTTCTTCTGGTGGTAGCGGGCCTGGCAGCAGGACTCCAGGTAGATCTCGTCCACCCCCCAGTAGTCCAGCTCCTGGCTGAAGGACAAGGCGCACATCTCCTCCATCATGTGCAGCTTGCCAGTACGGTAGAAGTTCAAGATTGAGGTGAATGCCCCGGGATGCCTGTCGAAGAAGTACTCGTTCTCCTCCAGGTTGTAGTCATCGCAGATCTCCATGAGGGAGTCGTGCGTGTTGCAGTCTCTGAGCTTACCCAGCCTGGTCCGCGGCAACCTGTCCAAGGTCCGCCAGAGAACCTCGTGGGCCAACCCCCCCACGTTGAGCTTGACCCTGCGGGAGCAGGCCTTGCTCCTGACGATCTCCGTGGGGTCCGGAGGCAAAGAGGTAGTAGAGCGAGATCCATGCTTATTCATCCCCAGAGGCATCTCTGGTCCCCCTCAGGCTGGCTGCTCCAAGGCGCGGCGCGGGGCGAGGGCTGGCGGGGGAGGGAAGGGGAGGGGGGGGCCGGCTTCTCCTCACCTCTCCTTCCCCTCCATGCCCCGGAGCTGTAAGAGAAGCCAACCATGGGGCCCGAGGCCGGCCTTATCCCCGCGGGGCAGCGCCCGGCCCCGTTAATCAGCTCAGGGGGCGCGGCGGGCGCTGTCCGCCCCCGTGGTGCTGAACCGCGCTCGGCGCCCCGGCGGGCGGCCGCGGGCAGGCGCTGTCCGCGCCCGTGGTGCTGAACGCGGCGCCCGCGCCCACGTGGCCGCCGGAGGAGCCGCCGCTGAGCTCCCCCGGGTGGCGGATGGGTGATGCCCCCCCCCCCCGAAATCGGTGGCTCTGACCCCCCCACACCACCCACCACCTTGGGACCTAGGAGCTGTGCGGGAGGGTCGGCTGCACGCGCGGTGCTGGGGGAGAGGAGGTTGGGCACGGCACCGGTGCGGTTAATTTTTTATTTTTTTTTTTAGCTTCTGGAAGAATGGCTGGGAATTGGTGGATTAAAGGGCTCTGCACGGTGCTGCGAGGGGAAGCGGCCCGAAAGGAGCCGGGCCGACAGCCACCGGGGGTACTGCCGCCTTGGCCCCCATCCCGGAGAGAAGCGGCCCCGCCACCGCTGGCCCCCGGCCGCCCCTGCGACCCTCCCGAGGCAACTCCCCTCCGCGTAAGAGCCAGGGAGAAGCAGAGGCTTTTTATAACTCCAGCCCCGCAGATTTCCCCGAGGAGAGCGCCGGGGAAGGGAACGGGGGAGTATTTCCAGCCACTCTACCTCTCCGGGCTACCCAGGGACGCCCACCCCCCACCCCACGCAGCCCTCTGCATAAGAGGGAAACCAACGAAAACGGGAGTAAGAACCACCCCCGAGCCTTCCTCGCAAAGCCGGGCGGCTTAGAACAGCCCCGAGCACTGTTGCTTACACAAGATGGCACGAAGAGAAACCCCGGCGCAGGAAGGAACGGCTTCTCCCTGCCCAGCCGCGCAGCTCCGGGGGGGCTCGGCCCCTCTCCCCGCCGAGCTAGGTGCCCCCCACCCCGGCAGCGAAACGCGGCCGCTGCTCCCCGGCCAGGGGAAGGCTCCCCTCCTCCGGGCCGAGCCCGGCCCGCACCTACCTCCTCCTGCGGGCTCCCAGCGAGGCGGTGCGGGGCTGTGCGGGGCCGAGGGCGGCTACATGGTGCGGCGGGGCGGGCAGCCGGGGCGGCCCCGCTCGCATCCCCCCGCGGGCAGCCTCGAGGCGCAGGGATGGCGGCCGCGCTCCCGTCTGTCCGCGGAGCCCAGGGGGAGGGGAAGCGAAAGGAGGTAAATCGGATCCCTCGGCAGGAAGCTTTTCCGAGGCCTTCCCTCGGCTGCGGCTCCTCGCTCCCGCCCGCCGTCAACGCCGAAGCCGCATCTGCCCCCCTTCCCCCGCCCCTCTCCCGTCGAGGACACAAAGGAAAGCTCCGGTGCTTCCTTCTGCTGCCTCGTAAACGGAGATCAACAAGTCGAGGCTGAACCTCCGGCTTTTCCCTGCAATTCTGTCCCGTAGTTGTTTGGAGTGAATTGGAAGTTGGGGGTGGAAGAGAGGAAGGCAGCTCCACCGTGAGCTGGGATGCAGCATTGCAGGGAAGGTTAACGCTTTCCTGGCCTGGCCCCACCGCCCCCGGGCCGATTTGCAGCGGGGGAAGGCGCCCGGAGCAGACCTAGCACCGAGGGGAGAGCCGCAGCATCCCTTCGCAGCGGGACGGGGTTATCCCCGCCGTGCTCCGGCTCCCGGTGGTACCATCCGTGAAAGCGGGAGCAGGGAGAAGAAGGATGAGCAGAGTGCTGATGAGCCCAGCAGGGCCCTCAGTGCTTTCTAGGCCTTCTTGCTGAGCTAGGAGCAGCTGAGCTCAACGAGGCCACGCATCAATCCGGGTGTTGGGGGTGAGCTGGGTCCTCATCCTCGCCCCAGCAGTCTCTCATCAAAGGCAAGAGCTCGTTCTCAGAACTGTTGCATGCATTTGCAGATACAGATGGGAGGAATAATAATGGATCTCTGTTGTTGATTAGGGATCTATATGTAATAAAAAAGACCATCTTCTAACCGGAAAACATAGCAAAAACAAAGAAAAGGCAACACTGCAACATTCAAAGTATCCCTCTACCACTTCCCTCCTTCCCTCCTGACAGAAGAAAATGGACCTCACCAGGAGCCAGTAGCTCCATTAACGCTGTTTAATGGCTACATTAGCACCACTTAACGCAGCTCACCTGCTTAGGCTGGGGTAGCAGAGGTGCACAGCTGTGCTCGTTAGCCCTTTCTCCTCGTTACATTGATTGACCATGGCTCCTGGGCTCCTTAGTGACAATTCCCACTTCAGGGTTTCTAAAACAGGAGCCTGGTGTCTGGCTTTGTGTGATTAACTTGGGAAAGACTCCCAGTGCTGCTGCTCCTTGCTTTCCATGCTTCTCCCTTTACCCAGCTCCCGTTTCCTAGTGTACACAGTATCGATGTTACGCTGCTATCTTTGGCATTTGAACGTCCATGTCTTCTTAAGAGATGACCTTCTGAAATCCCAAACAGCATTTTTCTGGCAGGGCCCTATTCTCCAGTACCTCCCACAACAGCACATATCATCTGTATATTTCAGAAGTTCTTACAAGAAGTGGGTCAGTACCTTCCTTCTGCAGATGGGGAAGTAAAGGCATGGAGAAGCACTCCTCAGTAGGGAGGTGGGAGGAAGAGTTGGGAGCAAAGATTGTTGACCAGCTTAATCCCAGCCCAGTGCCCGTCCACTGAAGTAGCTCCCGCACATCATGAAAACCTACAGTCAGTACTCAGAGCAATTCAATTCTCCTCTTGCTTTCCCATCATTTCACCTCCAGACCCTCCTCTACCCCTCTCACAATAGAGATGAAAATTCCTGATCAGGGCTGCGAAGCTAAATCTGTTAATGATTACAAAGAGCCTTGAAACTTCCAGCTGGCAGGCGCTGCATGAGAGCAGGTTATTTGTTTGTTAGCACTGGCATCCAGGGCGCATTATCTCCTGTTGTGACAAATGCAGGACGCTCTTCTGCAGAAAGAGAATGGCGGGAGGGAAAATGACAAGTAGCGTAATACAGGGACATGCATCAGATTCGGTGCAGTTAAATCACTGGGAGAGAAGCAACTCAGTTTTATTAGCAGGGCGTTTGTATCTTTCTACATCGCTCTTGACACACTGTCCATGTCATGCACATGGTCTGGCAAGAGACCAGAGATCCAGCCGTGGGTGGGGGGACACGAAAGGGCAGCATGGAGGCGCAGGCTCCTGCACTGCTGCGTGTTCATCCTTCCACAAAAGCTGGGGATGAAAAATCATACTCAAGCCTCAGGTGGAAGCAGCAGGAGGGAGCCCTACAGCCCCTCCAGCTGGCTGTGCCTGGGGTGATCCAGCAGCCTGGGCGGGAGGGGAGGATGTTCCCCCCCGGATGTCCGTTCTGTGCAACACTTCTTGTTCCACGGCTGGCGAGTTTGTCAGCAAGGGGCAGTGCAGGCCTGAGGATGCAGGAATGTACAGCTTGCTCTCTCTTCCCCAAGGTTATCTAACCCGCTCTTGCTTTGGATATTCCTTTTGATTGATATTTTTTGTACCCTGAGCTTCTGCATACTTAATTTGTGGTTTGTTATTTCCACAGCCTATGGAGCCAGCCAAATGCCTGAATGCAGTCTGTTGCAAACCCTCTTCCTTCCCAGCTATTACAGCACTTATTGACAAGGAAATACCTTCAACCTCAAGTACTTAAGAGGAAACGCACAGAGTATGGCATAAATGTGTTCTCCTGGGCCTGCAGTCAGTGGTATACACCGATCTGGATTTCACCTGCCAGCCAGAAAAGGTGTGGAAGACAGCATTTGTCGGGCTGCAGTGTGAGAGCGTAACGGGCTGAGCCTGGATGTGGAACTATCCCTCTGCTGGTCCGCAGTGACTCCTCTGCCTGCATAAGGAAAAGTATCACAGCTTCACAAACACCCACGCCCGTACAACAGTCTGGCATCTTCCGTCCGTCCTGCGAAGCAAGAGGGGAGGCTGATTTACATCGCTTTACTGGTCACAGCAAACAAACGGCTGGGAGGAAGAGAGGATCCTCACACACAAACAAGCCTGCGGCCCCGTCACAGCAATGGCATTCAGAACAATGGGTTTCCAGCAGAGAGCGGCACGGCAGCTCTGGTGGCCCACGAGTTTTGGCTGGTTCCCGATGCTGAGGGGATGCTGGTTTTCATGTTCTAAAAGGAGCTAGAAGCTGTCACAATAACCCATATTGTTCTCGCAGCCCCGGGGCCCTGTACTTGTACTTGTGAGCGGGAACGACAGCCGCACACGGTGAGCTGTCTCAGTTACGGCGTGTTTCCTATTATGTCCCTTTAAGGATTCCCTTAGTTTTCAGGGATTTTCTTTCCAGCCACGTTGGATATAATGGACATTTTCTTTTATAGTCTCAGATCCTTTCCCTTAAAAGGGGAAAAAAAATTATCAGGTTTCTTGGCAGAGGTCTGTAACAAGTGCTGAAAAGCGCAGAAAGAACTGAGATGCGTGGTGCAGAGTGCTTGTGCTACCGAGAGCCCAGGAGCATGAAAATATTGGAATACCAGGGAAAATTGCTGGAAGCAGATAGCAAAATGCGGTCCAAAAATGAACCTTAAAGAGCCATGCCCTCCCTGGAAAACCCAAGCAGAGCTTGGACGGCAGTGTCAGGAACAGCTGGGCTCCATCACCATTACATTCTCCACTGCTGAAAGCCCTTTTAGGAGGGTTTTGGCTGTAGCTGCAAGCCTGCGGTGCTGCGGGGGGAGCAGGCTCTGCCTGCTCCAGGAAGGTTTGGTAGCAAGGTTCTCCTGTCCCGCCAGCACACTTCGCCTTGCCTTCTACCACCCCAGCTTCTCCTCGCACCATGGTACAAGGAAGCCTTTCCCAAATTGTTTGTTTATATTTGTAAGTCCACAGCAGTAGGTCCAAAAAGCAGGGTCTCAGCTCTGCCAGCTCTCTGCGGTCCTCAGAGAAGCACTGAAGGGTCTGGGAGGGCTGAGCTGCTGGGCTGGGTGTCTGTAAAAGCTGGAGGTGGAGGGAAGAAGGGCAGACAGGTCTCAGCAGGGACCAGGAGCAGAGGGAAAACACTTCTTGGCAGAAGGCAAAGTCTCTGCAGACTCAGATATGGAAGAGAGAGGTGAGAGCAGACCGCTCACGTCTGGGAAAGCAGTAGCCACATGGGGACCCTGTCCTGCAAGGATGTGATGTGTTCAAGCTAATCCAAACTTCTCAGACACAGTGTGAAGTCCCAGGGGTGCCCAAAGTCACCGCACAGACCCCAGGTGCCAGGCAGGCTTCCCCTCACCCCACCGTGAACAGGGCTCAGGCAGAGCTCTGCCCCTGCCTTCCTGGGGCCAGCCAGGCTCTGTTGGCAGGAAACACACCAGTACAAACGGGGGGGCAGAGAACTTTCTGGTTTAGGTTCCCAAAAGTGCATTTGGAGCTATCCCCGTTGGCTCCAGTTTCCTGCCCCTCCCAGGACGTGCATTCCCTCCCTTGCAGCTCTTAAGCAGCCTCTGTGTGCTCTCTGACCACAAGCACGCAGCACTGCTCCTCTCCCCAAGGATGGCTCCAGCAGACCCCCTCTGTGCCAAAGACAATTATTTCAGGGAGGAAAAATGCCCAGGCTTTTCTGCTGGTTGAGGAATAAACGCCCCCAGCGGGGCAATTTGTCCCTGTCACCTCTCTGCTAGGGACTTTGCTAAATGATCTGAGAAAGTAATTTTCTCCTAGCTGTCAGCACCACGGACTGAATCCTGGGGCCCTGCAGCAGTGCTCGGTCCTGGGGCAGGTGGCACAGGGATGCTGCTGCCCCCTGCACCCCATGTTGGGGCCAGGGGGGACCCTTTATCCTCCCTGCTTGTGCTGTGCAGGCAGGGCTGGCGCAGAGGGAAAGCAGCCGCCTGTAATAAGTTACCTAACACTCAGCTTTAAGCACCGAATTCTGTAAGGCAATTTGACCTGCTGTATTATTCAGCAGCTGGGGATTTATTAGGCCCTGGGGGGCTGGAGGTTCCTATTTGTCAGCCCAGCACCCGTCAGGAGAGAGGGCAGCAGAGCCAGGGCCTTTGGCCGGTCCTTGCTGTGGTGGAGCAGTGACCCCTTGGAGGGGTGACCAAGCACCAGTCCCTCCCAGGCACTCAGCACCCAGCTGCTGGGGAGTACACGTGGCCCTGTGGCTATTTACACCCCTGAGCAGTGCACACTTACAGACCTGGGGGCTGAGCTGTGCCAGCCCACGCTGTCTGCAGGCAGAGCCAGGGCTCCGAGGCAGCGAGGCTGCTGCTGAGGCCAGGCAGCTCTGCGGAGCTCCAGTGCTGAGCAGAAGACACAGCTGGGGGGGACTGGGACTAGATAAACATTGCAAACACAGCGGTGTTTGTCACCAGAGGTCACTGGTGATGCTCCTCGCTCCGGCTTGGAGGCAGCCTGAGTGCTCCAGGCACTTTGGAGAAGCAGCCTGCCAGCAGGCAGCGGGGAGCCCTCGCCTGCTCCGGGGGCAGCGGTGCTGGGAAAGAGCAGTAGGGGGAACGGGGAGCCCAGCTCCGCTACAAGAGACTGTGCTGGCACGGCTGCTTCAGGAAAGACTTTTGGCAACAAGAGGCTCGGCAGCACAGCTAGCAGCTGGGGCTGCTCACGAGCTCCCTGTTCCAGTCCCTGGCAGCATCTTCCCTGCGTGGCCAAAGCAAACACAGACAGCGCTGCAAGGGAGCTCCAGACGGGTCCCTTGGGGGCTCCCTGCATGCTCGGGGGCGCTTTGTGGGTCAGCAAGGGGGGCCTCTTGGTCTGTGCTTTCCAGCCATTGCCCTTCCAGCAGCAGATCAGGGTGGGCACAGCTGTTGCAGACCCAAAACATGCTCCTGCCGGGATTCACCTGCCCCTTCCCCGTGACCTCATCACTGCCCAGTTTCCATCCATACACACAGCTCAGCCCACAGCTACAATCTCCTTTGGGGTCTAATGCCGGAAGAAAGCCATCCTGAAGCGTGGCTGGTTTTCTCAGGATAATGAGAGTAAGAACAGCTCTGCTCTTCAATCGGTGAGCCTGAAAGGACTCTGCAGCCAGCCAGCAGTTTCGGATGATTCCTGGGGGGCAAATACCACAATACCCCCTTTTGTACCGAGGGAAATTGAGACAGAGGAGGATTAAAGCAACCTGCCAAAAGCTGTGTGGGGCGGGGGATGAATGAGCAGCTAAATGTACTCTAAATCCTAGGAGAGATCCCTCAGTGATCATGGCCAAGATGCTTTGCCTCCTCGCTGCCACTTGCAGCTGACGGGGGGGGGGGGGGGGGGGGCACACTGCTCGGCAGAGCTTTTGTGCGACTCAGGCACCTCAGTGAGAATAAAGCTGATGGTATTACCCAACATTTTAAGCTTTTTCTTGCTCATCTTTTACGAGGAACTTGCAGCAAATGGGCAAGTTTTGAAAACCCTGCATGATGCCAGCCCTTCTTGGCCATCCCCTGCTCTCATTTGTCCTCTTCCTTCCTGTTGTGCCACCCGACAGCAATAAATGCTGGAGCTGCAAGGGGGTCGGAAAGCCCCATGTCAGTGGCTGCAAAGTAACACAAGGGGCAGCCCTCACATGTGATTTCAAGCAAGTATTTAATGTTATGGCTTGTGCCAGGGGGGACAGGCTGCCCTGGGCACGTCCCCCAGACAAGGCTGGGCATCTCCTGCCACCGAGGGCTGGCTCCCTGGAGGGCCGAGAGCTGTCGTTTCAGTCACAGCCAGTTGCAGCTGCAGGAGTACCATGAATTGCCTGTGGGGAGGGTCACTTCCAGCCTTTCTTGGGTTATTTGGCATCTGTAACGCATATTTAATAAAATACAATTTAATTCTCAGGATTATGAAGATCATTTAAAAGCAGCTTATCTAACACTGTTCTCCTTCCCTGTTTTTCCCTACAGTGTTTGTGGGTGATGCAGAAGGCTGCAATAAGCCATCCTCGAAGGCTGGCTTGGATTAAACTTCTTCACATGGGACTGCACCACTCCCCGCGAATTTCAATGAGCTCTTCTAAACCTTCCCTTCTGCTGTAGGCACGGGTGCTGCAGGGGAATAACACCCAACGCTCCCTACCAAACAGAACAGATCGGATGTAAGCTTACAAAATGAAAACGCTGCGATAACATACCGAAAGTGCAGCTCTGCTCCCCAGGACTCAGCTGGAGAGGAGGGCGCTGAGCAGAGCTGGTATCGCCATGGTGCTCGATGGAGGGTACTGCAGGTCCATGTTTTGGTGCTGGCCACAGGCCGGGGAAGTGCCAGCAGTGGAGCAAGGCATTATCCAGACCTGACAAGGAGAAAATGCTGAGGATGGAGCTCTTAAGATCACCTTTCCTGATGCTCGCATGGCCCTCACCGAGGGTGCAGGGACCTTTCTCCTCCTCCTTGCGGTTTGCAGCCTCAGGCCCTTTCTTAAAGGCAATTCTTGTGCTGTTTCTTTCGGTGCTTTGTTCGCTGTTCAAGTTGTTTTTCAGCTGGAAAAAAAGAGAGAGAAAAGCAGACTCGTATAAATTTTATTTTTTAAATACCCCAGCAATGACAATTTGTCCAGAGAGAGAGACCCCTGCTCAACACCTTCAGCATGAAGAGGCTCTAATCCACCCTCCCCTTCTACCCACAGCTGCTTCAAATTTAGGCACCAGCACTCCTCAAAGCCTTGCAACAAAACCTTTAATACCACATCCCTGCTCTTTTGAGACAGTCATTTTCCAGGGTGATTAAATACCTAAAAGGTGCAATGACTTAGAAATGGAGATTTACTGTCATCTCTGAACTCCTAGCAATGGAGTGCTGTGAAAAGCATTTTGCTGTCCAATCTCCTCACGATAACGCAGAATTAAGAGTTTTGGTGAATGCTTTATTTTCTGCAAATAGCAATCGCAGTGCAGCTTTCCCACAAAACCCATTAGCTTCCTTCTGCGAGGAGGGCAGAGGATCCGGCTGGAAGTCACCACCTGTATTCTCACCAGGCCTGGACGGATGTTCAGCAGGACTCAGCTGCACCTGTGGAGGACAAATTAACGTCACCTGTCTGTAAGATGATGCCCTGTTTGACCTAGGTCACAGCCGTCACCAGCTGGGGACAGTCACTGTGCTCAGAGCACTTCTGCACCAGGGCCACTCCTGCCCCCACATCCTTCATCCTCCTCCTCCTCCTTTCAGACTGCAAGCTTCTGACCCTCCCCTTCCTCTGGCACCTGGCAAATGAGGCTGCCCTCCCTGCTCCTTGCATTTATGTTAGGCCACTGCAGCAAGTGAAGCGATAACAATAACAGACCTGCTTCGAGATTACCATAATAGAGATTTCTGTTTCAAGAGAGGTGTCAGCTACCCGCCTTTGCCTTTTTCTGTACATTAAATATTAAATATCCAGCCTGCGTAATGCAAAACTTAAAAGGCCCTGAGTTCAAGCCGTTATGCCCCAGTAAATCAGAAATTCCCAGCAAACTCCCAAGCTTCTCACCCACTGTCAGGTTTGAAGAGCGAGCAGCCATTGCCCGTGGGTGCTTGCTGGAAGTTTCTCCAGCCCTCGCTCACCTTCTGTATCATCCTGCGTGCTGGGGGATGCCAGGAAGGTGGAGATACTCTCACCAGTTTCTTTGGGCTCCTTCATCCTGCCTCAGTTCCCTGGTGTGCTCACAAAGGTCAGCCCCCATCCCGCCCTGGGAAACCGGAGGGGAGCGCACCAAGCCCGCCCTGGTGCTCGCTTGGCCATCTTGCAGAAGGCTGCTCTTCAGATGGTCTTTTTTCCACTCACACATGAAAAGAGAAGGTGGTTCTCCATCCAAATCGATAGAGGAGGTTAATTGAATTCCTCTGCTCAGCAGCACACCGCAACCTCCTCCCCAGTCCCTGTGTGTGCACGCGATCTTTGCTTGCCTTGCCCAGACCTGTCTCTGGTTAAAAGTGCACTGGTTTTTGGGGTGCCACGTGTGGTTGCACAGTCCTTCCCTGCCCCGTGCTTCACTGCCATGTCCTGACAGCCACGGATGGCAGCAGCTCTGGGAGCTGAGTGAGTCCCCAGGGCTTGTGCTGCCTCTGAGAGGAAACGCCCAGGCTGCCAGCAGCTGCTGTCCCACTTAGAGAAGCTAATAGCCCCCAGGAACGCTGCAGACAGGGGATTCAAATAAAGATGCCTCATAAAAAGCACGATATTCAAACCTGCATTTATTACCCAGAAGGAAGTATGCAACTGTTGTACTCGGTAATAAAAACTAAATTAGCTTAAAACTTGTGTAACGATGGCTTGCAGATAGCTCGGCTCTCCTGCTGCCCCAGCACTGGCCGCTGGCAGCTCTCCCCTGTCTCTGGCTCCCCTTGGCCACCAAAACATCCCCAGAAAGCCATGTGAAGGTACCCCTGGGATGTGGGTCCCTCCTCAGCCGTGCCAAGAACCCAAGTAAGGTTGCATGGGGACAATACGTCCCGACAGTTCCAGACACTGAGCAGGTGACAGTGGGGACACTGCCCTTGGGGTCACTTACCAAGCCTGCCACTTGCACCCGTGCGTGCCCAGAGGGGGTGCTTCATTTTTCGGTGTGCACCAGACTTCTTGCTGCAGAGTCAGAATCAGCACTGTGAATAGCAGCTCTTGCTGTCTGTTCTTAAAGCATCAATCTTCCTGGATTTTAATTTAGTAAACCAAGACAGACCGGTTAAATTTTGTAAGAAAACAGCTAAAAAAGTGTTCCTGGTGGGAAAAAAATAATTAGGGTAGGAACAAGCACAAACAAGCAGCAACATCTAGGGAACCATCCCAGGAACTTCAGTACAGAGCTTTACAAGTCTGTGCAGTGCGGTCTCCCAGCCATCTCCTTGATCTGGGAAATGTGGTGCTCCAGCATTAATAATGGACAAAAGCACATTTTTCATCCAGCCACAGGGACTGACTTTGTAGACACAAGCAAATCCGTCGGCCTGCTTTATGCCATGGTGCTCACAGTTTCCATGTTTAAACGCAGCCTTTCCAGACCCTGAAGGAGCACCCCAAAAGAGCAAGGTGCCAGCAGGAACGCTGCAGCCCAGAGATGTGCAGGTCCAGCACAAGGGAGCTGGGAGCTCAAAGTCCAACAGGACAATTTTTCCAGCAGGTAAATACTGCAACAATATTCATACACACAGTGGTGATGCTGGGTCACCCCAGAGCATCTTGCCCCCAGTCCCCCTTGTGACGTTGCCATCAAGGAACACCACCCCTCTGCCTGGGTGAGTGTGCAAACCTACCTGACAGCTACATTTTCCCCTGAAATGTGTCTCCGTGATGCAGCTCACTTTGGCACACCCGGTGTTCAGTTACTGAAAAGGATCCTGGAGCCCCCAGGCACCCACCGCCACGCAGTACTAAAGCTGCAGCCTCACAGCTACAGTATTTTGAGTGCCATTTTCTGCTGCCAGTTCTCCACCCCAATGGACTGATCTTGGACTGTTCTCCACCCCAACGGGTTGATCACTTGCTGGGTTTAAAGCCAGCCCTGTAGCAATCCTGAGCGACCTTACAGAGAAGCAGAAGACGACCAGCTAATGGAAGACAAGTCCTTGCTGTTTAACTGAGCTTTCAATTCATGTTGAGCCACGATACCCTTTTCTGGCTGTAACATCTCAAAGCCAAATCTTTCCTTGTTAAAACCTAGGATTTGTAACCTCAAATCTTTCAGCTCCAAATCAGAAGAGGTCAACAGGAGGAAAATAAATCTGAAACCAGAAAACACCTGGTTCGCAAGAGCAGCCTCCTATGGCTGCATTTAACAGGTGCATCTGATGCTTGATGCACCAGAGTTCTTTTGTATTCAGGTTTTGCCAAAATTAACACTGCTCAGGTTGGAATTTTCCATGCTGGTTATTGGGCTCTAGTAGGAATCAAAGACAATCTCAGGAAAATTAGCCATTTTCAGTGACTAGATCAAGAGCAAAGTACCCAATATTAACAGAGACAGGACTGTTATTAAGAGGGAGAAAAGAAAAAAAAAAAAAAGAAACTTGATCCAGATTGCACTTCTCCACAGAGGAACAAGGGAGAAGAACTAGGATTTTATGGGAAAACCTTAAATTCGGCAAATCAGATCAATCAGTTGCTTGGTTTTGCAGTCCGAATACCCTTCTAATATAATAAGCTAACAATGAAATTACAACAATTTAGCTAACAGAATGAAACTATGCTACAGTGAAGTCAGGAACCTTGGAGCTTTCCCACTGTATTGCACCAGTAAATAATTCCTGTAGTTTGGGGACTCTTCCTAATCTATGGTGTAAAACCCCATATTTAATTAAAAAGTTAAGTGGGAATTTTTAAAAGAACCTGTGCAGATCACCGAGGAATGAACAACCTTAACAGGCGGGTTTGGTGCGTAGTCACACGCTGGAGATACCAAGGGCATTCGGTGAGTTTTACACGCAGTGATTTTTCCCAGGCTAAGGGGTTTCAGCACTGCGGGGAGGGCTAAGGGGCTTCGGGTGGGCGCACAGGAGTTGACCCTGGGCTGGGAGCACACAAATTGCAGCAGGGTGAGGGCAGCGCTCCCGCAGGCTCGCTGCACACTGCGGGATGCTCCTGCCTGCCTGCGCCTCTGCAGCACGCACACTCGCTCCTGCTTCCCACGGCACGCTGCGGTACTGAGCCGCTCCTCTCACCCAGAAATCTGCTTTCCCTGCACCGTTCGCACCGAGGAATCCGTCGGGTTTAAATTCCTGACTGCCAGCGATGTCCTGGCCCAGCTGTTCGGTCCGGTGCTGGTGCAGCCAGCTCCAGCACACAGCGTGTGTTCGTTGACCCTTTGCACTCTGCTGGTGCTCAGGGAGATGGGACTGCAGCAGGGTGTCACGGGGAGGAAGACCCCAGAGGGGACGGTCCTCCACGTAGCATTTACAAAGGGAAAAAAAAGCTGGAAACCAGTAAAAACAATGGGGATGTGCCCCAGCAAAGAGCAGGTGGAGCTCTCCCAGCAGCAGAGTGGGACCCGGCGCACAAGCAGAGCTGCTGCAGGGAGCAGCTGCTGTCCTTTCTATCCCCTGTAATAACTTGGACTTCACAGTAACACCAGCGTTCTCAGTTCACCAATCAAGTGGTTAACGAGGCTGTTAACAATGGACATTTAGTGCTGGTCTCATTTTGTCTAGCTTCAGCTTCCAAGAGCTGGATCTCAGTCCCTCCTTACTGCTAAATACAGTGCCATCTCCTCCCAGAAACCTCTTCGGGTGTGTACTTAAAGCCTGTGAAAGACCACAAAGCCCCTAAAACGTTTCTCATCAGCACAGCACCATCAGGAGAGAACCCATTTCATGCTGGGAGAGTCAGGAGCTCTGGTTCACAGCCACAGAAGGAAGTCACAGACCTCAACACCAGGGGCAGCAGCGGCTGGCAGCCCTGGTAAGAGACATCTCTGCCCCGCAGGACCAGCCTGGAAAGCATGAGCACGACCTTCCTGCACGGCTCTGTCACCCGTGCCAGGACGGGGAGGCTGCTCGGGGCCACGCAGCAGCCAGAATGCTCACTCCATCCCTAGCCTTTGCCATAAAATGGGGCAGCTCCTTCAGGATGTGACTTCCAGCCTTGCTAGTGGATTCTTTATTTCAGTCAAACCCATCTGAGGATTTTCACCGAGCTCAACTAGTACTTGGAGCCCACGCACAGAGCTGTGAATGGAGCAGGACCAAACCCACTATCAGTGGGTCTCTTCCTCAAACACTGCACGTAGCAGGGCTTATAAAAGCATAAAGCTGGCACATTTCTGACCTTCGGGGCTCCATCGGGTTGCATGCAGAAGGAAGCTGAGCCCATTTGTTGCTCTGTTACAGACGAAAGGACAGCGAGGGTTCGGGGAAGAACCCCATCTATATTTAAGGACTGCCTCCGGTCGCTATGGTGACAGGGATTCCAGCCACCACCAGGATGCTCCGCTCGCCTCCTGCCGTCTCCTCTGCAGAGCCCAACTCTGCGTAAGTTACTGGCCTCTTGCCTGACACTTGGGCTGAAGGGGAGACAAAAAACACAACTCATCTTTTCACAGAAAGCTTTTCCCTCCAGAGGCGGGAAGCAACTGAGAAGAACAGCCTGAATCAGCATGCCCACAGGTGCAGGCACTGAAAGCCGAGCCAAGCAGCAGGAAGGCTCAGACCCTCTCAGCTCGTGGGCTGCTCAGAGCCCCCAGGGGTTGGGAGCCACCAGCAAGACCAACCACCCACGGCACGTCCCCAGAGGAAATGGCCACGTGGCTCGCACGCACGCCAGCAGCAGTCTGCTCCTGGTGCTGCTCAGCCCAGCTCACTTTCCTTTGTCTGACTGGTGAAAGCCTGCATTTCATCCATGCCTCTGTCTGTGTACTTACATGGTCCTCATCTCCACGGTGTCCAAATCTCAAGGGTCACCGGGACACTGTATTTGCCTTTTTTTTTTTCCAGCTATCTTGCTGGAATTTATAAACAGCAAAGTTGTATGTGAGACATATGAAGTAAACCTTCCCTCTCCTGTTGCTAAAGGGTCAGCTGTTATCCTGCATCCAATTTTAGGCACTGGTCATCAAGAAAGAGGGGGCCCAGCTGGTGAGAGCCCAGAGGGCCACAACAGGAGTGACCAGAGATGTAGAAACAGCCTCTGAGGAGAGATG
Source organism: Cygnus olor (assembly GCF_009769625.2). Classification (NCBI taxonomy): domain Eukaryota; kingdom Metazoa; phylum Chordata; class Aves; order Anseriformes; family Anatidae; genus Cygnus; species Cygnus olor. Next base: position 7,414,143 of record NC_049184.1, read on the forward strand.
GAGGGAAGTGGGTCGATTCACTCATGAAAATGGAAAAGAGTAGAAATGAGGGTGACAGTTGTCAGTTCCAAAAAGGCTCCTGCAGAGGAGTAAGGACTTGCTTTCCTTGTCTGCTGGGAATCAGACAAAAATAGCAGGACGGGAGAATTAGTATGGCCATTAGGAGATATTCCTCCTCAAGGCGCCTCTGCTGCCCTCAGGGGCTGCTGCTTCATGCCCTGATGGTGCAGTGCAGGCCGCAGCCCGAGCAGTCCCATTCGCAGCCCTCGCTCAGCCACGGTGCTCAGCCGGGGACAGCATGGGTGGGAGCAAGGGCCCCAACCACCCCATGGGGAACCCACCGCTGCCCCATCGTCTGGGAACCATCTCCTCCCCTTTTGTACTGGTGGCGATTATGAGGGTGACCACTAGGGAGCTGTGTCCTGTGATGCGTGTCAAGGAAAACAGAGCTGCTATTTTTAATCCTAAGGCCTTCAGGTGAAAACTGCAGATTTCAAATGACTCCCAGCACCAGCTGGGTGCTTCCTGTTGTGAAGAAACATTGACAAGTGTCCCCACACCGCTGCAGTCAGGTTAGGAAAAAAAGAGGTTTTCTAGTTCAGAAAGTGATTTGAATTGCAAATACATCAAAAAAAAAAAAAGTTAGCTAAACCAGAAAATTAAATAGATTTAAAAATCAAAATATTTTAAAATTATCACACAAAAAAGGAATGCCTTTGTCTGAAATAGCCTATGTTATTGGCTCACAACCTTTACTGGTTTGGGTCACTTCCAATTCCAAGTCCAAATGAGAAGGAAAAGAAGTCAAAGCCACAGAGTCTGCATCTACCCAACTCTGTCCAAAACCTTGCTCCTGACTGTGCCCAATCTTGGGGGCTGCGATTTCTTCCAGGAGGTGGCTCAGCACAGAGCAATGCTGACCATGTTGTAGCGCAACAACTACAGACTTGAACGGTCTCCTAAGCTGTCCAAAAGGTTTCATTCCTGGTAAATCCGATTATAGTAAATAAAGGCACAGAGGACTGGACTACCAGGAACTGAAGGGCACTAAGAGCTGCCCCAGCCCAGAACAGCCAAACTGCCCGGCTTCTCCTGGCCACATCCCTGTCTCTGCCTTGCAGCTTCTCCTGCCCATTTCCAGCTGCTTCCTGACTCACCTTGAGCTGCTGCCACAGCTGCAGGACACTTTAGGAGAAAGAGGAGAAGCCAAAAAGCTGCAGGGATTACCCTAAAAATAAACACCCAAAAGGAATCAGGGCTAATAAGAGAAGTTGGAACCAGCAGAACCCCCACACAGTGCAGATGCCAAAACACAAATCAGCATCAACACTGTTGGCGTGACAAATGCCACTGCTCTAGTGCACAAGCAGCAGGGTGGCCGTGAAGTTCATTAATTTCAATTTTGAGGCAGGCTGTTTGAATATTTGGGACTGGCTATACCAAGATCCCTGAGCACAAGCAGTGCTTGGTTTTTAGGAGTTTGGACCAGTAGCACCCTGCCCTGTGACCTTTAGGAACTGCTGGTTGTGGTTGCAGTGCCAAGTACTGCTGAGGTCCACAGATCAGCCTCTTCAGAGCAAAAACCCAATCATTGCAGTGTAAAAGCATGAACATGGGTTGGGACACACAGTCCAACATCAGCACCAGCATCTGATCAGCCAGCTCTGGGTATTTCTGTTCTTGTTAATAAAGAAATGAAATTGTGATGATTAAGTGGAAGCAAAATAGCATTGTTATCAATACAGAGTGCCTATGCAGTACATTAAACCCAAGTAATTTAAATAGCAGAGCATATCGTATAAATAATTCATCCTCTTTTGGAAAGCACAATGCCACCTTAGCTGCCTAAATTTTCAAGGAGGGGGATGCTTTTTTAGTTAAAATATAGGCTTATATAGATGCATGTGGTCCTTTAATTATTCATGCTTCAAGCAAGCAGACTCAGTCATGCATTAGAAAGAAAACATATCTCATCTTTCTGTAGATTACACCCGAACTGCTGGAGATGTGAAAGAACTGAGCGAGTTTGTCCTGGGATGAGAGTCAGTCCCCACGCAGCACAATGTTACCTGGGAAGGTGCATTTGCTGAGGTCAGGCCAAAAAAAGAACAAAGTGGTAGGGAGTTAACTCGATGCCGAATCAATCTCCTCCAGTGACTGTCCTGAAGCAGACTCTCCCCAGCAGGGAGGTTACTACGGGGTTATTACAAAGGTGGGTAACGAGTGCAGACAGTTCAAAAGAGTTACTTGCTCTCTTCCTCCTGACCCTGCAGGCTACAGCCCTCTCCCTCCTCCCCTGATCTTCGGATCAATGGGAGAAGCCTTCACCACATCACGGTGGATTTTTGCTTGGCCCTTCATGCATAACATAAGGTTATCACCAGGCTTGTATATACTCCGTGAGGAAGTAAAAAACAGTTTAAATATTCTGGAGCTTTGCAGCTGAAGAAATCAAAGCAGAAAGAGCAAGAGCAATGCCCAGGCTGCAGCGTGCACAGGTCTGGGGGCAGTGGGTGCTGTCCTCTCCCCGACGCCCGCTGCACCCAGCCAGGAGCTGGCCCTGGGAAGACTCCAGGCAGGGCTCGGACATCTCCTCCCCAGCAGCTGCCACCAGCACGGGGCCAGGCCCTGGCCATGTGTGGGGAACGTGGGAATCCTGCACCAGGGTGAAGGGCTGCACTGGTCAAGAATGGGAGGCAGAAGCGCTGCCTGTGCAAATGTCTCAGCAGCATCTCGTGGGCTGGCAAGCGAACCCTGCCAGGATGCTGGACTGCAAGGAGATGGCTGCTCTGAGGTGGAGGTCTCTGCTTGGGAAGCCAGAGAGGAACCCCCTGCCACACCACTGAGCACTGAGCAGTGCTTCTCTGTTACCACATAAACAGAAAACATTGGTAAATTTAAGCACTGTGTGTCAGGGGAGAGAAAAGGTTAAGCAGCCTTCAGCTCACAAGATCATGCCACTTGCTGACAGACACTGTGGACCATGAAGGTGTTTCTGCCTGGGCTTTGCAGTTTTCACAGCCAGACGCACACATCAGCGAGCACATCAGTAAACCGTGGGAAGCTGTTGATCTGAAGTAGAGCATCGCCCTGAGAGCTCTGCAGTTTTAGATTCATCTGAAGTGAAGTATCCAGAACCTCACTTTGCAACAAATATCTCCTAAAGAAGAAGAAGTCAATCAATCAAACAAAGAAACAAAGCAGAACAAAAGACAAACCAGACTGAGTGTCAGAAGGGCTCTACCACCACTCGGTGCTGCATGTTGTTTGAAGTCAGCCTTCATACTTCTCCCAAAACAACTTGAAGCTGGGGCAGGCAGCTGCTGAGGGACCTTCCCAGCCTGCCAGAGCAGGACTGTTGTAATCCACTGAGCAAAGAACAAAATACCAGTTTTTGACCTGACTTTAGTCATGGGAAACAAACATTTCAACAGATTGCTTGAAGTGTTGGGGAAAAGAAAATCTTTTGTCATCATAAATTTTCTCTGGTTTATATTAACTAAAAACCTCTCTCAGTCAATATCTAGTTTGAAAAAATTTGGCACTAAGGATTCATTCAAAGGAGATTTATACCCACAGACCGCTCTGGTGTGAGTTTCCCCAAACATTAACCTAAGTTTACCAAATAAGAACACGAAAAACCCAAAGAACAGATGCACATCTAACTTGCATAAGATGGATACGTGAAGGCAGCAGGACTCTGCCAACATAAACCACTGTCAGGCTTCGTGATGTTGCTGTATGCTTACGAAAAACATGAACTGCAATGTCTCAGGAGGAGACAGTACTTGAAAGGCTTCCAGCATCAAGTTAAAAATCTGCAGCATCCTGACCTGCACCTGCTCCGACAAAGTGCTCCTGGGAGGCGGGCAGGAGCCCCAGCCACCAGCTCTTGTAGGGTTCAGGAACGCCGCAGGGATGTGCGAGTTAGGCCTTTGTGACACCTGGGTTTTCCAAGGGACGCTTTCTTCCTTATGAACTTCCCCCAGGGGAGGAGGCTCTCCAGATACACCCAGGGGACTTGCGGAAACACCCACCTCCTTTTCTAAACGCCCAGCTGCCTCTGCAAGTTGTCCCAAGCTGGCTGCCAACCTCTTCCTGTGCAGCCGGGCTGTCAGAAGGGGCCCACGCAGCTGCCGAGGATGCAGCTCCCCGCTCCCTCCCTCCCCCAGTTTGTCCAAACAGTGTCAGAGCACCGTGAGCCTCCAGCTGCAGAACCTTTCCCTAACACCCAGCCTGACCCTCCCCTGTCCCAGCTCCGTGCCGTCCCCTCAGGCCCTGTCACCATCCCCAGAGAGCAGAGCTCAGCGCTTGCCCCTCTGCTCCCCTCGTGAGGGAGCTGCAGGCCGCCATGAGGCCTCCCCTCGGCCTGCTGTGCCCTGGGCTGAAAAAAACAAGGGACCTCAGCCGCTCCTCATGCATCTTCCCCTCCAGACCTTTCCCCATCTTTATAGCCCTCCTTGGGGCACTCTTCACTAGCTTCATGTCCTTTTTATACCGTGGTACCCAACCCTGCACACCGTGCTGGAGGTGAGGCTGCACCAGGATGGCGCCCTGAGGAACCCCGCTAGTGACTGGCTGCCAGCCTGATGCAACCCCATTTACCACAACCCTTTGAGCCTGACCGTCAGCCGATTTTATTAGGTTTTTAAACACAGACGTAAGTTTTTGTGCTCTCACCAGCACTCTCAGCTCAGATCTCAGAGGCTTTGCAGCTCCTTGTCTTCCTACAGCAGACCCTGAAGCAGCAAGGGACATTTCCTACCTGCTTGCCTGTTCCCAGCACACATACGGCATAGTAGTACTAGAGAAATACAGTGGGGTCCCGTGGTCTCAAAAGGCCTGGCAGCATTGCTGACGTAAAAGCTTCAGATCCTGTCAAAACAAACCAAACATACAAAAACAACCACCTCTCCAGTGGTTACGGGCTACTGGGAAACACAGTGACACCAGCCTTCCCCTAAGCTGACAGCATCAGAGCTAGGCAAGTTTATCTGGTGTTTCTATAGAACAATATTTTTCGTGAAAAATAGACTGTAGCTAGGGCCAAAACAAGCAGGGGAGGAGGAGGAAAGGGGGACCTGAAAGATTTCCAAGCTTTGAAAAATGTTTTTCTCCTTTAAAGCAAAACTTTGACTTTGTTTAAAAGAAGAAAAATGTTATGTTGATAAATATTAATAGAGAAAAGGATTAAACAGAAGGGTAAAATAGCATGAACATGAAGCCTCACATCAGAGTCTGCGAACATATGTTTCTCTTCAGCTCAGAGCTTTCCCTGGTTTAAGTCATGGGACAAGGAAATCCACAACAGGCTCAGTTTTGCTCAGCGAAGGGGCAGCAAGCAGGAGATCCCTACCGGGCGTTTCCATCGCTGGCACCCCACATATGAAAGCAATTAAGCAGCCAAGAAGCAGTTACTATGACTTCTTCTCAGTAGCAAGCGGCAGCTGCAAGCCTGGGAACAACTCACCAGAGGTCTCAGGGGAACAGCACGGGGATGTCTGGGAGCATCTTCAAGCATCTTCAAGGCCAGGCTCTCATGCTAAGGAAGAAAACCCGACAGCTACTCGCCCACCAGGCGCGCAGCATCCCCGGGCACCTTGAGACACATGTGGCTTTCACTGGCATTTTTTAATGTATCCGAAAAATTGGTAATTTCTCTCTCCCTTTGCAGGAACCGGGTATAGTTTTTCCCAGACCAGCGTCCTCTGAGCAATTTGGTCTTTTTATTTTTATTTTCTCCCCTTCACATCACAGTGCCCAGACAGGGACAGCCGGAGCCTGCCACCAGGGGGGGCTTTCGCACCGCTCTCCGCCGGAGCTGCCCGGGGTACCCGGGCCCTGGGGACCAGGAGAGGGGTTACAGCCCCCCGGGCACAAGCAGGAGCCCACCCTGGGGTGGGCAGGGCCCCTCCAAGAAGAAAACCTGGGGCAGCAGATACAGCCACCCCGGTAACAGCTGCAGGTGCAGAGCAGAGCAAAGCAATTGTTTCTGTTGGGAGTAAGCAAAGCAGAGAGAGCAGCTCGGCAGGAACCCAGGCAAAAAAGCTGATTTGCATTTAGGGACCCACCAGCCCCCCCGGGAGCTATGGGGTCCCCCCACGGCCGGTGAAAGGCACAGTTACTGACCCCTTCTGCTGCTGTGAGCCCTGTCTCTGGTTAACGTGACCCTCCTCTAAATGAGCTCTAGTCACAACAGAAATAAGCCCTGTCTAAGCCTGTGCCACTCCTCAGTCCTGCTGTTAGCTGCAGGGGTCTATGGCACCTCCAGGCAGCTCAATCGCCCATGAAAAGTTTCCAGCTACAGAAGAAGCTCTAAATTATAAATGAATTTCCTTTGTCAAACGAAGATCTCAGCTCAGGCGAAGGGATTAGGTCTCAGCCATGGGCTGAAGATGCTGTTACTGATAACAAAGACCCCAGCACACACAAGCCCGTGATAGATCCCAGGCCATCACCCCGATAACGAGATTAGCTGCTTTAATGCAATCAAGGGGAGAGGAGCATGGGATGAGATATGGGGCAGCCAGGAGCCTTGGCGTCTGGGGGTGACCCTGGGCAGCAGGAGGGGGGTTACGTTATCCCCCACCGACCCTGGTCCCCAGGCTGTCCTCTGTCTCACGGGTGAATGCAAGCTGCAGCGGAGCCGTCGGTTTTGCTCGGGTGCACTGGGGAGGCATTGCCCATCCCTGACACCTCCGGGGCAGGACCAGCCCCACCTTGCTGGCAAGTGGCCCCACACCTGACACTTCTTGCACGGTGACTCACGGCTTTATGGCCGCGGAGAGCAGCTCCACGCCTGCCTGCCTGGGAACAGCCGCGCTGCCGAGCACGCCGGCGGGCTGACGTGGGCGGTTGTGCAAGAGATTCCCGAGTGTGTGACGCCGCCTTTGTGGCTGCTGGGAACTGCCTTCCTTGAGACCGCCTGCTGTCCCCACGGCTCGAACCGGTGTGTAAGGAGCTGGTTTCTCGCTGCTCTCCTTAGCTCTACCCAGCTGACCAGCACTGCCTGTATAGTCCAGCCACCACTGTGCAAACCAAACGCCCTGCTTCACCCAGCACTGCGCTGTCCCTTGTCCCCACACCAGTGGCACCGCGGTGTCCACAGGGTAAAGGAACAGCCCAAGCCTGCCACGGCTGGGAGGTGTTTGCTTTTCCTTCGCCCAGGTGATACGCATGAGTTTTGCCCTTTTTGTGTTTTTCTTATCCAAAAGCAATTAGGGCGGTATGCAAAGCCTTTGTGGTGCTGGAGAGCCCGAGAGCAATGACGTGGACCAGCCACCACGGCCCTGCTTATTGCTCTTTAAACAGTATAGCCCGAAACCCCAGATAAACGTTATCAAGCCCAGCCTGACTCCTTTAAGCCGTGAAGCTGCTGAGGGCCGGAGACTTTCCTCACCCCTCCACCAGTGCAACAAAAGCCCCAGCAACCTCCCCTCACCCCACCACTCCTATGTGCTTCTCCTCCCACCTCTTAACTACCAAGAGCAGCCCTTAAATAACAGTCAATATCGTCATGTGGCTCGCCCGAGGGAAGAACAAATACCTGGGGACACCCTGTCCTTCCCAGGGGCAGTGCGGGCGGCAAAGCCACGAGGCCAGAGAGCCCATGGCCGGGGCAGCTCCTCTGCAGGTTGGGGATGGAGAAACCCTGCAGCTGGGGCAAAATCAGCACAGCCCGTCCTGCTGGGGCTGATGCTGTCAGCACTAATTAACCCCATTAAGATACAGCTGGGAGTAGCTCATCTCCATCTACCTGGCAAGAGGGGCCGCATCGTTGTCTTTGCCCTGTCTTCAGTTACATGGACGCAGTCACCAGCTGGCTCTGCTGCCTCTAGCAGGAAAAGGTGACACTGCACAGGTCTTTGGGGGAAAAAAACATCCTTAAGGTTTCCGTGGTATTTATCAGATGTTCCAAAAAAAGCCTGATTTCTCGTGTGGGTGCTCCGAAGTGCGGTGACTAGATGCAGAACATGAGTAGCCCAGCACTGCTCTTTGGGGACGAGCTCCAGCCCACGTTGGGCCTCTGCAAGGGCTGCGCCCAGCTCCAAACCTGCCCAGGCTGGAGAAATACATCAGAGGAGGGTAGAAACCAGCACCAATTCCTGCCCCAGCCATCCTGGCAGCTCTCCTGGAGGACATCCTTGTGGGGCCGGGATCCTGGGCAGCTCGGGGCTGGCAGGGACACGGCCCAGAAGCGCTCCCAGCACACGTCCGTGACTCAGGCTGCGGGACGAGGCCATCCCGGGCAGGTTGGCTGTGCCAGAAGCAGAGGGTGGATGTGGGAGGAAATGCTCTGCTTTAGTTGTGTGGGTTTTTCTAGCTCTCTGCAGCAAAGCGGGAGGACTGCGCAGCACAGAAGGCTGAGCCGCTCGGTGGGAGCAGGGGGAGCTCTCCCACACGGCGTGGGCAGCTCCAGGAAAGCCGGGGCTCTGCGGTGGTGGCTGTGCCAGAGCTGCTGCGAGCCGGCCCCTCGCTGTGCTTGGCTCTTCAACCCCTGCAAAATGGGGTTTTGCTTCCAGCTCTGCTTTCTGCAGCTGGACAGGATCTCACGCCAAGGGCTGGCTGTGTCCCTGGGGGGGACCAAGCGCTGCAGGGCCCCACGAGGGGTCCCGGTGACACACACAGCCAGGTCTGCAGCAATGCTGCTGGAGCCACGGCGCTGCCAGGCACCTGAGCTCCTTCCAAGCAAGCAGCCAGGACGACCCACAGGCTTTCCCTATGGATTTGGGTTTTCCTATATAAGGCCAACCCCCGATTTCTATCAGTGCCAAGGCATTTTCTCCAGTGGCTTTCCTGGCTGGTGCCTTCTGGTAGCCCAGCAGGCGCTGGCTCAGGCCAACAACAATTCTGGGGCTTAGCAAGGCAGAAACTCTCCTCTTGGTGTGGTCAAGCAGGGTCTGTGTGCCCCGCACGGATCCCCCCAGCCCCAGGCAGGCAGCAGTGCAGGAAGCAGCCTGCCACCCTGCAGGCTCCAGCCCAGCGCCGTGGGTGGGAGGCAGCTTCCCAGAAGATGGAGAGCTAAATAAAGGCAAGGCCTGGGACAAACCGAGGCTGCCAGCTATTTATTCTAGCGTGCCTGCGCGCTGCAGAGCAGGAGGAAGATATTTTAAAGCTGCTGTAAGGAAGCTTGCCTGGCCTGATCAAAAATCTAATTACAAACGCTCTCTGCCAGCTTTCTCCGCAGCCAAATAACTTCCTAAACTCACCTCCCCTGAGGCTGCCGGCCTCTCCGCCAGCACCACACCAGATCAGATGCTTGGAAGACACGGCTGTGGCACGCACAAAGCAGTACACCCATGGCTACAGCATGCACAAAGAAGTACACCCATGGGGTTCCTACGCCCCCTTCATTCCAGGCAGCAGCTCTAGCCTAGCACCAGGGCTGGGGGCTCCCCAGAGCAGCTCCCGGCCGGCTGTCAGCACGCAGGCCTCGCTCCTGGCTGCTGCAGCCCCTGCCCAGGGACCCCCACCCTCCCTCCCTCCCTGCTCACCCTCAGGGCTTGCAGATTTCACCTCCCACACAGAGGTCACGCAAACACCCCCATCCGCACACCCAAAGCGCCCCCCCAGCTCCGAGAGAAAAAGCAACCGCTGCACTCTTTGTTCTTGAATATGTATTTTTTTACTGAAAAAATCATTCATAAATTAACAAATACAAAAATGTACAAACACATGGGTAAATAAATGTAATGACACAAAGGATTGCTTTGCTGAGAAGTGTGTGTGTGTGTGTTTTAAAACACTAGTCTTCAGTGCAAAAATGTCCCCCTGGCACCTCTTAAAAACATAACAGTAAGCTCAAAAGCCGTGGTGATGGAAAGATACGTTGTAGTTTAAAGCCACTCCTGATGGCGAGTGAATAGAAGTGTGTGGCTGTTGCTCAGACAGTACCTCCCTTAGAGAAGCAGAGCTTTACAAATAATGAACTGAAAATAAATACTTTAGCAAATAAAACCCACATGGCTCATTAAAAAAAAGAAGTCAGCATTGAACATGACCTGCCCTCCAGCAGGGCTGAGAGACGGTGTTGATGTGGAAGGGGTGAACAAGTGGCCTTGTTGAGTTTCAGCTGCCAGAATATGTACAAGTTCTCCTTAATACGAGAATTTTTACACCATAACAGCACATGCGCTTGACAGTATGTTTTTAACAGTTACATTTACTATACAGTATTTGACATAGCTGATAAGATTAACAGTGCACATTTTAAGATATTCCACATTTTAAAAAGGGAAAAAATTCAACGTGATTAGAACAAAGGAACTATGAACAGGGATGCTGCTTGGGGGGGGGGGTGGAAATGGACCCTTTTATGCCAACCGCAGAGTGCATTTCTGAGCAGAGGTAACATCTTTCTTTGTTCAACACAAGGTGCAATGGATGTCAGGTACACGTCAAAGGCTGAGGATTCAAACAAAGGTAGTTTAACACCTACTCACACACACATGCATGATTCCTGCGGTAGTGAACGTTGACTAGTTGAAATACATTCCTTGTTTGAAGCACCATTAAACAAAGACAGATTTCTAGCAAGGGATCAAGATTAAAGAAAAGAGGGGCAGGGCAACACGGGTTTAGCATCTGAAAAGGGTCCACGTGAATCGGAGATCAAGATTCAGTAGCGAAAGTCTTTATTGCTATATGCGCCATAAAAAGCAAATCCTCACCTCTGCCTGCGAATAACCACGGTGAATTCCCTCGGGAAGCAATTTTAAAGCACACGTAAATTCAAAGACTTTAAACCTAAGTTACAAACTTATCAGCGCTTTTCAAGGGCAGACTCGCTGTCCTCTCATGCCGGCTGATAAGATCTACACGAGAGCTGTTTTCTAAACTGACGTTTTCTGGATACAGGTTAGGAATGCCCTGGGCAGTCACACCCACAACAGATGCGTATGGGGATCATACGTCCACGGAACCAAGAAAACAATATAAACCATGAGCAGTTACGGAAACCGAAGGCAAACAATGCAATAAAAAGAAAGTTAAGTACTTCTGAGGTTAAGTACTCACAAGTGTTGTATAAATACAAATTAAAACACAACCCCCAACGTATTTACTTTTAAGTCAGAGAGGTCCAGTAAAAATGACTGTGTACACGCTGTGTAACCGACGGGCTGGCTTTCGGTGAGGAAGAGATTGGAAAGCACAGCCCAGCCTCCCCCTGCCTGCCGCGGAGAAGGAGAGGATGGGAAGACGGGACGGGAGGGGAAGGGACGACTCAAATTTGGGCGACTGGTTGGGGTGTCAGACCAAGCTCTAAAGTTCCTGGTACTCACGTTTGCATGAATGTAATTCATGTGTCCTTCATTTATCCCATACCGGAACCCTTCGGACAGCCTGCCCACTACCTGCACTCCTGCCAGCACTTTCAGGTGGCCAACAGGGACAAGCAAGCGCGCCACTCAGCTCTAACCTCCATCGCTGCAGCATACTGCTGGATTTACGCAATAAACCCCAAATCCTCCTCCGCAGAACCACCCCAAACCGTACTGCCCCCCCTTGAGGAGCGAGGGCACAGCCCTGCTCGCAGGGGGCATGTTGGGGGGGGTACAGCAGGGGCAGGACGAGCGGCTTGCCCGCGTGGCCCCCCGGGAGCTCTGGGGCAACCTGCTGAGCTGCGCTTACCATCAGGGTGGGAGACAGGGCGACAGGCGATGGATTTTATCCCATATGGCTTTCAGACTGATTTGTACAGTATGTTGTGAACACGATAGAAATGGGAGTTTCTCCATAAATATTCCCACTTCTTCACCCTTCCTGAAAGAAGCCACCTACATGATTCCTGTAAGGAGTGATGACATGGCTGTATTTCTCATCCGCTACATTTTGAAGTTTAGGGCCCTGTCCCACAAATATTTATGCATATGCATAGCTTAAATCATGCAAGCAGTCTCACTGGCTGAAAAGGGAACAACTTGCACAAGTACAGTGATGCACACACAAGTGTTTACAGAATTCAGGACTAAGATGAGTGACCTTATGTAAACCTCTAGCTTGGATTCAAACCATAGAAGAAAATAAAAAGGGGCAATTTACAAAGCATATTTACACTTACACTTCTTTAAGAAGCGATTCTGTTGTATATACTTCAAGCAGGTCATTTAAAAAACCGCACAAATGTAGAAGAACGGTATCAGAAGCCGTCTGATCTCCCACTGGGGCAGTTGCCGACTGAATTGCTTCCGACGTTCACCGCCGGGAAGCCAGAGTCCCTCGGCTGAGCTGGTTCCTGGAGGAGAAAGCACGTCCGAGGCGAATCTGGTGCTGGAGATTGCTGGAGGAATGTGGAGACGAGAGCAGCAGTTCAAACTGTCGTCCTGAAACCCAGAAAGCAAGTGGCGGGGAAAGAAAATGACTGCTGAGCTCGCTGCACGAGTACTGGGTCGGATTGGAACAGCTAGGACAATTTGTGCGTGCACTTTCAGCCTTATTCTCCAAAATACTGTGATCCTTCATTAGACAAAGTATTTCGTCCTCGATAACCCTTGGAAAAGAAAGTCTGGCGTGGTGCTTTCTTGGTGAAGGGCAGAGCAGTTATTTTTTCCTCTTAATATTCGGTCACCAGAGCCAGCTCCGGTGTCAGGTTAACAGTGATGTTCTTATACAAGGCGTCATACGTGACGTTAGGAAAGTAGTTCAAGTTATTGAGGCCATCCAGGGCTTGCCTTTCTTTTGACTTCCTCAGCAAGGCGTACCTGTTCGGGGAGAACCAGAGGCCCATGGAGGCACTGTTATATCACACGGAGCCGTGCAGAGCCCATACCCTTAGACCAGACAGCCCCATCAGCAAAACAGAATTTCTGAGTCCTCAGTAAAGAGGACCGTCACCTTTTGTACATTCCTGGCACGTGAGCAGCCCCAGTGTCACAAAATGACACAAAATTCTACCACCTGACACAGATCAAGACGCTACCTGTGCTCCCTGGGCACCGAGCAGGCGCTGAGCTCTCAGACAAGCAGCGGTTCTTGCCCAAAGCCTTCCCGGGCTCAGGGAGGGCTCCTGCCCTGCTCCAGCCAAAACATCCCATAGAAAAGCAGCTGATAGGTGATGTGGTCCTCTCCATTTTTAGGAAACAGGATGCCACACAAGAGCAGAACTAATGGTTTTAGTGTGAGTGATGGGGGAGGAAGAAGTAAACCTAGAAGAACTGTGTTTTGGGGAAGGAAACTGCAGCTGGTGCACAAGAGCAGCCTCAAGCAAATTTAAGGGCAGCGTGATGAAATTTAAGGCCTAAGGTGGGAGGGTGTGTGTGGGGGGGCCAGGGGGTAAGGAGAAAAAAAGCAGAAGCATCATGGCAGGACAGGACGCCCTGCCCTGCAGCACCCAGTGCCAGCACCTGGCAGCACCCAGCACCGCTGCATGGGGCGAGGGGAAGCCGGGGCTGGGACCTGGGCACAGGAAAAGCAGCAGGGAACGGACGTGCCAGGAGGAAAAGGAAGGCTCCGGGTCAGACCGAAGGCTGAAGAGCCTAAACTGACTTCAAAGAGGTTGCAACAGCAGGACGGTGGCAGGAAACGGCATCTTGACAAATAATTTCCCTGAGAAAACTGTCAGGTTCCCTGCTTGGGTGGGAAAAGCTGCGGCAGAGAAGAGAAGCAGAAGGGGGGTCTTGTAGGAGGTGAAATGGAGTGAAACCACACGGCTGTCAGCCTGGCTCCTGGGCAGGGGCTGCCCCTGACCCACAGCTCGTGCCCAGATCGAACCGGGGCTCCCTGCTGGAGCCAGGGGGAGGCCAGAGAAGCGCCAGGAACAAGTGCTCCAGCCCACTGCACTCCTGTCCTTACACGCTTCAAGGGCTTGACTAAATATGGCTTTTTAAAGCCAGAATTGACTTCCTCGATTCCTCTTTTCAAGAGTGAAATGAGAAGCATCTCTCGCTTGCTGCATTCTGTCTGACACAGAAATGAAAACTAGGGCTAACGATTATATATAACCTCAAACAGAACCCCCCCCCAAAACAAATCCTCTGTAGATGACTGAGGATCAGCATGCAAGTTCATTTCTCCTCTGAATCTGCAGCGAATTCAAGTGGTGTTTTGCAGAACAAAGCCCCCTTGCTGCCCCCTTCTTCTGCCAGCAGCAGCCAGCAGCCCCTTTCCAGAACAGAGCTAGCACCATGCAGCAGCTCGCGCCCTGCAAGTCTTAATTCCTGCCGTTAATTGCAAAAAAAGGTATTTCTCTGGTTTCCTATTGCATAGTTTGCAGAAGACTCAAATTCCACCCATGGCCCCCAGCAGCAGCAGCCCTTCCTTGAGCGGTTGTACCCTCTGAAACAACTCTGGCTCACGGATGTCTGACAGCCCTACCTTTTGGGTAGCACCCAAGGAGCTGCAAGCACACCACAAGGACCCCTTGCCTTAGGCACGAAACATCCTGGATACCCAGCAGTGCTCCACCTCCCTCTTCTCCCCACAGTTTGTTTCCTTTGCAACTTGTGGCTGTTATTGCCTTCTGACAGCTGCAGGGAGCCTTGTACATGGCATAGACTTTGTGAAGGCCTCTGGGACCTTTAAAAATAAAATAAAAAACACATCACTTGCCTTCCTAGGAACTGCACTTCTCCCCGATGATGGTGGGGAATGGATTTGTATTTCCCTGTGTCTCCTTCCGGCCGAGTCACCGAATAGCCTGCGTACCGCACTCTGCGTTGGAAAGGGAAGAAAAATAAGAAGTAAAATAAACAGCTGCCCTTGTTGAGCCACCAACTCGCACAGTTAGGGCACTTGTGGCCCCTATCGTAGCTTCGCCTTTCCACCGAGCGGATAAGCTATGCAAACTCCCCACCTCAGCCTAAGCTGCACCATGCTCAGCACCTCCAGGTACCTGAGGTTCAGCTGAGGATCGGTTTGACACGGTCACCACCCATACCACGTCACCTCCAGCCAGGCTGGCTCTGCCCAGCCCAGGTGAGCATGGCACAGCAAGGGGCTAAACATCGACATGGGGCTGAGGCTGCTCCCAGCACTCGGGACCATGGCACTGTGCTCAGGAATTCCTCGAGTTCCTGGAATTTCTGTGCTCCGCGGAGCTGGCAGCAGCACCACGCCACAGGGAGCCCTGCCCATCGCAGGGACGCAGGCTGAGCCCGTACCTGTTCCAGAGGTCGTCGTCTTCGCCACCCCAGCCCCAGAAGGCGTTGGGAAAGCCATTGATCTTCTGGAACTGCTCCACAGTCAGGCCACTCACCCCGCCGAAGAACTCGTTGTAGGGGAGCCTGAGGAGGAGAGAAGGGTCAGTGCGGGGACCGCGGCACCAACTGCGGCTTTCCCACGTGCAGCGGGGGACACTGAGCTGTGAGGATGCTCTCCTCCATGCCCGTTTGTGCTTTACTTTGGGCTTCTGCCTTTCAGAAGAAAATGTAACACTTGCTTCTTATTTATTATCATAGCGAAGGGGAAGAGCGGTGCTTACAGGTACATGTACTTGTCCAGCTTGGCTGCGAAGTGTCTCGGCATCTGGCCGCACCCGTAATAGTTGCGGTCGTTTTCTGGTATGTGGTCCACATCGTGGAAGATGAGACAGTCCCAGTCCAAGTCCTTCATTGCTTCCCGAAAGCCGACGTTGAAGAGCATGGCACGGTTAAAGGGTTGGTTACCAGCCTAGGAGAGAGAGCGCCTTCAAGGGAAGCCCCGCACAAGTTCACGCTGTGTGCGCGCACTCTCGGCCCTATTTAGGGAACCGCAGAGCGGTCAGCTCCCAGATCCACTGCTCAAAGGGAAACGATGTGGTGGAACAGACAGACCAGTGAGATTAACCCAAACTTAAACACCAAGACTGCAGAAGCAAAAATAAAGCTGCAAAAGGTATCATTAGCCAGATAGTTGAAAAAAAAGCAAAACAATTTCAATCAATCTCTACTGGCTGCTGCCCAGAACAGCAAGGGCACCTAAATATGGAGGCATGTTTACGGGGTGGATGAAACCAGATAGCTTAAGTGACACGTTAGCATACACATCAAATTACAGTCTTAGGTTCTACACTGATGGAAGGCTTCCAGACACTGCGCAGACAAGAAGCGCGTGCATCCACCCCGTCAGGCCCAGGGGATGCTCCCTGAAGCCACTACAAATACACACAGCGATAATGCAGCATTATTTCAACTGCAAATACCTGCTTCAAAGCTGCAGTTTGTTTTGTTTAAAATCTCTCTTTTTTTTTTTTTTTTTAAAACAAGTCTACTGGATTTTTTTTGATTAAAAAAGTCATTTTTGGGCACGCCTCTCAGCTGTGCCACTTTTCAGCAGGATGGGACAATTTGAACATTGCAACATTAACCCCAGACCTTCAGAAGCTGAAGGGATGCGATCTGTCGGGTAAACCCCTCGGGACACAAAGCACTGCTGCCCTGGCAGGCTGCGATGTCAGCCCCCAGCACCGCCCGCCCGGCGCAGCACCGCGACCCACTTACTTGTTCCACGACATAAAACGCGAACTGTAAACGTTGACGCTGCAGCATTGGAATAAGGTGCCTGAAGAGGACCGGAAGATGCTCATAGCGATTGCGGAATGGGATCAGGATTGCCACCTGGGGATGAAAGGACACAGCTCTGCACCTCGAAAGCAGTCCTGCGGCCTACAGACCCCGACCCAGGGAGGAGGCTGCTGGCACGGTGTCAGTGCTGCTCTCCCCGTATAAACGGTATAAATCTGGGCACAGGTCCCCAGCAGTGCCACCTCGCCTCCTGAGCGAATCCCTCCCCAAACAGGGTGGGGGTGAGCTGAATGCTTGTCAGGGGGAAGCAGCCAGGCAAGATCGCTGCCTGTCCCCTTAGCAGTCCTTGCAGAGACCCAGAGCTGACTCGTGTGTCGCTAACAGCCCTCAGCTTCAGCATTTCTCCCGGTGCTGCAGTCCCGCATCGCGGCGATCCTCGCACCACTGCCCTGCAGCTGCAGCACACCAGAGGTAGATCCCAGTGCTCCCAGTAACGTGCCCCCACTGCCCCGCCAGGCGCTCCAAGCCTCCCGCTCACCTTCCAGCGAGGCAGGCAGTCGCTCGGCTTCCAGTGGCCTCCCAGCTTGATGGAAGGGTCTTTTGAGAAGAACTGGTGGACGTCCTCCATCGTGATCTCGCTCATATTTACATCGATGGGGCCCTCTGGGGAGACAGCAGGAGCAGCAGGTCAGGAGCCACGCTCCTGGGGTGACTTGCTGCCTGCTCCCCCTTGCCCTCTGCTCCCAGCACCGAATGCAAGTGGCTTCTTCTGTCCCCAGACACCAAAAAAGATGACTAGGGAATGCTACTGGTGTGCCTTGTCGCTCCTCAGCCCTGCTCAGCCGCCACGGCTGTTGCTGGACACAGCTCTCCATCAGAGACCCACCACCGTTGGGGCACACAGCAGCTCCGGCATCCAGCACCCCCTTCTCCATGGAGGTTTCAGGCAGACAAAGACCCCACGCCTCCATACTGAGCCACCTTCCCCTTTTCAGAAGGATTTACCCTGGAAAGCCCAGTTTCCCATGGAAGCAATGCCTAGGCAGGAGCATTTCTCCTAGCTGCAGCAGAGGTCCTGCCTGCACCCCGCACCCTCCCGTCCCCCCATGGCTCATGCCCAGCTCGGGGCGAGGGAGCGACCCCACTGCCCCTGGAAAAGGGCTGGCCCGGCCTCTCCACGGGCTGGCAGCGCACAATTCCCCTTTTGTTCATGTTTGCCACGGGCAAGCTTGAGGAGGGAGACGTGCCTCCGACGTAGCAGGAATTAATTCAGGCAATCGGGTAAACAACGGCTTCCCAGGAGGGGACAGCTCCGAACAGCGCTGCCATTCATCCCTGGCCTCAGTGCTCCGTGGGAGAGGTGGGACGCGGGTGAAATGGGGTGCTGCCACGTGCTGTGCCACTGCCACCCAGGCCAGGCAGGAGGTGACGAGGGGCGCACGGAGCCGCCGGGAAGGCGGGGGTGGCTCTGCACCCGCTGGTACTCACTCATAGAAGGGAGCCTCTCGGGACAGGTGTGGTTGGGGAAGTAGGTGAAGTCTTCGGGAAGAAAAGTTGTGGCTTGCAGAAAGGTTTCGTTGTGATTCAGGTCAAGAGGATAATCTGGGGAGGGATAAAAAAAAAAGGAGTCTACAGCTGAGCTGCAGGTCTCCGGTTTGTGCAGCCACCGTGAGCAAACTCCAGAAGCCGCCCACGCCTGGGAGCATCCCCAGCACCACGGGGGTGCCCCCACCCAACGCGAGCCCCTGACTTGCAGCCGTGACCCAGCCAGGGGCTCGTCCCCCGCCTCGGGTGGGCAGCCGCAGGACAGCGGGGGCAGCCCGGCCACCTTGCGTGAGGCCGCACCAGAGAAACCTTCAGCCTTCTGGTCAGAGCATCACCGCCAGGTATCGCAGACAGGTCAAACAGAGGAGCACAAGGAGCACGGCAGGAGAAGCTACTGAACACCTCGTCCCTGAAATCTGCGGACCAAGGGGACCACAGGCTCACAAGCGGCCTGCCTTGGCTTGCACAGAGGAAACTCTGTGCCCCAGCAGGTTGCGGCACGTTTCTCCAGCGCCCTGGTTCCTCTGCTTCCTTTCACCTTCTGGGTAAAAGCCCCTGGCGTGCTGCACCTCCAGCCGCTTTAAGGAAGTTTTTGTGCAGCTACGAACTTCTGCTTTCTGCAGTCGCCCACAGCCACCACAGCTCCGGCCAACTGCAACCTATATTTTAGGTAGCAGAAAAGTTTCCTTTCTGTAGTAACGCCCCAGCTGCTACGGGAAGATGCTGCCTCTCCACTTTCTCAGAGCATCAAGTGCACAGCGGGGCGTTAGCCTCTTGGTCTCAGGACACCACCAGCACCCACCTCAAACCACCTCACCCCCCAGAGGTGCTGGAAAGCAACTATTTAGCACTGTGGCCACCCAGCCACATCTCAGACAGCCCCGTGCTCCTGACCCACTGGGACAGAAAGGACTTGTCCCCTCCAGCTCCCTCCCCATGTGAGGGCATCGCTGCCGAAGCCGACCGCATCGCCTCGCGATGGGCACAGCTCCCAGCACGCTAAAGCCTAGCGGTCCTGGTGTCCCACCAGCATGCTACAAACCGGCTCTTTGGAGACAAAGGCTCCAGGGGGTCTTTCTGCCCCAGAGGTGCCCAAGCAACTCAGCAGGGCCTTGGACACAAGGGCTGCAGGTGACACAGCAGCAAACAGCAGATTTACAGGAGCGGAGCCCACCATCGTGCTGTGAGCACCGCTCGTCTGCTCCAGCGGGCACCCAGAGCATCCCAGGCAGGCTTCTGATGGACTTGCAGACAGAACCCAGGGGCTTGTCAGCTTTGATAGATGCTCGATAGATGCTTTTGGAGGCTTGATACTGCTCTAAATTTTAATAACCAGATGCCCATTAAGCTGGTATCACCAGAACACGCTCTCGATGCTGGGTTTGTCTGACAACACAGGGCGATGCTCAGCTCGCCCTTTTGCATGAAGCGCTGCCATTTTGGGCTGCAGAAGCGCAGACCGGACGCCTCCCAGCTCGCTGAATAGGAAACCTATTTTTGCATCTATTATCAAATGCTTAAAAAGTAACTTCCTCATTTGAATAACAGAAAAAAAAACAAAGCAGAGACGAAGCACAAACATAGAAGGTGAGGCAGAAGCGCACGGTGCTCGCGGCACACCACCCCGCGCTGTGTCCCCCTGCCATTCAGGACTGGACGACGTCGCTTTTCTAAGCAATCTCCCTAGGAATTAAAGCCACAGGTGCTGGAGGACACACACACGAGCCTGTTTGTAATAAACGACCTGCTGCCTTCTGGGGCCCAGGTGAGAGGCAGGCAAGGCCGCAGCTCGGAGAGCATCAGCAGCCTCCCGCCTGCGAGGTGCTGGGGCAGAGACAGCCAGCGAGGAGCCACGGGGTCTTCTCGTGCCATCGGGCCTGTGGTGGTCCTGCCGGCAGCCGTCCCATGCTGCCTGCACGTGTGGATTTGCTCTCCCGGCTTCCACACAGCCAGCGGTGGCGTGGGGAGGACGCACATCACCGGGCTGGATCCACAGCGTGCCCACGGAGATCACAGCAAGGGCCCTGCAGACGCTCAGGGAGGAAGCTGCCCATCCGAGCGATAATGCCATCCTGGTGGCCACAGTGCCGTGCCCGGCAGATACCACCTCTGCCCATCACGTGTGCGCTCCAACCTTGTGCCAGGGGAAGGTCACCCAAGGCTGGCGCGCGGTCTGCGCTGCTGCAGGCTGCCGGAGCAGGGAGGTTATCCGCCCGGGTCTGGGCAGAGCCGAGGGCTGTGCAGAGCTGGTTATTCCCACAGCAGGATTCTGCTGCCCACCGCACACAGGAGGAGTCCACGGCAGGTTTCGGAGGGCTCACATCCCCGCAGGCTGCCAGCTGGGAGGCTTGCATCACTGCCAGCCGCACAGGCGAAGCATCCAGCCCTCCTCCTCTCAAGTTGGGAGCGTGAGCTCCATCCTCACCGTGCATCTGCTTCAGCTGACGTCTCCAGCCTTAAAATAGCCCAGGCTGGCAGCCCGGCTGACCTCAGTGCACAGGTCACTGGTGCGATCCAAACTCCCTGTGCGGAGCACAGTGGCTGCAGCACCCGCTCTGCACATGGGAGCCGACGCTCCTGGGGGCGAGCAGGGCAGTGGCATCATCACGCATTTAAATTGCGAAGCAATCTTGCCCTTTTTAACTCGCTCAGCCCTGGTGATGAACCCAGCCCAGCGCTGGAGCCGGCACCGATGTGCCCGCAGGTGACACGGGAACACCAGAGCCACGCTCAGTGTCACACCTGCTCGCCCAGCCCCAGCGGGGTGCCCCATGCCGAGCTGTGCACAGACACACACGTTAATGTTTTCACTGTGCTATATTTACACAAACACTTGTAAACCTTTTATCAGCTTGATGGTACGGATGGTAAAGAGCCTCGAAGTCCGAGCCTGCCTCTCGGATCCCTGCAGCCTGCCCAGAGCTCAGTATGTGATCTGTGGCAGATCTCCAGCCGAGTCATTTCAGTTCAGCCCTGAATGGGAAGAGTGAAGCTGATACGCACAGGCTCCTCCACGTGCCTGATGCCATGGCTCTGGGAGCATGCGTGAGCCTGAGAAGCTTTTTTTTTTTTTTAAATACGAAACCTGATCCTTGCACTGAATTTGAAAGTGTTTATCCTCAGATTGGTGGAAGCTAACAAGCTGAATTTCCTGGAAAGCAGTTTTCCAGCTCAATATCCAGTCATTTTAGACCTATCAGGATTTCCACCCCTTATTTAAGTGAGAAGCATCTGAATTAAAAAACTTTCACATAGAAGAAACCAGTGAATCAAAATCCCCACCCTGCGTTTACCACCATAAATCATTTCCAAGATAAATTATTTATGAACCGAGAGCAGTTCAGGTCAACTTGATTTCCACCGGAAATGAAGACTTTAATCAAAATGACAATTATTAAGGAAATACCTGAGTCATTCACGCTGCTGTTCCTCTTGGCATAGGCACTGCGGACCACCTGCTCGTACACCTGAGCTCCTATTGTTCTCATGTTCTCACGAATCATGATGCCTTGGGCTTGCATCATGAAGAGGTAGGTGTTCACTGCAAGGAGAGAAAAAAAAAAAAGAAAGAAGATTTCCGTGAGCAGCAGCTCTCGGGGGAAAGAGGAACACGAGTCTTTTGGAAGCATTCCCAGCACCCTGCTGCGCTGCAGCTCCCTGCTGCCAGGAGCTTCCCTGGGTCACCCGACGGGAGCTGCGAAGGGCGCGCGGTCGGAGCGTGGGGGGAAGGCACCTTTGCAACCCCGGCCGATGAACAAGGGGAGCTCACAGCTGCTCCTGACAGCGCAGACTGTCACTTGGCTTTACAGGTTAAACACCTTTTGTTGTGCAAGTACGGACGTATAGTTCGGAAGTATCATTAGAACAGGAAACTGAGCAGCACGACCGGACACAGAAACTCATCCCTAGACCGCAGCGCAAGGGCTGGGCTGGTACCTGGGCACAGGGCACGTTACCCATGGCACCGAAACGCACGCTCCTCCTGCTGTCCCTCAGCAAAACCCTCCTCATCATCACCCTCCTGCGCCCTGGGCAGTGCGTGCACCGGGTCGCCTGCCAGCCCCTCTACAGAACACCTTGATTTGAAACCAGGGAGGAGAAAAAACAGAGGGCCGACCATACTAACAGCGGGAACGGCAGCTGATGGTGCCAGGAAGCCCGAGCCCCGATTAGATAGGGACCCGTATCAGGGCGCGAGGCTGCTCCGCCAGCGCTGCCCACTTGGTACACACAGCCACAGCCGCTCCTCTGCTTTCCCCTTCTGACCACAGCACTCACGGCAGCCTCCGGAGCAGCTGCTGCCTGCTATTTCCTAATTATAACTCTATTATTTTTTTTCCACGCAGGTAAGTAAATATTTGGAAGGGCATCTAAGCTCCGGAGCCAGCAGCCGTGCTGCCTGCACCCCGCCTGCCCCGAGCCGCACGGCCTCACCGCCTGCAGCAGGGGCTTAGCAGCTAAACTGCTGCAAAAGCAACGTTGAATGCTCATTTCTAGTCCCTCCTCTGCCGGGGATGGATGTCACAAGAGCAACACAAGTGCCAAGGCACCCAAAAGGAGGAACTGGCCCCAGATTTTGTCGGGGCACCTTCTCCAGCCCAGCCTCTGGCTGAACACTGGCTTACGCCAGCACAGCAGCGAGCAGGAGCTGCCTTGGCCAAAGCTGCACCTAAACCCTGCAGGGCACACGGCTCCTAAGGACACGTTTGCAGCACCTTGCCCTCACAGACGGACACCATCCACGCGAAGATGCAGCGAAGCATCAGGAGGCTCTACCAGGAGGCAGCACGGACCAGCACGAGGCAGGAGCCGCGTGCCCCAGAGCACAGCAGAGCAAGGGCAGGCGGGGCACAGCCTCACCTCGCCCGTCGTAAAGCAGCCAGGATTAAAGTCTGCCCGCTGCCCTTCCCAACCGCCCAAAAGGCGAATCACGGGACAGGGCACAGCTCCTCTCGTTTGCACAGAGCAGCCAGAGGGGAGCCAGAACTGCTGGAGATGTTTACCAGGACCGGGCTGCGATAAGGGCGAGCAGGGGCCCCAGCAGGCTCCCAGTGCCCAGCTCGCCCGGGCTTTGAGTCAGCGGCGAGGCACGACTTGCTGACGCTGAACAAGTAATTCAGCTTTCTACTTCATTATGCCTTCTACTCGCTGGGTAAAGCGGAATCAGGTTTGGTGAAGCATGAAAGAATGAAAGAGACACAAATCAGCATCCAATCCCTGCTTCATTTCAGGAACAGGGAGGTCTGTCCAGCGCGCTGAATGCGACGTTTGTTCCCCCGTTCTCCAACAGGGCAGATGAAGCACGGCCTCGCAAGAGGCGCAGGACATGACTTGCTCATTTCCACTTTGATGAAATTGCAGCGGGAATCCTTAACAGACTGTCACAGCCGTTACCATCCCCAGGGGAGCTCGAGCAAAAACAAGAGCAGCTTTGTTTTAGGCAGCAGTGCCTTTTCCCACATTAACCCCTTTACTAAAAGGGTCGCAGGGGTACCTGGCTGCGGCGGTGCCGTGCCACCAAGCACAGACCCCTGTGCCCGTGCTGCCCCAGCCAACGCTGTGCTCCCCTGCCGTGACCCAGCACCATCACACATCCCTAGTGTCCCAGGAAATTAGGTTTAAAACGCATTATTTAAAACATTTCACTCCCTTTATCTGCCCAGTGCTTAACTCAGCCCGGTGCAGCTCGCTCCTCAATTTCCTGGGCTTTTGACGAGCAGAGGGGCCAGCCTGTAATTGCATTAAGCACAACCCAGCTGCCCCCAGAGGTCAGGGCCACGACGGTGGCGTGGCGGTGCTGCCACCAGCGCTGGCTGTGACACGGGGCGCCGGGACACGGCCCCGGCTCGGAGCAGCACCGTGCACGTGCGGCTCACACCGGCTGAGCTGGGGTTCAGCCAGAAAGCAATTCTCCGTGTTGCGAGATAGGGCTAATCTAATCACGTAGGATGGTCTAGAAAATTACATTAGCCTTCTGCCTTTCCTCAGCCTGACCACAAGGCACTTGAGAGCACATCCGTGGAGCGATAACAGCCCCGCTACGGCAGCCGAGCGGCGGCACAAGGACAGGAGAGGGATTTTGGCCTCTGTCAGCAGGGGGAGATGCCTCTTTTCGGAGGAATTTCCAGCAGACCCTCATTATCCACACGGAAAATGAGCAAAATTTAAAGACCTGTCCGCCCAGATGACCGCGGTAAGATTATTCCCTTTGGTTTAAGGGACAAGTCAGCCCTGCTGGGATTTAAGCACGTGGGAGCCGTGCTATGGTTCTGTAAGCGCAGCGCCAAGCCTCCGGCTGCCCAGCAGCAGCAGCGGGGCTCCCCGCAGCACCCCGAGCTGTGCACCTTCACATCTGCACCCCGGCACCCCCACGAGCAAGGTGGGGGGACGCCAGCACTCACCAAAGCCTGGGCACGGGCAGCAGCTTGAATTGGGGAGGTGAAGTCCAATTACATAAATGAGCACTGAAAGCTTCCTGTAATCATTTCTCAGCTGGTATTTTCAGAGCACTTCTAATTAAGAAGCAGCTGACTCTCTCATGGAAAATTAATTTCACGGCCATGATATGTACGAGAAGAGGCAGCGGAGCGATTTCCACTTTGGGAGTTTGTTTGGGAGAGCTCTGAGCACGATTCACGCCGGCTGCCGACCCCGGAGGGGCTCAGACCCGCCGCATCCTGCTCACGACCCCAGCAGGACGCAGAAGGACGGTCCCCAGCACGGGGGACAGCGGGGTGTCCCGCCACGCGGCTGGGGCCGGGAAGAGAGGCCAGGTGGGTGGCAGCAGCCCTGCCCTGCCAGCGCTATCAGCGCCCCGCACAGCGGCCAGGCTTTCCGGAGGAAGGACCGCGTCTTCCTCTGCGCGGAGATTTAGGGCTTTCTGTCCCATTCAGGGCTTTCCCAGGCCATCTGTCTGGATGCAGAAGCACATAGGGGCTGCTCGGGGTTTAAGCACGGCCTTTTCCTCCCGACACACCAAAGCGGTGCTGGGGCACAGCGTGTGGCTGGCCCGAGCCCCTGCCCTGCCCCGCCCCGGGAGCAGGCGTTGGAATAACAAACCAATAAATCCTAAACCAACACGCAGCTTCATCAGGCGCTCGGAGAGAGCACCAAGAGTTGAGCTTGTGGGATGCCTGCACGCTGGAGATGCTTGGGGCAGCGCCAGTAAGAGCGGTGCTGGCCCTCAATGCACAGCACCTCCGCACCAAGCCTTTTACGGGGCTCTTCCAGCAGATCCCCAGCACCAAGTCAGCGTTAGCAGCACAAGGGTTTTACTCACCCTCACCCTACACTAACCCTCCGAGGAAGATATAGACAGTACGACAGCCTGAACATGTAAGCAAGGTGATGAGGGAGCGTAGCAGCGCAGCGTCCCACCGCTGGTAAGCCAGGAGACCTCTGCCTCCATTAGCCTCACGCGTTCAGCAGCACCGTATTCCCCTGCTGTACAGGGTGCCAGAACAATTAAATAAGAGGTTACAATCAGGTTTAGAGAATTTAATATTAATGCCAAAACTGTTACTTAGCCCTTTGCCTATAAATAGCACAGGAAGGAATAATTTGATACGTTAAGTGGCCTAAGAATTAGCAGTGCCGCAGCACTGAGCCGGTAATTACCAAGCACCCGCTCCCAAACTCAGCCCGCACGTGCACCCAGCAAGGGGGGAGGATCAGAGACTGCAGCGATGTTCGACCAAGTCCTGACTGTTGGGAATCTGCATCTGAAAATGGGAAGGAAAAAAAAAAAAAGAAGCTGGGAAGGTTTCAGCAGGGGGCGGGGTGGAAATCTGGTTACCCGAATAGTTCCTGAGTTCTTTATCGTGATGTGAAGAGAGCCGCTATCAGCGCCCATCTCAGCAACGCCAC
Source organism: Cygnus olor (assembly GCF_009769625.2). NCBI lineage: Eukaryota > Metazoa > Chordata > Aves > Anseriformes > Anatidae > Cygnus > Cygnus olor. The sequence continues at coordinate 7,439,993 of NC_049184.1, forward strand.
CGCTGCCCGGGCTGGGGGGTTGTGCAACTTCCTCCGAGCACCCCTGCACTGACTTCAGGACGGGCAGCGAGAGGAGCGCCCCAGCCACGTGCAACAATTCGGAAGCCCAGGGGAACCCCGAGCACCCCCAGCCCTGCAGCGCCCACCTGGGTGAGCTCCGTGCCCACCACCGAGCACCCAGCGCCCGGCCGGGCGCAGTGACGTGCGTGGGGCAGCACGTAGAGCACGACAAGCGCTCGCCCGAGTTAAATATTACCCTTCCTAGTGAGATTGGGGCTCTCCTACTGTAACCGCAGCTCGGGAGATGCAATTGCATGGGACTGCATCTCCTGTTTGGTCGCCATCCCTGCCCCTTCGCGGCCAGGCCGCCCTCCCCGCCAGGGTCAGCACAGCCGCTGCCAAGGAGCGGGAGAGCGAGGGCTGCCAGCAGATTTCTGGGCACGCAGAGCACAAAAGCACAGCGCTCGGCCTGCTCTCGTGGGCACCGCGCGGTTAAGAGCACAATAAAAGGGCCGTTCAGCAAGCAGAAGGGCCTGGTTGCTGCCCTCTTCAGCTGGCAGCGCTCGCACGCCGCTGCCGGCCCCGAACAGCAAACACGGACAGCTCGGCGTTTGTGCCTCGGCCCCTCGGGAGACAAAGCGGGGGGAATTCCCGCGTCCCGGGCACCAGCTCCAAGCGGCAGGAATCCCGATGCTCATGTAGGATCGGGACGAGGAAATGGAGGGAGAGCTTCAGTGAGAAAACCGACACAAATCAAGCAAACCTGGGCGAGCCAGGGGAGGCAGAGCAGCCCTCTCCTCCTTTGCTTCCTGGCCACGGGAATCGATGCAGCTGCAGGAGGGAGGAAATCCCTGGTCAGGACATCACACACATCGAGCAAGGAGCTTTAAGACAGGCAGGAAAAAGGCTGTGTTTGTGGTGCTTCTTCCCAGGAAATGCATTAAATCGAGAGCTCTAATCTACGCTGTCCTTCGGCCACCTAGCGCATAGCCAGGTCACAAAGGCAGGCTGGGTTTGGATTTGCAGTTTCTGTATAACCACGCACCACTTACATAGGTAAATTTTGAAATCACTCATTTGTTAACCTGCCAGATTAGGAGATTACCTACACCCACCGGGGATTATCCAAGCGTCAAGATAAAAACAATTTAACGGAGCCACAGATTTAGCAACTCAGTCCACGCGGTACAATCGCCACTGAAGTTCTAGCATCTCGACTTCTATGAACTAAAGGACAATCTGACAGTTGTTTAGGATATTCCAAAGGAAACAAACCAAGACCTGATTTTCCAACTGCGTTTCGCAAGCTCAGCACGGCTGAACAAAAAGGGCCGTCACACGCCCAGCCTCACGTTTGCCGCGACGGAGTTGTTCCAAATTGGGGGCCAAAATTTTGTTTCTGGTCACCGGTTAGCGTCTTCAGCCAGGTAGGACTACGTGAGTTACCACGCGTGAAACCAAACCGCCTCCCAGCTGTCACACTGAAACACAAGTGCAGGATGTGTGGTTGTAGCACCCAGCACCGCATTCATCCTTCCTTCAGTTCTGCAAGACCCGGGGCATGCCTCACGCTGCCATTTATGGCTAAAGAATGGTCCGGCTCTTATTTACAGGGTTTTTGCCTCCAAAAAAAAGCCTTGTGCAGGGGGAGCTTTGCTCCCTGCCTCGCTTGCCAGTGATGCCCATGCCCCGTGGGACCCATTCCTTGCCGCCAGCGCGTCCCCAGAGGGGCCGGAGGGATGCTCCCCGCACACACGGAGCGCCCTGCCGCAGGTGCAGAGCGGGGCCAGGCCCTCATCCTGCACCACGCCGTCCCCTGCTCTGCTGCTGCTTTCCTCAGCACAGCAACATCCCGCCCGGAAAAGCCCCAGGCTCGTTTCTGATGTGGCTGAGGGGGTTTCGGCTCCATGCTGGGGCTGAAAGAGCCCAGACCCTGAAGCAGCACAAACTGCGGTGCCGGTACCTGCTAGCGCAGAGGGTCGTGCAACTGCTCCAGCCTGGGAAGTACACGAGGGGCTTTGCAGTAAGCGTGACTCTCACCGTGCAGACTGCAGCTAACAAGGTGCATTCGCAGCAATATCCCAAGACATCCCCTTTGTGGCTTCTTTGTCAAGGCCAGATAAAAGGAGAACAGCAGTTTCAGCGTACGGGGAAGGAGCACTGTCACACCCCCACACCACGCATCAGCCCGGTGTGCCTGCCAGTCCTCCCAACTCCTAAAAGAATTCCCTAGACTGAGATTCTGGAATCACGTGGGCTGATTGCCATCCGAGATTTAAGAAGGCAACAGCTCAGAGCTCCCAGCCAAGAAGGCTCCTTCCACAGTTCAGCACCATCAGGAGACGCAGCAGCTTGGCCTCTGCAGCGAGATTTCCGAGTTGTTCTTGTCTGCGATAATTAAAGACCACAGCGCTAACGAAGTGAGTACAGCTGCTGCACTTCTGTAGGACAAAAAAAGCTGTCAGAAAGAGGATGCAACTTGAAGGCTCCGGCATCCAGTCCGCTACCCCTGTGATTTTGTAAGGACGCCGATGTCCTAAGTAAGACGCTTATTAGCTTATCGTGGACGATGTAGCCTTGGAATACCTAACGTTTGAAATTGTTTTCTTCCACCTGGCAAGCAAAATGCTAATCCAGCTGCTGTAAATAAATTCACCGATTCCACTACCAGAGAATGACCTCACTGCAGATCATTCATCCCGCTCTCTATTAACTTATTGAACACCCGATGTCACATCACAGCCTGCGCGATGCCTTCCTGGGAGTCAGCAGAGAAGCAGGTAGCAGGGCAAAGAGCGCTGGTTTGGGGTGTCCTGAGCAGGAGGGAACGAAGGACAACCTCCGTGCCCTTGCCCCGTGACAGACGCCTGCCGGACGTGCCAGGGTAAGCAGCCTGCTCGTGGGCTGCCCCCGGATCGTGCCCGAAGCGCCGCGCCGTGCTGCTGCTCTCCCACGCTGGCTGGCGCCTCCCTCCTGGGAACAGCGGGCGCTCGCCAGCAGCAACGCTGCCCGGCCACGCTGGCGGCGTCCCAAGGAAGCCCCAGACCTTATCGCAGTAAGGGTGGGAATAAAGCGCCCTGGCTTCAGAATCCAGCTCCGTACCACCCGTCACCACAGGCACCGTGCTCCCCGGGTTGCGAGTAACGCTCTGTAATTAAGTTACGCATTAATCCCAGATAAGCGGCAGCGAGGCTGTGCAATGAGTAAGCTCGGCGAGGGATAAGAGGGCCCGGTTCAGGATCTAGCAAGGAGGCAATGGGAACATCACCCACCTGCAAAATCCCAGCCTGCGAGGGCCGGGGAGCTCGCAGCTGCCAGGCTCCCAACCTACCAGGGTTGCTGTTTTATACCAACAGGAAACAAAGCCAGCCCAGGGCACAGGCCGCACGTCAGCTCCGGGCAGCCCGGCGATGCTGCCCTGCCCCGTGGCTGCTCCTCATCGCCTGGTGGCTGCTAAATTGGCAGGGACTGTCCGCAATTACCGGGGACTAGCAGGTTACAGCTCCGCACATCACCCCTGCCCCGCAGCCCCGGGGAAGTACACGCACCCGAAGGTGCGCACCGGGGGGGGCACAAACTCCCTCTTGCCCCACAGACGCCTCTTTAGGATGTTGTACACAGCAGCAGGCGTTTCAGCGAGCGACTTGTCTGTTTACCCAGGGATCTGAACGCTCGTTAGCTGATATGAGAAACAGAGCAGCAAAAAAAAAAAAAAAAAATTAGTTCCAGACTGACTGCGCCCAGAATGCAAGCTTGGCAAACAAGCCGGGAGTCGGATGCTTCCCTGGAAAAGACAAACGCACCGGGGAGGGCAGGCGGTGCTCGGAGGGGCGAGCAGCCCTCCCGCGCAGGCACGGCCCCCGCGGCCGGCTGCACACCCTGCTGCATCATCCCGCCTATTGCACAAGCAGCTCTGGATACGGAAAAGGCACTTGGCAGACGAGCAGGGAAATTAATTTATAACAGGTGGGTACATCCCCACGTTCGATGCCCGGAGCAGATTATAACCGAGGCAGCTGCAAGAAGCTTCCCCGGGCAGCGGGCACGAGGGCTGGCAGCGCCGGTGCGGGCTCCGTGCTCTGCCCCCGTGGCACGGGGGTCACCCCTCGGGGAGCTGGGGCCTCCTGCAAAGCCAAGCCCCACGAGTGCTGCGGTGCTGAGCAGAGGCAGGGAGAGATCCCGCAGCCCATGGGGATTTGGGGTCAGAAACGGCAGCCTGCGGTGCGTGCCCCTGCTCACGTCCTGCTCCCACTCCTCAGCAGTGCTGCGGTCAAAGGCTTCAGCCTGCGGCACGGCACGGCACGGTAACCCGTGGGACCCTGCCACGCACCAGGCACGCACCTACCCGCAGTGCTGTGGCACCCCTCCTCTTCTTCCTTGTCCTCCTCCTCCTCCTGGCCGAGGCACCAGCCCTTCCCTCCATGGCAGATAACGAGATTTTAGATTACGCTGATTTATCCACTCAACTTATCCGATTTGTCCAGGTCGAGTTCGCTCCTCCAACGTATCACAGCTAAACACAATCCTCCTCCTCTCACCCCTTCCCCCACGCAGACAAGCCCTTGCCAGCACTTTGCAACCACAGCCCTACAAATGCCACGTTTCCCTTCATCCTCCTCCTCCTCCTGCAATTTGCTTGGGGTTTTTTCAGCCTGCCCCCAAGCCAGGTGGGGACGCAGTGCCCCCACTGCCCGCTGAAGGCCACGAGCACCCACGGAGCCTCTCTCAGGTGAGCAGCAGGAGCCCCAGTGCCTCCAGGAGCCCCCTGGGGACACGGGGACCCCCGGTGCCACAGCTCCCAGCGCAGGGCAGGAGGTAGCAGCTGGAGGTTTGGTGTCAGCACCGCTCGAGGAAGCCGTGCCTCGCTATCAGCTTGCTCTAGCGCAACAGCAAAGAAGCCCATTGCCACGCCAACTAGCATTTTGGCTTTTTTAACCAGGTGAAAGCAGAGCAGCTGAAGCACGGCGCAGGGCAGCCTCCCCAGCACACTCCTGCATCGTGCGCTCCCTCTGCAGCCCTGCCGAGCTCGGTGCTGTGACGGAGCCATCCCGGGGCTGCCCAACGGGGCCAGGTATCGACAGATACCTCATGCTGGAGGCTAAAAACGCTGAAAACCATTCGATGCAACACAAGAAACTGGAAAGCAGGTGCTGTTGGGCTGACTTGCCAGCCAGCAAGCCTGCTGAGGGCTGGAAACACCAAAAGGTGCCTGACCAGCGTTTGCCCGGAGTTACAGACGCACGACAGGGCAGGAGGACGTGCAACAGGCTGCAGGAAGAGCGTTATAATTGCGCAGGTCGGTTCACCTCAAAGCAGAATCGAGTTTTATCTTCTTCCTCCAGCCCAGCGGAGGTTTACCTCCACACTGGCCGTTTTCCGTCTCTCAGGCTGTGCCGACAGCCACATGCACAGAGCTGGGGAGCCCGGTGCCCACAGCTGCTCCCTCCTGCACAGCGGCAGCGAGGGGAAAGGAGGTTACCAGAATAGCTTTTTTTAAAAGAATAAGAGGGAAAGTGATCTGAATAGCTGGTGCATTCTAAATAGCTTGCTCAACTAAGCCGGGACAACTCTCCCCACGGTGAAGGGTGTGCTCGCAGCACGCTGGTGGCACACACAGGCACGAGGCAGCACTGACGTGCCTCTTGCGACAACAGCGAAGAGTTAACCCTGCAAGGAAGGGACGTGCACCCTCCCCTGCTGCTTCAGGGAGACCCTGGCAAGCGCAAGAGCTCCCAGCCGAGGATGAAAAAATCACTTTAAACATGCCTCTATGCCTGCTCATACCAATCTTTCCGCCCTCCTGAGCGCGCACAGGAATAAACGCTACACGACAGGCTGGGTGCTAGCGTCACATCCCACACGGCGCCTCTGCGGGGCCGCGGGACAGGGGGAGACCGCTCTGGTGACAGGCAGCAACTCTTGTGGGCTCCAGCGCCCTCAGCCAGCGGTGTCTGCAGCTCGTAGCACGTGGGTTTGGTGAGGCTTCCTGTGAGAGCCCTGGAGAATCTTATCCGCTGCAGAAACTGGAAAGCTCACAAATATCAGCTGCTGTTGTAGAAGGTGGAAGCCTGACAGCCGACAGCCAGGGCATCTTCCGCACCTGCAGGCACGCAGCTTCGTGTATGGGGAAACACTTTCAAACCGACAGTGAGAGAACGAAGACTTTGAGGGAGAAAGTTCTCCAGGATGCTGAACTACAGCATCATCTACGTGCCCCGGCAGCCCCAGCACTGAGAACTCCTCCTGTCTGCTTCTGCGTTTGACCAGCCCAGCTCCCGAAGCGTGCCTGCGGAGCCACCAGGCTCTGAAGCAGAGCGCCCTTCTGCCCGACCCACACCCGAGTGACGTTCTCGCTCAAGAGCTGGTCTCCGGACCGGCACGTTCAAGGGCTTTGATCCATTTCAAATAAGGCAATGAGCTTAGCCCTTGATTAAATACGTAGTGTAATCCACCTAAATCTTGTTAGCCGAGAAGCCAGTGGCTCGTCTCTCCAGTGGCAGGCGGCGTTTCGTTCCACTGCTGGGCAAGCACAGAGTACGGGAGCGGTGGAGGCACGGCACCCGTCCCTGCTGCTCCAGCACCTCCGGATGGATTCGAGGCTCAGAAATTCACAGGCTCCTTTTGCAAAGCTTCCCCCTGTAACGGGGGAACGTGTCTCCGAAAGGAGTCCGTACCAGTCCTGCTGCAGGGCACCTCGCAGCTCACTGGGCAGCCAGCAAAGCCTCGAAACCCCAGCACTGCCGGGCAGGAGAAGTCACCGACCCTGACCACAGCCACCGCAGGGCAAAATTGTCATGCTAGGATGTGGGTTAGGGGACATCTGCTCCCACGAATATAGCACGTTTATTCGAGCCTTCAGAAGGCCAACACTGTGAGAAAAGGTACTGCTGCTGTTTCTCTCCGGGGTCCCACGCAGGGGCATAGGACACGCGGGGCATGCAGCAGGGAAGAGGCTGCACCGGGGCCAAACCCTGCAAATCCCCGCTGCCCCCTGCATTAACGGCTCCTGAGCCCCCTGCAGCAGCCAGCAGGCTCCAGTGGCCACCGACGGGCTGCTGGTTAATTCACCCCTGCTAGCACATTGTGGGGCTGCTATCACCCCTGTTACCTTAAAAAGCCCAGGCACAGGACTTGGGGGAATGCGAGGAGGAAAAGAAAATAGGTTTAAGAATTTTTGAGGTGGGGGAAAGAAAAAGAAAAAAGGAAAACACAGTTTTAGGCACAATCCCAAAGCACGTTCTCAGGCAGGTTGGAAAAAAAACTTCACAGGATTTCTAAAACAGAAAAAGCAGCAAATATAGGAGATATTCCCTTTAATCAAATACTACAAAGAAAGGCTCAGCAGAAAAAATCTGCTCCCAAGTGCACAGGGCTCGCCAGTTACCAGCTGGTGCAACAGAAATCATCCTTTTGGCATCTGTATCCTCAACCAGAGTTAGGAAAGGGAAAGGGCTGCCCGCAGAGTAACCGTGCATGATAAATGACAGCAGTTGAGCATTGCAGGGGCATTTCACTGCTTCAGAGGCTGCTGCTATAACAATCTTCTCTGACTCAGCAGCTGAAAGGGACGCCGGGAAGGAAGCACCATAAAAAAAAAAAGTCATGCATTATTAATATGGATGCTGGCAGCAAGACATGAGTTGGAAAAACACTGAGGGGAAAAAATATGACTGCAGAATAAGAGACGGAGCCGCGTGTGTCAGAGCACTTCACACTACCCTAAAAGTGGGCTGCGGTCAGGCCAGTGGCTGCTGCTGCCTACACGTGCTGCTGGGGCAGGGGCTGCCTCCCCCTCATCCCCCCAGCTCTATCGGGACGTGCATTTGCGGAGAGGAACCTGATGTGAACGATCCCCCCCCCAAGATAGGTTGCTGCAGTCCCAGCTGAAGTACAGCAAACACAGCAAGTCTCGGGCACGGCCCACGCTAGCCGACGCTTTGGTTTAGGGTTTTCCTGCCCTGGCATGCAGCCATTTAGCCATTTTATCTCCCTGTGGGCTGTGCATCAATCAGCTGTCTGCCGACGAGCCCACCAGCCCCTACACCCCGTGCTGCACCGCGCAGCTCGTGCCCGGTGCTGCCCCAGCACCACCACGGGCACAGAGCGCAGGAGTGGCACCGAAACGCTCCCCTGCTCCCACTGGGTAGGCAAGGAAAAACCATCAGTCGGAGCTCGCCTACCTGCTGCACTGCAGTATTTCATTTCCTGTTTTATTCTGCACACTTCATGGATTTATTTCTTTTTTTTTTTTTTTTTTTTAAGAGGCCAGAGATACCTTGCCAACATTTAGCATCCGTGTGGCTGTCTTCATCACTTCCCATCCAAAATCCTCATGTAAAAGCCTCCACCGCTGGAAGGAGGCACTGTACAGTAGCAGCGTGTGCTCTCCCAGCTCAGACGTCCCAGCACAGACCTCTGCGAGCCGCCTGCCCTGTTTGCAGCCAACCCACCGATCCCTTACCAGGAGCACTGTGGCAGCACATCAGTGTATTTATAATTTTGGTGCAGCTTGGTGCTCAGCCTCTGTAAAGCAAAGGAGGTGGGTAGTACAGCACCACGATTTGAAAGGTCCTTCTGATCATTTGTATGGGGATAGCATGCAAGTAAAACCGATCAGGTGGTTTACCATGAAATTCCTTGGTATGTAAACAAGCCCTGGCTGACTAACACCTCATGCACCACAGCCCAACAGCTGAGCAAAGGATTTTTCTCCCCCCAAACTCTGTTTACTTTCTCTCATTTTCAAACGCACAGAGACACCCTCCATGCAGAAATACTTCCCAATCTTTACATCTCGGACCAGGAAGGCAGAGGGAGAGGACAACACTGCGGGCACAGCCCAGCACGCAGCACTGGCACGGGGAGCTCACCGGCCTCACCGAGCAGGGGTTCGGCACCGTGCGGCCATATCCCTGCTCGGACACATGCTTCCACCTGAAATCCACTCAAAGCAGCCATTGATCTCCTCCCTGTGTACCTGGGGTTTCCATGTCGGGGCTCAAGCCCAGGCTCTCACGCAGCTGCAGTACTATTTATATGCCTTGGAAAACCGGAGCGCCGCGTCAGGTGCACCACAGCATTGACTTCATCCAAAATGCCCGCAGTCACTACAAAACACAACCCGACTCCCCAACCCGCCTGCCGCAGCTCGCTCGTTCACTATAGGTTTAAACAAAACCAGAAAGCCCTAGAAAATTCCTTCTGTGAGTGAACGCAGGGCAGTGTTTCTCTCCCCGCCACGCCACGCGCCGTGCCTGCGCCCACAAGGCCGCCTCCCGGCCAGGCCGCGGCTACACGTGCTGTCCTTGTGCTGCCCCTGGGACCGGGCCAGGCAGCAGATTAGGATGGCTGGAGAGAGACATTCTCCTGCCGGGCACTTACATCACCCTCCAGATTTTTGGTCTACCTTTCCTTTCAAAATAATAGCGGCTCTGAAGCGATACTAAGAGTCCTGGCATTTTTAGAAGTGCTAAGATTTAACGGCCACGATTTAATGTCCTCCATAAAACACATCTGCAAACAGAGCTCAAAGATTTATTTATTTTTTTTAAGAACAGGTGCAAAAAAGCCTTAAAATACATACTAACCATACTAATGCACTGATGCTCGCCGTGCTGCCAGAGAAAAACAGTCAGAACAACCCAAATGCAAACAAGAAGGAAAAGCTAGCATGGAAATAAACTTCACTAAAATAACCCAGCAAAGGTTTTGTCAAAGTAAACATGTTTTATGGTAACATTGCTGCTTTAAAAACAAAGCTGGTGAGGGGAAGATTTCCTCACTCTACAGAGTTTTCCTTCTGGATTCCCAGTGCTGCCATAGCAGGGGCTCTGCAGACCTATTCCCCCCAGCCTCGGGTCATGGTATCCACCCCTGCGAGGCTGCCCAGAAGTTTCAGTGTAATTAAGCACGTAAAGACTCCATGCATTAAAATGAGCCAACACCGAGAGCATTCAACCAGGGGCAAGTGGGACACACACAGCTCCCCGCGCTCCTCGGCTCCGGTCCCTGCAGCTGTCCCCGGGGCGTTCATCACCCCCTGACGGAGCAGACGTTGCCCGAGTTAATACAATTAATGAGCCCAGCCAGAGAAGAGGCAAACCATCACAAACCATCGGCTCAGGGAACAAAGCAGCAGGGCCGCAGCCCTCATCGCCACCAGCAGCTCCCTGAGGAGACTAGCAGCCTGCTGAAGCCACGGCCATCCACGGTTTCCCAAGCCTACAAAGATCAGGTTTCCTGGAGACCTGGGCTGGCGGCACTGATGTTTTTGCTGTAAGGTTCGGTCTGTTGCATATCGCTGAAGTTTTGATGCAATTAATTTGCAGGAATGAACCTGGAAGGCTTTGTGGCTTTCACGAGTCATGCTCATGGAGACAGACCGCTGAAACGTGAACTACTCACATGCTCCCTGCGCTTGCAACACCAAACGAGCCACCAGCAAAATAACCCAAACCAGAAGTGCCTGACAGACGACACGGACCACTGTCACGGGTGCTTAACAGCAAAGAAAAGCCAGTAATTCACCTGCCCCCTGAGAAACCCTGCAATTCCCAGCCTTGACCTGTGAGCCCTGAGCTGCGGTAGCCTCCTGGTCGCACGTGCGTTTCAAAAAGCTCTGTCCTGAACATGGCAGAAGCAGGGGCTATTTCCCCACGCTGCTGCCAGCTTCCTTCACGCTGAAGGTAGGAAACACTGAGTTCAAGACCCGGTATCAAGCAGCATTTATCACTACCCTCAGTCATTGTCATGTCTGACGCCTGTGAAAAGCTCGGAGGAACACCCCAAGAAATGCATCGTTACTACTTTGGGCTGTACAATTCTGCAGCACAGACTTTTTAGGGTTGGAAAGTAAGCGAGGGCAGCACTGCCGGTGAGTTTGCGGCAAGCCACCACACAGCAGAAGGAAGGTGTAGGAGGTGACAGACGGAGCTGCCACAGCACAAACCTCACCGCCTGCAGAGCTGCGCCCTGTCCTCACCTGAGCGGGGCCCGGTCCCACAGTTGCCACCACATCAAGCCCCAGCCACCGGCACCCACAGGGCCCTGCCTCCTGGCTGGAGCTGCAGGCGAAACCCAAGAGTGAAGAGAAACAAAACCACTCCTGCTTCTTCTTCCACCAGCCATCGGGCCTGACCACTGCTCCTTCTGCTGGCATCCCCATGAAAAATGCATAGCAGGCAAAACGAGCAGCTCTCCGTCCCCGTGTCACCTCTTGGCGTCACCGCCACAGATGTCCCAGCCCCGGGCAGGGCTGTCCCCTCGGAGCCACCTGCCCAGCCCTGGGGACCCACCTGCTGTCTCTTCTCCCTGCCGAGGGCAGCTCCACGCTCCTCCACAGCTCGAAGAAGCTGGTGGCATCAAAATATTCACCCTGTCCACACCTGGAGCTACCCCATATTGCAGTTTGCCAGGAGGATGCACTGAATAGCCGATTTGGATTGGTCACACACAGCAGTGTGGTATTTCTACAAGGGATCAAAGCAGTAAGTGAGACGTACAAAAACGCCGTGCCTTTGGTCTCCATAGTATCGCCCGGCTGGCCACCGAAATGCAGCGTGAAGGAATGGTGTTTCAAAGCATTCTGACCGATCATAAATCAAGCCCTTGCGTCACAGATTTAATCCGGGCCTAATGCTGCTGACTCGTGCCCTCTACAACAGGTCTGAAGCAATTTCTGATAAGTTTTGAGGAAGTAAAGCTTGAGTGAATTACAGCTCTCTCACGCAGGTAACAATCTTTCACCCAATAATTTAAATTCTCTGTGTTATTTTCCCACATCAGATTCAGACAAGAAAGACTCCTGTACAGACCTAAGCTTAAAAATATAGAAAAAATAGGCTCCAACATCTGAAGGAAAAAAAACGAAAAAAAAAATGGAAGCAGGCACCTGAGCACCAGGGGAGGCCTTGGACCTTCCTCCTTCCAGGGACCTGGTAACAACCCACGGAGAGGACCAAGGACACGGTTTGAGAAGTTTCTGCTGGTGAAGCGAGAGTTATCAAGGTGAAACTGCAGCATGCAGCACAAGCAACTTGTAAAAGTATTACTACTTCCAGATGCAAGATGGAATTTCCCTGGTTTCCTGGTCCCTGTTATAAAAGCATGAAGCCGGCAAGGAAAGACACCTTCAGGAAAGCCACGAGTCCCCACGATGTGCAAAGGCATGACGGCCAGGGATTCTTACCACAGCCCCTTGAAGCACCAGCAGCCCTCTCGGTATATTTAGGAAGCACAGGCTTCCCAGAGGCAATCAACCAGCAGCAGTTTCTGGAGGTGCAATGCCTGTGAGGCAGCTCACTCACCCCATGGCCTCCGGGTCCTGCCTGGGCATGGGGCAGAGTTTTCTGGGCAGGCTGATCCCTGTGGCACCTCTGGGGACAGCTACGGGCCCCCAGCACCTCTGGGCGATAAAAGCCTCAATGTGAGCAAGGAGACTGGACAGGCTTTCAGTTCTGTCTCGTAAAAAAAACAAACCAAGCAACCTGTTGGATTCTGAGCCCCATAGAGCGTGGCCACGGCTCACCAGACTTCCACATCAGACGGGCCAGAGGCAGCAGCACCAGGAACCTGCTCCCACGAGCACAGCTCAGCACCCACTTTCATTGAGCTCAGGGGCAATGGGACACAGGCACAGGTGTGCCAGCAGCTCCTCGGCCGCTGCATCTTTAACGGCCCTGCCAGGCTCTCGCCACGCAGCTCAGCACAGAGCGGAACAATCGGCCGCCTCACGGAGCGCACAATGGCAGCGATGAGACAGACCCACATAATAACCCCATCCGCACCAGGAACAAAAGCCAGCAGATGCTGGGGAACAGCATGGAGTAAAAGGGAACCCTGCTGCATCCGCGCGAGCAGCTCGGCACCTGATGATCTGCTCTCCGAGGTGGATTTGCAAGCCCAGGCCCGAGGACATGAGTTGTTGTTGTGCAGTTTGGAGGAGGCCACGCATTTTAGTAGAGTGCTGCAAAGGAAGAGATGCTGGCTGATTGTCAGATTGCTCTGTAAGAACTTGAGGCTCCAAGAAGATATCAGTTTTGTAGGTGAAGTGTTGTTTAAGAACATAAGCAAGGGGTTACCCCAGGGACAACACAAACAGAAGTCCCAAAGGCCCTGGGCTCCCTGTAGGTGCCAGGCGTGGCTGCTGCCCACGCGGGCTGAGCTCTCCCACCTGCATCCTTGCTGGCACTAAACACAAAATTCTTCCTCACATTTCCATCACGAGCAGCACAGTCTGAGCAGATGGAGGGCAGGCTGTTGTCACCTGGCCTGGAGTACAGGACAGCACTGTGTAGGGCTTGGCGAGGGGAGGTGACCCTGAGCAGTCCCCAGCACCTGGGCCAGGCTCTGCTCTCCCTGAGGGGCACCAGGAGCCTTTTTCTTGCCTTCCCAGCCCATCAAGAGAGCTGTCAAGCACCAGCTCCACGCCAATATGCTGAGACAGCACCCAGAAGCGCAACTGTCCCAGTTTCCTCCTGGCACTGGGACACAACTGCTCGAACACAGCAAGCCTCAGCAGCTCCACAGCATTTTCCCTCAAATCAGCACCCGCTCCCCATCCAGGGCCTGCACCAGGCACCGGGGACAGGGCACAGCCAGGGCGCTGCCTTCTGCCAAAGCGATGGCACACCCTGCCACAGGGGTGCCCCATGCAGCATCTGTGGCCACAGGTCCTCATGGTGGCCCCCAGCCACCTCGGACAGGCTGCCTTCACCCACCAAAGGGACACGGGTCACCCTGCCCCTCCGCAGACCAAGGTTTGCTGTAGCAGCACATTTTCATCAGTATTAAACATCGAACAGATTAAAGCCTTTTAAGGCTGGTTCAAAGTCACACACACAGCTTCCTCAACTTCAGGTCCCGTTTATTTGATTTTTTTTTTCTTTTAATTGAGGCGTGACCAAGGAATAGGATTAATCACTCTTCCACCTGCGTTTTAGCCGAGAGCCACAAGTCGTTCTTCAGTCTCTTCGCCAGCAAGCCCTGCGAAGGATGGTTTTGCGGCTGAGGCCTCACACCGTGTCGAGCATTTCCCCTTCACACACCGTTTGCTCAATTTAGCGAGGGCTGCAGCATTGCTCACATCCTACCGGGAAAACTCACTTTTCTTCCAACTTTCTCCTTACCTCTTTGCCTCTTTGGCCTAAAAACAAACTGCTTCCAAGTGCCGGGATGATGAGCCCAGCCGCCACGGGAATACTGGGCTGGGTTTTCATGACGGAACATTTTTGGCTGAAAATGGTGGAAAAGGAAAAAAAAAAAAAAAAAAAAACAGGAACCAGATCTTCTGTCACCTGATGGGGAGATGAATCAGAACATCACTAACATCCACAGGCGTGTGGGGACAGGGACCATCTTCACGTCTTTGCTTCCTCTTCCAGCACCTCAGATAGGAGAGCAGAGGCTGGGACCTCTGGTCCACACGGGCAAAAGGCCTGGGCAGCGAGCTGCTTTTACATGGGGATTTGTGTCTTGCAGCACCTCCGATACCTGCGTGACCGTTGGCCACCCACAGCAGTGCAAAGCAAATGAGACAACGTAGCGCAACTCTAGAGGAAGAACAAAACCATCCCTGCAAGAAAAGTTTCCCCCTGAAGCTGTACAGCAATTCCCTCTCGGAAGCCCAGCCACAGCCCTCACAGCAGGCCGGGAGCACACCACGGAGCTGCTCCTTGCCCCAGCCCGAAGCCGTGCCCCCACGAGCAGCCACGCTCTGCCAGGGGCCCAGCAGCTGAACAGTGCCATTTCCCCAGCAGGAAACCAGCCGTTCATTTCCAAAGCAGCTCACCCCTGCACCGTAGCTCTGAAGGGACGTTCCCCATGCCTGCCCTGCACAGGGCCACGGGACGCATCTGACAAGGTCACTGCCGGCAGAGCTGGTACAAAGCTGTCCTCAAACGGATGCTGAGGAGCTCTTGGCCACCCCAAGGCCAACATGCAGGACAGTGGCCAGGGGCTCAGTGCTCAGCCCGTGGGGACAGCAAAGCCCTAGGCCACCCAGCCAGGCAGGGCACAGGCACCCAGGACCTCACGCAGGCTGTCCCCAGGATGCGTGCCCCCACGTGCAGGGCTTTGCACACCAGCAGCATCCCACTTTGCCCCGCACAAGGCTCCCAAAGCCCAGAGGCAGCGATGGGATGGGATCTGTAAATAAAAACCTGCAGAAGTCACTTCGAGGAGCATGCTTGGGTCTCCCTGGGATGTCTGAGCTCGGGATAGCACGAACGATACCAATGACATTTCAAGGAGAAACTATCATTGGCGAGATTTTTGGTTTTACTGAAAAACCAAAACCACAATCCTTTCAAAAGAATGGGTACTATAGCTAGGTTGAAGGCCAAGCTGACTGTGAGCCTTGGCTTCTTGCAGAAACGCGATACACAGAGCGAAGACAACAGTTGTTTCCCGGGCCACAAGCCTGCCTGCCGCTCTGGGAGATGGGTGCTCAGTCCCACGAGCACTGGGCGCCCAAGGCACTGGCCATTTGGGCGCACGGCCACCCTCAAAGCACGCCGTTAGGACAAACGCCACCAAACACTCCCTCCTTCTAAAATACGCACTTCTCATCTTTCTACTTTACCAAAGGAAAAAAAAAAAAAGGAGTAGGATTTCCGCCAGGGAGAGTTCAGACCACAAACACTCAGCCAACACTCCGCTTCTTCAAAAACAAACTCCGGCGGCCGGCCGAGCCGGGGCTGTGCTTCGCGGGCCCGCGGGGAGGCACGGCTCGGTATAGCACGGCTCGGTATAGCACGGCTCGGCACCCACAGGCGGCCCCACGACCAGCAGCAAGACCCCGCTCCCATGCACACACCCGGGGGGCCACCCCCCCGACACCCCCCTACCCCAAATCCGCGCTTTTTTTTTTTTATTTATATTTTCCCCCCCTTATTTTCCCCCCCCCCTTCCCCCGCCCCACCTCCAGACCCAGCGGAGCGGCCGGGCAGCACCGCGCCCCCCCCCCGCGCCCCTCTCCGTCCCCCCGGCGATGCTGCGGCCGCCCCCCCCCCCCCGCCCCATTACTCAGCGTTTCCCCTCGGAGCGGCGCCGTGCCCGCGGCCCGCCGCTTACCGATGCCCGGCGCCACATAGACGAAGTAGAGGAAGGAGGAGGAGAGCGAGAAAAGGAAGAGCGCGGCCAGCAGCGAGCGCCGGGGCAGCAGCCGCCAGGCGCCGCGGGGGCCGCGGGGCCACCGCATGGCCGCCGTTGCCGCAGCCCTGCCGCACCGCCACCGCCACCGGCACCGGCACCGGCACCGCCACCGGCACCGCCCCGCCGCCCCGGGCCCGCTCGCATGCGCCGAGGCCCGGCGGGAGCGTGCAGCCGGGGCCGCTCCGAGCCGCCGCCGCCGCCGCCGCGTGAATGAGCCGGGGCGGGGCGGCGAGGGGCGGCCCCGGCTGCTCGCTCCCGCCCCCGCCGAGCCGAGCCGGGCTCCTCCCGCAGCCACGGGGGGCGTGGGGAGGGCAGGGGAGGGGAGGGGATGGGGGGAGAGGCGGGGGGGGGGTTAGGGGGCGCGGGGGGGGGGGTGCTGGGGTGCGGGGGTGTGGTGCTGGGGGACGGGGTGATGGCCCCAGGACAGCCGGTGATGGCACCGGGATACTAAAAGTGGCCTTGGAACAGCCGGTGATGGCCCCAGGACACCCGGGTATGGTCCTGGGGCACCCGGTGATGGCCCCAGGACACCCAGTGATGGTCCTGAGACACTCAGTGGTGGCCCCAGGACACCCGCTGATGGCACCAAGACACCCGGGTATGGTCCTGGGGCACCCGGTGATGGTCCTGGCACACCAGAGGTGGCCTTGGGACACTCAGTGATGGCCTTAGGACACCCAGCTATGGTTCTGGGACACCCAGTGATGGCCCCAGGACACCAGAGGTGGCCTTGGTACATCTGGTGATGGTTCTGAAGCACCCGGTGATGGCCCAAGGACACCCTGGTATGGGCCTAGGGCACCCATTGATGTCCCCAGGACCCCCAGGCATGGTCCTGGAACACTCGGTGATGGCCCCAGGACACCCAGGCATAGTCCTAGGACACACAATGATGTCCCCAGGACACAAGAGGTGGCCTTGGAACACCCAAGTATGGTCCCAGACCATCCACCAGTAGCCTCGGGACACACAGCAATGGCCTGGGAAACACAGCAATGGTCTCAGACATCCGGCTGTGGCCCTGGGACACCCAGCAATGGCCCTACAATACCCGGCAATGAAACCCAGGGGCAGCAGCGGGCAAGCAAGGGCTGAACCCCCCAGCCCGCCACACACAGGGGTGTGTTTGCCACCACCCCAGGTGCCATGCACACACCACCGGACGCGGTGCCTCCAAAGCCTGCAGCCCGGGCAGGTGATGGGCACAGATGGGCAGAGGAGAAGAGGGGGCGAAGTCGGCGTGGTCAGTGCGGCGATCAGCACCCGCAGCAAGCGGCAGCGCAGCCGGCTCGAGAGTAATTAAGTAGTTTTGCACATGTTTGTGGGCAGTTCCTCCGCTGTGTGTGGGAGGAGTTGGAAGGAGACACGGAGATGCCTGAAAATGAAAAACTGGGGAAGAAGAGCTTCCATCCCCATCGGGGGGGGGGGGCAGCAGAAGGAGCTGCCAGGGCCCAGCACAGCCCACATTGCAGCTTGGGCAGTGCTGCATTTCTGGCCTTGTTTGTGACCGCAGGAGCCGTGCAGCTCACGCTGGGGCCGGGGCAACAGACGGAGAGGTAATTTCTCATTTCACCCATGGGTAAAGCCGAAAAAGCCAAGGCTGGGCTCCAAGGGAGGGCAGTGGGGTGTGGGCCAAGCTACCTCCATCCAGGGCAGACTCCTCAAGAATGATGGGCTGGGGGTGGGAGATGGGGAGAGCCGCCACTGCCAGGACATGCCCGCTGTGTCCCTGACTGCCTCCGCACCCTGGTTGTTAACTTCTCCCTGGCAGGAAGCGAGGCATTGCTTAATCCAAACTTCTGACTTTCCAGCCTGACTGTGACTTCATGGCTCGAGCAGGCCCCCAGGCCAGTTTGGGGACGGATGCTGGAATAAAGGGTACTGCAGGTGCGGCTGTGTGTCGCGGTAACCCAGGGAAGGATCAGCCTCCCTCCCAGCCTCCGTGCTGCAAAGGCAAATAAAGAGAACAGTTCCCATGTGAGACAACTGTGAGAGAAATACTGCTGTGTTGGATACATGGATTCACTGAGGAGGGATGAGATAAAAAGGAAAATAAAGAAAAAATGAGCTGGGATTAGCAGAAAAGTGGAAATCTCTTTAAAAGGTGAGGCAGTCCTTTTCATAACTCGACAAGGCCCAGAAGGATCTCGAGGATGAAGGATCCTCCAGAGAAGGGAGCCTGAGGAGGTGAGCAGGGGTTTCCCTAGAGAGGCTGCGTGAGCTGCGATAACTTCAGGAACAGGGAAACTTGCACGCTTTGTGTTCCACTGCACCGCCACCTTCACTGAGGGAAATTAAACCCCGAGCCCTGTTAATTTGTAGTAGCCCAAAATATTGCAGCAGAACCGCGTGGTGCTGGCTGGATCTGCTGTTAACACAGCTCCTATCCAACACCTAACAGCATGCCTTGGGCAAGGAAACCCAAAAAGATTCCTTGGCTGGCTTTTGATTTGTCTGATGCAGACGTGGTCAAAGGTGAGACATCACCACAACCGATAATCTAACCTTTAGAGCGTATTTAATTAGCAATGACACCGCCGGAGGAGCCACCCAGAAACTGGCTCCCAGGCCCAGCTGCCACAACAGGGACTGGCACGGAGAGGCGAGGGCAGCAGAGCCCCGCAGCCCTGCCCGGGCTCTGCCTCGCTCCCCTCTCGCAGCCTGCCAGGGCCCAGCTCACCCCAGCCCACCCACCCCACTTTCCCCCTTTTTTACCCTCCTCTCTCGTCCCTTCCTCTCCGGTTAAGCCCCCTCTGCTAAGTGCCAGCTCTGTGGTTCCAACCAGCCAATGCCATTCTCCCCACCTTATCCCCACTGCCAACAGGACCAAACGGAACAGGAGGAGGGTTTTTAACCTGGATTGTCCCCCGGGGACAGCCCAGGACCAAGCCAGGGCTGGGGAAGGAGCTATGTGGTGGAAGGGGGGCCGGCAGGGAGCAGCCAGCAGTGCCCCGCGTAACCCCGCTTATCCCCTGGCGGGCAGGGGCTGTCTGCTGGTGCGTGGCCATCAGCAGGACCAGAGGGACAGGTCCTGCCAGCACCCAGACCCGCGCTAAGGTGTAGGGGCACCCTGGGTGCACATCTCCACGCAAAGGCCTTTGCACCACCCGAGGGGGGCTCTCCTTCCGCAGCTCGGGGCGGCGAGCGCGGTGCTCGGAGGGAGGGCACGGACATGGGCACACCAGGCGCCGTCTAGAAGGGTTGGGGCCGCGTTTGCACAGCAGCACCAGCACGTTGCACAAGTGCTGTGTGTGGGAGACCGACCTGGCAGCTATCTGCCCGCTCGTGATAAACGCTGGCGTGGCCGGGCTGGGCGTCTGGCAGGCCAGATCCTGCACACAGACACGGGGGAACCGAGGTGGCCGTGGGAGGCAGCAGCAGGGGCTGCCCCGTGCCTTGCTGTTAGCAAACCCTGACAAGGAAGCACCACAAAGCCTCGGCCCCGCAGTGCCACCCAGTCCCAAGGGCCACTGGTGACCAGGCAGGTGGCCTCTGCCTTATTTTGGGGTTAGAAATGCTCAATAAAGGGCTGCTCCGCCCTGACAGCACATCCATTCTTGTCAGCTGCCAACTTCTGGTGTAGAGAATAACCGATCTGGGCAATAATCTTCGCTCTGCCTCTTCTGCACAGGATAGATTGCAGCAGAGGCGTTGCAGCTCTCCTTGTGTTTAGCAGGCTTTGTCACCGTCGCTGTAGCTTCTGGCTCCTTCAGCCCAAATGGTAGAGACTTTCCAGAATAAAAACTCAATCCTGCAGTTAGGAAAGTGTCTCCATTTATAATGTCCAGCTGCGCGGCAACGCTCAGTCTGCCTGGGATTTTCCCTGGAGTTTCTGCAGCCAGTCAGTCTGTGAGTAAAGGGGGATCCTGAGCCGTGCCACTCAGGCTGACCAAGATGCTGGGTGCACTGGGTGCTGACCAGCTCTCAGATCTGCACGCCCTGGGTGACTGAAGTGTCTTCCCTCTACTTTTACTAAAGGTCTGCTTGCAACACCCGGCTTGCTGCAGCTCCACTTAAAGCCAACACGGGGCCATCGCTGGCTGTGAGCAGGCACAAGACCGAGAGGATGCAGGTACAGTAGGAATGCACACCCACAGACTCCGTGTATGCAATAAATATTCATCCAGAATCTTTTGCTGTTTGCCAGATCATTGACATAATTATTGATGCAGCAGCTTTTCCAAAAGACACAACAGGGTGTGTACTTAATTTGGTAATGAGAGCACACCTAAGTGGCCCTGGCTCTTTAGGCTAGGCATCAGACCACTGCCACCCACGTATGTTGCTATTTTATCTAGCATCGGTGTGTTGGCAGTAACAGAAAGGAAACTGAAGGCAGATATTTGTTTATTAAAATGGGAGAACTCCACCGAATGCTGCAAGGTGCTCCTGGCAAGCTGGAGTGCTGTAGACCAGCTCCTGGATTATGCCACCCACTAAACTTTCTAACAAGGCTATTAGGGCTCTGATCTCACTAGCACTCGTGCACATGCTTAACCATAGGGATGTCTCATTCTACCAAAGTCAACAGATCTGTCATACCTCCCAAAAGGAGGCAACACCAACCGAAATGGTTTTGCAGAGCTCCGTATTCACTTGGAAGGTCGCTATCATCAGGATCATAGGCTAAAATATTAAGCTCGTCATTGCACTTTTCAGAGGTCCAACTGATTTCGTTACCCCCGAGTCAGCTCATCTCTGAATGCTGATGATCTCTCCCTATCAACGTGGACTTACCCAAAGACACATAAAATGCCTTTGAAATTTAATATTTTGGCTGGGGAATACACCAGGGTGTACTTTACAAAATTTCCCAGGGAAGGAAACCTTAGTGGACAACAGTAAAAGTATTGCGTAATTTAGCGTGAGTGAACTTATCCAGATTTTAAAATATCACTTGACAGAGTGCTTGGCAAAAAAGCTATGACAATAGTTGAGCTAAAATACCACCAAACAGCCCAAACTGTCTGAGGGTCAGCAAATAAACAGGACATATCGGAGCACCGTGGGGCTAGGCCTGGGATGCCAGGAAATTCTCCATGGGAGACAGTTTTTTGGGGGGATGCTGTAGAAGAGCGCTGCTCTCAGTCTGGTCCAGGAGGGTCTGCATGGACGTCTGCAAAGCCAGACATCAGAGCAGCGCAGATACGGGTGAGATCCAGCCTCTAGCTCCTGGGAGGTGACATGGATGGGAAGGAAACAAACATTTGGACTGTTCAGACACATCGCTGTGTCTCAAAACGAACAGTGTAGGCAAGAAGGTGGGATGAAATTCTGCCTCTGCTGAAGCCACTGGTGGAAGAGACTCCAGGATTTTCACCGTGCAGAAATGTGACTGCCTCCTGAAACCTGGGGACAAGGACAACCAGGAACAAAAGAGCATTTCAGAGGAAATTGCTTTCTATTAACTCATAATTACATAACACAAAATTAACTCGTGAAGGCCAACTGCTTAATTGGATTCCCAAGTGGGGAAGACATTTGCATGGTGAATGAGAACCTTCCCCAGTACACTGAATTGGGTGTTTCAAGTACAGAACATAAATTCCTCTGCTGTGTGGCAGAACTTACCCCTCACCTTCAACAGCTAAACCGAGGGGGTTTTGAGCATTTATTCTCAACCACCCATCAGCACCAAACACTAACCAGGGGACCCTACAGAAACCACTCAGTTCTGGAAGCCTCCATTTGGTCTTTTCCACACAGCCACATTCTAATTAATTTTGTGAATATATTCAGATATTTTGCTGGAGTAAAATATCAACGCTTTCTGCAGTCTTAGCCTTCCTCTCAGCTTGGATTTTGATTAATTGGAGTAAGTATTTAATTAGGAAGGCGAATAGCTGAACCTCTTGAGCAGCCAGGCATCACCTCTGTAGTCACCACCCTTTGATGTACATGGAAAGTGCTTGCAGGAGTTTCTTGAACACGCACAGACTTTCGTTTCTCTTAACACCTTAGCAAGATTTGGCTCTGCTTTGGGTTTTCAGCATGGTGGGGGAGCTGCCCAAAGGGAATTCCTGCTCCTCTTGGCCTGACGCTGGCCGGGGCAGGGAGCAGGACCGGGCAGCAGCCGGGCCCCAGCAGCGCCGTGACCTCTGCAGACGAACGGCCCCTCTCGGCACGGGGCCGTGGGCGGCTTTTGCTGAGCCGCAGGCTGGGTTTCACTGCCCCGTTTTGGTTGTATTTCTCATCACTCTAGGGGTGGGCCCCGCTCTCTGCTTACTCTGAGTAAACGCAGTAAAGCACGACTATTGAAGTGCGGAACATTTACATTGGGTCCGTTTCATTAGGTGTTTTTCAAGCATCTTCCCACATGCAGAGGCACAGCTGCGGGCACGCATGCCCCGTGCAGCGCCATGCACGCATCTTTGCAGGCTGCTGGCTCCTGCAGCAGACCCCGAGCAGTGCTCGTGACCACCCGGCCACAGGTGTGCTGGGATCAGCTGGGACCGGCTCCTGGCTGCGGGGCTGCCAGCACAGCGTGGCTGTGGCCCGTGGCAGTGGCACTGGGTGGGATGGCGCCCTGAGTGTCTCCTTCCTGCGCAGAGCACGGCTGCTGCACCGACACGGGCTGGGTGGCAGCACCGGGTGACAGCCACCTGTTCCAGCGGTGTCCACTTTCCCTGTGGCTGGACAGAGCACTTAGAGAGCTGCTGAAGAGCTGAAGGCTGCCCGATGCCTTCGGCGGGCCTTAGGCATGTGCTGAATCAAGGGTTAGGAGCCGCGCACCCACCAGAGCAAGCTGCCAGAACCACCAGCGCTGCCCGTTTGGGTTCTCTCTCCTCCAGGCTTAATCACCGCCTGCTTCTGGCCCTGACGCCGTTTGTGTTGCGTGCTTTTATTTTTCCCAAAAGGAGCGTTTGCACCTCTACTACATTCATTTTATTCTGAGGAAACCGTAATGATTTACTTCTGTGCTCGATTTTTTTCCTGTTTGCAGTGGGACTCCTGCTGTCGTTCTATAAATATCCCATCCTCAAGTCTTTGCAGGAGCGAGCATGACTGAGAGCAGGGAAGGTGAAGCCAAGCTAAAGAGGCCTTTACCAGTGCTAAAAACAGCTGCTGCCGTGGCTGCTGCAATTGATTTATACCTCATCTGGAGAACAACAGTTCAGAGCCTGGAATTGTTGCCTCCAATGATTTATTTGGCTGTGCTTGGGTTTGGCGACGTGCTGTATAATGTTTTTTGCATGGAAGTGTCACTCTGAGGAAGGTTTAATTGCTTTTACCGTGGATGGTGATGAGAACGCCTTGGAAAAGCTATTTGCATACATTTTCTAGAACACCAAATGCGTAACTTCCTCCAAGCTCAGGCAGTCTGAGGCTGCTTCGCTGCATTAGTCAGCTGTGCTGAATGCCTCTGAAAAATTAACAACCAGAAATTCCCCAGCACGGAGCAGAAAGTAAAACTCAGGGCCGGCTGGCTCAAGTGCGGGGTTATCTGTAGCAGATAAAGCGGCAGGGCTCTGAATACGAGGTTGCAAGCCACAGGCACAGGCAGCCCCAGCCCCAGCACTGCTTGCAGCCTCGCAGAAGCCCGGGGGGAAGAAAGGGTCCCCAGCTGCTGGCACGGCTTGCTGCGTACAGGAAAGCAAAGGAGAGATTTCAGCAATATGGGGCTGATGTCAAAAAGCTGACCCGCTGCCAAAGGCAGGGCACGCACCTGCTCCTCGCAGCACCACCGCTCACACGCCGCCGGCTCGGTGCCGCTCCCGGAGCACGCTCCCAGGGTTATCGCTGCAGCGCCCTTCATGCAAGGCCGTGCACAAATCCCTTTTCCTGCTTCCTCCACAGGCTTCAAGGGCAGAGTATCTCTTGAGTGGCCTCGGATATTTCCCCAGCATCAGCCACAACTATCTGGTCTAAACAGCTCCTTACACCAGCACGTAACTCACTCTAGAGGGAAGTTCATTTTTGTGATTATTTAACGCTTTGAAGCATCAGACATTGACATAAGCAGGACCCTGCCTATACCAGTGTATTGATTTAATGTCTCTCAGTGCAAGGGGATCCTAAAGCACCTCTAAGTGACTTATTTTGGAGCCGCAGCCACCCGTCTACGTGAGTTCACTCTGCATTTCCCCAGAGACTTGTGCTTTTTCTGCCTGGCTGCTTTACCTGGGGAGAAGAGAAGGGTGATTTGCGGCAGGCACACAGCAGGCTGGGTGGCACGGCAGCCCCAGCCCCGCCGCCCTGCACAGCAAGCATCGGGAGGAAAAAGCACAGTGGTTTTCCGCCCGTCACGCAGCGAACGTGCTGCAGGACCAAGGCCTTCTGGAAGCATCAGATTTGTTGTGGAGGTGCTGAGCAGTTGCGTATGTGCGTGTGATGGATCAGCACCTTTCAAGCGCAGGGGATTTGCTGAGCGTGTACAAACCATCTGCCCAGGAAAACCACAGAGAAAGGCACCAGTCGTGGTCCCCACAGCGTGTGGCAGTGGTCCTGCTCGCCCACGGGGAAGGACAGCAGTCGTGTCAGGCAGAGCGTTTCCTGCTGGAGACCACGTTTCTGGTGTGAGCGGGGTTGTTTGTGCAAACCCCCGACCCTTCTGCCTGTTGGGATAGTGCACTGTGGCACTGACTGTGCTGCCAACACACCCAGGGGTCAAGGCAGGGCTCAGGGGTGCTTTTTGGGTCACACAAAGCAAGGGGCTCGGTCCCTGACCAGGCTGAGCCCGCTCTGACACCTCCACTCAGCAGCTCGGGAGCTCAGCCCCAGCGCAGGGCTGCGGCTCGTGGTGCGAGGCAGGGCAGGAGAGGCTGAGTGTCACCAGCTCCCCCGGAGCCAGCGGAAACTGTAGTAAAGCACAATACAGTCATCCAAAGTGGAATCCAAACAAGATGCCAGGGCTCGTATTTGCTAGTTACGAACAACCAGGGTGACTACATGACATAACTGTAGCCAGAAATACTCTCCAGTTAGAAATCAGGCTGAATTTTGTAATAGCAAGCGTGGAAGTGACAAATTCTTTATCTCTTGATGTCACCCAGCTAAAGCAGTAGAGTTTTCTGGGGGTTATGCGTCAGCCACACACCCACCCTTCTGAAGCACGGGCTCTGGGTTCAACACCAGGTTTTACAGACAGCTCTCTGTGGCCTGTGACACACAAGCAGCCAGCTTCGATGACCTCATGGGCTCTGCTGGCCCGGCTGCTCTTTGTCCCCGAACAGTCACCACCTCATGATTCAGAGGGGAAAGATGCACTCTCTGCGTTACAAGCACCACAGCCTGTTTCAGTCAGGTTCGCAGAGTTTCTGATCTTATGCAACCCCCAGCAGTTACCGCAGCAGCTGAGCGCAGCTAAGAGGCAGGCTGGCCAGGAGCGGTGCCTGGTTACAGCAACAAACCCGGCCTCGCTCTGCCACGGGCATATTTCCCTCTGATAAACTTAGAAAATTACCGTAGTGTGCTGTTCATTGTACACAACCTGGATTTAAGCTGTTTAGTTTATAAGGGTATTTTAAACAAACAGCTTTTTGTTTACATTCTCACCAGCACTGCAGATTTCTGGGTTTAGAGCAGCTCCGATCGCTTTACGCCAGCAGCCTTCGAGAACAGAGGGAAGGGACATTGTAATCACTTCCTAAACCCCGAGACTCTGCAGCCACTTTCCTGGCAGTGTCCCTGAGATTATCTGGAGCCACTACAAGCTAAAGGGCTGACCCTCAGGCTTCCCTTATCTCTCGGGGCAGGGCAGCCGCTGGTTACAGCCTCGTCTCCACCCAGAGCTGGGAGGAACCGGGACACCAGCAGGATGAATGGCCAAAGCACCCCTTGCTTTCTGTGTCCCTTGGTGTGCTCAGCTTGCTGGATGTGACAGGGAAAAGGAGCGGCTGGGTCTGCTGGGAGAGTCATCACAGAGGTGCAAGGAGGCTGCCAGAGCTGATTTCTTCTTGGAGGGAGGGGAAGATCCAAGGAGCACGGCCTTGCCAAGTAAAGAACTAATCCCCTTGCCCTTGGCTCTTGCTCTCCTAACCAGCCTCTCCCTGAGCGCCGTCAGCTCGAGCACTTCGCTCTTGGGCTGGGTCTGGCTGGCACGGGGTGAGTTTTCTTCATGCTGTGTTCTAGGTTTGTGCCTAAAATAGAGCTGATAACACGGCAGTGTTTTAACTGCTGCTTAGCAGTGCCTGCACAGCAACGAGCCGCTCCTTTTCCCACTCTGCCCCCACGAGCAGGCTGGGGGGGGGCACAGCCAAGACAGCGGACCCCAGCTGGCCCAGGGGACAGTCCGTGCCACAGGACCTCGTGCTCGGCTGTGAAAGGGGAAGGGGAATGCCTGGGGAATGCAGGAGGAAGGGGAGCATTCGGGGTTGTGGCATTTGTCTTCCCAAATATCCACTGTGCGTGTTGGGCCCTGCTTCCCTGCGGATGGCTGAGCTCCTGGTGGGAAGTGAATGAATTCGTTATTTCGCTTCGCTTGTGCGTGAGACTTCTCTTCCCTCATCGATCTGTATTCATCTCAACCCACAAGCTGCTTCTCACTTTTGCCCTTCTGATTCTCTCCCGTCCCACTGGAGGGGAGTGAGCAAGCAGCTGGGGGGCCAGCAGGGGTCAACCCACCACAGCTGGGGGGTTTATATGCTGCTCTTTTGTTACCTATCCCCTCCATCCTACGAGGTAGTTACTGTTCGCGTAATGCCACATCATTATTATTGTTACTTCTTCACTTTTCCTCTCTTAGCTCCGTGCCTCTCCCCTTACGGCGCTGCCGGCCGCAGGAGCAGCGCTGCTCCATCGAGGTGGCTGCTGCGGGAGGGGATGCCCCTCTGCAAAGTGGGGCCTGGGTGCTGTGTGTCAAAAGTGATTTGTGGAGAAGGTGTGAACAGGAGCTGTGTTTTATCAACAGGGCAATTGCCGTCCTGATGACGGATTACAGAGATAACAGAAGCAGCAGAGCTCTTCTATGGAGACGCTTCAGAGGAATGCCTACAAAACCACCACCAGCTGCCTCCGAGGGAGAGAAGCTACGAGAGAAAGTGTGGTCTAGCAGTCAGAGCACGAGTCAGCACATTTAAATTAGTATTTGTCTTTCTGCTGTGTACTTTGCTGGGTACTGAACTGGATACCTACTTCATCTCAGCTGCGAAACGTCTCTCCCCCAGCAGAGGTGCCGTGGGGAGGGTAATGGGGTGTACCCCCAAATCCACGTCCTACAGACCCCGAAGGTCTGCGGGCAAAGGTCTCCTCCTTCCTGGCAGCACCAGGAGCAGGGGCAGGCTGGGGAATGGGGCTGGCTTGTCACCAGAGAGCCTGCAAGGGTCCCAGCTGGTAGGAGGCCGGCGTGCACATCACCCCTAGATCGCACTAAGAAGTGCCTACCCCCGGTGCCTCACCGTGTCCCAGCTGCCTTTGTGTGCCACCGCGCTGCTGCAGCCAAAACCGGCATCCTTCTTGCAGAGGCCCTGCCATCACCTTCTTCAAGGGCTGGCAGGTTTTGGAGGCAGCTCGAGAGCATGAGAGCATGAGGCGACAGGTCCTGGGAGTGCCCAGCAGCTCCAGGCTACATCCGTGAGCGAGAAATGCAGTTGTTTGTACAGTTGTTCTCCCTTCCCATTGCCATTTGTTTGTAGACATGCCACAGCAGATGCTTCCCACCAGTACAACGGATACTTGGACTCATCTGGGGCTGGTACCCGTAACTGTAATCCAGCTAACAAAACACTCTGTCTGTCACAGGGCTGTCACAAAGATTTGTTAATTCCCATTGACAGGAGGCCTTTCGGGTTACTCTGTAATCAGGAAGGAGGAAGAACTTAGGTGCCAGGAAGAATGCAACCCACAGAATACCTACGCACTGTCCTCAACAACAGAAAAGCATTTAGGAGTAAAAGCAACCCCCCCCCGGAGGGGCAGGCAGAGGCAGACTGCTGCAGGAGGGAGAAAAGCAGGGCCAGGCCAGGCCAGGCTTCCTGCAGCTGGTGTTCGGGTTTCACCTCATGGGTGATGAATGGCCCCTGTACGGGGAACAGCTGCTGCCTGGCACCAGGGTGAATTCGGACACATCACCTGCGGTCTCTCTGAGCACACGATGGGTTTCCAACAGCAGCCGGGTCCGGAGCAGAGAGCAGGGGGTGGCTCTGTGCACGGCCGGGGGTGAAGCTGCAGGTGCTGAAAGCTTCCACGATCTGTGTGCTGAGCAGTTCTGGAGAGGCTGCCTGGGAGCAGGGCTGCATGGGCTCACCCTGCTCTTTGTCTCTCAGGATGTCTGCTGAAGGCCTCTGTTGGTTTGAACTCACAAGGCTTATATAAAACCAAGCAGTGAACAGTCCTCTGTGGAAGAAACTAGAATGCCTTGAAGAAGACATTCAGGAAAAAATGGAAGAGGACAGTATTTTGTCACCACTGCCTTCTGTTGCCTCATTTTCTGAGCATGCAGAAGCACTTGGAGGCCTCTGCTGGGAAGAAGAGAGGTGGCCTGCACGACTCGCTGGCCCGACGCAGTGTGGCTGCGTCCCCGGGCCTGGCAGATGACACGGCTGTGGGACTGCATCACACGGGGCTCCAGCCCATGTGGCCAGAAAGTTTGGATAACAAAGTGATGTCAGTGAGAGCTGTCTGTGCCAGCAGCCAAACAGAAACGTGTACTGGGAGCCTAGGGTGAATAGGTGGGAGCACAAGCTATCCCCAGTCCTTGGCTGAAGCTGCAGGTCTCCAGACAAAGTGCTCTTCAGAGGGTAGGTCCCTCTCAGCCAGCGCAAGATTTTCTTCCCAGCTCACCCATGTGCTCGCTGTGTGTTTCAGGGGCGTCTCTCCAGCCTCTCCGAGCCTCAGTTCGGCCATCTGTAAAATAGGAACTGCCTCCTGCCGAAGCCTGTCACTAAGCATAACCTGTCTGTGTTGTGAGAGTCATGTCCTGAGACCGACAGCCCATCTAGCTGCTGCTAGGGCGGCCCGCGTGAGTCACAGCGCACGAGCGCAGCACCAGCTCTGGAACGCACAGAGTGCCTGAGAGCTCGACGCGGAAATATTCACTGCTTAAGAGCAAAACTGAGTGAGGACAGTCCCTCCGTGTCCTGTCTCTGAGCAGAGAGGGTGGTGGTGCCCACAGGGTGCAAGCCAGCCTGAGCAAGCAGCCGGTGCTGCAGTCGGAGTAGGGAAGCGAGGCTGGGGACAGGTGGGCTGCATTTCCCTGGAGGGCAAGCAGGGCTGGAAAAGTCAGCTGCCACCTCTTGATAAGGTGGTCCCCACCCCATCTCCCCACCCCATCTCCGTGTCCAAGCGAGGGAGGAGCTCAGCCTCCCTGGCCCACTTGACTAGCATTGCCAGCAGCTGGTAAGACGGGGTCCTTAGGAATATTCCCCCCTGAAGCCCTCTGGGGCCCTCTTTCCAAGGGTTGATCCCTCCCACTTGTTCATATTTCAGGCTGATCTCAACCTCTGGCCATCAGCTATGACAACACTTCTTGCTGGGTGCTGACTACCACCAGGACACACAACGTACTTCCCCCTGTCACTGCTTCTTCCTGGATAAAGTCGGGATTTATCACGTCAAAAACAGAAAAGATATGAAATGAAAAGCAAACAAAGCACTGGGCTCAAGCATCCAATAGTTTCAGGCAACAAATACCAAAGCAACAGGAAAGACATTACCTGCTGCAAACTCCTGGCTGGAATTTGCCTAGGTGTATAGTTACTTATATTTAAATGTGTAAGTGTATATACGCATGTATTCACGCATGCATACGCCTACTGTGTATGCCTAGAGAACAAAAGAGTAAGACACCATGTATACTAAGACACATCAAGAAGACGCAAAAATCTATATAGGGAAGGGTTTAAAAAAAAAATCAGCATTTCATCAGTCAGTTTAAGAGAATCTTTCCCACCTGCCCAAAAGCAATAAAACAAATACATTAAATGGCTGACTCTTTTCCTACCTGCTCAGTGGCATGCTTAACCTTTGCCTGTATATTAAATAGATGTCCTGGGTTTGATAATGAAGGTTATCATGCCTTTTAAAGCACGATCTTTTCTTACTTTCTCCATCTCATACCAGAGTGCAAGAAAACAGAGAGAAGGAAGAGGGAGGAGATGATCTTTTTGCACAGGGGTTGTGTTCAGGCCACATCTCCCCAGCGTTCGCATCTGCTGGCATCAGCCTGCCAATACCTTCAGAAGCTGCGATGAGACTGATCCTGAGGGATGATGATGAAGCCCCCAAAAGCAGGTCTTTTGTAAGCAGTAAGTGCCCTGCTGGCACTGGTACTGTGGCCATAGGCATTTCCTCACATGTAAGCTACAGACACTGACAATTTCTTCTTTCTTCTTTCTTCTGCCTTTTTTGGTGTTGGCATTGCTGATTTTGCCTGATGTCCCTGAAACCCCAGGCTCCTCTCGGTGTTTGGCCTATACCATGTTCCACGCCAGAATCAGAACCTGGCTTCAGGTGAACTTAGAGCTGAACCCCTCTCTACTTCCTGGTAAGTATTTTATTTTTACTCTAAAGCCAAGCTATAAAGGCAATGGCACATACAGGTATTTGTGGAGTAGTGCTATAGTAAAGCTGGGTAAAGCGCAGCTACTTCCCCTCCAGCACCTGGCAGTCCCTTGCTGTGCAGCCTCAGCGCGGCAGGAGGAAGCTCAGCGCTCTCTGTTTCAGGGAAAGGGGCTGAATTAAAGGTGACTGACCTGCCTGGGAGCACATTGTTTGCCGATAATCTAAAAGGCAAACCCAGATCTCTCCAAGGACAAAGACTACCTCAACTGCTAAAGCAACTCCCTAATGTAAATCTGTCATATCCCCGTTCTTTATTGCTGACAACCTCCTGTACCACAGCACAAGAGAGAACAAAGTCCTGTGCCTGTAAATAGAGTCCTGTGCTTGTAAATTAGAGCCTTCCCCTACGTTCCCAGCACGAGGTTACAGCTGGTCACTTCCTCATCTGTGTCCGCCCTCAGTGTTCCACGTAGCTATCTATTTAGGCTACTCTGTATAATTTAAGAATTAAAACTAAACACTGTGTTACCTACAGCCACATCATCTTAGATGAGCTTAAACAACTGTGAAATTCCTGGGATCTATTAAAAGAAACATTCAGCACACGCATTAATCAACAGATGCTCCATAGCTGTGCATCAGAACACCACAAGTGAGGAGCAGGCTGAAAGGCCTCCTGCCAAAATGATTGCTTTCTGTTGTGACCACGCTCTCAGCCCACGGGAAGCTATCTGCACAACAATGCCAGAGCAGCGTTTGGTTCAGCAGTTATCTCTGTCACAGGGAGTCTCACTGACCCCTTTTCAGAAGCCACAACAGGACAAGCAAGCGGTGGTATTTCCTGCGGACGAGTCAGCAAGAAGACACGAAAATCACCATCTCTGAATACAGAACATTTTATATATTATAATTTGATACCAACTATGTTTATTTCACCCATAGTGTGCTCCGAGCAGTGACATTTGCTTTCCATGGAAATGGAAGAGTTGTCAGAAGCTGAGTGATGGTGCCTCCGGGTACCTTGGACTCCCTGCTCCCACACAGTCCCAAGGAGCCCTTGATGCCCGCAGCCACCCTGATGGTCCCTTCTGCAGGTGTTCCTGGGATCTTAGTCCTCCTTTCATCTTTTTCCTCTTTTTTCCCCCCCCTTCAGATCCTGGCTTTTGTGAGGCTCAGCCCCACGTGTGTGTCTCTGTAGGCTCCCAGGCCTCTATTGCCCTGACTCCTTCCTTCCACGTCCCTTCCTGAATCCTTCACATGGCTCCCGGCACTCATCTGTGGTCCACCTTTGGCCTAGGCCAGCAGGCAAAGTGAAGAGGTCAGTTCACATCCTGAAGAGTTACGTCTGCAGTCATCCCTTTCCTACATCAATCTCTCATGATTCAAAGCACATGACAGCTACAAGGCCAGTAAAACAAAACAAGTGTGGAGTTTCCTGGCTATGCCAGTTGAGAGATTTAAGGAACAAAAACAACCAAAAAAAAAAAAAAAGAGAGAAAGCAAAACAGAGCTATAATTTCTGGCCTTCATTCTTAGGCCAGATGACCCACTCTTCACGCCAAGCAAAACTCAAGTGAATGACTAGTAAAGATAGTTTTAAGTTTTTCTCTGTTCTGCTCCAGCCTTGTACAGAGTTGAATATCACTCTGGTGACTCTGGTGACAACTGCAAGAGGCCATTTCAACAGGTGAAGATTACACGGGACTCAAGCCATGCCCTCATTTACACTGCTGTGATGACCCCACATCTTCCATCATTCGCTGATTTGCTGACAAGGACTGGGAGAAGAGGACAGGAAATAAAGGGAAATAAAGACAATTCACCTTTCAGTAAACACCTACTGTCAGCCACCTAGAGTGACTTGCACTGATGAAACAATCCATACCCCTCTGGTGTTTTGACACTGCACGTTTGGAGCACTTCACTAATACTGGTGAATTTTGAATTTTAACTCTTGTGTAAAAAAGGAAGACAATATTCACCAGGAAATTTCCTGTGTTTCATCAGCTTAAGTGTAATTCATTCTGGATCAAGCTTCATTATTTATGGATGAAACATTTTTCCGAATGTCCACTGTCCACTCCAAAGCATTATAAAAACTGAGATCAAAAAGAGGAAGCATCCCAGCTCCTGATGTACTTAAGGCCCACAGACCTCCAGTTTCGAAATGGAGTGGGACGTGCACATCACCTCTGGAAATCAGCTTGCACCAACTTGCAAAGTGGCATCCTCCTTTTTCACTGGCATCAGCGGGCTTTATGTGCTCCACACCACATATCCCTACGCTAAAGTCAGGCACACCAGACTGCCCCAACCACACTCAATGGAGAGAGTGAGTTAAAGCCAGTGGCGTTTAGCAAACTGCAAATTGTAGGTAATTAGCCAGTGTAAGGAAAAAAAAAAAAAAAAGGTTTTGGTTGTAACTCTGGTAAGAATATCTAAGTAGGTCACCACAAAACTACATTACAAGATGCCTTACACATGAAGATAGAGGTGTGGATTTAGTCTCACCACAGTAAAACACATATTCTCCAGCTCTGACCCACCGGAGACAAACAGCTGTAACCAAAACCTTAGTGTGTTTTTCTTTTTTTTTTAAGCTCACTCATGCTCATACTTCTTTGAAGGCATTCACTTTCACATACGCAGATCACATGAGTATCAGCCTGTCTGTGAAACGAAACTACAATTTCATTTTGAGTGAAGTGTGTGGCGGGAGTTCTAAAGGGCCTTCAAAATGACCCGAGGTTTACAAACCAATGTGCCTATTTGTACAAACCCTACGCTTTCCTTGAGAATGTCAAACCAAAAATGCACAGAAACGCACACGATGCTACCATACTGTTTGCTTGCACAGTGCCTGTCACCCCAGCATCCCCAACATTCACTGACTAGATAGATGTTCACGACTGGCTCTGTAAGCTGGGCAGTGTTCATAGGCCTAGCTACCTAGGCATCCAGGTAGGAAAGGATGTGCAGGTGTCCTGCTTTCAGCTGGGATAGAGTTGTTTTTTCTCCTAGTGGTGCTGCGTTTAGGATTTAGGGTGAGAATAACGCTGATAACACACCAGTGTTTTAGCGGTTGCAGAGCAGCGCTTTTGCTAAGCCGAGGACCTTCCAGCTTCTCACGTGGCCCTGCCAGCAAGGAGGCTGGGGGTGTGCAGGAGCTGGGGGGGGGGACAGAACCAGGACCCTGGCCCCAGGGGATGTCCCACAGCACACGGCATCGTGCTGAGCACAACACCGGGGGGGCTGCTGCTGCTCAGGGCCATCAGTCGGCAGGTGGTGAGCAGCTGTAATCTGCATCACTTGCTCTTTTATCACTATTTTCCTTCCCTTTTCTGTCCCATTAAACTGCCTTTATCTCAACCCACAAGCTTTATCTGTTTCCCAATCCTCTCCCCATCCCTCTGCGGGGGGCCGCGTGATGCTGCGCTGCCTGCCAGGCAGGGACCACAGTGGGACGGCTCCCAGGGACGCCTGCCTCGGGGCCGCCGTCCGTGGGGGAGAGCAGCCCAAACTTAGGCCGAGCAAGGCTGACAACCACGCTTAATACGTTTTACTAAATATATTTTAATTCACCACCACGTGATACTTTAATTCACCACATGACATGGTAATTCACGAGCACGTGACATTTTAATTCACGGTATTTCGATTCACGACCACCACACGACATTTTATTCACAGGATATTTTAATTCACAGGATATTTTAACTTGTGTTTTGACGCCAGCCCGGCGCTGCGCTTGCTGCCGGCGGGCCGCGCTGGGCCCCGCTGGCGGCTGAGGGAGGCGGTGAGGCGAGGACGAGGCGCGGGGGGAAAATGGCGGCGGGTGCTATGGGGGGGGGGGGGGCACGATGACGTCACGCCACAGCTCCGGGCCGTGACGTCACCTCGTTGCTACGCGACGGACCCACAGCTCTCGCGCGACAACGCCCCCTCCCTCCCCGCTCCTACACGCATGCGCACCCTCCCACCCCGCAGCCCCCTCTCTTTTCCCACCATAGAGTCGGCGGAGGCTCCGGCTAGAGCGGCCACGCCGCTCCCGGAAGTGACGCGCTTTGAGCCGGCGGGCGGCAAGATGGCGGAGTGAGTGCGGCGGCGGCGGCCCGCGGGGGGGCGGGGGCCGTTCCCCTCAGCGGGAGCCTCCCCGCGCCCGGCTCGGGCCCTTGGGGCAGCCCGGGCGGCTGCCGGGCCTCGGGGCTGGGCTCTGCGGCGGGGGGCTGCGGGGCGGTGTGAGGAGCTGCGAGGAGCAGCCCGGGGGGAGGCCGGGCCCTTGGGTGGCCCTGAGTGGCCGAGGGTGGTCGCTGAGCGGCCCCCGGTGGCCGTGGGCCCGGGACGCTGTCAGGCTGGGTGTCGCTGCGTCAGGCTCTCGCTGCCCCCCGCCCTTCCCCCCCCCCCCCGGCTGCAGTGCAGGGTGTTTGGTGCCAGCACCACACGAAGACACTGGGCAATAAAAACCTCAGTGAATCCGAAGCTCCGCTGTTTGTCCGGGGTCAGAGAGCGCTTCTGGAAGCAGCCGGGATGTGCTGGTCGTTGGCACAAATCGGTGTGGTGTGGGGTTTCTTGGCTAATTCTTTATCGTGCTGCTCCCGGCTGGTGTAACCACATGTTGTATCGTCCTGACAGGTTTGCAAATGTCACCCATGAAGCCATCAATGCCACCCTCCGCACCACGCTGGCTGCTACCACCAAGCTGGTGGTACCTACACCTGCTAAACCTATCCTTCCAGTTCAGACTGGAGTCCAAGCACAGCAAGAGGAGCAATCTAGTGGCATGACAATTTTTTTTAGTCTTCTTGTATTAGGTGAATGATGAACTGAAAGTCTCTTAATCGCTCTTAAGCATACTCTGCATGTGAGGATGTGGGCTGACTTTCAGAATCATGCTGTTTTATGTCTTCTCTGGTTTTCTGTCTGTGGAGTATTGTACAGGCATAAGGGTTTAGAATAGCTGAGTGTGCGCACACAGAATTAATTACCTGACCTCCCCCAGACCCATGGAAACTGAGGCCCATTGCAGACCTTTTCACATTGATCTCAAAGTGCAAACAACATGTTTAATTGGCTTCACGTTCCTAATCAAGCACATGGCATGTGTGCATGTATGAGAGAGATGTTGTCAGAATGCCCTGCGGTGCTTGGATCTCTCTCTGAGGAGAGCATACTGGATAGATTTCAATTTTGATTGGTTCTAGCACTTCCAGACATCACTCAAGGAACTTTGTTATATAGGGCGGTATCAGAGGGTTGGATTTACCTGCCCAAGTACTAAAGTACAGTATCTATTTGTCTGTCAGGTTTCTAACATTCTTACCAGTGCAAGAGCTACATGCAGATTGCCATAGTTACGTTAACGTTGTTACACGTACACAGGCATTTTGAATGGCAGATGCACACCCAATTTTCTGCAGTCTAGGCTGTCATCGTTCCTTTAGTAGAATATAGCTGTCTCCTACCATCTACTTAGAGCAATGCTGTAGTCAAAACTGTAACAATAACAAAACTTTCGCAGAGGATTGCTTGTCTGTTTTCTTTTGTGCGCGTGTGTGCTTGGTTTCTCCACAGCAAGCTATGCTGAGAGAACCTTTTCTCTGCCAGACAGGTCAGCCAGTCTTCTAAGTAGTCACTCCTGCAGCAAATGGAGGAAATAATAGCTACGGAGTTGACAGCAGTGCAGAAACTTCTGCAAATCATTTGGATTTAAAAAGAGAAAAAAAATTACTTATTTCTACAGTACCAATTTGTCTTCAAAGAGGGCTGATGTTTTCCCGGTGGTCAGTGGCATAGTAGAATTTGAACAGAAACGAAAGACCAAAGCGAAATGCAGTAGTTCAGAAAACTTGTAAGACTAAAGTAAAATTTCTGAATATGCGTCTCGTGGATTTTAAAAGGTCAGAAGAACATTAAGAACAGAGCTATGATTTTTTGACTGTGTTCCAGCCTGTTTATGCCAGTACGATAGCTTAATGCGTCTTGAAAGCATCACCCTCAGGACAGAGGAGTTCCATGAACAAAGTAAAACTGGTATAAAAGCTTACTGTTTGTAGTTATTGCCATTCACAGTAATCTCATTTAAGAGTGTAGTAAGGACAAACATGAATGTGCCTACAATACTCTTAAATCTGGATGGTAGGTGCTGTAAAATGGCCTTTAAAATGTTCTAAACTGGGACAGACTCAGAAGCACATCTGTCCTGAGCTGCCTGTGTCAAATTCAAGCCCCAGATGTAAAGTCCCTGAAGTACTGTGAGTTAGTTTCCAATCCCAAATTTCCCACGGCTCTTTCATCTGTTCAAACGCTACTTCGTTTGCAATAGCCCATTGAGCCAAAAAGTCATACCTGTCTGCTGCTGCATCCATGGGATCCTGATTGTTTTACTCCTGATACGCGCGAGTGCCTGGAGGAGATGACGTGCTGCCAAATACAAACTGGGCAGTCTTACACAAGGAGTAGGTGACAAGCAGCTAAGGAATCTACTGGGCTGCCGCACAGTATTTCTGGTGGTGGGAGTCACTTCTTAGGCCACGGTTGCTTTTTATTTTATCGTCAAAGCAAAGTGAAAAGTAGAAAGAAGCTGGCACTTAGATCTGCTAAATGGAAAGCGTATTTGTGCTTGCATTGGAGTTTGCTGGAAATCTGTAGGGTACAGATACTTTATGGATCTGTCCCAGGCAGTAGCAGTATGGAATGCTTCAAACACAGTAATCCTAAATGTCTTTGGACGCGTATTATTCGTGCTTAACGGACAGGAAATTGATACAAAACTCAATAGTACTGGTGGACAAGCGTACAAAAACTGCTTGGGATACGTGATGAGGTTACTGCTCCAACAGTTTGGCAGCTGGTAGTCAAACGTCTGAGTTGCTTGTTAGCTCCTGAACTGCTGCAGTTCCTAGTACAGCATCTAAAGTAAGCAGTTTCAGTCTGCATTAAAGTATTGTTCTGTAAACACCAGTGTTTGAAAACTTATGGATCGATATTGTAAAGATTGGTGGTGTGGAAGTGGAGTAAATGTAGGGAAATGAGTCCTGCCGGTCTTCCTGAATGGAGCTGTCCCTGCTTGTCACTCAGCACCCACGGTTTTGGCCACGAACAATTTGTATTCCAGTGACAGAGCAAATATTATGGTGTATTTCTTGAGACCTTGCTCAGTTTGTAAGCCCATCCATTCCTATGCACATAAATAAAATGCTACGCTTGTATGTGAGCAGGGCGTATGAGATAACAAGGGGGAGAATGCAGGCATCAGTGTGATTCCAATTCCCTAGCGCAGGAGAGGAGGACAAAGAAAAGTGACATTTATGAGCTTTGTACTTTGAGATGCTGTGCAGTGAATGCAGATCATGACGGAGACGCCAGTAGTTCATAGGTGGTGTGAGCCAGCAAGCCACGCCAGTGCTCTGAGCTTCTTGTGGAACATGTCGCACCTTTCAGACTGTCAATTAAAAGCAGTGTTCTGAACCAGCTGCAGAGTTCTTTTGTTGTTGTTGTTAACTAGAAGGGGCGGTTAAACCGAATCACTAAGAGCGGTTCACAGAAGCTAGGTCACTGCAGTTACGGCTAGGTTTGTAAACTGCACAGTTTGAAAGAGGCTCTGCTGCATTTAGCAAGCCACAGTTTGATTCCACCTATGAAACGCTGTTGACCCTGCTTGAGCTTCAGTTGCTTTCTGACAAAATGCGAGCAGTAATAGTTTATATCCTAGGCCGCTGCTGAAAGATTCTGTAGTGAATAGAGTGAAATGCATGTGTTGCAGAAATGCAAGCCAGATGTTGTTTCTTTGTCTAACTCTTTGTTGAGCTAGATTAACATGGGAGAAGAATTGCAGTTCCAACATGCAGAATGTTCAAATAAAAACTGGTAGGAATTTAATAATCCAGGTTTATGCGAGTCAGGATATTTAAGCAGTTATCCATCCTGCAGCCTCATAGCAACACTAAACATGAGTAGTAGACTCTTGTCAGGTTCCCAAAACAAGAAGGAAGCAGCCATGAGACTGCTACTGGAACTAGGTTTTGGAGGGGTGGTGATAGCTTCGCTTTTGAAGATTTCCAAACTTGACTGGATAAGGCCATGAACAACTTCTTTGACTTTGAAGTTATCCCTGCTTTGAGTAGGAGGTTGGACTAGATGACATCAAGAGATCCCTTCCAGTGTAAACTTTTCTGGTTCTGTGATTATCCATTTACGTAAAGCCCATCTCCTCAAAGAGAGTCAGGTGTGAAAGAGTGTAGCGCTGAAATTTTAATTGAGGCTATGTGTATGTGTACTTACAGGTTTTACTTCAAAAATATGGAAATGTTAAAAAAAAAAAGGCATTAAAACAGTGTGTTCTGTATGACTGTCATTTTTCACAGCTAGTGTTCAGAGAAAATTTTCTTGTAAGCCGAATCAGCCTCTAAAGGCAGTAATATTAGTATTTTTAGAAGATAATTTTAAGTGCTAAAATTTGCCTTAGTTATTTTCTGTCATTTGTAGATTAATTTAAGTCTTTCGTTGAGAATTAGGAGCCTAAAATTTGGTTATTTTCATTAGTGGTATTCTACTAAATCATTAGGAAAAGATTTCCTGCATGCATTTTAGAAATACTACTTAAAAGCGTATTTTATTCTCTGCCAATACTTCTAAGTTTTCTACTATTTTTTTCCTTCACAGCTATCTGCATCATATTGGTGCATTTACTGATAAAATACCGACTTCATTTTTTACCAGAGAGTGTAGCTGTTGTTTCTTTAGGTGAGTA
The DNA here is from genome assembly GCF_009769625.2 of Cygnus olor. NCBI lineage: Eukaryota > Metazoa > Chordata > Aves > Anseriformes > Anatidae > Cygnus > Cygnus olor. Next base: position 7,479,333 of record NC_049184.1, read on the forward strand.
ACCATGGCTTTTTTATATCAGATTTGTGTTAATTCAGGGACTCAGTAGTCTGTGCGTGAAATTCTGTGCTTTTGTGTGTTAGCTATCACTAGAAAGATGTGGCAAAGTGGATGCAGTGAACAAAACAACTAATTCAAAGAATTAAATTGATGAAAAAGTTCAAGAAATAAGCATATGTACAGAGAGTGGCCCAGCAAAATGACACGTGGGCACTGTGGGGATGTTGCTACCTGGGTACTTTGGCAACAAACCTCTGTTCTTGAATCCAGACTTGGATTTAGTCAAGCTGTGGATATAATTGTATCTTGAAAACTTGCCCCGGACTTTCAGATACTTAGTTATCCCTGTGCTAGATACCTAACTTTCCCTGTAATACCATGACAAGAGCTATTCCTATGACCTGAGGTAAAAGAACGCCACTCTTAATGATAATCCCATCCTTACCTAATTTGAACCAAATCCGGAGTATTCCTAAGCCTACAGTTTTACGTTATGGTAGTTTTACTTATTTGTGTGCTGTTGCCTCTGATTTATAAATGTGTAAATGAGAAGGAAATCAGGCCAAATACATTTATTATTTTCTGTACGTAATGTCTAACAATGTTTAGAGAACTTGGTTTAACTAACCCCGGGAGACAGTTTTCCACCTGTCTCTGAAACTTGCTTGCCAGCATCTGTGTGATATTTTTGCTTCTACTAGGAGTGACACTTTCACTGACAGCCATTCTAAAACTACAGCACAAAGAGAAAGATGCTTAACGGTAATCCTAACACAGCGTGGAGGAATGTGATGCTTGTTGGGCGGGTAGATTTTTGTCTTTCTCCTGGGCTTTGCCTGCTGCAATTTCTGGTACCTTCTTCTGTCATACCTCTTCACTGTGTTTTCACACCATTTCACAATGGGAGGAAATAAGCTTTCTGGTCCTTGTCAGTACCCCGCACTTTCTGGGAAACAGGAATCTTCTGGCATCTTTCTGGTGCTAGATTGAGAAAATCTTAGAGCTGTTACTTAGAAGAAAAACATATTTTCCCCAAGGCGTAACACCCTGAATTTTTAGTTGTCTCTATTTGATGCGTGCCACATCACGTTACCAGCATAGTAGAAGGTGTTGAAATTCAAAGAGAGATTGTCTTACAAGGTCATATTTGAATTTTGACATTTCTGTGCAGCTGAAAAACAGAGAGACCTCTAAGAAATCTGTCATGGTGATGGTGTGGATTTCCTGTGTATTGCATGCACACCTCATCTTTATAGTAGCAGCACCCCTCACCCATCAGACTTCTTGTGTGGTTAGGCTTCTATCTACATGGAAAGATCGGAGCTGCTGTAGATCATCCTGACTTCTTCATCCTCATGGAAACCACGTCTTGATTCCCTATTAACACACTTCTCTTTCCTCTCCTTCTTACACATTGCCATTGACGGGTGAGATGATTTGTTTGGTATATCTGCCAGCGTCTTGAAAGGTTTCAGAAGGACTTTACTCTCTTCGCTATCTTTTGTCTTTGTACAGAATTCCCCCATTTAAAGTGCAGCAGTATATTGCTTGCTCTTGCTGGCGTAGTTTTGCATTTTCTATGCTATCATTGCCATTATTCTGCCGCAGGCCAACTACTGGGCAGCACTGAGGTGTTAGGCACGTTTGTGTCACTGCTCCTGCTGAGGGTTGCAGGGAGCAGCAGAGGCACAGACATTCTTCTCTTTCCGTTTCTTGTTCTTGGCATCTCAGCAGCAGGGCAGGGATTTTAGCTGTGCTGGTACGTTCTGTGCTCCCGTCACTGCCAACAAAAGCCTGTTCATGAAACTGCTGAGTTTTCCTGCTATGGCTGTCACTATTACTCAAGATCAGTAAGGAGTATCAGTGCGTCATTTGTGTTTTCACACAGAAGCCGCATAAGAAACTCGCACAGTTCAGTTTTCAGTGTGCAAACCATTGCGTAGCTGTAGGCTGCCTCCCAAAGCAGACTAGATGATACCAGCAAATGCAATCCCTCTAAGTCAGGAGAATGTTATACCCAGTAGCAACCAGGCTAACAGATGTCCGGTGTCACTTAAGCCTTATTTATTTAGTTTATTGACTCAGTCATATTTAAACTACTGTGAGCTCTGCTGACAGGCCATGGCATCTGTATAATCATTGGAATCGCCAGCTAATTGCTGGTCGGTGAACCTCTGTTACTGGTAATGATCTACACAGCTGCAAGAGCACAGTTTGAGTTTCAAGTATCCAGTTTTGCTAGCAGTGCCAGAAGTGAGGTGTGTCCTATTTTAACTTGTAAATTAAACAAATGTTCTCGGGCAGTTACTGAGGACTAATAAATATGGCAGCTGAGCAGATAAGTAAGGTTTTCACAACTGTTTATCCTGCCATTGTCTAAGCTGCTCAGAAGATTGTTTTACCATTTCTAGTGCATATTAGTCTCCTGGTGAACAGGGCAGGAGTGCATTCTCTAAGGGTAGATTTTGATCTTCATCCTTAAAAGGTACTGGAATTTTGTTGGTAAAAATAATTGCCAGAAATTTTTTTCTCTCAGATTTGTTCCTGAAGTTGTTTGTACTAAGAAACTTTGTGTAATGTTATCTAAGGAATGAGGTTAACTTTTATGGACTTAACTTTCCAATTAGCCCCGTGACAAAAACACTGAGCTGATCTTGCTGATGTAATAGATGGAACCATCTGAAAGAAGGCTGCTTTCATCCATCTAGTGATAACAGAGGAGTAATTTGTAAAGATGTGTGGGACAGGTTGTACAAACCATCATCAAAGTTTCATTCTGCTGCTCTTAAGCCATCGTGGTGATGCGTTATTTTGTGCAGCCCTCTTCCATGACTTTGCTTAGTGTAATCTTAGTTTAATAGTACAGGTGTGCATAACAGGCAGCCAGAACTAGCCTGTCTTACAGAAAGATGTAAGTTGTGTAGTTCCGGCTTATCCTTTTCCCTTAACCTCTGCTCTTGCCTTGCACTTACATTGCTGGTCATTTAACTTTTTGATATCATGAAAGAATCTTCTCTTTTTGTGACACTGTTGTTAGGATCAGCTTATGATTAGCTCTTCTTCCAAAACAGATTGGGACTGGCCATTTACTTGAGCATCATGAGCTCACAGGATACCGATGCCCAGCCCAGAGCCTGCAGACCGGTTTTGCCTTCTCCCAGTGGTCCCATTTCTCACAGTTGTGCTGGAGCCCTTTCACTTCTGCAGAAGTGATTTAAGGGATTCTCATTTCCGTTAAATCCCCTCAAAACACAGTTTTATGCAAGGTTTATCAATGCTAATTCATAAAATACTGAAAGTTTCTTGGGAAGGGCACTTCTTGGAGTCTGTGTCCTCAGATGTATAGGGTCTGGTTGTTGGTTTGTTTGTGTTTTTTTTCCACATAAACTTGTTAAGTGATACAAGTGCTGTCTGTGCCAGTTGAAGACAGTGTTGCTACTCTGCAAAAATCAGAAACGTTATAGTTTGACTTCTACATCGTGACTTCTGACTTGACTTCTGACATCGTTTCCATCCCAGAATAGAAAGCCTGACTGTTAGTACTGAAACCTGTGTTTATCTGGCATGAGTGGCTGTATCTGCATTCTACCCTCCTTCAAAGGACACCAGACCTTTGATGTTCCTTCATTAACGTTTTGCTCTTCCTTTCCATACAAAGCATTTAATGGAACAAGTATTTCTATCCTCTGGAACCAATGCCTTCACATATTTTTGTATGAAAGAAGGCTTAAGCCTCATGGCTTTCTGTGTATGACACATCCATCAGCAGTAATCCATGTGATGCTATTTGTAAGACTCTTTTGATAGCTATGGTATGAGGGAATGAAAAACACATGGGTTACAGGAAAGCACACTTAACACTTCTTAGCCACTTCTTACCTTTTATTCAGTGTATTTCACTCCTGCATCTCAGCGTTTGATTATTAAGCCTTCATTCTATGAATAATAAAAAGAAATATACAGAAACACAGATCTGGAATCTGACCAAAGACAAATTCCTCTTAACTCCTTGGATGCAAGTAATGACAGGCTAAGAATTATCTAAACCTCCAAACAAAATCTTGTTAATTTGGAGTCTTCTGACTTATCCGTTTGAAAATGTGTGGGAGGAAAGAGCACAAAAATCTCTAACCAATGAGTTTGCAGCACCCTTGATAAAATTCTTTTGTACCTATATTAGTATTTCTGCATGACTTAAAATCCATGTAATCCATTTGGGAAATAGTTGTGACAGTATCCCCGCCCTGATCAGAATTTGTTGTCTACTCTGTTGCCAGTAAGTGCTATGATTTCATTGAGACAAAATTCACCTCTGTGGAGAAGTCTTTGATTTCACTTAAGCTGTGTTAATGCTGCAAATAGCATTGAAATGACATGGCTGTTTGGTGCTGTTGCAGAGTTATCTAACTAACAGCTTCCTGATTCTTTAGGAGGACAGGACAAATTTCATTTGAATGCATTTTAGATGAAAAGCCTTTCTGAGTAGTTAAACCACTTACCTTTAGGAACAGCGAACAGGGTACTGTCAATATGCGTGCTGACTATTTAGATATCCTAAGCAACAATCTCTTGTGTACGGAAGCTATGTAATTATGTAACATATCAGAAGCTATCTTATATCAGACCCCAACGTTTTTTAGGAATTTAGGAATGAAAGACCTGCTGCTTTATGTTTTGCCTTGTTTATACTTTTAAAACTTTGTTGACTGACAGTCTATAACAGTTAATGGAAACAGTGGTGTGTTTTGTGAATTTTTAATAATATTATCTCATTGTCTCCTAGGTATCCTTATGGGAGCTTTTATAAAAATCATAGAGGCTCAAAAGCTGGCCAACTGGAAGGTATATTTGAAGCAATTAATTTTTAATTACAGAACAAGCTCTAAATGTTTGAAATAAGACTTGGTAATATTGGTTTCTTTAGAGGTAATTTCCAATAATTTAGTATTTTATACTCTATGCCAAATATTTTATTTATTTTTTAGTAATAATAACACCAAATATTTGATGTCATGATCCTGCTATTCATTTTCTACACAATATTTATCCCCAAAAAGAGGGTACTATGCATCTTGCACTGTGGGACCAGTTACAGTTAAAAGTACAGCAATTCAATTATTTCTCTTATATAGTTTTTGGCTAGATTTAGGCCTTTTCTTCTTTTTAGAGTTAATTTTGTAGGTGTTTAAAAAAGTGTTTTGATACACTGTAAAGTTACATGTTTTACCTGGAGATGCTAATGTAGGTTTCACAGAGGAAGAAAGGAGCACCTCTCCAGAATAGCTGTGCTAAAAATTAAGTTATTTACTTATTTTATTTGCACATACTTAAAACTGTAACATATTATGAGGTTGAGAACAGACACTTCACAGAGCAATCCATTCAGCATGGCATGTTTCTTGGTACTCCAGAGCTTCTTAGGGAAAGACTGCCAACACCAGTGTGCTTGAAGCAGCAGGATTTCTCACACTGAGACAACGCAAATGTGATTTGAGCTTTACTTCCAGCAGAAAATGTAAGCAAAGCTGCTGTGCAGAAGGATGTCCTTGTCCTGGAACTCCGTGATTTACATTATGCAAGGAAGTAAATGTTAACAGAGATGATAACCAAACACGTGTGACTAGAGAGGTTGTGGGAATCTCCATCCACAACAATATTCAACACTTGGCTAGATAAAGCCTGGGGCAACCTAAGTTGCTCTGAGTTGGCCTTGCTTAAAGTAGGGGCTTGGATCAGAGACCTCCAGAGGTCCCTTCCAACCTGAATGTGTGATGCCATGAGATCTTATGTGTTTCTTCATGGAGCTACAGAGACTTTGCCAGGGAGGGAGAATCCTGGTAGAAGTGTCCCCAAGAGGTGAAGTCTACAGTGAAGCAAGGGTTTTGCCTCCTGCAGTTTATCCACATAATCAAAGCAATGGACTCTTCGTTATTCCTGCAATAATAATTAATGCAGTATTTAAATTGTGATTTTGTTTAATAGGATCAAACAGTTTATTCAGATTAGATCAGTGAACTGATTGAAATCACAGTGAATTGAATTGCCAGTTTTAAACAGGATTTATATTACTAAAGTGAAAAATCTTGATCTGAGTAGTGAATTTTAATCCTAGCTTGAGGCTTAGTATTTCTTGGCAGTTATTTTCCTAAAGGAAGACTTTCTTTCTGCTCAGTTGAAATACATTAAAATGTATAGGTTTTCAATCAGATGTAGCTTTTTAAATGAAATGTGATACTTCCATTTTTTTCATTGTTATTTTTTAATAATTTCCTTTGGGAAGGTTCAGTGTTATTTCAATAATCATGATATCCTTCAAATTATGCTTCATTTTTGTTTTGCAGGAAGAAGAAATGTTTCGCCCAAATATGTTTTTTCTGCTTTTGCTTCCACCTATTATATTTGAATCTGGATATTCATTGCATAAGGTTAGCCAATGTCAGACACTCATTTTAAATGCTGAGGTTTTGTTTGGAGTAGATTCTGCTTTAAGTTATTGTAGTGAAATCTAGAATAATTGCACTAAATTACACCATATTCATTCTCAGGCAACTGAGAGTGCAAAAATAATAAGCTCCTTCAACCCAGAACGCAAGGAATTTAGTTTGTTATTGTTAACTGAATGTTGGCAAGGTGGTAGGTGCAGCACAGACGTCATTTTCCGTGGTTGAAGAGGTTTCTTACCTCATTGGAGCCCTACAAGGGTTGATGTGAAGGAGGCAAAATGGGAAGGAGTAGGAACAGAAGTGGGAAAGGTGGGGTTGCTCCTTATGTAAAGAAGGGGAAGGGCGAAAAAGATTGCAAGGGTTTTCACTGTTTGCCTGAGAGGCTGTTTCCATGGACATTTCTCACAGTGCTAGTTCTGGCAGAAGCAGTTCTCATCCACCCTGTGTGCTGCCTTTCTGTTTAAACTGTACCACGGAAGAGAGAGAGAGCAGTGGGAGACAGTAATACTGTGAGTGGTACCATCGCTGAAGACTTTTCTATTCAAAATTGCAACCTAAAGAAATGGACTAGCAGTTGGGTTGTTTACAAGTCTTTTTCACATGCCCTTTCTACAACAGATGGATTCATTTACAGTTTCATCAGGTTGGTCCAAGTGCTTCTGAAAATTAAATTGCTCATCTGAGGATTGGTTTGTTGTTATAGTACCAAACTGACATCCCGACCTGGATATCATAGGGTTTTGCTGTTGTCCTCAAGAGAGCAAGCTCCTCAGACAGATTGTGTGGATATATGCCCTAAGATACCTGGAATAAAACTAATGAAGCCTTATTATTTCTGGAACACAGCTGTGAATCAGAATTTAATTTAGATGTAAACCTGAACCATGACTTTTCCCTCTGTCCATTTTCACTGATTTACTTAATGTGTTATTGTGTTCCAGGGCAATTTTTTTCAGAACATAGGCTCCATCACGCTATTTTCTGTATTTGGCACAGCAATATCAGCTTTCATTGTAGGTGGAGGAATTTATTTCCTGGGCCAGGTAAGAATAACTGCTTTGAAGCACTTACATTTATGCCGCTTGCTCTTTGAAAGTCCATTTTTCAAGAACAGACAAACATAGTGAAAGTGAATTCCTGGGTCACAAAGTCCAGTTCTTTGCTATCATGCTTCCTCAGAGGCAACGTAATATAATCCCTTACATGCTTCATGTTAAAAGCAATTAAGACTTGAGCTGAGTTTTATTTTCTTTTGCTTACTTGATCTTCCCACTGGAAGATTGTTCCAAAACCTGCCTTCTGTAAGAGCCATCTTCTTATTTCCAGTGTTAAATTTACTTGTCCTTCAGTTGACAGCTTTCTTTCACTTCTCTGCTTTGGTGTTTCCTCTTAGATCAGTTAACCCAATACATAGACGTAGATGATTACGTCGTCTTTGAGACTTCATTCTGTTAGGCCAAACAGTTGATGCTTTTTGTCTTTGCCTCTCACATTTCCATTCCTTTGACTGCCTTGGTTACTTTACTTACTTGTATCTGTTCCAGTCTGGTCTGGTCTTTCCTGCTTTGGGGTGACCAGAATTGTAGCAGGGTAATGTTAGGTTGGGTAACATCATTACTATGTTTTTTATTATTATAATTTCTGATATTATTGTGTGTTTTTTCATGATAATGAGCTTAAGATTTGATTAATGCTTTTATTTGTAAAAATAGCAGCAAAATACGATTGATTGTGATTCGTTTATGTTTTGCCTATTTCAGGCTGATGTAATTTATAAACTCAACATGACAGACAGGTAAGCTCTTGGGGAAATGGAGTAGTACATGAAATGGAGCACTCATCAAGATAACACTGTATATGGGAAATGCCCTGTAGTTGGCAAGCTTTTCTGGTTACTCTTTGGATTGCTTAGATTCAATATTGTGTATTACACCAAGAAATTGATCTAATGCTTCTAAACCCTATTACGATGCTCTTATTTCCAAATAGTATCCTGTGCTCAGTTGTTTTGCCAGCCAGGAAATACACTGATGTTTGTTTTCTTTAAACAACCTTTTAAGTTAAAATATGTAAACTTTGATTAGTTGACATGATTAATATATATGAAAAAGGCATGGCTTCCTCGTCCAAATAGAGTCTTAAAAGACATAACGAGCTTTTCAGTATCAGTAATGTAGATTTCTCAAGAACTTGGCAAAGAATCTAATCAGGTTCTTAGGAGGACACCAGCCCAGAGTTCATTTCTGCATTATTTTTGGATTTTGTTTGCTTGTTCATTGTGTAGCAAAATACAGCAGTTTTCTGTTAAAATCCATAAATAAGTCAAGTGGCAAGCAGGAAACATAACAAGTAAAACATGCATGAACAGCAAAAATCTTCCTTATTTGTTACAGTATTTGATTTTACACAGCTGAGCAGTCTCATTGCCTCTGTATTGTCCATCTTTGGATTCCAAAGTAATGAAATTTTAGCTGTTCCTTTTAGATGTTGCTTTTTAGTGCTCCTAAACAGGTAACACTACACATATATGACACATGGTTTAGGCAGTATCTGTAAAATTGTTTGTTTTTTTCTTACTTAGTTGGAGTGAGACATCGGTACTGTTGCTGAGAGCTGGGAGCTATGTATTTCTCAAACTTCTCTTCCAGCTACACAACAACTTTTCTCTTTGAAAAACAAAACCATCCCTTTTGTCACTTCAAGTTCTTGTTAATGGGAAGAGAGCATAACCTTTTACTATGTATAAACACTGTAAGACATAACATCTTTGTTACTAGTTTTTAATATAAGTTTAATAGGTACATATTTTTCTTTCATCTAGTTCTCTTTTTTTTGTTTTGTGTTCTCCCAGTTTTGCATTCGGCTCTTTAATATCTGCGGTTGACCCTGTGGCTACTATTGCCATTTTCAATGCCCTCAATGTGGATCCTGTACTTAACATGTTGGTTTTTGGAGAAAGCATTCTCAATGATGCAGTCTCTATCGTCTTGACCAAGTAAGTGCATTTGAACAATACGTGTAGGGAAACAGCAGCCACACTTTTTTCTGTTGATTGGTTGTTCAGATATACAGGAATTCTTCAATCTGCTTTTGGAACAAATCATGTATTTCTGGTACAATGCTGAATTTTGTACTATTAAAAGCAATTCAGAGCATAAACTGCGTAGGCAGGAGACATTAAATGGTTGTCTTTTTGCAGCTCCCTCAGTGCCTCATCAAATTGACCCCCGGTTGTTATGTAAGTCTGCAAGTTTATCAGATCTCTTTCCATCTTAGGATCCTGGCAACAGCAAACCAACATGCATCCTTTCAGGCTTGCACAAAAATATTTATCTTGCCAATTTTGCAGCTGTATCTCCTGTATCATTGGCTTATACCTGGAATCACATTTCAGTCTGTGGGGGATACATTAACATCTATGCAATAGGAACTTATTTTGGGGCTATCACAAGGAACGAGAGCATCCAATATCTTTATCATTTATCCATGATAGTTCTTTGTGGCTGAAAGAGTAAAAAATAGAGATATATAGCCGTATTTTCATATTATTGCTAAAATCAATAGATATCACTGTGCATGCATACAAGTAGTAGATCAGCTAAGAAGGTAGAGAAGTTAGAGTAATTTTCCTGTAACCTAATAGCTTTTTAATACAGTCATGGTCCCTTTATGGAAGACCGTGAAGACTAAGAGTATTCAAATAGAAAATTAGTTAGAATCCATACCTTTTTGCATGGAATTCTGTGAAAGATATTCCTGAAATGCAAAGAGATTTATTCTCTTTCCTCTTAAGAACGTCTTTGTTTTTCTCCAGTGACCTTCTTGTCTCTCATTCACACCTAAATATTTGATGAGACGTGTCCTTGTTCATTTGTTTTTGTCTGAGGATCACGTGATCTGACTTTTCTCTTTCATGCCCAGAGTTTTTACCACAGCAAAATGTGTTTTCCTTTCAAAGTTTGAAAATTGTTTTGTAATATTGGGCATTATCATAGCCTATTTACACCACTCTGAGAAGCTTCAGAAGACCAATGCTGGATTTCCAGATTTTTGGCAGAATTAGGTTTCCCTTTGGGGATTACACTAAGACTTGATTTAACATCTTTTGACATTCCTCTTGTTATATATATATCACAGTAAAAGCCTTTTAAAAGTACTAGCAACAAAGAAATACAAGTCTTTTTTGTTGTTGTTCTCAAAAGCTGTCTGTCTTTTTTGGATCCAGGCTTAGAATTCGTAACTGTTTCTTTTTTTATTATTATTTTTTATTTATCCAGCACTGCGGAAGGTTTGACAAGAGAAAATATGTCAGATGTAAGTGGATGGCAAACCTTTCTACAGGCACTGGGATACTTTCTTAAGATGTTCTTTGGCTCTGCAGCACTTGGCACACTTACCGGCCTTATTTCTGCATTAATATCCTTTTTTAATTTTGGTGATACACAGATAGAAATTGGTGAACTTCAACACTCTAACAGTATTTCCTCTCCCATATTCTTCAGCATTCCTTAGGGGATGTTTCTTAACAGAGATCATTTTGTTGGCTGAGGATTTTCTCATGCTTATTTTGTTTTTGTATTAGTGTGCATGGGTGTATATGAAAAAGTTGCATCAAATTTTTATGAACATAATTAAGGTCTGAAATGCTGTATAGTAGCTTATATTATGTGCACTGGAGTGTTATAAAATATGGTAATTGTTTTGTAAATTCAGAATGCATTAATTCCATTTCAATACTGATCCGTTTTTACAAATACATGGCTCATTTTCTACATATGTAAAACAGTTAATTTAAAGGAAAAAAAAGCTCCTTTTCCCAAGGGCTTTTGAGTCAGACCACCTCATCTGCCCCTGTGTATTCAGCCAGCTGAATGCAGATACTGTTCTATTTGTTTTTACGTGGAGTTATATTTTGCCTTTTCCACTTGCATGCATTGGTTGCTAAACAACCCAGAAGCTTCTCTGCTGAGATAAGGAAGGATGTTTAAGTCAGGTACCTTTGTTGAGAGCTTGCTTTAATGTTAACATTGAATTCACCATAGGTAGCTTTTCTGTTCTAGGCTCATGCAACAGTTATTCATGTCATCTGGGACATACCGTTAAGTATTTTGTTTGTAAATAACAGGAACAGATTGATTAAATACTGACATGTTTTCTCTTTTGGTTCATTAGCCTGATTCCATGAACTTTAAAATTATTCCATACATCACAATAAAAGAGGGAGACAGATGTTTAACGTTTCTTTGACTGATACCTAAATGATACCAAGAGAAAAGCTGCTTAGTTGCCCAGTTACAGTTATTTGTGCCCCAGAGTTAGATTTCCCCCAAACATGCAAAATTTCAGTGTAGCAAAGGAAATTTCTTAATAGTTTCCAGCATTAGTATGACTGAAGGTTGTTGCTGTTTCCTGACTCAGGAGGAATGTGAACTTCCATGTCACGGGCCTTTTATCCTCTGAATTTTATCAGAGATGGTAAGTTCAAAGTTGAGACAAGGATGTGATTCAAGGAATAAATGAACATGTCTCCTCACTGTTAATATTACTGCAGATCTGTCACATCCATTTGAAAGTAACTAGAAGTCTAGTGACTGACCAGAAAAGTTTATTTGCATGCTTAGTGTGGCAAATAACTAAACAAAATCTGAGGCAAAATCTACTTCTAGTATTTAGCAGCTGTGCTGCAGAACCACGCATGAGATGCAAAGCTGAATTTGCAGCCCTTGACAAATGCCCACACTTTTGACTTACAAATGTGAAGTAAGTTTTAAGTATCTTAAATATTTAAGACAAAAATACATTATTTTTGTTAAAAGAGAACTGAAAACTGTTTTATTTTTACTTTGCTGTGTCATAACTCTCTCCTGTTTTTAGGAAAGCCTTTACTATTTAACAATTTGTTGTGGCTTATTTACAGTAGTTTTGGAGAAGAAATTTCGAAGACTGAGTGTGTAGGGAGATGGCCCTTGTAGATACAAACAATTTAGCATGCTGTTGTCAGTGTTGTGTAGGTACATCAGCAGAACTTTTCTGTCTCTAAGTCTGTCCATTCTGACAGGGTTCTACCAGTGGTAGGTTCTATAAGAAACACTCCTCGTAAGAAATTACTAATCTTTCTACACTTGAGTCATGGGACAATTTGTAGACTTTATTAGCTATCCAGTAAGTATGTACTGATTAAGATTAAGCATAATCATCGTTTTGTAACGGAATGGTAACAATTTAATTTTTTCTTTGGATTTTTTTGACTTACCTTTTCCATAACGTTTTCGTGTGTACGTGCTAAAGCACATTGATTTAAGGAAGACACCCTCCCTAGAGTTTGGGATGATGATTATCTTTGCTTACCTTCCTTACGGACTTGCAGAAGGTATCTCGCTCTCAGGTGAGTAGCAAAATGAGTATGTGCAAGTTTCTTTGATAAATTTGAGTAGGTATTTTTGTGTGTCTAAGAGGACCCCTGTTTTTGTTTTACATGTTTTCTCATTTAACCTGTGCTCTTACTTTTGACCTTGCCTTACTTTAGGGGAACACTTATTCTCTACTAAATGTTATAAAGGTATAGAAAAGATGATCACAGTTTTCATAAGCATTAGCTAGCCAATGCAAACAGTATTCTCCCAGTTACCTCTGCCTAACACAGAGGTAGGATTTCAGCTGCATGCTGTAGAGCTTAGCTGTGTTAGCTAACTTAGATAATGGCTGTCCTACTACCCAGTAGCTGTTTTTTTGCACGTCCTTCAGTGAAGTTAGCTGAGACCAATGAATATTTTATGTATCTCTGGACACCAGGTAGCAGTTCTTCCGAGGGCCAGGAGAAGAGGCTTGCAGGTGAACTTTTTCCATCGTCCTGCAGAATCGAGTACAAAGACCAGGATCCAGTTCTGCTGGATACCTGGATACCCAACATCCCTGACCTCTGCTGATTTAAGTGGTTTTTGAAGGCAATCAGCTTCCTGTCGCTTTCTCAAAGGAAAGTGGAAAGAGATGCAGCAGTTAGTTTAATTCGTACATCTAGGGAATCTGCTTGGTTCTTTTTTTTTTTTGGTATTGTTCTATTTTTAATTTCATTAAGATCTTGGTGTATATGATAAGAATGTAAGGTAGATGATGTCAGTTGCTCTTCCCATATCCACCAATGCTGTAACTCCATCATAGAAAGCCACCATGTTACAACTGATTTCTTCTGGGTTATGTTGTCAATTTTGGTCAGTTTTGTCACAAGGAGTACAGTAGTCATTCTTGAAGCGTGCTACTAAATTCTTCCACAGTCCTAGCCATCATCTCAAATGACATCCTTCTCCGGTGTAAGTCTATGCAGCAGCTGTGGAAATGCTTAAAACTTCCTTTAAGATATCTAGCTCCCTATGAACAGTGAACAACTGACAGCTTCTGTGATATGTCTTGAGCAGTTAGAGATATAGGTTGAATTTCAGATTCTTCTTTCCCATAAATAACCAAGAGCTGTTAAGCAAGGTAGATGGAAAAATCCCAAAGATGCAAGAATACAGTGAAATCTGAGACATCTGTTCTGGCCTATGATATCAGCTGCTGTACCTCCATCCAAGCTGTGCATGTCATTAGGGGAATTGAACTCTATAATGGTAAATTAAGTGGCTATTGTTAATTTCTGAAATCACCTGTAGTAGCTGGTGTAGTGACCTGTATGCTGGAGACAAGGCACATTCTGCACAGTAGCGTTCCTTACAGGCCCTACACAGTGGGCTCTGTCATCCCACAAAGGTTATTTTTGCTCTGAATTCTCAAGCCTCGCTAGCTTTCTCGTTCTCAGATTGATAGCAAATTGTAGGTAGGCAGTCTTCCTTAATTTTTATCATTTGGTACACCTTACGGGAGTGGATTCACACCCATGCCCTGTTGGTCTCATTCTGCTTCTGGAGGAGCGATTGATTGGCTGATGAGCATGTAGGAAAGAATGACACACGTTTCTGGGAGAGCTAAATCATACAGTTCTCTTGCCCCACTACTCTCAAATTGTTTTTATTACTTTTTGATCTCATCTGTCTATGTGTTAAGGAGAGTGAAAGGCAGGAAAAGCAGTCAAGAATCAGTTTATTATTTCCCTTACTTTTATGGGAAAGCATGACGTAACAGGGATTTATTCTAGGTTGCAGCTGACCTATATTGAACCTCCTAGCATTTAATATGACCAGTGTAATGAAAACAGCATGAACAGCAGTGGCAATGGAAACCCCGGTCATTGCTTCACAAGCTTTTGCGTTAATATGGGGTGTAAATACAAACAGTATTTTCAGCATGCAAACTATTCTTCTGTTGACTGCTGCATTTTCTCTACAGGTATCATGGCAATCCTCTTCTCTGGCATCGTCATGTCCCACTATACACACCATAACCTCTCCCCGGTTACACAGATATTAATGCAGCAGACACTGAGAACTGTTGCTTTCATGTGTGGTAGGTGCTACCTTTGGTATATGACTAATACAGTTTAAAAATTGATTTTCATGAAATTATGATTCCAATGGGAGCAGGAGAGATGTGAATTCTCCTCCAGATATTCATATGTCAGTGGTACATTCCTTTAAGAGACTTCCTAATAGTGCAGGCTGGGAGGCAGTCAAAAGTCACCTTTCCTGCCATCCTGGATAAAACATACAGTAAATCTTCTTCTTCTCCCATCCTGCAGGCTCCTGCTAAGATTTGCAACAAGATTGATAACCAAGTAGAGATCTCTGACTGCTCTGGTCCACTTTTAGTCACAGGAGATGGGTTCTTAGCAGTATTTTTCTGTAAATTATTTTGGATATAAAAAGCTGCTTGCAAAAACAATAGCTTCCCAGATTGAAAAGTTGGTTTTGGAAGCGGTCATACAGGCAGCACAGTGTCCTGCAGCCTTTCCGTTGGTTTATCAAAGGAAAACTTTTGAAGAAATGACTTGATGCGGTATTATATTCCCTGTTTTTTAGGGGATGTCATGAACATGTTCTATATTGTTTGCAGAAAGATGCATTTGGAACATGGTCAGGGAGTGACATTGCTGCAGACTTAACCACTCACTACCTGAGCACCAGTAGCTCATCAGGTTTTGTCTTAATCTATTACGAATGCTAAAAACCATGCATTCACTCAAGTCACCAAAAGAGTTAATTTAAGCTACTGATAATTTCCTACACATTTACAGCAAGTTTTGGCTATGCAAATGAAAGTAGCCAGTATC
Source organism: Cygnus olor (assembly GCF_009769625.2). Classification (NCBI taxonomy): domain Eukaryota; kingdom Metazoa; phylum Chordata; class Aves; order Anseriformes; family Anatidae; genus Cygnus; species Cygnus olor. The sequence goes on from NC_049184.1 coordinate 7,494,974, forward strand.
CAAAGCATGAGCAATAATGCATTATGCTGCAATAACTCAGTTATCGCTACTGTCTGTTTAAAACCTTCCTGTTTGTAACAGCCTCTATGATAAGAGATCTACCTTGCTAGGACACCTACTAGAACAGTAGACTTAGGAAATAGCCTCACTGTGAGATTCTGCAATGCTAAGAAGTTGGTACTTTGGAAGTAAAATGTTCGGATGGAAGTAGTCATTGCGTGTTGGCGGTACTATTTCAGAGTTCCAACCATCACTTCTAGAGGTTACTAGAATATACAAAGGTTGGTAGATCATACAATGCAGTATTTTATTACAGCGAAAGTTGTGAACTCCTACAGTTTATAAGAACTGAAAGTATTTATACATTGGACACTTTATAATAGTGCTCAACATGCGATATATGAGACTGTGTCTGACATCTCAGTTTTATAGAGAATCTGATTTAAAGCTGCAGAAGTTGTTAGTGATTGCTCCTTTAAGCTTGTGTTCTACAGCTTGTCCTTTATTCTTAAAGTAAAAAAATTCCTCAGTCTTTAGAATAAAGAAAAATTTTTAGCACAAGGTTTTGCTAGCTCATAATTATTAGTAATTTACAGCTGAAAAAAGCCTGCTACACACAGACTAAAGTGCAGTCCACCAACAGTGAGTATCTGGCTTTTTTGCATAATGGCATTCATGCTTATTTTGAGCATTCAAAGGTCAGGAAATAAATATAAATTTTATGTACCATATGTAATAACTTGTAATAGGAATAGAGAAGGTTTTACAGAATTCTTTATTTCAAATGTGATTTCTCTTTTTCAGAAACGTGTGTTTTTGCATTTCTTGGCCTGTCAATTTTTAGTTTTCCTCACAAGTTTGAAACATCCTTTGTCATCTGGTGCATAGTAAGTATTTACTTTTTTCAAACTTGTTTAGGTACTTTTTTATGGTACTTGTGGGGAAAAATAAACCCTTGCACTTACAATATTTTAGACAATTTGTTGGGTTTTATAGGTTTTTATAAAAATATCTTTATATTTTTATATATTGCACAAAGTTAATTCTCACTAATAGCATGAAATTATTAGTTTTGTTCTTAGCGCTGTGGTGTATGTATGCATCAGCCGCCTTTAAGGAATTCCGGTTAACTGTTATTTTGGAACCTCAGCGTACCAGATTTTTACTAAGAAGGAAAAGAACCCTACTTGTTTTGAACCCTGCTAGATTTATTAAAATAAATCTCAAAAGATTTCAAGATTATTATAAATGCCAGTTTATTCCAGAATTCATTTCCCTGGAAAACAATCCTGAGTTACGTACCTTTAGCTTCATATGAAGAATTTGTGTGAGTGGGCAGTTTGTAGAAACGGCAATGCAAACTAATATAAACTCAGCTACATTTTGTCACTCCAGGACTACAGCTTTTGTGTCTTACTGTCATAGATATTTGCAGTTTGTTTATATTAAACCAATTTAGTCCACACATCACATTTTCACTCTGAGCTTGCCTTCTTTAGAAGTAGCCCTTACTCAAAACTTCTCTAATGTCTGTTCACTCTTTCACTTCATTCTTAATTCTTTTTCTTTCTTTCTTTCAGTGTTTTTTTTGTAGTAATACTTTGGATTATGTTTCACATGGCATTTCCCTACATCTTTTGCTGTTATAATTAAGTGAAACATGAACAGTACATTCTCTTTGCAGAGTGAAAAGAGGAAAATGGGAATCCATTTCCCGTCACGTGCCTCAAGGCATACTAGTACATTTTAGTCCATGGCTAAAAGGAAGAATTGTTCTCTACAGGTTGGAGATTATGATATCAGCGTGGGGAACTGCTCTTTGCTGCATTGCACATACATACCTAACTTCCTTATCTAATATATATCTAAGGTGTGAAACTTCCTTCTCTGTAGCATTGCCCTCACAGCCATAATGCAAATTGAATAATTTTAGGGTGATTCATAAAAGTAAACAGCACAGTCCTTCAAGGATCCTGCTGACTAATTCTAGGATATTTACCTTTGTAAGGTCTGTTTGTGGTGGAGCTTACAAAGCAATGCTCTTGTGAAAAGCGGCTTTTCTGAGTTAGAGTTTTCATTGTATTCATTGATTGTCTGTCATTAAAGCAATGGTACTTTTTTTTTCCCCTCACAATGTTGCTTGGATGTTTTGTGTATTTTATAACCATACCCGGGCAAGTGTTGAGGAACTGAATTACATGCCATTTGTTCGGCTTCTGGCCTTTTTCTCTGAGGAACTGGTCCATGGGGAGACAATAGAAATATCTTAGCCTCTTAGCTGCTGTGCCAAGGGAATGATTAAAGGAGCTGAACTGAGGAAAACTTTTACCCAAAGTAATTCTTGGTCTCTCTGGAATGCCTCCTGGGTTTCATTTATTTATTATAAGTAAAGTAGTGTCTGGTCTCTGTCAGTGACAAGTCTGGTTTAATTTCAGTTAATGCAAAACGTTTAAATGTTAAATTCCACATCGGCTGATGCTGAGAGATATTTTTATGCTGGTTTAGCAACACACCTGTTTATAAGACTTGTGGGTGATAAGAGTTTATTCACCTTAGCTGGTACAAGCTAAATGCAATGCAATTCAGGCCTGGGTGACTGTAACACATCAGTCAGTCTTTTGCTTTGATTTTTGTTTTTCAGGTACTTGTTCTGTTTGGTAGAGCAGTGAATATTTTTCCACTTTCGTACCTACTCAACTTTTTCCGTGATCATAAAATCACCCCCAAAATGATGTTCATCATGTGGTTTAGTGGTAAGTGAAAGCTGAAAGTATGGAGGACTGGAAAAGAATGTTTAATCTCTTTCACTTTGTGGGCTACTCTGAGATGAACTGGTTTTCCATCTGTGGAAAACTTAATGTTTGCACCGTTCTCAAACCCAAGTGCAATAGATATGTTCTTTCCCCTTTGTGCTAGGGGACCGGGCAGCATAGATTCCAAATAAAACTTTTCTGCAAGAATCTACTTTCCTAAAAACCTAACTGCTTCAGTCTGAAAAACAATACCTGAAGGCCTCTTATTCATTTTAGGATGGTAACCAAATGATAGATAAATGGGTGTGGCATAGGATTGTAAAAATCTTTTAAAGATGGAGGATTCCTGTTGAGTTATCGGGGTGCTAAGGACTAACAATGGTGCTGATTCACTCTTCATCGATTTACTCTTCTCTCTGAAGGTCTACGTGGTGCAATTCCCTATGCCCTCAGCCTTCATTTGGGCTTGGAACCAATCGAGAAGCGACAGCTCATTGGGACAACAACAATCATCATTGTGCTGTTCACAATTTTGCTGCTGGGAGGAGGAACCATGCCCCTCATCAGACTGATTGATATTGAGGACTCCAAAGCACGCAAGAGGAACAAGAAGGACATTAACCTTAGCAAGACAGAGAAGATGGTTTGTTGTTGTTGTCTTATTCAGAGGATTTTTTTTTCATTTTCAAAGAAAAAACTAGTATTTTACTATTTACTGAAAAGTAAGATGGAAGTAATGGAAGTATGGTATGAAAAAGCCAAGCAGTATCATTTTAAAATATCCCAAAAACAGAGCTTGGTTAGTGTTTACACAAATAACTGGACAAAGACCTGAAAGTAATTTATCTTAACTCAATCTAATTATAAATTGATCCATACAAATTAAAGTAACCTTAAAGCATAAGACAGATGAGACAGGATAGATTCTGTCATATACAGACAGAAAGTAGCTAGGGTATTATGAGTCATAAATTAATCATAAAAGGCAGATGGAAATTATTTTGAAAAAGTCACAGCAAAGGCCATGAGAAAGTGGTAACAACAGCACCTCTGCGACTGGGTTTTATTTTAAAGTCATTTCTGGCTAAACAGAAGCATTGAAGAAAACTAACAGCCAGGCTCAAAACTCATCTGCTAAAGGGAGGAGTATATAAAGTATCCTGGGAGCATTTTCCTGTTTTGTCCCAAACCATCAAATTGATACACACAGGGTATTATTCTGTGGGGTCTGAAGAACAGCTTCTCTTGGCGTAAGGCTTTAAGAAAGTTTGCAGCCTTCAGAATTAGTTTATTCTGTTTACAAAGGTAGATGTCTATAGAAAGAGCTCAGGGGTATGGCGTGTTCTGAAACAGGGCTTGTTTTCAGTGAGATGTTGACATTAAAGTGTTGCTTGCTATATAAACTCATCATTCAGCTCACAAGAGGAATCTGTCCGTAGCAATAGTACAAAATTATGGAATATTTGAAGCCTTTCACCTTTCAGCATGAAAAGGGAAGCCAAGTGACTCTGGGAGTCAACAGCTGGACAGATTCATACAGCCATAAGTCCTGGTAGGCTGAGGTGGTAATTTCCATTTTGTTCCGGCATGGGAATTGGTTGTGAGAAGGAACAGAGCAGAGTAGGGAGGGGATAAAGCAAGCTGGAGGAAAGAACTGCAATATTTCTCAGGTTATTGCAATTTGTGATATTTCTAGGGAAATACCATAGAATCCGAACATTTGTCAGAGCTCACAGAGGAGGAATATGAAGCCCAGTACATAAAACGCCAGGACCTCAAAGGGTTTATGTGGCTTGATGCTAAGTATTTGAATCCTTTCTTCACCAGACGACTCACACAAGAAGTAAGTCTCTCTTGTTTTCTTGAAGAAAAGAAACTCCGTGGTAGAGTTGGTTGTCATTTCACTCTGCACCATTCAAGACTCAAGTGCAGCCATGCAACTTCTACACTAGGAAAAGAGAGCCATGTAATATCTTCCTTGTGCATATGCAGAACAGCTGTAATGAAAAGCTGCACTGTAAAATTGCCGGTTGGATTAAGTGAGCACCCCTGAGGACTACCACAATTAAAGTTAAAAAGCTGCATGGATTTATTGAACTTGCCTTTAAGCTTGCAGATTACCATGAAGAGTATCAGCAATTACTACTGATTCTAGGAAAAACTACTGCCACCTGTGCAGAGCTTTTAAAGTGCTATCACACAAAGTTGCTGCCCCTTACTGTATATGGTCCTATGAATTCTTGAGCTGTGATTTTTCTGCAGAGTGCAGCTTTTCTCTTGGAACTATGAATAAGGGTTGCAGCCTTCGTGGTTTTTTTTCCAGACTCCTTCACTGGGAGGTGAAGACTGTGGAGCTGTAAATGCAAAGTGGCACCTGACCTGAACAAGTAATTTAACACTGAGTGGCTCTGAGAGGTGTAAATACTGTGCCATTTTCACTCCAGGTCTTAGAAACCTGAGATATCTTGGCCATATCACTTTTTTTCTAATTTGCCGTAGAATTAAGTATTTTTGCTGTGCAATTAAACATTTTCTGTACAGTGTGCCATCTTCCTAGCCTGCTCAAACATACAATTTTTCTTATTTTGTACCTTTATTTTCAAAAGAATGCTTTCAGCACTTTCCTGCAAGAGCCAGAGGGGGCTTTTTTGTTTGTTTTTAGTAAAACCAGAAATGAATCAAGAAACTAGGGCAAGCATCTGATTTGTAGTTGGTAGCCAAAAACGCAGGCAGCCATCCAGATGGCAACCAAAGGCTAGAAAAATAAGTATGTGAATCACCAAAGCAAGCCACAAGCTTTCCCCTGTCCCTGGGAACACATAGAGGGGAGTAAGATTCGAAGAAAGGCCATCTAGATGACTCTGACTGTTAAAATCCACAAAGCAGAACTGTCTAGAAAAAACAGGTAAAAAAAAATCGCTCAAAAATATCACCCCTGGAAATAATTACTAATTGATTGAGCACTTGATGTGTTCTGGTAGGAAACAGAACAGCTTTGTACACTTAGAGACCACAAACAGATTATTTCCTGAGGAATGTGCTAAACTAGGCTTTCTCTTTCGCTCTCTCAGACACACAAGTAGTGTTGTAGCTCAATAACAACTGTTCTGGGTTTCTTGTGCCTTAGGACTTGCATCATGGGCGCATACAGATGAAAACCCTCACAAACAAATGGTATGAAGAAGTACGACAAGGACCCTCAGGATCTGAAGATGATGAGCAAGAGCTGCTATAGCAGACCAGGGAAGGAGTGCAATGAGTTTATCATTTGATCTTCAAAAAGTGGATTTAAGTATCAAGAGTCTGACTGCACAATAGCTGGAAAATTAATAATGAACTTTCCGATTTGGGACATATCTTGTTCTGCGTATTTAGATATCGCTAGTCAGTGACTGAACCCCTGAAGTGTCAGACACTGGGCTGAATAAAGAACTTTCCAGATCCTATAGCATAGCAGACTCCACACAGCCTCTTAAAAAGCAGAAACATCTGCTATGAAATAATGACATTACTATGTCATTATGTTTAATGCGAGGTCTTCTTCCTATTATGAAATCTGCTGTGTATGTGTGAAGTACAAAGCCACTGTATGACTCTGCAAAATAGGATGAGTTGCACTTTTTTAAATATATAGATGTATATATATACACACACTCATTCACATGGAGAGTCTTGACAGTTTATACTGTGAATTTGTTTCAGCACTAGTAAGGGAAGTTGGCTGGAATAAATCTATAACTTATGGGATTTGCACATTATGAAACCAGAGAAGATAAGTACCTTGACAAAAAGCAGATGCTGCACACTTAAGGAAGCACCTATTAAAACTGGTATTTTTGTCATTTAAAAATTTCTTGGTTTCAATTTTATGGTTTTATTTTTTTAAACTATTCTGAGGTGTCTAATCCATTACAGTACTGATTATGGCATGACTTGCGGGGGTGGGGGATTATACGATTGTACAGAACTGCATTTGAAATTGTAGTTTTAACTTTTTTTTTCCTTTACTTAAAGCCAGTTGCAGTTTGTCTGTAGTTGGTTGTTGCTGTGTTAGCACAGTGGCTTCAAATCTTAGAGAGCAGCAGCTTTTGTTTTACCAAATTCATGAAGTGCCCCTAACGCTCCAGAATTCACTAGTGGAATTTCTGAATTCTGGTTGAAGCAGAAGCAGCATTTTCCACATCGTTAGTTTGATGAACTAAATGTGTACATGGGGAAGGAGAGTTTATAAAAATAAAATCCAGGTACAGAAGGCTTAGTATTGGACATTATGAAATCATCCTCAGTTGGGAAGTGCCAAACAGTGTCCATTAAGTTGTCTTGGTAGTATAATTCTTCCTCTTACGCTGTTTCAAATTAATCAGTATTTCACTTTTTCTACATGGCATAGTTCATTTGCTCCATTTGCATACATCTAAACAGACAGCGTTCGTTGTGTTTGCCATGATTACACATACAGGAATTTGCTGTCATGACTGATGCAAACGCCTCATCAGTTATTTGCATATTCATTGTTGAAATGTAAAATTGTCGTTCTGCTTGTAAGTTGGACATGCAAGCGGACATGTTTCTCAAAGCAAGATTTATTTTCGGTCTGGTTTTGTTACTGGGGTTTTTTAATCAACTGCTTACCAGCTGGGAGGAATAAAAGTTCAAGATTGTATTTGGAATCCTAAACCTGTGCTGAGCAGTTTTTCAGACTAACACATTACATGATTTGCTTCTTTTTTCTCCCTGTTAGTTCAAAGAATTTATCTCCTAATCCCAAAACTGAAACATGCACTGGTTAAAGTCTGAATGAGGCACAAACTCATTTTCTGGTATTGATTTGTTTCTGGTCAATGCTTGTTTTTCTCTTTAGGGGACTCTGCAGTTGGTGCTTTTTTGTTGTTTGTTTTTTAAAGATGAGTTTCCTCACCCTCTAGACAACAGCAGATGTAATTACATTTCAGTTACCCATCGGTCAAGTGTTCAAACTGAGAAACCTAGTAAGGTGCACAAACCCATTTCACTGTGCTACGAAGGATGTGAACATGTGTTCAGATTCTGCATTATAATGTTTATTCAGTGCAAAGAAGGCTGTTTATTTACCAGGCTAAATTTCACTTAATGAGAATTCATCTGTGCTGCCAAAGCCAACAGACTAAGGCTGCTGACTTCTGAGACTTTCTGTAGTGTTTATGCTGTTTGTCTTGCAAGGGGCGAGCATGCATTATTTATCTTGTCCTTCTTTGTCTTGTACTAGCTAAGAATTTACACATGTGCAAGCCAGAATGGGGAAGCTGTTAAGGCTGTGCTGCCAGTGGGACCAGACTGACCTGTGTAGATCCTTACTCCTGTCCAGTCCAGAAGCTGGTTGGAAGGATGCCAGGAGCTTCTCTTGTTACCAGGAGAAGTACATTGGTTAAATGGTCTAGATGCTACGATGTCACAGCGTTATGCCATATTCCTGCTGATATGCAAAATAGGCTTTAATCTGTATTGTTATTCTGAAATTGGTCACCTGTAGAAGGAATGAGGTCTGCACCAATGGATTAGCCCTTTGGTTAACTTCCGTCAAGGTAAACTGAGCGTTTCCTGCCCTCTGCTGGCAGGAAGTGATAATACCTTGACATCTAATGAGAATCATTTTCTGAGTAATTTTACACATTAAGTTGAAGCAATTAACTGATACAGCTAGAGCTAATGAAATCACTTTGAAGCAATTAAGTTGAAGAAAATTTTGGGTGGTTTCATTTAAAAGCAACTGTGCTAAAGCTTAAACTATGACGTTTGTCAAAACTTGGAATTAAGAGCTTTGTTTTCTCTCAACAAAATACACACTAAATTTCATATTTTGGAACAAATACAATAAGTTTTTGCCATTATTTCAGTGTCTGATTTTCATATTTATCATCAATGTATTGACTTTGAAGTGAAGAAATCCAAACTGGGAAATGACTGTCACACTCTAAAACACATTGCTTCATCCTTACTAAGTTGCCTTGCAGTTATTTTAGATCATTTCCTATTTTATCAGAACAATAGGAAACTCTAGTCCTATTTCCACAAGTGCTACTAACCCCATCATAACTTGGTGCAATCTGCAGAATTGTGCACGTACTGTTTCTGCTTTCTTAAATACAGAATGATCAGGAAGTAAAATACAGATGTTACTAATTATGGAGACCCTGAAGTTGTGCCAGGCCATAGCCCCAGTGGCTGTTTCTCCTGACAGCTAAGGAGTTGTGCAGAGGGTACCCAGAGCCTCCCAGAAGTTATTTCTCAACCTCTTCCAGCCCAATTCAGAGTCCTGTGTTAGCCTACGATGAGATGCTTTAGCCGCTGATTCCAAAATCCATTATCCACATGAGGACAGCAGTTGTGCCCGGATGATCCCAGAGCCAGGGCATCTGCTGGTGCTGCTGTGCCCTCAGGGCAAGGCACGACCCCCTGCAGAGGCTCTCCTCCAGGCCAGCCTGGGTCTTCACCAGGTCTAACTCCACTGGTGCAGCAAGCCAGTGAGGCAGGCAGAAAGGGGATGCCCTACCTGTCCCTTCATCTCCCCATCAGGACAGCAGCACTGAGTACAAGTGTGTTGTTGGGGTTTGGGATGGCACGCTGCCACCCGCTCCATGTTACCACACTGCAACCAGCCCATCTGTAGCCAGGGAAAGCTCCCTGGCCTCACCCATAAGACACGGAGCACACAACAGGACTCCATTTGCCCTGCTGCCAGGGAAATGAGGCTGTCACGGGAAAAGGCTCAGCATTGCTGAGGGAGGCAGGGGACCCTTTTCATCCACCCTGAAGAAAACAGGTGGGTGAAGATCACCACAGTCAATACCAACCACAGGCTGGAACATGGGGCTGTCCTGCAGACCTCCCACCACGCCTGTCCCCTGAGCAGTGAGCTGTCCTTGGCAGCTGGGTGACAGTCACAGATGGCACCACCATCACCGATTACCTGGCTTACACACCACGTACAGCCTGCGCCACCTTTGTGCCAGACCCCAGCCCTGGCAGTGAGTCACCAGCCAAGTGCAAGCAACACCTCCAGCTTTCCCTGCCATGGTTTAATCATGATGATGCTATTTTTAACTCAGACGAGCATCTCTTGGTGTGGTTATTTTAAACTTGAAAGCACCTGCAGGCTGTTTATCCAGCCTAATCTAGAAGATGCCATAAAAGGGAAGAGAGCAATAGTAATTATCTGCAGTTCAGAAGCTTAACCTTTGGAAAGAAAAAGAGAACTGGGCTCTGAGCTATGCTTGTTAAACGCCCTTAACCTTTCCTAAGCAATTGCACAGTTTGTAAGGGAGATCCCCCACCACAAACAGGAGGCCTCCACAGGCCAAGATGCTGTAATTTGTCACAAAAAAGATACAACAAAAAAAGTCTCAGGAAGCAGGAGGTGCAAGACCAGCAGGGCACCACGCTGCCAGCAGCTGCAGCTTCCCTGTCCCCCCACAGCACCCGAAAATGCAGAACACCCCAACGTACACCACATCTCCACCCAGAGCCACCAGCTGCCCTGGCTTCACGCCTGGCTCCCTGCCACAGCCGCAACCAGGGACGTCACTGTGATGCAGTTACACAGGAGGAAAGTTTGCATGGGTTTACTTCAACTGCAGCTGCACTTACAGCACACAGTTCCCAGTTTTGGTGAGAGAAAGGCAGGTCTTACTGCTCAAACTCCGCACTACCTTCCATTTTTTGGAACCAATGGAAGAAGTTTCATCATTATGGCATTGGTTTATTTTCACATTCATTGTGAATCCTGCTGGCTTTCCCCAGCAGTCACCAGATTCCCCCTTTGCCTTCCCTCAGGGGAACCAGGACACACGAGGCACCTGAGGCGAGCACCCAGCAGCTGCTGAGGAGAAGTGGGAGCAGCAGCCTGTCAGGGAGGCTGGGGCCTGCCCAAGCAGCTGCTGACAGCAGCTATAAGTGAGCAGACACGTCAGTTTTGAGGGCACAACAGGGTACGTACATTCCCCACACAGCCTTGGAGCTGAGTGTGTTATGCCCTTGCACCCAGTAATCCCATATTTTGGGAAAACACCACACAGCTTACTGAGGCCCGCGGGCACCTGGGCTAATGGGCGCTAGCTATGGGGCATCCCCAAGGGGCTCAGTGTTTGTGTCAGTGGCAAAATGAAAAACAAGCAGAGCACCTGAGCAAAGCTCTGCGGTCATTTCAGTCAGAGAGGCTTTGAAGGCAGCACAGCAGGCACCATCCACCTCCTCTGGAGGTGAAGCTCTCCTTGAGAGCCAAAGTACAGAAGCAGTGCTAGGAGAAACCTGACTCAAAGGGCAGATTTGTTCAGATTTTTACACAATCCGGCCGCAGCTTCCCTTAGAAGCCTCACTGTCTAAAGAGCAGCAGGATTGGTGACAGAACAACATTTGTTCTCAGCTCCGTTTACACAATAACCCCAGCCTGCTGTCCCTTGGCGCTGAGGAACGCACCCATCGAGCCTGTGGCCCTGGGGACCCAGCCTGGGCAGGGCCCAGACATGCTGAAAGTGAGAGCCTGAAGGCTCAGACCAAGGAAGCCATTTTAGAAGCTAGGGCAGGATCAAGCCGCACACCTCCTGCCTCAGCCAGGCCGCTGGATGCTGCGTGGTGCCAGGTCCGGGCCTGCACGTGGCAGAGGTTGGTGGGACATGGAGCTGGCTCGAGGAGCACATGTACCCCTGGGATGAGCGGGAAGGCAGCATGACACCACAGCGTGGGGGCTTTGCAGACACACACCAGCTGCTTGCCATCTCCCTGACACCCTCTTTCAAACCTGAACCACTGCAGGCTGCAGTTCTGCCACGAGAGGTGTAGAAACAGCAGAAGCCCATCATCCTCACACAGCTTTCAAGGAAAGGCAGCAAAGGAAGATACCACGCTTGCCTCAGCGGCTTCTACCCCACCAAGCAGCACAGGGCTCATACTCTGCACCAGCACCAGGCTTCCACCGAGCAGCAAGGTAGTCCCCTGCACCCCAAACCCCCCAACTCTGGAGCTGGGTCTCCAGCGAGGCCCCCAGTTCCCACCCATCTCAGAACCACAGACTAGCCCTCAGCTGCCCCATGAGTTAAGAAATCATTTCCCTTAACCAGCAACCACCTCCCAAACCATGCCCCACCACAGCAGCAAACACAGTCCCTACCTCAATCCCCAGAGGTGCTGCTGCCATCACCCCCACCAGAGCCATCCCAGGAGCTGCTGTTACAGAGGGTGGGGAGCACCGGTCCTTAAATAATGGCAGCAGCTGCTGCAGCACCCCAGCTGGGGACATGGACTAAATCCAGATGGGCCCCAGCTGTGTGATGCCCGGGGCCCGTCCCTGCAGGTGGCAGCACCCAGGTAGCGGGGCAGCCCCTGGCCTCGCAGGGGAAGGGGACCTGCTGTTTGGTCTGGCCACGGTGCATGCTTGTAATTACAGTGATTTTATTCTGTGCCACTACCTGGACATCTCCAGAGGTAGGAGTGTCTTGTGTGAGTGTAGCTTTAAACACACTTGCTGTCATGTGCTTGCAATATTATGCATTCTCGCACTAAGCTGAAGGTGAAAGTGGTGATCTGGGGTTCTGCCACAGCAATAAAGGACCTGGGGGACTTGCAGAACCATTTTTTCCTACCTCCTTGAGGTGATTTCTAGACTGTAGTATTTTTAAACTGGCAGAGGACAGGGCAGCAGGGCAGTGGCTGCTGAGCACAGCAGGGACTCACCACTGCTCGCACCCTGTGCTCGTCCCAGCCCCGAGCACCAGTCCTGGCCATGGGGACACGGCCTCATCCCTGCCCCACAGCAGCTGTGCCCAGAGGCTGAGAGCCCCCAGGAGATGGCAGCAGCCCCTCGTGTTCGTGTCCTCTGGTGGGAGCACAGAAGGGAGAGCTCTGGGTGCTGTGACCACCACCCCGTAGGACCACAGTGGCACGTGCACCAACGAAATTTCCATTTATTTCAGAGCACGGCTACTAAGGTGTAATCGAATCAAGTCAAACTCAAGTTTTGCACGAGTGAATTTATTTTAAAAATGCACAATTTCAGGAATGCAATGAATAGGTAACAGAGACACGGAGAGCTCAGGAGCTCCTGGCGTGACAGGGTGGCCTGGGCCCGAGGTGGGCAGCGGTGGCGTGGGGGTGCTGGTGCCCAGCTCTGCACAGGGCAGGTGGGGCTGGATGTGGCAGCTCCCTCCTAGAGGTGCACACACACGGGTCTGAAGCTTCATCCTCTTTTCACTGGCTGCCCTGATATTTCTTTGTTTGTTTGCAGCTTTTTCAAACATTGCACATCTTTTGGTCAGCTGTGTTTTTTTGCATAGCAAGAGTAGGAAGCAAAGCCATGCCTTTTGGTGTGTCGGTCCCAGCACGGCCTTCCTGTTAGTCCTTGGCTCCTGCCCCAAACCACCTGCACCTGCCCCAAACCATGTGCACCTGCAGGCATCACGCATGTGCAAGGATTTCCCAGCACCTGGGAGGATGCGAGCACACCTCGAGATATCACAGACCCCTCTTGCACAGGCCCACTCCTGAAACAGGGAAACTGCTAGGGGAAAGCGGCTGCGTGGGAACGACCAAAGGACAAAAGCGAGTGCCACGACTAACACTACCGTACACTAGTCAGAGCCATGCCGCGGGATCCGATAATGATGGCACACACAGAAAGCAGGGGCAGGCCCGCTTGTGCCCGTTGCTGCTGTGCTGTGAGCCTCTCAGCACACAGCTCTGAGCTCGTACCAGCCCCGGGCTGGGATCAGCGCTCGCAGCTGGAGGAGAGCATGGCGAGGGCACCGCGCACAGCGGACGCTGCCTGTGGATGGGGCTACCTACGGAAAGCACGGCCTGCGCTGGGACTTGGCCAGAACACCGAGGCCAAAAAGCCTAGCTCCTATTTCTAATGGCTGGGTTCAGCAGTACCAAGTTTGCAGCTTGAATGCGGTGGGTGTGTGCCCTCTGCTCCCCCGGGAGCGCACCCCTCTGCACACCTGCACGCCCTGGCAGCCAGCGGCTCTTTTGTGAAGTGCTCTGGGACCTCGCAACAGAGGAGGTTGCTGCATCGCCGCTAAGAAAAGGCAGTGGTGTGGTGCGGCTTGGGAAGCAACCTCTAAACCAGGAATTTCTGTATCTGGAGGCAGGAGGGCGAGCCCAGCGTGCGGTGCCGGGCCCGGTCAGCAGCAGTTCCCCGGCGTTTGTGCAGCGAATGGCTCGCTGTCCCCATTTTGCCCAACATGATTTAACGCTGCAGCTCTGGCAATGGGTTATAGAGTGTTTTTTTCATTGACCAGTGACCCCGTAAAGCTCCCCCACAACTGGCTAGCTGGTTGCAGGAGGGCAGCACGCCTGGGACAACACCTTTCCCTCCTCTGCTGCTGACTCTGCCCATCGCCGTGAGCACGTCCTTCCATCGCTGCCTGTTGCAGCCCCTGTAAGGCAGCACCAGCACCCTGCATCCCAGCCAGGGGCACGTGCTGCAGCTCCGTGCTCGTGCTCGGGGCAGCCCACGGGGAGATTCTCCTGTGGTGGTGAATGGCTTTGCATCGTGCCCTTTCGCAGCTTCTCGGTCCTTTTTGGCCCTGCCTCTTCCCTTGGGGGTGAACCGCCCACACACTGCTCTCTGAATTACAACCACGAGCTGGCAGCTTGCCATTCCCCAGCCAGCGGTGCCGATGGTGTGAGAAGCCCTGGCTTCCCAGCGACACCTCCAGCCCCAGCCCCATCTCCAGGGGTTGCTCAGCCACAGATTTGCCATTCCCTGCCTGGAGAGCACTACCTGGGACCGGTATTATTCACGCTGGGATTATTTGAACCCCAAATTCTTACCCTAAAGACAAGCTCCCCTTGAGATTAACCGGATGGTGGTGGGTTTGCATTGCAGCTGAGGGAGTGGGGTCGCCCAGCCCGTGCAGAGAGCAGTCTCTGAGAGGTATATGAAGATATTTCCGAGCCCCGAGTGAGGTAGCTGAAGGGCGCTCCACGCGCCCTGGCAGGAGAGGACGTGGTCGGCTGCGGCTGCAGGAGCTGGGGCTGGGGGCACCTCACGACCCCCCAGCCCCCTCCTGCTGGGCCAGGCACAGTTTGTTAAGACAACCAAGTCCCTGCTTGGTCATCAGAGCACCAGGACGGAGAAACTAAGGCCCAGGGCCCAGAGAGCAAACAGCAGTAAAGCTGCAGCCTGGGGTTGCACCCTGGCCAGATTTCAGGCACTGGGGGTCTGTTATTATCATATATATATTTTGCAAGTGCAAATGCTAGGCTCAAAGTCACAAGAGCCACACCAGAAGGGGAGGCAAGGTTGGTGTCACGTCATCTGCAGAACATGCTGGGGACCCGTCGGATACAGAGATGAGAGAAATGTCGCGTTTGGGTTTTTCTTCCAACGAGGGGCTCGGGCGCAGCTGGGGCCGGGATGCCCGGGCACCGCTGGGCTCTGAGCTCTCAGAGGAGATCCTTCACCACCCCCGACGGCAGCACCTCCCCTGCCACGCTGGCAGCGCCCAGCCCTGACCTCCTCCGTGTCACCAGCACCATGACCTGCACGGCGCTCTTCAGCCCCGGCTGGCCAGCGGCCCCGTCGGCCAGGATGGCCAGGGGAGCGGGCGAGGGGCCGGGGCCCTGGGGCAGTTTGTAGCACCTGGGGTAGTTGCTGAAGCATTCAAAAGTGTCGCTGCAGCTCCTGCAGGCCCCGTGGTGGCGGCTGAAGCCCGGGGAGAAGCGGGTCCTGGTGTCTCTGGGAGGGAAGGGCTGGAGCGCGGTGCCCGGGCAGCTGCAGCAGAGGACGGCGCGGATGGCCTGGAGCAGCACGATGTCTTTGGAGAGGATCTTGTGGAAGTTGGGCTTGAAGAGCAGGTACACCAGCGGGTTGTAGAGCGTCGAGGACTTGGCAAAGACGGCCGACAGCACAAAGGCGAGCGCTGGCACCTGGCTGGCGCCTCCGCAGACTGCCCACAGGGCGACGACGGCGTAAGGGGTCCAGGCAGCCAGGAAGCCCAAGCACACAGCGATGCTCAGCTGCAAGAGGAGATGGAGAGGGTGGTGCTGTGAGACTCCTACAGCATGCCTGAGGTGCCGACCCTCCCCAAAACCCAGCCCAAGGCCGACCACAGCTGCTGTGTGCGATGGGACCCGAGCTGTTGGTCGCACCCCTGGAAAAGCTCCTTGGCTCTCTGGGGCTGTCGTGCTGCACAGCAGGGTGTCAGACAGCACAGCCCCAAGCCTGCGCATCCCAGCACGAACCCATAAACCTGTGTTTCAGGCGGGTTACACCCCGGCCCACCTGGGAATGCAGGCACAGCCTCAGCCCGTCGTGGCACAGACCTGGCTGTGAACAGCCTCTGGGATCAGGCCAGCGTCAGAATCCAGCAGCCTCTGGTAGCACCCAAAATCCCTTCTGTAACCTGTGCTGATCGACCAAAAGGCTCCAGACATGGGCCATGCTCAGACCCTCTGAGCAGGCACAAACATTTCCTTCGGGGTCAGGCTTGCAAGCTTTCTTTTTATTTAAAGGGTATCCACTTTTTTTGACATATCCCTGGTAAATTATAGTATTAGCTCATAGTCTGGGGAACAATGACTCATGCAAGCTCCTTTTATGATCTTTTCCAATGTGATTTAAAAGGAAAACTCCTCCACCTGATGGCTTTAAACGAGGAGAAATCTGTTATTATCCACGGATGCAAACACCAGGAGAACTCACGGGGAGCAGCAGAGCCCCACACTGCTGCTGCAGCCCCTTCCACCCCGCGAGGACAGCGCGGTGCCAGCGTGGGACATCCAGCACGGGGCCATGCGGAGCAGCTGATTGCTGCCGCACGCAACCAGTCCCACCAACAGCCCAGCCTCTCTTCTCTTTCCTTCCTGCATCTGCGTTTGGGAACCGGGGGGGACGGGCGACAGCCACACGCGGGTTGTTTGTTGCACATCTAACGGGAAAATCATCGATGTGCCTGATTCTGGGGGTTCTGCTTGTGTCTCCGTGCTGGGTGGCAGCAGCATCAGCCTCTCCTGCTTAATGCTCCCGGTCACACACTGGGATTTGCGCGGCGCGTGCTGCTCCCTCCTGCTGTGGGGTGCAGGAGCACGGGGCTGCCTTTGCTGCCGTTTATAAAGAACAAGCTGACTCCAGCATTCAAGACAGCGCGCTCAGGCGTTTGGGTCCCAGCTCTGGGAGCCCCCACCCTGCCCAGCAGCTCCGAGCGAGCCCCCCCGGCGCTGGGCTCCCCACAGCACCCTACCTTCACCATGGGGCCGTGCACGCCGCCGGCTCTGCGCTGGGGGGACACGTGCTGCCGCACGGCTCGGCGGGACACCTGCACCGTCCACAGGATCAGCGAGTAGGAGGCGAGGATGAGGAGGCAGGGGAGAAGGTAGCAGAAGACGAAGAGGGCGAGGATGTAGAGCGTGGCCTCTCGGCTGGAGGCTTCCCAGGCGATGCAGCAGGCGGTCCCGTAGGGCTCAGGGCCGTAGCTGCCCCACTCGGCCAGGGGGGCCGTGGCGAAGAGCAGGGCGTACGCCCAGACACACAGCAGCAGCACGCCGGCGTGGGAAGGGGAGAACTTGTTACCTGCGGAGGGGTGTGCGAGAGGGGGGCGTCGCGAGGGGCAGGGAGGCGAGGGGGAGCAGGCACGGGGCTGCCACCTGCGGCCACCCGCACCCCTGGGCTCGGGGACAGGGGCAGAGGAGCAAGGAGGCGGGAGAACCGTGAGGGTCTCCCCCAGGCTGTGCAGTGAGGGGCAGCATCGGCGGTGCTGCCCCTCAGCATCGAGAGGCATCGCTGGAAGGTCGGGTGGCCGCTGGTGGCACGTGGAGGGACGCTGCACCCACAGCCCGTGGGCGGGCAGGATGAGGATGGGAGGGTGGCACAGCCTGCCCTGGGGCAGGGGGAGCTGGCTCCGGGGCTGCCCTAAACAGCCCCAGGCACTGTCCTTTCAAGGACTTTTCCCCTCCTACAGCCTGGAGGAGGCGACTTGGTTCCTTTTCGTCCCATCCCCCTTCAAACCTAAAACCCTCTGATCCCCTCGGAGCTCAGCATAAAGTGCTAAATCTTCAGCCACCTGTAGGAATAACGTTTTCCTTTGAAACCAAGCAATTAAAAATACGTTGAGATTAGCCATTTCCTCACGATACACATGCGAGGGGAGATAAACTCAACATGCCACAGTGCCGAGCTCGGGAGCAGAACCTGCGCAGGGAAAGGGCGCTGGTACCTGGCTGCCTTTTAACGGCCCCCTTTAATCTTTATCTTTCCTTCCACCTTTTAGTGATCTCCTGAGACGTGCTGGCACATAACCAAGGTGACCCTGCTCCAGCATCGCCCCTGAGGCACTGGCAGGTGCCGGGCACACAGCACGATGCAGCCGGCAGCAGCCACCGGCCAGGAGCAGGTTCGGGGCGGCCGGGGCAGGGACCAGGAGAGAGGGAGGGCAGGGTGCACCTTGGGTGCTGGTCTGCAAATCACACTATTTGATTTCATTTCCAATTTTATTTCTATTCTTGGTCTTTAATCCCAAGTGGATGCTGAAGACGCGTGGTAGGTGGAGGATTAGCAGCTGAAGTGAGGAAATGAAGAAATGACTCCAAACAGGAGCTGTGAGCGGACAGGGGGGTTCTGGGTCCCCTCACTTCTCTCGGCTGCCCTCTGCATTGCTTGTCCTGAGCCAAGGGCTGGGGCTGAGCTTAGAGCTGCACTCCCCTTAGCTCTGCAGAGGGGGTCCAGGTGAGAACAGGGCTGCAAAAGTGAGCTACAGCACCGCAAACCCAGCCCTCCTGTATTAATTGTTTCAGTGAGTTAAACACATTTGCTTATGGCTCTACCACCAGGGACAAGGGGAAGTGGCATTTCCTTGCACTGACAGAGCTTGTGGTGTGGAGACTTCCATGTGGCTTCCCAGATGCTGCAGTTTGCTCTGCTCCAAGCCCACATCTGTCCGAAGCCCCACGACCTGCCTTGCACTCCCTGCACATCCCCTGTGATGCAGCGGCTGGGACTTTTCTCCATGGGAAGGACAGACCCTTGGCACTTTTTGGGATGTCGCACTGGAGCCCTGCCATGAAGCAGGCTTTGGGTGCAGGGACTGCTGGATGCATGCAGAGGGAGCAGGGTGCTGGGGCTCTGAACCTCCCCGCAGACGGAGGGGTTAACACACAAGTGATAAAAGCCCCTGGAGACCCAGCGTATCAACAGGTTGCCCTGGGGCAGAGCTTTCCCAGGAGAGGTGGATCTGACCGATAAGAGGAGGCAGAAAAAGGGTTCCGGTAACCGAGAGGGGTGTGGGCACAGATGGTGCATCCAGCACCTACCGTATGCCGGGTAGCAGACCTTCAGGCAGCACACCGCGCTGAGCACCGTCAGGCTGGTGAGGCTGCACAGCCCAAACAGCACCCCGCAGAAGGCGTAGATGGTGCACATCGCCTGGTTGAACAGCCACCTGCAAGGGAAAGCCTCCAGCTATGCCCAGCCCTTCCCCTGGGCCTAGGGCAGCTGCGTGACATCCCCAAAAACACACGTGCACCACCTCACCCCTAGTTTGGTCCCCAAATGTCCTCGCCACGGGGGCTGGGAGCACAAGCAGTGTCCACACCGTGTGGGATGAGGAAACCCACAAAGCAGCCTGGTGTGGGACGAACACCTGGGGAGCTGCGGCACCCCGCTGCCGCCCAGCAGCCTTCTTGGCGTCCCAGACCGAGCCCTGGCAATCCCCGTTTCCAGACGAGGTTTGAAAACCCCACCCGGCTCCATCAGCCAGCGCAGAGCCACGTCCACGAGCTACCTGTGCGCGAAGAAGGACGGGGTGGCCAAGGGGAAGAGCGTCACGGTCATGCTCAGGTCGCTGACGGCCAGGTTGACGATGAAGAACTCGGCGGGCTTCAGCGTGGACCGCTTGCGATAGGCCACCAGCAGGAGCAGCGAGTTCCCCGAGAGAGACACGAGGCCTGCAAAAGGGGCAGGCAAACGGTGCCGCGCGTGCGGGGCAAGGGGCGTCCCCTCCCCGGCACCGCGGGGCAGGAGGCGGCCCCGGGTCCCAGGGGAGTGGGCACGGGCAGGCAGCCGGGCATCTTCGTCTTCCCCAGCCTGCCTGCCTGTTCGTCCCAGGGGACAAACCTCCAGAGGCAGGACGGGAGCCGGGATCTCCTGGAGGGGTTTGGAAGCAAACCCCGGAGATATCCACCACGGGGGGAGAGGGCTCTGGGCTTCCCCCTCCGGAGCAGGATGAGGAGGGGATCCCGTGGGACCCGCAGAGCTCTGTGAGCACATCTGGAGCTGCTTTCCATCGAATTTGATCCCTTCCCCTTCCTGAGATCCTGCAGAGGCAATGATGGTGCAGGACCTGGCCAGACTTAGGCCTTCCAGCTGGAAGGAGCAGGGGGCGCTTCCTTCCAGCTAGACAAATAACGGGAGCTTTGTGTCATCGCTCTTCTGATGTGAGGCCAAGGACCCAGGCCCACTCGCCTTATTAATTTCTTCCTGGCAGTGTCACTAGTGTGGGTCTGCGCTGTCCAGTATCACGGTAACAAAATAAACAAGAAGAAAGGCATTGCGAAGATCAAGGAAAATCCAGACTAAATAAAAGAAGCTCTTTGTTTGCTATTAATGTGGTTAAAACAACAGTGGCTATTAATTTTTCATAACAAGGGCTTTCTCCTCTCCCTCTCTTTTTTTTTTTTTTTTTTATACTGTGTAATGGTGCTTTCATTGAGAAGAGTTTCTGTCTCCTCTGAAGGGGAATCTTTGCTGCTCTCGGGTAGGACTGGAGTTTCTCCCTAATGGATTAGGCTGTAAATTAAATATTGTGGTTACAGCCAGCTTCCAAAGCTGCTGAGCGGCCAACACCAAAGTTCCTTTCTGAAAGGGGACCTGGCCAAATCCCAGGCTTTGGAGTCCCAGGAGGGAAGCGAGGTGCCCTTGTTCCCAGCCTCACGAGGCGTTTTTCCCCACAGAGCTGCTCTGGTTCCCTGCTCGCGCCTGCACTGAGCACAGCTGGCCAGATTTACTCCAGGGAGCATTAGCACTTGGGGCACCGCTGGCATCCCAGTGGCTCCAGGAGCATCCCACGGGCTCCCCGTGCCCGCAGCGTGGGTGACCCAACCCGGCTGGTGTGGGGTGTCCCCGGGGCCCACAGACTCTGCCGCCTGCCCATGTGCTGGGGCTGCCCGGCGAGGGGCGGTGGCTTTGCCCCCTGCGGGCTGCAATGCCTGGCCGTGGGGGGCATGGACAGCACGGGCACCAGGGGACAGGAGTCCTGGGGACCTTTCTGCCCCTCGTTGGCTGAACTGAAAACTGATGTCACACCACCCTCTGTTGGTCCTGGGCAAGAGGCATGGGGGTGAGCACAAAAGGGTGCTCCCCGATCACACCTGGGTGGTAGCCCAGTCCAGGAAGCACCAGCGCTGCACGTCCTGAAAGGTACCAGAATGTCATGGTTGGTGGAAGAGACCAAAAATTGCCCTGTGGGAACCACAGCCAGGATGGAAAAGTACTGACTGACAGTCAGTCATCTCGCGGTCCTGTAAATAGTGGTCCTAAGCAAAGAGCCCCTCGAGCTCTCCAGGGATCGCAGCGGGCTGCAGCCTCAGTCTCCCTGAGGTGCCTCTCAGGGTGACCCCTCAAGGACCACGGCTCGCCCATGGACAAACACCAACGAGGGAGAAGGGTGAGCAATTCACCAGAACAGGGAAAATCTCGTAAGAGCAACTGAGTTTAGAAACCCCATAATACCCTGCAGGGTGTCTCATGTGCATTCTTGAATCTTGAATGAAGTCGCTGTTTTGATTGTAGTAAAGTCCACTGAATTGTTATGTCAGACTGGCTGATGATTAAGTATTGTTAATCATACAACCTGATCTTGTGATTTACTTTAAGAGTGTGAAATAAATCCTAAAGGGAAGTCGGGTAAAAATCTATTTGTGACACACCTGCGCTGCCGGCAGCAGGGGGAGAGGTGCAACAGGCTGCCTTTCCTTACCAAAGACTAAGTAGAGTGTGCCAAAAATCAGGTCTTCTCTCTCCGACAGGGTGGAGGTGAACACGGAGGCGTTGGACGCATTTCCCATCTGCAAAGCAAGGTACAGGCGGAGGTGAGAGCGCGTTTTGGGGAGCTCGGCAGCGCCCAGCACCCCGGGGTGCCCCGGGGCTGGCTGCAGGAGGCTGCTGCGATGCTGGGCACGGCACCGAGCCAACTGGGGGGCTGGCAACAAGATCAGGCTGCTAATCCCACTTGATTACCGTTTCTTTAATTACAGATTACACCGGTAATCTGTATTATAATTATAACCCGAGCCCCACTGCTAGCAACTCAGAACTTGAAGGTGAACAAATGTAATACCAAAAAAAAAGGAAGCAAAAAGCCAGTCCCTTTCTCGGGGTGCCTGACTGAATCCCGGCGGTTTATCAGCCTAATTACTTTCCCTGCTGTTTCGTGCAGCTGAGCCAAAGGCTCCCGAGTGCTCAGGAAGTTAACAGGGGGGAGTGGAGCGGAGCAGCAGATGCCTTTCAACTTATTCACTCCCTTCACTGATAACAAATAAATGGAAAAGTATTTCCTTCAGGTGGAGGAAAAAGGAAGGGGGAGAGAAAATAATGGTGTAATTAGGTGTTTCGGTAGCTGTTAGCTTGCTGTCTGGGATGTTTAAGGCACGCATTAGGCCTGCCCTTCCCCCCGAGGCTGGGTGAGAACCGAGGACGCTGCCCTGCCAGGAGACCATGGGTCTGGGAGAGGGAGGCAGCTGGGGCCAGCCCGGGCTTGGCTTCGTGCTGACAAGTGGCAGTGCCCACGGGACACTCATTCCTGCCCCGTATCCTGGTGTGCTGGAGCAGGGAGCTGGTCTGGCCTCGTGGGAAGGGGGTGAACAAAGGTCATACACCCAGCACAGCTCCCCGGTTAATGTCCCGGCACAGCTCAGGGACCACGCGTGGATGGTGCTTGTGAAGGTGCTGCCCCTTCACTCGGGGTTGGTGCCTGGGGGTTTGCATCCTGAGAGCAGGGCGGGGGAAATAGGGCTGGGAGAGGAGAGCGCTGTTGGCCCAGGCTCCGAAAGCACCCCACTAGAGTGAGAGAGGAAGAAAAGAGGGAGGTGCTACGCTGCAGCCAGCAGGGACAGACGGCATGGTAGACCCAGACGGAGGCTACCCCACACTGGAAGAGGGGCTTCAAGCACGAGTCCCTGCAGCCCCAGATCCCACTTGGGCTGCAGCACAAGGGCACAGGCAGCGCTATCCCCCCCTGCCTTACCTGCCACGTCTCCATCCAGCCACAATCCTACTTGGGAGCTACGTTCCCAGGAGATGGAGCGTTTCTTTCCATCAGTACCACTGCCGTGGAGCTCACATGTAACTACAATTGTTACCTGCACCCAGGTAAAAGTGCCCACCCCACATCCCAGGCTGCATTCAGACAGATGGAGCTAATTACCTGAAGTAACGAGTAAATTAGCATGGAGTGCAAATGTTGTAAATTTTAGGGCACTAATTGGTGTTAAACTGCCAGATCCTGCCAGTAGTTCCTTGCTCTGTGTATTACTGCCCTGCGCTGCCAAATGCCAACAGACCATGGTTCCTCTGGCCTGCTTCATGGTTTTGGGGGGTCAGGGGGGCACACAGCCCACGGGATGTGTACAGCTCACGTGGGCTCACTGAGGGGCAGCAGGTGGGACCATCTCAGGCCTCTGGTGCTGAGCAATCAAACATTTTTATGACTGGATCACTCCTGCTGGACCAGTGCCTACATGCTCTACAGGATGCTGGATAATTCAGTCAATGGGAGCAGCAAACGCCCTCTGCGGTTCTCAGTCTGCTCGGATGAACTCCACGCCTCTCCAGGTGCTTCCTGCTCCCCCAGCGAGCAGAGACAGTGGGAAGCCAGGAGCTGGTCTGTGCAAAACTGTCCTGGCGAGGGTGTGCTGCGCAGGGAGCTGTGGGGCCCTGCGGGCAGAAGGAGCAACAGCAGGCTGGATTTGGGCTCGCTCTCTCGTGTAGATGTGGCCAAAGCCCTCGTGCTGCTGGCAGACTCCCACACCCTTGAGATGTGCTTTGCCCAGGTTACTGGATTGACAGCTCGATGCAAACGTGATTTTAAATTAAGCTCCTCTTACATCAGCCTGCTAAGCTCTGAGAGGCTCTCAGGAAGCTGTGTGGCACGCTTGTCTCCTTCCTCAGCTCACTTATTGGATTTGGGTGATGAGAAGGAGATACTGCCCTGCTTCAAACGCTCCGTCCTCCTGCCTGGCTCTGGAAGGCTGCCCCGTGGTGCTGGACAGACATTGTGAAGACAAGCGTGCACAGCCAGGAGGTCTGACCACTTCCCTTTGGGTTTCCCAATGCCAAACTGCTTCCTGCCACAACCTTTCACTTCGGTGAAATTACAGCCACACCCGGGATCTTTCCAATCTTCCTCTGTGTGCAGCAAAGCATTCAGGTAACAGCAGCGTGCGCTGTACGGAGGAACGAGACCCTGGCTCTCACCTGCCAGCTCGGACGAGGCTGCTGGCCCGTGGGGTTGGACACCCAAGCACCCGTCGGTGTGACTGCGCAGGCAGACGTCAGCCACACTGACAACAAAGGGTTCCGGCAGGGCGATGTCCCAGCTGACGTTAAGGTGGGAAGCTGCACGCCGGTCCTCAGCCGGAGCTGGATACCCAGGGAAGCAGTTCCTTACCTGATCTTTTTACACTTGCACCCCACTAAAGGCACCTCTGAGTACTTCAGCTAGCTCAGCTCATAGCCTGCTCCTAGGATTCAACCCGAGGGGTTAGGCTGAAGGTGACTGTCCCCTCCTGCGTCCTCAGCCCCAGGACCCTGCGGCTTCAGCGTGCTCCCTCTGCACGGGCAGCCTGCAGGAAAACCTGCCTGAACGCTGCTCTCCCGGGGGTTACGCTGCAGGGCAAGCCAGGCTTGGCATCGAGAAGGCACTGCTTGCTTTTGGGGAGGCAACAAAACCACCCGGGGGGAGCACTGGGGCCTCGGCGGGGAGATGCTTGCTGTGTCTCCTTGCAGAGCTCAACCATCGCTGGGTTCCTGGTAGCAGGACCCCGAGGCGAGCCCCCTGCAAGCACTCCCAGTGCTTTCACACCCAACATTCAGGCCGAATCCCTCCCTTTATCGCCTGCTCAGTGCAGACTGAGGCTCTCCCTGGAGATTTTCACTGACATTCCCGATTTGCTGGACACAGGTGCTGGAAACCCCTTGCAGGAAAATTGCAAACATTTCCCAACCTTTCTTCACCTGCTTGGTGCAAGTCTTGTCCCTGGCCTCAACTCCTTGCTGTATGGTGCTGTGACTCATAAGGGATACCAAAATCAGTGGGGCTTGTGCTCAGGTTTTGTTTAAAACCTCGTGAGTCATTTTATCTTAGGAAAAAGCAGCAATGGCAAATCTGGGCTTCAGTGGAAGACAGCTGGCTGCAAGAAAGGCAAGGAGAGAATCTAAGATTTAAACTGAAGGGAGCAGGTGGAATTGATAGGATGTTGCAGAAATTGTTAAAAATGCAAAAAAATCTGAGTGCTCTGAGCCCTCTCCCCCCTTACAAGCCCTCCCTCCTCAGCAGCTCCTCTTCCATCCCTCCTCGTTCTTGCAGTGCTGGTTTGCCAGTTCCTGATGTTTCAGTCTCTACAATTAAAGCTTTTTATGTCCAGAAGGACAATCAGAAAAGTTCTCTGACAAGGCTTCTCCATCACAAGGAAGCAGAAAAGACTGGAGCCCAGCTTCTCCCTTTTTCAGGCCACTTCCTAAGAGGTTTGTGAAGAAATGGGAATTGCTCCTCATCTACACACGCAGGAGCAAGCAGGGCAGGGAGAGAACATCCTCCTGCCACGTATTGGTAATTGTCAGGGAGAAAAAGCTGCTTCAGAATATTTAATATCACAGCTAACAGAAATCCAGTCTCAAAGTGCTTTCTGTGATGAATGTCCTACAGAGCCCACCTCTCCCTTTCTTGCATGCCAAAGTGTTTTAATTGCTGCTAAGGTTAAATTTATTAGAAAACCACCAGGTTATTGGACCCACACCGTGAACGTCGAAAGGGAAGGAAGAAGGAGGCCTTGCTACATATTCCTCACCTTTCACATTTCTCTTCAGAATTTCTTGAGGAAGTGACTGTTACTTTCCCCGTAACTGTAAACACACAGAAAACGGACAGAGCTCCCGGTCACATTTTGGACGTGCCCACTGAGATGGGAGCCTTTGGGATAACTGCACACCGCGCTGGGGGTGGGTGCCCCTCTGTCTGGGGCACGGGGTTACAGCACTTGTTCACACCAGCGCCTTCAGCACCGCCGGTTGTTCCCACCGTCCCTATAAGCACCCCGTACCAGTCCCAGGCTGCCGAGTGGCACCTGGGAACAGGCCAGGAATGACCCCCCTGGAGCAGAGCTGGTGCAGGGGGAGGGAGTGCAGTGGAGGAGGTCGTGGAGGTGCTGGGTGCTGGTGGTCCCCTTGCCCTGGGGGGGACTCACGAGGACTTAATGGCTGTGGTGAAAGGGGCCGGCTGGGCTCATCTCCCCGTCTGCACCCTGGATGCTCAGCGCTTCACAGCACTCACTCCCTTGCCCTCCTGTGCTCTTTAGAGAATAAAGAGTGCCCGTGGTACGGGGACGGATGATTTATGCCTCCCTGTTCCAGACTGAGTGGCTCTGGCCATGAGAATGATATCCTTTATTAACCTAATTGCAAACAACCTTTATTTGGGGCTGAGCAAGTCACTCCTGAAATTCTCATAATGCACAGTTCTCCTCTAGGCCATATTTCATGCTTCCCCAGGAGCCCGTGGGAGCAGACACGCTGAACACAGCGCATGCACACCGCCTGTCTGCGACCCTTCAGCAAAATGTACATCAAGAACGTGGGGAGGAAGGAGGGCCTGTGGTCACACAGCTGCACCGGTGACGAGACAGGGCAAGGCCCAGCACAGTCTGGAAGGAATTGTTCCTGCTCCTCACACGTGTAGCAAAGGCAGGAGAGAGCTGGCAAAGCCTGCAGGACTTATTTCCTTCAGAGCCCTGGCAGGTCTCCATCCCGCGGTACAGCAGGGAGCTGCGGGTGTCCCGTGAGAACAGGCTGGTAAAAAGTAAATAAAATCCGGGGGAGATGAACTTCTCTTTCTGATATATTACTTGGGACAGGCTTTATTTTTATGGTTGTACTTGAGCTATTTGCAAAACACACGTCGCTTGTTGTAATGCAGAAAATGATCAAACAGCATCTCCTGTACTGGTAGTACTGACAGACACGCTGATGTCATTGACACGGGGACTACAAATCAGTTTTACAGAAATACGGAAAGCTGTCATTTTGTGTCTGAAAGTAAATCACCAGCCAGCTCCTGTACACTCACCTTAGCTATGTGCAGTGCACGGACAAGTGGAGCTAGGGCCAGCACAAAAGCTACTGCACAAATCTCAGACTTCCCCATGCTGTTTCATTTGGGCCTTGCAACTCCTTTCCTCCCCAGATGAAGTTGGTGGTGGTGCACTGTCTGAGCTCACGTGTGCGGGATGCTGGGACCCAGCCCTAGTTGCTGCTTACCTGTGCCTTTACCCTTCTGGAGCAAGACAGTGTGCAGCCTGCCTCCCTGCCGATGTTACAATCCTGTGCTGGCTCAGCTTGCCTCCTGGCAGCCTGCACAAAGCCGTCCCTTGCTCTGCGAAGCTCCCTCAGGTGAGCGTGTGACAGAGGGAGCTTGCAGAGCCGCTGCCTGCGCTGTCACGGTTAGTGGGGAGAATCACAAGCTGCACAGCCATCAGCGCAGGGACTAAACACATTCACACTCATTTCTGACAGAAACAGCTGCTGGAGGTTTGTTACAGCTCAAAGAGGTTCAAAAAAAACAAGACTCTGCTCAATCAAGACTACATCTTTACCTCCTCTGGGAGGGCCTTCAGTCGAGAGTGTCTCTTTGTGGGCTCCCCAGCGGCATGACGCAGCCCTTTAAAATCAAACTGCCTGGCCACACAGTCTTTGAGCATACAAAGCTGTTGCTGAATTTGATTCAAGCTCCGTTGCTCAGGCTCTGTTCTAAGAAGAGACAGACTGTGAAAGCTCCTTTCCCCTCAATTTAATCAGACTTCGAAATGAGGTGAAGTTCTCCAAACAGCTGCTGCCACAGGTACCTTAGCAGGAAGCCCTCATATTCTGCATCCGGACCCTATTCTTGTGTTCAGAGGAAGAACCGAGCCTAAACCTGCATCCCAGGTCCACACTGGGTATCTGGGCACACGGGAGGACTCTGACACGGCCGGGCTCTGCTGATCACATGCACTCCTGCTGTCTGCCTGAAAAACCCTACAGTGTATTTTGTGTGATTGTTGGTTTTGCCCTTTCCCCCTCCAGCCTTCAACAGTTGCTTTTTTTCAGCTAATGTGCCACAAGTCAGAGCCTTTCTTGGAGAGGAGGAGGAAACCTGATGAGCCTGAAACCTCAACTGACCTCCAGCCTCTTTCAGTAGTGAATGGCAGGAATCAATCAGTGCCATTCCTAGCGCAGGGGAAGCTCAGACGCTGCTCCCTGCCTAGCAAATACAGCGAATAAAAACTCACAGAAAAGCAAAAAAGCACAGCTGAGAGACTGCTCATGTCTGAAAGGCAGACCGCAAAGATTTTACAGGAAAGGCAGCCCTCTGCCCCCCCCCCCCCCCCCAAACCGCTTCATAGATCGCAAAGTTGACCTGTGCCCGGGCTGCCCTTCCCCTGGGTCATACACAAACCAGCCCGCTTTCTGCCTCCCTCTGCTAGCCATCCAGGGCTTCTGCTAGCCCACTGAGAGGGGGCAGCCCCACGCCCACCCGGGGGCTCTCAGAAAGCTGTGTCGCTTACACACACCCAAGTCCCTGAAGCTGCCGGACCCCATCCGATGGGGACCGCGACCCCCCCCGAACTCAGGGCAGGGGGTGCTGGGGGGGCTCCGTGTCCTGCCGGGGGGTGCTGGGGGCAGCGGGACCCCCTGTCCCGGGGGGGGGGGCAGGTTCCGTGCCCGCGGCTCAGCACCGGGGCTGCGGACAGCTCCGTCCCGAGCCGTCCCGCCCAGCTCCCACCCCGCAGGGCTGGGACCCCCCCAGCCCCAGCCCCTCCTCCCCATCCAGGCACCCCCACCGGCTGGCCCCGGAGCTGCTTTCAGAGGGAAACTGAGGCACGGGGAGCGCAGCTCAACCCCCCCCCCCCCCGTGGGCTCGGCATCCCCAGGCTCCCCCTTTTCCCCCCCAGCCCCAGCAGGGACGGTCCCCCCGGTGCCCGGCGATGCCCTCACCTCTCCCCGCGGGTCCAGCCCGGCCCCATGCTGCGCCTCGAGGTGCTCCAAGGACATCCTCGGAGCGACAGAGGAGGAGGTGGGGAGCGCTGCGCCGAGCCCCTTGCCGATCAGAGCTGGGGTTTGTTTTCCACCTGAACCACTCGACCTGTCTCTGCTCGGCAGAAGACGAGTCACGGCCGTCACTTAGCCGCACGCTTTGTTCATTCACTCTACATCAAGAGCTTCCCCTTGGCTGCCAGGGATAAATGGGAACGGTTTCAAAAAGCCTACTGCTCATTGTTAGAGCTCCAAGTGTTGTCAGGGCTGCCGGTCAGCTTGGAGCTGGTGCCTAAACTCGCTGCAGAAAGGAACCCCAAAGCTGGAGAAATGCACAGCATTGCCATATGTGCTCTACTTGCTTTGGCAAGAGCCTTCATGAGAAACATCTATGGACCGAACAGCTATGTAAACAGATATGTACTGAGATTAATATAAACTAAAACTTATTTGTTGTTTGTGTTCCAGACACACAAAGGCCTCGGCCAAGTTTGAGGCCCCATCACGCAGACTGCTCTGCGTGGCCACGGTTAACCCAAAGAGCCTGACATCCCCCAGGGGACGTGCCTCACCTTCCCCCTCTTATCCGGGATGGACCTGAGGCACAGGACTCAGTCAAAAGCTCAGACACAGGCAGAAGCTCTTCCCACTCCATGCTGTGTGCTGGGACTGCAAACGTTACTGAACTTTGTGGGTCGGTCTGCAGAGTTGCACTACTCTTTTAGCTCATTTTCCTCGGGAAACAGACCTACATCTCGCTCTGTCTTTTCTCAGCAACACCTCTCCTTCCCCAAACATTTCATTCCATCAGCCGTTCTCACCCAGATTTGGAAGAGAGACTGAAATCTCTGACATAATTTAGTTCCTGCTGGTCTTGTGCAGGGGGGAAGGCCCAGAAGTTGCTTGGAAGAGGGAGGAGGGCTCGGCTGAGATACCACGCAGCAAGCAGCTGATCCAGCAGCACCCACAGACCCTCCTGTCTCCCTGTCTCCCTTTTTGTCTGGAAGAGATTCCTCGGAGAGATGGGGTTTACAGAGGTGATGAGACAAAATGAGACCTGCAGGAAACTGGACTTTGTTTCTGGCTGTACACAGAACAGTTTTGTTGTTTTTTTTTGTAAAACTGAAGCATGTGGTGAGCTGTGCTTTAACTCAGCCCCAGCACACTGTTTCAACGCTCTTTTTGTACAGCAACAGTCAAGGCACAGAACAAGTCTTGAGTACTTTTGATCTGGGATTTAACCAACAGGTTGATTCCTAGAAATCAAGATTGACTAAAAGCCTATTATTTGCTGCGAATCCTAGAGACTTCAGTATAACCATTGTTATCTCAAGCATACAATTTTGGTTTTTAAGCTCCCTCTTC
This sequence comes from Cygnus olor, assembly GCF_009769625.2. Classification (NCBI taxonomy): domain Eukaryota; kingdom Metazoa; phylum Chordata; class Aves; order Anseriformes; family Anatidae; genus Cygnus; species Cygnus olor. Next base: position 7,525,340 of record NC_049184.1, read on the forward strand.
TTCTTTGCCCCTTGAAAAAGAAAAGGGAAAAGGAAAAGCAAAGAGAAAGGGAAAAGAAGAATATTTGAGCTATCAGCCCTCCAAAGGAACAGGAGCCCAATTGACAGAAAGTTACCAGAGATGCTGGAAGCATTACAAAGCCAACAGGAGACGAGCTATGTCAAACCTACACAGTGTCACCTGTCCCAGAATTGATATCCTTGGCTGCCAACAAGGAGCATTTAAAGTGGAGAGGACTGGCCAGGCAGGTCACAGCCTGCGATTAGGCACATAGTTCAGAGTCCCGTTCCCCTCTCAACACCCACATTAATCATAGAGCTGGAACTGTAATCCTGTTTCATTTTTCTCTGTCTCTCCTTCTCTGTCCCATTTGCCACAGACTAAGGCTAAAGAGAAGGGTTTTTTAGTACTCTTCTGTCATATCCCAAAGAGAACTACCTTGTGTTAAGTCTTGAGGCTGTAGGTACTCAAGCCTTAGTTTTGCTCCTAATCCATCGGAGCCCATTTGCACCAGCTGAGAAGGCTTTGCACAGCTGATCCCACTAATTTAGGGTCTTGGTTCCAGCTACACTTCAAAAAGAGACCAGGGTTTAACTCACTAAATGCCTGTTTAATCCTCCCCTTCTATGAAAAGCAAAGAGCTTTCCTGCTGGAAGATACTTCCTCTATGTTCTTTTGCAAGCCTGTGATAATCAAAACAAACAAGCCTCTTCGAGTAATTAAACATTTATGCTGTTAAGCATACGAACACAGAATGCAGCATAATTGTAGAAAGCTCAGGGCAATGAGAGTGAGCACAGGGCTCACTGCTGAGCCAGACAGAGGTTGCAGGGCAGGCAGGATCTCTTCTGTAACACCACCGGCCTCCAGACCCAGCAGCGAGCACTGCTGATTTCACTTTTCAAACAAATAAACCTTGTGAGTCATTTTCCTTGTAAAGAACTTGAAAAGGGAAACAAACAACAGATATCAAATTACCACGGCTCTTCAAAATCTGCACTCACCTTCAGCCAAGGAAGACTGGTGGGGGAAGAAAACACCTATGCACTTGAACACCCAGGTGTGTGCACGTACCGCATTTGCCTGCCCAGAGGAAGCCAATAAGCTGTGTTACAGCCAACATACAGCATGGCTCACCTCCTAAAGCTTTCAGCCAGCTCTGTCTGAGTGACAAAGTTTATGAAAGTTGCCCTGTGCTGCAGCTGCACCACTGAAATGTTATACTGACTGCTGCTTGCTCAGGCAGCCTCCTCTGGGCAGGCTGCTGCTCCCCGCATGCACCCGGCTCTCCTGCTCCCCAGCTGGCACAGCGAGGACATGGGTATCACCTTTGCACCACGTAAAGAAGTGCTGGTGCAGCCCAGCTGTTCCCATCAGAGGTTTCAGAGTGCTGTGTCCTTGCCCACCTCAGCCTCGCATTTCTGAAGTCCAGATGGGAGGCAACCTGAAGCTCATAACCCTCTTTTAACTACCAGCTCACCACCAGATACAGGACCCTTCCCTGGGAGCACCCCATCAGAATGCTGGCTGCACAACACTGATAGTGTTGGAGATAAGAAGATAAGACTTTAGGAACCACCAGTCTGTCTGCGGTCGGACTTCTTTCATTGTGGTTTCATCCCTATGTTGAAAGACACTGACTGCAAGAATTTGTAAGCATACCAGGGTGTTTAGTCATTTAAACTATATAATTCTGCACCTAATTTGTATGTGCAAATACTGCAACCTTTTCCATGCAAACTGTGACTTTTGACACACAAATATTCATTATGGAGATGTGTGTTTACAGGTAATTTACTTGTGTAATCACCATATGCAGAAAATAGACACGCAGCCATGCCTCCCTTCCGCATAACAACCCTGACTCTCAGCACTGCCCACAGTCCCTGACTGGAAACTCGTACCTGTACTGCAGCATGTGCTTTGCCACAGTGAGCTGGGAAAGCTGTTTTTAAGGAACCAAGGACAAGAGGATACACAGCCAGTGCTGTCAGGTGCTCAGTCCTCTGTGTGTTTCTCCCATCTCTGGCCATTATTTGCATTGATGGTGTTTACATTTATTGAAAAAAACATTCCTTGGGGTATCGAAGGGACATGGCAGAGCATCTATTTTCAGAGACAAAGGAGCTGGGATTCTGCCACCCAGCAAAAGATACCAAGCCAGCTGCTCAGATCTGTAAGGACATTGAAAGATAAGATGACAAACATTGACTGGGGATAGGGAATATGCTGGGGAAACAGTGGAGGTTTCCCAGTGCCAGGAGATTCAAATGGTTTAAGGGAAAAAAGGAAAAGAAAAAGAATAAAGAATCAGATTGGTGTGGTGGAGGGTTAATTCCTTTCTTGCTTGGCCTGGAACAGGTGTCTGAGAAACCATCCAGCTTCGGAATCATTAGAAGAAAATTCCAGTGCAAAACATAAGATATTCTAATTGTTATATCTAATTATGAGGAAGAGCAAATCACCGTGAAAATACTATCTGTCAAACAGAGCACAAACATCTAACTGACAATCAAACCGGGAGCTGCCATCCATCTTCCCAGACTGCTGCTGTGTGTAAAAAGACTCTGTTTGTACACAGGAAGTAGAAGAATGCTTCTGGAGTTATTGTAAGGTGCTATTAATATGAGAAATATTTAAATGATTACATAAAGTTGGTCCAAAATCCAAACTTCACTAAGCATGTATTCTCAAACTGAAGAATGGAAGGACTCTGCACTATCAGACTGGATTTTGCTAAGCAGTCGCACAGAGATGTTTGTAACAGTGCTTTGTGAAACATCTGGTAGTAAATTAAATAAGAATTTTTAATAAACCATTAATTTCCTCAACAACACAAAAGTCCGTCCCACCTGCATGACCACAGACGGGTCGAACTAAACCAGCATCCCTAAGACAACAGCACGAACTGTGCACCTTGCCCCTAAAGCTCAAATTTTTATCCCCTTCCTCACAGCTTGCTCTTTGTCCATCAAAAGCCATGGACAAACAGTAAAATGGAGTAAAATGGAGTTGTCGTGACTATACAGGGTCAGAACACAGCCCCCTGTTGCAGTGCAGGAGGCACCCACTTGTAGGGCGCTTCTAGGCCTCAGGCCCAGTGCTGGCCCCGCAGGGACACCGCCTGCACCCACTCCTCATTTGGTGGCTTCCCCCCAGGCCAGCTGCACCTGCGTGCTATTTTAAGTATGCAACACAGAATAATTCTTGAAAATTTGGAAATAGACTCAGTGGGGAATTCAGCAGAGGTTCAAGATAGCCCTCGGGAGAGCGCGAGCACCCGCCATTTGGCGGCGGAGAGCCCAGCCTGCAACCCATGACATGTCGGGCTGGCAGCTGGTGGCAGGGTTGACCATAGCCAGGCAGGTTCCTTTATGCGCCGTGCTGCTCAGAGAACGAATTAAGCAGCCCATCCAGTCCATGACGGTTGCTTTGATGGCCAAGGCTGGGATTTTGGCTTCTGCCTTTTGAACAGAAAGCTCTGTGGATGTGCTACACGCATCCGCAAGCTGCTTCAGCTATATAAAAATGCTATTAGAGTTCTCCGTGTTACTGATCCATCTCTGAAGCACCAAGTGCCAGGTTCATTGCACAGACCTCCTACACTGCCAAACTGTTATTGGTTCTTCCCATGTATTTATCTATCCTGTTTTTAAGAAGCAAAGGGGTGACCGAGTTCAGATTTCCATTTAGGATTTTTACAGCACTGTGGCTGGGAGGTAATTTGTGAATTTATTGGATTTCAGTGCTTTGGTGGTACAAATGTTTTATTTCAGAATTAGGTGAGGTTATCCAGTACTGCTCTGTGAGTGCTTGTCATTGTTAAGGCACTGGCTGGCTAAGAGGCAGGAAGGACTGTATGTCGTTGCAGTCAATCATTAGACCGAAACTATCTCGAAATCCACAGACTTCCAGGGACTACAGAATTTTTTGAGTGCTGTTACTGATTAGTAATGGCATTTAATTCATCCCTAATAATCTCCTTGGCCCCGGAGCTGAGCGCTGAGGGTTTATTGCTCTGGCAGATGTAGCAGCCTGCAGGGTCACTGCAGCCCCCACCAACCGCCTGGCACAGACCACCTCTGTACCTTGCTGGGGGGGCTGCAGTCATGCTTCCATGTACTTGTTTCTGTGACATTGGTCTCTGGAAGAATAACCCAGCAGTTATCCCCAAAAATGGAAGCATTGCCTTTGCATGGATCAGCTATCCATTGGAGGTGTCCAACACTCGATACCTCTGCTTGCTTCACCTCTCCTTATTTAAGAGCAACGTGCATCCAGGGATGTCAGAAACTGAGGGATTGAGCAGCAAATCAAATAAGGTGTTGAGCAGCAAAATCATTCCCCTTCAGCGTAAAATTGAGTTACACGTTAACATCTTTTAATGCTCTGAGCACTGATGTGATGTCAGGAGTCGATAACAGTGTATAAGCACCATTTGCACGTACCCCAGCAGCAGGGGCACATCTAAGTACCCGGTGAAACATTCCATTTTCATTCCAATGACTTTTAGGTGCCAAGTCTTACAGAAAACTCTCAAATGAGAAGCCACTCACCACAAAGCCAAGAGGGAAGAACTTCTACCACACTCGAACCATCGCACCACAAGGTTGGGTGTTTCAGCTAACAAGTTTACAACCAAACGTGAGGCTCTGTCCTGGAGGGGCCGACACACAGGAGCATGCTGCTTTCGGCAGTCTCCATTGCAGCGACGTTCAAGCCTGGCAGACGTGCTGAACAGGCAGCTGTGGATGATTTTGCCTTCAAGCACTGCAGCTAGATTTTCCAGAGATTTTGATCAATGCCCTTGGTAACTCAGACCAGCCCCTGGCACACTCAGGTGTTACCTGGACCAGAGGGGACGAAGCCCAGTGCCCCTGTGCTGGCAGCGGAGAGAGATGCAGCAGATTTGCTCCCAGCATTGGGACTCTGCTTCCTTGGTCACCTCTAGTTGCTTCAGCTTCTCTCTCAGGAGAAATAGGGTGTTCTGAGGCTAAGTTTAAATTGGCAAAACGTGTTGGGTTCACTGCCTGGTGAGCTGTTCTGAATATTTAATTTTTATTTGTCATAGCCTACACAGAAAATCAGTCAGTAACATGCAAATTAAAATTGCACCATTAGAGGAGCCTGCAAGAGAAGCGACGTTTAGTTTTTTCATTAACTAACAGTGACAGATACAGACTGGGAACATGTTCCACAGCATGAACATGGAGCCCAGCTGCAACCTAGGGGGCAGCGAAGCCTGGAAGACCCTCAGTTGTTTGCATGCAGATGGCAGAGCTGTCCTCAGAAACATGGATCAATGACAACATGTGTGCAGAGATTTGGAAGCACGTTGCTCAACCTCATACAAAGAGGATGGAAATACTTTTCTCTCTTGTACATCCGATTTGCAGCGGGACAGGGAAAGGAGTGCTTGGAGGTGTCATCCCGCAGCCGCCCGCCTGTGGGGCAGGAGCCTGGGGCAGGGTGAATGTGCCAGAGCTGGCAGCACGGAGAGGCCACTGCAGCACCTCCCAGGAGGTGGAAATTCAACCTCTGTGCGAAAGGGGAGACAGCTGCAAATCTGAGGGCGACCAGAAATAGCACAGCCTCTCGGAAAGGTCTCACGGCCAGGACACGGGCGGTCACGAGGAGCACGAGCCAGCCTGTTGCGCTGCCCAGGCCGAATGCTACACGTCTTGCATCACCAGGGAGCTGAAAGCAGCCTCGTCCTGCAGCCGGGTGAAAAATTAGCCGGTGGGTGTATTCATGGGACAAGGCAGCACAGAGACAATTGTGAGGAAACTATCTCAACGTTTGCCTGGATTAATGACTCAGAGAACTGTCCAAACAGCTGTGTCTGATACTGAGGATATCTGCGAGCAGCAAAAGGCTCAGTACCAGATGCAAACACTATCTCCAGCTCGCAGGCCAGCACTGGCGGCTGCAAGAAGGGGAGTTCCCTAAGAGACAGCTCTATTTTGAGCTTGAGGAACAGCCACGGGTGGGGCAGAAGGGCCTCGATGTGCAGATAGGCACGCTTACCTGTGCTGCCAACAACGTACACAGCACAACACTGCGCAGCATCACAACCAAAGGGTGAACCTTGCAAAATGTCTCTGCTAACGACTCACTTTTGCCCTTGTTTCATGTTCTTTGTACGCAGCCATCAGCACAACTCTCCTCACTGCCACCCAAATCTGTTTGAGCTAATGGGGAGAAGTTTTAGGTGGCAGCAGACGAAATAGCGATTCTTGGGAGGACTTGCTCCTTTGTCAGCACATCATATATGCAAAAAGGCCATGTGAGACTAAATATACCACTCTAAATAATCATTTACCTACTCACATACTGTTCCTAAAGTGCAAACAAAGTAAATGCCCATATTGATCAAACATGAAGAAAACAGCTGGCAATGGGCTAGTGACATAGCCAGTAGGAGAGGGTGGGTTTAGACCACCCAAGGTCCCAGCTCCTGGGTGTCTCTTCCAGTCTCTGGATTAATTGCATCCTTAAAGCATCCTGTCTCAAAGGGCAGTAAGAAGTCGTTTGCTTTTTGAGGGACAAAAGCCCACAGAGATTAGACCAGCCGAAGCCAAGGTGGAGTTCTCATTTATGAAGCTATACAAGCATAAAATCATTGCCTTGACATTGATTTCCCTCATAATTCCAGAGCTACAAGTTGCACTCCAATTCCCTCTAACATTTGCCACCTTCACAGAACTATTGGAAGAATGCTGGAAAAAGCGTTTGTCGTCCTGTATTGGGAACTCTTTTTCCTTGACAGAGACCTCTCTCCCAGCTGCTTTCTGTATTGTCCTGCCCATTGTACAGCAAGCTACAGATCTCATCAAACACAAGCACAGGAACAGGAGGCCTGTGAACTCCAAGCTCTGCTACGAAATTGTTTTGTAACTTCAGGCAAGTGACTGAAAGTCTGTCTTGTTACCTCCACTGTGCAGCAGTGACAGTGCTCACGGGGTGATAGGAAGCTTTGCTGGCCATTACTCAGGTGAAGAGTTAGATCAGTACAAGTCCTCACTGTGCTTCCTTGTACTAGAGATAAAACCTTTCATTGTCAGAGGTGGCCATTAGCCCCTTGTGCAAACCTTGAAATTAAACCCATTTACTGGTAAGTACCCAAAAAGATGGGTAACAGCAACAGGACTTGCCTGCAGACTGCTCCAGGAACATGAAACCCTAAAGCCACCAGCACAGGGACATTTCACTCAGGTCTGCCACTGGTAATTTTAAAGAAGTGGCAAGCAAGTGGCAGGCAGAAAGTTTTAGCTTTATTATTTGGCTAGAGCAGGGATGCCCCAAAACAGCCACAGTACGTCATACTATTGAAATGAACCTGGAAGGATGTACTTCCAGTTTCAGTGCTCTCACCTTTGTTAAATCATGTCATCTCACTGGGCCTGTTTCCCTGCCTGCAAATGGCATTAATAGTATTTATTATGCAGGCAGTGTGGTACAGGAGTCCACTTGTTACCTGTCCGTGCACGGCTCTGAAATCTTCACACAATGAGCTTCTCAGCATGCCAGTCACACTTTTCCCTTGGTATCTCGAGGCACGCTGTGTACCTGCTAATCCCACCCATCAGTGCTGTGCCCGGTGTCCTGCAGCTGCCTGTGTCACCGCTGCCTGCGTGCCCCTCCTCACGGCACCGTCACAACGGGGGGGGGCGGGAGAGTCCTGCGACATTGGTTAGAAGTCAGCCAGCACGGCTAAATCTTGTCAGAGCAATCTCATTCCTCCTGTTGCTTTGTGTCCTCGTCTCTCATTACTGTCACTGCGACCTCACTGAGACGCGCCGAGGTCGGACTCGCTGCCCTGTCACCTCCCCAGCCCGCCTGCGCTGAACGGGCAGCCCGGCAGCTCTGCGAGTGGGTTACGGATGGATTCGGTGGGTAACATCGTGTAAGAAACAACGCTAGGTGATGGCATTTATTTAAGATAGATCTGTGCTATGAGCTGCACACGCTGTTGCCCAACTTCCCACCATCTGCACAGCAAGCTTTTAGCTTTATGTTAAATAGACATTAATCCCTGCTTGTATACTTAGCTGGAGGCATGCAATAACACATATGTTGCTCTTGAGATGCATTTGCCCCCCTCACAAATTGTGCTTGTGCCTGTAATGGAAATATATATTAAAATATGCTTCTGTTCTTGTATTCGGCTCTTTGGTGCCACCCACAATTCCTGGTGCCTGCGTGTTCTGGCTTCTCACATCCCACTTGGCCGCTGTGCTTCGAATGCTGCCTGCTACTTAAAGTGCAGCTGCCTGGAGTTTAACCCCCAGCTTCCAAGCCCCTCTCCCCAGACCGGCCCTGCTCAGCCTCCCAGCACGGGCAGGATGCCACGGTGTCCCCAGTACACTGGGGGCTGGATCTTACCCACTGCCAACCCCGCCACGGGAAGCAGCCGGTGCAGTAACCAGGGGGCTCCCTCCCTGTCCACCTTCCCTGGCCTCAAAGAGCTCATCTCACCCCCTGCCATTGAGGTTCTCAGCAGTTAAACAGAAGTGAAGAGGCTGAGGTAGAGGGGAGCAGTGCAGACACGTGTGGAGGAGCGTGCTGAAGGTCCTGCAGGAGACTCTGACGCGGAGCCAAGGGTCAGCACGTGCCTTGGGGCGACCTTCCTAGGATCAGATAGCAGCCTGGAAAGCAAAGGGCACAAACTCGCAGCTAAGCAGGCAGTGCTCAGAGCAGCTCAGAACCCAAGATACACGTGCCCAGGAAGCTGCAGCTAGCCCAGTCACAATGGGGATAGCTGACAGTCTTTCAAACGTAACTGAGGAAACTCCTCCAGCTCACAGCACAGCATTTCATACCATATTCCATAAGGGCTGAGCTGTGGGGGTGGCGTGAAGGGTCTGCGTTTCATGAAGTGATCTCAAAGGGAATAGATGTGCTGCGATCAAAGAGTACTTCCTAGCTCAGCGATTCCTTGTGGTCTTCGTGGTGCCTCCTTTACGCCACGCACCTGCCTGCTTTTCCTCACAGAACAGCAGAGATCAGCACACTGTAAGGCTTTAGGAATTTGCTTTGGGTCCAGGAAAGGAAAAGTGTAGTATTCAAAAATCCTCTTCGGCCTGTCACTTCACCAAACTATTCTGTAAGGCTCCCTTGTTTCATTAGCAACTCCAAAGGCTCATTTTCTCAATATTTTAGCTCTTCCAGAGGTCACCAGGGGGACGTGGGTCTCAGCTGCACCAGGATGCTGGATATCGTGCTCCAGTTTGCTAGCACCTCATGCCCACATGACAAACCAAGCAAACAGCACCACATGCAAATGGAAGCACGTGGAGATCTACGTTCCATGGGTTTGTAAGAGAGTCTACATGCGTGAAATGACCTGGCAAGAAACACAACCTCTGTAGTGGCAATGAGGTGGTAAATATTCTCAGCTGGCATAAATCAAACAGAGCTCTAAGTGACACTGGAGGAACAACAAATAGCAGCTGACAAAAGCTGCTACATAACACGAAATCCAAGCATGAGGCAGACACGTAACCAGAAAAATGGTTATTGTTGTCTTCCTCCTTCCCAGCCACATATCACACACGGATACCCCCACCACCTTCTCCCCTCTCCTTTGACGGCCACAAAGGCCGGGCAGCGGCACAGCCTGGACATTTCACGCTCTGGAGTTGAGTTCCTTTGATTATTTTTTTTTCTGATGTTCAAAGGCTACTTTGAACACACCCAAACTCAGCGCTTTACCAAGTTATTTTATTTTAGGAAAACACATGACAGATGAATTTCCAGCAGAAATGCTTCAATTTAAATAGATCTTTGGCCAGACTTCCAAATTGTTCTTAATTAATATTCCCTTTGAAATCTATCAACAGCCTTTGTTATTACCTTGCCTTCTGCATTAGAATCTGAAACTGTATTATTTCAAAGGAAAAGTCACTTTTGCATGTGGAGCCATTAGATACCACTTTGTTATCTGGTTCAGTTTTTAAACCAATTTTTTCTGCTTCTCTCTAAAGGCCTGCCAGGGCAATAACTTTCTCCCCTTATCTCACTATTCCTACAGCTCTTTGACTTTGGTGTTCTTTCTTTCCCACGTTTCCTTACACTATGGGTTGATAGGTTTTAATGAGCCTTTCACACCTGGGTTTTTATCTAGTATTAATTCCGTACCCTCGGTTCCTACCCCTGTTGGACAAATCAGGTTTAGACACATTGCAGGTAAAGGTGCTCCACTAGCATAAAACCAGCATGAAGATTCTGGTGCTGGTTTTGTTTTCAATATAAAACCTTTTCCACCGTGATTAAAATATAGTAAATATAGTGCCTCAGCGATGAGCGCATAAGCTAGTTTGGTGTCTCAGTTCGGTTTCTAGCCAACAACTTTCCCTAATCACAAAACCACTCAAAGTGCTTTGCCTGCTGAGGATGGGAGATGTAGTCTGAACAGACCTGGAAGCACGTCTCCCCTTCCTGAAGCCTCTTCTGGGGTAGAGCTGCTGGTTGTCACGACGTTTGTGCAGCAGGAGAAGCCTTTCAGCTGCAGCCCCTGGGGGAGGCGGATGAAATCTGGCCATCCCCGGCAGCGAGGCTGGTGCTTTGCAGAAGCACCACGTTCCACAGAGTACGAACAGAGAAACTGGGACATGACTTTCAGTGACAGGGAAGGTGTCTGTTGATGATGAATGAACCTCTCTTTGACTCTGAGCTTTGTTGTGGGGAAAAAAAAAAAAAAGACAAATTTTAAGTGCTGTGGAAATAAAAATACCCTGTATCTTCATTTTCTCCTGTCACTGAACAAATGCAGTGCTTGTTTTTAAGACAACTTTTCAGATGGCCATACAATTTCTGAAGAGAAAATCCACAGTGCCAAGCAGTGACAGAAAAAAATCACTGCCTCTAGCTCTTAGCTAGTCATATGGAAAATATTTGACTGAAGAAATAAAGTCCTTCACTGGAGAGTTTGAGTGATAAGCTGCAGGCAGGAAAAACAGGATCAAATCAGCATCAAACCGGCATTCGCTCCCAAGATGTAAGCAGCTTCACCCTACTTGAGCTCAGCAAGTCATTTTGCCGAGAGGCTTTGGGCCTGTTGAAAAGCAGCATGAAGTACAATGAAAAGAAAAAGAGGATTTTTAAATCAAGCACTGAAAACTGCCCACACCCTGCCCTGAGACTACAAACTGAGGAAGAGGCAAGGAACAAAATACAGTAATCATACCCTGCAGCTCTACTAAAACAAGAAACGCTTGGTCTGATCGTTCCTAGCAGAAAGAGTTCCTGGTGGCGAAGTCCCGATTTTGCATCTCTGCAGCTACAGGCTGTACCGTGGGCACTGGAGGGCACCGTGCTCCCAGTACCTGTCCTTAGGGCCTGGAAAGCCTTGGCAGGCAGCAAGTAAACATCCCCTGGAAGGAGGTATGAACAGTTCCCTTAAAACCTAATCAACACAAACCACCCACGTTAAAGCCCTGGCTGTAAAAGCCTCTGTAGCAGAGAACAGAATTCCTGTGACACTGAACTTCGTTTCTGCCCTCACCTGCTGCTCAGGGTGCATTCGTTGCAGAAGCCATTACAGATACAAATGGGCTCTGCTCCCCTGGGTCGGGCTCGGCGGTGCAATGCCCTCGGTGGCAGCAGGGCCGGGCACCGTCCGTCCCCAGTCCCGGAGTGCCACCTATGGCTGCTCCTCGCCGCTTGGCAGCAGAGCGGAGCACAGCGGGCACGCGCGCTCGCTTCCCCTCCTGGCACCAGGAACACCTCTCGGGGAGTCTTCTGTGATTAAGGTCTGGAGAGTAAGAGAATTAATCACATGAAAGACGTAACGGTAGCTGGCCTAAGAGGGACTTGGTTTCTCCTGGATGGGAGGCGCAGCGCGGGGAACAAAGCCCCTCTCCCCGCTCTCCCCTGAATAGCAGAGGCAGAGCATATGCAGGCAGCCCACTGCTTTCTGCTGAGATGGCCCAAAGCCAGCTCGTAAACCAGGCTTGTAACAGACAGAAGGATGTATCCTCTCATCTAACACTGTGCGAAAAGATGCCAGAACAGGTCTGTATTTCAGGCCCAGGACCCATGCACACAGCAAAGTGCTGGGTATGGCGTTCTCCCCTCATTGCCTGCCCCAGGGCCGGGGAACGAGCCACCTCCAGCGGCTTTTCCCCACGGAGCCCGAGCTCTCCAGGAGGTGTTTCGCAGCAGAGCCGAGCTGCCTGCTCAGGACGGAAAGGGCTACGGCTAACCCCAGCAACACAGCCTGAGGAGACGGGGTTTGGACAGGTGACGTGGCAGATGGCATCCTTGTCCCCTTCTGCTTCTGCCACCGAATCAAGCCGTGGCCGGTAAGTCTGTACAGCCACCCTCCTGCTTCGGCGTGCCAGGCACAGAGAGCGGCCAGCAGCTCTCTGCAGATTCCCTCCAGCACTCTTCGGGGTCACAACACACCCTCCCCATGTAATTGCAACAGACAGTGCTGCACAACCAAATACTCGTCCAAAACCCCTAGCCAAACAAACACCCCATGCTTCAGAGGTAGACAACCCAGCCTACACATCCCAGCCACGCAGGCAAAGCACTGTCAGGAAGTGCTGAGGAATAGTTACATATCTTTCTCCAAGGGTTGCATTCAGCATCCCCACCCAGCTATGCTCCACCGAGGAAAGCAGAGGAGACCTGATGTGGGTGCCCAGCAAGTTTCCCCTCTACCCTTTAAGGGACCACACAGATTCGCATCGTCACTAAGTTCCTACGTGCTCCTGTGGCCCCGCTCCGGGACCACACACCCCTGGCTCTCGGGGTGCTGGGGACGGCCACACAGGAGCAGAAGGGGCCTCCCCCCTCCATCACAGAGCCGCCTTGTGGGCAGGCTCACCACGAATACACCAATTTGTACAACCGCACCAAGGCACGCGAACAGGCAGCTCCTTTTTAGACTTGCCGGTTGGTAGCATCTGTTCTGATTACCAGTTAGTTTATTAGGGTTTGGGGTTTGCACAGGCTGCTGGCAGGGATCCACAACGAGGTCACTACAGAAGCTCAGTCTTGCCTAATTGGAAGGCAAACAGCAGGGCAGGATTTCCACGCGTGCAGCGGTGGGGAGACATGCAACAATCACTGCCTAGGTGACAGCAGCTCACCAGCATGGGCTAGGCTTTAGAGATAAATTGCTGGTCTCCGAAAATTTTGGGTAAAGCGGTTTAATTAGAGCGTGTTGCACATAAAGCTACAAAGCAGATTCTACACACTCTGGGGAAAGCAGTATTTTTCGCTAAGGAGTTGATGAGCAGTTGTGGGTTGGTTTTTCTTTTTCTTTTTTTAAAGCAGGTTGATGATGAAAATCTCAGAGCAGTATGACTATCATGAGAATGATTTCTAAAGCAGGAAGCATGACAGCCCCACACCCACAACAGCACAAGCAGCTGCCACAGGCAAGTTGTCAGCCACACACTGCTGCAGGTCTGATCCTACATTGCTTGGAGCTTTGACGTTGTCTTCAAGGCAGGGAATTGCTCGGCGTGGAATTAACTAAAAGCCCTGTGTAAGAGAAGAAAAACACACGGGTGGTATTTACCCAGGTCAGAAAGCAGTTCACATCCTCATCTCAAAGCGTGAACCACTATGAAGCGAAGCACCACGACCATCGCCACCCGCATTCGGGATCTGCAGCATTAAGAAAGGATCCCACCAAAAAGAAATATTAGTAACTAAAACCACCTTTAACCTCATCTCAAGTTCCCTGCAAAATGACTTCAGTGCTTCCCAGATTCTGCAAGTTGGAAGAGAAATTTCTTCTTGATACTGGGGGGGGGGGGGGGGGGGGGGAAGAAATCAGAGCAGGTTGCTTCATTTTTTTCTGGAACATTTCCACCTGCCCACCTCTTTCTGCACCAAGCCTTCCCGAGTTCAGTACAAGTCCACGCCTGGCTTTAAGCACGGGCAACTTTGGGAGATTCTTAGCGGCAGGAGGACTGTCAGAGCCCCTCTGCCTCCACTACTGTGGTGGGAAAGCAGAAACCAAGTGGCAGCACCCCATTCTCTCAGCAAGGCAGCATCTCCCCTGCTTGCAGGGACTCCCATGGATCACCTTCCTTTGCAGAGGTCAGGGCATCAAGGCTGCTGTTCCCCAAACAACCAACACCACACAGCCAGAGCTCCCACAGGTTATCTCACACTGTGAAAGCAGCAGGGCAGAGCCAGAGGGGTAAAAATAAAGAAAATAAAGGATCGCTCTACTTTGGGCACCGCTACGTGCTCTAAATCCCTGGTTACAGGTCAACTGCTCCTACTGCTCACCCGGCAGCTGGGTGCTGCAATTGCCTTTTGGGACTCCAGTCCCGTCTGCGGCTGCAGTAGCTGCCCACCAGCACCGACATCCCCGCCCGCTGCGCAGGTGCTGCTGTAGCAGGGCTCTAGATCCCTCTCTGAACCAGGGGCCCATTACACAGCACAAAATATGCGAAGATATTTTCAGCGCGCAGAGCTTTGGGTGCTGGGAGGAACAGCCTGGCTTTCCACACATTAGCACATTGAAATCTGTGCAGCAAGCCTGTCAAACAAAGCAGCTGCTCTCTGGCTCTCCTACACCTCTCCTCAGATGGAAGAGCTTCAATTGTGCGGCAGGTCTGCAGGATTGTAGAGCTGAGAGAGCTGCTGCCATGTCGCACATTGTAGCCTTTTGCCTTCCTAGGCGCTGCAGAAGGTCTGATGCCCTAAGTCTGCTCATTCGACGCGGTAGCTCGATGCAGAAGGTTGCCCTCCGTGGTATTTGCAGCAGGGGTGTAGGAGTACAGAAAGCTTCTTTAATTACTGATTCCTAGCCCGTTCACTTTCAGACTGGCAAGACAAGTCATAGAAAATATTTTCTCGAGGTATATTATCAACTGGAGAAAAAAAGTAATGAAAAGTAACCACAATGCCCAATTTTACTGAATTTTATACAAGAGATCTAAGACGTTTACATGCTTACAGACTCTTCAGACTAATATGACCACATCCCATCATTTTCAGAAGGAAGCATGGAATCTCCTTCACAAATAACAACCAGGAACATTTGTAGCTGCACTCGCTGCTTAGATAGCAATGGCTGTGCTAAGAGACCTAATTAACTCCCACTGACTTCAAAGAAGTACTAACTCAATTAGAGCCCAAACCAGGTACATCAGCATCTTAATTTGTAGTCACCTTCTGCTTTTCTCTCAGTCATTGCAATTAACACAGTACTCAGATTATCTCCCCTTTCTAAACAAATGCTAGAAAGGAGAATCTATTTCCCTAAAGAGATGCTGCAGCACAATTAGAAACACATACTAAAAGCTTGGAATCCAAAGTCACTGTCCAGAAAAAGAAAAGTTTAAAGAGCTGCTGGCTCAAACCGTCAAGTTTAAGCTACTTGACAATGTACAGAACCTTTAAACTTCTGTTCAGAGCAAAAGACAGAGCAGACACCCAGGTCCGTCATTGGAAATGTCAGACCATGTCAGCATCATCTTGTTTCATATGCACCAGCAGTGCATTACCGCAAGAAGCACAGAGGTGTAAGACTTCCTGCAGTAATGCTGCAGTTATCTGGAGCCTGATTTTTATAAACATCTGATACTGCCAGTAACCTCAACAGATTGCAAGATTAGCAGACTTGTGTAAATGGAGCTCGAGGCGTCTTAAGCGTTCACCTGACATTCAGCTGACATGCTTTTAACACAAAGAACAAAAGACAAAGTAATCTAGCTTGGAATTTGAGAAATTATCCTGCTCCGGAGGTAGCAGGATGAAAGAGGAGGCAGGAGGTCTAGCTCAAGTGCCAAAAAGTACAGCAGCAGTATCGCATCTTCCGCAAGGTACAGCTCGCGTCAGGAAGCTAGTTAGAAAACTTGCATGTGACATCGAGGGTCAAGGCTGGAAATCAATGTAGGTTAGCTTCACATGGCATGTGAAACCTGCTCGCTGCCCCACATTAGTCTGACTGCTGCGGATTGCTGACATACTGGCTTACGTGCTCTTAGGGAACGAGAGGCATGCTGCTAAGGCTCAAAAATAAACCTTTTTTAAAAAAGCTTTGCGTTCTGCAGGCAGTCCATCTCATTTCACACAGCTGAGGCTCACGATACAGACACACTTGCCCATTTGGCCCCCAAGATTACCTCTGTGCACCACCTCACTTCCGCATGCAGAACACAGTTGTGAAACAGACAGCTACATGCACTCAACTTTAAGAAAAGTTAAGCCTTTTCTTAAAGGCCTCTTTATTTTTAAATTCCTTCAAAACATAAATTAGTTTTAACAAATCAGATGCAAAACACCTGCATTTTCAATTAGCATATATATTTTACTGTATCAATCACAGCAACCTCATACAGTAAGATACACAAAAATAGAGCATGGTATCACTTCAATTCAACACAGTTTTGTAATACAGTATTCCATGACATATATACACAGGACTTTTCTTTTCCAAAGCAAGTCTAGTCCCTGCTATAGTCACTGTAAAAATTACGTGGCATCACAGTTTTAGTTATTCACTGTAGTGTGAGTAGCCATATGGAAACTGAACTAGTGAACTAGAAGATACACTGCAGAACAGCCATACAGGCATGACACTTCAGAAGGTGAACAAAAAATAACCACTGAAATGAAAACCACCCCTAGACTGAATTTTAATAGTAAAATTGTTCTTAAATTCCTCATTATATACACGATGTATCTACATTTGTGTTATATTTATATATATATATATATATATTTATAAAAAAACATACAAGAATTTGAAAACCTTAAAATCATTCACCTAAACAATATTTACCCCCAACCTTCAGGGTCAGCAAGGCAATGCTTGCCTAGAACATTATGTTCAGTTGCAGTCGCTTGATTCAGAAATTTCCCTGATTGCTAAACACACACCATTCACTTTGTTTCTTAGTGCAAACTGTACAGTGACTTATTGTTCTTAGCCCCCTGTAAGACTCAGGTTTCACCTTATTTTCCATAATACTTCTGAGACCCATTTATGGCTAAAATTATTTTAGCTATTTTACAACATTAGCCTATATAGTTCCCCCTAAACCTACCTCAAGCCCTCCCCCCACCCCCGAAAATCAAGAAAAAAAGACCATTCATGCATGTCTCTGTCACACAGGGATCAATGAACATTTAAAGTTTAGAAGCCTAGACTCTAACAGTGTTTAAAAAAAACCCTAAGTGAATTATTTTAGTGCAAAGTGGACTACATAGTTTACAATTCAGCTAGAGTTTGTTCGTTTTTTTTATACAGATACTTTAAACACATTTAATTCTGCACATCAGATTAGGTTGCCTGATAGTTTGTTCTAACTAGCTAGCTTGAATAAAAGAAGTTAGAAGGATTCTTGTGGATTTTCTGTAAAGAAAAAAACTAAAGCCTATTCATAACTGGGTGTTGTTTGGGGGGGTCAAACTGTACAGAGTCTAGCACAATGGAGTCCTGGTTCTCAGCTAGGGTTCCTATGTGCTACAATAATACAGATAAATACTATTATCTGATTCACATCCATAATTGTTAGGTTTACTTTAACAGGATTCACAAATGAGCTCTGATTTTTAACCAGGCCAGTGCTTTACTTGCTGGACTACACGACAGACTTTGCAGTGAATTTGGACACAAGCATAACATTGATACTTACAATTCCCATAACCACAAAGAAAAAGCGTGCACTGAGAACCAAAATCTTGCAGTTCTTAGACAAGACTCCACCTAATTTAGTGGCAACCTTATCAGAAGGAAAAAGAACGTTAGATTAAAAAAAAATTGATCAGAGCCAATAACATCAGTCTGCCACAGTGACCGTAACAAGCTGTGAAATACAGTACAAGTAAAAACAAAACGCCACCTGAACAAATAACCCAGAGAGACTTCATAGTTATAATGATTTTACCACTTTTAAAAACTCAACATATTAAATATTTATTAAAAATAAACTGTTTCCAAATTACCTATTTACAGTACAAAGAACAGTACTTAATACATGTGCAACAGAAAGTGAAGAAAATCGGTACTCATCTGGAAGGACGACACTCTAGGCATAATTTAAGTGACGTGAGCACAGGTTCACCTTTTTTAAAATACCACACAGTAAAAACCAGGATGATATTGGCAACACTAGAAAATAAAGCACATATTGTTCGGATTATATAAGCTTGAGATAAACAACCGGGACATAAGGGGAGAAGGAAGAAACATGAAGATGAAAAGAAGAGATGCTGTGGTGTTTGCATTTCGGAGATCAAGAAATGCAGACACACTTTGAAAAATAGTCCTTGTTGGCAAAACAAGCCATTCACATATTTCTTGCACATTTTAAAGTCATACTTTACCAAAACCGGCAGTAGTTTCATCACCCCCAGAAAACGAGAATCTTATTTCTTAGAGCCTCGCATGGTTTCCTTTGGGCAAGGAGATGACTAAAATGGTGTGAAAGGTGTGATGTCACTTTTCTAAAATGCAACAGCTGCCAAGTTTTAAAGAAAAATGTGCTCTTCTCCCCCATTTCAACTGAGAAGGAACGATGATTTATTTAGGAGTTACCTAAATTATAGCAGCATGAAATCTAATGTATCTGCAGCATTTGGTAAGCCACAAAAATCAAGAACTGGCACCCGATCACTGAACCATGGTTCCAAATATTTGGACATGTCATTTCTGTAAGAGGTCAGTGCTTTTTTCTCATCAGCGGAGTCAGAACATGAGTTGTGATAGCCCTTTCCCCTCCCCTTTTCCTTCCCCTGCAAATCAGACCGATCGAGTCTATCTATAAACTACGTGGGACAGCTGGGCCGACTTATAGTTTAACTGATTGTTAGGCATGAACCTGTGAAGCTCGCTTTTTCTACAGCAGGGATCGTAATAGTAAGCACTGAGGCAAGTGTCACATGAGACTTTTGAACAAAACGTGCAAGTGTTTGCAGCTCCGGATCGGTTACAAAAGCCACAGCGGGAGGTGCCTGAAGATTTGGATTTCGAACTGAACTGAGAAGCCCTCTCCTGACTCTGAGTCTGTGACGTGTACTGAGATTTCTCCCTTAAAGCAGATGCAGGAGACAAGCCGTCGTTTGGAACCGGTTTGATGGAGTAGGTGCTCTGTTTCACTGCTGGATAATCCTGCCTAGAGTTGAACAGATTGTCACACTTTTGGCAAACAGAAGTGCCACAAGGTACACCACAGTTTTGGCACTTGATGGAAGCTGTCTCTTTGGCTAGATGGGCGCGTTTGTGGTAAACAGGGTTGGCATCGTTTTTTAGCAGCCAGACATCAGGCTTAATAGCTTCTTGTCTTTTAAAATTTAACATACTTCTCGAATCGGGGTCGGTATATAAATCTAAGTCCTCTTGAGCAGAAAAATAGGAGCTGTAAGGGACATTTGTTCTTAACATGCCGTTGTGATGAGACGAAGTTGGCAAGAATTCATCGGAACATGCATGTGGGGAGCTTGACATTGTCAGGAGAGAGGGTGACGGACGGATGATTTCGTCCTTAATGTCATCTTCCGCATCGACTAGAATTGGTTCTTTCCTGAGACTCAAAGAGCTCATCAAAGGCGGTTTCTTATTTTCCCAGTAATTATCGTATGTGTCTACTGATTTAGAAGGCTTGCTCACCTTCGGCTTGAAGTAATCTTTAGAGGCCCGTTCGCTTGCTGATTTCTGAAGCACCATGCGTGCCATGGAGGTGTTCAAGTTTTCCTTGCACTCTGCACGCCGCTTCATGGCTTCCGAGCAGCCTCTAACATCTTCATTGCTGTTTTTTCGTTCGTTTATGACATCGATCTCTGAGTAGCCTTTATCCTTCACTTGCAAATGAATCTCAAGAAGCTGCTCACATTCCACTTTGGCCAAAAAGAGCTCAAATGAAACCATTTTCACTTGAATGGCATCAACCTGCTCTTTGAGCTTATACGTTGTTCCCAGTTCTTGGACATAGCCCATGTAGTTCAGAATCTGCCTTACATCATCTTCAGTTAGAGCAGACTTCACATAATAAACAAAGGGTCCAGTGTAGGTCTAAGGAGGTGGGGGGGGAGAATAAAAGGAACACTAGGTTACAAATTCAGCGGACGAGATGTTCAGATAGTTCAGTGACAGATACTACAGAATTAAACAGAACGATGACAGAGAACACATGCATCTCCCATGGCAAGGCGAACTCCGTTTCTGCATCCCTCCTGTTCAGCAGATGGAAATTCTGCATGAGGCAAATTCAGAGTAGGAGAACTTTCGTTCAAGCTGAAAGCCTGATTAGCATAATGTCCTCCTTGCCGATTTAATTCGCTATCCTGTACATTAACTCTTATACGTACCAGGAAGCTCTCTGTTTAGAATTCTAGCGTAAAAGCCAAAAGGCAGAGATTTAATGTATTCCCCCTGGGCAGGCGACAGCTGAAGATAACAAGAGCTCGGCATTCCTGCAAGAGCACCGCAGCCCTCTTCGATCCAGGTTTAAATATACTCAGATGCACTTTTCTGCGTGGGGGTGTCTGCGGGTGTATAATTACTATGCAACTCCAGCGCCTGTTTTCTTTAATCTAGTATCAGGTCAAGAGTTTCCACTAAAAAAGCCCCAAAACGGAGAGGAGTTTGCACAAGCCGAAGTTCCCTTAGCACCTGCCACACCTGAGGTACGCTGTTAACAGCTGGAGTTGGTTTGGGTCACAGGGAGGAACAGCCTGGCCATCGTGTCTTTGTAAAGAACAGCTACCGGATCCATAAAGCACAACCGAAGCCAGCAGCAGCAGTGCGTCAAGACACACCCTGGCTGGACCAGCCAGCACCAAAAAGGCCGGAACTTAAGCACAGCGATACGGATACAGCGAAGAAAGGAACAGCCTTCTCTTGGCAGAGAGACGACTCTCAAACGTCCCTGCCCACTGCAGGGGGTTGGAACCAGAGAGTCTTTAAGGTCCCTTCCAACCCAAACCATTCTAGGGATCTATGAAATGCACCACTAACGTTCAAATCCTCTGCTAAATTGCAAAAGCGTCTTAAGAAAAAAGCAAAAATACCCATCACTGGTGCACATAACCTGCAAAAGACTAAAATAAACCAAAAATGTTTTTATCCAACTTTCAAGCCTCAAACGTTCAAGTCACCTGCAGCATCCGTTATGGAAATGCTGCAGCAGCTTTGAGTAAGAATGTAAGGACAGGCAGAAGATAAAACAGAAAATCGCCAGCAGAGAACTCGTAGCTGACTTCCAGCCGTCGAGCCGAGCAACGCACGAGTTCCTACACTTCACTGTGAGGTCCTGGCATAGGTGAATGATTTGAAAGCGCATTAAAATCAAAATTTCATTAATTGAGAACTGACAGGCAACACACAGGAACCCCAGCAAAGCGTCCACTTGAAAGCCTACACTGATTGTTAGTGCTTATGCTACATTAATAGCTGCTGCAACGTTGAACCGAAACTATGGGTGAGCTTAAACACAGCTTAATCACTCGCCCTAGCAAAAGCATCTCTGAGTAGATGTTAGGGACAGTAACAGGACAGGTGAGCAAAAACCTTAAAATAAACTCCCCTTCTGTTTTATAATTACTTTAAAAATGCAGACAGAGCTTGTACTTTGCTGTCGAGACAGCCTCACCAGTACAAACTCTGCATTTTACCTTTCTTACAGCTTCTGTTTACCAGCTCTACGTATAGTCACATACTTACTTCAGCCTAACGTGCAGGAAAGAGTCATCTTAAGGGAAACGCATGAAATGTTTTAAAAAAGAAAAATAAATCGTGTTCTCACTACTGCCACAAAAAAAAAGTCTTACCTTAATGTTTTTGAACTCCTTTTTCCAGGGATAAAGAAAGAGATTGATTCCAACTGTCTCGAGCATGCTGAATGCATTATGGAGAGAATGTAAACTTGAGGATTTCAGAGCTCTCAGTGAGTTTTCAGCCATCTCATAAAATTTTATCAACCGGAATCTATAAAAGGGATCAATTTTGGGAAGGCAAAATAAGGCGGACGCTGCCACTCGCAAATACTCATCGTTAATAGGACGCTGCTTGTTGTCAGAGACACTCAGTTTGCACTCATGGAACTGTACATACTTCCTAAATAAATCGTCTTTATATTTTGTATCCATTGAAATCAGTTTTTGTCTCACGCCCGGGAGGCTACCTCGTCTCTCTCATGGTTGTTCGGCAGTGGGCTGGTTATCTGGCATTAAGAATCCTCAGTAACAGCAACTCCTCTGGAACAGAAATTGAAAACAAAGACAAGTCATCACCGTTGCATAAATCCCAGATGTCCCCAGCATCTATTTGCTTCACAGGATCCTATAAAACGGTTTGCAGAGCAGGAGCTCCCGAAACAGCCTCTCCAGGTCTCTGAAAAAGCGCAGGCACCTACAGGCAGGCTGATGTCCTGCTTCTCCCTGGCATTCGCTACTGCTTTTTCCAGTCATCTGCCTAAAACAGAGCACAATAAACCTAAATCAACGTCTGATGAAAGGAAGTCCGTGTAGGCATGTGTCCGGCTTGAAGATTCCTTGGGCTAGGGAGACAAGGCGAAAGTAACTCACAGCAAAGGACTGAGAGGAAAAAACGAGGGTTTTTTGTTGGTTCACTTGTTTTGGGACTTCTCTCGTTTGACCTCACCCTTTCACAGTTCAAACAACTTACGCAAACCTGATTTTAATCAGGTTTTTTTTTTTTTTTTTTTTTTGCCCTGCACAGCAATACAGAGATTAAAAAATCCCACAAAGTTTCATTTTGCTCATATTGGGAAAGCATCTGTTTGTTTTTTTTTCCCCTAGTAGCACAGGACAGCCCACAGACCGAGCAGATTAATACACTTCGCCTTTTATTTCTACCATTTTCTAGGCTTTTGACTGCTGCTCATCCACCTGATGGCACGCCCGGGCCATCCCTGTGCCGAGTGCTTTGTGGCCACCCTACAGAACGCGCTGCCCCGAGCACTGAAGTGCAGCCGAAGCTTCAGCTGGGCGCTAGCAGGTGCAAAGATTGCAGTCTTTTCAACAAAGAGCTACAACTGCTGTTTTCAGCTGTTTTATCACAACAGAGCAAAGCCATTCCTGCTTCAACACCACACAGGCTTCTGTCTGCAGGTCCAGTTGCTTCTTCACCTTACTGGGCTCCCGTACTACACAGAAGAAGCTGGCGCCCAAACGAGCCTCTCCGCACTGCCGTCCCAAAGGCAGGTAAGGAGCAGGCCAGCAGACTCTCAGCTACCCGAAAACCCTGAGGTTAAAAAGCAGACCACAGGCTTTCACTGTTAAATAAGCACAACCTAGCGCTTCCCGACCGTGAACCAAGAGGGAGAGCACAAGGGACAGAAGTTGAAGTTAGTTCAGCCCTCTCCACGAGCAGTTCTCTCTCTCTCTCCCCTAGCTCTTTCCTCCTGAGATCGTACGAGATGAGGTCTGTGGACAAAACCAACCACACTTCTGCTACTTAGCAAGAAGAGCTCCACGAGAGAGCTTCAGAGAAAAAGCCTCGTCTGGCACACCGCTAACACACCCTGAGGGTAAACAGGGATCTCGTGCTGGCGAGGAGCTGGATTCAACGTTTGAATTCCGCCATCTCCAACGTTAACGACCACTCAGCGACGGCGCTTGCTCGTGCGCTGGAGGCCTCAGGGCGAGGAAAGTCCCCGCAGGGAAGGAAGGGACTTAGCGAGACCCCGTGAACCGCGACATTCGGCGGCGCTGCCAGCCCCAGCCCCGCCGCGCTCGCTGCACGCATGCCAGAGCTCAGGCGGCCGAGAGGCGAGGCGCGACAGCCAAGGCAGCGAGCCCCGCAGGGCTGCCCCTCCGCCCGCGGGGCAGCGTCACGCGCTCAGCCGAGGCGGCCCGCACGCAGCCGGCCGGCGCGGGTCCAGGGCCGCCGGGGATCAACGCGGCGGCTGCCGGAGCGGGTCCAGCAACGGGCGTTCGGTTGAGAACTCCTGACGGAAAGCCCCAACGCCCCGCGGAAACGCGCCAGCAGCGACCCGCTCGGGGCCTGGGAGGGGCGC
The DNA here is from genome assembly GCF_009769625.2 of Cygnus olor. Lineage (NCBI taxonomy): Eukaryota > Metazoa > Chordata > Aves > Anseriformes > Anatidae > Cygnus > Cygnus olor. The sequence goes on from NC_049184.1 coordinate 7,549,297, forward strand.
GACGGGGCTGCTGCGCTGCCGGGTCCAAGCCCCCCCCCCGAGAGGAGCGGCAGCGGGGCCCGGGCTGCGCGGCCCCGCACGCCTCAGCGCTGCGCGCGGGAGGGGGCGCGGGGCAGGCCCTCGTCCCCCGCACGCCCGCACGCGCCGGGCCCTCGCCAAACGGTTAACGAGGAATTCAGCCCCCCGGGACCCGAGAACCAACCGCTCAGCCCCCACGCGGCACCTCGGGCGGCACAGCGGCCCGGAGCAGCGCCCGGCGGGGCCCCGGCCGCCCTCACCGCCACGACGCCGCCCCCGCCCCTCAGCGCGGCCCCCTCAGGGCCAGGCCCGCCCCCGCCGCCCCCTCACGCACCGCGCCGGGCCCGTCCCTCGCCGCTCCGCTCCGCCACCGCTCTGCCGGAAGCGCGCCGTGACCCGGAAGCAGACGCGGGGCCGCCCCCGGCGGCTTCCGGCGCCGTGCGGCCGCGGGCGGCGGCTGGGGCAGCCCAGGCACGGCCCGGCCCAGCCCGGCCCACGGCGGGGGAGCGCCCCGGAAGCGGACGGCGGGGGAGGGAAGCCCCGCCTCCCGCTGTGAGGGGACTTCCGGCGGGTGACGTCATGCGGCGGGGCGGGCGGGGAGGCGGAGGCGGGGCGGGCCCCTAGCAACGGGCCCCGCCCCTAGCAACAGGCCACACCCGTAGCGACCGACCGCGCCCCTGGCAACCGACCACGCCCCTAGCAACCGACTACGCCCCTAGCAACCGACCGCCTCCTCGCCTGACCCCTCCTGTCTCGGCCCCGCCCCCAGGTGGGCGTGGCCTCGGGAGGGCGGAAGGGGCGCGGCCGTGCCGCGGCCGCCGGCAAGATGGCGGTGGCGGGGGGCGGCGGAGGCTCCTCGGCGTCCTGCGCGCCCTCCGCCCGCGGCCCCGAGCGGCCCGACCCGCTGGCACGGCTCACCTGCCCCGTGTGCCTCGAGGTGTTCGAGAGCCCCGTGCGCGTCCCCTGCGGACACGTGTGAGCGGCGGGGGGCGGGACCGGGGGGCTGCGGCCGGGCTGAGGCCTAGGGGATAGGGGCCGGGGCCCGGGCCCAGGCCCGGTGTCGGTTGGGGCCCTCCCGGCCGGGCCTTCAGCGCCTCGCCTCGGCCTGGGGGGCCGTGGGGGTTGAGGCAGGCGTGGCTCGCTCATCCGCAGCTCGCCCCGCCTGTGGCTGCGCTCAGGCCTCCGTGAGAGACCGCGCCGCCGCCGAAGCCTACCATTATTTAATGTTTTCCGTAGTTTCCTCTCCTGGAGGACGCGGAGGCTGAGCGTAACCGGCTGTGGTGCTGCCCCTCCCCGGGGCTGGGTGCCAGCAGGGCCTGGGCTGCCAGGAGCGCTCCTCCTGCCGCCTCTCATCTTGGTTTCTCTTTCCCTTTTCCCACCCTAGGTTCTGCACGCCGTGCCTGCAGGAGTGCCTCAAGCCCAAAAAGCCGGTCTGTGGCGTCTGCCGCAGCACCCTGGCGCCCGGCAGCAGGGCTCTGGACTTGGAAAAGCAGATCGAAGCGACGGAAACCACTTGTAATGGCTGCAACAAAAAGGTACGGGGGGGCTTCAGAATGAGGTGCGTGTGGTGTGCCTGTACAGCACTGCTGCTTCCGGGGAGGTGAATTGCTTTCTGCTTTCTATGGAATTGGGTCAAATTGTTTTGCGAAGTGCTGCTGGTATTTTATATTGGCAGCACCCAAATGTTGATGTTGTTTCAGCAGTTTTTTATGTTCGTTATTACCTGCCGAGGAAGTGGATTTCAAGTGAGAGATATTGATATAAAAATAATAGTAAAGTACAGCTTCTGACGTTGGTACTGTGAGCTTGTGGGAGGACCATCACAGTGAAATAGTGGATATGATTTTAGATAGTGATCACTTAAGCTGTTAAACAGAAGCTTATTTGTTTCGTTTAAAACAGTTGAGAGAGCAGCTTCACTTATTTGGGCAGTTATGTTCTGCAGGGGTGCTGTTGGTGCCCTGCATGTCAAATAACTGCACGGCATCTTCCTGTTGGTTCCTTCCTCTTTCTAAAGTTAGGCTACTTAGCACTAACTGAGTCTAAAACAGGGCATCTTAACTGATGGCAAAGCAACAAGAAAAGGATGACTAGACACCAAGATGAGAGCAGCACTGTTTGGTTGATTTCACTTTTAATTTCTGGGCAGTGTTCTTTTCATCGTTGCAGCCAATAGAAAGCCGTGGTGTGTTGATTACCAGTTGTTCAACCTGTAATTAAATCTATGCTACAGTCTGTACTAAAAGCAAACTTATTTTTCATTTATTGTCTCTTCTCCTCAGCAACGAGGTAAACAGGCTTTTTATGAAGTACATTTCCTCACGTTACAGCATGGGTTAAGTCAAGTAAGCTGTCCTAAACAGTACTGTATTTGTAGACTATTACAGGCAGCAAAGTTCTAGGTTAACTAATCTGTAATCTTAAAGCTTTCCACCTTATCAGCTGAAATGTCGTTTTTTTGCCTGCTTTAGCACTGTCTGCAGAAAGCTGCTTTATGTGGTTTTTTTACTTCTGCTTAGAATTGTAGAAGTAAGTGCAAGTAATTTAAATTAACGCTGCTGTGTAATTGTTACCTCCACAGATGTATCTCTCAAAGATGCGCAGCCATGCAGCTTCTTGTTCAAAGTACCAGAACTATATCATGGAGGGTGTGAAAGCTGTGACTAAAGAACCGCTCCACAACACCAGGTAACCTGCTCTTCTCTGGAAACGCTCGCCCTTAAGGTCACAAAAAGAGGGCTGTTGCTGAAAAATCGTTATAAAGTCTCAAATTTGATCCCCTCTTCCGAGAAGAGACCTTTTAGCTTTTTTTTTTTGTTGTTTTAAACTGCATTACAGTCTTTCATGCAAACTGTCGAGTTTTGCAGTAAAAGCAGACTTTACCTCTTCACGCAGTTTGTTCGTTAATTGTTAATCCTTTCGCAAAAAAAAACCACTTTAATCCTGTAACTGGCTGTGCATAAGCAAACTCTTCGCCTTTTCTGTGTAGCCTATGCACAAGACAAGATCAGGGTACCTGGTAGAAACATTTCTTTAATAATAACTGTCTTTCTGTCTCTTAACGCTACTAACTTATAACGGAGGGAATCTGGAGCTGACTGCAGTTTGCTCATCTCCGTTTTAGCATGCTGGGTGGTACCCCGTGCATTTAAAAAGTAAAAAATAAAAGAAGGTGATACGTGTCGCTTGTAGGCTTTGTAGAAGAAATATTTTCATGTAAAAATGCATGATATTAAGAGTTCCTTAAGGTATCATTAGGGATTAAAAGGCTGATTCTTAAAATTTGCTTGTCTTAATTGCATAGAATAATTTTTATTGTTAGTAGCTAGTAAGATAACTTCAGAGTAGTGAATCCCAAATCTTTCAACTTTGCTAAAATGATAGATTGTTTTGTACATTGAACTCTATGGAAATAATAAATCACTTCTTTTTTATTCTCCCTCAACTAGGAACTTCCCCAATCGCTTTACCTTTCCTTGTCCGTATTGCAGCGAGAAAAACTTTGATCAAGAAGGACTAGTTGAACACTGCAAAACATTGCACAGCATGGATGCAAAACAAGTGGTAATAAAAAGTCTTGGTGCAGGAATTGCAATGAAGTCTAGTCTTAAATCCCTTTGAAACAATGAATTAGAGACTTACTGCTTGAAGTTAAGTACATGTTTATAATTGCTTCTGTTAAAGTCAAATGTGGGTATGCTGTTCATGCATTTTCAGTTCTACATAATTTTAATTTTGCTTTTCGGTACATTCTCTGAAGGTGACTAGTCTCAATTCTTATTGCATCTACTTTACATATTCGTCTCATATTTGGAAAATGGTAGGCTTTCAAAGTAAACTAGGTGCAATAACAAACATGCAATTAATACAGTGTAATTAAAAAATTACTTTCTCTCTGCTGTCTTTAGTAATAAGGTATTAAAAACTACTGTGGAAAAAATGATTGAAAAAAATATATCTAGTTTTAGTAGTCTTTATCTGGTGATACTGTATCTCCTATAAAAGTAGTTACAAAACTTGGAATTGAATTTGAAGCTTTCATTTGTCTTTAAAGTTCTTTGAAATTCCAAATTTATTTAGGGAAAAAAATGATTGGAGAGAGGTGATCTTTGCAAAGGTGACCAAGGAAACTTCTCTGTCACTGAAAAATGAAGTCTGAAATCTTCTAAAGCAAACAGCTGTGATCGATTCTAATTTCCAATATGTAGAGAGAAGACTAAACTGTTCCTGTTCAGCGGTCTAAGACCTGAATTCAAATAATTCAGGGTTATCAGAGGCTTTTGTGAATGACCCAGCAAAGTAACTGACGTCACTTTGCGTTCAGAATAGTGATAGTTATGAATCTCACTCTTCGGTTTTCCACACTTTGTCCTACCCTTTCTAGTATAAATGTTGAAGCACTTAACTGTTGGGGCTTAATTGTTTTTTTTATTTATTTCTCGAAGGTTTGCCCAATTTGTGCCTCAATGCCGTGGGGAGATCCAAATTACAGGAGTGCTAACTTCATGGAGCACCTTCAGAGACGACACCGGTTTTCATATGATACTTTTGTGGTACGTGTTTCCTCACCCTTGGAATACGTCAGCCTGACGACTCTTAAAACCCAGCTTTTTTATGTAGCCACTACTGTAAAATGTAATCCATGCAGATGGTATCATGAGAGAAGTTGGATTACTGGCAAGTCAGAGGAGACAGCTGTTCTTGTGTTGTGTTAACCAATATGGCTCATGCAGTAAAAGAATTTCTGTACCCTTTGTTCATAGGATTATGATGCTGACGAAGATGATATGATGGCACAGGTTTTGATGCGTTCTTTGCGGGATAAATAAAAAGGAAGGCTAATTGTCAAACCAAGCTTCCATGAGAGGGAAATGGCCAGCATCCTTGCACTTCTCCCTGTCCATGCCAAGATGAACTCAGGCATCCAGAAATACAGAAGACTTTAATCTTAGTTTTGAATCCCCATTGGATCTTTCTGTATCATTCTTGGTTTTTTAGTAACATGACTATGCTGTTCAACCACGTAAGGCTAATTTTCTTATTTGCTTCACACAACTTAATTGTAGGTCAGTGTGGAGGAGACAGGTCTGTTTTCGTTCACATCTGCCTGTTTTCCGATTGCTTTTTTCCAGTTGTGTTCGTTTGACTAAAGCCAGAAATACTGCAAGCTGACTGGCATAAACTAGCTGGTAAATCTCTTCTTCCTGATCTTGTTTACATTTCTTAAATGATAGTAAAAGAGGTGTATTTGTGGCTGTTTTCCTTTAGTGAGACCCCTAGGTGCTAACTCATCATCAGATCAGTTCCCATTTAAAGTGGCCTGTGATTTCATAATGTTTACCAGTGTTTGAATTCTTACAGGCAGCCTCTCAGTTATATGGAAAACATGTCTTCAGTATGCGTCTTCAAACTACAACCTTCCTTAGCAAAACTGTTTGCAGCTGTGTAAGAAACTAGTTCAAAACATTTTAGTTCTACACCTGAGTATGATTTTGTTCCGTACTTTGACCATAATTTCTAGCCTGGAGAATAGAACTGTGGTGTTAGCTAAAATGCATAACTTTCAACTGGTACAGCAAATATTAATCATATTTGTTGGCCCTATTATTAAATCGGTGTTTAAAAAATTGGTTTGCTAGGAATCTTAAGCCTTACGCTTATAGGGGAATTCAGAAGCTTTCTCAATATCAGTCTTCTATTTAAACTAAAAATTTCATATATATATATATTCCTAGTTGTTCCATCCCTCAAGGCAAGCTGGTAGCAAAACTTATAATCCGTAGCACTTGCACAGCACTGCCTTCTGCATTACAGACTCTAACGAGTATTTTGAATTCCTGTTTTCATTTAAATGTCACTAAGGTAGCTGAAGCTGTACTTAGATTGTTTTCCATATATAGAGTATGGAGGTATGGCTTTCAAAGAAAAAGTAAAATATAAACAAAAGTTCAAATTCATAGAAAACGGATACTTGATACTCAGTTACACACTTCTACTGTAGAGCTTCCTTTGTAGTTTAACACTAATTGCACGATCAAGATGCTGAGATCGAGCAATCTGAGAGACCTGAACAGAACTTGCAAATCGGAGTAGTAGTGTTGAGATGTCTGGTCTAATTTAACTTGGCATGCGTGATTGGAGCAGCGGACCTGCATCACCACAGAGCTGAGTACTAATTAATTTATTTGACCAATACACTTAATATCTTCACACTCTGCAGACTGCAGCATAGCCTTACCCTTAAGAAATGAAACGCACCCCAGCTAAAACATCTTGATTAAACTTTGTGTCCAGCAAGTTTGTGTCTTCTAATATATTTAACTTGGTTTTGGTGTGCTTTTCCCCAACGTGGTAAGGCTGGTATAGACTCACACTGAGGTATCTGCTTGGTGACTGGAATCTTAGTCTTAGGAAAAAAGTACATCAGTGTGGGAAAAGTACTGTGTTTTGGGGTTGGTTACTTCTAACGCTTGGTCTGTGAAGAGATTACAATGTGCTAGTGGTTGGGTAGGGATTTCTGGGTTCTGGCTCAAACAAAGCTTTGTGATAAAGATTGGCCTGAGTCTGGATTTCTGCTACTGTTCTAAGTGCACTTCCACGCAATTCTGACAAAATGTTTAAGGAGCAGTTTGAAGCTTCTGAGCAATTACTTTTGTCATGTTTTTGACTTTTGAAGACAAGTTATAAATAAAGTTCATTTAACTTATAAAACCCTACCTTCATGTCAGCTTTTGCCATTTCTTCCTCCTGGTCCATACACTTCATTTTAGCACCTCCCTAAAAGCAGTTCCTGCTGGCTGTGTAAAGCTGCACGGAGCACGCTAGGAACTGGGAAACGTTGCAGAGACTTCACCTTTATCTCAACGGGCCGTTTTGTACGGGTTCATTGTTAGTAGCAGCTTCTTCTGTAATCTTCCAAACAGTGGACCAGATAGGTTATGAAAACCAGTAACCCATCCGAAAATGAGCTCACGTGATTCTAATCTGTCTGAGAGCAAGCGCTGCTGGAGCTGGGCAGAACGCTGCAGGTGGAGTCTGGTAGGCTAACGTTCGTGTAAGCCAGAGCAACAAACCCCTGGATTGTCTTGGTGAGTCGGGAAAGGTCGGCTGTCCAGGAGGGCTTTGCTTTCAGTGGAAATCTTTCCAACTCCTCTGCCTGTCAGGTTTGTGATGTTCATGTTCTTGTGTTGTGACAAGGAGGTGAGAATTGGCTTGCGCCACCCCTGGGTGAGATCGCTCTAGTTGCTCAGGCAGAGCGGTTGTGCCCTGTCTGTACAGAGCTGTTACTGACTACAGCTCGGGTTTGATTTCCTTCACCTTACTGCTTGGAAATTATTTCACATGGTACAAACGAAAACGATTGGCTGGAAAATGCACAGTAATTCTACTTTGATTAAATTTGTGTGCGAAAAAGAAGCGATGTTTTGGCACCTCCTAGCTTGATAGCAGCGGAATTTATAGCTCTGCTTTTTCTGCTGTGATGAGCATCACACAACCGCTCAGGGAAAGCGAGCTGTAGATCTCCACTTAACTGCTGAGGAGCTTTGTGTCTGTGCTGCTGACTTCATCAGCCTAACAAATACAAACTTGTTTACACGCAGGGATATCTTAGTGGTATTTGCTGATTGATTTTTTTTAAAAGCCATTCTGGTGAGAGGCATGTGTGTTGTTCCACCTTGATTCATCTCTTTGGTGTGCAGGAACTCAATTTTAAAGGCCTTGTTGCAGAAGGGGCCAGTTTGGGCTCCTAAATCCTGTGAAGTATGACTGCAGAAGAGCCAAGTGCTCTGCCAGAGGAGCTGCTTTCACCTCGTCAGCAGCTGATCTTGTGGCCGGGGAAGGCCCATTGTTGGCGGTAATGCAATCGGGCTGCCTTGGCCTGTGAAACGCCCAGCGTCTGGCACAGGGAGCCAGCGAAATTAGCACGTAGGGAGAGGGACAAGAGGGGAGGAGACGAGCATGCATTTGAGCTTTTTTTTGTTTTTAACGAATCTGTCTCTGGCCAAACAGCGGCCTTAAGCTGCTGATAAATTGATGCCGGTATTAATTGCCTAACGACCAGCATCGCTTCATCTGGCATACCAGCACTAAATCCCTCTGGGCTCCTTACCCTGGGGAACAGCATCTTGTGAAGGCCCCTGCCTGTAGTCGGGCACTAACGGCGGGGCCTGGGTTCTGGTGCCCGTGTGACAAAGGCACAGCAAACTTGACGGAGGTACGTGGTCACCGGTGAGACCGGCACGGGAAGGATTAGCCTCGCTCGGTCAGGACTTCCAAACTCGGGCGTTGCTTTGCCAGCTCCCCCCTGCCCCAGCAAGGCTGACGGTCTGCCGAAGCTTCGTGCCCCGGGGACTTTTCTCTGGGGCTCTGGCGGGGGCGCGCCGCCAGCAGGGGGAGCCCCGGGCGCGCCGCCGGGACCCCGCTCCCGGGGCTGCTCCCCCTCGGCCGGGGGGCGCAAGGGGC